>NC_136475.1:29901279-31253779 GCF_902686455.1 Sciurus vulgaris | reverse complement strand
ATTTTGTCTTTTGACACTTCAAAGGATACCTGGCTCCTTGGAATGACCTGGGTGTGCCTCATTAATGGAGGCAGGCATTGAGTGAGTGACTTCTCAGTTCATAAACCTCTGGTCACCCATGGCAGACACAATCGGTATGTTCCTAAATTCAGGTAAATGGACTCACATTCCAACATGTAAGAGAAGCTTATGACTTAATGAAACCATGCTTTGAGGAAGCAAGGACTCCCCACTCCCCAGTAAAGAAAAAGGCTGCCCACCACTGACCTGGTTAAAAAAAAAAAAAAAGAGCTAGTTTTCCTTTTCCTTTCCAAGTAGAGATCTGTGCTAAAAGCCTTCCCCAAACAGTCCCAGCACCAAGACCAGAGAGGTGCTGCATTGCTCAAAATGTTTTGCAACTACATTTAGTACTTGCAGCAATCCTGTTTCAAGATCTTCAACAGGGACGTTCGGCAAATGTGAGAATGAAATGAGGTTGTGTAAGAGTCGAAAGTAACATAAAACCAAGTCTGGCCTGCCTGGAGTGTAGAGCATTCAAGTCACAAAATGCTGAATCCACTTCAGGATCATGGTAGGGCCACAGGCCCAAGGTGGGGGCCAAAAAACTCCTTAGCTGGCTTTTCCATAGGCCTCAGTCTGTCTGCAGCTGGGGCAGGAGAACCTGGGACTCTGCGGGCTGGTAGTGAGCAGCCATCTGACATAGCCTGGTCCTTCGGGGGATGTAAGGGGTGAGAGCTACTAATGGGCTTTAAGAAACTAGAATATGACCTTCCAAAGTGAAGGTGCTGAAGGTTGATCACTCTCTTTGGTTTTAAAGCTCTCTCAGCAATTTATATTCCTGAGCATTCCCATAATCAGAACTTTGGGGGCAAAGACTACAAAGACAACCTGAAAACAATCCCCTGTCCCTGAGCAGCCCCAACCTCAGCTCCCAACACACCCCACCCAACCCTGCCACCCACAGGCCCACTCACAGTTGCTTCCCAGGGTTCAGTGAGCCCATGTCGATCTCTCGGTCAAATTCCGTGCGGATGTCATTGAGCGCGCCATCGTCCCCAAAGGCCCCCCACTCCATGTTGATACACATCCGCCCCTCGTCACCCTCCACCATGTCGATGTGGCGCATTTCCTCCATGTAGCAGGCATTGCTGCCAGTGCCTGACCAAAGCAAGGGACTGCTCAGCAACTCCCTACACATCCCTCCCCTGCCCCCATCTCCCTATCACACTATTTTCTGAGGCTGCTGGGGTATTGGTATCCCTCCCTGCAGACTCCTGGGGCAACCAAATATGTGGTCCAGAACTCTACCACCCCCAGCTCCACAAGCCCTGGCTTGGCCCTCTGAAGTGACTGCACCATTATCTTCAAATATAACCCAGGCTGTAGATCCCTCCCTCCTTCACAGCCCACACCCCCATCTGCACATCTGGCTCACACCCAGAGCTCACTCACCCACAATGAGACCAATCTCACAGTTCTGGTCATCATAACCACAGGTCATCATGGTACCAACCGTGTCATTCACCACAGCCACAATGTCAATATCAAAGTCCTGTGGGGATGAAATGGAGGGCTCTCACCTTCGCCATCGCAGAAGGGATAGATACAGGATGTGAAGATGGAGAAAGAGCAGCAAGATGCACAGCTCAAGTGCAATGGAGCTTCCTCCTTACTAACCCAACTCAGAGCCAAGGAAGGTTAGAGCTGGAAGGCTGGGTCCAGACCAAGTGAACACAGGGAACCCACTTCCACCCTGCTTGCTCTCATTGTGGAGGACCATTTTCCTGACACCAGCCTTGTGGTCTAGTGTGTAGCCATTACTGTCCATCTTATTGTCTTCTTCTATTTCTCTTTCTTTTCCCTTTCGTATCCCCTCTTCTTCCTCCTTCTCTCTCTCCCTCCCTCCCACTATTCTTCCTATGACAGAACTTAATCTTGTCCTCTCTCTGCCTCGTTCTACCGTCATGTCAACATCATGCCAACTTCCTTACTTGAAACAATATTGAAGTCTTCTTCAGGTTAAGGACTGAAGGGTTTTACTGGCACCAAGGCTAAGATTACTTTCCACCATTCTAATCTCGAAACCCCAAAGGCATCTGATCATATATAAAATTACTGGGTAATAGCAGGGAAGAAGAAAACCTCTCCTTAAGCTCTGTAAAAGCTTCTCAGGCTGAGTTTGAGGACAGACTTCAGAGTGAACCCCAAAGAGCCTGCAGACCCCAAGGTCCCACCATTCCACACTCACCCCTCTCCGCTGGATAGCCTTCCGGATCAAAGCCACCACATCTCTGCCTTCCACTCCACTGGACTTGAACCCCTTGGTCCACGAGACCAGGAAACTCTACAAAACAACCAAGGAATGAATATTGATTTTCTACAACCCAAACACAGACCACACTCTGCCAACAGTATCATCAATAGAACCCCCTCTGACGCTCAGCTAGAGTCGTGACTGAATTTGTAGACTGCCTCCTGACTAGCCCAGGAAAAAGAAACAGGTTCCTCCCAAGTTCAGGAAAGGAGATCAAATGAATGATTCATGATTCATTGCTCCTAAGAAGTGAAAGGAGCAGGCTATAGAATTGCCAAAATAAGATACGTATATTCTCAAATCATTTAACCCCCCAGGTATCTTTCTTCTGAGGTTCTTTATCAAAACAGTTAGGATCGGGCTGGGGAGATAGCTCAGCTGGTAGAGTGCTTGCCTTGCAAGCACAAGGACCTAAGTTTGATCCCCAGTACCGCAAAAAAAAAAAAAAAAAAAAAAAAAAAAAAAACACTTAGGATCAGAAGAGTTCCTAGCTTCTCATTCCTGTCGCCTGGGTGAGATCAGGATACTGTGCAATATGTGTGGGAGAACAACAAAGAGCATCCCGTTTCTGATACTTTTCACTAACCCCCCTACACACACACACACAGAGTCACCCAGGAGGCCAGAATTCTCAATACTGAATCCTCAGCTGTAAAATCCCTCACTGCTGCTGCTAATACCAGAGCAGCAGGTAGATGGCCACCAGGTAGTTTTTCCTAGTCCTCCAGGCCCCAGGAGTGAAGTAATGCAAGTCTTCTGAAGAACCCATCTTACCTCGTCTAGTTTAGTCTGGTGGCAGGGGAATGAGAAGGTAAAGCCCAATGGGAGCTTCTTGTCTTTGATTTGGAGCTTATCCATGAAGTTGGCCAGGCATTCAGCAATGTGGTCAAACAGCTAAGGACACATGACACAGGAGGATGAGCAGGGGGGCAGAATGGCATAGAAATTAAGACTTCTGGCTCACAAAGGAACTAGTTGTATTTGCATCAGATCCGTATCCTACCCTCTCAGTCTCCATTGGCTCTTCTATTGAATGGGAATGATAACCGAACCTGCCCCCAAACCATTCCCAAAATGATTAAATGAGTCAGTATATAAGGGCTTAACACTAGTTAGTGGTCATTAAATGCTGTCCTCCACTTAAACCATTTACCCAAACTGTCAAAACAACCCTAAGAGGAAGGCGAAATCACGGTCAAAGCTATCAGAAAGTCCACACATGACTTACAAAGAGAACATCCTTTGGTGGCCCTGTTAGACCCCCTGACACAAGATGCCCAGCCAATTATCTTACCAGAAAGGAAAGTCACCTCATTGCCAAGAGGTACTTCAGCATCCTGTTTCTTGGGACTGGGGGAGGGGTGGGACATTCTGTGTTGGCATTCTATGAACAAACTTAGCAAAAATAAGTACCATTTTCTATTTTTTCCTCCCTTCTAGAAAACTAATCGCCTGGGGGCAAGTCAAAGAAGTTACCTTTGTTTTCTAATTTCAAAACGGAAGATTCAGTTCTCTCTGAAGAGCAATGAAAAATAAATAGGGTTTTGTGGATGAGCAGTCTTACAACTGTGACCACGCTGAGCAGAACCCACAGCTCCTAAGCCCTAGAGAAAGAAAGCTGCATTCACAATGAGCCAGGCTTTCAATCAGCCCCAAGGAAGCCCCCTGACTTTCTTCTTGGCTACTCAGCATCCTCAAAAAGAAGCTGGTGACCCTCCAGATGCTGAGAGGTTGAGGCCAGGGGGACTTAGTACAAAATATAAGGAGATGCCAAAGAGGCTGAAGAGATTCCAAGTGCAAGATTAACCAGGTAGCAAAATTAAAAAGCTAAGGGGAGTAGGGGCGGTGGAAGAGAACAACTATCTTATCCTTTCCAGAAAGAAACAAAGAAGATTCCACTAAAGATTTCCAAAATGCCATCCTGGACCATCACCAGGGAACATGTTAAAAATGCAAAATCCAGCACCCTCCACCCAAGACCTACCATAGCAGAAACTCTGGGGGAGAGGCCTAGCAATTTGTTAATAAGCCTTCCAGGTGATCCTGATGCCGAAAGTTAATTGCATTTACTTAGAAACTGAGAGTTTGAGGGAAGGAGGTTCACAGTCCTGATTGGCCCCCCTGGTGCTTGGGGTATGGTCAACAGGAGGGACCCTGGAAGGCAAGGCCAGCCCAATTTGGGAGGGGGCCAGTTCTACCTAGGCTCCCTAGGTGGATTCTGTCCCTCTGTCTGGTCCCCTGTGAAGTCAATCACAGCGGATGCTGAACCTTCGACCTCTAAACCAAAACATTCTCAAGGGCAAGTGCTAAGCCAGGACTGGGCTCTCTCACCAAGGAGATCACAGAGCACATGGACCAACTTCCTTGAACAGAGGTCAAGTATTTTAACATGCAAACAGGGTTTCTAGACATACATTGGGCAAGTTCTGCTCTTCTGTTGGGGAAGTTGATGGGAGAGAAAATATAGGATACATTAAACAAATTCCCAGTACCTTCTTCCTGACACACTTATCAAAGTGATCTTTAGCACAGTTTTATCCCCACAAAAAGGAAGTTGCAGCAGCTGTTCAAAGAAATAAAGCAATCTTTAGAGACAAGGAGCCTTTAGAAAGGAGAAGCAACGAGAACCTTCCCCTCAACAGGCCTGACCACTGTACCCTTCCGAGCTGCCTTCCCTGCCCTAGAAAGTAACCACTGGCCATCTGGGGCTATTTCAATTCATTAAAAAATTATAAAAATAAAAATTCAGCTCTCCCGTCACAGTAGCTCCACTTCCCAAGTGCTCAAAGCCTCAGGGTCTGATGGCTACCAAATCACACAGGGCAAATAGAGAGCAGCAATACCCCTGCAAAAAGTTTCCTTGGCTGGTGCTGGGTTCAAAGAACTTACGCCTTTTTTAAAGTGGGGAAAAGAAGATCATCCGCTTCCTTGAACTGGAAGCCTATCCCCTTTTCTGTTAGCTTAAGACCTACAGAGAAGATGCTGGGAGAAAGCTAACACCTTCCTGCTATAAAAAGGCTCAAAGGGCATCACTGTGTGGCGTTTGAAAGGTTTCCTTTTCCTTATTGGTCTAAGGATCCACTCACAATGCTCAGTGGCTGCTCTTCAGGTTTGTATCCCACTGCTTTGAAATGGAAGTGATGTGCCAGAAGACAGGACCGCACTGCCCAGGTTCACAATTCCTCAAGAAACCTCTGCAACTTTGGGGATTGGTAATTTGGTCTTGGTTTTAACTAAATTTGCATTTAAAAAATCCATTTATTTCCCTTTACTTAAAATACTTATAACATCCCAAAAGGGGAATACAGGAAATATAGCATCACTAATTTATACCACTAAAAAAAATTTATGTCATTGGATACATAAAATTTTTATACCCTCTGGATTTCCTTTCAGTCTTTTTTCCAAATATTTTCTGTCGCTTTTAGGTATATATGTATTATTTTTCTTACTTAGGGCAAAATTGACACCCATATTTTCTCGTAGTTTTAGTTACACTCCATTTTTATATAGTTTTGTTTTTTTTTTTTTTTTTCTCTCTCTCTCATTTATTCTAAGACTTCCTAACATCCCAGTGGTTCTTTGTTTCTTCCATGTAGGTCTCATAGTGTTTGGTTTCTGTTTATTAATTTGGACTAAAACATTTTGCCTATGTATTATATGAAGAATAGAAGCCAAATAGTTTAGGAGATTTTCAGTAAGCTTGTCAAGGAAAATTTCACTCAGATCATGAACGTTTAAAACGAATTCTCTTTCTGGATTAGCAGAGATACTCCACATTGTCTGCTGGAGTCCCACACCCTTGCCAGGCTCCAGGGAGGACATTACATGGACACTGTGAGGTCCTTGTGCCTCTCATGGTGTTGAGGGATGAGCAGTAGGCTATAAACATGTATCAAATGACATAAAAATCCACCCAACACATCTTTAGCAAACTGCAAGTTTTTTTCCTCAGTCACAGTCAAATTTCAGGTGCCCTTTTTGGTTTTGTCTTATTTACTTGATTCTCAAATATTTGTAATCTGAGGGATAAGGCTCGGAATGGGTGATGAAGGCAATAGGAAGAAAAAGTAACCACATCCCCCATGATGGGGAACTATGCAACTGCTGGCCACAGAGTCCCAGAACAGAGTACAAAGAATCAATTGGAAGGACAAACAAGAGCTCCCGTGGAAAAATAGTAAAAGTACCAGTTTATGGGGCCAGGCTGTGTGAAATACTTAAAGTGTAGCCTCTCCTCTAATCCCTACCAGTGTCCATACTCATCCCTCTTCACAGATGAATAAAAGGAGGTTCTGCCAGGTGCCATCACTTGCCCAGAATCCCACAGCCAAATTGCCTGAACACTGGGCACAACCTCCTCAAAACATCAGCATGGCATAGGCATGGGGGAGGCAGTGGAAGAGACTCACCCCTCTGTGTCTTTCTGACTTTATACTGGAGCCATGTGACACCCTCAGCAAAGATAAAATGTCCACAATCCCAGTGACCCAGGCTCCGTCACCAACCCCAGCATTCAAACAAGGAAAACAGGTTTACCCTCAAGGACACCCTCAAAGACAAATAAAGGACCTAAAAAATATCTTTCTCACTTGCTCTGTTAATCAGGAATCCTTATCATGCTAAGTGAAATAAGCCAATCCCAAAAAATCAAAGGCCAAACATTTTCTCTGATAAGCAGATGATGATCCACAGTAGGGGGTGGATAGGAAAGAATGAAGGAACTTTGGATTATGCAGAAGGAAGTGAGGGCAGGGGTGGGGCGGTGGGGATGGGAAGGACAGTAGAATGAGACAGACATTATTACCCTATCTATACACATGTGTGGGAAAAAATTTTAATTAAAAAATATATATATCAGGAATTCCTTTCCCAGGAGTGGCTTGGTTTGATAGAAGGAACAGGGAACAGAATTCTGAGGGCTCACCACCTCTCCCAAGCCTTAGGCCCAAGATGTGACAATGCTGAAGAGCATTCTACTACATCACTCCTCCACCCATTCCTTTTATTATCGAGTACCCGTTGCATTTAAAATGTGGCAGTAAGAGCCAGGCTCTGGCCGACAGGGATCCCTAAAGCTGTGCTACTATCCAGGAATGTCTTCATGACTGTCTCCCCAATCTGAGAGCAGCGGGAGAAGGTGACCATCCTTCCACCCCAAGGAAGGCATTGGTAGACCCTGAGAGAGAGGCCATACCTGGGTGCCACTGCCTCGCATGATGTCCTCAGGGATGGCATAGATCTGATTCTCCATCTCAACCTTCTGGAGCCCGTTGTCTGTTACTCTCACCCGAAGCACACGGAAGTTGGTCCCTCCAAGGTCCAGAGCCAGGAACTCTCCATGTTCTATACACGAAGAAGAGGACACTCAGTTTGGGGGAGACAAAGTGAAACTGCTTCACAGAGACCAATCAAGACTTCAAACCCTGAGTCCTTTCATAGACACTGGCCATTTATGGGTGTCAGGGTGGCCAATGGATTTTATTTCTTTTCTACACATACTTACATTTGATCCTCTTAATGTTAAGCACTTTTTTTTATAATTCACATCAATAATGAGGCAGTTTCACATCCAACAATAGGGTGCTCACCCCCTCACAAGACTGACTCTCCTAAGTGATTTCTGCAAGTCCTCATGGAGCTTCTGAGCCCCAGCAAACCCTGTGCCAGGGGTCCAGGCCTCAGTTCTGCTCTTCATATCCTCAGAATATCCAGCAGGTCTGAGCCCTGAACCTGTGCCAAATTGTGACCACTGTACAAAACTGAATAAAAATGTTTGCACACTATGATGGTGATGTCTTACTACAGAATGAGAGAGTCACATGATGGAGTAGAATGGAACCCAACAGCCTGTAAATTCAGTGGCCTAGCAAATAAGCCAAGCGGGTGGCCCCAAAGGATCTCGGGTTTATTAGAATGTGAGGGGATGCTGACCCCAGAGTGTAAGAGACACAAGTTGGGCCACCCTACTGCTCTGCTCAACCCCCAGAGCTGTGAAGGAGTCAGAAAGGGGACAGGAGGTCTCCAAAACTTCCCAGACACACAAATCAGCCAAATCTTCACGTGCACCAGAAAGGCAGAGTTCCTTCCCGCCAGGAAACAAGCAGTGCAGACAGGAAACATCCAGATTCTGGATAATAATACAGCCAGCTACAGGGAAGTGCCCCATTGTATGGCACAGAATGAAAGTGCTGAAGAGGCTTGGAGCCCAGAGCCCAGAGCCAGGGCTGGGAGAGGAGCGGGCTCACCACATGCGGCCTCCTCAACCCGAAATGGCTCTCGGAGTCTTCTGCTGCCCCACGGCACGGCACGGCTTTTGGAAGGATACAAAGTAATTTCCTGGGAAATTCACTAATTGACATGTTTGTCAACACTTAGCCCCTTTCCCAGTGGAAGCCAGCCACTGAAATAAGGCACAGTGGATGGGAGGGTCAGGCACCTGCTCTCAGTAAGTGAAATGAAGGGCTCGTTCTGCACCCAGGTCCCCTCGGCACCTTCAGTTCTTTGGCCATGAGAAAAGCTAAATCTTGCCAACTCCCTGACACCACCACCATGATCTCTGAGTGCAAAGGGGAAACTGGGAGCAGAATCATGCACTGGAGATTCCTCAGGAGGCACCTGCATGAAACCGGCTGTCAGGACATGTGATAATGGTAGACAGGACCTTCCACCGGTTACCTAGTTGAGAATCCTGGCACAGTCACTTTTCATCCAAGACTGGTTCCAGAGCCTCTGAGCCTCAGCTGCCTCACCTCTAAAATGGGATCATACTTCACAGAAATGTTGTGAAGGGAACAATTAGACAATGTGCCCCCAACACTGGGCCAAAAACTTAAGGAATGCTCACTGGGTCCCAGATACATTCTATCCTGGCTCTCAGCAAACACTGCCCCACACGTACGCTGGAGAGGTTCCCAGGCCCACGAGGACCCGGGAGAGTATAGAAATCTGTCCCAAGTCATTGGAAGCAACTCCAGTGACTTTAGCATTCCTTCTGAGGACTAATTTTCCATTCTCTACAGGCGTCTGGAAGCAGACCCATCACACGCTACAGCTGCCAGCTCACTAAAGCAACCACCCGTCTGGGGTGGTTCTGCCCCCCTCATGGCCATGAGCGACTTTTCCAGACACTCCAGTTCAGAGCCTCCCCTGATAGTGGGAACTCAGCCAGATTCTAGGAAACGCTGTGTGGTGGTTGTCATGAGGGATGAAAAGGAAAATCAAAGATGAACTGCCTCATCAGCACTCTGAGGCCCAGGACACACACGATCCGCTGAATCAGTGACCATGGGGGAGGAGGCGGCCAGGGCTGGCCCTGGTTGGTTATCATCCAAGGCCGGCCCAGCTGGATTCACTGCAGGAGCACAACTCCATCAGGAATGTGATCTTGCCGTATTTTCTGGTGGACTGAAGGGAAATTGCCAATAATAAACTACTGTCAAAAATTCTGTTCTAAGAAGGAATGTCATCCCTTGCTTTCCTCACAGACTCATCTAGAGCAGACACCTCTCCACATCCTTCCACATTTCTACTCCCCATGACTCTTCCACAAACACTGTGACCCCAACTATCATAGCCAAGGACTACACTCTGAGTCAGGAATCTGAGTCGGCACTATGACTCCAGAAATCCTAAGGTGTCCTCTCAGAACACTCTTCAAGTGCCCATATCCATACCATTCATGACACCCACTCCCATGGAACATGGTTAAGTGCTGGACCTTAGAGACAGCGGACAGACCTTGTAAACTCCAGCTCAGTTAGTTCATTGCCCCTGTGGCATGGGCACACAGTGCCCCATGTTATATGGCAATTAATTTTTGTCAATCTGCTAGGTCAAAGTGATATCTCATTTTTTTAAAATATGGTTTCTTTCATTTTTATAAAGTTAACATTCTGAAAGGTTGAATGACCTTTCAAATTTTTCTGTGAATTACCTAGTCATGTCTTTTGTTTTTTTTTAAACACATTCATGATTTTCTTCACTCTAAAAAAATCTCTTTGTATATTAAAGAAAACAGCTTTGTTGATTATGTATTTGCAATTATTTTTCCTCAGATGATGTTTATCTTTTAATCTGACTCATACTATTTTTGCCTGTGCAGAAATGTTTGATTTTCGGGGAGGGTGCTGAGAGACTCTTGATTTTTAAATTGTCAAAATATTCAGTTTGAAGATTTTAGTGTCCTATCTCTAAAAAGTCTGAAGAGTAAAGATTGTATTCCATTACCACCCTTTCTAGATCTCTCTAATCCCTCGTAAATGTGGCCAACATTATTCTAATGTAAGGAGATAAGTGATCATCAAAGTTTTGTTTAACCACTGAGCCACACCCTCGACCTTTTTTTATTTTTTTATTTTGAGACAGGGTCTCTCTAAATTGCTTAGAATCTTGCTAGGTGGCTGAAACTGGCCTTGAACTTGCAATCCTCCTGCCTCAGCCTCCCAAGAGACTGGGATTACAGGCATGGGCCACCGCGCCAAGCTAAAATTCTTCTATTATAATCTTTATGAAAAATGAAATCCAGAACCCTACCTTCTTTTCTCTTGTCCCTAGCACAGAGTTCAGACTTACTCCCATTTGGATGGTTATGCTAAAAAAGAAAGGGGCAGTGTGTGGGGGGAGGGGGCGGGGGGGGGGGGAGAGAGAAAGAAAGAAAAGACAAAGGCAGGTGATTTTGTAGACTGAAGCTCAACAGATGTCTTTAACAAGAGAGAAACTGAGGTAACAGTGGGCTCTTTGTTTTTAAACATCTCACTTATCTTCAACAGCCCAACGGCACCCTAATCCCAATTTGCAAAGGAGACCAGACTCAGGTCAAGTTCCAACCAAGATTCAAACCCAGGACTAGCTCTCTAGCAAATTTTCTCCTGCAATGAGCAAGGAGGCTATGTATGGGAAAGTTGCAAATCCTCAAATAAGGAATGTTTCACTAACTATGCCAAGAATATAAGACCTTGACAGCAGGCCCCAAGCTGGCCTGGGTGACAGAGGAAATGATGCCAGTGTCTCAGAAGCTGAATCACTAGGTTAAGGTCATTTAGGGGTAAATGAGAGCGAGTATTTAAGACCAAGTCCATCTGACTCTAAAGTCTGTGCTTTTCCCTTGATACCACACCCTCATCTTTCATGGTTTCTGGAAGTCATAAAGTGGCAAGGAAGAAAGCAGTCACCCTAAACTTTTATCAGTAACCACAGCTCATATCCCTGGGTTTATCAGATGGCCATATCCTCTCAGACTGGACCTTCCATATTGAGTGGAGGATGGGGCAAGTGAGGTGACAGGTACATAGCCACTAGCAAGAGGTGACACACCCTTCTTTACAGTGGAACTCAGAACCTACTGATGCAGGATTTCTTTTTTTTAAGCCACAAATTGATGCTCTCTCCCATACAATTATATCAATCCATTGTTCCCACCTTGCAGGACACTCTCCACGTCCTCTCTGCTGACGGACTACCCACTCTGGTAAGACAAGGGGCACCAAGTTCCTACCAAAGCAGGGTGGGAAGAAAGACACTCAAAGAAGTGATACTGGTCCCCAGCTAAGAGGAACTGGAGATAGGCATGTTGGATGGCGCCGCCCTCCATCAAATTGCCCGACAATGAAAGCCAAAGTGATTCCCTCCGGCAGGGTTTGTTTGCTGACTCATTTCTCATCCTAGACTACCGGTCAGCCCACTTTCAGTTCCACTCTTATCAGATACATAAGGTCAGCAAGATAAAGGGGTTTTAATTTCTGGGAACTCACCTGTCACAGGGGAACCTTGAGGATTGAAATGACATTTGACTAACCACCTAGCCATGATAGTCAATGTCACCTTAGTTAATGTGACATCACTACTTGAAGAAGTCATCACTCCAGCATTGTTAATATTGTGTACAAACAGGTCTCTGGACCTAGCAATGTGTCTGTATATTTTGAGGGGTAAGGGGCAAGGGCCAGTTATATTTTCCAACAGGGTCTATTTTCAATCATTAGGTACTTGCCACTCATTAAAATAGATCACCACCTGTTCCTTTCATCATGCCCTCAGAGCGGGGTGCCAGTCAGTGCTCTAAGAACAACTTGCAAACAGCTTTGGTTTTGTTTTGTATTTTTAAGCATTTGAAGCAACTGTGTTAAAAAAATGGTAGTGTCCTGGTTGAGGCTGGATCTGAAGTCTAGCCCCTTCACTCCCCAGCTTCAGATAATTAAAGAAATTTCAGACTGATAAGCTCCAAGAGACCCTTTCTTTTCTTTTTTAATTGTGAAATTTTATATAAATCAGTTTCTTCTGATTATTGAGCATTTTATATAAATAAATTAATCTTCATACACATAAGGATTTATCTCAAACAGCTTCCCAATTCTTTAAAATGCCAAAGGCATCTTCTTTTCGTAGTATAAAAATATTTTTCGTAGTATAAAAATATTTTTCTAATTAGAATAAATTTAAAAAAAAATTTTTTTTTAAATTTTTTTTCAAACAATCTCATGTTATTTCTTCTTTTTAATTATACATGACAGGAGCCCCTTTCTTAACAGTGGTTTTCACCAATGTTCCCAGAGTGCTGGGCATTCATTAAAGTGGCAAGGTCTGCCCTTAGTAAGGGTTAAGGGAGGTTAATTAAGATACAGCTCACAGCCAGGTGCAGTGGCACATGCACACAATCCCAGTGACTAGGGAGGCTAAATAGGAGGATTGCAAGTTTGAGGCCAGCCTCAGCAACTTAGTGAGGCCCTAAGCAACTCAGCGAGAACTTGTCTCAAAATAAAAATAAAAAAATAAGAAAGGGCTAGGGATGTGGCTCAGTGGTAAATTGCCCCGTGTTAAATTCCCAGTACCCGCCCCTCCAAAAAAGATACAGCTCACAACAAAAACAGTTTTAAAAAACTAAAAAATAAACATAAAACAGGAAAATAAAAACTATTTTTTTTAAAAGATACAGCTAACCTCCTACACCCTCACTCCCAATTTTTATTTCTTCTTGGTACCTCTGTCTTTTATGTAGGGCTCTATATCATAAGATTTCATTGGATTAAACTTGAGGCTGGGGTCCATACCCAAAAAATTGAAAACAGTTTTTATTTCAAAAAATGTTTGAAGTGAATCTGTTCTAGAACCGTCCCACAACATACCTCCCATTCTGCCATTAGTTGTTTTGCCACTGATTATGGGAGAAAATGTCTTAGCTGCCTGGTGCTACATGTAACCCAGTCCCAGACTGGACAGGAGAGAGGGAACAGTATAGAAGGAAGGATTATTTCTGCTGTGACAAGGAAGGTTTCTTGGGAGGCAACACAAGATGGCTAGGACTTAGTGAATATGAAGATGCTAGACAGAGAAAAGGGGACATGTAGATGAAGTAGCCATGTGTGGAAGTTAGTGGCATGACAGTGGATTGGAATAACTATACGAGATGGCCCTGATTTGTGGCTTCCAGAAAATGGCATGTCCAAAGCGACTACCAACACAAGGCTTATGTAACATGACTACAGGCGTGTGACAAATGTCACTGCCAGTAACTTGGTTCTTCAGCAGGTCAGATTTGTGTTTTCCTTGGGGTTGGGGGGATTGGGCAAGGGAGGCTGGCTACAAGTCTGCCGTGACAGTCGAACTGAGTAACAACAAAGGCCTGGGTTCCAGGCCACGCAGAATGGTCATCCATCCTGTTTGCCCAGGATGGAAGGATTTCCTCTGACATGGGACTTTCAACGGTGAAACTGGAAGAGTCCCAAGCAAACCAGAATGGCTGGACTGCACCTGATCCCACCATACTTTTCCAGCTCTTCCTCTTCACCCAATGCCTGAGGCATGCAGCCTTCAACTTTGAGGCAGATCAAAGACATACATCCAGACTTCCACATCCAGTTCTCCTAACTCACCCTGTATTAATTCAATGCCTCCAAAGGGACCTGCCCCTTCCAGCCCTGCATTAGTATTTTCAGTGGCCCCAGATGACTACACTGAACATCCTGATCACCTTCTATGAGATGGCTTTGGTTTGAGGGGACCTTGTTCTTCCACTATTCACACACAGCATGAATTACTCCAATTGCATGTAGAACTAAGATAAATCTCCAGGTCCTGGGGAGGTAATACAGCAAGACATAGGTTTTGAGGCACAATTTCCCATGTACTTGGAACCACCACAGTTACTAAATCTGGAAGCCTTTTCTTAAGGTCCAGGATCCTGTTACTCTGTTACAATGCAAAGCCCACCTCTGCTCAACAGCTCAGCAATGAAGTGACTCCATATTATTAAGTTATTGTATCACACTATCATAAATGCTGGTGGTCTGGTACAATCAAGGAAGATGGAAATAGGTTCATCTATGCCATTGGTTTAGAAACCATTTGAAGCAACAGGATGTTTTTTTCCCAAATAAAACTGGCATGCCAAAACATAAAAATAGTGGGGTTGGGGTGTGGGGGGGAACTAGAGCTGCTTCAATTGAAGGAAGGAACCTGGAGCATATAAAGCACATGGTTAAGTATGTTCAGAAAGCACAGTCTTAAAAAAAAAAAAAAAAAAAGAAAGAAAGCACAGTCTTGCTTTTTTACTATGGAAATGTTTCCTACTTTAAAACATGTGCCAGCCACAGAGAGGTGTTCCATTAGCCCCACAGAGATGAAACCACCCTTCCAAGGATTAAAACACTATGTTTCAATATTGTGCAGGCTTTGAGCATGTTAAGTTTTTCAGGTAGGAAGACCTAAGTTTGAATCCTGTTTTAACATGTACAGTATTAGACACATGATTTCAGGTAATTTATTAGAAATCTGATACTCAGGTTGCATCATCTGTTAAAAAAAAAAAAAAAAAAAAAAAAAAAAGGTGGGGGGCAATATAACCTCCTCTCTAACCAACACCCCAGGACACAGGGGCACGGATACCATATACGAACACTCATGAGAACGCCATCAAAATTCAATACAAAGAAGGGGAAGGTGTTTGGCACAATGTGTGACGCAAGTAAATGCCATCTACTATATGGAGGCTATCAGTGCAATCTTTGATTTATATTGTGGGCACCACATAAATCCATTTATTAACTTGCTTGTGTGCTAGCTGTGTCTTTACTGCATGGCTGTTGATATATGCACAGCAACCGAGATAAGGACTTCTTTCAGGGTTTCACTAGCTTCCATGCAACTGATCACCAGCGCAGTCTCCCTTTATCATATCATGTGCTTTGCATTATATGGCCTGGTATCACTCTCTAATTGTCTCATCTGGGTAAGCTTTATCTCCCCAAAGACAGTTTTCACTCTTCAAAGGCAGGGCACAAGGAAATTTGGCACACCACTGCCTCACAGAAGGCTTGCCTCAGAGAGGACTTTCTTAATCCAACTGATCAGCTAGACCTGACTTTCCAAAAGAAGAATGAATACATTGTGCTAGTCACGTGGACCACACATACACATAAAATGTGCCACTAGTGTTGTGCTTAAGGGCCCAGGCACTGGCATGCAGACACAACATGAATCTCACATTATGATGAGGAAAACACTTGAATAATAAATATTGTATGGATCTATTTAGGTGAAATTGTGAAATAGGCAAGGCTAATATGTGTAGAAAATATTAAAACATGAGAGGAACTGACTGGGAAGTAGCATAAGGGAACTTTCTGGGGTGTGTTGATAAGGATTATATTAAACAGGTATATATTTTTTGTTAACTCATCAAATGAAACACTTAAGATTTGTCATTTCATTGCAGGTAGATGTTACCTCAAAAGAATACTGAATTCTCGGCCTGCTCAAATTTTTGGATTGAACTGAACTGATTTTGGCACTTTATTTTGCAATGAATCAAGTAAAACAAGATGAACTGATGGATAGAAGGATGAAGAGATGTGATAAGGCAAATCTAATAAAATATGGTGCTCACTATGGAATACTTTGAACTTTTTTAAAACTGGGGGGAAAACACAAGGACATTCTTTCATTCTTTTATATTTTTAATTATTAAATTAATTGTATACATTCATGGGGTGCCATGTCATAATTTGTTACAATGTGTAATGATCAAATCAGGGTAGTTAATATTTCTGTCTCCTTAACATTTTTAATGTTTAACATATAATAATTGCATATAACCTGACTGACACTGAATTCAATCATCTGAGTAAGATATTCTTGGACTGTTTATATCCATCTAACTTTATCCGTGTTGACTATACATCTTCACACATGTAGTCCACTCAGCCTATGAAGCAAAGGTACTTTATATTTGTCTTTGAACTTCTCCACCCCAGCAGGGCTTGGTGCCTGCTATATGCCCTGCCTTTTCATAGAGAACCTATAAACCATGACTTGGAGGTTCATTTTCCTCCAATGTAATGGAGGTGCCCATCAAAACTGGATGCCCTAAAACTTCCTAGTCTCTCCCAGATTGTCTACCTAAACTTACTGCCAATCTAGAACAAGATTGGGTCAAGGATCATTTAAGGCAGCAGCTTTCAAACTTCTAATTGAAAAACATTTAGTAGATTCTGGCTGGCAACTTTGAAAAAAAAAAAAAGTAAGGTAAATAGATCCAACTGCATCACATTTGAGAGTAAACATTGGTCCCTGAATCTTGTGTTGTTTTAGATAAATATTTATGCATCTGTGTCTCTTGCTGTGAGGATATGGTTCAGAGAAGTCAGAAAGCTAGTGATTTAAGGATTAGGTCATTCTAGATGAGAGGTTTAGATACAAGGCTTAATTCCTCAGATTAGAAAAGTAATGCTGGAAATCAATGGTCTGAGAACCCAAGACTCTGATAAAGGCAGTGTAGAATAGACAACACTGGAGCAAAGTTCTCGAGCCCGCTGTGGGAGAAACACCTTATCACCAGCCGCAACAACAGGAGCCCAGACCTTGGCCAGAAAGCAGGTGCATAAGCTCAGGCCCCACAACTGCACAACTAGGGAAAAGGCAGGACTTCAGCTGTCTGCCTGCAAGTGTGCCCTTCGACCTTCCTCCCAGCATTTTACTGTGATGCCAAAAAAAGGAGAAATTTTTATTTTTGGTAGTCACTATCAATTTAGGAGCCCCTAACCTTCACTGCCACATCCCATTACTCACTCCCCAAATGACAAAACATAAACTTGAAAGCCTTGATGTTGACCACTCTAAATTTCATTCCTTCACCTTCCCTTCCCCAGTTCCATTTTCCTCTCTCCAGAAAAAAACCCAGTTAGTTACATGGTGTACATGTTCCAGTTTCTATCCTGATAACATTAGGATGTGTGTAGGTGTGGGTCCATACGCTATGGATAGCATTGCTTTAAGGGATTCTTTCTAAATTTTTATTCAAAATTTACTTTACACATGGGAGATATATATCTTTCCACAATTTCTCACTTGTTACTTTTTAAATTTTTTTTGTGGTACCAGATATCAAACCCAGTGGCATTCTACCATGGAGCTACATCCCCAGCCCTTTTTATTTTTTGTGTTGGGACAGGGTCTTGCTAAGTTGCCCAGCCTGGCCTCAAACTTGCCACCCTCCTCCCTCAGCCTCCAGTGTTGCTGGGATTACAGGTATTCACCAGCACGCTGGGCTCTTTTCAATGTCCCCATATTCATATATGCTCATTCATATGCTGAACAGTATCCCATCACATGAACATACCATATACTGTTTCCAATATGCAGTCATATAAGCAAAACTGCTATGAACATTATTCGACATGTCTCCTTGGATTCATATGGGAATGAATCATACAGGAGTTTGTTCAGGGCATATGGTTGGAAATGGAAATGGAATTGCTGAGATGTCATATACATGGCTTGCCCCATAATCTGTTCTTCCCAACAAATTTATTCACCTGCTTCTAATGCAGGCTAAACCACCAGGCCCAATCTCATTTAAAAAAATGTTTAGCACTAGCTGTGTGCTGCAGTGCTGAGTACATACACCCATGCAAGCAAAAACACAATACCTCGACTTTAGCACATTCAGGTTTGATTCCTGGCTGAGCCTCTCATTAGCTGTGTGATATTTGACAAGTTATTTGACCATCCAAATATCAAATTCTTCATCTAAGATATATACAGGGTACAAATTTTACACCTTTTAAGGTTTTGTGAAATGAAAATGAATTCACACATGTAGGAGCTCAGGGTAGTCCTTAGACCATCATATATAGCTGGACAATATTTAAGGTACTTAACTTGATACTAGTGCTGGGTAAATAAAAACTGTCCTTCAAGAGATGTAAATTTATCAGAATGTCAAATAGAAATAACAGAAATGGGTGTGGTTTGCAGTCTGAGAGAGATACAGGTTCAGTAAACATACTAATCTAGAGGTCACTGGAGGGAGAATTCCTGAGGCCTACCACCTCCAGGGAGTCTTTGAAGGGCTGAGGCACAAACACTCAGAATAATCCTGAACAAGGTCACACAGTCAGCGCTGGGTCCAGGCTGGGTCCCAAGGTTTCAGAAAACATATACTTATTTTAGGAACTGTCCAAAGTCCTGTTAAGATTAGTCCCTAGAGACTCTCAGGATGGTGAACCTTGAGGACACAAATGTGATGGAAACAGGCATATGGCACAGGAACAAGTCCTAACACATGCCCTCCTGCAGCTCCCAGCCCCATGACTCCTCTACAGACACCTCACCCAAGACCACCTGGCTTCTTGAAGCTCTCTCCTCCCTTCCAGTTCTTGAACTCTGGCTTCCTGGTTCTTCTACTGTCCTAGAAACTGCCCCTTGGGCATTTTCTCTGTTTTCTAGATATGAGGCGCTTCCCCTTGCCCCCATACCCATGGCCCTCTCAAATGCTTCATTTCTGACATGGAGTGTTATTACGAGCACTGAATGAAACAAGCTATATGGAAGCTCTCACAGCTCATTGCACCCCCTTCTCCAAGGATGCCGCCATCCAGGCAGCTGTGCTCAACATTCTGACATACCCGTTGAATCTTCTCTCTTCTCTGCCCACCACAACATACCAGGGCCATGTCTATGTCTCCCATCTGGACCCCTCCACTCCCCCTCTGCTCCACAATTACTATTGATGATATAACATCACCAAGACAGTTTTGCTCACAGCCCTTCCATTGACTCCCAATACCTAGGAAGAAAGACTGGACATTTGAGGCTTGCACACAAGGCCTTCTGGATCCAGCCCTTACCCACCTTTCCAGTTTCAACTTCCACCTGTATGATAAAATCTCTTGCTGGCTGGCACACCATGAAACAGGGATTCTGTATCCAAATAGGGGATTAAAGAAAGAGTAGCAGGTTCTTATTGCAATAGAATTTCTGAACCTTTGATACCTTGTGGGCACTGGTTCTACACATTTTCCCCAAGTTTATTTGGACTTCTAGTACTTTTCTTCATGAAGCTCAAGATATAATCTAGGATGAGCCAGGCATGGTGGCACATGCCTGTAATCCCAGTGACTTGGGAGGCTGGGGCAGGAGGATCAAGAGTTCAAGGTCAGCGTCAGCAACTGAGAGAGACCCTGTTTAAAAACTAAATAAAATAAAACAAAACAAAACAAAACAAAACAAAAATGGCTGGGGTTGTAACTCAGTGCCCCTGGGTTCAATCCCCAGAACAAAGACAAAAAAAAAAAAAGCCTGGCAAGGTGGCGTGTGCCTATAGTTCCAGCTACTTCGGAGGCAGAGGCAGTAGGATCACTTGATCCCAGGAGTCTGAAACCAGCCTGGGCAACCTCTGACACCCCCATCTAAAAAAAAAGAAAAGAAAATGAAAGAATCTAGGACAATCTGAAGCACATTGCTTCTCCAGCATGCCTAAAGAATATGCCAGGTAAGTGTGCACAAGTGGGCCAGAGAGTGGCTGTCAGAGCCTATGGCTGTGACCATCACAGTATGCTCATTGTGGCTCATCACCACCAAGGTGAGCAATCTGTGTGGGACTGTAAAATCCCAGACAGCCAAGAAGCCTTTCTCAGCACATGGATGGAAAACAAACAGCTGTCAGAGCATCCAGGTAGTGCTGACAAAGAGGTGCTTCAACCTCGCCTGCCCAGACTGCCAGCTTTCCCAGTCTTCCTGCCTAGCCCATCCACAGCCTTCCATTCATTCCCCATCTGCTTATATTAGCCTAGGTTGGCTTCTGAAGCTTGAAACCAAAGAACCTCTGGGTCCCTGAGTAATGACAACGAAATTGCCCCTCAGTCAAGGGGTGCTCAGAGCCAGCAGCCACCCCCCAAGTGCAGTACCTGTCCCATCTGGGGTGGACCTCACAAAGGTGGGCAGCATTTTCACTGAAGCAGTGGGGTGGGTGGTGGCTCCAAGCCCTTTCTCCATCTCCTTGCGGAACCGCTTAGAAATCTCCAAAAGGGTCTCATCAGAGAGACGCATGTGGTAGAGATATTGCTCGACCTGAAAGAGAAAGAAAACAAGAATAGAGACCTAGGGACTAAAATATATATATATGTATATGTATATATACATATACATATATATACACATATGTATATATATGTATATATATATACATATGTGTATATATATGTATATATATATATCTGTGAAATAGAATATTACTCATCCCTTCAAAAGAATAAAACCTGTCAGGGATAGAAGGTGATTATTAAAGACTATTAATGGGAAGCAAATTGTCAGGATCATCCTTTTAAAACTAAATAATGAAAAGAGACTTAATTTTATTTCTAGAGAGTAGTTAAGACAATTGGGGAAGAAAGAAATTAGTTCTTTTCTGACCGATTAAGTTAAAATACCTGACATCCCTGAAACTAAAGTTCATTACTGACCCTCTTCTGTTCCCCACATACTTCACATGGCTAGTCATGTCAATCCCATTATCTTTCACCCTAGGCCAAGCAGCCACTGCCTCTTACCTGGACTTACACAATCTCTGGTTATACTCATATCTTCCATCTGTTTTCCTACCCACCTCAGTCAGACTCTGTTGTTCTCTTGCTTAAAATCTACCCACGGCTTCCCATTGGGAACAAAACCCAAAACCCTTCCTAGGTGCTATGTGACCTGGCCTCTGTCCACCTCCTGATCTTATGGTATGTCTTTTTACCCTTGAGCAATACCTATCCCTGGTGCAGTTCCCCAGCCTACCCTTCCCTGTCTCAGGGCCCATGCACATAGGCTCTGCCATCTCTCACCAACCCTTCAGGCCTCTCTCCATAGACTCCTCTTCTCTAACCTTCCTGAATATAACAGTTGGGCCTCCCTGCTACTTTACAGACTCTAGCTTTCCCCAACACCATCCACAATTTGAAAACAAGTGTCTACAGATGTTCCCGTTCCAAATTGAAAATATCTCAAGTCGAAAATATATTTAAGCCCTACTCTACTGAAAATTAGAGCTTAGCCTCTCTACACTGTAAAATATTGGTTTTTCATCATTGCGATGGCATGGCTAACTGGGAGCCATGGCCACTGCCCGGCATGAAGAAAGATTATCTTACTACTATTGCTATCCTAGGCCAAGATCAAGATTCAAAATTCAAAGTGGATGTGTATCACTTTCCCAGTATCATAAAGTCAAAAAATGATTGGTAACCACAGTGAGCTGGGGGTCATCGATATTAGCATCTAGACCATAAGCACCAAGGGCTAAAAGAATGGTGTCTCTGTTCACGCTTATATCCCTGGAGCCTAGCAGAGTGTTTGACACATAATAGGGGCTCTGTATAAACGATAACACACCTCTCTTATGCTTGGAGGTGGAGACAACTCTCCCTAGTTATTTCCCTGATCTCATTTTACAACATAAATGTATACAAATTTTTCCCACACTGAACACCAGAAGTCTCAGGAGCTCCTCTCAGACAATTTCCTTCTTAGAACTCTCATCTGCTTTGGCCATGGATAGTCCCAGTTTTATCCTATCAGAAAAGGGGCTGACAGAAACCCATCCAAGGAGGTGCATTCTCACTGTTTTCAGCGGCAGCATCCATGACAGGTGAGGCTGCTGGCCACTAGGAGGGCAGGGTAGAGAGAATCAGGAGTGGTGGACCAGGACCCAGCTGTGCCTTGAAGGTATGAGCATGTGGTCCTGTTGTCATCAGCCAACTGAGGAACTAAAGAGACTCTACATCCCCCACCCTCTCTGAAACTCATGGATTTCCAAGGGCAAAGCTTGGTTGATGCCCACTACCAATGTTACTCCCCTGAGAAACAAGTAAATGATCCTTTGCCCTGGCTCAAATCTAATAAAGGAGCATAATTAGCTTTCTTAGACAGATGTGGTCATTAATATTATTATAGTCTTTTATATTCTCCCCCCATTTTTGTCAGCTCCACTTGAATTTTTTTTTTTTTTTTTAACTGAACTTGCAACCTAGGATTTCGGAAAGAACAGTACAAGGTATTTATTTAATCCTTTCAAGGCAAACCCAGAGAGAGAGAGAGAGAGAGAGAGACCCCTTACATCATCTCTTTCTGAGCTATATCCTAACTCCCTATGGGGGTTGGACTGTCCCTTCTCTTTGGGACTGTTTCTGCCCCTGCAGAATAACAAGATGGGCCCTCAGATCACTTCAAAGATCCTGACTTCTTATCAGTCTTCCAAGATTCTAAAAGTGGAAAGACCAGAGTCTGGGGTAAAATGTTGAAAGCAGCCATGAGCAGGATGAAAGAGAGTCTGTGGCACATCAGCCGACGTCTCCCCCTTCCACAACGTGTGTTCAAAATGCAAGGAATGGACACACACAATCCTCACATGGGCCGGAGAAGGACAAAGCAGGAGCAGACAATGGCAACAGGACAATTTCCTCCCACTAGGCCAGCCCTCAGTCACTTCTCCACTCCTTCCCCAGCCTACAAAAAGAACAGTCTTGTCAGTTGGGTTTGGAATTGCACAGATGAGAATTTCCCAGAATTCCCTATTGTATGTATTCAGTATGTATTAAAAAATATCTTGGACTATTTAAGTCCATTGGTCTAAATCAGAGAGAACCCAATTGCCCATTCTGTTTCACTTCAGGGTCCTGGCACTTCGCTTGCCTTATGACCAATGCTTCAGCCTCCCAGGGCTCCCCACTTCCAGTCCCCAGGCCAAGTCACCGACCTCAGCTTCCTAAACACAAGGGTGCACAAATGCACAAAGTCTAAGGCCACCCAGACCAGAGGCCAACACTAGGCCACATCCAGGACCAGAGTGAGATGCCCTCGTAGATAACAGTAATAACAGTGAGCCCTTCCATGGTGCCAGCTCGTATGAGATCTTGTTCTCAAACCTTGGCACCCATTAACTCATCAACCCTCACAAGAGCCCCTGAAGGTGGGTACTATTATTACCTCCATCCCACAGAGAGGTGAAAGTGATGTGCCCTAAGTCACACAAATAGGGCCAAGCTGAGACTGGATGGAGTGGTCTAGCTGGCCTGTGCCCTTATGCACTCTGCTAGATGACTGCCCCTCTCCTGCTAGACTGCAACAGGTCTACACAGGTCTAACAGCACTGCAGGGAATTCAGGCTGGCCATACCCATTAAAAGGCTACCTTTTGCCAGGTGCAGTGTCACATGCCTATAATCCCAGCAGCTTGGAAGTCTGAGGCAGAAGGATCTTAAGTTCAAAGCCAGCCTCAGCAACTTAGTGAGACCCTAAACAACTTAGCGAGTCCCTGTCTCAAAATAAAATTTTTTTAAAAAGGGTTGGAGATGTGGCTAAGTGATTGGCGCCCCTGAGTCCAATCGCTGGTACCACAACAAAAAAAAAAAAAAAAAAAAAAAAGTCATCCTCTAGTCTAGTGTCCCCGAAAAACAGAGATAAAGGGCAGACAGCAGAGAATATAGCCTACAGGGCCAGTCTGACAGGTCAGGGGTAGTGGATATGTTTAGGGACACATTCATGAGTATGACACAAGGAGAGGAAAGCCTAGAAGTCTCACTGAGGCCCCTTACCAAGCTCTGCCACAGAAGGCTCTGGGTATTTACAAAGGGGGCAGGAGGGTCCATGTGGAAGGGCTGATCCTGTACTGCCTTAAGAGGTCCTAACACCATTTCCTAAAGTGCAAGTTCATGTTCACAAAAGGGCAAATTCACAACAGCCGTTCTTAGTTTACCTTCAATGTTAAAACTGCTACAAGACTTTTGGAAGATCCAGTCAGATACTTCTCTTCCTTAATTCCCAAAGATCAAGTTAAGCAGTTACCCCTTAAGTCATGTCACCCTTTGCTCGATAGATTAGAAATCATCTTTCGGTGTCCAATGACAGATGAAAGCAAAAATGACAAGGATGACTGTTAGCAGTAGCTAAACATTTATCAAGCATTTGTTCCTTGTCAGCAGCCAACCTGAGGCTGTACTGACTTCATCTCCATTGTCTTCTTAGAGAATTCTATAAGCCTGTTTTAAAGGGCACTTGGGTGGTGAGGAGCAGAGCTGGGGTTCAGGTCTGACGCTCTACCACCAGGGTCTCAGGACCAATATGCTTGCCTGTCCTGCAGTTTCTTAGATGACCCCACGACCTTGTGTGGAGTCCTCTCCATCACATGGGGAGACTAAGAGAAAGGATGTGGAACAGATGCAAGATGCAAGTTCAGCATCTTGACCCCAAACTTCCCTCCTCTTTCACTTTGGAGCTCTTTGAACTCAGGAGTAGAGGGTACCTATGCATGATGATGTATCCACCCAGTTTATTAGGGTCACTAGGAAGGGATGATTAATCACCTAGTGTCAACAGCTTCCAAAACACAGCAATACAGCCCACACCGTGGGCACTGCTAGAGAGGGTGAACAGTGGTCAAGGAAGCAGAAGTCAGAAACAAGGTAGTCTCCACACAAGGGATGGTCTTCCTGGATTGGAAGAGAAGTGAATGCAGTTTTCAGAATCCTGCCAACTTTCTCCCAGAGTGCAGTCAGAGAAGGCCCAATGCCAGGGAAGAAAGCCACGGAGGAGTTGCGATATGTACACACATCAATGGGTCAACAGCTAAACAATATCTACTCTTGGAAAGGAAGGCCCTTGGGGTAAACAGTTTTAAATCCCAGTGAACACAGCATCTGAGTTTGTGGACTTCGTCTCTATCACCCCAATAGACACCTGGCCCATGTTTGAATGCTTCCAAGCATCAGAGGCTTACGTTTCTTTAAGTTCCATTGTTGGTTAAGAATTAGAAAGCTATTCTCCCATCAGAGATAAATCTGCTTTCTGATAACTTTTGCCTAATCTCCCTTCTGCCACTTGTGATGAGTTCCTAAACTTGACTGCATATCAGAATCAAACAAGAAGTTTTTTAAAAGCATTAAAAATTCCAAACACCCATTTCAGACTAACAAAATAGACACCTCTAGGGTTGGTGACTCAAATACCCTCCCCTGTCCTGGGCAGGTTTCTACCATGCCAATGACGTATAATGATTGGCCAACAATGTTTGGCTAACACTGTTTATAAAGGTCATCTTTACCACTTTTCTGCCTGGGGTCTCTTAAAAGTCAGTAGTTAAGACACGGGGCCAAGTGTATGCCTCTGAAATAATCCTGTGTTGATCCAGGGTGCTGGGAGTTGGAAAGACAAACCCTGCACTTGCTGGAAAGAGATTTAAGTTGTTGGAAACTATTGAAGCAGAATCATTCTGGTCAAGCCTCATTTTGTAGCTGGTGGTGGTAAAGTGAGGACTTTGGCACCAGAAAAACCAGTGTGCAAATCCTAGCTGTAGCACCAGGACAGGTATTAGATACTGGAAAAGTCACACTTCCTCTGAGCCCCTGTTTCCTTGCTATTACATAGCATAAGGAGCCCTGAACACAATGGTAACCATAATGGTCATGCTGAACATGGAGCTCTATGTAGCCCTGCTTTCTTTCCATCTCTTCTCTCTCTCTTTTTTTTTTTTTTTTTTTTTTTTTTTTTTGCTGTTCTGCAGTGCTGGAGATTTGAACCCAGGGCCTTATGCTTGCGAGGCAAGCACTCTACCAACTGAGCTATATCCCCAGCCCCACACCTCTTCTCTTTCTTCTAGATTTCTCTGCACCAAGTGGCATCCTTGGAAGGCCAAGGATGTTTCTCAACCAGACTTCATCATACTCAGGGTTAACAAGGCAGAGCCTGTTTCCCCAAATTGTTCCTTCTCTGTCTGTGGTGGGTGTGTGGCCTATTAGGGTTGCTTCTCTTTAAGTCTCTATGTAGAGGAAAAGGAAGAAGCCTTCCAGGATGGGGAACCAGAGGCAGGCCAGAGCAAAGCCCGGCTGGGGTCTGGGAAGACTGCCTGCTTGCCTAGGAGGCAAGGGTGTGTATTAAAGAGAAAGAGATAGCAGTATTAGTTGATAGCTATTCAGCAATGCTGAGGAGATTAGAACTTCCTCATTGGGCAATTTTGGTCAGTTTCATTTTTCCCATAAAACACCAGCTCTTCCTCTACAGAGCTGGGGTTGGGGGTGGGAGTAGCCCTAATAAGAAATCAACCCCATACCCTTTAGAAAAAAGATAACACCCAAAACAGGAAACCATTAATACCCATCCCTTTAAATATCCAAATTTCCCCCTGGACCAGAACTAAAAGGAAGGCAAATTGTGTCATGGAAACAATATAAGGAATGGAGAAAGCAAAAGGTCATTCTCACAGAGATTCCACCTCAAAATGTACAGTGGACAGGTTGGGTCAGGAACAGCCCCGACCAGGAATGGCAGTGATTCAAGAAGGAAAGGCCTGAAGGTGAGAACTAGAAAGGGCTTCTCAGAGGCAGGTCAGGGAGCAGCCTTCAGCAAGTGCGGATTGAAGACTGGAATCTGGATCACCCAGATGAATGACAACCAGGCTGGTCCAGAAGGGCCCACCTCATTTCACAGGCCAGATCCAACTGAATGGTTGGGGGCCAACGTGTGGATCCTGGAGTCAGCCTATCTGGTCTCGGTGAGAAATGGGCCTGATCAAATAATGTCGAAAAGAGAACAAAAAGTCCAACTTTGACAATCTGTTTATCTAACAGGCTACAAATTCACCCTTGCATACATTAAGAGGTTTAAAAGGAAAGAAGAAACGATGAATTTCAATGTCCAAATCTGAGAAATTCATTATCATTCATCCTGAACTCCTGACCACTGCTGCCACCTCATTTTATAGCATCTATGCTGTCTCCCATTTTATAGCATTTATTGAACACCAATTATGTATAAAACTCTACAGTGTACAGAAACATAATTTTAAGAGAAATTACACACATAGTTTTAAGAGAAATTAGTTTTGGATATGGATGGTGGTGATGGTTGTGCAACAATGTAAATGTCCTTAATGCCCTTGAATTAAGAGTTAGAAATGGTTAAAATGGTAAACTTTATTGCACATATTTTATCACAATAAAAATTTTAAGAAATCAAGGCCCCTATTCTATAGAACTTTATAAGATGCTGAAGAATCTGGCTTAAAATAGAGACCAATGAATGCCTCTGGAATGCAAGGGGAGATGTGTCCTGGTAGATCAGAAAGGAGACAGGATGCAGGGCAGCCTCCAAAAGTGTCATAGGTGTCAGTAGCCTGTGACACCAGCATTCATTCAGAAGAGAGAGCTTTTGAGTTAAATCATCTCAGGTGATGAATGTTGACCTGGAGATCACAACGCGAAAAGTCTCAGAAGGTGTGAGCAAGCCCAAGATCTAAAATGATTACAAATTCCAATCAGGCATGGTGGTGCATGCTTAAAATCCCAGTAACTTAGGAGGCTGAGGAAGGAGGATCGCAGGTCCCGGCCAGCCTCAGCAACTCAGCAAGACCCTCAGCAACTCAATGAGACCCTGTCTCAAAATACAAAATAAAAAGGACTAGGGATGTAGCTCAGAGGTAAAACACCTCTTGGTACCAAAAAATAGTAATAATAATTATATATATATATGGATTCCAGGTGCCAGGAAGTTATTCAACTAAATCACTATATTACATAGTTCCTTACTGAATTGCTTCATATGATTTAACTCTATCATTTTTAAGAGCTCTTTATTTGTAATTTGCAACTTTTTATTCATAATCAATTAGTACAATATAGAATCTGAGATATTTCAAATGAGACCACAACAAATCAAAATAAGAAAACAAAATACTGAATTTTTTAGATGATCCTAGCATGAACATAACTATACAATTGATGAGAGTTAACGAGAGTCCCTGAGATGCAAGAAGCTGGCCAAATATGATCTCATTATTTCTAATCGAGGAATCACAGGAAGGAAGGACATGAAGACTACCCTACTATGTAAGGACCCCGTGCTATCACTAACCCTTCCTGGGCTGGTCAATTTCCTATCGGGTTGAGTTTCAGGAGAAAGTTTGTCTGCCCAGATACACTGTGCTTCCTGCTATTCCAATGAGATGAAAATATTGACATAAGGACAGCCATTCATTTTGCCTTGACTGTCAGGAAGCTCAGAGCTCTGTCCTTAACTCCAATTAAGTATCCTTAGTCTAAGTTTTTTCGAAAATCATCCTTGCCTGTTTGATAACTCTTGTTCTAGAAATCCTTTTACTGAAAGCTGACCCAAATCGCCAAATCCTTTAGTAAGCAGGCAGAAAATAAATAATACACGAATGAGCAAATGCTCAACAGTCATTTCTACAGAACACACCCTCCTGGCAGAAGGGTGAATTCAAGTGATCAAATAGGATAAGAAAGTGGATCTACAAGCTTAGAAGCATCAGAGCAAAGGATGCAAGGATACCCGAGGCACAGTCCCATTCCTTTCTCCAGTCTTTGAATTTCTGTTAATATCTAGAACCCTCTCTCCAGTTGGCAGTGGAACAACCTTTTAGCTTCCAGACCCCAGCTTTTTTCACACTGTTCTTGCCCTGAAGATACAACCAAATCATCTATCTATATTATTAGGCCAATGCTCCAACCTGGCCTCCTCAAAAGAAATTTAGGAAGGGCTGTGTTCTCTAGAAGTATGACTTAGTCTTGTCTGCTTTAAATTGATCACAGTCAGACCGAGGTGGGGCCAAGAATACTACGGATTAAGAATACATACCTACAGCTATCCACAAAAATGTAGATGAACCTCACAATGTAATGTTGGGTGAAAGGAGCAGACACAAAAGTGAGTCCTCTCACACTAAGTATGAAACAGATCTATGCTGTTAGAAGTTATATGATCACACTAAGTCGGGGAGGAGGGTGAGGGAGGGGCCTTAGCGCCAGAAAGTGGGGCTGACACCAGGGATCTGTTACTGTCTCTGGGTGACATTTGCCCCATGTGTTCAGTGTCGTGCTTTGGATTTTTAAGTGTAGGAAGAGAAAAAGGCAGGCGGCACTGACTTGGCCCTAGTCTACCTACTACACATGGTCAAAGCACAGAAGGAAACCCAAGAGGTCAATAGAGGACAATCCAGGAGAGATTCATTGTTTAAATTCAGCCACACACAGTCTTCCAGTGACTCTGTGCTGACACCACGGGCAACTTAGTTTTGAAAGAATTTCATATTTTTTGCATTATTCCTTTGCCAACGATTTACCACAAATCTTTGACAAGGAAACCAAGGCTTGGAGAAGCTTCCCCAAACCACAAGCCTAGTTCCTGGCAAGACCCACAACATCCGGTGGCCAGTTGACTGCCCCAACCTGGGGCACAGGTGTGCCCATCAGGAAAGCCAGGCAACTGCTACCAATGACCTCATTAATAATAATGCCCTCACAGACTCCTCCTGGGAGGGCCGAGGCTGTGCAAAGAGCAGCAAGTTTATCTTGTAAAGTTGCCAGGGCAAAACCAGATGTTTCTGATAAAGGGGAAAAGATGAGTTGGGGCGGAAGACATGAAGCAGAAGAACACTGGTTTTAAGCCCCTGTCCTCTGAAAAACAGTTGAACAAAAGGTAACAAATCTACTACAATACTTTCTTCAGATGGGATCAGGAGGCCCCTCACCAGGGCCTCCGTGCCACCTTGGGGAGATTCCAGCTCTGACACACCATGTACTCACAAGCCTCGGGCAGCAGGGTAAGTGTGGAGTTGACCAGGGAGGCATATGGGCCACTCCTCCAGGATCCTGTTGCACGGTTGTGAGTCACAGGGTTTCCTGTTCGTCCAGTTCTCACTCTCAGCTGCATTGAGTTACAGTCAGACAAACCTCAGGCAGCAGCACCTGTCCCAGGGTCCAGGAGATGGGCATTTGGGAAGCGTAGCCCAGGGCCCTTCTGTCCTCAGACATTGTGTTCTGGGGGTGGAGCAGCAGCGCAAAGGAATACTATATCGCAGGTGTACATAACCTGGCTAAGTCCATTTACCCATGGATATTGACTGAGCACCAAACTGAGTGTGCCAAGGCTGGCGTGGAGGATACCAGAGTGAAGGAGACACTAGCCTCTGCCAGAAAGGGGCTCAGCTCATGGATGGCAGGAGGCAAATATGCCAACTAATCTTTGACAGGGAAACTGAGGCTTGGAGAAGCTTCCTGAGAATAAGTTCCAATTATAAACTGAAGGTAAAGGCAGACAACAGGTGGTTTCTTTCACTGTAATAAAACAAGGACTTACAATCACTTAAATCACACACATCAAATCAATTCTAAAGATCCATTGTCTTGAAAAAAGTTAGAAACACATGAATGTATAGACTAGAATGTTCTCCTCTGGCCTAACAAACTCCCACTCACCCTTCAGCACAAATGGCCTTTCTCCAGTCCATGATGTCAATTCACTTCTGACACCTCATTTCTTTCATCCTCACTGGTCTCAGAGGACTAAAGGCACCAGCTAAATCTATGTCATATTTGTGATGCCCACAGCTCTCTCAACACTCAATATAAAGTAGGTGCTCAAGCAATCTTTGTTATGGTTACCTACAATGGGTAGGAATGCCAAGAGATGGAAAAGCAATTTGGCAAAGGGGAAGAGCGGGCTACTCCAGACTGACAGGTGCTCTGGGTCTGACCTTACTCTTCAGGCCTGCACCCTCACTGTATAAGATCCTGACATCACTTCCTCCCAATCCACCCTGCCTGCCCTGCCTAGGAAGCCAGATTCCCTAAAGATAAGACTCTGCCCACCCTAGACAGCGCCATGCCAGTAACCAGAGTCTGCCTGCTGAGCCTCTCACCCCTCAGTGACATCTGCACTCCCCACTCCTGCTGTTGCCATCTGTTCACCTGCTGAACCAAAATCCCTCTGGTTCTATCCCTCTGCTCCATGTCTAGTGCCAGTCTGTCCCACCCACCTCAAGATCACACCCACCATAGGTGAGGCACCCATATGTCCCAGCTTGCCCAAGACAATCTCAGTTGGCACCTGTGGTAGTGGAATGGCTGTGAATAGTACTCTCAAAAGTGGCCCAGTTTGGGCAATAAATTATAGGGTCCCCATAAGGAAGCCCACAAAGCAAATCCTGACTATGTTCTTAAGGAACCCACAGCTAAAAGATAAGAGTGCATACTACACAGATGGTATTTAAAAGACAAGGATCGGGAAATTGAGTTCCAGATCTGGTGCTTATCCTATAAAAGCTTGGGCTGATTCATTTAGTACTAGTACATAGCAGCTGGCTTCTTGAACTGTGAAAAGGGGTTTGGATTACATGATCCCAAAGATCTCTTCCCGGCTGACACATGACTCATAACCCCATGAAACTGAAGCAGAATCAACCATCTCCAGTCGTCCTGAGCAGCCCCACACTGGGGGTTAAGTGCATGGGCTCTGGAGTCAGGCTGCCTGGTTTTGAATTCTAGCTTATCCTTGGTTCTGAGCCTGATGTCTTGATCTGAATGATAAATAATAAAAGTTCATATCCTGGAGGGCAGCTTAAGGGTAGCTGGAGCTACTAGCTACTAGCTACTAGCATATGGTCAGAAGTCAACTCTTAGTAAGTATTGTACTTTTTTGTTACCTTTTAAGCCTTTTGTGAGGGAAAGGAACTGATGGGACATCATTGGAAGTCTTCATGGAGGGTTTTTATTTTGTTTTGTTTTTGTTTTGTTTGGGTACTGGGGATTGAACACAGGGTCACTTTACCACTGAGCTACATCCCCAGTTCTTTTCATTTTTATTTTGAGACAGGGTCGTGCTAAATTGCCCATGCTGGACTCAAACTTGCAATCCTCCTGCCTCAGCCTCCTGAGTAGGTGGGATTACAGGAATGCACCACTGCAGCCAGCTCACAGAGGGTACTGAGACAGGAATATTTGGGAGAGAGCAGAAGCAAGAGGAGGAAGCCCTTGAATGAGAAAGAAGAAACTGGACACAATAGCACAGGCCTGTAACCCCTGCAACTTGGGAGGCTGAGGCAGGAGGATCCCAAGTTCAAAGCTAGGCTAGCTAACTTAACAAGACCCTATCTCAAAATAATATAAAAAGGTCTGGGAATGTAGCTCAGTGGCTGAGCACTTGCCTAGCATGCAAGAGGCCTTGGGTTTAATCCCCAGTACAGCAAAAATTAATTAATTTTAAAATGGGGGTGGACTGGGTAGATATAGCTCAGTTGGTAGAGTGCTTGCCTCACAAGCAAGCACAAGGCCCTGGGTTCAATCCCCAGCACCGAAAAAAAAAAAAAAAAAAAAGGGGGGGGGGGGGTTGGAGAAGGCAACCTCAAAAGCTCTGATTAACCCTAATTAAAGTTGACAGGTACTCTGTCTGGCTTCATTCCTTCCCTTATCCAATGATATAGAGAAAATAAAAAGGTTGAGAATATGTCTTTTGAGAATACAGACCACTTCCAGCCTCCAGGGGTAGAGATGCTGAACACCCAGGAAGGCAGGGTCAAAGGAGGTAGGAAGGTGGATGGGTGGGCACCAGGGTTCCAGTGCCAGGCTCTCAGAGCCTGAATCAAACTGGTGAACTCTGAGATGAGCTTAATCAAGGTCCCTCCAGGGAAGGAATCTCAAGGGAATACTTAAAGATCCACAGACAACAGCACAAAAAGTCTGTGACCACCTGTAAAAGAGGGTGGCACTGTTCACAGGAACAGGGTCAAGACTCCTGACCTTCAAACTGGATTGTTTTGAGGTCTTTGTGTGTGTGTGTGTGTGTGTGTGTGTGTGTGTGTGTGTGTTTGGTTTTGGTGCCGGAGATTGAGCCCAGGGTCTTCCTTGCACATGCTGGGTAAGCACTTTACTTCTGAGCTATATCCCCAGCCCTTTTCATTTTTTTATTTTGAAACAGGATCTCATTAAGTCGCTGATGCTGGCCTTGAACTTGGAATTCTCCTGCCTCAGTCTGCCAAATCTCTGGGATTACAGGTATACACCAAACCCTGTTTCCAATTGGACGAAGACAAAAGCTATCCAAGCTACTCAAGGGCCAGAGAGTATGGGTTCTATACAGAGAATCCCTTGAGTTTTGTCAAGAAGTAGGGGCACCCAACTCTCAGCAGGAAAGAAGACCTGGGGTCTGGATATAAGGAGTAAAGAGCTCCCTGCTGAGACCCAAAGAGCCAAAAGAATGTGGGAGTAGCTGTTCCCTCCAAGTCCAAGTCCCTTCAGGGAATCTCCAGGAGTCGAGAGGAGCCAAACCTCTCATGGTCTGTCTTATGATCCTTCAGCCCAGTACACCTCAAAGGGTTTCCCCAGTGGGAAGCCAGAGCCTATGGCAGATGTGAGTAAGGGTGAGCAAGGATCCAACTGAAGGGAGAGGTCCAAGCAACTGCCCTTGGAGTCTCTATCCTTGGGCTCTCTGGAAACTTACTGGGGAACAACAGCAGGGAGGTTATTCACCAGTAAAAAGGAGTGGGTGAACTACAACCACGATCATATAATGCAGCTGTTTCTCATGGCATCATGAGGAAGATGCTTCAACCTGGGGTGCACCAATGGGCAAGGAATCCCAGAGAACACCAAATGGGGGTGTGCCTCATCAGAGAACCAGAATGAAATCATTTTAGAGGAAGCGATCAAGTTTGGCTCTCCTAAGCTCAGGAAAGACATTTTAGAAGCTGAAAGGGACAGCAAAAATGTTTCCTTTTTCCCCAGCTTCCAGCCCCACCATCCGCAGTCCTCTGATCAAATCTATCAGGAAGCACAAGCAAGCTTGCACCCACATACTGTAAAAGAAGTTCTTGGGAATTATCTAGGTCCAAGCAGGACCTCTTTCTGCTCCTGTCCAGCTGGGTAGGGCAGGAGGATATGAAAGACTGTGTCTTTTTTCCTTCTGTGTACTAGTATTTCATACATAATCGACTATATGTCTCTAACAGTTCTAAGAGCTTGACATATTAACCCTTTTTCTGTTTAATCTTTAAAACAGCCCTCTTTAGGGTGATATTCAACAATCTCTCCCTTTTACAAAAGAAAGACACTGAGGCCTAGAGAAGCTTCAAAACTGGTTCAACCCCAGGAAGCCTGTCTCCATATCTCACTACACAGCCTCTCCCAAGAACTGCTGGACTGTTCCTGCCCCTCAGTGGGTGTCACTGGCCCCTCTCCTCTGGTCCCCAGCTACAGTAGCTCCTGAGCTCGGGTTTTGCCAGCTCACACACCTGTCTTGGCCTTATACCTGGCAAATACCCAGCCTCCCTGGAAACTCCAACACAGCCAGAGGGAGATTCTCCCAAGGACAAGAGCAAACTTCTTTCCCACTGGTTTCCTGGAAAACTGGCACTGCCCTCATTTTTCTGGTTAAGAACAGAGAAACCTCACCTGGCTCCTGCCCCACAAAAGCTACCCTTCAGGGAGAGATCATGGGCATCTGTTAATGGCTGGGGACTGGTGACCTAACGTTAAATTCCTTATTGTAAAATCCTGTCTCCCATCATGATGTCCCATGATGTGACACTGTTGAGAGCCGAAGGTTTTGGTCTCAAGCAGGGCTAGCAACTAGCTGTACCGGCTCTGAACAATGCACTTGAAAACTGAAAGGAAAGAGGGCTATGTTCCTCTAAAGAAGTTTCTCAACCTCCATCTAAAAGGATTTTGAACCAGATAATTACTTATGGGGGAATGAGGTGCCACCCTGTGCACTGGAGGGTTTTTATCATCCATCTCTCAGCCTTTACTAACTAGATGTCAGTAAATCATACTCACCCACCAACTGTGACAACCCCAAATGGCAACACACATATCTAAAGTTGCCCAAGGTACAAAAATCACTCCTAGTTTAAAAATGTTGCTCTAAAGGAATAGTAAAAAGATACAGAACTCCATAAACCTGGGTAGGGTCTATAAATCTGACTCTTTTGCTGGGATAGGCCCTCATGAACAAAATTTTCTGACCCAAACTGTCAAAAGCACCAAGGTTGAGAAAACAGCTTTAGAAATAAGCAGCAACAGCGTCTCCAGTGCAAAGAAGAGGGACCATGTTAAGAGGCATCCAATGAACTCCAAGTTTTGCTTTGCCACGCCCCACCCCTACTGCTTTGAAATGGCAACAACAGACAACACACAGTGTTAAAAAACAAACCAAACTTGCTGACTTCAAAACTCCACAATGATAATAAGGAACCTCTTATCAAGAGTTGGTCTTTGAAACAGGAAGTCTCTAAACAAAGAAGGCCCACTTTCTGGGGCACCCAAGTTTTTTTTGGTTCATCAGATCTTCTTTCTCCAGCTGCCACATTGAACTCTGTGGTTTGTGTTGTTCTGATTGTCCCTAGGAAAGGGCCCTCAACTGTCCCCAAACTCCTCCCAGTACTAGAAAAGTTCAACTTTGAAAAATGGGGGAAAAAAGTAAAATGCTGACTTTGGCTGAGTAGCCTGAGGGAATTTTAATCCATTCAAGGGTAAAGTGCTTCTTAGTGAATAGGATTTTGGCAAATGGATGGTTCACAAAAGCTACAAAGTATTCTTACTACCATCAACAGCTGCCTTCTGAGCAACAGAAGGGGCTGTATTAAGACAGTAAAATGTTACAAACTGAAAAAATGACAAATTGTACCTGTTGTCAATGACAGCTAACCCAGCAGGAATTAATAGTCAAAAATAATCTTAATTTAAGTTTGAGCCAGTAATTTACTCCCACGATTTTAAGTCGTGGAAGTTAAATGGCACACAGTAGGTGTTCAAAATGTAGTCAAGTTCCCCAGAGATCTTTAACTCCCCACCAACCCATGGCAATACCCTCTTTAGGTTTAATGGCCATAAATTATCTTTTCCTGGAGGCTCAACTCTCCAGATAATTGAAAAGTGTCTTTGTTTCTGTTTCCTATATGGTACCCAGAGGGCCTTGCACTCTTAGGTTCTTTAAATAAATAAATAAATAAATAAATAAATAAATGTACGCCTTATCTGCCTTGACTCTGGTTGTTACCCAGAGGGCCTTGCACTCTTAGGTTCTTTCAATAAGTAAATAAATAAATAAATGTATGCTTATCTGTCTTGACTCTGGTTGCTGCTCAATCTTTCTGCTTCCAAGATGCTCCCCTCAAGTCCACAGTTGAAGGTCACTACTTGTTCATACAGCAAGGAGCCCTAAGTGAGCTCTGCATATTTCAGAATTGGTATAAAATGTCACCAGTCTACGCGCATCGATGGATAAAGGAAGGGGTATATACTTCACGTCCATAGTTAACTCTGCTCTGATTTTTATTCCTAAGAGACAAAAATCTTGTAGCATGTAGATTAATTTACCTCAGTGAAATGAATCCTCTATTTCTCCACAGGCAGTACACAAAGCCTTGATAGCTAAGGACAGGAAAGGCTCCCCCTTCCTCTCTCGCACTCGGAATCAGCCTCAGGCCATGATTCTGGTGAAAGAGTAGCCCTGAGAACTGCTTTCCCTTCTAAGGGTCCACCTGCCCACTCTTCACTCTGCTTCTTTCTCCAAGAAGGCCTCCTCTTTCATTCTTGCACTCACTGAGTGCCTACCTCATCGGCAGGCAGAAATCAGGTGATAAAATTGAAACAGCCAGGATTCTCCCTGCCCTGAGGAAGGAACTGAAACTGAAAACCACCAACTCTCATGTATGGTAGAAACGAAACAAACACAAGTTTTAAGTGCACCACTGTGGGCACACAGGAGGGGTAGAAAGCAGGAAAAGGAGGTAGTATTTGAGCTGGAAGGGATTAAGTTGAGAAAAGCTAGGTTGCATGTTCAGGGCCACAAGGGCAAGGGTAGAATGACCTGGTATGAATGGCAGGCACATAAGGGCATGGCAATTCAAGGCTTTGGGGAATAAAAAGAGGGAGAAGAATGAGGCTGAGATGAAGGATGGGGTCCTGGACATGTGGTAGCCAATACAAAGTTGTCGAAGGCTTTTTTGAAGTAGTTCAGTCTAGCTTCAAAAAGAGAACAGAATTGGAGAAAACTTAGGAGCCCTCTGATGTAACCCAAAGATCAGCTGACAAAGGAGTAGGAGTCAGAAAGGAAAGACAAGTGAAAACGAATTCAGGGCTCCCAACAGGAGCGCTAGTTCTATTTCTGGACATACTAAGTGGTATGAATACTGGCAGTAGACTAGCTACCAGTATCCATGAGTGGGCACAGGCGTAAGTCAGTAGTCCACTAATTTCCTCAGAGGTAGGCAAGTAGTGGCCATGACCATGGTGCTCTTAGAAAAATGAAAATAAGCAAAAAACCACCACAGTGCTCTTGCTAAAAAGCTAGTGACCTTGGGTAAGTTACTTTGTGCCTCTCAGTTTCCTTACCAGTAAAATAGAGATGCTCTTAATAATGGTACTTATCTCATAGGGTGGTTTAAATGTTTTTGAGCTAACTTATGTATAGAGCTTAAGACAGTGCCAGGTACAGAGTAGATATTCCATGTTTGCTCATAAGTTCCAAAGTTTCAATTGGCAAAAGTGAGCAAATAACCCTTACTCTCTCCCTAATGACTAAAATACTAGGATTGTCCATCGGGAGACATGTGATCCTGATGGGACCAATTCTGGGCAGGTGACCCTAAACCTTCCATGCTCTCAAACTAGAATACATAAGACGACATCACCACAGAAGGATTTCAGTAAAGTCCAAATAAACACCTTTCCAAAAGACTATAAAAATTAAACTCAAACTTCATTCTCTCCTAATTCTTCCTTCCAGAAATTCATTGTCTGTGATTCTCTTCTTACTTCGTATGTAACAGCTGAAATCAAACTTTGCTCACCTAAACTAAGAGTCTAAATCCTAGGTCTGACACCTGGTGAGTTAGTTAAAGGCCTGATTCAATTCTGCCCCCATTGGTAACTTACAGGAAATACATCCAAATGTTCTCAGGGACACTTTACAGGCTGAAAGGTGGCTCCTAGAGAGGAGAATCCTACCAGAGAGATATTGTCACTTCATTGTGCCTTATCATAATTCTGTAAAATGGAATTATGAGGCTGCTCTCATCTGCATCTTCAAAAAGAAATAGGAAGTCCAAAGGGGCTCAAGGTCCTGTGGTGAATAAGCCACAAGACAAGGATTAAAACACATTTCCAGATTCCCTGGCTAATTTTCTTTCCACTTTGAAATCTGGGGAGGTGAACCCCATTCCAGGCCCCAAGAATGACATGACTCCACAGTTCCAGTCTTAACCTTTTCATCTGAACTATGGAAGAGTAAGCTAGTTCAAGAATTCAGATGTCCTGGAGCGGTATTCACTCAACTGAGACCCCCCTGGGATTAATGGTTCTCCACTTTGTATTTTAGGGCTTGCCAAGAGATGAGTCTTCCCCCACAGTTAATTCCTATCTTGGGCAGAGAAGCCCACAGAAATTGCCAAGATCCTGCCAGCGCAGAGACATGCTTTTAAATAAACTGAATTAAAGTGCAGGGCCACATCCCAAGAAGGGGTCAGAAAGTAAAGACGTTTACTTTACAGAGTAAAATTCAGCTAAACCAGCGTTTCTGCCTCCTCCTCGGGTCTGAGGTGCATCTGCCAAGGCTCTGGAAACATCAAGATTATAAACTACCATTCTTTCCTATGCCCTCAAGACCGCCAGAATGGGAATATGAGCAGCTCTCCCCACAGAACGATGTCAAGACATTTTCCCTAAATATGTGTTCCCATCAGACCCTGAAATCTCAAATATGTAATTGAGCAACGCTGTCATTGCCTCCCAGCTACAAAAGAAAACTCCCACCCCACCCCATCCACCATCTCAGGCCATCCCCTCCCTCAAATCATAGCCAAGGACTCAGGCCAGGAGCCAATCCCCTAATCCCGGGTATTTCAGAAACCCAGTTCTCCCCCGAGTGAAAGCGCCAGGAGCCTGGCCCTAACTAACCCACCCCCATCTTCATACCCTGAGGCAGGGAGAGGGAGGCTCAAGGCAGGGCCCGAGGCTCTTTCTTATGTAAATGAACTGGCTGGCGGGCCGCCGCGGGACTAGGGTCTGGGGGACTGCGGAGAGCGCAATGGGCACAGACAAGTCGGGGCCTAGCGCAGGGAAAAAGCTGGTTTTCAGAACCACAAAATCCCAAGGAAACTGGGAAGGGGGAGGGGGTCCTCTCGGAGCAACTTTTAAGGGCAAACCAAAAAGTAACAAAAAGTCCGACCCTCTCTCAGAGGCGGGCCCGGGGGACGCGAGGCGGGGCAGTCCTGAGGCAGATCTGCTAGGGGGATGTACGCCCCTCGCCGAGCCTCAGTTCCGGGCACCTCAGTTCCGGGGAGGGGGCGCGGCGGCAGAACTCGTCTGCGAGCTTTCCCGCTCCTTCCTGGGTAGTCTTTTACTCTGGTCCTCCTCCGCGGGGCGGTGAGGAACTACAAGATGAACCGCACGCCTCTCAAACGCATCCTTAAGCGCTGGAGGCCCCCAGGAGCCCCACGCGGCCGCGGAGCCTCCTCCCCCAGCTACAGTTCTCCCCACGTGCTCTCGCCGGAACTCAGGCTATAGGAGGGGGGTTCCTCCCACGTGGGCCCAACAGCCCTTGAATACGTGCCGAGCTACCCGCCCCTCCAGAAAAAAAGGGAAAAGGGGTAGGGGGAGACCGCGAGCGCGCGCGGGACAGCAGGGAGGAAGAGAGCCGAGCGGTGCGCGAGCGCCTGCGTCTCGCACGCGCGCACAAGCCTGCCAGTGCCTAGCGGACGTGGCTCCTCGCTCCCAGGAGTTTCCCAGCTACTCAGTCTTTTTCTGCGTCCCAAGCCCCGAATGAGGAGGAAGCGGGCCCCTGCAAGATCCAAGAGTTTCCCGGAGAACACGCAACTTTGTCCGGAGCGAGCCAAACGCCCCCGCCCGCAACGACTTACTTTCTGCACTTGGTTATGGTTGAGCTCCGTGAAGAGGCAGGCGATCATATGCGAGGCAATCATCCTGTTACGGCCAAGCGGCGCGGACTTGGGAAACTGAGGCGCGAGCGCTTGCAGGGGAGGCGGGTAACGCGGTCCGACTGCTTTGTACGCGGGCTCGGTTGCTCGGCGGGAGCGGGGATTCCTGGCGGTACACCGAGAAGGTTATCGAGGGTTGGGGGATCTCGAGTCTCTAGAAACAGGTTTTTGGAGTCAAAACTGCTAGAAAGGCGCCTAAGTATCACTCCTGGCGACGTGTCTGGTTGCCCAACGTCAAGGCGCTAACTTCTCCCACAGGGTCACTAAGGCTCAACTTAGGAAGAATCACAGCCCGACTCCACTAGGGCGATCGGACTTCTCAGGCTCACTCGCGCTATGCTCCCTCCCGCGTATCTTAGCTGAGTGACACGGCGTTGCCAGCGATGGCCTGGGACTCCAGCGCTGGGGTTCGTGCAACAATGTGGCTTATTGAGGGGCTGCCGGCTTAGGGGCGGACGGGTCAGTGACGCGCGCACGCTCATTGGTCGCTCAGGGAGGGTGTGTGTGTCCGCGGGCCGCCCGCCGGCGCGGAACAGCCAATCAGCGCTCACAGCCCGCGGGCGCGGCCGCTCAGACACCCGAGCCGGCAAGCTGCAGAGACGCGCCTGGGGCGGGGGGCGGGGCCGGGCGCCCGGGATGGGACGTGTGTTCCGTGGCAAGAGGCTGGAACGCAAAGGCGCATGAGCCACCGCCGCGTCAGGCTCGGCTACGGGTGGGGGGCGCGTGATCGCGGGCCGAGGAGGTGTGGAACGACTGGAAAGATGAGTCACTGGACCCGCACACGCCCTGGCCCAGTGGCGGAGAGGGACACTGTCTGGTATCTGGGGATCATGTGAGGGACTCCCATCACCCGGTCACATTTCTGAAGCATCTTGGTTCTCACCTATTATGGCTCAACCAGTCCGCGGAACGCTGATGTGAAGGAAGCCGCCTTGACTGCTTGCTTACTCTGACAGGCATTATAACAGTCGGCCCATTCAACCCTCAGACCACTGATAAGTTGTGGGTTTTACTAACCCTGTGCATATGAGGAAACTGAGGCACGGCGCCGTTAAGAGATTTACCCAAGAACTCATGGCTAACCAGTGGTGGATGGGAAAAGGAGCATATCTGTCTTGACTCTTAAGATCCTATTCTCTTTCCCATTTTCGTATCCTTCCTTTCTAGAAGCCAGAAACGTAGAAGGCAGGAAAGGAGTATTGTCTGCAGCTTTGGGACTAATGTGGATGAAACTAAGTGATAGTAAGTATGTAACGGATGATCTTGGACCTGGGTGGGATTAGGTGGGGTGGAGTGGTTTAGGGATGCTTAGAGGAGCAGGGTCCACAGCAACAGCTAATACCTGATTCCAGATTCCAGATTTACATAAATTGGACTGAGGATGTGTCTCAGTGGTTAAGTGCTTGCCTAGCATGTGCAAGGCCCTGGGTTCAATCCCCAGTATCAAGAGGAAAACAAGAAATGAATGTTCATTGTAGGGAAAAAAGAATATACAGATAAAACAGGAAAAACAAATGAAAGCATCTATGACCCCACATTTCAGCAAAACTTATAAACTCTGTACCCTTGCCAAATACACATCCTCACTACTCTTCCCCTGTACTTTGTCAGGATTGGGACCAAACTGCTTTGGTCCTAGTCACCATAATGGCCTCCATGTTGAAAATCTTGTGTTCTCTTCTGTTCCTGCCCTTTTCTTTCTCCGTCTCTCAAAGATGCTGAGGACAGTTGTTCACATCCTGCATCTGGACACACCTTCCTTGGCCAGTCAGAGCCTGATGCTTCACTCTAATGGTTTCCCACTAACCTTACTCCCCGGGCTCCTCAGCCCCTGTTTTCTATACTAGTGAGTACTGGAGTATTCCCGGGCTACCTTCCACCCTATTCTAATCTAGTTACATTCTCTCCCTGGGTGATCCCTCCAGCCTTGCGACTGTTATGTCATCTACACATGGTGACTCACAAAAGTAAATCTATAGCAAGCACCTCTCCCAGAGCTCCTACTTGTTTCTCCAACTGCCATTTGTCATCTCCATGAAGTGACAGCATTGCACACTTAATATGTACAATAATGAATTCAACTTTTCTTCCCAAATCTTTTCCTGTCCAGGTATGTTAGCAAGTGGCATCACTATTCATCTTAATCATCCTTGACTCCTTGTTGCTACTCACCCTCACACTAGTCAATCCATCAACCAGCAATCTGACCTATCAAATTGACTCTGGGTATGACCATTTTCTCCATGTCTTTGGACACATCCTAGCCAATACTACACCACCCGGCTTCCATTCTGGCCTACTTCCATGCACACTGATCCCTATAATGTCTTTTTCAATAGAAACCAAAGTCATGTGTTTAAAATACAAACCAGAGACAGGTGCCATGGTGCACACCTGTAATCCCAGTGACTCGGGAGGCTGAGGCAGAAGAATCAAGAGTTCAAAGCCAGCCTCAGCAACTTAGCAAGACACTTAGCAGCTCAGCAAGACCCTGTCTCTAAATAAAATATAACAAAAGGTCTGGAGATGTGGCTCAGTAATTAAACATGCCTAGGTTCAATCCTCAGTACCAATTAAAAAAAAAAAATCATCTTTACCTGGCTCAAGTCATTTATCAGTTTCCAGTCTTCAAATAAAATTTGTACTCCTAACAATGTCCACTAGACTTTAAGGTCCCTGCTTCCTTCTCCACCCATCCCATAAAACTTTCCTCAGTACACTGCTGAACACTCACACTGGCATGCTTTCTCAGAAATGCCAAACTTCCACCAAGGACCTTTGCTCTTCCTTTTTCTTCTATCTGGAAATTCTCTAGACCTCTTTCTTGCTGCTTTTTCTCCCTTGGTGAGTTTCATCTCAGACAACAGAGGGCTTTCCTCTGACCATTTTATCTCAAGTTCACAAGTCACTATCATTTGACTGTGATTGATTTCCTATTCTTTCTCTTCTCTACAAGAATGAAGAGTCTGTGTCTCCGCTGTTCCCTCATATATACAGTGCTTAGAATGGTACCTTTCAAACAGTAGATGTGCAGTTAGATATTTATTGTATCTAACAGAAGAAATCATAGAGTTGCCCATGGTTCACATTTTGTATAACAATGCGGAGAGTTAGTTTTATATGCTTTATATATCATTCCTCAAATCATTCCCACCTCCCTATCTACCCCAGTTCACACACTTAGTATCTCTTACCTAATTACAACAACCTCATAACTGGGCTTCTGTCCTTAGATATAGATACACCCTAGATATCCAGCAGATTTAGATAGCCAACAGAGATGCTTAAAGCAGGAAGTGATATGATCACACTTGCTTTTGTAGGACAATAACGGCCCTCCATTGGATGAGGGAAGAGGGTCAGAGACCAGAGACACGAAAAGGGAGAAACTAGAAGATAAGATAATGGCCTGAGCCAAGATGAGGGTAGGGAAGTGAGCTGGCTATGGGTTTAGATGTTACGAAGTCTGAGGCTGAATCAGTGGTTTTGACTAGAGGCAGGAGGTAAAGAGGAAAATGCCTGCTGCCTGGAAACACTTGAAAAGCCAATAGCCCTGTATTCCAAAACCCATTGTCCCCAGGCAGGTGGGACCAAAGCCAGCGAGATCATGTCAACTGTGATATCTTTTCCACAGACTAATTGTAATGGCCCCTCCAATACCCTTCTGGTCCCATTTCATGTGAACCAGATAATGATCCCAAGGTGCTTTAAGTACATATTATCTCTTAGAAAGCTCCCAATAATCCTGGGAGATGGTTGGAGTGGGTATTGTTTTCTTTCTTTCTTATTTACTATACCAGATATTGAACCCAGGGCACTCTATCACTGAGCCCATCCCCAATCCCTTTTTTTTTTTTTTTTAATTTGTATTTGGAGACACAGTCTCACTAAGTTTCCAAAGGTGGCTTCAAACTTGTAATCCTCCTGCTTCAGCCACCCTAGTGGCTGGACTTATAGACATGCAGCACTGCACCCATCTTTGAAGTAGGTATTGTTATATGCCTCAATTCATACATGACAAACTAAGGGGAAAGTACCCAGACAGGGCTGAGACTAGTATCTGATTTTTTTGAACTCCAGACTCTACATCTAGCAGGGCTGAGACTAGTATCTGATTTTTTTGAACTCCAGACTCTACATCTAGAGTTTAGTTATTCTCAGATACCTCCCTCTCTTTCTCTCTCTCTCTCTCTCTCTCTCTCTCTCTCTCTCTCTCTCTCTCTCTCTCTCTCTCTCTCTCTCTCTCTCTCTCTCTCTCTCTCTCTCTCTCTCTTTTTCACACACACACACACACACACAATAGACACATGCAGATGTTGAAAAGTGATGGAGGCCATACAATTTACACACCATAGCTCCAAGAGACAAATCAGTCCACAAATATTTATTAAACCCTTACAATGATTCAAGGAGACATAAAATATGATTCTTACTGCTAAGGGACTAACTGTTTAGTCAGAAACTTAAAAGTAACATGTGACAAATATTACAGAATAGAAAAATCTATCATTAAAAAAAATCAATGTGTCTGTGTCCTTGTTTGGTTGGTTGGTTTGGGGTTTTGCTATATTAGGGATTGAACCCAGGAGTGCTTTACCTCTGGGTACACCCCAGCCCTTTCTTACTTTGTATTTTGAGACAGAGTCTTGCTTCATTGCCCAGGCTATCCTCAGACTTACCATCCTCCTTCCTCAGCCTCCCAAGTTGCTAGTATTACAAGTGTGCATCACCACACCCAGTGTGTCTGTGTCTTCACAGGCAGTGGAGTTTTGGAAGAGGGAGAGCGGGAACCACAGGGCAGTGCCAACCAAGGGTGGTCTGACTGGGTGTGGATACCAGCTTTCCGATTTCATACCAGGGTGGTGCTGGCACTGGCCCCACATTAGACTGACCTAAGCCCAGCCATTGAACTTCTGGAACTGTCCTGGGAAGACACCACTTTGCCAAAAAACTTCTCTCTGCTAAATATTACTTTTGTTGTCATCATCGTTGTTGTTGTTGTTGTTAGCATTCATCAAATTGTAGCATGGGATCCTGTAGAGAATTTTAAGAATGAGGGTGGTGGATCTGGCCTGTATATAAATTCTTGTGACTCCTGGCATACTGTTATTTTTAATATTGGGCCCTCATAGTCTGGATAATCTCTTATATTTCAATTATAATGCTTAAATCTGAGAGATTAGGAAAGAAAAATACTTAAGAGCAGTTAAAATATAAAAATGGAAGGTAGAAGGTTTCACAGCAATCCCATTTTATCTGTAAGAGGTATAAACAGGATCCATTCAATCTAGTTTAAAGACAAAAGGAGTTTATTGAAGAATATTAAACCTTGCTGGATCTTCTGGAGAATCAGAGAATTAGGCTTAGAAGCTAATCACCTGAGACTGATGCCTGGACTATACCATAAAACTCTGTCAGGGGAAGTTCTATTGCCATGCCACTGGGCTAGCATCTCTGCCCATGCTCCTGATGCCAGACATGGAGTGCTACAGCCAGGATGTGCCACAGCTGCTCTTGACAGCTGGGTTGTCTGTCTCTTTGCATCTTTGATGGAAGGAATGCTGCATAGCATCTCCTTCTTGAAGGTATTGACTTTTAAATTGACGGTTTGCAGCTGATTGGCAGAGCTTTAGTCCCATGTCCATGCCCTAGCTGCAGGGAAGTTGCCAAAGCAGGCCAGGGAGTCAGGAGTCATAAGGTGGAAAAGTCTCAAAATATAAGGAAGATGTTCAGGACTGGGGATGTGGCTCGGTAATAGAGCACTTGTCTGGCACGCATGAGGCTCTGGGTTCCATCCCCAGCACCACAAAAAAGAAGTTTTTCAAAGGAGTCCAGGAAGTCCCAAAGCTTGGCAAATAGTCACCACACCCAGTAATCATTGACTGCGCTATGTTGAAACGTTTAAAATGCCCTTAAACAAATTGACCTTCTAAAATCCAAAATACATCCAAGGACTAAAAAATAGAACATCTATACTCAACGGGAGTTAAATTGGGAGGAAGTAGTCAGTAGGCAAATTGACACCAGAAAAACTGACGTAAATGAATTGACCCTGAGCCAGATGATTCTCCCCTCCACACACACAAAGTGTGACCCAGCACCTGTCCACACATGCACGCAGCATCACAGCACATGTAAAAAAGCCACTAGAAATATTCCCGGGAGACCCCTCCAAGACCATCACAAATTTGAGGGCTACGTGTCTAACATTCTCATCCTGATTGGCATAGAGCCATGAGAAGGGCCTCGTGGCATGGGAGGCTGGCATGGGAATGCCAGCTGGTCTTGGGTCTTTCAAAGCCCAAGTTTTCTCATCTGCAAAGTTAATGAGATCACAAGATAAAAAGTGCAGAGCATTCCATGTAGTGAATCCTGAATACCAGTTTCCTAAGTGCATCATTCATAAGAACAACTCCTCTGTGCAATAAGAACCCAGGGCCTAAAATAAATAATAAAAAGTCCAGGTAGCAGGAACAGAAATTGTAGACTCTCAGGGATATGAGGCAGATTGGTCTGTTCCAGATGGAAGTACAGTGCTCTGGTCCAGATGGATGGGGAATGAGACCAAAGTCATGAGAAATGATGCTGAAGGATTCTGTTAGACAAATAGCAGAAGAGAAGTGGTAAAAAACAGTGAGAAAAATGTAAGAGGTGACCTGGACAGTACATAAGTAATTGAATGTGAAAGGCAGGGAGAAGTGGAGGACTTCAGGACAATGGTTGTCAGCCTTGACTGCTCTTTGGGACAGGGTACACTTAGGGGTGCTGGTGGCTGCTCCTGTTTTTTGTTTGTTCGTTTGTTTTTGGTTTTCTTCAGTACTGGCTATTGAAGCCAGGGGCATTTTACCACAGAGCTACAACCAAGTTCTTTTTATTTTTTACTTTGAAACAGGGTCTCATGGAGATGCCGAGGCTGGCCTCAAACTTGCAATTCTTCTGCCTTAGCTCCGGAGTCACTGGGGTTACAGACATGCACCACCGTGCCCAGTTTACCATAGAGAATTTATAAGCAATAAAAAAACCCTTAGTCAGTTTGGCTTTTATTACACATTGCTGGCAATTCTAAACAACATCAATGACAAAGTACTCCTTTCTAGATGAGAGCCAGCAGTTCCCAGGCAACCCTCCCTTCCTGTCCCTTATATACCTATTATGTGAGGATCACCTGGAGAGCTTTTAATAATCCTGATGCCAAATTAACAACAGATGTTAATGGCATCTTTTCTTCTATTATAACAGTGAACAAAAAGACAAAATTCCTAGGAACTTAATCCATGCAAGGAAGTCAAAAGACTTGAATACATAGGGAGGCCTAACAGTTCTTCATGAATTTCACATCCCCTTAGGTTAATCTGTAAATTTAAAATGCAATACACCTTAATGGCTTAAAAAATAAATAGACTGATTCTAACTATGGAAAAGTAAACAAGACTACTCCCAAAATGTCTGCAAACCCTGGGGAAAACTTGTTCATTTGCTTTTTAAATCAAGATTGTTGAATCTCAGCCATGTCTGAGGAAAACTAAAAACCTAAATGCCATAAGAGAAAAGATGATAAAAGAGAGCCTATTAAGTGAAGTCAAAAGTCATTAAAAGATTTGTTTTTCTACTATATAAGGATCTTCAATTTTTTAAGAAAAATGCATCCAACCTGTAGGTGAAGGACACAGAGTTCACAGGAAAAGAACAAATAACTATTTGACATGTGAAAATATGACTAACATCATCCACAATCATAAAAATGCAACTTTACATTCTACTGACACTTTTGGCCCATCAGCTGGGCAGAAATAAAACAATAATAACACACCTTACCATCAAAGTGAGCAGATCTCCCTAGGAGGAAATGAAATTCGTGAAACACTATTAAGCCTCTCTTCTTGTTCTAGTCTTATGAGTTACATATACGTTGAAGTTTCTGGGCATTTTGTCTTTTTTTTCCCCCCAGTATTGTAATATAGACAATCACAATGTTGGTGGGAGAACAGAGCCTCCATGAGATCTATTGAACACTCTCCAACAATACAGGTACACTTGCCCTATGGACCAGTGATTCCATTTTGCTTACAGGTGTTTACCCACACATGCTGTGTAAGAGTCTTCACATCTTGCGCCATAGAGAGACTGGGACCAACCTCAATTCTATCTATGTGAGGACTGGCTAAGTAAACTACAGCACATCCACACAACAGAGTTATTTGGCTGTGCTAGGAGTGGTGGCATAAACCTGTAATCCCAATGACTTGGTAGGCTGAGGCAGGAAGATTGCAAATTTAAGTCTAGCTTCAGTAACTTATTGAGACTCTGTCTCAAAATAAAACAACAAGGGCTGGTGGTAGAGCACTTGCATAGCATGTGTGAAATCCTGGGTTCAATTCCTAGTTAAAAATAAAAATAAATTGACCACTGTATTAAAAAAAAAAAAAACTAAGTATGAATATAGAATGATCTGTAATGTGCAGTTAAGTCAAAAGCAGGATGTAGAACAGTATGTATAGAAAGTCACCATTGGTACATAAAAGAATTAATGATAAAATAAATGTATTCCTGTTGTTTTAGTCACTTTTTGTTGCCGTGATAAAATACCTGAGAAAAATCCACCTAGAGGAGCAAAGATGTATTTTGGTTCATGGTTTCAGAATTTCAGCCCGTATAGTCACTTGGCCTCATCATTATGGTTTTGTGGCAAGGTAGAATTTCATGACAAAAAGCATATGGCAGGATAGGGCAGCTCACCTCATGGTGGTCAGGAAGCAGAAAGGGTGAGAGTAAAGGGTTCAGGGACAGGATATAATCTTGGTGCTTGACTCCAAGGATCCACTCCCTTCAACTAGACCCCACTGCCTTCAGTTTCTACCACCTCCCAGTAGTGTATTCAACTATGAATTCACCAATGGACTTATCCATTGATGAGATAAGAGCCTTATGATCCAATCACCTATGAATACTGCTGTTTTGGGAACCAAGCCTTTAACACATGAGCCTTTGGGGACATTTCAGATCCAAACCCTAACACCTGCACCTGCATATAGTCATAAATTATCCTTTAAGAAAGAAACTAGGTGTCTGGGAGACATTCTATCCTTTTTTTTTTTTTTTTTTTTTTTTGGTACTGGGGATGAACACAGGGGCATTTTCCCACTGAGCTAAACCCCCAATTCTTTTTATTTTTAATTAAAATCTTTTTTATTTTTACAGACTGCATTTTGATTCATTGTACACAAATGGGGTACAACTTTTCATATCTATGGTTGTACACAATGTAGATTTACACCATTCATGTAATCATACATGTCCATAGAGTAATACTGTTTCATACTACTATCTTTCTGTCCCCCACTCCCTCCCACCTCATTTTACTCTACACCACTCAAAGTTCCTTCATTCTTCTCTCCCCCCCCCCCTCCATCCTCCTCCCGTTAGATATTGTCATGCACTTATCAGAGAAAACATTCAGCCTTTGTAAACCCCCAATTCTTTTTATGTTTTATTTTGAGACAGGCTTTCACTAAGTTTCTAAGGTTCTAGCTAAATTGCTGATACTATCCTCCAACTTGTGATACTTCTGCCTTAACCCCCTAAGTCTCCAAGATTACAGGTGTGCACCATCACACCTGGCATGTACCAGTAAAAGTATATCTTGCTTGCCAAAAAAAAAAATGGGATTAAGAGCCCTCTGGTGTGAAGGCAGCACAGTAAAATAAAAAGGACATGGGACTGGAAGTAAAGATATGTAAATCCATCAAATTTTAAATTAAAAAAAATTAAATGATACCTGGACCACACTTCAGTCCAATTACATCAAAATCTTTGGGGATGGAACCTAGGCATTAGAATTTTTTAAAACCCCCCTGGTGGTTCCAATGTGTAACCAATGGTTAAAAAAAAAAAAAAAAAAAAGGCTGTAGTGTGACTCTGGGTGTTTGGTTTTAGTGTTTAGGAGATACTGAATCTGGGTCAGCTTTAGCATCTAGATCTGACTCCTCTGGCCCCTCAGCACCAGTTTGACCCCTTGCCTGTCTCCAATCTTTGTATCTCTTCCTGGCCCAGCAGCATCTTGTTCTTATCTTTATAGCTGCCTCGTCCCTGCCTCTAGATAGCAGAAGCTCAGTTTTCTTCTTATGAACTTGCTAAAAAAACCAAGTGAACTTCCTAACCTCCTGTCAGCTCAATAATGGGAAATGTATTGCTTCTAATTAAGAAGGGGCTGGTCCCACCAGGCATGAGCCCAGGTCCTGTTGGTGGCATCTCCAGCAGACTGAAGGAGGCTTTTTCTGTGCCACTCTCTCCCAATGACTTTGCTTAGTTTGGTTTCAGATGCAAGTAACAGAACACCCTGCCTCCAACAATAAGGATATTTGTTGTTTCAAATAAAAGCTGCCCAGCGGTGGGCCAGGTGCCAGGCCCATGCGTCAGGGTCTGGCCCTACTTCTCTGAGAATCTCTTGGCTCTGCTTTGCTCCCTGACTTTGCTTCATCTTCAAACTGGTGGCAAGATGTCTGCATCCAGGTTTTGTCCACAGATAATGATATCCAGAGAAAGAGAAAGGAAATATCTTATCATGGGTCTTTTTGTTATAAAAAGGAGGAAGAGAAGGAGAGAACAGAAAAAGGCATTTCCTGAAAGCCTTCAGCAAATTTCTTTCCTCTTAATTTTATTAGCCAAATGATCACATTTCCATTTTTCAACCAGTTACTTAAAAAGAGGAATAGGTTTATAATGGTTAGCCTATCCTAGTGGCTCACAATTGGGTGACAAGCCCAGGAGACATTTGACCATATCTAGAGTCACTTTTTTTTCTTTTGATACTGGGGATTAAATTCAGGGGTGCTTTATCACTAAGCTGTACGCCCAACCCTTTTTATTTTTAGTTTTGAGAGAGGATCTCACTAAGTTGACAAGGCTGAACTTGAACTTGAGATCCCCCTACCCCAATCTCCCAAGCTGCTGGAATTACAGGTATGTACCACTGCACCCAGCTCTAGAGATATTTTTGATTGTTACAACTGGAGTGGGAAAATGCTACTGGCAGCAACACTGCTAAACATCATAAAATACATGCAACAGGCCTCCACAGTCAAGAATTATCCAGCTCCAAATCTCAGCTGTGCCAAGGCTGAAATAACCTGGCTTGGGACTAATCAGGGCCCACCCCTAGAGCTGAGGAGAGCGTCATTTTCCCTTTTGTCATTGGATAGATCCCAAACAATATCAGGGTCTTGGGGGAGAAATAGCCAGCAATGCCTGCTATGTCACTGCTTCCCAGGTTCACAAATCCAGTGCCTACTTCCTACTAGGTAACCCAGATGGGCAATTTAGAAACAGGTGGTCTCATCACAATGGATTGTACAGATCTATAGTCCTGGAAGCGAGGCTAACAGGTTTGTTTAGTATTTATGTTTCTGCAGAACTAGAAAGCTGTCACTCAAAAGGCCCACAGAACTCTTACTCATTGGTCAATCTGAGAATATTACAAAATTGCTTCCCTAAATCTTATCAGAGAGAAAAATATGGCACCACTATTGGCAGGATTTGAGCCATCAGAGGGAAATGTGAGTTGGCTGCTCCCAATTGCAACTTAGTTGGTATTTCAAGGGGACATAGGAGTTCAGGGAGTCAAGGTAAAAGTATCAGCTAAAACATCTAGAAGAACAATATGTCCCTGTTCTTGGTTTTTTTGCTTTGACAGTTATTTGTCCAATATCTCTTTGGACTAAAAATAAAAACATTAATTACAGAGTCCAGATTTTTAGGGCAAAGATCAAGGTTGACAGTCCATTCTTGGAATGTATGGTTGTCCATGTTCTGATTGCTAAGCCTTTGGAAAAGTTTTGAGGAGTAATTCATGCCTGAAGCACAGGTGTGGACTGCTGGTGTCATCAGTATGCAGCCACCTCCCAGCAGATCTCAGCTGACTTGTGAGCCAACATGACTCCATCCCAGAGTTCTGTTCAGAAATCTAATGTTGGGTTTGTTCACCCTATGGCTCACATCTCTACAGGCTGTACTAACTACCAGTGTTATTATTAGTTCTATTCACCAAATATGTATACTTCTCCCTGTAAGTTCATGGCAGAATTGCATTACCATGTCCCTATAAGGTTAGATGCTGCAATGTAAATTTCTTTGGCTAGCAAACAATTCAGCAAGTGCACATCAACACTATGATAGCACTCTGGCTATCATAGAAGCATAAAGGCAGAGCCTGCATCAGTGTAGATCCCTGGTGGAGGATGGCATGGAGTGGAGTCCCCATCAACCTGTAATGGACAAGTAGTGTAAGTCCCAGTTTTAAGCCACTGAGATGCGGGGCCATTTGTTACTGTGGTATAAACTATTTTATCCTTGCGGATATGGTTCTTGAAATGTTGGCTCTCCTGAAGACATCTGCTTCCTCCTGACACCTGCCTGTATTGCTCCAGGTTTGCAATCCTCCATCTGAATTCCTACTTCTCACTTCACACCCCAACACCTGGAGTCTTGGATTTTGACTTTTTTTTTTTCCATCCTCAACCCTTTTTATATTTTATTTTGAGAGAGGGTCTCACTAAACTCTGCTGGCTTTGAATTTATGAGCTGGCATTGAACTTACAATCCTCCAGCATATACTGACTTTAAAAAAAATTTTTTTTAGATGTTGATGGACCTTTATTTCATTCATTTATTTATATGTGGTACTGAGAATTAAACCCAGTGCTTTATACATGCTAGGCAAGTGCTCTACCACTGAGCCACAACCCCAGCCCCCAGCTTGACTTTTGATTTTTAAAGCACCTCAGGTGTAAGTAGTTCACTATTCACACTCATCAGTCAACATACAAACCCTCTATTTCTAGTTTATTTCTTTTCACTTTTTTCTTTCTATACTTTGATCTTCATACATGTGTACCCTTTTTCCTTCCCAGCACTTGTCACAGAGCAGCATTCTAAAATGTTTGATATAGGTCCTCAATATACAAACATTCAAGCTGATACAATCAATTTCATATGTTTACATTTTTAAATTACATAAATGATGTGGCATTAAAAAACAAAGACAAGAGACCCTCCTGTGAGGTCTTGCTGTGTGACTTCTCCTGATGAAGTGACTAAGATTCATATCTCTCATCTACAAATATACACACAATACCCCGTGTTATATGAACCAACCTCAGCGAATCTGTTTCTTGCAACCAAAATAGCCCAGAGAACACACTGCCTTATAGGGTAGTCCTGGAGACTTAAGTGCAAGCAGGATGTGGTGTCTAGACAACCTCAGCCCAGTGTTCCTTAAAAGTGTCAGAACCTGTTTTAGAATAGTTGGCACTGGGATAAATAAAAAGTTATTTAGACCAGAGTTAAAGATTCAGTCTCCATAGTTAGTTGGAGACTAGTCTATTTAGATTTGCTGGATAACAACACAACCCCTGACACAAATCGGAAACACTGTTGTAACCCTTTGAAATAACAGAAGTTAAAAGAGTTTAAAACATGAAGCTAGACCTGATTACACAGACAAACCAGTGGAAAAAAGCAAAAAGCCCTGTGGCAGATCCAGAGACAGCTAAGGGTTTAGCATATGATAAAGGTTTTTTGTTTTTTTTTTTTTTTTTAAAGTCATCAGGGAAAAGATAGATTAAACAATAAGTGGTGTTGGAACATCAAGGTCACCATGGGGGAATAAAATTAACTTGGATTCTTACTTCTTATAATTCCAGATGGAGCAGATGTATCTTCCTAAAAATTTAAATTATTAGAAAAAAATCATGAGAGAACTTTTGTAATAACCCCCAATTAAAGCTTTCCTAAGTGTGACACACACATACACACACACACACAAAACAGATTTCTTGAAAGAAAGGTGAATTTCAATACCTTAAATTTTTTTTTAATTCTTTAAAACAAACCTACCATGAACAACTTTCCTTAAAGTGTTAATTACCTTTACATATCAATAAGGAAAAGACTATTGTCCCATTTGAAAAAGTGGGCAAAAGCATGAAGAGTTCTTAGAAAAAGAAACAGATTCTCTAAACATAAAATACATGCTTGAGATCAAGTGAAATGCAAATTAAAAGTACAATGTCAATGCATTTTTCAGTTCCAGACAAGAAAAAATTGTGTAAACTGTATTGATAAAGACAGCATTCTTGTAAATTAGAGGGCAACTTGATACTCTGTATCAAATTAAAAGTGAACAGCAGGGTGTGGTGGTATACACCTATAATTCCAGCCTCACGGGAGACTAAGGCAGGAGGACGGCAAGTTCAAAGCCAGCTTCAGCAATTTAGCAAGACCCTAAGCAACTTAGTGAGACCCTGTCTCAAAAAAAAAAAAAAAAATTAAACAGGCTGTGGGTGTGGCTCAGCAGTTAAGTGCCCCAAAGTTAATCCTTTGATTTCTAAAAATTTATTCAAGAATATATTTGAATTAATGTGAAGTTGCATTTTACATTTTCTCAAAATTTATCATTGTCCAAATAATAGGATATTACATAGCTATAAAAAGTTAGAAAGCTGGACTGGGGTTGTGACTCAATGATAGTATGCTCGCCTAGCACATGTGAGGCCCTGGGTTCCATTTTCAGCACCACATAAAAGTAAAATAAAGGTATCGTGTCCACCTATAGCTAAAAATATATTTATATATTTATTTATGTATTTTTAACAAGTTAGAAAGCTTTTGGAGTATCAATATAGAACATACTGTTTAGGGACAGAGCAAGGAACAAAACAAGGTAAAGGTTAGGAGAGGAGAGTAAAGCTAGGCACTGGGGCCCATACCCGTAATTCCAGTGACTTGGAAGGCTGAAGCAGGAGGATGGCAAATTCAAGGCCAACCTGGCAATTTAAGCAAGACTCTGTCTCAAAATTTAACAGGGGTCGGGGAGCTGTGGATGGCGCTCAGGAGTAGATCACTCCTGGGTTCCATCCCCAATACCACAGAGAGAGAGAGACAGACTGAGAGGGAGGGAGGGAGAAGGATAGTGAAGCTAAGCTATCTGTACATGCATTCTGTAAATGCATAAAAAGCCTCTCTGAAGGTTACACAAGAAACTTACAAAGGGGAAGTATGGGCATGAGAGGGAGACCTCATATTCCAGTTTATTTTTCATATGCATTGAATTTTATAGTATGTACAGTATGATAAAATATAATAAAAATTAAATAATAATAATATATATACGCACACAAAATTCTACCAAGTAGTTTTTTCAGCAGTAACTTCGATGTCCATTCAGCTATGATCTTAACTTCTGTTGACCACATATACAAACCAAAAAAAAAGGAAATAGAAAGACATTACAGAGAAAGGGGTATGTCTTTATTCTGGGGAATGGTTTTCTAAGGACTTAGTGATAAAACAATGCCTTCTCCTCAAACCACAGGGGCATGAGAAATGGCTCCCTCACTCTTGAGAGAGAGCTGCACGTAGACTGAGAGAGTGGGTGTTAGGTAACACAGGTGGCATGTTTTTCCATCAGCCTGCATGGTCAGAAAGACCTGAGCCTGAAAGTTGATTGATCCAGACAAGGGCAAGAATGCCCAAAGTCAAGGGCAAGAATGCCGGGGACCCCTCTGGAACACAGAAGCCAAAAAGAAAAGATGACCTTCAGCTGGGTACAGTGATGCACGCCTGTAATTCTAGCAACTCTGAAGGCTGAAGCAGGAGGATCACAAGTTCAAAGCCAGGCCCTAAGCAACTTAGTGAGACCCTTGAGGATGTAACTTTGTGATTAAGCACCCCTGGATTTCATCCCCAAACCAAACAAAACAAAACAACAACAACAACAACAAAAGCAGGGGCAGCCTTCCGGATGTGGAGAAGGGAGAACTAAAATAAATCACACAGAAGCTTAAAAGGACAAAGCAAATCAAAACTACCCTAAGATTCCATCTCACCCCAATTAGAATGGTGATTATCAAGAATACAAGCAACAATAGGTGTTGGAGAGGATGTAAGGGAAAAGGGACACTCATACATTGCTGGTGGGGCTGCAAATTAGTGCAGCTACTCTGGAAAGCAGTGTGGAGATTCCTCAGAAAGCTTGGATGGAACCACCATTTGACCCAGCTATCCCATTCCTCGGCCTATACCCAAAGGACTTAAAATTAGCATACTACAGAGATACAGCCACAACAATGTTTATAGCTGCTCAATTCACAATAGCCAGATTGTGGAATCAACCTAGATGTCCTTCAATTGATGAATGGATAAAGAAACTGTGGTATATATATACAATGGAATATTACTCAGCCATAAAGAATGATAAAATTATGGCTTTTGCAGGCAAATGGATGAAATTGGAGAATATCATGCTAAGTGAGATAAGCCAATCTCAAAAAGCCAAAGCACGAATGATCTCACTGATAAGTGAATGATGACACATAATGGGGGGTGGGAGGGGGGCAAGAATGGAGGAAGGAGGGACTGTATAGAAGGATAAGAGGGGTGGAAGGGGTGGGGGGAAGGAAAAAATAACAGAATGAATCAAACTCCATTACCCTATGTAGATGTATGATTACACAAATGGTATGCCTTTACTTCATGTACAAACAGAAACAACATGTATCCCATTTGTTTACAATAAAAATAAAATAAAATTAAATTAAATAAATCACACAGAAGCTTAAAAGGACAAAGAATATCAGGGCATCTAGTAGGAGTATATTCAGGAGAAGAAAGGCAGAGAATCCTGTACTGATTTGTCTTCCTTTAGTGGGTCTGGTGATCATAACAAGAGATAAGTACTGTGCAGATTGAGTTCACATTGAGGGCAATTATGGTGTGCTAATGTTTACCCCCACTTAAAGAACGATCAGCACACAGTTCTAAGGGCTTTGACAGATGGGACTCTCAGAGAAGCACCAGCAGTCATGCCCTCAAGCTCAGAGTTCTCTCAGTATCTGTGTCATGCCGCTGCTCAATTCATCCCTACTCAGCACTGTAAGACCCTTTTCCCCTTGCCCTGTAGGTTTTCGTTCATTCAATCAGCAAAAATGTATGGAGTACATGTTCTGCCAAGCATAGCATCAAGCCCAGAGATATAGAGGTTAACATGTCAAGCATGATCCCTAGCTTCATGGACCTTATAGTCTGAGAGAGACATTCAAAGACCCAAATTAACATATACTACAAATTATGATACGGACTCTGAGAGTGAGAAGTCAGCAGGCAATTTTAGATTGCATGGTAGGGAAAGAGGGCTGCCTGGATGCACACCTCCAGGGGGCATTGCTCCTGGAAAACACAATGTGCGTGGCACCTCCAGATGCCAGCCAGACAAAACCGGGGCCAAAAAACCTTCCAGGAGGGAAACAGCACACTCAAGCCACCAGAGCTGGAAACATCTTGACAAGGAAAAGTCACTGAGAGAAGCACAGAGTGGAAGCTGCCTACAGGAAGGAATCGTGAGATGAGGCTCAGATTCATGGCGAACCTGGAAGGCCATGAGGAGAAGGTGAGGTTTTTATTCTAACTTCCAGGGGAGACTCGAAAGAACACTAAGCAGGCGATGGCACCATTCATGCATTCATGAGTCAACGTGTGTGTGTGTGTGTGTGTGTGTGTGTGTGTGTGTGTGTGTGTGTGTTTCTAATCACTTTTGGCTGCTGTGGATTGGAAGAGAGCAGGACAGGTAGTCAACCAGACAAAAGAAGGCGAGACCTGGCAAAGGATGATGGCTGGAGAGAGGGAGAAAAGTGGATGGAGTCAAGACATGTTTTGGAGATAGAACTGACATGACTTGCTGTGGACTGAGAGGTGAAAAAGGACTTCAGATTTCTGGCTCAAGTAGACGGGTAGTACCATTTATTGAGACGGGGCGGGGGCGGGTATGGAGAACAATGGGTTTAGTGCGTAGATCCGGAGTTTCATTTTGGACATGTTAAATTGAAATGCTGTGATAATGTGAGTACAGATGACAGGCAGACGGCTGGTTATATGAGTTTCTGTTCATATCACAAATCTGACTGGAGATAAAACTTGGGAGTTGTCGGCCTGAAGTTGTATTTAGAGCCATGGGAAAGGATGAGCTCCCCTACCAGGGAGCATGGACAAAGCAGCTATTGTTTCTAATGGGCTTGAAACCTTGCAGTCTCTCATACAGTCCACACCATATACTATTTCCTGAAGCAGCTGGGAAAAAGTCTTTACCTCTGCCTTTGGCAGTGGAGATGGTGAAGCTAATTTTCTCTCCTGAACAGTAGATGTTTGACCAACATGTGTAGTCTTGAACAACAGCAGAATGTCTCTTCTCCAGGGTCTCAGCTCTCCTGTATGTGGGATTTATTCTCCAACTCTTTACCTCTAATACTAGATCTGTTTACATGTTGATTAAAAGGCTTTTCAGCCAGAGGCACGCCTCTGTAATCCCAGCGATTTGGGAGGTTGAGGCAGGAGGAAGACACGTTCAAAGCTAGCCTCAGCAACTTGGCGAAGCCCTGAACAATTAAGAGAGACCCTGTTTCAAAATAAAAAATAAAAGGGTATGAGAATGTGACTCAGTGGTTAAGTGCCCCTGTGTTCAATCCCTAGTACAAAAAAAAAAAAAAGACTTTTCTGCTGTGAACAGTGGCACCCACCTATATTCCCAGCTACTCAGGATGCTAAGGCAGAGGAGGATCACAATTTCAAGGCCAGCCTGAGCAATTTAGTGAGACCCTGTCTTAAAATAAAAAATAAGAAAGACTGGGGATATGATGCAGTGGTAGATCACCCCTGGCTTCAATTTCTAGTACCAGGGTAGAGGCTGGGACTTTTAATTGTTTAGGACATAATAATGTTACTCTCTATAAGATTTCAAGGGTGAATAAAAACAGAAATGAGGATGCAAGGGAACGGGAAGGCTTGCAGGATCTGTTTGTTTTGTTTTGTTTTTTGCAGTGCTAGGGATTGAATCCGGGATCTCACACATGCTAGGCAAGCACTCTACCACTGAGAGACACATCCCCAGCCCTTTTTATTTTATTTTATTTTTTATTGTGAGTCAGGGTCTCACTAAGTTGCTGAGTCTTGTCTCAAATTTGTGAGACTTCCTGCCTCAGCCTCCCAACTAGACAGGATTACAGGTGTGCGCCTCCACACCCAGTTTGTTTATTCTTTGTGTGTGTGTGTGTGTGTGTGTGTGTGTGTGTGTGTGTGTGCGCGCGCACATGCGCGCGCTGGAGCTTGAACCCAGGGGAGCTGAACCCTGAGTCACATTCCCGGCCCTTTTTTATTTTTTAATTTTGAGACAGTGTCCCTCTAAGTTGCTGAGGCTGGCTTTGAACTTGTCATCCTCCTCCTGCCGCCCGCCCCCCACCCAGTGATTGGGATTAGAGGTGTGTGCCACATGCTGGTCTTGTTTATTCTTCTTAAATCTTCAATTTGCAGTGTCTCCTAGATTTGGATGACCAACGGTTCTCAAGGAGTAGTGCGACATCAACAGCTTCGTTTACTAACATTACTGACATTTCTCTGTGGATCTGACATTTTACATTTACACTCCTCAGTGCAGAGGATTTGGTTATGTTTGTCTCTTCCATCCAGTATGATTCTTCTGTACTTAGCTGTTTTTCTCCAAGCCACCCACAACACAATGGATGGAGCTCTATGATATAAAATCTATACACAGTTGCCTTTGGTGTGGGTATTGATCCCTGGTTCAAACACCCATTATAATGGAAACAAAAATAGTTTTACTCAATGTATACTGCTGGACAACTGTAACAAGATGCAACCTCCCCTTGAGATAGTTAGCCTTGTAAGGGACTAAGAGTTTACCCTTCTCCAGGGCTTTAGCTTGAAGGAACTATAGTTCCTGGTCCTATCTGCAAGGCTGATTTAACAAGTTATACTCATCTGTAGGTGCCAGAGTGTGAATCTTATAAGATTATAAAGCAATGAGACTGGCATCCCAGAAGAACTGTCAATATGTGGAAATTTGCTATCATCAATTGACTTGTAAAAATCTTTCATCAAGGTGTGTTGGCTGTTCTATTTTACAACTCCTTTTTGCAAAGCTATATATGCATTTTCTTTCTAACGAACTTGAGAAAATCCCTTAGGAAAGTTTCTGAGCATTACTCATACATCTCTTAATTATGAGCTCAGTCAGCATTTGTGTCCCATGGAATTGATCCAGTTTTACAAAACTTCAAGCTAGTAAGGAATCTGAGTGCTCCGAGGTAAAAAAGAATCAAAGTAGTGTGAAGACCTGGTCAGTGAAGGATTATAGAACTAGCCATTTACAGACAAGTAGAACTTCCTTTTAGTATAGAATTTCAGTTCCTAGTGGCCTTTGAGACACTTCAAAGAATGCTAGTGTGGGCAAAGGCAGGAAGGTCCCAAGTTCGAGGGCAATCTGGGCAACTTAACAAGACCCTCTCTCTCAAAAAATAAATAGAATAAAAAGGACTAGGGACATAGCTCAGTGGTAAAGTGTCTCTTGGTCAATCCCAGTATAGGAAAAAAAAAAAGAAAAGAACATGAATGTGATAGAAGATTCGACCTTTTAAATAACTGAAAAAGTCATAAATATGTTGAGTTCCACAGTGAAAAAAAAAAAAAAAGATAAGGAATGAAAGAAATTCATCATCCCTCCAGCATTATCAAAATCTTGTCATGTCAGGAGATGATTCTTCCCAAATTGCTGGCATTTTTTGCATATCTTGGGGTCAGAGCACTATCTGCCTTTATTCCAAGCTCTTTCCAAGGATGTCTCTGTAGCAAACGGCCTCAGAAGACAGAGATAGTGTCTTCTTCCAGAGCAAAAGTCAAGTTTGCTTACTGTCCAGTGTAATAGTGTCTACCTTCTGGGAAAAGTTTATTGTCCAGTATAAAATTTTGGCTCTCTAAACTTGGGGCTCCTCTCTTACAATGTAACCCACTGCATATGCAAGCATTACTGGTTCTTTCATGTCACCCTGTGGAAATAGGGGTTTGAGGAATTAATGCAAAATTGATGATTCTCTGGCTACTGCTCTTACTTGTGAGTAATAAGCCGTCCTTTCTCTCTAACCCATGATACATGCTTTCTCTCAGCACCCATGTGTCAGGCTTTCTAGCTTGCTAATAGGATAAAATTTGAAACCCTTCTCAATTCGTAACAGTCAGAGACCTGTGTTTTAGCACAGGGTTCAAGAGCAGTGTCAGCAGTATCAAGAACTACGTTGGAACTTTTAAACCAAATTTACTGGTAGCCCAGAAAGAAGAGTTCTTTTACTTCTTCAGGTTGTTAGACTGATTGAACAAGTGCACACCATTGCACTTTTCATCACATTCAAATCTTCTTCCAGAAGTCTTTTCAAAGAAGTCCAGCAGTGAACAAAGTTTAGAGAACCAAGTTTGTAAGGACCGCCTCTAACAGTGGCTGGGTCAGATGTTCTCAAGTTCTCCTCCCTGATCGGAAGCAAGGATTCACCCCACAACCACCACCAAGAACCCTCCCTCATCCCTCCTGTGGGTTTGGGCTCTTCCCTTTTCCTCCTGTTACTTCTCCTTCCCAAATCTTCAAACCCACCATGCTCTTTTCATGTCTGTCATCTACCTCCTCATCACCTCTTGCTCCTTCTTCTCTCCTTTCAGTGAGATCATACATGGCCATGGAGTTTACAGCTCCCCCAAAGCCCCATCACCCTCAGCAAAAGCTTTCAAACCAGGTGAACTGATGGCTGCCTACATCTATTTGGTACACTGGACTTCTGCTAAGATTATTTTGACAAACAAAAGAAAGGGTTCACCGCTTTAAAACTCTTTTGGAAAGCACTCGTCTGAAAGATAAACTTCAAACTTTTTAACTTATCATTCAAAGCCCTTTATAATGTTTCCCTAGCCTCATCCTCCTCCCACCCCCAGGAACCCTACCCTTCAGGCACTATTCCTACATCCATATCACCATCCTACACACATAAAAATGTCACCACTCTCCTGCTTTGATCAAACCCCACTGCCCACAAGATCAAGTCCAACTTGCACAAGTCGGTTGGTATCCATGACCTTCCCTGTTCCGTCCTGTTCTAGCCTCCCTCCTGACACAAATTCTCCCTTCCAGCAAGTTTGATTTCTTCCCAGGGTGGTAGAAACTGGGCTCCTCTGAGCCACCTTTGAATCTGTGTTAACAGATGGTGGCTGCACCTTTCTCTCTTGTCCATCCCCTTCACCCCGCTCTTCCCCTGCCTTTCATCCCAAGCATAAGACGTGTATAACTACTATGGACAAAGCCATCTCTGATAACTCCAACCCATGGAAAATGCCGTGTGTGTGTGTGTGTGTGTGTGTGTGTGTGTGTGTGCGCACGCACACACATGCCCAACTTATTAACTCCCTGAAGGCAGAAGCACCTTTCTCCAACCTCTTTTACCTAATGCTCATGTGCATTCTTACTACCTGGCAATGGCAGACTCCCAGTAAATACAGGTTTTTTCATGGATCTCAAAATTTTTCCTGCTGTTTCCTTATCTTACCACTTGAGAAAAACGAATTCCTGATGTACCGTGCTATCTCCGATTCTCAACTCAGGCTGTGTGCCGCCCCATCACCCTACCCTTCAACCTGGAATGCCCTGCCCTCTTCTCCCTTAATTGCCTATCCAATTCCAACTTATTCTTTAAGATGCAATGTAGCTGCTAGGTGAGGCACTGGCACCTTCAGGAGACAGCTCACGTGTAGCACCTTGCCATAGAGCCTGGCCACACCACAATGTCAGACAAGCTCCTGCACCTGCAAACAGCCTCAGAACAGATGGCAGGTGGTCCAGGCCATCCTCTGGGAGGAGGACCTCATTGTGGTCACTTGGTTTGGACATGACTGGAACTCCACCTGCATGAAGATGGATGAGGTTTCATAAAACATAGTTGAAAAGATTAGAATTTTTGGTTCTTTATCCTGTGGATATTACAGAAGTACCTGACTTCAAGAAAATGTATGAGTTGTACAATCCATTTACTGTCATGCTTTTCTTCAGGACAAGTATATTGAGATTGACTTGGGCACTGGCAACAGCAGGAAGATTAACTGGGCCATGAAAGACAAGCAGGGGGTGGTTGGCATAATATAGAGACCGTGTACCTCAGTGTAGCTGGGAGCTAGCAAATGCTGTGACTGGTGGTATTCCCTAAGGACTACTCCCCTGAGCACTAGGCACCTAGGCATGTCACCACAGTCTGTGCAGATAACTGCTGTGCAGCCATTTTCACGTGGAAATAGTCTCATCTCTTGAAAGCCTTTGGAAAAGTAAGTGATACCCAGAAGCTGAAGAGTCTCAAGGTTAGGGTTGCACAGCCTTAACTAGCTGAAATAAATAAACACATGAAGGAGCAAAAGAAAAAATTTTTAAAGATGTAGTTTAGTTGTCATATTTTGTTCAGTTCAACTTCTTGAGACTCCTGGACAACTTCAAAAATGAGGTTGAACCATTCTGTCTTAGGGTGGAGAGGAAGCCTATGGACCATGAAGGTAAGTCCTGTGGATCTCAGAGTAAAATGAAATTGTAAGACTCCTTGTTCAAAGAGTAATTGTCATTAAAGATACTAAAATATAAGGATTTTTTCTTCTATTCTTTCTCTCTCTCTCTCTTTTTTTTTAATTGGCACTAGGGATTTAACTCGGGGGAGCTCTATCACTGAGCCACAACCGCAGCAGCCCTTTTTAAATTTTTATTATTTTTTTTTTTATTTTGAAATAGGGTCTCAGTAAATTTCTTAGGGCCTGGATATTTTGCTGACACTGGCCCTAAAATTGCAATCCTTCTGCCTCAGCCTCCAGAGCCGCTGGGATTATAGATATACACCGCCACGCTTGGCTTTTTTTTTTTTCTCAATTTATGTTGTTTTTGATTTGCTATGGATTATTGTCTTAACTACAGAACAGTTAAAATTTTAAATTATTATAATGAATTTTACTGTTCATCTTCCTATTATGCAACACCAGTAAATGCAAACAAAAACTCATTTAACTCAGGGCTGGGGTTGTGGTTCAGTGGTAGAGTGTTTGCCTAGCATGTAGAAGGCACTGAGTTTGATTCTCAGCACCACATATAAATAAATGAATAAAAATAGAGGTCTATCAACATCTGAGAAAATATTTTAAAACAACACATTTAATTCATACTCGAAATCACCAAAATTACACAATTTGTATTTCATAGCTTTGTACAGCAGGTGTATTTCATTCATACAGTGGAAATGCTTTGCAAAGCAAATTCAAGTGTTTTTATATCACTTCTGAATATGTTCACTGTTAATGTTTTTATTGGCTGTTCCCCAAAAGCTCCTATGTTAATGTAGACTGTTCAGAGCTGAAATGATCCGACTGTGAGAGCTGTAACCTAATCAGCCCATGCTCGTTTGAATGGACTGACTAGTGGTCACTGCAGATAGATGGGGTGTGGGTACACTCTGTGGTATATGCCTATATTCCAAGCCACTCAGTGGAGCAAGAGGCAGGAGGATCCCAAGTTTGAGGCCAACCTCAGCAATTTAGCTAGACACTCTAGTAAGGCCCTGACTCAAAATAAAAAATAAAAAGGACAGCAGATGTAACTCAGTGGTCAAGGACCCCTGGGTTAAATCCTCAGTAGAACAACAACAACAACAACAAAAGGCAGGTGGGGCTTGGCTGAAGGAGGCGGGTCCCTGCAGGCATGCCCTGGAAGGGTCACTCTTCCCTGTGGGCTCTTTGCTTTTTCTCTTTCTCTGCTTCCTGGCTGCAAGAACGGGAGTTCCTATGCCATGCCCTTCTGCCTTGATGTTCTGCCTCATCTGGGGCCCAGAACAATGAACTCAGCTGACTTTAGACTCAACCCCTGGAACATAGACTGAACCTCTGGAACTGTGAGCCAAAATAAACTTTTCAGATCCTAAGTTGTACTCGTCAGATATTTTGGTCAGAGCAACAAAAAGTAGATTAAAACATGTGCCATACCTGTGCTTCCTATTTTTGGCTCCCTGCTGAGTAAGGGAGGACTGCAAGTGAAGGGAACTGAGGGTTGTGCAAGCTGTCTCTTTCTTCTGTGTCATCTTCTTCAGTAAAAATGCTTGGCTGATATAGTAAGAAAGGATCTGATAGGGTTCCTTAGTTGTTTTCAAATGCTTTCTTTCCACATTTGAAGAAATTTCTAGCTGGAATGGAAAGTGATCTCTGGAGCTAAGTCCCCACTGATTCAGTTTTAGACATAACATGCTTACCTTGTACTCCCACCCATCACAAGCCCACCAAATTCTGGGTTCATAGGGCATCAAGAATGTTATCAGCAAATGGGGCAGTCAGGAATGGTAGACACATGTTTCATTTCTTCTCTGTGCATGGGCATGCTGCATTATTCCATTAGACTACAGTAACTAAACCCAAGTTCAAAGTTGGAATCATTAAGATTCCAAGATGGCAACAGCAGAGCATTAAATCAAGCATAGACCCCTTCTGAGAGAGGCCCTGTGATAGTCATAGGGCCATGAAACTGGCCTTTTCTGGAAAGCCATAGATGTCACCGATGAGAGGAGGACTCATGTGTGTCCCACTCCCCCTACATCCCTCAAATGAGTTCTTGGCCACCAACTGCAGGAACCAGGAGCTCAATATCCCCCTTCCCAACTCGTGTCAGCTGTCACCCTCTGCCTGAGTGACAACCAAGTCACTCCTGCATTGACTTCCAGCCTCAGCCAGAGTCCAGGTGCCTGAGTAGAAAGGGGCACCAGAGTTGAACATGCTCTCTGCAGATTGGCAGCCTTTCCTGCTCTGGGCTGCAGGTGTCCTGGTGATGATATATTTGACAAGTGATTCAGTGGAGGCCTCTCATCCACTCCAGGTTCCATGCATGTCCCCACACAGAGGTTGCATCTCTTGGGGGTTGCCTGTCAGACATGAGTTAGAAGAATAGACTTGTAGGAAGAAGAGACTGATTTTCCCAGATCCCTATCACTATCACCCCCACCTCCAGCCAGGCCTCATATTTTCACTTTACACTGAACTCCACCAATTACATAACCAATCTTGATGTTCCCTCTCCCTAGGATGCTTTTCCTCTCTTCTCCCCTTGTTGAATACAAAATAGTAACATCAATAATAGTAACTATGATTTACTAGGCTCTTGGCTGTATGCTAAGCACTTGGGACTGCAAGGAAGATAAGATGTACAGGACTGGTTGTAATTCCAGATAGAGTGTAAGAGCAGAAAAAGTTCAGGTGAAGCAGAGATGGTGTCCCGGTGAGGGGTCTGAAGGTCAAAGGTGGTGAACCTGGACCTGGGGGGTTCATAGCAATTCAATGCACTAAAGGCATCTTTGTTCTGTGGGGTCAGCAGAGTGAGAAATTTGTCCTTAACTAATGGGAACAAGCAGGGAAGAGCAGCAGAGTCTAGAGAAACAGCAGAGAACACATTGTAACACCCTAGCACTAGATGACCCAGGGCCTTCTGAGCACCTCTTTGGATTATTTCCAGATCTTTTTAACCCAGAAAGAAGCAGCTGGATTTGAGAAGTGCTGTAAAGTCTGTCCCTCCCTGAGCTTCAGTGCCTGTGAATAAACTATTCTTTTGGAGGCAAGTCCTCACCTGACTGTCATTATGACTGAGAAGGGAATTTTTCTAGAACTTGGAGAACAAACCCAGGGGATCCCACCCAAGAGGATGGGCTAATAGATAATGGATGTGGCTGGGTTTTTTGCTAGCACATTGGGGGATAGGGGATATTGTCCAGCTTGGTAATACTTTAAATATTCAGTGATTTTCAGGCTTCAGTGTGCATCACAATCATCCTATGGGTATTAAAACACAGAACTGGGCCCTATCTAGAGTTTTGAAGCAAAATGTTTGGAGTGAGACTGAGCACCCACTTTCCCTATTTTATTTTGGTTTTGATTTTTAAAAACTTTTTAATCATTTTTAGTGGTACTGGGGATTGAACTCAGAGGTGCTTTACCACAGAGCTACATTCCCAGATCATTTTATTTTTATTCTGAAATAGGGTCTTGCTAAATTAATGTTGAGGCTGGCCTCAAACATGCAATCCTTCTGCCTCGGCCTCCCCATTTGCTAGCTTTGCAGGCATGTGCTACCATGCCCAGAAGAGTCAGCATTTCCAAATCCCCAGATGAGCTAATGTGACTGGTCTGGGTATCTCACTGTGAAATTCACTGCTTTGAACCTGGGGCAGCATGGCTTTAAGGGCCTTTGAAAAAGGGACTCCCCAAACACCATGTCCTTCATGGCTATCATCAAGCTCTTGCTCCATCTCCCACCACTCTCCCATATACTCCACCTTCCTGTCACACCTGATCTCTAGTGGTTCCCCAATCTCTTCCCACTACATTGTATGCCCATGCTTTTGTTTTTTAAAATGAAGAACCAGGCCTGGGAATGCAGTTCATTGTTAGAGCACTTGCCTAGCATGTGCAAAGTCCTGGGTTCTGTCTGCAGCACTGAAAAAAAAAAAAAAAAAAAAAAAAAAAAATATATATATATATATATATATATAAGGCAGAACCATATACAAAATAAGATGAGAACTATCCCTAATTCTGGTACCGAACAATAACAACCACTGACCTTTAAGTGTGCCTGGTAAGAAAGAACTGAGTGAAAGAAGTTACCTGGTAAGTTGCCAGCAAGTCACTCTGGAGCAAAGCTTCAAATAAATCTTTCAAGTGGCTCCTATTAAATGCTTCAGTGGATGACAGCAGACACCATGGCTTCAGAAAAAGTGGTACAAGACATTCTGTCCTGTCACAAGGATCACCCTCCTAATGAAGGTATGTCAACTTTTACAATAATACCTTGTACTTAGAGCATTTTATAACATTTGCTCATTTGCTATCATATCTGGATTGTTTGGTGAGAGTGTTCTGACTTGTTTAAGTTCTAACAACCTGAAATTAGGGCTGAACTTGGGTCTTTTGGCTCCTGACAACTCTTCTTACATGGTGAGATTTCTTACCGATGACTCATAGCTTGCGACCACAGTGGGGTCAAGGCTTTCTGAGAAGGTCTCTTGACAATAGTAATCACACTGTCTACCATTCTAGCAGTTTCTTCTCCTGTAGAGATGCACCTTTCCCTGCTCTGTCCCCACTGCCAAATTCCCTGGAGCAAAAACCAGGGAGCTGAACTCAAAATCCTCGCCTCCAATCCACTCTCATGGACCTCATGGGCAAATTTGGGGTCTTTGAAGGCAATTTTGACAATAGGAAAGTTTTACTCTAAGTACTGACACCACCATCACCACCCCTTATGACATTCTACTCTCTTCTCCAAGCAGCTGGCTCAGCGCCAAGGCCTTGAACTCCTCCTTCATCCCTCAAGTTTAGGGGAGAGTCCTGAAGTGGAAGCCTCTTTATTCACTTTGCCTACTGGGCTGTGACTTCCTAGAGCTTGTTCCACTGCCTGTCACCCTCAGCAAGTCCAGGCTCCAGCCCACATTGCTACTGCACTGCAGCTACCCATCCATGGAGAAGAAGTCTGAACTCCACAGAGTATCTGTTTGGCTTTTGGAGGCAGGTGAGGCTCAAAGCACAGGTCATGGCCACAACTTGTAAATCTGTCTGTCCATCAAAACCATGGTGGGGGTGGGGCTCAAAGAAAGTACTGGTTTCTGAACCCACCTCAGACCTACTGCCAAAAATCTCCCCAGATGGAGGAACTTCAAAAAGCCAAAGGGGAAGCAGGGATGCAGCATAGTGGTAGAGCACTTGTCTAGCATGTGCGAAGCCCTGGGTTCCAGCTCCAGAATCACCAAATTAAATAAATAAAAATCCAAGGGGATGGAGTTTAATGAACCAAGGTAGGATGAGGTGAGATTTAGACAGGAGTGGGATTAAAGAGTCTGGATTTTATTGTGTTCTAATTTTCTCCTTAATAACAAGAGGTGGAGAGCTATTATATACCAGCAGTTTGCATAATTTCAGGCAAAGTCACTCTGCTATTCTCCATCACTATATCAATGGTAATAGCAATAATAATTGCAAAGATAACAGCAATGGTTAATTCTTGATGTCGTCTTGACTAGATTCAGGGATACTCAGGTAGCTGGTAAAACATTATTTCTGGCTGGGGAGATAGCTCAGCTGGTAGAGTGCTTGCCTTGCAAGCACAAGGCCCTGAGTTCGATCCCCAGTACCACCAAAAAAAAAAAAAAAAAAAAAAAAAAAAACACATTATTTCTGGGTCTGTGAGAGTGTTTCCAGAAGAGGTTGGTATTTGATCCAGTGAACTGAACGAGGAAGATCCATCCTTGCCCAAAGTGGATGGGAACTATCCAGTCAGCTGAGGGTCAGGACAGAACAAAGAAGCAAAGGAAAGCCAATTTGCTCTCACTAGTGTTTTGGGACCTGGAATGCCCTCTTACTCCTGCCCATGGACATCTGACTTTGGGACTGTGAGAATTAACACCAGCAGCCCTCCTTGGTTCTCAGAACTTCAGTCTCAGATTGAGAATTACACTATCAGTTCCCTGCTGAGGCCTTCAGATTTGAACTGAGCCCTACTACCAGTTTCCTTGGGTCTCCAGCTTGCACAGGGGTTATCATGGGTCTTCTTAGCCTCTATAATCACATGAGACAATTCTCCTAACAAATCCCCTGTCACCTATCTATCTATCTATCTATCTATCTATCTATCTATCTATATCTATCACCTATCTATTCCATTGGTTCTGACTCTCTGAAGAACTCTGGCTAATACAATAACAATCATTGTTCAGTTTGTTACAGCTGTAAGACTGAGTGCACTCCCCATCACACTGTGGAGAAAGCAGTCAGAAATAGATCTAGTTTTAAACTTTTATCAATCACATCTTGGCCTTTTGAGTAGGAAGCCAGAAAACAGTAACGGTCAAGGGCTCTGAACAGTATTTATGTATTCAAAACCTGCAACTTAGAGCTCCCTCCAAGGTCGAGGTTAATAGGAACAACCTGAAAGATCAGAGAATAGTTTCAAAAAAGTTAATTCTGCCATATTTTAACCCTAATTTCATATCCTTCATTTTATTTACTTTAAATGGATTGACATGAAATTACTTTCTGATGCATAGCTCAATGCCCTCCTGCTACTGAGAATTGAAAAGAACTTACTAAGGGTAGCCATCTTGTCTATGCTGCTCAACAAGTGCTAACATCTTTTTCCGGTGTGATGGGTTGACATATTTGGCTCCATGGAAATATTATAGGCAAGGCTATATGGGCAATGACTAAACAGACTCCATTTTACCTTGAGACTCCATGTTATATAGGAAATGCTTCTCCCATGGGAACGCCCCACCTCTGTACCTGTCAACAGTTGCTTGACTTGTTTGGCAATACAAAATGATGAAATGGCAATTCTTGTATAATGAAAAATTGTTCTCTTTTTGATTCCTAGTTTCCTAAACAATGTACCATGTTAATAGTGATATCAACAGTGATTGTCTAGATGTTAGTAACCATTCTTTGTACTTAAGTAAGGTCATTTTGACCCACTTCCCCCTCTGCTAGTGAGTTCAGATACCATGATATTATTTTATAATTTTGAATCCTAGCAACAGACACTTATGATTGATGAACTGACTTATGGTATAAAAACCCCTGCAACCCTGTGGTCGGGGCTGTTCTCCCAATAGCCATTTTCGGGGCATTGTGTGACACAATCAGCTGGCCGACTTAATAAAGACTCTCAAATTTGGACTTCTCAGTGGTGATTGGTCTGCTCTTAAGTTGCGCCCCACAACACCAGGAGAGGTTCTTAAAGGACCCATCCAATTCCTAAATGTCAGAAAAGATGACCGGAGATGAACCACTCCAGAGGTCATCATTTATGGCTTAGGACCTGCAACATTTAGTCAGTTCATATTCAACAATTTTGTTCAGAAACTTCTATCATTCCAATTACTAAGAAGTTCTCAACCTGGGGCAGTTTTGCTCTCCAGGGGACATTTGGCAACATGTAGAGACATTTTTGGTTGTCACACTAGGAGAACAGAGGATGCTACTGACATCTGTGTGTTGGGGCAGGGGAAGCTACTAATGTCCTCTAAGGTACAGGACAGCCCATGAGTAATCAGCCTAAACTATGATTTTCAGCCATGGCTGAGGGGTACCTGGGAATGTGTTTCAAGATGACTATATTTTGGAAGGTTCAACAAGAGGTCACATTGCTTAATATTATAAGTTCTCCAGGTTCTTGGTCAATGGTTATTTATAGCCACATTGGGCAACGGTCACAACTCTTTGAAGCTTTTCCAGACAAAATATGCTACAGTCATGCTTTTGAGTAAAGAACATTGAAACTTCCACCTCCTACGTGTTGGAGCTTGTATCTTCTGGGCACATTCAATACAAAAGAGGTTTCTAGAGGGAAGTCTTGGTCTTCCATGTATCTCAGTATGTGACTTGGTTAGTATCTTTTCACTACTGTTATTTTTCACTACTGTTTTGTTCAGTGCTAATGATTGAACTCAGGGTCTCATGCATACTAGGCAAGTGCACTACCACTGAGCTATATTCCCAGCCCAGCAGTATTTTAAATTTTCATAGAGGAATGTCCTCATTCTACTCTGATTGGTTCACGGAACCACCCTTTAATCAATAGCATTATCTCCATTTAAGTTCTCTGTATAGAACATCACCATGACAGGAATAGCTAGCAACTCAACACAGATTTGAGCTTTCTGTCACTGTGTGACAAAATACCTGAGACAATCAACCTAAAGGAGGAAAGTTTATTTGGGCTCATGGTTCCAGAGGTTTCAGTCCATGGTCACTTGGCCCAGTGGCTTTTGGTTCATTTTACAGTGAGGCACTCTACAATTGTGGAAGCACATGGCAAAAAAAAAAAAAAAAAAAAAAAAAAAAAAATTGTCACCTCTCAGCAAAGAAAAAGCAGCCAGGAAAAAGATATATCCCTTTAAGAGCACAACTCCAATGACCTAGGTCCTCTAATTCCCGCAACTGGACCTCACCTAAAATTTCTACCATTTCCCAATAGCCAATTAAATTATGAATTTTAAAAAAGCCAGGCTTGGTGGCACACACCTATAATATCAGCTACTTGGGGCTGAGGCAGGAGGTTCACAGGTTTGAGGTCAGCTTGGGTAACTTATAAAGACCCTGCCAAATAAAAAATATAAAAAGAACTGGGGATGTGGTTCAGTGGTAGAGTAACCCTGGGTTCAATTCCTAGTACATAAAAAAAAAAATATGACTCCAAAAATGAATTAATCCATTCATGAGATCAGAGCCCTCATGATCAAATAACCTCCCTGAGGCCCTCTCTCTGAACACTTCTGTGTGAGGACCAAGCCTTAAACACATGAGCTTTGGGGGAATATTTCAGATTCAAATTATAGCAAATTCGCTTCACAGGGAAGCATCCATACCAGGACCTGACCAGTCAGGTAATATCTTTCTCAGCATGTCCCTCACCCACTCTCTTGCCTCTAAACATGGCCATGTTGTGCATCCCTTCTGAGCTGATATACTTGAGAAGCAAGCCCACCATCATCTTGTCTTTCCCCATCTACTGCAGCCTTCAAAAGAGAGCCATCCACACAGGCATGGAATTCAGACATGCCTGTAATCACAGCTACTTGGAAGGCTGAAGCAGGAGGACCTAAAGTTTGAGGCCAGTCTAGAAACTTACTGAGACCCCAAAATAAAATAAATTAAAAGGGTTGAGGACATAGCTCAGTGGTAGAGTATCCCTGGCCTCAATTTTCAGTACCCCCCCTAAAATACATAAATATGTGTGTGTAGATACACACACACACACACACACACATATAGACATATGTGTATATATATATATACATATATACATATATATTACATATACATACATATATCTCATTTTTACTTTACGTAAGGAGAAATGCACTCATTTAGTAACTCACAGACATTTTGAGTTTTGTCTACTATGGTGACTAGTATTACTCAAACTACCCTCAAACCACTCTGCTATGGTCTGAATGTTTGTGCCCCACCCCAAATTCATATGTTGGAATCCTAACACCCAAGGTGGTGGTATTAGGAAGTAGGTCCATTGGGAAGTGATTGGGTCATGAGGGCTCTAATCATTCAGTTACTCAGCAGTTCTCCCTCAGAGGCAGTTTTGTCCCCTGGGAACATTTGCATCATCTGGAGACATTTTTGGTCATGATGGTTCTGCCCTCATGAGTGAGATCAGTGACCTTATAAAAGGGGCTTTAGGGAGCTGGTTCGTCTGCCCCTTCTGCCACATGAGGATGCAGGAAGAAGGCACTACACATGAACCAAAGGGCACACCCTTACCAGACACCAAATATGCCTTGATCTTGGACTCCCCAGCCTAAAGAACTATTAACAATGCATTTCTGTTGTTTTCAAAATACCCAGTTTGTGGTCTTTTGCTAAAGTAACCCCATTGCACTAACTTTTAGTCAACTTCCTTAGTCAGTTACGAGTCACTCTCTTTATGGAGGACCATATGAAGCAGGGGTCAGCAAATCATGGCGTGTAAACCAAATTTAGTCTGTTGCCTGTTTCCCTACAGCTATACTCCATGGCTAAAAATGGTTTTTACGCTTTTTGAATGTTGAAAAAATATTCAAAAGAAGAATTCATATTTTGTGGCACATGGACATTATAAGAATTTCAAAGTTTAGTGTCCCTTAATGAAGTTTGATTAGAACCCAGCCACATTCATTTACTCTCTGTGGCTGCTTTTACAGTACTATAACAGTACTATGACTTTTACAGTACTAGTGTTCAGTAGTTCTAGCAAAGATCCAATGGCCTGCAAAGCCTAAAACTTTAATATCTTGCCCTTTAGAGGAAAAGTTTGCCAACCCTTAGTGTTTTAGTCAGCTTTTTCACTGCTGTAACTAAAAGATCTGACCAGAACAATTGTAGAGCGGAAAAGTTTATCTGAGGGCTCATAGTTTTAATCCATACACAGTAGGCTCTATCCCTTGGGGTTCAAGGTGAAGCAGAACATCATGGCAGAAGAGTGTGGTAGAGAGAAGCAGTTTGCATAATGATCAGAAAGCAGAGAGAGACTCCAAACACTAGAAACAAAATATATACTCCAAACCCCCAATGACCCACCTCCTCCAGCTACATACTACCTGCCTTCAGTTTCCACTTAGTTAATCCCATCACTGGATTAATTGACTGATTAGATTAAAGTTCTCATAACCTGATCATTTCTCCTCTAATCTTTCTTGCATTGTCTCACACATGCGCTTTTGGGGGATCTCTCACATCCAAACTATGACACCTAGCTTGAAGGATGTGCAGAGCATCCATTCCCGTGGAGATGAAGTTTAAACATTTCTCCTGCCCCTCAGCCAAGAAAGCCCAGAGCATGTGCCAAGACTACTTTGTCTCAAACTCTTAATCCAGTTTCACTGAATGCTTCCAAGGCTCTTTATCAAAAGGCTACCTTCTTAAGGACCCCTATGAGATATTTCTCTTAGGTCTCAAGACCAGAAAAATCTGTGCACTCCCTTTGGGACAACCTTGTCACAAAATATTTGCTTTGGCTCTGAGGACACCCTGAGTCAAATCCACAGTCCCATCTGCAATGGAACAGACTCTCAGATGAATTTATTGAATATTAATATTCCTTTAGAATTATTTCATGAAAATGTCTATCACTTTCTTTTAAAATTACACTGATGCTAAGCATGATGGAACATGCCTGTAGTCCAAGTTACTTGGGAGGCTGAGGCAGAAGGACTACTTGAACCTACAATTTCAAAACCAGCCTGGGAAACATAGTGAGATCCCACCTCAAAAAAGTAAAATAAAATAAAATTCAACTCAATTGCTACTATAGTTTGGATCTTAAATGACCACAAAGGTTCAAATGATAAGGACTTGGTCCCCATGATGGTACCATTTGGAAGCTGGTGAGCCCTTTAAAAGGTGGGACCAAGTAGGAGGTCATTGGGTCATTGGAGGTATACCCTCAAAAGGGATTGTGGGACCCCAGGCCCTTTCTCTTCTTTATTTCACTTCCTGGCCTTGAAGTGAGCAATTTTGTTTCACCATACAATCCTGCCATGATGCCACAGGCCTAAAACCAACAAGACCAACCAATCATGGACCAGAACCTCTAAACTTTGAGTCAAAATAAACTTTTTCTCTTTTTAAGTTGATTGTCTCAGTTATTTGTTATAGTAACAGAAAGGTGACAAATAAAATTATAAATGTTTCTCCAAAACACCTCTGAAATATGTTTTGAAGGCCAAAGTCAATGACACACAGACCACTTCTATTCAGGAGGCTCAGGAAGGAGGATTTCAAGTTACTTAGCAAGACTCTGTCTCAAAATAAATAGGACTGGAGACATAACTCATTGGTAGAGCATCTCTGGATTCAGCACACAACACTAAAACAAAAAAGAAAGGAAGAAGGAAAAGGAAAAAAGAAGTTATTTTACATATGAGGCAAGACACAAATTAATAAACATGCAAATAAACCAAAGCAACCATCAATGATATTACATCATTATAATAATTTGCTAGCATTAACTTAGCAACGTTAGGAATTCTGTTTCACAAAATCTTCTTTCCTCTAAAATCCTAGGTCTCAAAGTTGAAGTTGAGCCAGATGAGGGGACAGAAGTCACAGTCATCATGCTTTGAAGGTCATCATACATTAGAGATGAGAGACAGCAGTAAAAGTACAGGTGGGCTTCCCTCTTAGTGACCAGCTCTCCTTCCTGCTCTTTCCCAATTGCCAACCCTGCTGACTAGTATTGAGCCCAAACCCCACCAACCAACATTTACTTCAAATCCACAGGGGTCACCTTGAGTCCACCACAAACAACAGCCCAGTTCGAGGGGTCATTCCAGCTGCTTTCAGATTTCCCTGCAAGTTTCAGCTCATTTAACCAGCACTAGGACCATTCGTGACTCTGATCCTTCAACTTCCCCTTGCAGATCTGGGCTCTCCCAGGCCCTTCCACAGTAGTGTAAGATCTAATTCCTCTAATACAGTCTTGATTCTACAATATTCACAGCATTTCAGCTTCCGTGACTGAACCCAGACTGATTCAAGTAACAGAACCTATTTTTTTATAAGCAGGATTAATGGTAAAAGCACTTCTCTATCCTAGTTCCTAACTTCTGATATTGGTCATGTCTGATCTAGTCACTTAATGAAAATGTACTCATTTCTAGATTTCAATCAGCAGAGGAAGCATTTCTGACTATGCACGGATTTGATGCTGTGAAAATTTCTCAGGTCTTGGGCCAACAGGAAGGTACAGGCTGTGTTAGGAGGTAGAATCATCATAGGTTTGAGCCACCTCCTCCCTTCCTCTATGAACAAGACACTGGGGTGGTGATCCCCCAGCTTCTCCTCACTAGGAAACAGAAATTAGGGATTTTTTAAAATGATTTTTTATTTGTTCTTTTTAGATATACTTGACAGTAGAATGTATTTTGATATATCATACATACATGAAGTATAACTTCCCTTTCTTGTGGTTGTACATGATGTAGAGTTACACTCATCGAGTTTTCATTTATGAACACAGGAACGTTATTTTGATTTATTCTACTGTCTTTCCTGTTCCCATCCCCACACCCTTTGCATCATTCTCCTTTGTCTAATCCAATGAACTTCTTTTCTTTCCTCACCCCCTTATTGTGTGTTAGCATCCACATAGCAGAGAGAATATTGGGCCTTTGGTTTTCTGGGATTGGCTTATTTCACTTAGCATGATAGTTTTCAGTTCCATCCATTTACCAGCAAATGCCATAAAGTTAGGAATTTTGCTTTTGGGATCCAGAACTACCCTGCTTATCAAATTTCCCTAACTCTTCTCTTGGTGAGCTGAGATTTGCACTGACATTACCTTTTCAGTATATTTTGAAAGATACTGTAATTTAGTAGTTAATAATTCATCCTTTGGGCTAAACTCAGTCATCTCATTACAGGCCCAGCCTGTAATCCCAGCTGCTCTGGAGACAGAGGCAGGAGAATCACAAGTTTGATGCCACTCCTGGGCAACTTTATCTCCTGTATTAACTCATTAAACCTCACCACAATCTTTTGAAGGAGTTACTTTCATTATCGTCCCCCCACTTCTTTTCTAGATAAAGAAACTGAGGTACATAGTAGTTAAGTAACTTTCCCAAAGCCTTTCAGCTAGTCAATACCAGGCTATGAACCAGGAAATTTGGTTAGAGTCCAGATTTTACTGTTTTTTTGCAGTACTGGGGATCAGACCCGGGGCACTCTTCCTTTGAGCTACAAACCCAGCCCTTTAATTTTTTAATCTTGAGACAACTTTTCCCACACTGGCCTTGAATTTGTAGTTCTCCTGCCTCAGCCTCCAGAGTAGCTGCGATTACAGGCATGCACCTGACTCAAGAATGTTTTTACCAACATGTTATACTATATCACTGGAGAAATAAACAATGTGGCCTGATTTTATTTATTCATTTATTTAGTCAATATTTATTGAATACCTTCTATGTACCAGGTATTTTGCTAGACCTAGGGATATGATAGTAAATACAATCCCCTTGTCCCTGCCATTTGGTCCCTGCTCTCTGAGAGCTCACTTGCATTCTCATATGCACTAGATTTTGCATTGGCCTGGGATTCCACTGTACAGAGTGCTTTCAAAAAGAACAGCAAAAATAATCATAATTATGGTTTATTCAGTGCCTACCATGTGCCACACATTGTGCTTTTTCCTGTAATTACCTGTCTAGTTCTACACAGGACCACTGACCAACCCCAGACTACTAGGCAACAGTCATCCCACCATAGCCCATCAGAGGAATTCCTTCAGCACCTTTCTACTCACAATCCCACCCTAATTTCTGTGCTCCCTTGACCTGAAGGGAGGAGAGGCATTGGGGCAGGACCCCTGTTGGCCCTGCAAGTGGGAAACTAACTGTCATTACACTAGAAATGGTTTGGGTGTTCCTTTCCTTTATCTAAAAAAGGACTGGAATTTTTTTTTTTTTTTTCCCCTTTTTGGTACCGGGGATTGAACTCAGGATCACCTAACCCCTAGGCCACACCCTCAGCTCTTTTTTATATTTTATTTAGAGACGAGGTCTCACTGAGTTGCTTATTGCCGTGCTAAATTACTGAGGCTGGTTTTGAACTCTGGATCCTTCTGCCTCAGCCTCCTGAGCTGCTGGGATTATAGGTATGTGTGAAAACAATTTTTAAGAAGGAATTTTAAAAGTATTTACTGATAGGGCTGGGAATATAGCTCAGTTGGTAGAGTGCTTGCCCAGCACCACAAAACAAAACAAAAACAAAATTAAAAAAAGAGAATTTACTGAGTACCTTTTTTGAATTTTGAAGAGACTTTTAAAAGAATCTGGGCTGGGAGTATAATTCAGTGGTAGAACTTGCTTAGTATATGCAAGACACTGGATTCAATCTCCAGTACTGAAAAAAAATTTTTTAAAGGAATATTTTTACTGTTATTATTAGTTATACAACATCAAAAAAAAAATGTTTACAAGATCCAAATTTGTTTACCAAACTAGCCTCTTACTCCCACCCCTTCTCAGCGTTGCCATCAATTCATGCTGCCGTTGACCAGCACTGGTGTGCAACTGAGGAGCCCTGAATTTGCGTCCTGACTCTTTAAGTCAAATGAGCTCAAGGAGGCATCTCACCTCTCAGACTTTCAGCTTATCATCTGAAGATGTGAATGAGTGTTGTAAGGATCGATCAACATGATAGAAGCAAAAAGCTTTCTTCAGTGCCTGGTGCATGGTATAGTTGGTCCTCTGTATCCACCAGTCCTGTATCAGCAAATTCAACCAACCACAGATCAAAAACATATTTTAACCCAGGCATGGGTGGTGTACATCTGTAATCTTAGCTACTAGGGTAGCTGAGACAGGAAGACTGAAAGTTTGAGACCAGCCTGGGTAATTTAGCCCAGGCCCTGTCTCAAAAATAAAAATAAAAACAAATAAAGTAAAATGGGCTAGGGATGTAGTAGAGTATCCTTGGGTCCAAAAACAAAAAATTATTTCAACCTATGATAGTTGTGTCTTTACTGAACACATACACACTTTTTCTTATCATTATTCCTTAAATAATATAACTATTTACATGGAATATATACATTGTACTTGATATTGTAAGTAATCTAGAGATGATTTAAAGTATACAAGAGGATGTAAATGGGTTATATGTAAATACAACATCATTCTATAGAAGGGACTTGAGCATCCGTGGGTTTTGTTACCTGCAGGGATGGAGAGTATCCTGGAACAGATCCCCCATGGATACTGAAAAACTACTATAAATGTTGAGTAAAAGTTAAAAAGTGCTGGGCACAGTGGCTCATGCCTGTAATACCAGTGACTCGGGAGATTGGGTCAGGAGGATCACAAGTTTGAGGCTAGCCTCAGCAACTTAGGGAGACCCTGTCTCAAAATTAAAAATAAGGGCTGGGGAGATAGCTCAGCTGGTAGAGTGCTTGCCTCGCAAGCACAAGGCCCTGGGTTCAATACCCAGGACTGAAAAAAATAAAATAAAAATAAAAATAAAAAGGGCTGGAGATGTGGCTCAGAGGTAAAGCATTCCTGGGTTCAATCCCTCCCCCAACCAAAAAAAAAAAAAAAAAACCCAAAAAAGGTAAAAAGTATCAATAAAACACAGATAAATTCAATCCCCAGTATCAAATAAATAAATAGGTAAAAAGTATCAGTCCCTTCCATGACCCTCAAGCCTCAAGAATGCCACTTTAAGTTTCTTTCTAGAGCTCTAAGGTCTGACTGTATTTTGTCAAAAGTCTCATTCCCTCTAACCCTCCTCATTTGGAGGAGCACCTTAAGACACTGATATAGAAGTATAGGTTCCATAGGGGTGGAGGTGCTAATCCCTTCATTTTGCAAATGCAAAAACCAAGTCCCAGAGACAAGAAGCTATTTGCTTCAACTCAGAGTAGTTAAGAGGGAGTTGGAATTAGAACTCCACATCCTGACTCTCTGGTAGGACTTTTTCAATTTTGAAAATTTTGCTTATAGAGGTTCTCCACCTGGGAGGTGTAGAACAACCTTCTTCAATCCACAGGAAGAACTTTAGGAAGGACTGGAGCAATTCCACAGCACCTAGTGACCTGCTGCCCAAGGGCCATTTGGAGTTAGTCTTCACTCTCTCCTCACCCTTGGGTTCTCTTCTGAGCTCCAAACGTATGGAGTTCCCTGACTACTGAATGGCATCTGGGTGTCCCACAGGCCCCTCAAATCAAACAGTTCAGAATGGAGGTATGATCTTCCTCCCCTAATACACTACTCCTCCTCTATCCTTTTTCTGCTTAGTGACATCTCCATTCACCTGGAGACACCAGAGAACAACCACCTCCTCCACACCTTTGCCCACCTTCTCCCCACATGGAGGTAAGCCATCGTTTAGCCTCTCAGCTTAGTAGGGGCACCCTGATCAGCACCCAGATCAGCACCCAGATCAGCACCCAGAGCCTGCCTGGTCCAGCTCCAGGTAAGCCCATGGGAGACCAGCTGAAGCTGAGTTCCTAAGAGGGAAAATAGTACTTAAGGAACAGTCTTCCTCTGTCTTGTCTCCAGCCAGTCTGGATCCTGAGAGAGGCTTGCTCAAAATGCTTTCAGGAAGACAAGTGTACAATTAGGTGTTATCTATCATCTTAGCTAAATGTTTGCAAAGCAGGAAAGGCTGGGAAGCTCAAATTAAAATTCTGAGGTAGGAAGCATTTATCTGCCAATCAGCAGAGGCTACGTTGCTCACCTGGTGGGCTCGCCTCTCCTCAGAGTAGAGTCCTCTTCTGAGTGGCTAATCTGAAACTGCCCTGTAAAGCCACTTGGCAACAGCTCCAACTGCCAGTCTCTAGGAAGACTGGTGAAGGGCATGGGAACAGAGTTTGAGCAGAAAGCATCAGTTTTATTGGGCTACAGAGTCAGAGGTCAGAGTAAGCAGCTGGACAAAGAGGGAGAAATTCTAGTAAGAAGGGAGGCACAGAGGAGGCACCCCAAAATCTGTGTGCAAACTCCCTTCATATCCTTGACTGATTCAAAACTGCATATTTAGGGAAAGAATCCAAGAAAGTCAAAAGAAGGTAACAACTGGGAGGCCAAAAGGGTGCAGAGATTTCAATAGCTGTATGGTACTAGGAACACTGAGTTGAAGTTCAAGTCCCCTAATTTAGAGGGCTTCAGTTTTCCAGTGAAACACCAGAAGGGGCAAAACTTAGGAGTAAGAGCCATGCCCCAAGACTAAGGGCTAATTACAACTAGGAGTCAGAGAAAAAGAGCCCAGCTGTAACGGAACCTAAAAGAAATATTTATAAGAATGAGGTGATTCTCCTATAATTTAACTGCCAACTAGAACAAAACTTAACACTCTTTGGTGTAAGACAACTGAACTCCTTCTCTACAATGTAATATCCACAATGCTGAGTATACAAAAAAACTATAAGACTTGTGAAGAAGCAGGAAAATATGAGAAAGCATTCAGTAGAAGCAAATGCAGGTTTTTTTCAAGATGGTGGACTAGAGAGTGGCTGCATTTCATGTTGCTCCAGGACTCAGGATTCAAAAGAGGAGATATTGAGAGACTTGGGACCAACTCAAAGCCACTGGGTGAGTCTCTCCTGTTGGGGAGGTGTCCTGGAGGAGGCGGTAGTCCTGGAACGCAGGGAACTTTGTGAAGTAGAGTTGCCCGATGAGACACCCTTCCCCCCGCCGGAGCAGTGAACTCGGACAACTGGGAGCTTCGTAGAGGAGGCCGTCCAGCATAGCGCTTGGACTCAGAGCAACCCACCGGTGCTCTTGGGGGCTGCCCAGAGGAGGAGCTGCGCAGCGAGCTGTTTGGACTCAGAGCGACCACTCCTGAACACTGGGGGGCTGCCCGGAGGAGGAGGAGCATGCCGGGTCACTTGGACTTGGAGTGACTGCACCAGGGCTATGGGTGGCTGCCCAGAGGAGGAGGCAAGTGGTGAGCTCTTTGAACTCAAAGCGACCACTCCTGAGCACTGGGGGGGCTGCCCTGAGGAGGAGGAGCGCAGCGGGTCACTTGGCCTCGGAGTGACCGCCCAGGGCTACGGGCGGTTGGCGGGAGGAGGAGGTGCGCAGTGAGTTGCTTAGTCTCCTAGTGACCGCATGGGAACACCTGGCAGCTGCCCGGAGGAAGAGGCATGCGGCGGGTCACTAGGACTCGGAGCGACTGACCAGGGCTCCAGGGGGCTGCTCAGAGGAGGGGCCGCATAGCCAGGCGATTAGGTGCAGAGCAGGGTCCCAGGACCTAGGTGACCTCTTGGTGGAAGAGCCGCACAGAGACAAGCTGAGGGGCAGAGCAAAGGTTACAGGACTGTAGGCAGATTCTCTGAGGAGGGGCAGCCTAAGGAGACTCGTCTGCGAAGGGTGAGGCTCCCAGGCCCGGGAGGTAGGTCCGGGCCCCTGGGAACGTTGCAGAGGAAGGCAGCCCAGCCCAGGCAGTAGTTGTGGATTGAGGGGAACCTCTAGGAGGAGAAGTGACCAGCGAGACCTCCCACCAGGTGAGTCTTCCCTGCTGGGTGAGGTTTCCCCACAAGGACGGTAAAATCAGAGACACAGGCCCAAACAGGCCTTGCCTCAGCCTGCAGCCTAGTTCCCCTTTGGATGACCATTGATCAACAAGTGGAGGCACCTCTGCCCACTAGCAGGGAATATACCCCACCTGAAGGCCACCACCCCTAGAGGGGAAGCTTCCTTGTGGAGCACCGCATTATCAACTTCCTCCAAGACTTCAGCCTACTGAAGGCTAAGAGGGGATATACTAGAAATCTTCAGGGACATTATAAGTCAATAGAGAAAATCTGCAATATTTTAGCGGTCCACTGATACCTGAACAATATGAGAAAACAAGGGAAGAAAATGCCCCAAACAAATCTAGATGTTACATCAATAAAATCCAATGAGAGCATGGCAGAAGAAATGACAGAAAGGAGTTCAGAATGTACATAATTAAAATGATCAGGGAAGCAAATGATGAGATGAAAGAGCAAATGCAGGCATTGAATGATTGCACCAATCGACAGTTAAAAGAGCAAATACAGGAAGCAAAAGATCATTTCAATAAAGAGTTAGAGATATTGAAAAAAAAAACAAGCAGAAATCCTTGAAATGAAGGAAACAATAAACCAAATTAAGAACTCCATAGAAAGCATAACCAATAGGATAGAACACCTAGAAGACAGAACCTCAGATATTGAAGACAAAATATTTAACCTTGAAAACAAAGTTGACCAAACAGAGAAGATGGTAAAAAATCATGAACACAATCTCCAAGAACTATGGGATATCATGAAAAAGCCAAATTTAAGAATTATTGGGATTGAGGAAGGCTTAGAGAAACAAACCAAAGGAATGAACAATCTATTCAATGAAATAATATCAGAAAATTTCCCAAATCTGCAGAATGAAATGGAAAATCAAGTTCAAGAGGCTTATAGGACTCCAAATACACAAAATTACAACAGACCCACACCAAGGCACATTATAATGAAAATACCTAACATACAAAATAAAGACAGAATTTTTAAGGCTGTTAGAGAAAAGAACCAAATTACATTCAGGGGGAAACCAATATGGATATCAGCAGATTTTTCAATCCAGACCCTAAAAGCTAGAAGGGCCTAGAACAACATTTTTCAAGCCCTGAAAGAAAATGGAGGCCAACCAAGAATCTTCTACCCAGCAAAACTTACCTTCAAATTTGACAATGAAATAAAATCCTTCCATGATAAACAAAAGCTAAAAGAATTTACAAAAAGAAAGCCAGCATTACAGAACATTCTCAGCAAAATATTCCATGAGGAACAGATGAAAAACAAAGAAGTAAATCAGCAAAGCAATTATCCTAAAGGAATTGTCAAATAAAGGAGGAACCAAGTCATGTCATAAAAATAAATAAATAAAATTTTAAAAATGAACCAAATGACAGGGAATACAAATCATATCTCAATAATAACCCTGAATGTTATTATTCATCAATCAAAAGACATAGACTGACCTAAATTCATCAATCAAAAGACATAGACTGACAGATTGGATTACAAAGAAAGATACAACAATATGTTGCCTGCAAGAGACTCACCTCATAGAAAGATACCCATAGACTAAAGGTGAAAGGATGGGGAAAAACATACCATGCACATGGACTCAGCAAAAAAGCTGGAGTATCCATCCTCATTTCAGATAATGTGGACTTCAAGCCAAAGTTAGTCAGAAGGGATAAAGAAGGACATTTCATATTCCTTAAGGGAAGCATAAATCAGCAAGACAGAACAATCATAAACATCTATGCCCCAAACAGTGGCTCACCAATGTATGTCAAACAAATCCATCTCAATTTCAGAAACCAAGTAGACCATAACACAATAATACTAGATGATTTTAACATGCCTCTCTCACCACTGGACAGATCTTCCAAACAAAAATTGAACAAAGAAACCATAGATCTCAATAACACAATCAATAATTTAGACTTAATGGACATTTATAGAATATACCATCCAACCAAGAGTGAATACACTTTCTTCTCAGCAGCACATGGAACCTTATCTAAAATAGACCATATATTATATCACAAAGCTAATGGTAGCAAATACAAGATAGAGAAACTACCTTGTATTCTATCAGATCATAATGGATTAAAGTTAGAAATAAATGAAAGAGTAAAAAACAGAAACTATTCCAACACCTGGAGATCAAACAATATGCTATTATATGATGAATGGATAACAGAAAATATTAGGAAGGAAATTTAAAAATTCTTAGAGGTAAATGAGAACAAAGAAACATCATATCAAAATCTCTGGGACACTATAGAAGCAGTACTTAGAGGGAAATTTATTTCATGGAGCCCATTCAATAAAAGAAGTAAAACTTAACAAATAAACAACCTAACACTACAGCTCAAAGCCCTAGAAAAAGAAGAGCAGACCAACTCCAAAAGTAGTAGAAGACAAGAAATAGTTAAACTCAGAGCTGAAATCAACGAAATTGAAACAAAAGAAACAATACAAAAAATTGACAAAATAAATAGTTGGTTTTTCGAAAAAATAAACAAAATTGATAAACCTTTAGCCACACTAACAAAGAGAAGATGAAATCACTAAAATTTGGAATGAACAAGGTAATATCACAACAGACACGATTGAAATACAAAACATAATTAGAAGCTATTTTGGAAATCTAGACGCCAACAAAATAGAAAATTTCGAAGACATCGACAGGTTTCTAGAGACATACGAATTGCCTAAACTGAACGAGGAGGACAAACACAATTTAAATAGGCCAATTTCAAGTAATGAAATAGAAGAAGTCATCAAAAGCCTACCAACAAAGAAAAGTCCGAGACCAGAAGGGTTCTCAGCCGCGTTTTATAAAACCTTTGAAGAAGAGCTCATTCCAATACTTCTCAAAGTATTCCACAAAATAGAAGAGGAGGGAACCCTCCCAAACTCATTCTATGAAGCTAATATTACCCTGATACCTAAACCAGATAGAGACACATCAAGGAAAGAAAATTTCAGACCAATATCCTTAATGAACATCGACGCAAAAATTCTCAACAAAATTTTAGCAAATCGCATACAAAAACATATTAAAAAGATAGTGCACCATGATCAAGTGGATTTCATCCCAGGGATGCAAGGTTGGTTCAACATCCGGAAATCAATAAATGTCATTCACCATATCAATAGACTTAAAGTCAAGAATTACTTGATCATTTCAAAAGATGCAGAAAAAGCATTTGATAAAATACAGCACCCCTTCATGCTCAAAACACTAGAAAAAATAGGGATGGTGGGAAGATTCCTTAACATTGTAAAGACCATCTATGCTAAGCCTATGGCCAACATCATTCTAAATGGTGAAAAACTGAAAGCATTCCCCCTAAAAACTGGAACAAGACAGGGATGTCCTCTTTCACCACTTCTATTCAATATTGTCCTTGAAACTCTAGCCAATTAGACAGACCAAAGAAATTAAAGAGATACGAATAGGAAAAGAAGAACTCAAACTATCCCTATCTGCTGATGATATGATTATATACTTAGAGGAACCAAGAAATTCCACCAGAAAACTTTAGAACTCATAAGTGAATTCAGTAAAGTAGCGGGATATAAGATCAATGCACATAAATCTAATGCATTTTTGTACATAAGTGATGAATCTTTGGAAAGAATAATTGGAAAAACTACCCCATTCACAATAGCCTCGAAAAAAATAAAATACTTGGGTATCAATCTCACAAAAGAGGTGAAAGACCTCTACAATGAGAACTATAGAACACTAAAGAAAGAAATTAAAGAAAACCTTAGAAGATAGAAAGATCTCCCATGTTCTTGGATAGGAAGAATTAATATTGTCAAAATGGCCATACTACCAAAAGTGCTATACAGATTCAATGCAATTCCAATTAAAATCCCAATGATGTACCTTATAGAAATAGAGCAAGCAATTATGAAATTCATCTGGAAGAATAAGAAACCCAGAATAACTAAAGCAATCCTTAGCAGAAAGAGTGAAGCAGGGGTTATTGCAATACCAGATCTTTAACTCTACTACAAAGCAATAGTAACAAAAACAGCTTGGTATTGGTACCAAAATAGAAAGGTAGATCAATGGTACAGAATAGAGGACACGGACACAAACCCAAATAAATACAATTTTCTCATACTAGAAAGGGGCCAAAAATATGCAATGGAGAAAAGATAGCCCCTTCAACAAATGGTCCTGGGAGAATTGGAAATCCATATGCAACAGAATGAAACTAAACCCATAGCTCTCACCACGCATGAAACTAAACTCAAAATGGATTAAGGACCTCGGAATCAGACTGGAGACCCTGCACCTTATACAAGAAAAAGTAGGTCCAAATCTTCAACATGTCGGCTTAGGACCAGACTTCCTCAACAGGACTCCCATAGCACAAGAATTAAAAGCAAGAATCAATAACTGGGATAGATTCAAACTAAAAAGCTTTCTCTCAACAAAGGAAACTATCAGCAATGCGAAGAAAGAGCCTACAGAGTGGGAGAAAATCCTTGCCACTCATACTTCAGATAGAGCAGTAATCTCCAGAATCTTAAAGAACTCAAAGAACTCTACACCAACAATTCAAATAATCCAATCGACAAATGGGCTACGGTAATGAATAGACAGTTCACAGAAGATCTACAAGCAATCAACAAACATATGGAAAAATGTTCAACATCTCTAGTAATAAGAGAAATGAAAATCAAAACCACCCTAAGATTCCATCTCACCCCAATTAGAATGGCGATTATCAAGAATACAAGCAACAACAGGTGTTGGCGAGGATGTGGGAAAAAGGTACACTCATACATTGCTGGTGGGCCTGCATTAGTGCAGCCACTCTGGAGATTCCTTAGAAAACTTGGAATGGAACCACCATTTGACCCAGCTATCCTGCTCCTAGGCCTACACCCAAAGGACTTAAAATCAGCATACTACAGAGATATAGCCATATCAATGTTCATAGCTGCTCAATTCACAATAGCCAGATTGTGTAACCACCTAGATGTCCTTCAATTGATGAATGGATAAAGAAACTGTGGTATATATATATACAATGGAATATTACTCAGCCATAAAGAATGATAAAATTATGGCATTTGCAGGCAAATGGATGAAATTGGAGAATATCATGCTAAGTGAGATAAGCCAATCTCAAAAAACCAAAGTTCAAATGATATCGCTAAGAAGTGGATGATGACACATAATGGGGGGTGGGAGGAGTTAGGGTTAGAGTTAGGGTTAGGGAGGGGGGCAAGAATGGAGGAAGGAAGGACTGTATAGAGGGAAAAGGGGTGGGAGGGGTGGGGGGAAGGGAAAAAATAACTGAATGAATCAAACAACATTACCCTATGTAAATTTATGATTACACAAATGGTATGCCTTTACGCCATGTACAAACAGAGAAACAACATGTATCCCATTTGTTTACAATAAAAAAAAAAAGTATTCCATAAAATAGAAGAGGAGGGAACCCTCCCAAACTCATTCTATGAAGCCAATATCACACTGATACCTAAACCAGACAGAGACTCATCAAGGAAAGAAAATTTCAGACCAATATCCTTAATGAACATCGACGCAAAAATTCTCAACAAAATTTTAGCAAATCGCATACAAAAACATATTAAAAAGATAGTGCACCATGATCAAGTGGGTTTCATCCCAGGGATGCAAGGGTGGTTCAACATCAGGAAATCAATAAATGTCATTCACCATATCAATAGACTTAACGTCAAGAATCACATGATTATTTCAATAGATGCAGAAAAAGCATTTGATAAAATACAACACCCCTTCATGCTCAAAACACTAGAAAAAATAGGGATAGTGGGAACATTCCTTAACATTGTAAAGGCCATCTAAGCTAAGCCCATGGCTAATATCATTCCAAATGGTGAAAAACTGAAAGCATTCCCCCTAAAAACTGGAACAAGGCAGGGATGCCCTCTTTCACCACTTCTATTCAACATCGTTCTTGAGACTCTGGCCAGAGCAATTAGACAAACCAAAGAAATTAAAGGGATATGAATTGGAAAAGAGGAACTCAAACTATCCCTGTTCACTGATGACATGATTATATATTTAGAGGAACCTGGAAATTCCACCAGAAAACTCTTGGAACTCATAAGTGAATTCAGTAAAGTAGCAGGTTACAAGATCAATGCTCATAAATCCAATGCATTTTTATACATAAGTTTTGAATATTCAGAAAGAGAAGTTAGGAAAACTACCCCATTCACAATAGCATCGAAAATAATAAAATACTTGGGAATCAATCTCACAAAAGAGGTGAAAGACCTCTACAATGAGAACTACAGAACACTAAAGAAAGAAATTAAAGAACACCTTAGAAGATGGAAAGATCTTCCATGTTCTTGGATAGGCAGAATTAATATTGTCAAAATGGCCATACTACCTAAAGTGCTATACAAATTCAATGCAATTCCAATTAAAATCCCAATGATGTACCTTACAGAAATAGAGCAAGCAATTATGAAATTCATCTGGAAGAATAAGAAACCCAGAATAGCTAAAGCAATCCTTAGCAGGAAGAGTGAAACAGGGGGTATTGCAATACCAGATCTTCAACTCTACTACAAAGCAATAGTAACAAAAACAGCATGGTATTGGTACCAAAATAGAAAGGTAGATCAATGGTACAGAATAGAGGACACGAACACAAACCCAAATAAATACAATTTTCTCATACTAGACAAAGGGGCCAAAAATATGCAATGGAGAAAAGATAGCCTCTTCAACAAATGGTGCTGGGAGAATTGGAAATCCATATGCAACCGAATGAAACTAAACCCATAGCTCTCACCATGCACGAAACTAAACTCAAAATGGATTAAGGACCTCGGAATCAGACCAGAGACCCTGCAGATTATAGAAGAAAAAGTAGGTCCAGATCTTCAACATGTTGGCTTAGGACCAGACTTCCTTAACAGGACTCCCATAGCACAAGAAATAAAAGCAAGAATCAATAACTGAGATAGATTCAAACTAAAAAGCTTTCTCTCAGCAAAGGAAACTATCAGCAATGCGAAGAAAGAGCCTACAGAGTGGGAGAAAATCCTTGCCACTCATACTTCAGATAGAGCAGTAATCTCCAGAATCTTAAAGAACTCAAAGAACTCTACACCAACAATTCAAATAATCCAATCGACAAATGGGCTACGGTAATGAATAGACAGTTCACAGAAGATCTACAAGCAATCAACAAACATATGGAAAAATGTTCAACATCTCTAGTAATAAGAGAAATGAAAATCAAAACCACCCTAAGATTCCATCTCACCCCAATTAGAATGGCGATTATCAAGAATACAAGCAACAACAGGTGTTGGCGAGGATGTGGGAAAAAGGTACACTCATACATTGCTGGTGGGCCTGCATTAGTGCAGCCACTCTGGAGATTCCTTAGAAAACTTGGAATGGAACCACCATTTGACCCAGCTATCCTGCTCCTAGGCCTACACCCAAAGGACTTAAAATCAGCATACTACAGAGATATAGCCACATCAATGTTCATAGCTGCTCAATTCACAATAGCCAGATTGTGTAACCACCTAGATGTCCTTCAATTGATGAATGGATAAAGAAACTGTGGTATATATATATACAATGGAATATTACTCAGCCATAAAGAATGATAAAATTATGGCATTTGCAGGCAAATGGATGAAATTGGAGAATATCATGCTAAGTGAGATAAGCCAATCTCAAAAAACCAAAGTTCAAATGATATCGCTAAGAAGTGGATGATGACACATAATGGGGGGTGGGAGGAGTTAGGGTTAGAGTTAGGGTTAGGGAGGGGGGCAAGAATGGAGGAAGGAAGGACTGTATAGAGGGAAAAGGGGTGGGAGGGGTGGGGGGAAGGGAAAAAATAACTGAATGAATCAAACAACATTACCCTATGTAAATTTATGATTACACAAATGGTATGCCTTTATACCATGTACAAACAGAGAAACAACATGTATCCCCAGCAGGGCAGGGATCCAAAAAAAAAAAAAAAAAAAAAAAAAAAAGCAAATGCACTAGAAACCCATATGTTTAATTTAGCAAACAGGACTTTAAAATAACTATGATAAACCTATTAAGGCACCTGTGGATGAATATGACTGATGAAAGGATGGAACATTTTAGGAGAGTTGTGAAAAACTGAAGAATAATCAAATTGGGCTTATAAAAATGAAAATTCTAATATCTGAAATGAAGAAAAATCTTTGGATAAGATTGAGTACATTATGTAATGTAGAAGAATTAGTGCACTTAACAATAGATCAATAAAAATTCTCCAATCATTGAGGTCCTATTCATTTCTTTCAAAAATGGAAACAAAAATGGAAAGAAATGAACAGGACCTCTATGACTTGCAAGATTGTAAGAAGCCTAACACATGCAACTGAGATCCCAGAAAGAGAAAAAATTAAAGATAAAGAATGTTTGAAGAAATATCAACCAAAAGGTTTTCAAGTTTGATGAAAAACAACAATTTAGAGACCCAAGAACTTCATCAAAATTTTAGTAAGATAAAAAACAAAGATAACCATATCATCAGGTGAATTTTTGGAAAACACAGAGAAAGAAAAAATTTAAACATGGAATGAGCTGTGGAGGCATTATACACAGAGAATTAAAGAAACGGATGAGAGCTAATTGCTTGCTGACCAAAAGCAGTAGAGACCAGAAGAAAACAAAACATTATCTGTGAAGTCTTGAAAGAATAGCATTGTCAAACTACAATTATCCAGTGAAAATTCCTTCAGAATTGAAGGTAGAAAGTATTTCAGGTTGGGAGTTATGGTTTGAATACAAGGTGCCCCCCTCAAAGCTCCTGTGTTAATGCAGAAATATTTAGAGGTGAAATGATTGAATTACAGGAGCTCTAACCTAGTCAGTCCATCCTAGTTTGAAAGAACTAACCATGTTAACTGTAGGCAGGGGAAGCATGGCTGCAGGAAGTGGGTCATTGGGGCATGTCCAAGAAGGAATTATCTTTCTTGTGGCCCTTTCTGCTTTCTGGTTGCCCCAGCTGAGGAGTGCTCCTACACCATGCCCTTCCACCATGATGTTCTGTCCAGAACAATGGGGTTGGTCCACCCTGGACTAAACCTCTGAAACTATTAAGCAAAATAAACTTTTCCTCCTTTAAGTTGTTCTTCTCACATGTTTTGGTCACTGCAACAAATAGGTGACTAACACATTGGGTATGTAATAAGCCCAGTTACTGCATAGGCTGAGGTAAGAAGATCAAAAAAGTTCAAGGCCAGTCTGGGCAACTTAGGAAGACCCTGTCTCAAAATGAAAAAGAAAAGGGTCAGTGATGTAACTGAGGTAGAAATCCCGTAGGTTCAAACCCTTGTATTAGGAAAAAAAGAAAGAAGAGAGAAAAAAAGAGAAAGAGAGAAGAAGGAAGGAAGGAAGGAAAGAAGGCAGGAAGGAAGGAAAGAAAGGAAGAAGGAAGAAAGAAAAAAGAAAAAGAAAAGAAAGGAGAGAGATCCAAGATGGCAGACTAGAGGGAGGCTGTGTTCCTTGTTGCTCCACAACTCGGGTTTCAAGCATAGGATATGTTTCTTGGTGAGGCAGTTTCTGCTGCTTATTAATTCCCAGCTGTTTACCCCATTTGTCTACTGCAATCACCTGCAGTCTGCCAACATTTCGACTACTATTTGAATGCAGATTGCTCACTGTCTGGCTCCTATCATCTGCCATTTGCCTGCCTCTTGCCTGTCTATCGCCTGCCTTTCACCTACCCATTACCCACCACCTAGGTTCACCTGCCAATCATCTGACAGCAGCCAGCAGACTGACCGCAGACTGCCAGTGGAGCACCAGCTGCCTGCTAGTACCTGGAAGTTCACTGTCATAGTACCTGTAGGTTTGGTTACATGTGGCTGCTGCCATTTTGAGAAATCAGTCAGGAACTGTAAGACTCCTGGAGGACTGACTGAGCCCTTTCTCTGGGACCCCTCAGCCTGACTGACCACTCCCTGCCTCTGGGGCCCTCAGACTGACTGACTGCTCCCCACCACCAGGATCCCTGCCCGACCAACTGCACCCATCTCCAGGACTTCCAGCCAACCACACCCACACCCTGTGCTGCAGCTACCCATTTGCACACATTTGGAAGCCAGAGAGGCCATCTTGGATACTCCTGGAAGCCTTATCTCCGATCATTAGGTGGGGCAAATCTCATCCTAAGATGCCTCCTGAAGACTGGAAGCTCATTGTCAGGTACCTTTCATACATCAGGCTACTGAAGGTTTGAATACCATATGACTGTTACAGTGTAGTTTTTTTATTTGTTTGTTTGTTTGTTTGTTTGCAGTACTTGGGATTGAGCCCAGGGCCTTGTGCTTGCAAGGCAAGCACTCAACCAACTGAGCTATATCCCCAGCCCTACTGTAGATTTTTTTTCTCCTTATTGAAAAATTGTATGTTTTAATTTCTTTACTTTTCTTGCTCTCATTTCCTTTTGTTCACCTGTTCCCTCAGAGTCTCTTTCTCCCTTTTTGCATGCTAACAACCAACTACTTTTGATTACACTCTCACTCTTTCTATGATCTAGAACTTCTATATATTCTTTTCTTATCCCAACACAGCTACATCCTACACTCCTCCCCATCCTCATTGTCCTCCATTAGAAATTGCAGACCTTATTGCAAATCTATTGCAAATCTATTTGTTATATTGAAGATAATAATTGAACTCATTCTGTTTATTATGACACTATTGTTAATGTCCTCATAGGGGCTATATGTTTTAGGGTTGCATATTGTCTGATCTGGACACTGCTAATATTGATCTCCCCCTTAAAGAAAAGGTATTGTAAACCTATAGGGTCACTATAAGCCTATAGGGGGGAAACTGCAATACCCCAGACCTGCTCAGCTAGAGGGGAAGATACATAAACAACATGAAAAAACAGGGAAGAAAATGATCCAAATAAACCTAGATTCTATAGTAATAGAATCCAGTGTCAGTATGGTAGAAGAAATGTCAGAAAAGGACTTCAGATTATACATGATTAAGATGATTCGTGAAGCAAAGGATGACATAAGAGCAAATGCAGGCAATGAATGATCACTCCAATAAGCAGTTGAAAGAACAACTGCAGGAAGCAAAAGATCATTTCAACAAAGAGATAGAGATTAAAATAAAAGGAAATCCTTGAAATGAAGGAAACAATAAACCAAATTAAAAACTCAATGGAAAGTTTCACCAACAGACTAGACCACTTGGAAAACAGAACCTCAGACAATGAAAAAAAAATATTTAATCTTGAAAATAAAGTTGCCCAAACAGAGAAGATGGTAAGAAATCATGAACAGAATCTCCAAGAATTATGGGACATCATGAAAAGACCAAATTTAAGAATTATTGGCATTGAGGAAGGCACAGAGATACAAACCAAAGGAATGAACAACCTATTCAATGAAATAATAGCAGAAAATTTCCAAAAACATAAGAATGAAATGGAATATCAAATACAAGAGGCTTATAGATCACCAAATGCACAAAATCACAACAGATCCACACCAAGGCACATTACAATGAAAATGCCTAACATACAAAATAAAGATAGGATTTTGAAGGCTGTGAGAGAAAAGCATCAGATTACATGTAGGGGGAGACAAATAAGGATATTAAAAGATTTCTCAGCCGAGACTTTAAAAGCTAGAAGGGCCTGGAACAACATATTTAAAGCTCTGAAAGGATATGGTTGCAAACAAGAATCCTATACCCAGCAAAAATAACCTTTAGGTTTGAAGATGAAATAAGATCCTTCCATGATAAACAAAAGTTAAAAAGAATTTACAAATAGAAAGCCTATGCTACATAATACTCTCAACAAAATATTCCATGAGGAGGAAATGAAAAACAACAATGTAGGTCTGCAAAGGGAGGAACTACCATAGAGAAAAATCCATTCAAAGGAGAAACCAAGTCAAATTAAAAACTAAAAATAAGCCCAAATGACTGGGAATACAAATCATAACTCAATAATAACCCTGAACGTTAATGGCCTAAATTCATCAATCAAAAGACATAGACTGGCAGAATGGATTAAAAAGAAAGACCCAACAGTGTGCTGCATTCAAGAGACTCATCTCATAGATAAGGACATCCACAGACTAAAGGTAGAAGGATGGGAAAAGAACCTACCACGCACAGGGACTCAGTAAAAGAGCGGGGTTTTCCATCCTTATTTCAGATAAAGTGAACTTTGAGCCAAAGTTAGTCAGAAGGGATAAAGAAGGACATTTCATACTGCTTAAGGGAACCATAAATCAGGAAGACATAACAGTCAGAAATATTTATGCCCCAAACAATGGTGCATCCATGTACATCAAACAAATCCTTCTTAATTCCAGGAGTCAAATAGACCACAACAAAATAATTCTGGGTGACTTTAACACACCACTGTCACCACTAGATAGATCTTCCAAACAAAAACCAACCAAAGAAACCATAGAACTCAATAACACAATCAATAACATAGGCTTAACAGACATATATAGAATATTCCATCCACCAACAAGCGAATTCACTTTCTTCTCAGCAGTACATGGAACCTTCTCGAAAATAGACCATATGTTATGCCACAAAGTAGCCCTCATAAATGCAAAAAAAATACAGACACTGCCTTGTGTTCTATTAGATCATAATGGAATGAAATTAGAAATCAATGACAAAATAAAAAACAGAAATTACTCCAACACCTGGAGACTAAATAATATGCCATTGAATGATGCATGGATAACAGAAGACATCAGGGAGAAGATAAAAAAATTCTTAGAGATAAGTGAAAATGATGATACAACATATCAAAATCTCTGGGACACTGTGAAAGCGGTACTAAGAGGAAAATTCATTGCATGGAGCGCATTCAAGAAAAGAATAAAAAGTCAACAACTAAATGACCTAACATTACAGAAGAAGACAAACAGAACAACACCAAAAGTAGTAGAAGACAGGAACTAATTAAAATCAGAGCTGAAATCAATGAAATTGAAGCAACAGAAACAATTCAAAAAATTGACAAAAGTTGGTTCTTTGAAAAAGTAAACAAAATAGACAAACCCTTAGCCACACTAACAAAGAGGGGAGAGAAAACTCAAACTACTAAAATTCGTGATGAAAAATGAAATATCACGACAGACATCACTGAAATATATAACATAATGAGAAGCTACTTTGAAAATCTATATTCCAACAGAATAGAAACTACCAAAGACATAGACAAATTTCTAGAGACATATGATCCTCCCAAACTGAACCAGGAGGACATACAGAATTTAAACAGATCAATATCAAGCAATGAAATAGAAGAAGTCATCAAAAGCCTACCAACCAAGAGAAGCCCAGGACCAGATGGATTATCAGCCAAGTTCCATAAGACCTTCAAAGAAGAACTCATTCCAATACTTCTCAAAGTATTCCAGGAAATAGAAAAGGAACACTTCATAGAAATAAATGCTGTGAAGTTAATATCACCTTCATACCCAAACCAGGCAAAGACACATCAGGGAAAGAAAATTTTAGACCAATATCCTTGATGAATATAGATACTTAACAAAATACTGGCAAACCGTATCCAAAAACATATTAAGAAGATAGTGCACCACAATCAAGTGGGGTTCATCCCAGGAATGCACGGTTGGTTCAATATCCATAAATCAATAAATGTAATCCAGACTTAAGGATAAGAATCATATGGTTATTTCAATTGATACAGAAAAACATTCAACAAAATGCAACACCCCTTCATGCTCAAAACACTAGAAAAAATAGGGATAGTAGGAACCTTGTAAAGGCTATTTATGCTAATCCCATGGCCAACATCATTCTTGATGGAGAAAAACTGAAAGCATTCCCTTTAAAAAATGGAACGAGACAGGGATGCCCTCTTTCACCAGTTCCATTCAACATCGTCCTTGAAATACTAGCCAGAGCAATTAGACAGACTAAAGAAATTAAAGGGATACAAATAGGAAAAGAGGAACTTAAGCTGTCACTATTTGCTGATGACATGATTCTCTATTTAGAGGATCCAAAAAACTCCTCCAGAAAACTTCTAGACCTCATAAATGAATTCAGCAAAATAGCAGGATATAAAATCAACATGCACAAACCTAAAGCATTTTTAAACATAAGTGATGAAACATCTGAAAGGGGAATGAGGAAAATAACTCCATATGCAATAGCCTCAAAAAAAAAATAAAATACTTGGGAATCAATCTAACCAAAGAGGTGAAAGATATCTACAATGAAAATTACAAAACACTGAAGAAAGAAACTGAAGAAGACCTTAAAAGATGGAAAGATCTCCCATGTTCTTGGATAGGCAGAATTAATATTATCAAAATGGCCATACTTCCAAAGGACTATACAGATTTAATGCAATTCCAATTAAAATCCCTATGACATTTCTCATAGAAACAGAAAAAGCAATCACAAAATTCATCTGGAAGAACAAAAGATCCAGAATAGCCAAATCAATTCTGGGCAAGAAGAATGATGCAGGAGGTATCACTGTACCAGACCTTAAACTCTACTCTAGAGCAATACTAATGAAAATGGTGTGGTTTGGCACCAAAATAGACTGGTAGACCAATGGTACAGGATAGAAGACATGGAAACATACCCTCCTAAGTACAGTTATTTCATACTAGACAAAGGTGCCAAAAACTTACAATGGAGAAAAGATAGCCTCTTCAACAAATGGTGCTGGCAAAACTGGAAATCCATGTGCAGTAAAATGAAATTAAACCCCTATCTCTCACCCTGTACAAACTCAACTCAAAATGCATCAAGGATGTAGGGATTAGGCCTGAGACCCTTCACCAAACAGAAGAAAAAGTAGGCCTGAATCTCCATCACATTGGGTTAGGACCAGACTTCCTTAACAAGACCCCCATAGCGCAAGAAATAAAAGCAAGAATCAATAAATGGGATTGATTCAAACTAAAAAGTTTTTTCTCAGCACAGGAAACAATCAATAATGTGAAAAGAGAGCCTACAGAGTGGGAGAAAATCTTTTCCACACACACTTCAGACAGAGCACTCATCTCCAAAGTTTATAAAGAACTTAAAAAACTTTACACTCAAAATAAAAAGAACCCAATCAATAAATGGGCTGAGGAAATGGGCAGACACTTCACAGAAGAAGATACACAGGTGATCAACAAATATATGAAAAAGTGCTCATCATCCCTAGTAATTAGAGAAATGCAAATTAAAACCCCCTAAGATTTCATCTAACTCCAATTAGAATGGCTATTATCAAGAACACAAGCAATAATAAGTGTTGACATGGATGTGGGGAAAAAGGCATATTCATACATTGCTGGTAGAGTTGCAAATTGGTGCAACCACTCTGGAAAGCAGTATGGAGATTCCTCAGAAATCTTGGAATGGACTCACCATTTGACCCTGTTATCCCACTCCTCAGTTTATACCCAAAGGACTTAAAATTAGCAGACTACAGTGATGCAGTCACATCAATGTTCACAGCAGCTCAATTCACAATAGCTAGATTGTGGAACCAAACTAGATGCCCTTCAATAGATGAATGGATAAAGAAACTGAGGTATATATACACAATGGAATATTACTCAGCTGTAAAGAAGAATAAAATTATGGCATTTGCCGGTAAATGGAAGAAGTTGGAAAATATCATTCTAAGTGAAATAGGCCAAGCCCAAGAATCCAAAGGCCAAATGTTTTCTCTGATAAGTGCATGACAATATATAACCAGGGGGGAGTGATGACAAGAGAAGAATGAAGAAACTTTGGAAAGTGTAGAGGAAAATGAGGTGGAAGGGGGTGGAAGACAGAAAGATGGTAGAATGAAACAGACAGTATTACCCTATGTATATGTATGATTACATGAATGGTGTGAATCTACATTGTGTACAACCATAGAGATGAAAAGTTGTACCCCATTTGTGTACAATGAATCAAAATGCAGTCTGTAAAAATAAAAAAAGATTTTAATAAAAAAAAAAGAAAGGAAAAAAAATTATTTCAGATAAATAAATACTGAATTTGTCATCAGTAAATCCACATATGAGAAATGTTTTGTTGTTGTTTTGGGATTTGTCTGTTCATCTGGTACCAGGGATTGAAACCAGGGGTGCTTAGCCAATGAGCCACATCCAACCCACCCACCTTTTATTTATTTATTTTTTTGTGGTGCTGGGGATCTTGTGCCAGGTAAGCACTCAACCAACTGATCTATATCCCCAACCCTTTTTTTAATTTTGAGATAGGGTCTCATTGAGTTGCTTAGGGCCTCACTAAATTTTTGAGACTGGCCTTGAACTTGTGATACTCTTGCATCAGTGTTACATGTCACACGGATCACAGGAGTGTAGCCACCACACCCAGTTTACATATAAAAAATGTTAAAGGAAGTTCTTCAGTCTGAAGGTAAATTATACCATATGAAAATCCAAATCTACAGGGGAAAAAATGAAGAGAATCAAAAATGGCAAATAGTGAGGTGTGTTGGTGCACCTGAGAAAAGTGAAGCAGGAGGACCATGAGATCGAAGCCAGCCTGGGAAACTTAGGGTGATCCTAAGTTAGTCTAATAAAATAAAATAGTAAGTAGATGGGGATCCTGACATGGTAACATACACCTGTATATAATTCCAGCAACTTGGGAGGATAAAGCAGGAGAATTTCAAATTTGAGATGAGCCTCCACAACTTAGCCCTGTTTCAAAGTAAAAGCATAAAAAAGGGCTAAAGATGTAGCTTGGTGGTAGAGCAGCGCCTCTGGGTTCAATCCCCAAACCACCAAAAAAAAAAAAAAAAAAAAAAAAATGCAAAAATAGATGGGGAAAAGTTTTTTAATTCTGTTTTCTTTCTTTTCTTAGACTTTAAGACAACTGACTGACTAAATCAAAAATAATAATATCCATTAAATTGATATTAAATTTCAGGGATTTGTGGAAGTAAAGTGTCTAACTATATCCCCAACTTCCTATTTTTTCTCCCACTACCTAATCATCTCTAAAAAATAAAGAAGGCATTTAAAATTGGTCACCTAAGGATCTTCAGATGAACTGCAAAAAGATCATCAATCTTCTCTTTGGTTAGGAAGGAGTTTCACTCTCAGATTCTATCGTCTTGGAAGATTCCATCCTGTCTTCCAGGGCCTGGCCAATCTTCCCAGTTATGTTAGTTTTCCAAGTTCTTATTCATTCTCCAAAAGGGAGCCCACTGATTATATCCAGATAGCAGGCGTTGATAGCCTCTTCTCCTGATCCTCCAGGTTTGGCATCCTGTTCTTGGAATAATTTTCTCCTCTATTTGTCTGGTGAATTCTTATTCATCCTTCAGGTTTTAACTCAAACATCATTTTCCAGGGAATTCCTCACCACTCCTCTCTACCACGCTTCATGTTTGTGTCCCTGCCTGGGGGCCCTGCTCATTCTCTCAGTTTCCCAGACAAGACACCACCCTGGTCCTGCCTCAGAACCCTGAGGCTGAGTTCATGTGACCACTGACCATATGATCATTCATGGGATATCTACTGCTATGGTTTGGATATGGTTTGGGTATATCCCTCAAGGGATATGTTTCAATTTATTAAGAGGGTGGAAACTTAATCTATGGTATTTAGAAGTGGGACCTTTGGATGTGATTAGAATTAGATAAGGCCTTCAAGGTAGACTTCCCATGATTGAATACTTGGGGCAATATAAGAGAGAGAGACACACACACACATGCTCTCCTTGTCTCTTTCCATGGGGTATGTGTGAGAGACATATCCCATATGTCATGTTGGGACTCTGTCAGCAAGAAAACCATCACCAAATGAGACCCTCAGCCTTGGACTTCCAGAATTATGAGCCAAAACAAACCTCTTTTCCTTATAAAGTTACCTACCTTCAGGTATTTCATTATAGTAATGTAAAACTGAGTAACACACCTACCTGTGTAGTTATCACCTGCCTACTAGGATATTCATCTCTTTCCAGATACTTGGACCTTCATGATACTGATTGATATCTACTTTGAACTTCACATCACCTACTGTGGAATTTTTTCTGCCAGGGTCACCTTCAATTCAGTCTGTTCATCAAATCTACCCTTATTCTGTTCCATAATGCTGCCAGTAAATGCCATTTTATATCTGCACAAAATGAGTTTTGGGGAACACCCATACTTAGAGACAAAAGAAGGGAGGACATATTTGGGGCTAGCCTGGGTTGACAATCCCTCCTAGGTACTCCCATGGCATCTTCTTAGCATGTATGACATCTGATTGTAATTGGTTATAATCTCTTCTCCATTGTAACCCCAATGCCCAGCCCAATATGTTGTCGATATTACATAATAAATAAATAACTGAAGAGTCAGGAAGGATGCAAAGGGAATGAATGTACTAAAGCAAAAGGAAGTTTCAAGAAAGTATTAAATGTTCTGTTCTTGGCCCTGTGTGTTAGGGGAAGTTGATGGTCACCTGAGAGTCTGAGTGAGTGTCCACCCATTCCTGATGCTAAAGGACACTTTGCCGTCATTCCTGCCTAAGAGTTTCAGTGATGGTTCTTTTTTGCAACAAAACATACTATATGATGAGATAAGTGGTATCACTGCCATACAGGCCTGGGAGTAATCAGATAACGTGCTCTTGGTAGGTTCTGTTCAATTATCCAAGTGTACTTGACATTCACCTGAAATTCAGTGATTCATAGTTCTGGTATGACTGATTTCAAGGTGTCAAGTATATCGATTATGTCAAGTATATCAACAGACTCTTAAAATGAAGTGAATTTACACTGATCTTAATGCAGATTTCCATGTTCCACCCAGACACATTTACTAGGAATCCCTGTGGTTGGGCCTAGAAATTTTCCCTGTATAATAAAGATTCTCAGATGGCTCTCATACAGTGCTTAGAAATTGTTCTGTTCACTCTCTCTCACTTTCCAGATGAGTAACTGAGCCAGGATGGCAATGACTTGCCTAAGGTCACATGGTGCCAAGATTAAGGCCAAAATCCAGGGCCCCTAATTCTAATTCTAGTGCTCCCTCAACTGCACCTCACTGCCTTGGAATTCCCAGACCCTCACACCTGGCTCTTAGGAAACTGAACAAGGTTTAATTATAGCACATCCTGCTCTACCTGACCTTGCTCTGCTCTCCATGCCAGGGGAGGAGAGGGCAGCAGGTGTCCAGTGTGATCAGTGAGGAGGGGCTCCTCTCAGCAAAGTGGCTGGATTGCAGGCTGGGGCACAAGCCACTGCCCCAGTGGTCTGCTGGAAGCCCAGCACCCAACAGCTTCGCTCCACTTCTCCCACCCCATTTACCCACAAATCCGCCCCAGCTCTTCCCAAAGATGAGATAAAAAGGAGAGAGAGCTATGCAAGTGTCTCCTTGAAACAGATGATTCGAACAAAGGAACCTAGAGGTTGTGAGTGGAAAGGCTGCCTGGGCCGTTTCCATGGCAATAGCTCCATCCCTGCCCTAGCAGCTACGTGCTGCCTGACATGTACGCTCTCTGCCAGGTCCCTGGAGGGCACTGCTGTCTCTTGCTTGCTCAGGGTTCAGGAGTGAGATGTTAATCTGAGGATTCAGACAATAATATCCAAAGGCAACCATGGGACCTTGAACCAGCTGGAGCTGAAGGCTCCTGCCTGTGAGCCCTCAAGGGAGGGGCCTCTGCATTCCTCCCCCCACGCCAGGGCCACTGCTAGTGCCCTAGCTCAGATACTGTCCCAAGAATACCTGAATGAAGGAGGATCTCCCCCAAACTGCAGTAAGCTCCTCTGCTGCTGGAGGTGAGGAGAGCAGATCCTGTGGAGGGGAAGAAAGGCAAGCCCTTCCCAATGACCAAGGGCACACATTTATCTTCAGATGGCTTCACAGAGGTCCCTCTTTATGCCTTCCACGCCCAAGATCCCCTGGCCTGCTGGCTCCTTTGAGCTGCAAAGCACTGGCACTAAGGTGCCATTCACAGAGTGTTAACCTATCTCCCAGGGTCCTGTGCACCTCCCGCTACGGGAGTTCCTACCCACACTCTCCACAGCACACCACCACATTTTGGGAGAGAGGTAGGCAGCCTTGGATCCCTAAGAAAGAGATTCAAGCTCAACTGATGAAAGTCATGCAAAGAGGCTACGTGGAGTCCAGCAGGTGGTTTGTCACATAGCCTGGAGCATATTTAAAAGAACACATCCTCAACCTCTTCTTCCTTTGAGGGCAGGTGTTATATTTGGAAATGGCAAAAACAAGCCTCCTGAGACCCAAGTAGGTAAATAAGCTGGATAATGCCATGTGGGACAAGAGCCTTCTGAGAACCAGCATCAATAAAGTGGTTAAGATGGTTAAGACTGAGACGGGGCTCTCCCTTGTTTGTTTTGGGCTTTTTGGTTGTTTGCTGTTTTTGTGTTGCAGAATCAGTTGATTTTTTTTTTCAGTGCTAGGTGTAGAACTTAGAGCCTCCTGCATGTGAGGCAAGTTCCCTACGACTGAGCCACACCCCCAGCCCAATTGAGTAATTTGAGAACTATCCTTGGAGCGCATCCCACAATCAGGTACCCACTCAGGCATGGGGATCCCTGCCCTGGAGGCGGGAGGGGGGTCTCAATCCACTGGAGAGAAAAATAGGCAACCCACAAGACATACTGCTTACCCTCCCCCCACATAGCTCAACACACTTGGACCCCCTGGAGCCCCCCTCCCCCACTTCCTTCCCTTTGTCACTTTCTTCTGGCCTTCTGCTTAGTTGCTGAACATGGCTAGAAAAGACTTCTCAACCAGGTAGACCGCCAGGGCTACAGCTGAGGGGTCTCCTCCCTACACCCCTCCCCACACCCTCCACCCTTCCCTGCCAGCTCTTATCTTCTGAGCTTGCTGGCTTTCCCATGACAGCTACTTTACATTTTAACCCTGTCCTTATGCCCACGAGGCCATCATCTCCTCTCTCACTAGCAGCAGATAATTTAATATTTTCCTGAGAAAATAGAAGTTGGGGCTAGGCATGGTGCTACATGCCTGTAATCCCAGCAGCTCGGGAGGCTGCAGCAGGAGGATCCTGAGTTCAAAGCCAGCCTCAGCAACTTAGCAAGGTCCTAAGCATCTCAGCAAGACCCTGTCTGTAAATAAAGTACAAAAAAAGGGCTGAGGATGTGGTTTCGTGGCTAAGTGCTCCTGGGTTCAATCCCCAGTACCAAAAGAAAAAAAAAAGAAAAGAAAAAGAAAAAACAAAGGAAATAGAGGCCAAGAGGAAAACCACCTGGGCCCCCAGTTTCATCTCTCCGGGGATTGATCCTTCCTGTGCCCCTACCTCTCAGGGACAGGGGCCAGTCTTCTGCCCAGAGCCAATGCCTCCCCTTCTGGGCCAATCTTCATTCCTGCCCTTCTCCCCAGAGAACTGGCTCCATCAACTTTTTCCTTCCTGCTGATTTTATCTCTACATCACATAAACATACACATGTGATCCCCTGATGTTTACAAACAAGCCTAGGGCCACAGCCACAATAAGCCCTTCACCCTCTGTCCCCTCATATATCACTCTCTCCCTTCCCAGTGAAACTGTCTTTAAAGAAAAAAAATAATCCATTTGGAGAGGAAACATGCACAGAATTTTTAAAATTATAATAATAATAATATGAAAAAAGCACACAGTGTAAATGTCTTCTTTGTAGCCCAGGCCCCTTCCTTGACTGGTAAGCAACTTAGCTCATCAGTTTCTTACGAAAATTATATCTATTGTATCTTCCTTCTCTTCTCTGTCACTTGCTGTTTTCAGAGTGCCAATCATTCCATAAAAGCATATACAGATGCTGCGGGTTTTTTTCGCAGGTTCACACAATGGACATATCAATATTTCACAAGTCTTTGATTAGTGGATGTTTGTATCTCCCTTTTACTATTTCAAATAATTGCAGTTAATAACTCTATACAAATTATTTTCTATATCAATATGATTATAGGATAAATTACTAGATGTGGCATTGTGGGATCAAATTGTGCATGCATTTGAATTTTCTTTTTCTTTTTTCTTTTTTTTTTTGTACTAAGGATCAAACCCAGAGATGCTTAACCACTGAGCTTCATCCCCAGCCCTTTTTATTATTATTTTTTTAAATTTTGAAACAGAGTCTTGTTAAGTTGCTTAGAACCTCACTAAGTTGCTGAGGCTGGCTTTGAACTTGGAATTCTCCTGCCTCAGCCTCCTGAGCCACTGGGATTATAGGCATGTGCCACCATGATTGGTGAATTTGAGATTTTGAATGAGACTACCAAATAGGCGCATGCTAGAAAATATACCAATCTGTACTCCCACCAGCAGAGAATGAATGGCTCTTACCAACAATTGAGTTACCCAATGTTTTCTAAATCTCCTCAGTCAACCTAAATGAAAATGACATTTTAGTGTAAATGCATTTTTTCTCTTACAGTAAGTGAGAATGGGCTTTTTCCTATGTTTAATAAACATTCCTATTTTCTTTTCAGTAAACTGTTCAGATCTTTTACCCATCTTTACTTCAGGTTGTTTTTTTTTTTCTTATTGATTTGTGTGAGCTCTTTATATATGAATGAATTTTTATGATGAGTGGCCTTGTTTTTTTCTAATCTGTTGTTTACATTTGGATAGTACCTATGATGGTTTTTTTATAATATGATTTTTTTTGGGGGGTGCTGGGGATCAAACCCAGGGCCTTGCGCTTACAAGGCAAGCACTCTACTGACTGAGCTATCTCCCCAGCCGCATAATATGATTTTTTAAGTTGTGATAAAATATAACTTGAAATGTATTCCCCTCCTTTTTGTTGTTATTGCTGTTCTGTTTTTTGAGGTGCTAGAGATTCAACCCAGGGCTTCATACACACTAGACAAGTGCTACCACTGAGTTACATCCTCAGCCTAAAATATACCATTTTTACCATTTTGAGTATACAGTTCAATGGCATGAAATACAGTCACTATCGTGCAACCATCAGCACCATCCAGCTCCTGAAGGTTTCATCTTCCTAAATGGAAACTATGTTGAAACTATTAAGCAATAATTCCCCACTACTAAATTTTTTTATTAATAAATAATTTTTTGTGAACTATTACTACAAAGAACTTCAGCAAGAAGGGAAATAAGTTTATGATCTTTGAGTAAACATTTTTAGCATAACAGTCTGTGACCAGATATTGAGAAAGATCAAGCTTATGAACACCATTGTTCTCTATCAACTGCAATACACTCAAAATAGGATAATGGAAATACATGTTCTTAAAGCATTTCCACAGGAAATGTTCATATTTTGTGACATTCTAAATCACTCAGCAATTATATATGCTACATTAACTAAAACACAGGTATTCCTTATTGCACATTTCAAAGTTGGAAGGATACTACTTTAGCTTAAGAGGTGATCATTATTTAGAGGGGGAAATGCTAGTTTTGAATTTTTTGACTCAAAAATGCATACTTCCAAGGCAGCTTAGTTCTAAAAACAAACCCTTAAAACTTTTGAATTTCAAAGCCAATAATCCCTTAACACAATGAATAGTGCACTGTCGCTGGCTCTTTGCAGTACAAAATCCGTGGATATTTGTCACCGCTTGCAGCAACAATTTGCATGGGTCTTATGGGTGGTGGACTGGAAACTGAGCTACTTCTATCTTTTTCTTTAGTGCACTGCTTACTTGTTTGTTTATAGAGGATAGAAGAAATGAGGTTTACTTGCTTTGAGAGGAGAGAGAGAGAGAGACTTTGCTTAAGAGAGACTTTGAGAGAAGGACAGGCTTTGCTTAGAGCTTAGAGGAAGAGAGACTTGCTACGCCTCACTTAAGGTCTGCTGCTTCCCACTGGTGCGTCCTGCATCCTGTGAACTAAGGGTGCGTCTACCTAAGGTGCTTTAGTGATGCGTCTCAGTTCTCCGCTCTGTGATCTGCCTTCCGCCGCTGCCCCTACTCGCTGCTTCTATCGGCTAGCCACTTCTTCTTCCTAGCTGCCGTTCCGCTGTCTTTTCTTTCTTCTTGCCCTATTCCTGCTAGCTGCTGTTGCTTCTCCCTACTAGCTGCTGCGCCGCCTCTTTCTGCTAGTTGCTGCTGCGTTTCTTTCTACTAGCTGCTGCCATCTGCTTCCTTTCTTCTGGCTGCTGCTGTGTGCCCTACTAGCTGCTGTTTCTTCTTCTAGCTGCTGCTGTGTATTAGCTGCTGAGTTTCGCTGTCTCGCTCTGCCTACACTTATATCACCTCCAGGAGGCGGAGAGCAGGGCCACACCTCTTAGGCAAAGATTAGCAAGACGCTAGATGTCCGAGCAGGCACAATTAGGAGTGCTTGAGAACACATGCGCATACATTGTGTGCGTGGATGATAAATCACCTGAGTGAGCTTATGTCAATTAACTTCCTCGCTGCCGATGTGATCAGGCGCCGCCCTGGCACAGTCAACATGGCACAGCCCCCAACAGTGCACAGTCCACATTCTGCCTAAGTGTCAGAGGTCATGGTTACAGGCTCTGTTTTAAAGCCTGCGAACAGTCCTGGCTACTGCTCTGAGAAGCAGATGAAGGCTCATCTCTCGAGCCTGAAGGTGTCAAGTCTCTTGCAGCAGGTGATGGTGAGTAGTCTCGGGGACCATGGGTTGGGTGTGGTAATCGGGTACCAGTACTGAAGTACTCTCTTGGACCAAATGAACCTGAAGGTCTAAATGGTGTGGGTCCTGGTAAAACTTCCCAAGGGTGAAGAGGCAGATCCCGTTTTCCAGGTGGAACACCTGGTGCATATTCTCTTAAGCCTAGTGGTGGACGCACACCAGGACCAAATGATGGAGGAAGTGGCCGAGGCCCAAAAGGCCCACCAAGCTGAAGTGGCTGTCCATACCAAACAGGTGGTGGTAGAGGCCCTCCCACAGGGGAGCCCATTAGAGATACCCCTGGGAAAGGAGGAGGCCCTTTTGTAGCCATATTAACCTTGCCCTCATCCATCACCTTGGCTGGAGAAGATCTTCTGGAGCTGCTGTTCACAGGAGCTGGACCACATCCTGGTTCAGAGGCAAAGGGTTTCCCAGATGCCTCAGAAGACCATCGAGGATGAGGTAAAGGTCCATCCATTGACCCAAATTCACTTCTAGGTATATCTCTTTGATTAAGAGTAGCAGAGACAGGTCTCCCAGCTGGCTCTGCTGTCAGTGGAGGGGAACATTCTCCACCACTCGTAGGGGATGGGCCAAAAGAGTCATTCTGGCTCAGTGGACTTCTCCAAGGAGGGTTTTGTGTATTTGGTCTTCCCGGCATTAGTTTTACAATCACAGGTTCATCTTGCTGCATTGCCATCTTTTGGGTCATTTCCAATAATTTGTGTCTCAAATTAGCAGCTTCCCTTTTCTCGTCAGCTATAGCTCTTTCTGCAGCACGAGCTTTGAGCCAGTTATCATAAGTTTTCTTCTCATGAGTAGCAATCTGATTTTTAAATGAGCGCTCTGTTTTCTGTAATTCTTCCTCCATTTCTTCAATTCTTCACTTGTAAGTTTTAACTTTCTCTGCAGCCAAAACCACCTTTTCATCTGCAGCTGACAGCCGCTGTTCTCTTTCTTGTCTCTCATACTCTTCTTGACTCGGTTGCTTTTGTAGAGCCATCTGCTTCTGCTGGTACAGTTCATTTAAAATCTCCACTTTCTGCCTCAGAGCTTTGCACTCCTCTTCCAGCCCAGCTTTAGCAGACTGTAGTGAATTGCGGTCATCTTCTAATTTCTTTATTTGGTCTTCTAGGTTACATTTTGTGGACATCGAGGCTCTTAGCTTAAGTTGTAAAAGTTTTAGATCCTCTTCAACTACTGATAACGCAGTTTGTGTCCAAGAGACATCCATCAGCTGCTTACTTTGATTTTTCACCTTCGCACTCTGTTCACCTCCTACTTCTCCACTGGTTAATTCATCTGACTCATCTCCTTTATTTTGACTCTCAGATTCCGATTCACACTCTATCCAAGTCAACTGTGTAATACAATTAGTCAAAGCATTAATATTATCATCTTTGTGAGTAAAAGCTACTTCTAAATCTTTCTGGGACTTCTCAAATGATTTTATTTGCTCACTGAGCTCAGCATGTGATTTACTCCCGTCTTCGATTTCCTGCTGCAACTGCTCTTTCTTCTTCTTAAGGTGAGTATTTTCTTCCTGAACCTGATGGCATTCAGATTTCACCTTCTCTTCACTAAGCTTAGCTTCATCAAGAGCAATTTGAACCTCTGAAAATTCTGAAGCATTCTCTGAAATAACATCCTTTAACTTCTCTGTAGATTTCTTGTTTTCTAATATCAAGTCCTGATTCTTGACATTCTGTTCTCTCAGATTCTAACATAACGTGAAGACTTTTAGCTCTGTCATCAAGACTCTCATTAGCTTCTTCAAGTAGCTTGATTTTACCCTTATATTTAATTGCTTCATCAGAGAGAATCATATTTTGTTTCTTGGTTTCTTGAACATGTTTCTTTGATTCCTTGATCTTCTGTTCATAATTTGACAAGCTTTGCACCAGTTCTTCATTTTCTTTCATGATATCCTTTAATTTTTTTCAGAAACTTGCTGTTCAGTAACTTGATATACTCCATCTTTTACCACAAGAATAGTTCTCCAGAAGAAAATGGCAAATGAAACAATTCCCGAGAAGACAGTGAGAAGTACAGGCTTCCATGTAGTCCATAAAAATCAGGCCCAGGCTGAACATCACTGGGCAATGTGGCAACTAGCTCCTCAAAATTCTCCAATAGCTTCTTCGAGAGATACCATCCTGGCAGTGTCATATTTCTTGTTTGCCTGCAGTGTCTTCAAGTATAATGAGTCTAAATACTTTAAATTGAGCATATATTTCCTTTTGGAATAGGCCTTCTGACATCATATTGTCTGACACTTGACTAGAATCCCTCTGTATAATACTTCTCTCATAGATAACCCGGTTTTTATGATTAAAAAAATTATGTAAGACAAAAAAATATATGATAAAACTAATTAATTTTATGGCTACAAATAAAACCATGAGGATAATGAATAATACAAATAATGAACTATTTCTCTAAGGTTTTAAATGATATTTCCATTCTACTCTTATATAAACAAAGACAAATGACAAGTAATTCCAGACAACTCTAGAAAACTGGCTTAGGTAAACTACGCTGAATTTAACTTCCTTCTATAAAACTCAATGTCTAATTCTAAATGTCTGCTCAAAGGGCGTGTATCAAACACCAGCCTCCCTCCACTATTCTACACCGCCCTCCTCAAGTATCCGAGATAACTCTCATTCTGGCCCCATTTCCCAACAGTCTCCATAGGGACCAGACCTATTGTGACGTTAGCTGCATTTAGGAACGTAACAAGGGGCTTGTCACCTCTCAGTATTCCGTTAAGAAGTGCAATGAGGAAAGCTTCAAGGACACTCTCACCCGCCTTGCTTAACAGTGCAGTCCCGTTCTGCCTGCCTGGGGCCCGACACACTCCATTCTCCGACGCAGCCGCAGTCAGTGCAGCCACTCCGCTCAGAACTCAGCCACCCGCCCGCCACAGCGGGGGTCCCTCCCTATGAGGGCTGCGTAGAGCACCTATAGGGGTCCCAGAAGCTCCGGGTCCCCCGGGGAAGCGGCGACAGAAGGCACGGTGGCAGGTACTGAGTCCACTGTGTACGGACAGCTGAGCCGAGAGGATGCTTCCCTGCTGAAGGGCACAGGACCCAGACCTCCTCGACCGGCTCCTTCTTCCGAAGGACCCAGGACAGGCGGGGGTACTGGGAATGACCCTCGCCTTCCCCCGCCGCTGGCGCTTCCCGCCACCCCCCTACTAAATTTATCAGCTGTTTCTTTAGAACTTTTAAGTTTCATAACATACAAAGAGAGCTTTCTACTTTTCCTGATTTTGTTTTAACCTATCCATTTTTCTTTTGATCAGCACCTTTCAGTCCTGGTTTTATTTTACTCATCTATCAGGGATGCTATTTTTTTTTTTTTTTTTTTTTTTTTTTTTTTTTTTTTTTTTTTGGTACGAGGGATTGAACCCAGGAGTGATTAACCACTGAATCGCATCCTCAGCCCGTTTTATAAATATTTTGTTTAGAGAAAGGGTCTCGCTGAGTTGCTAAGTGCCTCACTAAATTGCTGAGACTGGTTTTGAATTTGCAATGCTGCTGCCTCAGCCTCCTGAGGCGCTGGGATTACAGGTGTGCCTCTCCTTGTCCTGCTTGATCAGAGATGCTTTTAAAAAATACCAGGGCCTACTTTCCTTTGGAGGGATTCTGCTTGGAATAAATGGATAATCTTAAAGTTTTATTTATTTATTTACTTATTTATTTATGGTATTGAGGATTGAGTTCAGGGGTGCTTTGCCACTGAACTACATCCTCAGCCCACTACATTTTTCATTTTGAGACTGGGTTTTTCTGAGTTACTGAGAATGACCTCCAATTTGTGATACTCCTGCCTAAACCTCCCAAATCACTGGGATAACAGGCATGCACCACAACACCCAACTTAAATTGCTAATTCTTTTTTTTTATTGTAAACAACTGGGATACATGTTGTTTCTCTGTTTGTACATGGCATAAAGGCATACCATTTGTGTAATCATAAATTTACATAGAGTATTGTTGTTTGATTCATTCCATTATTTTTCCCTTCCCCCCACCCCTCCCACCCCTTTTCCCTCTATACAGTCCTTCCTTCCTCCATTCTTGCCCCCCTCCCTAACCCTAACTCTAACCCTAACACTAACCCTTCCCTCCCCCCATTATGTGTCATCATCCACTTATTAGCGATATCATTCGTCCTTTGGCTTTTTGAGATTGGCTTATCTCACTTAGCATGATATTCTCCAATTTCATCCATTTACCTGCAAATGCCATAATTTTATCATTCTTTATGGCTGAGTAATATTCCATTGTATATATATACCACAGTTTCTTTATCCATTCATCAATTGAAGGACATCTAGGTTGGTTCCACAGTCTGGCTATTGTGAATTGAGCAGCTATGAACATTGATGTGGCTGTATCTCTGTAGTATGCTGATTTTAAGTCCTTTGGGTGTAGGCCAAGGAGTGGGATAGCTGGGTCAAATGGTGGTTCCATTCCAAGTTTTCTAAGGAATCTCCACACTGCTTTCCAGAGTGGCTGCACTAATTTGCAGCCCCACCAGCAATGTATGAGTGTACCTTTCTCCCCACATCCTCGCCAACACCTGTTGTTGCTTGTATTCTTGATAATCAACATTCTAATTGGGGTGAGATGGAATCTTAGGGTGGTTTTGATTTGCATTTCTCTTATTACTAGAGATGTTGAACATTTTTCCATATGTTTGTTGATTGTTTGTAGACTTCTTCTGTGAACTGTATATTCATTTCCTTAGCCCATTTGTCGATTGCATTGGTTGTATTCTTGGTGTAGAGATTTTTGAGTTCTTTATAGATTCTGGAGATTAGTGCTCTATCTGAAGTATGATTGGCAAAGATTTCCTCCCACTCTGTAGGCTCTTTCTTCGCATTGCTGATAGTTTCCTTTGCTGAGAGAAAGCTTTTTAGTTTGAATCTATCCTAGTTATTGATCCTTGCTTTTATTTCTTGTGCTATGGGAGTCCTATTAAGGAAGTCTGGTCCTAAGCCGACATGTTGAAGATCTGGACCTACTTTTTCTTCTATAATCTGCAGGGTCTCTGGTCTGATTCCGAGGTCCTTAATCCATTTCGAGTTTAGTTTTGTGCATGGTGAGAGATATGGGTTTAGTTTCATTCTGTTGCATATGGATTTCCAATTCTCCCAGCACCATTTGTTGAACAGGCTATCTTTTCTCCATTGCATATTTTTGGCCCCTTTGTCTAGTATGAGAAAATTGTATTTATTTGGGTTTGTGTCCGTGTCCTCTATTCTGTACCATTGATCTACCTTTCTATTTTGGTACCAATACCATGCCGTTTTTGTTACTATTGCTTTGTAGTAGAGTTGAAGATCTGATATTGCAATATCCCCTGTTTCACTCTTCCTGCTAAGGATTGCTTTAGCTATTCTGGGTTTCTTATTCTTCCAGATGAATTTCATAATTGCTTGCTCTATTTCTGTAAGGTACGTCATTGGGATTTTAATTGGAATTGCATTGAATCTGTATAGCACTTTAGGTAGTATGGCCATTTTGACAATATTAATTCTGCCTATCCAAGAACATGGGAGATCTTTCCATCTTCTAAGGTTTTCTTTAATTTCTTTCTTTAGTGTTCTATAGTTCTCATTGTAGAGGTCTTTCACCTCTTTTGTGAGATTGATCCCCAAGTATTTTATTTTTTTTGAGGCTATTGTGAATGGGGTAGTTTTCCTAATTTCTCTTTCTGAAGATTCGTCACTTATGTATAAAAATGCATTGGATTTATGAGCATTGATCTTGTAACCTGCTACTTTACTGAATTCACTTATGAGTTCTAAGAGTTTTCTGGTGGAATTTCCAGGTTCCTCTAAATATATAATCATGTCATCAGCGAACAGGGATAGTTTGAGTTCTTCTTTTCCAATTCGTATCCCTTTAATTTCTTTGGTTTGTCTAATTGCTCTGGCTAGAGTCTCAAGAACGATGTTGAATAGAAGTGGTGAAAGAGGGCATCCCTGCCTTGTTCCAGATTTTAGGGGGAATGCTTTCAGTCTTTCACCATTTAGAATGATATTAGCCATGGGCTTAGCATAAATGGCCTTTACAATGTTAAAGAATGTTCCCACTATCCCTATTTTTTCTAGTGTTTTGAGCATGTAGGGGTGCTGTATTTTATCAAATGCTTTTTCTGCATCTATTGAAATAATCATGTGATTCTTGACTTTAACTCTGTTGATATGGGGAATTACATTTATTGATTTCCTGATGTTGAACCAACCTTGCATCCCTGGGATGAAACCCACTTGATCATGGTGCACTATCTTTTTAATATGTTTTTGTATGCGATTTGCTAAAATTTTGTTGAGAATCTTCGCGTCGATGTTCATTAAGGATATTGGTCTGAAATTTTCTTTCCTTGATGAGTTTCTGTCTGGTTTAGGTATCAGGGTGGTATTGGCTTCATAGAATGAGTTTGGGAGGGTTCCCTCCTCTTCTATTTTATGGAATACTTTGAGAAGTATTGGAATGAGCTCTTCTTCAAAGGTTTTGTAGAACTCGGCTGAGAACCCATCTGGTCCCGGACTTTTCTTTGTTGGTAGGCTTTTGATGACTTCTATCTCATTACTTGAAATTGGTCTATTTAAATTGTGTATGTCCTCCTCATTCAGTTTAGGCAATTCATATGTCTCTAGAAACCTGTTGATATCTTCAAAATTTTCTATTTTGTTGGAGTATAGATTTTCAAAATAGCTTCTAATTATGTTTTGTATTTCAATCCCGTCTGTTGTGATATTTCCTTGTTTATTCCGAATTTTAGTGATTTGGGTTTTCTCTCGTCTTCTCTTTGTTAGTGTGGCTAAAGGTTTATCAATTTTGTTTATTTTTTCGAAGAACCAACTATTTATTTTGTCAATTTTTTTGTATTGTTTCTTTTGTTTCAATTCGTTGATTTCAGCTCTGAGTTTAACTATTTCTTGTCTTCTACTACTTTTGGAGTTGGTCTGCTCTTCTTTTTCTAAGGCTTTAAGCTGTAGTGTTAGGTTGTTTTTGTTAAGTTTTACTTCTTTTATTGAATGGGCTCCATGAAATAAATTTCCCTCTAAGTACTGCTTTCATAGTGTCCCAGAGATTTTGATATGATGTTTCTTTGTTCTCATTTACCTCTAAGAATTTTTTAATTTCCTTCCTAATATCTTCTGTTATCCATTCATCATATAATAGCATATTGTTTAATCTCCAGATGTTGGAATAGTTTGTTTTTTACTCTTTCATTTATTTCTAACTTCAATCCATTCTGATCTGATAGAATACAAGGTAGTGTCTCTATCTTCTTGTATTTGCTACCATTAGCTTTGTGATATAATATATGGTCTATTTCAGAGAAGGATCCATGTGCTGCTGAGAAGAAAGTGTATTTGCTCTTGGTTGGATGGTATATTCTATAAATGTCTGTTAAGTCTAAATTATTGATTGTGTTATTGAGATCTATGGTTTCTTTGTTCAATTTTTGTTTGGAAGATCTGTCCAGTGGTGAGAGAGGTGTGTTAAAATCACCTAGTATTATTGTGTTATGTTCTATTTGGTTTCTGAAATTGAGATGGATTTGTTTGACATACATGGATGAGCCACTGTTTGGGGCATAGATGTTTATGATTGTTATATCTTGCTGATTTATGCTTCGCTTAAGTAATATGAAATGTCCTTCTTTATCCCTTCTGACTAACTTTGGCTTGAAGTCCACATTATCTGAAATGAGTATGGATACTCCAGCTTTTTTTGCTGAGTCCATGTGCATGGTATGTTTTTCCCCATCCTTTCACCTTTAGTCTATGGGTATCTTTTTCTATGAGGTGAGTCTCCTGTAGGCAACATATTGTTGAATCTTTCTTTGTAATCCAATCTGCCAGTCTATGTCTTTTGATTGATGAATTCAGGCCATTAACATTCAGGGTTATTATTGAGATATGATTTGGTTTCCCGGTCATTTGGTTCATTTTTTAAATTTTATTTATTTATTTTTTTGACATGACTTGGTTCCTCCTTTATTTGACAATTCCTTTAGGATAATTCCTCCCTTTGCTGATTGGCTTCTCTGTTTTTCATCTCTTCCTCATGGAATATTTTGCTGAGAATGCTCTGTAATGCCGGCTTTCTTTTTGTAAATTCTTTTAGCTTTTGTTTATCATGGAAGGATTTTATTTCATCGTCAAATTTGAAGGTAAGTTTTGCTGGGTATAAGATTCTTGGTTGGCATCCATTTTCTTTCAGGGCTTGAAAAATGTTGTTCCAGTCCCTTCTAACTTTTAGGGTCTGGATTGAAAAATCTGCTGATATCCGTATTGGTTTCCCCCTGAATGTAATTTGGCTCTTTTCTCTCACAGCCTTTAAAATTCTGTCTTTATTTTGTATGTTAGGTATTTTCATTATAATGTGCCTTGGTGTGGGTCTGTTGTAATTTTGTGTATTTGGAGTCCTATAAGCCTCTTGAACTTGATTTTCCATTTCATTCTGCAGATTTGGGAAATTTTCTGATATTATTTCATTGAATAGATTGTTCATTCCTTTGGTTTGTTTCTCTAAGCCTTCCTCAATCCCAATAATTCTTAAATTTGGCCTTTTCATGATATCCCATAGTTCTTGTAGATTCTGTTCATGATTTCTTACCATCTTCTCTGTTTGTTCAACTTTGTTTTCAAGGTTAAATATTTTGTCTTCAATATCTGAAGTTCTGTCTTCCAGGTGTTCTATCCTACTGGATATGCTTTCTATGGAGTTCTTAATTTGGTTTATTGTTTCCTTCATGTCGATGATTTCTGTTTGGTTTTTTTCAATATCTCTAACTCTTTATTGAAATGATCTTTTGCTTCCTGTATTTGCTCTTTTAAGTGTCGATTGGTGCAATCATTCAATGCCTGCATTTGCTCTTTCATCTCATCATTCAGTGTGTGCATTTGCTCTTTCATCTCATCATTTGCTTCCCTGATCATTTTAATTATGTACATTCTGAACTCCTTTTCTGTCATTTCTTCTGCCATGCTGTCATTGGGTTTTATTGATATAACATCTACATTTGTTTGGGGCATTTTCTTTCCTTGTTTTCTCATATTGTTCAGGTATCAGTGGACTGCTGAAATATTGCAGATTTCCTCCACCGACTTACAATGTCCCTGAACATTTCTATATATCCCCTCTTTGCCTTCAGTAGGCTGAAGTCTTGGAGGAAGTTGATAATGCGGTGCTCTACAAGGAAGCTGCCTCTCTAGGAGTGGTGGCCTTCAGGTGGGTATATTCCCTGCTAGTGTGCAGAGGTGCCTCCACTTGTTGACCAATGGTCATCCAAAGGGGAACTAAGCTGTGGGCTGAGGCAAGGCCTGTTTGGGCCTGTGCCTCTGGTTTTACTGTCCTTGTGGGGAAACCTCACCCGGCAGGGAAGACTCACGCGGTAGGGAGGTCTCGCTGGTCAGTTCCCCTCCTAGAGGTTCCTCTCAATTTACAGCTACCGCCTGGGCTGGGCTGCCTTCCTCTGCAACGTTCCCATGGGCCCGGCTCTACCTCCTGGGCCTGGGAGCCTCACCCTTCACAGACGAGTCTCCTTAGGCTGCCCCTCCTCAGAGAATCTGCCCGCAGTCCTGGATCCTTCGCTCCGCCCCTAAGCGTGTCTCTGTGCGGCTCTTCCACCAAGAAGCCTCCTAGGTCCTGGGACCCAGCTCTGCACCTAATCACCTGGCTATGCGGCCCCTCCTCTGAGTAGCCACCTGGAGCCCCTTACAACTGCTCTGAGTCCCAGAGACCCGCCGCATGCCTCTTCCTCCAGACAGCCGCCCGGTGTTCCGGTGCGGTCACTAGGAATCCAAGCAACTCACTAGGTGCCTCCTCCTCCCTCCAACCACCCGTAGCCCTGGGCAGTCACTCGGAGTCCAAGTGACCCGCCCCGTTCCTCCTCCTCCTCAAAGTAACCCCCCGGGTGTTCAGGAGCGGTCACTCTGAGTCGCTCCGAGTCTCTCTGAATCCACGTGACCCGCTGCACGCCTCCTCCGGGCAGCCGCCCAGAGCTCTGGTGCAGCCACTCGAGACCAAGCGACCCACCACGCTTCTCCTCCAGTCAGCCCCCCGGTGTTCAGGAGCCATCGTTTTGAGTCCAAACAATTCACCAATCGCCTCCTCCTCTGAGCAGCCGCCTGGAGCACTAATGCAGTCACTGCGAGTCCAAACGACCCGCCGCCCTCCTCCTCTTCCTCTGGGCAGGCCCCGGTGTTCAGAAGTGGTCGCTCTGAGTCCAAACAGCTCTCCTCGCAGCCCCTCCTCTGGGTCGCCACCCGGAGCCCCAGTGGTTGCTCTGAGTCCCAGCGCTGTGCTGAGCGGCCTCCTCTATGACGCTCCCAGTTGTCCGAGTTCACTGCTCCAGCGGGGGAGGGGTGTCTCGCCGGGCAGCTCTACTTCACAAAGTTCCCTGCGTTCTGGGACGACCGCCCCATCCGGGACGCCTCCCCAATGGGAGAGACTCACCCGGCTGCTTTGAGTTGGTCCCAAGTCTCTCAATAACTCCTCTTTTGAATCCTGAGTCCTGGAGCAACATGAAATGCAGCCACCCTCTAGGCCACCATCTTGAAACTCGGTATATACCGCTAATTCTTAAATACACTCCCTAGGTAATTCTAAAGCTGCATCAGCATCAAGAACCACTGGTTTTGAGCTCAGTGCCTTGGTGCACACCTGTAATCCCAGCAACTCAGGAGACTGAGGCAGGAGGATCACAAGTTCAACAAAGGCCTTGAAACTGTAGCAAGATCCTGTCTCAAAATTAAAAATTAAAAGGGGCCAGGGATGTGGTTCAATGTAGAGTGCTCTGGTTTTAGCCCTTGTAGTGCCAAAAAAAAAAAAAAAAGATTTTTATCTTTTGGGCATATTTGAGTGGTAGAGCATGTGCCTAGAATACAGAGGCCCTGGGTTTGATCCCCAGCACCACAAGAGAAAAAAACTCAACTTTTATGTTTAAGTCTTTGATTCATCTGGAATTTATACTGATACGCAGTGTATCATGAGTCAATCCAATTTTTTTCCAGATGGCTTTTTATTTAATAAGTATAAACTGTCAAAATTGACATCAGAAGAGAAATAAATCTCTGTTCCCACCATTTAGTATCTGAGTGATTTGGGGCGAGTTGCTTAAATTCTCTATGGCTCTCACACGATTTTTTTTTTTTAATGTTTATTTAAAAAATTTTTTCATATATGTATATAGGGTAATAATGACTGTCTCAATCTACCATTCTCCCCATTCCCACCCACCCCATCCCTTCACTTCCTCCCCTCTGTATAATCCAAAATTCCTTCATTCTTCCCTACCCAACCCCCACTAGGGATCAGCAGCACTTATCAGAGAAAACATTTGACCTTCGGTTATTTGGGATTGGCTTATTTTACTTAGCATGATCTTCTCCAGTTCCATCCATTTGCCTGCAAATGCCATAATTTCATTCTTCTTTAAGACTGAGTAATATTTCATATTGTATATATACCACATTTTGTTTATCCATTCATCTATTGATGGACATCTAGGTTAGTTCTATAATTTGGCTATCATGAATTGAGCTGCTATAAACATTGTTGTGGCTATGTCACTTTAGTATGCTGATTTTAAGTCCTTTGGGTATAAACAGGAGTGGGATAGCTGGGTGAAATGGTGGGTCCATTCCAAGTTTTCTGAGGAATCTCCACACTGTTTTCCAAAGTGGTTGCACCAATCTGCAGTCCCACCAATAATGTATGAATGTACCTTTTTCCCCACATCCTCATCAACACTTACTATTGCTTGTATTCTTGATAATTGCCATTTTTGACTGGAGTGAGATGAAATCTTAAAGTAGTTTTGATTTGCATTTCTCTAATTGCAAGAGATGGTGAACATTTTTTCATGTTTGCTGATTAATTGTATTTCTGTGAAGTATTCAGTTCCTTAGCCCATTTATTGATTGGGTTATTTGTTTTTTTGATGTTAAGTTTTTTTTGTTTTTTTTTTTTTTGATGTTAAGTTTTTTGAGTTCTTTATATATCTTGGAGATTAGTGCTCTATCTGAGGTGTGTGTGGTAAAGATTTTTTGCCCACTCTGTGGGCTCTCCAAGTTGTTGATTGTTTCCTTTGATGAGAAGAAGCTTTTTAGTTTGAATCCATTCCATTTATTGATTCTTAATTTTACTTTTTGCCCTTTAGGAGTCTTGTTAAGCAAGTCAGGTCCTAAGCTGACATGATGAAGATTTGGGCCTACTTTTTCTTCTATTAGGCACAGGGTCTCTGTTCTAGTGCCTAAGTCTTTGATCCACTTCAAGTTGATTTTTGTGCAGGGTGAGAGATAGAGGTTTAATTTCATTTTGTTACATATGAATTTCCAGTTTTCCCAGCACCATTTGTTGAAGAGGTTATCTTTTCTCCAATGTATATTTTTGGTACCTTTGTCTACTATGAGAGAACTGTATTTATGTGAGTGTGTCTCTGTGTCTTCTATTTTGTACCATTGGTCTACATGTCTATTTGGGGGCTGATGCCATACCGTTTTTATTACTATTGCTCTGTAATATGATTTAAGGTCTGGTATTGTGATACCTCCTGCTTCACTCTTTTTGCTAAGGATTGCCTTGGCTACTCTGGGTTTCTTATTTTTCCAAATGAAGTTCATAATTGCTTTTTCTATTTCTATGAAGAATGTCATTGAGATTTTAAGGTACATTCATACATTGCTGGTAGGACTGCAATTTGGTGCAACCATTATGGAAAGAAGTACGGAGATTCCTCAGAAAACTTGGAATGGACCCACCATTTCACCCAGCTATCCCACTCCTCGGTTTATACCCAAAGGACTTAAAATCAGCATATTACAGTGACACAGCCACATCAATGTTTATAACAGCTCACTTCATGATAGCCAAACTATAGAACCAACCTAGATGCCCTTCAACAGATAAATGGATAAAGAAAATGTGGTATATATATATAATGGAATATTACTCAGCCTTAAAGAAGAATGAAACTATGGCATTTTCAGATAAATGATAGAACTGGAGAACATCATGCTAAGTGAAATAATCCAGTCCCCAAAACCCAAAGACCAAATGTTTTCTCTGATATGTGGATGCTAATTCACAATAAGCCAGGGTTGGGGGGGGGGGGGGCTAGGGAAAATAGAGGTACTTTGTATTAGGCAGAGGGGAGTGAAGGGAGGGGAGGTTATTGGGGTAGGAAGGATAGTCGAATGAATAGACATTATTACCTTATGTACATATATGATTACATGACCAGTGTGATTCTACGTCATGTACAACCAGAAGAATGAAAGTTATACTCCGTTTTTGTATGATGTATCAAAATGCATGCTACTGTCATGTATACCTAATGAGAATTTTTTAAAAAGCTAATACACTTATAACCATACCTGGCATGGTGCACACACCTATAATCCCAGAAACCTGGGAGATTGAAGCAGGAGGATCAAAAGTTTGAGGTCATCCCCAGCACTGAAAGAAAAAAAAAAAAAAAGTTTGAGGTCAGCTTGGACAACTTAATGAGACCCTATCTTAAAATATAATAAAAATGGTTGGGGGTGTGGCTCAGTAGTAGAGGGCTTCTGGTTCAATCCCTGTCCCCCTTCCCAAAAAGGAAATACCACACCTGATTCTCAATAAATAAATGCCCTGTTGATATTTGCTTTTATATTGTTTCAATCACTACAAATGAACATGTGCAAGTCAACACAGATACCATGGACTGTTACGTGAGCATTACAAATTAAGCTTTAAAGAGTTTTGTTCAAGTAAAAAGAATATAAATTCAATTAATCTACATGAAATGTAGATGCATTAAACAGAGACTGTAAAGGAGTACCCTAAAGTGTTGGCAGTGGTGGCATTCGGGCAAGGGGCGGTCATGAATCCTTTTCTGCTTTAATCTTTCCTATATTTTTCAAACAGCCTACAATGAACAAATATTGTTCATATTCAAGGTGAAAAGGGGGAGTTTTAAAAAATTGCTCAGTAGGATGTGTTGATCTGAATTCCACCCCTCAGCATCTATCTGCCCAGCACAATTTCATGTGTAGGTGTTTTGGGGCGGGGGGAATGGATACAGGAATTGAATCCAGGGGTGCTTTACCACTAGGCTACCTTCCCAGCCTTTTTTATTTTAATATAGGGTCTCGTTAAGTTACTGAGCGTCTTACTAAATTGAATGAGGCTGGCCTTGAACGTAGGCTCCTCCTGCCTCAGCCTGCCTGGTCGCTGGGATTACAGGCGTGTGCCACCACACAGGCTCATGTACAGTTTGATAATCCTGATCTCTACATTGCATCCATGTCATAGAGAGTTTTTGAGGGGCGATGGCCCTCCCAGTGGGTTCGAATGGCACTCTCCGGGCAATTCCAACCCAGCTTATGGCCCTTGCATCCAGCATGTATTGTACTATGGCTTTATCAAGCAGGCTGTGAACATCCTTGTCAAAAACCTTGCAAAACCCCCCATTCCTTCAGTCAACAAGGGTTCATTAAGTCTCAATCTCGCTCCAAGTCTGTGCCTATCATATTTCCTTAACAAATGAGTCTAGAACAACATCAAGGAAAGAAAAAAAGTCAAGCTGACATGTTTTGTTTTTAAGATCTCAGGCTGAATGCCAGCGATTGCTGTTCTTCCAAAAGTCTCCTGGACTTTATTATTGTTATTATTATTTTAAATAATCTGGTCTAGAATCTTGTCTGGAATTGAAGCCAAACTCCGTCAGCGGTATTCTGAGCAAGCTACACTCAGAAAGGACTTCTATTTCACCCTCCTCTTTCAGGACTTCTGTCATGGCCCTGAAATGCCTCACAGAGCACCATCGGGCCATTCCTCTCTTCCACAAACCTTCCAACAACTGGCACATAGTTCCGTTGTCCCCAGAGGCTGGAACTCAACGTGGTCAACAAGGAAACGCTTTCCTTATCCTGGCACCAGGGTGACAGAAGGTCCAGAGGACTCCAGACACTTATCAAGTCCTAGAGGAAACTTTTCCTTTAAACTCTTTACAACTACAAACTGCCAAATACCATTGACAATACACGGTTTTAAAATAAAATTAAAAATAAAAGCACATCTGTTCTTTCCTAATAAGCAGAGAACTGCTGGGTAATAAATACTTCAAAGAACTGAATGGCAATTATTTGAATGAATGACAGATGAAGTAACAGCTATAGTATCACAAAGTAGGCCCATTAACAAGGAGAGGTTCTAACTGTAAAAAATTATTTTCCACTTTAGAATTTAGAAGGGAATTAGATGCATGACCCCAATTTCTTTTTATTTTATTTATTTATTTATTTATTGTGATACTGGGGATGGAACCCAGGGGAGCTGTACCACTGAGCCACATCCCCAACCCTTTTTACTTTTTATTTTGAGAAAAGTTCTCACTAAATTGCCGAGGCTGGCCTTGACTTGCAATCCTCCCACCTCAAACTCCCAAGTCACTGGAATTACAGGCATGCATCACAGCACCTAACCCATTGCTCTTTTTAAAAGTGACCCAGAACTGGGTGTGGTGGTGCATGCCTATATTCCCAGCGATTCCAGAGGCTGAGGCAGGAGGATTGCAAGTTTGAGGCCAGCCTCAGCAACTTAGCAAGACCCTGGTCTCAAAATTTAAAAAAATAAAAAGGGCTAAGGCTGTAGCTCAGGGTAGAGTACCCCTGGGTTCAATCCCCAGTACCAAAAGCAACAACAACAACAAACTCAGCTCAGAGATGTTTTTAAAAAATCATACTCTCTTTAATATGGTGTCTTAGTGCAGCAAGTATAAAGTTTTTCTAGGGTTTATTCTTTTTTGGCAGCATCTGATTTAGATACATGACTCAAGACTTGTGAGAGCTCATAGAGCAAGAATTTCCTAAACTCTTATTCAGCTTGTGAGAGTAATTCTAGAAGTTTTATTTCTAACAGTGGTTCCCAAAGTTGAGTAGGCTTCAAAATCCCCAGGAGGTCTTACTAAAATACAGATAACTGGGTTCCACCTTGGACTTTCTGATTCAGCAGATCTGGAATGCAGCCAGCAAACTTCTATCAAATTCCCAAGTGATGCTGCTCATCCAGAGATCACATTTTGAGACCCAGTGTTCCATAAGACTTTGGAGGTTGCAATGAATGCTCTGATGGGCAACAAATTCCATAACAAGGGTTCTTTTTTTGGGGGGGGAGGGTATTGAGGATTAAGCCCAGGGGCTCTTAACCACTAAGCCACATACTCAGCTTATTTTTTAATTTTTAAATTTTTTTTTTTTTTTTTTTTTTTTTTTTTTTTTGCGGTACTGAGGATTGAACCCAGGGCCTCGTGTTTGCAAGGCAAGCACTCTACCAAATGAGCTAAATCCCCAGCCCTTTAATAAGGAGAAAAAAGAAAATCTACAGTATAACAGTCATATAGTAATGCAACCTCCCAGAGTTCAGTAGTCTGATGCATGAGAGGTGCCTGACAATGAGCTTCAAGCCTCCAGCAGGCGTCTCAGGATAGGATTTGCCCCGCCTAAAGATCGGAGCTACGGCTTCCAGGATTATCCAAGATGGCTGCTCTGGCTTCGAAATGTGTTGGCAAATGGGGAGCTGCAGCTCAGGGTGTGGCCGTGGTCAGCAGGAGGTCCTGGAGGCAGGATGCGGTTGGTCAGGCAGGGGTCCTGGAGGTCGGGTGTGTTTGGTGTGGTTGTGGGATCCTGGAGGCCAGGTGCAATCAGTTGGTCTGGGGGTCCTGGCGGCAGGGAGCAGTCAGTCGATGTGAGGGCCCCAGAGGCAGGGAGTGATCGAGTCAGGCTGAGGGAACCTGGAGACGGGGCTCAGTCAGTCCGGCCAGGGATGCTACGGGGCCTGGCTGTTGTCTCAAAATGGCGGCAGCCACGTGTAATCAAACCTGCAGGTACTGTAACAGTGAACTTCCAGGCGACAGCAGGCAGCTGGTGCTCCACTGGCGGTCGGCGATCAGTTTACTGACTGTTGTCGGATGATTAGGAGGTGAACCTCAGGCATTGGGTGATGGATAGGTGTAAGGCAGGTGATGGACAGGAGAGAGGCAGGCAAATGGTGGATGATAGGCACCTGACAGTGACCAATCTGCACTCAAAAAAGGCATCAATATGCTAGCAAACTGCAGGTCATCACAGCAGACAAATGGGGTAAACACCAGGGAATCAATAAGCAGCAAAAACTGCCTCACCAAGAAACAGATATCCTCTGCTTGAAACAAGAGTTACAGAGCAACAAGGAACGCAGCCTCCCTCTAGTCCACCATCTTGGATCCTCAATCCCCAGCCCTTTAATTTTTTGAGACAGGGTCTCACTAAGTTGCTCAGGCTGTCTTTGAACTTGTAATCCTGCTGCCTCCATTCCACCAGCTGCTAGCCTTACAGGCGTGTGCCACCATGCCCAGCTACAACATGGTTTCTTTATTTGTTTTCTACACGTGTGTGTCAGTCCCGTTGTGGTAGGCTGACAGATCTGGCTCCATGAGCATGTTATAGGCCAGACTCTAAGGGAAATGGCTAAACAGACTCCATTTTGCTCTGAGACTCCATGTTATATATATAAGCTTCTCCCATGGGAACACCCCACCTCTGTGCCCATCATCAGTTACTTGGTGTGACATGTTTAACGATATAGAATAATTCCTATATAAAGAAACATTGCTCTCTTTTGATCCCTGTTGCTCCTAAACAATGTACCATGTGAACAGTGATTGTGTGGATGTTAGTAACCATTCTTTAGTTTGTACCTAGGTAAGGGTCATTTTGACCCACTTCTCCCTCTGTCGATGATCTCATGATGTTAGTTTGTAATTTCGAATCATAGCAACAGACACTTATGATTGATGTGATTTTTGGTATAAGAACCCCTACAACCCTGTGGTAGGGGCTGTTCTCCCAGTAGCCATTTTGGGGGGCACTGTGTGAGACAGTCAGCCGGCCAGCTTAATAAAGATTCTTAAATTTGAACTTCACAGTGGTGATCGGTCTGTTCTTAAGTTGCGCCCCATAACACCCTTTGGATCACTATAACAAGCACCTGAGGTAATCAATTTAAAAATAGGAAAGGAGCTGGTGTGGTGGCACAGGACTGTAATCCCAGTGACTTGGGAGGCCAGTCTCAATAACTGACCAAGACCCTGTCTCAAAGCAAATTAAAAAGAAGTGGAGACATAGTTCCAGTGGTAGAGTGCTTGCCTATCAAGTGCAAATGCCCGGATTCAATTTGAAAGAAAGAAAGAAAGAGAGAGAGAGAGAGAGAGAGAGAGAGAGAGAGAGAGAGAGAGAGAGAGAGAGAGAGAGAGAGAGAGAAAGAAAAAGAAAGAAAGAAAGAAAGAAAGAAAGAAAGAAAGAAAGAAAGAAAGAAAGAAAGAAAGAAAGAAAGAAAGAGAAAGAAAGAAAGAGAGAGAGAAAGAAAGAAAGAGAAAGAAAGAAAAGGGAAGTCTTATTTTGACTCACGGTTTTGGAGGCTTCAGTCCACGGACCGTTGGCCCATTATTTTTGAGCCTGTGGCAAAGGAGTACGCCATGGTGGGGGACATGTAGCTGAGGAAGCTGCTCACTTCGTGGCAGCCAGGGAGCAGAGAGAGACATAGGAAGGAGCTGGAGAAAAAAATCTAAAGTTAAGGAAAAGAAAGAAAAGTGTGAGGGACACTCTTGTTGGAGGGCTTCACATTTCTATCATTAGTTACAGAGAGAGCAAAGGGGGAAAGTATGACAATAGCTAACATTTGTAGCGAGCTGTTCACGGCTTTCTGTTCTGTGCATCGATTCATTTCACCTTCCACCAGCCTGAGATGGGCATTGTCAGGCCGCCGTCATCATCATTAACATTGTCTGCATTTAATAGAGGAGTTAAGTGATGCACACAGCTAGGAAGTGAAGTCAGGATTTGGAACCAAGAATTCTGACTTCCCTGTTAGCATGAAACCCACATTCTGGACCTTCCTGAGGAATATCTGATTTTCTGGCCCTCTTTCACTAGACCAGATCTTGAACATGTCTTTGCCCCACATTCTCTGATATAAATGCCTTATGGACAGCCATTCACTCAGGGTCACTGAAAAATCAGAACTGTCCTATTACACACCATCTGCCATAAGGCAAAAGGCCCTGACCCCCTGAGCACATGGGTGGTTGTGGGCCACATTGCACCAGGCACTTTATATGTATGTTGTCTAATTCCCAACATCCTCGAAGGGAGATTGTTGTCATTTTCCCTACTGCACAGGTAGAGAAAGTGTAGCTCAGAAAAGGCTAAGGCATTTGTCCCATTGAATAGGAAATGGGTTGCAAAACTGGGATTTGAACCATGGTCACTTATTCCAAAAATCTAGCTCACCCCATTTCTCTGCCTCCTAGGTAGATGGAGTTGCTCTCTGATGGTAGTCAGAGATCAGGAGGAAGGAAGCCAAAATGCCAGGACTGGTTTCAGACTGAGGACGTGCCCAGGTGGAGGGACTGGACTAGGGGGACAGGGGTGACAGCCTCAGGGCAGCATGGGGTGGGGAATAGGAGCAAGCTGTGGGCATTGGGACAGGGAAAGAGGAGAAATAAAAGCAACAGCTTCTGCACCCTGAGTTTTCTCAGGCCAGCCCAGTTGACTGTGCCACTTGGGGGCATCACCAAAATGTGGACAAGAATCGCACCCCCAACCGCCCCCAAGGGATGTTAGGATCTGTGCTGAGCCACCAGAGCCTCATTAGACAGGTAGTTTTATGTCGCTGTTTTGTTTTGTTGTGGATGTTGTCATTTTGTTGTAGGATTTTTTTTCTTTTTTTAAAATTCTGGGTCTAAAAATAGATCAAGTGGGTAGAGAGCGGAGGAAATAGATTTAAAATAATCTGTGTGATGATAAGCAAAGCTAACTATGAAATCTGGGTAGAGGAAATAATGTGGGGTTTCTTTTTAAACATTTCCCATGGACAATAATTTGAAGTTAAAGTTCTGTACTAAAATATAGAAGTATTTTACAAAAGCTGCATTATTATTGCATAGTACACATGTAAACATAAAATAGTTTCTCATTTTGTTTTTTAAGTACATTTCTGGATTCCCATGCCCTCCCTGGGGCTTGTCTCTTTGGGCAACCCCATCCGAGTGGTCTGGGTAGGAATTCTATGACCCCCAATTTATTTGTCTTGTTCCGGCTCTTTGAAGCTTACAGACCTGTCCAATAGTAACCTCAGCCCCCTTCAAAGCGGAATTTGAAAGTTTGTCTCTTGTAGATTTTCAAAGGTTTTGCTCTCTGCAGACAGGTGAATACAGACTATTAGGAATTTGCATTTAAAACACTTGAAGGTCCCCTCCAAGATGCCCAGCTCTGAGGTATGGTGGGTAAAATTGGGCCACCAGTTCCCACCCAACCACACTAAATTACCTGGTCTCAGTGTGGTGGGAAAGAATGTGAGGTTTGGTGTCAGATAAACCAGAGTTTGAATCCCAGCTTTGTCATTTACAGCTGTGGGACCCTGGGCACACCCCTTACCCTCTGGGCTCAATTTCCCCATCTGTAGAATGTGCATTAAAATAGCACCAATTTCATAGAGTAGTTATGAGAAACAAAATAAAATACCTAAAGTGAGCATGGAATGCATGGAAATTTATTTCATTATCCTATTATTCCCACCATCCCCACGGTACCTTTTTTTTTTCTTTTCTTCTTCTTCTTTTTTTTTTTTTTTTTTTGTTGTTGTTTGTTTGTTTGTTTGGTACTGGGAATTGAACACAGGGACTCTTTACCGCTGAGCCACATCCCCAGCCCTTTTTATTTTTATTTTGAGACAGAGTCTTGCTAAGTTGTTCAGGGCCTCACTGAGTTGCTGAGACTGACCTGGAACTTGTGATTCTCAGCCTCCCTACTCTCCGTAATCTCTGGGATTAAAGCCTCTTCCCCCACTTTATTTACCTCTGGCTCATTTCCTCACCCTCACAGGATGGAATTTAGAGGTGCTCCTGCTCCAACTGCCTTTCTTTTGGGTCTCCCCTAGGCTTCCCAGTTTGTATTGGGGTCCCAAATTCATATATAGGTGTGGTTTTAAATCAGAGCCTTTAGGAGACCCCTTGGGATCTACTGGGGGGAAAGTGGAAGAAAGGGGTGTTCAAGGAGGAAATGAGTTTCAGGAATGATTTATTTTGAAGAAATTCCTGATTGTCTTTATTTCTTAGTTTGAAAATGTGGCCTTCCAGCATTGTTTCGTGAGGGAAAATGTGCTTCAAAGTCCAGAACACACACTTTTTTTTTTTTTTTAATTTTTATAGACTGCATTTTGATTCATTGTACAAAATGGGGGTACATCATTTCCTTTCTATGGTTGTGCACAAACCACATACTTTTGGGACAGACCTGTTCCTACTGCAAATTCTGGAATGACACCATCACTGAGTTCCTATCAGCTTTTGTGAGAGGTAGTGAAACAGAACCTAGTCACTCAGCCAGACATCAAAAGCATTCCAAGCTCAAGAGTAGTTGATGTCATGGCTGGTTTTCTCTGCTTTCAACTAAACATATCTATTCATGGTTTATCAATGATTTATCCAGCCTCTGCTAAGAACCAGCAGCCCATCCTGCACTGGGGATTCTGAGATGAATAAGTCCTGGGCCTCACCTTCCAGGAGCCAACATCCTTGTGGGAGAGATGGATGGAGAAGCCAGTGAGCCTTCTTTAGTGGGGAGGGTATACAAAGAGACAGAGGGGCCTCCCCAGGGAACAGCCAAAGCTCATGAGGAAGGTAATGCAGGACTGAGGTTCAAAAGATGAATAGGGCCAAGCCTGGTGGTGCACACCTGTAATTCCAGTGATTTGAGAGACTGAGGCAGGAAGATCACAAATTTGAGGCCAGCCCCCAGCAATTTAGTGAGGCCCTAAGCAACTTAGCAAGACTGTCTCAAAATAAAAAGGGTTGGGGATGTAGCTTAGTGGTAGAGCACCCCTGGGTTAAACCCATAAATAAAAATTTAAAAAGATGAGTAGAAGCCAGGAGTGGTGGTACACATCTGTAATCCGAGCGGTTTGGGAGGCTGAGGCAGGAGGATCACGAGTTCAAAGCCAGCCTCAGCAAATTAATGAGGCCCTAACCAACTCAGTGAGACCCTGTCTCTAAATAAAATTCAAAAATGGGCTGGGGATGTGACTTAGTGGTTGAATGCCCCCGAGTTCAATCCCTGGTACTAAAAAAAAAAAAAAACAGATGAGTAGATGTTGGAAATGGTGATCATTCTAAATCAGGGAGCACAGGGTAAGATAGCAAAGGGCATGCATGTCTTTTATCCCTTCAACTTAGGAGGGTGAGAGAGGAGGATCACAAGTTAAAGACCCTAAGCAATTCAGCAAGATTCTGTCTCAAAATTAAAAATTAAAAAAGAGCTGCGAATGTGGCTCAGCCCAGGGTTCAATCTCCAGTAACATTTCTGGTTTTTCTTTATTAAATAGTATTTTGTAGGAGGCCACAGATTTAAACTGGGCACATGACTGGGCCCAACAAATCAAACCAATATAGAGTTTAGCCAAGTTCAGTGATACTCACCTATAATCCCAGCAATTTAGGAGGCTGAGGCAGGAGGATCAAAACTTCAACACCAGCTTCATCAATTTAGCATTTCATCACAGTAACCGAGTTTCGTCTTGTTGTAGAAGGCCTTGTTGCCAATTAACTAATTAAGCTGCAAATAATTAACTAGACAAACTGTAACCAATTGACTGTTTGCTTGACAAGTTTATAGTTCATTAATATTTTCTATTTCTTACCTGTTTTCTGTAAATGCTTTCCAATCATATTGTTGGCTGGGGTTCTCAGAACAAGCTGTGTTTTGTGCCCTGCTCAAATAATCTCTGTTTTATATAATAGGTCTAAGAAATGTTCCCTTTCACAGTTTTCCCATAGTCAGTCAACAGGATTCAGAGACCCCCGCCCCCGAGGAGCAGTAGGTAGGCCAGAGTGGATACCATCTGGGTCCACCCTGCTAACTATCTTCTTGTTGCATCTGGGATGGTGGGTAAGTTCTCAGATTCCAAAGCTTCATAGGTTTGTGTTTTGAGCTATCTGAGTTTGTGTAAGCAAAACTTTGATCTGGACTAAGTTTGGAAGTTGTAGCAGAAACAGGAGCAGGTCCTGTAGGGAAGTTTAAAGTTTCTGACTGGGTCAGACAGAAACTGAACTAGGTTCAGCAGAAGCAGGACTGGGTCCTGCAGAGAGAGACCTCAAGTGTCTGTGTTAGACAAAAAATGTTAAAAGTAAAAACTGAACTGGCTTTCACAGGTGGGAAAGTTTACTAGAAGACAGGAAATCGTGGGCTCATCTGGATCCAGGGAGTCTAGAACTCCACTTTCTACAACTCCATCCAGGGCTAGTTTATCCTTTAAGAGAGGATGTAACCTGGTGGGGCAGAGAGTGCCAAGGGTCATTTTATGCTAAAAGGACAAAATGAAAGGTCACCTCAGAGGGTGGCTGCCTGAGTCAGACAGAAGCTGGACTGGGTTCTGGATCTGGGTCTGGAGCTCCTCCATTTGGAAACAACTTAATGGATAAGAATTCCCAGGACCTGTACTTTCTTAGAGAAATGGATTAATTTTAACAGAAATAACTTGGAATTACAATGAAAGAGTTTTAATTCAGGTACATTTGTTTATTTGTAGGGTACATTAGAAAGGGATCAAAAAACCTTCTGGAAACAATAGGATATGTTTTAAAACAAGCACACAGCTTTTAAAAGACAAAATAAGGAGATGAGTGTTAGTTGCAGAAGTTGAGCCCTTGGAAAGGTGGGCTCTGCTTCTTAAAGCACCTTTACACCTTAGTTAAAATCTTAAGCTCAGAACAACGTCTCAGTCTGGCATGGAAGATGCTTTGTCTACCCTCTTTGTTGATGGTCTCTGTCCTGATTTCAGTAACTTAAAGAACATAGATTAGGCTGGGAAGTTGCCAATCTTTTTGTTATTTTGAGACTTAGTTTGAGTGAAGAAAGGTTTACTGAATGAACCTGAACAAAAATAACTTGAAATTACAAGATTCTGTGGAGGAAATCTTCATTTGTAAGGTATATGCTCCTCGTCCTGCAGAGGACAAGGACACTTAAATCCTGAAAGCTTTTCCAATGAAGAAAGCAAAGACTTGAGTCTGTGTAACAAATTTGCCATTTTTGTCCTAGATGGTATACCTGCTTATGCCTATCTTCCTCGGCAGATGATGATCTTTAGGCCCAAAATCTGATTACTCTAACCAACCTAGCTAAGAATCATTTAGGGCCGTAATCAGGTCAGTCAAGAACAGGGGTTGTGAACCCTCTTGCTGACATGAGTAAAATGGTCAGAGGGGGAGGAAAATGTACTCAGAGTGAATGGTCCTTGAGAAAAACAAATGGACTCTTGGAAGAATAGAAAATGGTGGGAAACAAGATCTGCCTGGGTGTAGAAATCTCCTCTCCTGTGATAAGAGTTAATCTGCAGTGAGTTGATAACAGTTAAGTCCCTTTGGAGAATATCTTTAGCAAATGGAGAGGAACACGGAAAGCTTTGCACTTTGCTGTCTTTCAAGTGCCTTTAACTTAATACACTAGGACGATATATTTTGGGGTGGTATTTCATGAACTTCTTCTATGTCTAACTTTGTTTGATGAGCAAAGCATCCTTATGAACGAATGGATTAGGTAATACAAATGGAATCGAAAATTGTAAATGAACGTGTCACAGTTTAGGAATTCTTTTTCAGCAATTCAAAGTCTTAGAGTTGTGCTCTGTTGAATTAAGGGGTAGATATTCATGAAATTACTGAGCTGTTTTTAAGTCAGTTAAAATGCTAAAATTTGCTGGGTGCAGTGGGCACACACTTATAATTCCAGCAGCTCTGGAGGCTGAGGCAGGAGGATCACAAGCTGAAAGCCAGCCTCAGCAACTTAGCCAGGCCCTAAGCAACTTAATGAGACCCTGTCTCTAAATAAAATATAAAAAGGGATGGGAATGCGGCTCAGTGGTTAAGCACCCCTGAGTTCACACACACACACACACACACACACACACACACACGTACATAAAAATATATATGTATACTAAAACTTGTCGTAGGATAAATGTGATCTGATTAGTGGGAGATTGCACAACTACCCTTATTGATTAGTGTAAGCTACTAGAAATTGTTCTGAACAAGAAATGGTTGTTTCCTGCTTTCACTGGGAACATGGAATGTCTTGGCCAACTGAAAAATGCTGGGTAACAAAATGATAAGTTGATAGAGACCAATAATCAATGAGTGGCATTTAACAGATATCTGACCTTCTCCTACGTGTAACATATTCCGCTAAGGCCAGTCCAGAGATTGAACAAGAAATAAGGTGGGTGTACCCTTCTTCCTTCAGGGAATGTCAGAGGAGAAACAGATGTGTACACACAGCATTAGTAGGAAAATACACAAAATTAGTAATTAAGTGCTAGGAAGAAAAAGAGAACTGTCCTTCACCATCTGCAAAAAGAATGGTTCAGCCTCCAAAAACAATGATTCAATTGAACACCTCACATCGGCTATTTTTGTTGCTGTTTATTTAATACTAAATATAGTACTGGTCTCACACAGTTGAGTGTTTGATCATGAATGAATTCTGCTAGTTATTTGAAACAGCTTGTTATGTGGTATAGGGAAGGGAGGCAGATCTGGGTTTGTTAATAGACATGAGAAGTATGTTATGAGAAAACTTGTTTCTGAAGATCAAGAAGTCATGCTGATCTGCAAAATTCTAGTATAAATGGTTCAAAATTGCTTACTTCCTAGGTTTCCACTATAAACTAAGATTATGAGATAAAATAATTTTAATATATGGTAGTTTTTAAACTAGAAATAACTCATTCAAAAAACGTGTTTTGAATGGACAAAGCTATAGGGTATAAAAAAAATCTCCCTTTTTTGGAAAAAGAGTAATTTGGGGCCTAAAGTAAAATGACTGGTTATTTCAAAATGAGAGGGAGATGAACAGAACAAATACTTGAAGTGATTTAAGAAGGTTGTAGAAAGTTTGTCTGAAGAATCTTGTGAAAGGAGTTTTATGTGATCAAGCTGGCTAAAATTAAAAGGGATTTATTGACAAGATTTTCTAAGAGTTGAACACCAATATCAAAGGTATCACTATGCAAAACTCAGAATTGTGATCCCTATATTAAAACAAGATTGTCTTGGAGACTTAATTTGTTCTTTATAGGAATAGAAGCCAGTCGTGGGGGCGCACTCAGGGGCTAAGGCAGGAGGATCACAAGTTGGAGGACAGCCTGGGTTACTTAGCAAGATTCTATTCCAAAATTTAAAGGAAAAAGTCGATGGTGGAGAGGATAGGCTTTAACTCAGTGGTAGAGCATTTGCCTAGCATGCATGAGGCCCTGGGTTCAATCCCCAGTACCTTGAAAAAAAAGAAAGAAAAGAAACTCCAAAGTCCTGATATGCTGTCAGTCACAATTCTAGTTATTACATTAAGATGTTGTATGCAGCAGAAACAACTGAACTTTCTTCTCAATTGCATCAGCATTGGGAGGAACTCTCATGGGATCTTTAACAGAGGCCACTGTGACCCTTGTCACATCACAAATGGCTAAATTTTGATTGCCTTGAAGCGTATCACCTCTAAGGAGACTTTGGAAAGGACTCTGACAAGTACAGTTTTTTTTGTTTGTTTGTTTTTGTTTTTATCTCATTGAGACCTTATCACTGGACTAGGTAAGAATTCTGCAACTCTAAAATGGAGAGACTTAGTGATTACTTATTCGTAAAATCACTAATCCAACATAGGGCAGAAAAGGAATTGATTGAGTACCAGGGAATGCCTTGATAGATTTTCATGCTAGGTCATCAGTGCTGAAATTGAGATGCACAATTCGAATGTGTTTCTTAAGTTTGATTCATATTACATGTGTAAAGTGGCCTGTATAATGCACAATGCTATACACCTAAGTTGAAATGAAACTGGTATTTGATTGTTTTTGTTTATTTGTCTGCTTGTTTTGGTATGGGGATTGAACCCAAGGGTACTTTACCATTGAGCTACATCCCCAGCCTTTTTTACCCTTTATTTTGAGATAGGGTCTCATTGAGTTGCTTAGGGCCTAATTTGCTAAGACTGGTCTCAAACTTGCAATCCTCTTGCCTCAGCATCACTAGTAGCTGGGATTATAAGCCTGAATCACTGCACCTGGTAAAACAAACCTAGTATTTGAAAGGATGTAAATTCAGATTAAGGTTGGACTCATGGAGGGCCTGGATGGCCACCTGATTTTCCTTGTTCCCTAAAGCTTCCATTCTTGAAAGTGTTGTACTCTGTAACTCTATAGAAATGGACAAAATGATATTAATTATGGGACAGTATTGGTATGGTGATTGTTCAAAACCGCTAAAATGGTTTATGGTTGGCCAGTGTTTGGTTTGTCAAGCCCACAATTCTGTAAAGATAATCAAAACTTCAGAGGGTCAATTTCTGCTACCTGATGGACCATTTGAATATTTAACATTTAACCTTATGGACTATTTGAATATTTACAAAGGGAGTGCATTCAATTGCTACCTTCAATGGTCTACGAATATATTCTTGAATAGTTCCCTAAAGGATAGAAGCTTGCCATGAAGGAATGGAAAAATCATGACTGCAGTTAAAGGTTATTGGAAACAAGGTGTTAAAAATGCAGTGGCACTGCTATCACTCCTATCATCTTTGGACTTCTGGAAAGGTTGAAAAAAATGGATAACATACTGAAACTGAAATGGGCAAGGTCAGTTGTTTTGCCTTGGCCAAAGACACTCTCCTTACTTTTAATAGATGAGAGTTATTGAAGGTATATATCCTCAAAATAGACCTTATGTGTCTTCTCCTGAATTCTGATATGACCAAAAACTTCAAGACCTTAATGCACTATGCCAAGGGATATTTTCACCAGATGAAGGAACTTCTTTGTCACCCATTAGCTGACAATCAGACCTTTCATGATCTTGAGTCTGAGAATTGAGTGTAATGAAATTGAAGTCAGAGGTTGCTCTTGAACCCCGTTGGAAGGGGGTATTGTTCTTCTCATCATCCACACTGCATTAAAGTTTCTAAGTGTCAAACTTGGGTCTGCATCTTACAATTTAAGGAGGCTCCCATAGATTCCTGGAACTGTGCACTTGATGGAAACTGTAAGGTAAAGCTGACCAGGAAAAAACTTCCCCAGAAATAGATGACATCTTAGATATGGACAGCTTCTCCCAAGACATCAGAACAAGACTCCTCATCATACCCCTTATTTTTCCCCCAGCTTGATAATGCCAAAACTAGACTTTGGGACTCTTATTGATACGTGTTCTCACTCAGTTTTCGTTTAACCTGGTTATGGGATGGAGCTAACTTATTAGCTTAATAGGAAATGGTTTGTGCAGTTGCTAAAGCTTTTTGTTACATGTGGATAAATACATTGGGTATTGTAGATACTTAGTTACTACAGGGAAGCTATGAAGTTAAAATTTCCATTTTAACCAAGTAGCCTGTTCATAATTATGTGATTTCTTTATTTGGCTCATTCTGTCATTATTCAATTTTGTTTGGTCTGATTTATGGGTTCCCAGGCTAAGGAGCATGTTCCAGAGTCTTGATATTGTTCTCCTAATAGTCATAATAGCAGCCTCCCTTGGTCTCCTGTATTCTCACAAAGTCATAAATGTCTACTGAAGTCATCTGCTAAACACTGAATGCCCTCTTTTCAGCCAGAATAACAACTCAGATGCATGATCATGAGGACCCTGTAACCTATGGATGGTGTACCAGGACTGGAAACCCAGGATGATGGAGACTCAGAGTGACAGAGATGTAAAACTCTCACTCAGTGAACATAACTGAAGGTGGGGAATTAAGTAACATTTTGCAGGAGGTCATGGATTTTGATGAGCATTGGGTCCAATAGACTACACCAATAGCATTCAATCATGGTAACTCTGCTTTGGAATAGCTTACAAGTTGTAAACAATTAACTATATGCTGTAGACAACTAGTTAAACTGTGATCGACTTTAGTTGGTTGACAAGACTGTACACAATTAGGTTGCTGTCTATTTCTTTCCTCCATTTTCCTATAAATACTACCTATCACCTTCTTGGCTGGAGTTCTCAGAACCTGCCCAATTTGTGAGTCATATTTTGCTTTGTGGTTTTTTGTTTTTTGTTTTTTGTTTTTTTTTCTCCTTTGCTCAAACTCCACCTACCTAGGTGACCTAAGGAATTTCATTCTCTTCACATCTTAAAAACTAGAAATGGGCCAAAGTAGACTCATTCTTGCATAGATGCAAAACAGAGGAAAGAATAGCAGCTCTTTAAATGGAATACATGCTTTCCACTCAGTCTTCATCATTTCCTGGTGGTTACCATTTTCATGTTTCATTACTTTGTTCTCCTGGTAAACACTTGAGCTTGTGAGCCCTGACCTCAGGCTTCCCATGGGCAAGAGCTTCACTGGATCCAGGTAATTAAACCCTCCTCTCATTTAACACTGGGTCATGGAATTCCAACCATACATAGATATTTTCTCTTCATTCAAAGGATAATTTGCTTGAAGTTTGTAAGCATCATGTGCACATATGTTTTCAACTCCTAATTTTAAGAACCTTGGGCTTGGGGTCATCTTGCTTGGTGACTTGTATTTGATGGAAACAATCGTGTCCCCTGTAAAGTGCAAATTAGGTACCAGGTGACTTCTCTGCAGGAAGTTACCTGAGCTACCCTTGTGAGCCAGTATGTTGGCCTGAGCACTGGGCCAATCAGCCCATGGTGATTTCAGAAATGGTCAGTCAAGCTGTAAATTGCTAAGTGATGTGTAATCTCACCTCACAGGAAGTGGCTTGTCAGAGTCCTCTCCAGTCCTAGAAATCCTACCCTTTCTTCAAATCCCAAATTTAGTCCCAACTTCTGAAATCCTTCCAAGACTACACTGGTTGTGTAGACAAGGCTTATTCTTTAAGACAGCCTCTGTGAATGGCTTCATACCTATATCTCAGACCCTAATCCCAGCTCCTTTCTTACTTCCTTGCCTCATCTCCCATCTTTCTTGGCCTTCAACTTGCCTGGACCTTGCCCCATTAGGGCTGCAACCTTAATTTCCCTGGTGCCTGATGTCTGGCTACCACCTCTCTGACTGGGTCAAATGTATCAGGACCTGTTCTTCCCCACTGGGTAGCCCTGGAAACTGTACTGTTCCCACTACCGCCATTCATCTTCAATAAGTGCCAACTGTCATGTCTATCAGAGATGCCAAAAACAGTAAGAGAATGACAAAATGAAAGAACAGATTCTTGGAAGACAGACAGAAATGGGAGGATAAAACTTCACTAGGAGCTCACTGACAGGGACCCCAGTGTCTTCTTCACTAAGAATTGAAAATGAACTACTGGAAACATGTGAGTACATGATTAGCCACCAGTGGCCCTTGGCCATTTTTCTGATCAGATGGCATCTTCAGACTTAAAAAGAACTTTCCTGAAGGAAGAGACCAACATGTCAAAGGGAACAGTGTGAGAGAGCAAAAATGAAAAGAATAAGAGAAGAATGGACATCACAGGCTGCTCTTGAAAGAAAATAAAAAGCAATGTAGGGTAAAGGAATGGATGACTTTTTATTGCTACCTGTCAATAGGCAGTATTGCATAATGTGCCTGGGCCCAAACTTTTAAAAATGAAACACAACTGTAATTTAGGTTTGCAGATAAGCCAACAATAGGAGCTCATGAGATAAACATCATGTTTGGATTAAAGTAGTCTGATTTAATTGCTTTAAGAAATTATCAAAGTTTGATTCATGTATCTAATATATGAAGAACACTGTATAATATCACAGGTACATTAAAATTATATGGATAAGATGCCTACTGAGATCAGACTAGATAACATCTAACATGATGGTGAAATGCTATCCATCTATCAATCATCTCACATTCATGTGTTAGTTGACTTCCTGATATCTACAAAGGCCTACGATGAGACAGATGTTGGAACTACGGAGATGAGAATGAAAGACACAATCTCTGACTTCATGGTAATGCAGTCTAGGATCAGTTATCTTTAGCTGGAGGTAGTAAGGGAACATTGAGACATGAGGGGCACTTTCAGTTGCTTTGTGATGACTGAGGTTGGCACTGGCATCTAGGTGGCAGGGACCAGGAATACTAAAACGTTGTGCCCTGTACAAACTTCGACTAACAGGCCAACAGCGCCCCCATTGGGAAATAGTGGTAGTACAAGGTATGACATGCCATTTTTAGAGCAAATTTTTTTCATCAAAGCAAAACTAAGTACATAATGATTTTTTGAAGTATAAATTTTTCAAATTCCCTTGTGAAATTCCTTTTAAATATCATGCTAGTCTTCTAAGTGACACTTTGGGAAACACAAGAATAGAGATTGAGAACAAACTTAAGTTACTGGTTTTGAATCTCTATCACTTATTTTTTTGACCTTGAAAAAGGACTTTTGAGTCCCCTAACATAAAGCAAATAATAGCTAGTTCACTGAGGTATTGTGTATGTTGTTGGGAGGACTAAAGGCAGTAATGGCTACAAATTGCTTTATACAGTATCTGGAAATCCGGATATTAATAAGAAGTAGCCATTATAGACAATGTGGCCTAAACAGTTATAGTGTGGAAAAAGATGATATGATAGGTGGATATAAGGACAGGGATGAATTCCTGAAGAATAAGGACACCTGAGGTACTGAAGGGCAAAGAGGAAGGAGAAGCGAAGGAAAATGGAGGAATGATCAATCAGAAGACTCACACCTAAAAGGTGTTGTTCTTGTTCTACTGCAATCTTAAAAGTGATTAATTTCCTACACAGATAAATTTGAGCAAACACAAACCCTCATCTTCTTTGTGAATCCAGTGCTACACCCAGAGGAGACAAGCAAACCCATTCTCTCAGATGTTCCTTCTTCAGATGATTCTCCCTCATTTGGAGGGACAGGGCAGTATTCCGTCAAGATCTACACGAGCCCTTTGCCCAGCCTCTCTTGGCAGACCATCACTGTATTACAAGGTCAGGAACAGGGGACAAGAACAGGATTTCTGAATTGTTTCTATCTCTCTGGTTTTGTTTGCTTGTTTGACAGTGTTAACTGTCTTGTCAAAAGTTCTGCAAAATTACTTCAGATTACTATGTTGGGCAAATGTCTCGTGGCCAGAGTGCCCCACTAGCCGTAAGCAGAGCTCTAATGCTCTACAGGCAATTATTGTGCCAGTTGCAAAATATAGAGCAGAGTTTTTGTGTGTGGTCATGGAGGAGGCAGAGCCATGAGAAGCACTGTTTCCTGACATTTACTCCCATGCAGGCCATTGAAGGCTTTGTAAGTTCTTGTTGACTCTTGAGGATTGTCGATTTGGGGCTACTTATAGGAAGTCCCAGTTTTAAAAGTCAAATATTGGTTCCACCCATACTTTAATGGAAGGCAATATCCCAACTGCTATCCCCACCCCTTTTGCCCCATTCCCTATTACAAACAATTCATAAGGGTAGGAGTTGCCCCTTTCTTGGTCTGACCTATGCTCATGCTTCCTTTCTTGCTCAGTGTCCTCTCCAGGCACATCCCTAGAGCCAGCAGCTCTCTGAGAAGGTGAGTTAAAACTCCTGGTCATGGCCAGTGGGGCACACCTCAGATCTGTGCTTTCAGATGTCACCAGGAAGGTTCTCTTGGGTGGGTTTTGGCATCTGACCTTGGCTAAATGCTGAGCTTTTCATTTGGTCCCTTTGATCAGTGCAGGAAGGTGATTAAATTGTAGTGACATTAGCTTTGTTTAGGGAAAAAAAAAAAAAAAAAAACTAAAGCCACGCAAGGATTCCTTGCTTTCCATATTTACACTCTAGAACTAATTGTCAAGCAACATTATGAAAGGACCTTGGCCTTCCATGTTGTTAGAGTCTCCAAAACCTGTCTTCCCACGCAAAATCTCATCCTTCCATTTGTGTTATGGAGTCAATAATCAGGAGGCAGAAATCACTGTGCAGGAGGAAGCTGTGATAAATTAGTGATGTCTTTTTTGAAAGCAGAATGGAAAAGTGGCAACGTATTCTGTGTGTTTACCATCCCTGGTCTGAAACCAACTGGACTATAGAATTGCTTTTCCAATTATTCCTAGGGTCATAGTTCAACCCATTGTGCCTGTACTTGGAACCTGTAACTACCATTAAAATAAACCTATTTTTACATGGGTAATTATATCCCCTATCATCATGCCACTCAACTTCTTGGATTCAATGAAATATTTACTAAACCCCAGCTATGTGCCAAATGCTATTCTAGGACAAAGTGGCAGTAAGGAAGAAAACAAAGATCCTGTCCTCATGGAGCATATTTCCAAGTAGGGAGACAAGTAATAAACAAATACAGGAACATTTCAGGAAATAAGTGCTTTGAAGAAATAGAACATACTGTTAGTCAGCTTTCTGTCACTGTGACAAAATGCCTGAGATAATGAACTTAAAAAGAAGAAAGGTTTGTTTTAGTTCACAGTTTCAGAGGTTTCAGTAATGGTCAGTTGGCTCCACTGCTTTTGATCCTGTGATGAAGCAGAACATCATGATGAGGAGCATACAATGGAGCACAGTTGCTCATTTCAAGGTAGTGGGAAGCAGATAGAGACAGGTAGGGGTCAGGGTTCCAATGTCCCCTGCAAAGACAGGCCCCAACAACCTAACTTCTTTCCACGAGGTCCCACCTCCTAAAGGTCCCATTACCTCCAAATAATACCACAAACTGAGGGCCAAGCTTTCAATACATGGGCATTTGCAGGACATTCAATCTCCAAACACAGAGCAATGAGATAAAGAATGACTAAACAGGATTTTGTTTGTTTTTGACAGAAGAGATACACTATGGCATATTTATAAGACTGTAGGAGAATAGCTGTATAGAAAGAGAAATCAGCAATTCAGGAGAGATAGAGGGATAAATACAAGAACAACTTGGATTCCCCGTTTCTCTCTTACATACCGTATCTTTACCAGATCTTCTTTCGCTCACTGATCCCTTGGCAGTCTGTAGCCATCAGCTTCTCTGTGCCTCCAGGTTCTGTTCTATCACTTACATCATGTTTGTCATTTCTCAATGATAGTCTCCCGTGAGAGCACAAGATATCCTGGTATCCAGTACCTTCAGACAGATGTAGGTATATTTATATTATCTGAACTCACTCACGTGTTTTTTTGTTTGTTTGTTTGTTTGTTTTTAAGGAATTTAACCTAGGGGTTCTTACCACTGAGCAATATCCACCACTGAGCAATATCCCCAACCCTTTTTTATATTTTATTTAGAGACAGGGTCTTGTTGACTTGCTTAGGGCCTCCTTAAGGTGCTAAGACTGGCTTTGAATTTGTGATTCTCCTGCCTCATCTCCTGAGCTGCTGGGATTACAGGTATGAACCACAAGGACCAGCTCACTCATGTGTACTTGAGGTTGGTAATGTCTCACATGCTGTCACTAAGAATCGGCTTCCCTCTTATACTTCTTCAAAAGGATCCACTTCCTTTATCTGTACCCTCAAATAATCCTCTCTGTTAGGTAACAACAGCAAAGAGATTGTTGGTAAACCATTATAGTCAGAGAATGTTAATCTTTCTCAATAGAAGGTAAGAGCAATTCCTATTGTAAGGCCCCCAAAAAGGAAACCCCAACTCTGTCCCATGGATCCACGGCAACCCCAATCAACCGCAGGAGGCGTCACTTGATGCAAACCGCAAGAGGTGTTTATTCCAGCGCGCTGGGACCCAACTCCAGGAGTCGAGTCCCTAGCAGAAAATCTTGTAGGTTTATAAAGGCAGAAACCACACATCGGGAGGGGTCGCACATGAAAGGGAAAAGGGGGACAAAGCTGCCGGGAAATTTCAAAGGGGGTCTGGGTTTGCTGATAACATACAACATGTTTCACAATGTTTTACAACAGGGCGTAGATTCTGGTCAATAGTTTCTGGTAATCATACTGTTTGAGCACTATCTGGCTATCTGGCTCAATTTACCCTTTTATTTTCTGTTTGGGGCTGTTTCTTGGAACAGCTTTAAGGGCTTTGTTCCCATTACTGGGAGGGTGACCTTAGGGAGTTGAGAAGACTGGAAGGGTGACCTTAGGGAGTTAAGATAACTGGGAGGGTGACCTCAGACAGCTTAAAAAAATGTCCATTCTTTCACTATAACCATGAATTCCCAAATTTATGGCCAGCTGCTTATTTCCACAAAATTTTTGTAGGGGCTACCAAGAATTGAATTCAGGGGCACTTAAGCACTGAGAAACTTCCCTAACCCTTTTTATTTTTAATTTTGAGATGGAGTCTTGCTAAGTTGCTTAGGGCCTTACTAAGTTGCTGAGGCTGGCTTTGAACTTGGAATTCTCCTGCCTCAGCCTTCTGAGTTGCTGGGATTACAGGTGTGAACTAACATGTTCAGTTCATTTTCACAAATTTCTGAAAAAAATAAGCAAACATAACAGTATTCATCACTAGAATTTGTGCCCAAATCCTTACATGGATTTCCTAAACTTTGTGAGCTCAGTCAGTCTATGCATGAGCCATAATCAAGTTTTTGGACCCTGTAGCTCAAAGTATAGGCTAAATTCAGTTCAGGTCCACATGTAATCCCGAGCCAAACTCTTCTCTTTTTTTTTTTAGTACCATGGATTGAGCCTGAAGTCAGAATTGGGGACAGGCAGTTAGTGTACAAATAGGGGATTGGGTCAGATCGAGGAAATGGAGGCCATGAAAGCCATCTGCCTCTGGAAGTTGGAGACCGCCCTGGGAGAGTGGAATGTCAAGGACCTGGAAAGCTCATTGATTACCAAATTTACTTGCCCTTGTGGGGACTACAGGCAAAGAGATGCTAATTAATGCCCCCTGGGCCCTGACCTGCCTGAATCACCTTGGCCCTCCCCCTGCCCATCTCTTCTCACTTTATGCATCTCACCTGCAAAACCGGGCCTCATCCCATAGGCAGGAAGGAAAGAGATAAGGGGGAAGAGTGGGAGAATAAAACCTATAAAAAGGACAAGATTTGCTCATCCTATGGATTCCGCCTTGGGTCCCCTTCTTCCACCCGGGAGCAGTCTGCTTTTATCTTTCTTTAATAAAACTTACTTTCTACTCTGCACTTGCCGTGGCGTGCTTCTCCCGCATTATACTTCAACACCTGATGAAGCAGGACTCCCCACGGTAAACGGCGGTATCAAGCCCAGGGGCATTTGACCATTGAGCCACATCCCCCAGCCTTTTTTTATTTTACAGTTTGGGTCACAGCCTCACTAACTTGCTTAGGGCCTCACAAAATTGCTGAGGATGGCTTTGAATTTGTGATCCTCATGCTTCAGTCTCCTGAGTCCCTGGGATTATAGGCATATACCACCATGCCTGGCCTGAACCAAACTTAATCTTGGCTAAAGTGGTAATATTTTTCTCGGTTCCAGGACAGAGAATCCACCCAAGTCAGAGTGACTTCCACTAAGTCAACTGCTCTAAATAAGAGGGCAAAGGGCTTAGAGATATCAAAATAAAGAATCTAAAGACATGCCAAGAGGGAAAAGGAACTAACAGAGCAAAGCTTTTATCTTTTACCGATTCTACCACTGTGGCCTGATTGTTTCCTTGACCTTAACCAATATCAAAGTTCCCCCTGTCCTCAAATTTTTTTTTTCTTTTTTTTTTTTTTTTTTTTTTGCAGTGCTGGGGATTTGAACCCAGGGTCTATGTGCTTGCAAGGCAAGCACTCAACCAGCTGAGCTATATCCCCAGCCCTGTCCTCAAATTTTTTTTCCTACTCTTCCTTCATCCTTCCAGGGTGTGTGTCACAAGGTTTGGTAGAGGCTCATTGGCTCTTCCTAGAGATCTTCATGTGTCATTAACATAAAGCTGCCAACCTACAATTAATAAAACAATCCAATTGCAACTATCATGCGTTACCTCTTCAGCATTTCCTCCCAAAGGGGTCTTTGTATCTTCTTATTCTCACTTTCTAGACCTGACATTATGATCTTGCTGATGAAAGCTCGATCCTTGTCCCTGAAGCCAATCCAATAACGAGGACACCGTTTTTTGAGAAAAAGGAAAAAGGTTTATTGTTTTGCTAGCAATGGAGAAACAGGCGACCCCTGTCCCAAAGGCTGTGATTCTGCCCATCAGGGGGAACAGAGAGCTTTTAAAGAGGTGATTCAAAGGCTGCATTCCATGTGTTCTCTCTCTGGAGTTGTAATTCTCTTGTTAATTTGGGAAATAGTCATTTCTGAGACTTTCTGATAACCATCCCCAAAGTCTGGATTACTTCTTTCCTATGGTGGGTGTGCGCTCAAGGACAGATAAATCTGCCTAAAATGGGGAAGAAAGGTAATCCTGTTTCCCCTGGGATTAGGGAGGAGCAGAGAGCTAGGAAGAGAAAGAAACATGTCCATTTTAAAAATAAGTTGCAGTGGCAGAGCAGCAAGGGCTATATTCAAAGCATAAAGTGGACACCATTACAATCTGGATTCCTGAGATTTGTGCCTCATCACATTATAAGAAATAGAAAGCCTAATAGTCCATTTTCAGAATATACTATTTAGCCTTAAATGTAAAATTAAGATGTAAGATCCCATTGTAGCCCTTTCAAGCTTCCCAACCTGTATCCAGTAACAGTCATTCTAACTATAGCCCTTCCCTTTGCCACCCCAATTTTTTTTAATTTATTCACATATTTATTTTATTTTGGGGGTACTGGGGAATGAACTCAGAAGCACTTGACCCAGGGGAACATCCCTAGTCCTATTTTGTACTTTACTTAGAGACAGGGTCTCACTGAGTTGCTTAGCGCCTCACTTTTGCTGATGCTGGCTTTGAACTCATGATCCTCCTGCCTCAGCCTTCCAAGCTTCTGGGATTACAGGTGTGTTCCACTGCACCCAGCCTGCCCCAGTTCTAAAACCAGCCAATCATGTAGATTGCAAGCCTGAGCTCCTCCTATCAGATCAAGGGGCAGTGCTGCATTAGGGATAAAAACTGTTGGACTGCCTGCCCAAGTGTGCTTGCTTGCCAGGCTTTGGTAGCATATCCTTCAGCAGAAGTAAAGTTTGCCTTACTGAGTAACTTTTGAGGACATGCCTGATTTCTTGTGGTACTCCAATATTTCTAACAATATGGCAGTTCCTTTTGTGATTCTTCATAGAGGAAGAGTTAAGAATAATTCTTGGCAGCCAGGTATAAAAAAATGAGCTCTTCCAGAAAACTTCCATTGCCTATGGGTCAGAATCTTCTCTGAAAATGTCTTCTTATACAGTATTTTAGTTTTTATAACCCAAAGCTCACTTCTATTTCTTTGCTTCATACGCTAAACCTAAACCATGTTAACTAATTTATGTAAGATATATTTTTGGTAAGTTGGGTACAGTGGCACCCACCTATATTCCCAGCTACTTGGGGAGCCAAGGTAGAAAGGTGTGTCTGAGGCCAGCCTGGGCAAATTAATGAGACCCTGTCTCAAAATAGAATTGGGGGGCTGAGGTTGTTGCTCAGTGGTAGAGTGCTTACCTAGCACATGTGAGGTACTGGGTTTGATCCTCAGCACCAAATAAATAAATAAATAAATAAAAAGCTATTTTAAAAAAATAGAATTAGGAAGGACTTGGATGTAGCTCAGTGCAATGTGTCAGGTCCTGTGTTCAATTGTCAGAACCACTGAATGAATAAATACAAACACATATATATATATATATGGTTTAGATATGAGGTATCCCCTGAAAGCTCATGTGTGAGACAATGCAAAAAAGTTCAGAGGTGAAATGATTAGGTGATGAGCATTGTAACTTAATCAGTGGATTAATCCCCAGATAGGGATTAACTGGGTAGTAATTGAAGGCAGGAGGGTATGGCTGGATGAGATAGCTTAGTGGGGGCATGCCTTTGGGTTGTATATTTTGTTCCTCATGAGTGGAGCACACTCTGCTTCCAGACTGCCATGTCCTGAGCTGCTTTCTTCCTCCCTTTCCCTCCACCATGATATTCTGCCTCACTTTAGGGCCAGAGCAATGGAGTCAGTCATCTATGAACTGACTCTAAAACCATGAGTCAAGTAAAATTATTTTTGTCAGGTCTTTTAGTTACAGTGATGAAAAATCTAAAACAATATATCTAAAAGTACATGTATATGTATATATAGTATGTATGTTTGTGTACATATATATACATGTATAGATAGATATAAATCAAGTACCAGTTACATAATAGCAAACCACTGTCTTTGTCAGTATATGAATTTCAAATGTATAAAAACAGTTTTAAATTTTTAAAAATCACTTGGAATAATATGGTTACTTGTCAAGTCATGTTTTTCTTCTCTTTTTCAAGGATGCTGGGGATGGAACTCAGTGGCATTCTACCACTGAGCTACACTCTAAGCCCTTTTTATTTTTTAATTTGAGACAGGGTCTCATTAAGTTCAAGGCTGGATTCAAACTTGCATTCTTCCTGCCTCAGCCTCCTGAGTAGCAGGAATTACAGTTGTGTGCCATCACACCCAGCCATATTTTTTCTTTCACTCTTGTAACACATGAGACAAAACTGATAATTATCAGATTTAATCTTCAACTAAATAATTATCACTCTGACTTTAAAAGGAAGAGAAAGAAAGAAATACTAAGCATAAAAGTGGTATAGAGTTTCTCTCTTGGTATAAGAAAGTCAGGAGGAAGGGAGGAACATGTATATGTTTTCAATAGAACAGATAATGTTCCAGTGTGTAAACTGGGCAGTGGCCTCACAGATTCATCACTGTTATATTCTGATCTAAAATGTCTCCAAGGGTCCATGTGTTAAAGGCTTGGTCCCAAGCTTGGTACTATTGAGAGGTGAGGGAGATGTAGAGGTAGGACCTCGTGGAAGGCAGTTAGGTCGCTGAGGGCATGCCCGTTAAGTGGGTATTGAGTCTCTGGCCCCTTCTTGTTTCTTCCTTTGCTTCCTGGCAGGCATGAGATGAGCCTCCTCTTCTACCACACACTCCCACCATGATGTACTGTGGACACCGCAGGCCTAAAGCAATGGGACCAAAAAACCATGGACTACAACTTCTGAAATCTCTGAAACCATGGGCCAAAATAAACTTTCCTTTTTGTTTAAGTTTATTGTCATCACAATGACAGAAAACTAATATATTCACCATGCTTTACAATGTAACCATGTTACAAACATTCTTATATATGTATAAATCTTATGTTAAAAAAAAAAAAAAGTTTTGTCTTTTTCCAAATGGGTACTTTAATATTCTGCCACATTCATTGTCAAGATTTTCCATTCTGCTCTATAATGCCACCTTTGACATGAAAAACTGTCCATATGTCTGTTTTACTATTCTAAACCATTGAAAAATGTGTCCATCCTTGAGCCAATATGATAAAGTCCTAATTACTATAGTTTTGTACTTAATCTTGATACTGCTACCAAGAATAATTTATCCCATGTCAATCTTCTTTGTATATACATAAATTTTATACATTTATTAAGTTGCATATTGTATATTATTTAATGTAATATATCTTAATATATAATGAATATACATTTATGCATTTATTTTTATATATACATATCTCCTTCTAAATAGTTTTATCTGCCTCCCACAGCTTTGAATTTATAGTATTTTTATTTTTGTTCAGTTCAATATTTTATAATATTAGATGTGTACATAGTTAATAATCCTGGAGAATTAAATTTTCAATTATACCTTTTTTTCAGTACTGGGAGTTGAACCCAGCCATTTTGCTTTGTTTTATTTCATTTTATTTTTGGTGTTCAGGATTGAACTAGAGTGCTTTGTCACTGAGCTATAGCCCCAACCCTTTTTAGTTTTTAATTTTAATACAAGGACTCACAAGTTTGCTTAGGCCTTCAACAAATTGCTGAGGCTGTCCTTGAACTTGTAACCCTCCTGCCTCAGTCTCCCAAGTTGCTGGAATTATTCAATTAAGCCTTTTTCTAGAATGGATTTATGTTATTTCTGCTATGGACCTAGAAGCACTAGTAAATCTGGGATCACTTTCATCCAGTTTTAGAGATAGGCTAATTAATGCTGAGTTGTGATCCCTCTAAAGGCCTATTTGCTTCTGTGTCAACCTTATTCGTAGGGTGCAGGCATTCCTTTGGAGTCTCCATTTAAAAAAAAAAAAAAGAGAGCTTATCAAGTTTTAAATTGGTCATGATTCTGAACTTAATTCTGAAAAAATTTTTTATTGCTGCTTCTGTTACATTTTCCAGATGATAATAATATCATTGACAGATAATCATATTTTTGTCTCTTCTTAGCATTTAGTATTACACAGAAGATGTATATAGCCAGACAAATTTTGAAGCTTGCCTTCCAGACTGGATGCTTTATATACTGTGTACTTAAATGTGAGTCTCATTTTATTGATTTGGCATAGAAGAAGGAAACCATTTTCATTTTATTGATTTGGCATAGAAGAAGGAAACCATTTTTAATCCACATATAAAGTTCTGTCAGTCTGAAAGTTGTTTTATTCCATAATTATTGATTCTGCCCCATTTATTCTGTTTTTTAATTATTAGAATTATTTACAACTATGTATAAGTCATGTCTCAACTTCCTGTTCTCTGTAATATTCTCTCACATAATTTTTCCCTTTTTCTTTGCATCCTGGAAGAAATACTCAAGCTTATCCTTCACTATCCCTGCTTTTATCTCCTACGTTATCAGTTCTGCTCTTCATAGGTATTTTAAAATTTTGCTATCTCACTGTTTTATCTCTTCGTGGGTTTCTGTTTTGTTTTTATAAAGACTATATCTTTTTTTCTACTGAGGATACCAAACAGTTGAAATTTTCTTTTGGAGTCCACATTACATTATTGCTGAAGATATATTTAGCCTCTGAACTTTCAATTTCCTTTCCCTTGTTTCTGTAATTTATTTCAATTTCCATATTAAACTACTTTTCTCTTTAATCATAACCTTTATCATAATATAACTTACATTTATTGAGTGCTTGCTATGAACCGTCCCAAGCACGTCTCATGTATTGACTCATGTAATCCTCACAACTCTATGAAGTAAGAAGCATTATTAATCTTATTTTACAGGTGCGAATGCTGAGACATTGAGGTTAATAACTTGCCCAAGGTCACAGAGCTGTAAGTGGTGGAGTCAGGATTTGAACCTAGACAGTCTGGCTCCAGAGTACTAGTGCTATGCTACTTCTCAGTCAGATTCAAGTCATTTTTTAAAAGGCAAATGCTATCTCACTCAGAATTGGACAACAGATAATGTGTATGCATTCCACCTAGCTCTGTTTCTATTTGTGTGAAGGTCAAACTCTACTCTCAGCACTACAGTTGAAGTGCAGGTCGGAGTGTGTGATAACCAACCCAGTTCTAAGATCTGGTAGATGCTCATCCATTTAAAGTCTGCACTTGATACTTGGAACCAATGTGGTTCTTGAAAAGCTACAGTTCTGAATGGTTCCAACAGAGTTCTTTCTCTCAATACCTACTTTGGCAGCTCTTTATTTGTAGGGATTACATGATCCAGGATGTAGGTACTACTGCCAACCCCTCACACTGGCATCTCCAAACACACACACACACACACGCACACACACACACTCTCTCTCTCTCTCTCTCTCTCTCTCTCTCTTTCTCTCTCTCTCTCTCTCTCCACCCTACCCCACTACTTAACTACTTACTTCCCGTTTAACGTCTGGGAAATCGCTGCCCACTACTTAACTACTTACTTCCCGGTTAACGTCTGGGAAATCGCTGCTATCTTTACACAGATGAAAGAGATAACAAAGAAAAAGAGGAGAATCCATCTTCATTACCTCATAGGACCCCCGGTAGCACAACTGGGTCTTTGAGTTCAAAGGCACACAGTGGGGAAGTCTGAAGGGTCATGTGTTTTTCAGGTATGTTCTGTTTCATGAACCGAGTGAGGGAAAAGTTTGTCTTAACCTTCATTTGTCTGTTAAAGATGCCTCTGAGCAGATGCAGTGATGCCTGCCTGTAATCCCAGCCTCTCAGGAGGCTCAGACAGGAGGACAGAGAAGTCAAAGCCAACCTCAGCAACTCAGCAAGGCCCTAAGCAACTTAGTGAGACCTGTCTCTAAATAAAATACAAAAAAGGGCTGGGGATGTGGCTCAGTGGTTAAGTGCTCCTGGTTCAATCCCCAGTATACCCCTCCTGCACCTCCCAAAAAAGATGGCTGCGAACTCAGGTTTATGTTCTCCATTGAGTTTAGTTCTCAAGCTTCTCCCCAACCCTCCAAACCACAGCTTCCTAGACAGACACTTTATCAGAAGTAGAGAAATGCTATATTACAGACTGTGAAGTGAATGCATTTTAAACCAGAAGTCCCTTAGCCATTTGAAAGCCTACCAGATTAGAACAGATCTGTAATCAAAGGCATTCTGAAAGATATCAAAAAACAACATTAATTTCTAAACCTGATTACTTTCATCAGTGGCCTTTGTATATTCAAAGATACTTTTCAACTCTGTATCTTCCATATCCTCACCCCCCAAAAAAATTATTCAATCTATACTACCTGATACAATCTTGAATCAGAAAAAAACTAGGCAAGAAGTACTGATTGCTTACACAGCCAGTAATACTCTTTTCCTCTTCCTGAGTAACACAACTCTGATTATTTTTAAAACTGTGTGGCTGTGTGACATTATTTTAGCTGAAAAATGTGAGTAGATGCCAATGAGGATATAATAAGGGGACAGTACACAGAAAAAAAAAATCCTTGAACAATTGGAGATGGCACCTCTTTTTGTTCTTCCTTCTGCTTCCTACATGGAACACACGTTATGGCTAGATTTGCAGCAGCTATTTAAGACCATGAGCAACCTAGAATGGAAGCCCTGTACTACATCTCTTGGAATTTCCTGGGTGATAGGTACACCTTTAGTTCTAATGAGGTGGCTCTTCCTAGGTTCCTAGGGCAGCTTCAGGATAAGGGCTTGTCATCAGAAAAACCAAGCCATGATAAGAAGCTTGCAACATTCTGGGAAGAGGAGAAGGGTTGGAGATTAAGGGAATAATTAATTATGCCTGTCTACTGAAGTCTCCATAAAAGTTCATAAAGTACAAAGTTTGGCGAGCTTATGGGTTGGTGAACACATCCATGTGCCAGAGGTTGGTAATGGGAACAGAAGCTCCTATACTTAGAACCTCTTTAGATCTCACCCTAGGTACCTCTTTATCTGGTTGTTCATCTATATTTTTTGTCATATCCTTTATAATGAACCAATAAATGTAAGATGTTCCCCAAGTTCTGTGAGCTGTCATACCAAATTAGCAGACCTGAGGAGGAGGTTATAGGAACCCTTAGTTTGTAGTCAAGTGGAAGTGTGCATTCCCTGGGGACATATGGCTTCTAATTGGTGTCTGAAGTAAAGGACTGTCTTATGAGACTGGACCCTTAACCTATGGGGTCTTCATTAACTGCAGGTGGTGTCAGATTCAGATAAATCATAGGATACCAGTTGATATCTCTGAGAGTTGGAGAATTGGTTGGTGTGGGGAAAACATGCTTCTGGTTTCATAAGTGAAGTATTGAAAATGTATAGAAAAAAGTGTTTTTCCTACACATCCACCATGTTAACTATCACTAACCTCCTAACCCAAATATCAAAAATGGCTCAGAAAACATACCAGGCGCTGAAATTAGACAACTGCAGTCCCAATAGTTTAAGATGAGCTGTTTTCAGGCTCCTGTGTGCCTTTCATGGTATTCAATGACTTTCTGAGCATCAGATCACCATGCTGACAAAAATCCAAACTGACAGCCTGCTGCACATGCTGAGCTGAAATCTGGCAGAGATTCAAGGGCCTGTTGCATGCAGGTGCTGGGCCTTCTACTGCCTTCAGGCAGCCCAGCTGGAGTTCCACATTCACATTACATTCAGAAATCTTACAGTCATCTTTGGCAAATCCCTATTTTTTCCCAAATAAAATAGAAGTTTTAAAATTTATAGTAATCCTTTAGCTTTCCATTACGATGTGGTTAGGTGTATGTGTTCAGATCATTAGCATATATAAATGAACTCATTCCTAGTTTTTCTATCTGTAGCCATGTTGTGGACATAGCTCACCACAGAGTAATAATCAAATGCATTTATAAGAATTTACCCAAATCCTTTGGGACGTTTATATATACATTCATATAAGGTGTTTTGTAGCCCTTTCTTGATCAATTTTGAGTTAAGATGCCATGGTTACCAAAAGTTCTCATTCTTTTCTTTCTCACCTGCAATCTGTTTTTTTAAATCATACTGATTTCATCTGTGTGAAAAAGCAGAGTCCAAGACACAATGATTTCAGTAAATGAAAAACTGAAAATCTTACCAGCCCTCCCACAAAGCACATAGGTTAAAACTGTAATAGGACCCAGTTTCAAAACATGTATTACCAAGACTTGGGGTTTTTGAAACCTGAAGAGATTGAGACCAAAGGAAGAATCACTCTTAGGCAATCTGGGTAATTCCCTACATGAAAAGCATGATTTGATAGGAATCATGAAGATTCCTCTCACTGCAAAATTTCTCCCTCTGACCTATTTGAAATACTAACTATGTCTGAAATCCTACCACTGAGGATCTCTATCCTTCTTCTGAGGTTAGGCCTGCAGATGCTCCTGGGAATAGAACAATAGACAACAATGATTTTATTCTCCAAGGATAGTGACCTAGTTTATCAGTGCCCTTCCAACCTCACAGCTACCTGAGAAGTAAATCAAGACTCCAGAAAAAGATGAGCGTGTGTAGGGATGTGGGGCATGAAGAGTGGCCACAGCAGAGAGGCAGGGCATACTTAAGGGTAGGGGTATCCAGAGAGGGGTGAGGGAGCAGAAGATGTGGGCCCCAGAGGGTTTCTTGGGGAGAAGAAGGGACATGCAGAGGAATGGCATCTAAGGAAGGAGCCAAGGACAGGGGAAAGGACCAGTGGTCTTCAGCATGGCGTTCTGCCCCCAGTCTTCACCTAGGTAAAGGAGCTGACCATAGGGAATAAGAGGCAGCAGTGTGTGGGTTCCAGGTGATGGGAGGGGGTGGAAGGGACAAAGAGGATAAAGCCAGTATGTGCAACCCCTCTGACTTCATATGGACACTGTCTTGCCAAGACCAGCACAAATGCTGTGGATGATGTTCTCCATGAGCTTTGAGCCTGCCTTGCAGCTCCTCTTCCAGAGGTCTGTCTCCAAAAGCTGGTTTCCTAATCACGTGGGAATGAGTCAGGGCCCTACCAGGCTGGAAGGGTGTGGGTGTGGGCAGGAGCCCAGGAGACTTGCACAAGCCTGGACTGCTGAGGTCATTGGAGGGAGTGCAGCTGTCTCAAGAAGCCCAGAATGGCTCCTCTGAAAACTGGGAGGGGAGGGGCTCTAGGCAGCAGGATCTGTCCTCTGATGTGCCCCGTCATTTCCTGGACCAGTATACTAATAGGAATAATGAAGCTAGATCCTGTCTGTGCCTGTGGGTAAGAGGAGGGCCTCAGAAGTGTTAGAGCCAACACCCCCAACCGCCCCAGCCTTGACCTGAACTGTCACCTGGCACTTCTGGGCCAGACAGTGACGTCAGTAAATCTCAAGGGGCTTCCCTGAGCTGTCAGGGAAGAATGGGGCTCCCTCTGGAGGAGACTGGTCTTGGGGGTCACTCCAGCTTTGGCCTGAGGGGAGAGGAATTAGGGATGCTGAGTCTCTAAGCCAGTTCAGTCTTGGGGTGGGGGCCTTAGCTAACCCAAGATTTTGGCAAGTGTAGGATACAATTACCTCCATCCTCCAAAACCAGCTGCTGAGCAAAGACAGGGAGCCAGTCTGACAGGAATGAAGAGAAGATATGAAAAGCAGAAAATTAGATATAGTTGAGACCATCCCTGCTCTACGGAGAGCTGTCCCACCGGAGCTGAAGTCAAGAAGGAAGCTCTCCTGTGTGATGTCAAGAGGATACGACTCAGTAGGAGGAGGGGATTTTTAAGTTCCCACCAACTCGCAATCATGTTTGCTCACCTGTGGAAATTCTGAATTGTCTTTTGGTTAAAAATGGATGGCTGTATTAGTGACAGCCAAAAAGATGCAGTGACTATCTATTAAACTTTTTCTTGACATTCATATGTGTATTCTTCAGGGTACTGGGACAGGCACAGGTAAAGAACCTTGATCCCTTGTGTCATCACTCTGGGCTTGTCTGAGCATAACAATTTGTTTACTCATAAGACAGTCCAGTCACAACACAGGGGCAAAAGCAACCCAACTTCACCCTTGGGGTGGGAGGGGGACCAAGGGAAGTGACCTGCTGGCCCAACCTAATCCCAGATACTCAGTCAGGCAGATAAGGCTGGATGCCAGCCACAGGCAATCTCCAACTTTGGTGAAACAAACAGTGAACAGCAGGGGCCAAAGCTGAGCTGGACACAGGGGTGGCTGGAAGGCATTGGAGGTAGCATCAACAGAGACCTGGAAGTCTGGTCAAGCAGGTTATCTACTATGGGGAATCTACAACTTTGTTCCAGGATTTAGGAGAATTCTCCAGTCTATGGCTGGGCAACTGGCAGGTACAGGCAGTGAGGTGGGGCCCTATGAGTTTACCAGAAAAGGAATCTAGGAATAGAAGTTAAAGGAAAACAATGAGGTTCAGGACTTAGATCTTAGAATATGATTCTGGTTAGTTTGTCTTGAATCAGTTGAGAGGAAGGCGAATGAATGGCACAAAGTCATGAAATAATATGAACTGGATGCCTGGATGGGAAGAGATCCACCAGCCTGGCTCAAAAGTATTGGGAGCCAGGGGAAGGAGCCGAGTTCTTGGGTATCAAGGAATCTGTCCTCTGCCTCTTTAGGGTACACAACGAAGACCTTCACTAGGCCACATGGAGCCTTTATATGAACTAAAAATGGTGCTCCCACTGGGCAGACCAATATTGTAGACACACCAAAGAACATAGATAGTACCTTCATAGGAAAAGAAAGACTCCACTTCCTTCCACAGGTGCAGCCCACAGCAGACCAAACATGTGAGCAGAGAATGTGCTGGATTTCAGTGTTCACTAGGTCAGCCATGGAACCACCCACCTGTACTGGAAGTGGGTAAACCTAGACCTCCCAAAGAGCAACTGACTGTGGGTGGGCTTAGCTCTGACAGGAAGTGGTATTAGAAGAAACCAGTCTTTGTGTAAGTCTAAAACCAGCCCCACACCTCAGTTGCCACCCTGCAGTGTAACCTGTAATTGATTCTTGTTCACACCATGTTGGAATTTCAAGAATCAGTGCTAATAACACCCCCTCCCACCCTTGCAGCCCCAGAGCCATAGCTGGAGAGAGGCTGATAAGCTGGGTAGGCTCAGCCACAGCCTTCAGCTAGAATCCTGACCTGCAGGTTACAGTAATTACCACTAACAACTAACATTTATAGAGCACATTGCAATTTACCACGCACTTTCGCACACATTCTCTCACTTGCTCCCTATGAGGCAGGGATTACACCCCTACCCTTCAGCATGTCCCTCCTCTCCACCTGCATTGGCTCTTTGTATCCCCCTCCCCCTGACACACACACACACACACACACACACACACACACACACACACACACACTTTTGGAGTCCTGATTGATTTCATCTCAGGCAGTCCCTCACAAACAAGAAGAGAGAAGAGAGAAGAGAGAAGTCTTACATGACCAGGTGACATGGCAGAGAAAATGGTACCTGACTCCTGGGGTTCCCATCCCAGTCCTGCCATTTCCCACCTGTATGACACACAGAACAAGTTGTCTCACCTTTCTAAGTTTCTCCATGCATGCAATGGGGGATATTTGTAGCTACTTCATGCATGAGCTGGTTGTGACCAGCATGAGTTTAAACACTTAAACAGCTTAGCATAGACAAGGGCTCCCGGCATAGAGGGTCTGCTTTCATAACATCATCTAGAACCAGGTCTACCAATTCGTAAAATCTCACAGATTGTCTGTGATACAAACAATGGGTTAGTTTGTAGCATCCCACTTGGGAATTTTTTTTTCCTTTTAGTACTGGGGATAGAACCCAGGGACACTTTACCACTGAGCTGCAACTCAAGTCCTTTTTCTTTTTTATTTATTTTTTTAATTTTTTTAATTATTTTTTTATTTTTACAGACTGCATTTTGATTCATTGTACACAAATGGGGTGCATCTTCTTTTCTATGGTTGTGCACAATGTAGATTCATACCATTCGTGTAATCATACATGTGCATAGAGTAATAATGTCTGTCTCACTCCACCATCTTTCATACCCCTCTCCCTCTCATTTCCCTCTATGTAATCTAAAGTTCCTTCATTTCTTTTATATTTTGAGAAAAGTTCTCACTGAGTGACTGAGGCTGACCTCAAGCTTGTGATCCTCCTGCCTCAGCCTCATGAGTTTCTAGAATTACAGGTGTGCGTCACTATGCCCTACTTACTGGGAAATTTAATTGCTGAAAAGTTTATTAAGCATGATTTTACTCCTACATAAATGCACATAATCAGCTGGGTACTCAGAGATGGTGTCTACAAATGCAGGTGACCAGGATGAAGGAAGCAGGTGATACTGTCTAGATTGGGTGGTGTGTCTCTCCTTCTAGGGAGGATCAACTGGTCGGTGACCAAGTGGAACTACAGGTCCAAAGCAGCCCCATCTTCCTGATTTTCATCAGAATCTGCCCATTTGTCAATGGAAGCCCTCTGATACTAACTTTTTGGTATAAAATATCCTGAAATATTCAATCCTAGAAACTCTGTTGATTTTCTGTATAATGCGGGGCCAGACCAGACCCAACCACAAGTAGCAGTTTATGTCACCACTCTGAGTTGCCCTCTCTGACCACCACCCCCAGGAGCCTTTGGTGCCTGCTGACCATACTTGCCTCTCCAGGCCTGGCCTTGTCATCCCTACACTGGACACCACCCTGCTTATTCTGCTCCTTGAATTCTGTAGGTGGTAAAAGTTTAGCCCTGTAGATTATGGATGTTCTGCATAGAGTATTTCAGAGTGAAGAGGTACCATAAAAATTACTTGATTACCATGGAGTATTTAAAAATACTGTGCTATATAAGATAAAATGAAATATACTCCTTGTGAGCATGCAATGGGAAGTGTTAAGTGAATGGCAGGCATATATAGGATCAGGTGCTGTGTGCTCACTATAATTTTTTAATACTCGGCAGAAATTTGAGTGACACATGAAAACATCTTGGAAAGGAATTTCAAGGTCATGTCTTCCAACATGTCATTTCCCATGGAGAAACAGAAATTTGCTCACGATCCTAGAGTTGGAACCCAACACAATGCTGCCCATGTGCTCACTAAGCCCACTCTTCCAACTTTAATGTGCAATTCCTGCATGGAGGTGCATTCATGGATGTGTCTTCTCATGCATGTTCTTAAAGGGGTGCTTCTGCTTGTGCAGGGTGGCACCAGAGCCTCAGGAAAGTAGCTTACGTTTGCTTTATATGGTTTCCCAAGGGCTTTCAAGTGTTTCTCTATTTTTCCAAAAGGAGAACAAGGCACAGAAGAAACTGGGTCCTCAGATAAACACCACTTATAAGTAATGAGACATTGTGGGAGGTATTTGGCCTTCTTCTTTTTAACATTTTTTTAGATGTTGATAGACTTTTTTTTTTAAATTCATTTATTTATATGTGGTGCTGAGAATCAAACCCAGTGCCTCACACATGCTAGGCAAGCGCTCTACCACTGGGCCACAACCCCAGCCTGGTATTTGGCCTTCTTGAACCTCCTTTATTCTTGCTCTTGATAATACTAACTATGCCTTAGTATTGAATAATTATTATGAGATTTCCCCATGTTAAAGTCATATTGCTGAACAACTCTGATAATGAATGTCCAGCCCAAGGATGTTCCTTGGTTGACAAGTGACACCTTGAAAGGTGGTACAGAGTCCCTGAATCCAAGAGAGGAGAGTTCCATGCACAGAGACACTCCTGTGTGTGCATGGTCAAACACTGGCAGGCAGAGAGAGCTGCTGAAGGAGTGGCCCTTGAGGAACCCATCACTGGTAGCTGCGGCAGTTCATCGACCCCGTGAACCAGACTTCAGGTCACCAGGCTTTCCTGCATCAAGGGCCAGCAAACGTCTTGGCTGGGCCTGGTAGCCCTGTACCTGGCTGGATACTGGAGCTAGGATGCCTTCTCCCTGACTTTTGAATTCCTTGGGCAATCCTAGTGCACACTGAGACCAGACTGTTGTAGCAGTGAATTACAGAGACAATGACCTCAGCAAGACAGAGACAACAGGATTAGTGCTGAAGACAGTCAAGATCAGCACCTGTACTTACATGCGTGCAGAGAAAGTTACACAAGCTGGTAGTGCTAAAACTTGAGGGGACTGAAATCAGGGTAGAAAGGATTTTCCTGAGGGGAACAGCGGATTAAGAGTGACATTTGACAGGGACAGATGAGCCTGTGTTCTCGGCCGGAGGGGTTAGGCTTATTCTAAACTTCATTGGGGTCCTAATTAACTTGGGAAAATATCTTAGTTTTCTTGGCTATTGTCCTCCCCAGTTATAAAAATGTAAATTAATCTACATCTAGTAGATACTTAAGATATGCAGGGCACTGTGTTAAGCATCTTACATTATGTGTCTCAGTCCTCACAATGAAATTGGTTCCTATTATTATTTCCATTGTCCAAATGCAGAAACTGAAGCTTACAAAAGTTTAGTTATTCACTACCAAAAAACAAAAGAGTAATACATTTTAATAGGAGGAGCTGAGGAAGTCTTCACAAAATGTTGGAAATAAAAAAAGGAGAGAGGACAGGGGTATATTTTAAGCAGAGAGATCAGCTAATACGAAGGCCCAGAAACAGGAAATGAGCTGGAAAAAAATCAAAGTAGGATTAGACTGTGAGCGTTTAAGTGGGGTTGGGCAATGATGTGTCACTGAGGACTTTTGAGTAGGAGAGTCAGATGACTAGATTTGTTAGATGGTCTAATGATTTTACAATACCTTTTAAAATAAAGTTTGCATTCTTCATTATTATGGGTTCTACAATCTATTCTTAATTCTCTACCACTTGCATTCCACTTCCGATTTTATCATCCTGATGAAGTGTATGTATCTGCTACTGTTTAAATTCTCCAGAGAAGGAGACACGCCTCTTTCTACCTATACATGCATACACATATATATGCATATAGGTGAGATGCAGGCCTCGGAGGAGGAACTGGCAAGAGAGACTGGGAGAGGGGAATTGGAGAAGGAGACAGAGTAAACAGATGGGTCACAGTAGCCAAGAGGAGGGTGAGAAGAGGGAACAGCTGGTCAGCATGTCACATGTTGCCAAGAGGTTAAATTGGATGAGGACTAAAAAAAGGCCCTGGGATTGAGCGATGAGAAGGTCACCAGGGACCGCAAGGACAGTTCTTTGCCCTGTTGAGTCAGACACAAGTGGGAGATAAAGCAGCACAGGCAGCAAAGAAGGACTCATACTTTCCAGAAACTTGCAAAGGGAAAGAGAAGAAGAATGATGAGTGAAGTGAGATTCATGTTGTACTTTTTAAGGGCAGGATGTAAACACAGATGGGAAGGTGAGCTTCGACATGGGAAGGGGCACTGAGAGAAAGCAGGAAGGGACCGACAGACCTGGAGGTAGAAGGAGACTTGGGTCTTGGAGATGGGGAGAAAGAGAAAATCTAAGTTCTTGGATTTCCTCGGAATAACAGCTGAGAGGTGAAGTGTGCAATCCGATAGGGAATCTGAGAAGTGGGTTTCTATCCTTTCCTTCACAGAAATATCATGGAGGTCATTGCACCAGCTTCAGAAATCTGGCACTTCATTCCCCACTGCCCCCGGACACACACGCTTACTTCATGTTCCTGGGGACTGTCCCTTCTCAGGGCCTCACTTTTCCTGCCCAAGGCTCCCGGTGGGGGTGGGGCTACCTTGGGGAACTGGGGAGGAATGGAGGAATGGGGAGAGGGAAGCTGGCAGGGAGGGTGGCAAGCCAGGGCTTGGTAAGGCAGGCTGGCGGCCCGGGACGTCTACATTCTAATATTGGCTTTTCTTAAAAGACTGGGCTTTCGCCAATTGATGGATAATTCCTGTTCTGCCTGCTCGCCAATAATGCTTCCATTTCCATTCCAAAGATGAACTCAAAGAAGTTTGTATCCAAAAGGATATAAAAAATAGTAGTTCGTGGGATAGGAGAGGCCTGTGGCTGCCAGCATACATGTCATGTTCCTGCATACTTACATAATCACAGTGCAACAGTGAGTCACAGCAGCCAGCAGAGCTGAAACGTGATTAAGTCCTTATAACCCCTCTGCCTGAGCAGGGCAAGGCATACTCTTTAACCCCTCTGCTGCCATGGCCTAGCACAGGAGGGGCTGCCTTTGGGTAAACTTGAGGTGGTAAGTTCAGGGCATCAAGAAAGGATCCCTGACCTGCCAAAAAATACTTCTCTGAGACAGCAGCCAAAGGCTGTTCATTCCACAGGTGCAGATGCAGATGGGAGAGGTGACATGAGGAATCCCTGCGTCTCTGGCAATGGCAGCAGAAGACTGCCAAGGGGACAGGTTGTCTTGTTGGCATTCTCCACAAACTTAAAATGCCATCCTCCACCCCAAGTGTCTGTCCCAGTATTACATAACCAAATATTTGTCATCCACGAGTTTATCTAAATGATTATTAGAAAAATCATTTATTTTCATGATTGGCATATTTGAACATGTTTAAGGCCTATTTTCCATAGGAAGGGGACCTGTAACTACTAACAGTAGTAAGAGAGGCAGTCAACTGGGAACAGCAGAGGGGAAGGTAGGATGAGGAGACGGCTTGAAAATAGGGGATTAAGTAAAAATGCACACTGAATGGTGAGTCCCCCTCACCCTTTCCCTGACAGTTCCAAAAATGTTGGCAGCCAGGTTCAAATCTCCCAAGAGAGAGGATCTTAATCTGCAGAATTGAATCACACCAGGAAAAAGACCTATAGGAGGAGCACCTCAGTGAGAAAATCCCATTGTTATTCAAATACCCTAAAGCAATTGGCTCTACTCTACCAGACCCAACCCTTCCCTACCCTCTCTCTTTCTCATTTTCTAGCAGCTTTATTGAGGAACAACTGACATATGATATACTACTCATGTTTAAGGTGTACAATTTGTACATATATGCATATATATACGCAACCACCACTACAATCAAGAGATCGGACTATCCCCCAAAGTCCCTTTGAGCTCCCTTATAATCCTGCCTCTTGACATTCCCTGTCCCATCTCCCATACCATCACTGATGCAATCACTGATCTTTCTGCTGCTGTAGGTTAGCTTGCATTTTCAAGATTTTTTTAAAAGTGGAATCAGAGTGTATGCTCTTTTAGTCTGACTTCTCTCAGTCAACATGACTATTCAACCATGTTGTGAGATTCAACCATGTCGTAGGTACCTTTGACCTTTTTTAAAATACATATTTTGAAATGTCCCCTTTACTCTCTAAAATGAAATTCAGAGTTAAAATAATCAGTCTACCGATTTTTGTCTTGCAATCGCACTGCCCTGATGAGAGGGAAATAAAATTAATTTGTGGTACACTAGCATGTGTGTCACTACGTGAGGAAGTGGGCAGCACGCGGAAGCCATACTAGCTGCTTTAATCATCTTACAATGAGTAAGTTCAAATTAAAGCATATTCGGCCATATTCAACTGAATATTGTTGATACTTTTTTCATTGTATTCTGCAATGTTTCTTAAATCTGTATATTTGAATACCCTTGAGGAAGGGGGACAATTTCACACAGATATTGGTACATTTAATCACAAGCAATTCTGTTGCCAGAAACATATTTTTCTAAATGGTGACAATCCTTGGTTAAGTTATAAATAAAACTCCAGCCTCATCTCAATTTACACAGTGGTTACATTTTTATTGAGGGCGGTACTTGTTCAAGTACTTCTTTTTTTTAATTAAAATCTTTTTTATTTTTACAGGTTGCATTTTGATTCATTGTACACAAATGGGGTACAACTTTTCATTTCTATGGTTGTACACAATGTAGATTCACACCATTCATGTAATCATACATATACATAGAGTAATATTGTCTGTTCATTCTACTATCTTTCTGTCCCCCACCCCCTCCCACCCCATTTTCCTCTACACCATCCAAAGTTCCTTCATACTTCTCTTCCTCTTGCCACCCCCCATTATATATTGTCATGCACTTATCAGAGAAAACATTTAACCTTTGGTTTTTTGGGCTTGGCCTATTTCACTTAGCATGATATTTTCCAACTTCATCCGTTTACCAGCAAATGCCATAATTTCATTCTTCTTTATGGCTGAGAATTATTCCATTGAGTATATATACCACAGTTTCTTTATTATTCGTCAATTGAAGGGCATCAAGTTTGGTTCCACAATCTAGCTATTGTGAACTGAGCTGCTATGAACATTGATGTGACTGCATCACTGTAGTATGCTGACTTTAAGTCCTTTGGGTATAAACTGAGGAGTGGGATAGCTGGGTGAAATGGTAGGTCCATTTCAAGTTTTCTGAGGAATCTCCATACTGCTTTCCAGAGTGGTTGCACCAATTTGCAACTCCACTAGCAATGTATGAGTGTGCCTTTTCCCCCACATCCACACCAACACTTATTATTGCTTGTGTTCTTGATAATAGCCATTCTAATTGGAGTTAGATGAAATCTTAGGGGGTTTTAATTTGCATTTCTCTAATTACTAGGGATGATGAGCACTTTTTCATATATTTGTTGATCAGCTGTATATCTTCCTCTGTGAAGTGTCTGCCCATTTCCTTATAGATTGGGTTCTTTGTATTTTGGGTATAAAATTTTTTAAGTTCTTTATAAACTTGGAGATGAGTGCTCTGTCTGAAGTGTGTGTGGAAAAGATTTTCTCCCACTCTGTAGGCTCTCTTTTCACATTATTGATTGTTTCCTGTGCTGAGAAAGAACTTTTTAGTTTGAATCAATCCCATTTATTGATTCTTGCTTTTATTTCTTGTGCTATGGGGGTCTTGTTAAGGAAGTCTGGTCCTAACCCAATGTGATGGAGATTCAGGCCTATTTTTCTTCTATTTGGTGAAGGGTCTCAGGCCTAATTCCTACATCCTTGATTCATTTTGAGTTGAGTTTTGTATAGGGTGAGAGATAGGGGTTTAATTTCATTTTACTGCACATGGATTTCCAGTTTTGCCAGCACCATTTGTTGAAGAGGCTATCTTTTCTCCATTGTAAGTTTTTGGCACCTTTGTCTAGTATGAGATAACTGTACTTTTGTAGGTATATCTCTGTGTCTTCTATCCTGTACCATTGGTCTGTCTATTTTGTTGCCAATACCATGGCATTTTTGTTACTATTGCTCTATACTAGAGTTTAAGGTCTAGCATAGTGATACCTCCTGCATCACTCTTCCTGGCTAGAATTGCTTTGGCTATTCTGGGTCTTTTGTTCTTCCAGATGAATTTCATGACTGCTTTTTCTGTTTCTATGAGAAATGTCATAGGGATTTTAATTGAAATTGTGTTAAATCTGTATAGTCCTTTGGAAGTATGGCCATTTTGATAATATTAATTCTGCCTATCCAAGAACATGGGAGATCTTTCCATCTTCTAAGGTCTTCTTCAATTTTTTCTTCAATGTTTTATAGTTTTCATTGTAGAGATCTTTCACCTCTTTGATTAGATTGATTCCCAAGTATTTTATTTTTTTTGAGGCTATTGCAAATGGAGTTTTTTCCTCATTTCCCTTTCAGATGTTTCATCGCTTACATATAAAAATGCTGTAGATTTATGCGTGTTGATTTTATAGCCTGCTATTTTGCTGAATTCATGAGGTCTAGAAGTTTTCTGGAGGAGTTTTTGGATCCTCTAAAGAGAGAATCATGTCATCAGCAAATAGTGACAGCTTAAGTTCCTCTTTTCCTATTTGTATCCCTTTAATTTCTTTAGTCTGCCTAATTGCTCTGGCTAGTATTTCAAGGACGATGTTGAATAGAAGTGGTGAAAGAGGGCTTCCCTGTCTTGTTCCCATTTTTAAAGGGAATGCTTTCAGTTTTTCTCCATTAAGAATGATGTTGGCCATGGGCTTAGCCTAAATAGCCTTTACAATGTTGAGGTATGTTCCTACTATCCCTATTTTTCCCAGTGTTTTAAGTATGAAGGGGTGTTGTATTTTGTCGAACGCTTTTTCTGCATCAATTGAGATAACCATATTATTCTTATCCTTAAGTCTATCGACATAATGGATTACATTTATTGATTTATGGATGTTGAACCAACCTTGCATTCCTGGGATGAACCCCACTTGATGGTGGTGCACTATCTTCTTAATATGTGTTTGGATGCAATTTGCCAGGATTTTGTTAAGGATTTTTGTGTCTACATTCATTAGGGATATTGGTCTAAAATTTTCTTTCCTTGATGTGTATTTGCCTGGTTTGGATATGAAGGTGATATTAACTTCATAGAATGAGTTTGGTAGGGTTCCCTCCTTTTCTATTTCCTGGAATACTTTGAATGTGTTCTTCTTTGAAGGTCTTGTGAACTCAGCTGAGAATCTGTCTGGTCCTGGGCTTTTCTTTTTTGGTAGGCTTTTGATGGCTTCTTTTATTTTATTGCTTGATATTGATCTGTTTAAATTCTGTATATCCTCCTGGTTCAGTTTGAGAGGTTTATATGTCTCCAGAAATTTGTCAATGTCTTCGGTATTTTCTATTCTGTTGAAATATAGATTTTCAAAGTAGCTTTTTATTACGTTATGTATTTCAGTAGTGTCCGTCATGGTATTTCCTTTTTCATCATGAAATTTAGTAATTTGAGTTTTCTCTCTCCTCTTTGTTAGTGTAGCTAAGGGTTTACCTATTTTTACTTTTTCAAAGAACCAACTTTTTGTTTTGTCAATTTTTTGAATTGTTTCTGTTGTTTCGATTTCATTGATTTCAGCTCTGATTTTAATTAGTTCCTGTCTTCTACTACTTTTGGTGTTGTTCTGTTCTTCTTTTTCTAGGATTTTGAGCTGTAATGTTAGGTCATTTAGTTGTTGACTTTTTATTCTTTTCTTGAATGTGCTCCATGCAATGAATTTTCCTCTTAGTACTGCTTTCATAGTGTCCCAGAGATTTTGATATGTTGTATTGTTGTTCTCATTTACCTCTAAGAATTTTTTTATCTTCTCCCTGATGTTTTCTGTTAACCATGCTTCATTCAATGGCATATTATTTAGTCTCCAGGTGTTGGAGTAATTTCTGTTTTTTATTTTGTCATTGATTTCTACTCTCAGTCCATTATGATCTGATAGAACACAAGGCAGTATCTCTATTTTTTTGTATTTATTGAGGGCTGCTTTGTGGCATAACATATGTTCTATTTTCAAGACAGTTCCATGTGCTGCTGAGAAGAAAGTGAATTCACTCGTTGATGGATGGAATATTCTGTATGTCTGTTAAGTCTATGTTATTGATTGTGTTATTGAGTTCTATGGTTTCTTTGGTTGGTTTTTGTTTGGAAGATCTATCTAGTGGTGACAGTGGTGTTTTAAAGTCACCCAGAATTATTTTGTTGTGGTCTATTTGACTCCTGGAATTGAGAAGGATTTGTTTGATGTACATGGATGCACCGTTGTTCGGAGCATAAATATTTACGACCGTTATGTCTTCCTGATTTATGTTTCCCTTAAGCAGTATGAAATGTCCTTCTTTATCCCTTCTGACTAACTTTGGCTCAAAGTTCACTTTATCTGAAATAAGGATGGAAAACCTCGTTCTCTTACTGAGTCCGTGTACATGGTAGGTTCTTTTCCCATCCTTCTACCTTTAGTCTGTAGATGACCTTTTCTATGAGATGAGTCTTTTGAATGCAGCATACCATTGGGTCTTTCTTTTTAATCCATTCTGCCAGTCTATGTCTTTTGATTGATGAGTTTAGGCCATTAACGTTCAGGGTTATTACTAAGATATAATTTGTATTCCCAGTCATTTGGGCTTATTTGTTTGGATCATTTTCTTCCCTTGTTTTTTTTTTTTTTTTTCATGTTGTTTATGTATCTTCTCCTCTAGCAGTGCAGTTTGGGGTAGTACAGTTTCCCCCTGTAGGCTTACAGTAATCCTACAGGGTTTCTTTAAGGGGGAGATCAATATTAGTAGTGCCCAGTACAGACAATATGCAACCATAAACCAAATAGCCCCTATGAAGATGCTAACAATATTGTCATAATAAACAGAATGAGTACAATTATTATCTTCAGTATAACAAATAGATTTGCAATAAGGTGTACAGTTTCTAATGGAGAACCAAAAGGATGGTGAGGGGCTTAAGATGTAGCTGTGAATGGGATAAGAAAAGAATACATAGGAATTCTAGATTGTAGAAAGAGTGTTATCAAAAGAAGTTGGTTGTTAGCATGAGAAAAGGGAGAAAGAGACTCTGAAAAAATAGGTAAACAAAAAGAAAAGAGTGTGAAAAAAGTAAAGAAATAAAAACTTAAATTTTTTCAAAAAGGAGGAAAAAAAAGAGAAAAAAAAAAAACTACACTATAACAGTCATATAGTATTCAAACCTCCCAGTCTGCAGTAGCCTGATGTATGAGTGGTACCTGACAATTAGCTTCCAGTCTCCAGCAGGCATCTCAGGATGGGATTTGCCCCCCCTAAAGATAGGAGTTACCGCTTGCAGGATAATCCAAGATGGCTGTTCTGGCTTCCAAATGTGTGCAAATGGGTAGCTGCAGCTCAGGGTGTGGGCAAGGTCGGCTGGAGGTCCTGGAGGTGAGCGCAGTTGGTCGGGCAGGGATCCTGGTGGTGGGGAGCAGTCAGTCAGTCTGAGGACCCCAGAGGCAGGGAGTGGTCAGTCAGGCTGAGGGGTCCCAGAGAAAGGGCTCAGTCAGTCCTCTAGGAGTCTTACAGTTCCTGGCTGATTTCTCAAAATGGCAGCAGCCACGTGTAACCAAACCTGCAGGTACTATGACAGTGAACTTCCAGGTACTAGCAGGCAGCTGGTACTCCACTGGCAGTTTACGGTCAGTCTGCTGGCTGCTGTCAGACGATTGGCAGGTGAACCTCAGGTGGTGGGTAATGGGTAGGTGAAAGGCAGGCGATAGACAGGCAAGAGGCAGGCAAATGGCAGATGACAGGGGCACTCAAAAAGTAGTCCATATGCTGGCAGACTGCAGGTGATCGCAGTAGACAAATGGGGTAAATAGCAGGGCATCAATAAGCAGCAAAAACTGCCTCACCAAGAAACAGATATCCTCTGCTTGAAACCCGAGTTATGGAGTGACAAGGAACAAAGACTCCCTCTAGTCCGCCATCTTGAATCTCATGGTTACATTCTTAAAAATCACAGGGTATAATAAGACCACGTGAAAAATCATTTGTATTTATATATAAGGCAAAGTCGATATGGATCCAATAATTTTAAACAGATTTGTATCCCCAAAACTATCTAGTAGGATAGTGAAAGTAGAGTAGGATACAAATAGGGTCTCCATCCAATAAACATACAATACTTAAGGCACACAAAAACAAAAAAATACATTTATTATCTGTCTAAAATTCAAAACTGGGTTTCTGTGTTTTAGCTGGCAACCCTAGACACAGGGCAGTCTTTGTTAAATGGAACTGATCCACAGGTCAACAAGCATGCTTAGCCCCCACAAAGCTCATGCTAACAGGTCCCCCAATAACTGTGTCAACTAAAAATCCTCACAACTTTCCAAAATTCCCAAGAGCTATCTCTATTGAGCACCACTGTGCTACAGTGAAGATGACCAAAAGCAAGCCGTAGCTTCCCCACCCGTGACAAACAGAACCCTGATCAGCTTCTTAGTGATGGATTCAAATATTAATGAAAAGCTAAGGATACCAGACATTTCAAAAAGATCTTCAATGTCAAATGTAGCCCTTGTTACAGACAAAATTTGAAAAAAAAAATGGGACTTAAAGAAAAGATCAAGAAGAAAAATACTTTAGGGGAAAAAATGTAGATACTCTTTGGAAAGATAATAAAAGAAGAGAATGCTATAGAAGGAGGACACCTCTAAGTGTATTTGAAAATTAAATATATGAGATCCAGAGTTGAATAAGAAATCAATAGAAAGGGTAGAAGATAAATTCAAAAGAGTATCCCAGAAAGTAGAACAAAATAATAAAGAGGTTGACATTAGGAAAGAAAGAGCTGGGAAAGTAGAGTATCAATTCAGTGAATTAAGCATCCAATTAATAAGGATTCTAAAGAGATACAACAGAAAAGTTGAGAATACATTGAAAATATTTCAGAAACTTGGGGATAAATAGAAGTTTCTTAAGAGTAAAAAAGTCACAACAAAATAACTAACAGTAAAAATAGCAAATTTGTGGGCAGGGGGAGACTAGGGATTGAACCCAGGAATGTTCTACACCTGAATTACATCCCCAGCTATTTTTATTTTATTTTATTTTACATTATTATTTTGAAACAGGGTCTCATGAAGTTTCTGAGGTTTTCACTAAGTTGCTAAGGCTGGCCTCAAACTTGCAATCCTCCTGACAGTCTTCTGAGTTGCTGGGATTACAGACATGTGCCACCATGCCTGGCAAGAATAGCAACTTCTTAGCTATAATATAGAAAGCTAGCAAACATGAACAATGTTTTCCAAATGCTAAGGGGAAATTAGTTTTCTGTCTAAAATTTTTATACCCTGCCAAATTATCAATGAAATATGAGGATAATGAAATAAACACACTTGAAAGATGTCAAAAGAATTTTCTCCCATGCACTCTTTCTTAGTAAATTCCCTGAGAATGTGTTCCATGAAAATGAGGAAGTCAATAAACAAGACAAAGTTTGGGAATCCAGGAATGGGGATCAAACATAGGTGAGAATCAAAGTATTTCTAATTCCAGAGCCATGCCACACAGTTGGCCCTGAGAGCAACAGGTCAGCTTTGGGAAAGAGAATGGAGGCAGGAGAGCTGCCTGAAAGTTATCCATTAAATTATCTAACATGTAACCAAGTGGATAAACATATTAAGGGGAACCAAGTAATTTAAGCAAATGGGGTAGGGAGGCAATTAACCCTGTCAATATCCAAAAGTTTACCAAATAAAGGAAACATAATTACAAACATTCTTTAGCTCTACACTGAACAACATTTCATACTTATAAAAATATAAACATTGCAATGGAATTTAACCAATAATTACAACATAACTATATTGGTAGAAAGAGGGATAGAAAACTAAAGTGGGGGACTGCAAGAAAGTTATCTCTTGTTGAATCTACGAGAAATCCACTAGATAAAGTATAAAATTGATGACTCAAACCAACAGTATACATATATATCACATAAATATAAATAGTGAAGAAAAAAGCTAAAAAAGAGTTTCGGATCCAGCAGTACCACTACTGGAGAAATATCCAAAGGAAATGAAATCAGTGTATTGAAGAGACATCTGCACTCTCATGTTTATTGCAGCACTATTCACAAGCCAAGAAACAGAATCAAGTTAAGAGTCTAACAGTGGATGAATGCATAAAGAAAATGAAATATGTCCCTACTATGAAATACTATTCAATCCCTAGTTAGTCTCCCCCTGCCCCAAAATTTGCTATTCCTACTATTAATTATTTTGATGTGACTTTTTTCCTCTGAAGAAATTTCTATTTATCCCAATTTTCTGAAATGTTATTGTGTGTAGGTTATATTCTTTGTGATGGCACTTGATAGGCCCTTTACAAATTTTTGTATCTTTTTGTTCTAAGAATTTTTCTTGAATTATTTGATAAATGCTTTTTCTTCCATAAATAAGGGTGCAGTCCTGTTATTTGTGATATCATGAAAGGATCTGGAAAACATTATGTCAAGCAAAATAAGCCAAATACAGAAGGACAAATACCAGATGATCTCACTCATATATGGAAATTCAAAAGGTGAGCTCATAGAATTAGAAAATAGAATAGTGATTACCAAAGATGAGACTGGAGTGGGTAGGAGGTGGAGAGAGATTGGTCAATGGGTACAAAGTTACAATTAAGATAGGAGGAATGAATCCAGGTGTCCTATTGCACAGTAGGATGACCACAGCTGATAATAACATATTATAGATTTCAAGATAGTTAGAAGAGAGGTTTTTGAAAGTTCTCACCACAAAGAAATTATAGATGTTTGGATGATATGCTAATTGCTCTGATTTGATCATTACACAGTGTATCCATGTATCAAAACATTATTACATTCCATAAATATACATGTTATTATATGTTGACTAAAAGCATTAATAATGTAAATATTGATGGGGGAAAAAAGAGTTTAGGAGTCAATGCTATAGGAGTCAGCCATTTTTTAATGAGCCTTTTGGTACTGTTTAACTTCTAAAGCTAAGTGTGTGTTTCTTAAGATAAAATTGAAAATTAATTTCAAGAAATTAATGGTTATGATAGAAGTGGTTTGGAAACTTGTGAGAGGAGAAAGAGCTACGGTATTCTGACACTGAGTTTAATCATTGAGCTACTCTTTACTCAGTGATGGGGCAAAGTAGACCAGCTTCTTTGAAAAGGGCGCCAAGGACTCTGGATAGAAAAGGACCATAGAGGAGGGATTGGGGAAGGACCCTACTATGCACAACTGTTATGTTATGGCCATATTCTCTCTTCCTCCCTCTCTCTCTCTCTCTCTCTCTCTCTCTCTCTCTCTCTCTCTCTCTCTCTCTCTCTCTCTCTCTCTTTCTCTCTCTCTCTCTTTCTCTCGTGTTTTGTCAAGTCACCAAGAACAGGAAGCTGCTTTCTCTTTTATACAGAACAACAAAGGGATGATTGGATTCAATAATGAAGACTGATAATGGTAACACAGAGAAAACCTGGGCCTCCCAAAAGCTTTAAATTACAACTTTGATGGCACTGATTGGTCCCTGAAATTGTAACTGGGACATGGAGAAGCCACAGAAGAGGCAGGTTATTTTCTAAAACAAACACACACACACACACACACACAGAAAAAATATACAAACAAAAACCTGGAGTCAGATTAAACAAAGATTCCCAGCTACTGACACAGATTGAGGCAGGGGGGCGGGGAGACTAGGAGAGGTGTCTCTTTAAATCTTGCTCTAAACTGAAGGTTGCCTTGTTTGTAGGGTAAAAATTAAATTGTTTAATTGTTGTTCAATTCCAATTGAGTGTCTTATGTTGGTAGAAAAATCCACACAAATGGATTGTGTAATATGTGAGAGAATGTTAATATATTTGACAAGTTAACCATATTTAGGAAGACCATATTTAGGAAGACAAGCCCAGAACCCATCCTCTGCATGGGCAGCAGTTTTACCTGGACCACAGATCTGCAGATCAGAAAAAGCAATCATATATTAGCTTTGCCTAAATCTAGGACTTGATGAGAAACAGCATGTCCCTCTTGAGACTGGGTGTATTTTCAATGTAGGGCATCTCAAACCAGGTCTGTTTATCTGCTCAGGTCTGTTTATCTGTCTGTTAGCTCATCACAGATTCTGGTTGAGGTGACATGGAGGTGACTCTGCAGACTATACTGTGGTCCAGGTGCGTTGGTGTTTCGATAACTATTTCACGAAGAACCTTTGAACACCACATCCAATGTCCGTCTACTGGGGTGTTGGAGGTGGATATGGCTAAGAGCCTGGCCTTCTTACCCCAACCCTGACAGATCTGGAAGCCAAACCCAGCTTCATCACTCTCTGTGGGGCCTGCTGAGGGCATTGTGTGACAACATCACAATCAAATTTTTCCTCTGCCCAATCCTGCCTGTTTTCTTCCCTTCATCCCCCAACTAGCAATGATCTCAAGAATTCCCCCTAATAAATATCTTTACACTGACGGAAAAAAAGGAAGGGAGAGGAAGAAGGAAAGGGAGGAAGAAAGAAGAAATGAAGGAAACAAAGCAAACCATTGAATGTTTAATAAGTTCATTGAAAATCTACAAACCAGAGCTTAAGGCAATCATTTCTGAAGAGGTTATTCCAGACTTTGGTTGATTTTTTTCATTGTGCATTTTAACTAGGCCCTAAACAACCCCTCAAAGTGGATTCAATTTGGCCAAAGCTCCAAAACCACCATCTCTCAAACTGCAGAGTCCTGGATCCCCATATAATCTGTGGCAAAAACTCCCTGATGAAATGTGAAGTGATCCTGGATCTGGCTACAGGGAACTGCCATTAGTAAAGCAGAAGTCACTTAGGGCTACTATGCCCTCACCCTGGGAGGCCTTGTGGTGGAGAGGGAGTCATTGGCACAGTCATCCACACCACAAGTTCTTGCAGCAGGTCGTGGTGGACTCATAGGAGTGTGCACATGTGAGAAAGAAAGGGCCTCCTGCTATCAACTTCTGGTAATAACACACTAACGATGCAGCTGTCCCCACTCTTCAGGAGACCAGCTACTACTCAATTACTGCTGGCACCAAAACTGTTTATTGAGTGGTCATCACTTGCCAGGCACATTCCTAACTTCATTCAATCACTGTAACAATCTCATGAGACCGTGAGTGCCATTTTCCATTTGAGAAAACAGGCTTTAAGAGGTCAAGTAACATGTTGAAGACCAGATGGAGTTGGTATGCAAGCTTATGTAATCAGAGCAGAAATCCTGTTTCTATTTTTGTATAAATAAATTTGTCTTGGGTTTCTGTCACTTACAACCAAAAGAGTACCATCCAATATTGAAAATTTGTATGATGGGCAAAACATGAAGCCACCAAGTCACATGACAGGCAGCTGGGCCTGAGAAGCTTCTGGAGTCAGAAGTTCACGCCCTTGAGGGCTTCATCACTCGCTTCTGTTGCTCTGCATGAGATGGTTTCCTACACTGAGTGTTTGATAGTATGTTGACTTAGAGTGATTATTTCTGGGATTACAGGTGATTTTTAAATTTATTTTAATATTTTATCATTGGATTTTTTTTTTAGTTTTCTGCAATCTGTTTCTTAGGTAATGTTTAAGAAGGTTTGAAGAAAACAAAATTAAAACAAACTCCAAAGTGCTAATTGCTCACTTCCACTTCACTGTTAACTATCCCAGAAAATATACCAGGCAGACTGTGAAAGCCAGGGACATGGACTAAATGTGGCTGGATGAAATGCAGAGATGTCAAATCTTTTTCTCTCATTTTCTCTTTTTCACTCCAACTTAAAGGGAGCTGACTGCTGTGTCTCAGAGGAGGGGCATCACAGAACAGAAAACAAATAGCATGGAAGATGCTTTCTTTCATGGCTTTAATTTCTAAAGCTTAAGAATAAGAGGGGGAGAGGAATTTTAGATGAAAGCAGTGTATGAGGAAGATGCATGAACTAGATTCTAGATGCATGATTCAAGATTCTAGAAAGATCTGCCAGGGAGAGGGGTAGGAGGCAAAGTCTTTAAGCACAGGTACAGAGATTAAGCTTTTCTTTTCTTTTTTCTAACTGTACATATATGATTGTGTTAAAAAATTAAGACAACTTTCTAGTAATTCATGCATTGAACAATGTGAAAGTATACACAGGAAACACTAATATAAGAAAACACTTCAGCATTGACGAGAAAAGCACCACCAAACAAGAATCCCCACCAAAGTTTTAGAAGTTCTATAAAGAAGAAAAAGCCATTGGATCAAGGCTCTGAAGTTGTTTCTATTTTGAAGCTATTCCTTTAAGTTTATAGCTCATCAGAGTCAGAAATCAAGCCAAGTAAAGTCCTGTGAAGATATTTTTTGGTACTCTGGTTTCTGAAAAACTTAGGGCAAATGCACTCTCATGTTTTTTCTGCATAAATACCTCTGTCCTGGTTTTTGCTTCTATGCTTCTAGATGTTACCCACCGAGGATCCATGAGTTGGATGCTCCAGGATATGTTCCAGAGTCTTCTCTGCCGGCCTTCTTCCTCCTATGTGGAGATGGCCCAGTCCAAGATAAATCACATCCTTATAACAAGTAATAACCAACTTCTTAAACCTAAGAAAGCAAATAAGAGTACCGGATTGGGAGTTGTAGAGTGAGAAAGAGAAGCGTCTTAGCACCCGGTTCAATTTTGTTTGTTCTAAATGTTTTTCAAAGTACATTTTAAATTTTGGAATACTTTTAGACTTATGTAAAAGTTGCAAAGATAATACAGAAAATTACTATCACCCAGTTGTCCCTAATGTTAACAAAACTAAGAAAATAATATTAGGCAATTTAACTAGACTTTAGATTTCACCAATTTTTCCAGTAATGTCTTTTTCTGTTCTAGAATCCAATGCAAAATACATACTCCATTTTGTGATTCATTGTTTTTCAGTACAATTTTTATTTTTATAAAAGTTATATGTATTCCCAGTTGAAAAAAAATGATCAGATATGACACATAACAAAGAAAATCAGTCTTCTGCCCAAGCCCTTCTCACCTCTAGTTCCCTGCCCTCAAAGGCAAGCAAGGTCAGCTTTCCCAATTCTTTCACCCTCTCTCCTTTCTATCCAGCCACACCAGCCTCTGAACGCTTCCTCAAACATGCCAGTCCTATACCACTTTAGGGCCAATGCTTTGCTCAGACTGCCTATGTGACATCTTCCCAATAAGGCCTACGACTCACCACACTGTTTTAAATTCTCAAACACCTTACACTATGCAGACCCATTCTCTCTTACTCTGCTTTGTTCTTTTTTCCCCCACGACACTGTTTTTTTATTGAATGGTTTTATATATTATTATCTCTCTTTCCCTACCGGCAGATAGAAACCTAGAAGACAGTACCTTGCACACAACAGTCACTTGATAAATTTGTTGAATGAATGTGCATTGAGAGAAAAGGAAAGCCAGAAGCTGTTAAGTTCCATCCTCCTTCAGGTCTGCAGCATTCCTCAAATTTCCCTAGTGACAGAGCCTACCATGGAGCCAGCAGCAAGGAAAACAATGTGACATGCAAAATTCCAGCCCAAGTGTTATACAATAGAGTGTCAAAGGGTGGTTTTACAGCTGACAGACAATAATGTAATAACTAGAATATACATACATATAACATTACCCTGAATTAATCTTCAATATAGTTGGAGTTTGATTTTTATATTATATTATTTACATTATTTTAAGCATAGAATATTATTCACAGCTAAGTCATGTTATATATACCATTATTCCATTTCCTTTTTTAAATTTTTTAAAATTTGTTTTAATTAGTTACACATGACAGTAGAATGCACTTTGCAATATCATATATAATGGAGTATAATTTCTCATTCTTCTGGTTATACATGATGTAAAATCTCATCAGTCATATAGTTATATATGTACAAAAGGTAATAATGTCTGCATTCTACTGTCCTTCCTTTCTCCTTAACCCCTCCCCTTCTTCACTCCCCTCTACCTAATCTAAAGTAACTCTATTCTTCCCTAGCACACACACCCCTTATTGTGAATTAGTATCCTCATATCAGAGCAAAGATTCATCCTTTGGTTTGGGGGGTTGGCTTATTTCATTTAGCATGATATTCTCCAGCTCCATTCATTTACCAGCAAATACCATAATTTCATTCTACTGAGGTTTGAACCCAGAGGCACTTTACTACTGAGCTATATTCCCAACCCTTTTAAAAATTTTTAAAATTTTGAGACAGGGTCTTACTAAGTTGCTTAGGGCCTTGCTAAGTTGCTGGGGTGGCCTTGACTTTGTGATGTTCCTGCCTCAGCCTCCAGAATCACTGGAATTAGAGAGGTGCACCAACAAACCCAGCTCACATTTCTTTTCTTATAGAAATATGTTTTCCCTAGCTTTATTAATTTCCTTACTTTTCTATTTATCAACTTTATCTCAGATTTATCCTCAAATGTCTCACATAATACTCAATACAAACACATCAGGAGTCTATCAGTTCATTTCTTCTCTGGGTTACATCATTCCATGCAGTCCTCTGTCCTCTTGTGTTTTTATTGCTTTAGCTTCTTTATTCCTACAGTGAAGTCTTCTCATATTCTGTAACAGCCTTTCAATACAATTTTCCATATAAGGCAAGTGCATCAGATCATTCATCAGTTCTTTTCTTTTTCTTCCTCCAGGAGCCCTGGACCCTCTGGTCCCAGCTGGGTTGTTTCTTCTGAAGGCCTGATGCATAGTTGTTGCTCTGGAACTTCCCTTCCCCATGATCATGAGTGTCCTTCTCTCCTACATCAAATTCCGTATTTCCTGGGTCCCAATTTTTCTCTTTCTTGGATCATTTTTGAGGCTCACATCCTCCAGTGTCTTTCTGAGAAAGAATTTCCTGGAGGTAGATGTTTTCCATATTTGAATCAGTCTGCTCTCAGACTTGATGAACAGTTTGTCTGGGCAAGGAAATTTAAGTTGAAAACCGTTTACCACAGTCTATTGAAAATATTCTTCCATGGTCTTCTACTTTTTCAAATTTCTATTGAGAAGTTCTATGTTATTCTGCCTCCCAGTCCTTTTTACACAACCTACTTTGTGTGTGTGTGTGTCTGTGCTCCTCTGGACTTAAGAACTTTTCTAGTTTCCTGTGTTGTTTGTATGTTTGTTGGTTTGCTTGTTTGTCTGTCTGTTTGTTTGTTTGTTGTTTTGGTCTCTGGTGATCCTTGACTTTACTTATGTGCAAAAAGGAGAACCTGAAAGGCTATTGCTCAACGTGTGTGAATGGAGCTTGTTGATTGGCAGGACTAACCTTGTTATAGAATGACTGGACAAGGATCCAGGTATTTTTAAATTTTCTTTCAGTATTTTCTCTTAGACTGGTTAGTTTTTCGGAGAGAAGTGACTTCATTTCCTTTGTTAGGTATTTCTGATGGAATGGATGTAGTAGGGGAAGGTCTGCTTGGCATAAGGACTTTTTTATTTAATTCCATCTTTTTCAGTATGGTACTTTTGTTTTGCCCTCTTTTGTCCCAACTCCACTTCAGTTCAGCCTTTGTGGAGAATATATTTGTTCCCATTCTCTGCCAGAGTGAACAATTTGCTGGCTGTGTTGGGAGGAGAGATAGAAGTCTAAGAAGGGTCTTACTCAGTCCTCTTGTTTGGAGTCATGCCTTGAGCTATTTCTTGGATCTACCACTATGTGACTCTGAGGATATTGTGTAGGACCCAGTTTCTTCCTCTCGACTCTGAGGGCCTTTGAGATGTTGCAGATCTCCAGTACCTCCCCCAAGCCCTGTCTTTCAGAAAATGGAGTTCTCTGTCTAGTGAGTAACACAGACCAGAAGATACAGGAGGTGAAGAAACCAGAAGTGACAAGTGGATAAGCAGATGGAAGACATTGAAGTAAAGATAGGACTCGAGAGGTTAAAAGTGAATTGAAGAAGCAGGGAAGAGGAGTGCCCGCTCAGGTGGTCCCACATGAAGATCATATTGCTACGGGATCATCACAGCATGTTTGGGGCCCAGTCAATAGACCAAAGATTCCTAAGGATGATGAAGGTGGAGAGTGAACTGGGGCCAGATTATGGAGAGTTTGAGTCTCTTATCTAAGATCTGATGATTAAAATCACCCGGAGAGTTTTTTTAAAAATGCCATGAACCCCACCCAGGCTTTCCCAGGAATTTACATGTCTTTAAACTTCCCACACACTTCTGATGAACTGGCACGTTTAGGAATCACTTCCTTAGGCAATGGAGAACCATGGATGGTTTGTAATCCGGTACAGTGATAAAATTGGAAACTTTAGAAAGATGGCTTGGATAGGCATATTCAAGGTGAACTGTAGGTGAAAGGACAAGAGACAGGTACTCAAGAGAGGTACTCAAGAGACAGGTACTCAAGAGATAGGTACTTCAATATCCCACAGAGATGGTCATGAGGACCAATAGGAGGAAAGGAGTCATGGAAACAGAAAGGAAAGATTATGACAGTCTGCCTGTTATGGTTTGAATTGTGTCCTTTCCCCAAAATTCATACACTGAAGTCCTAACCCCCAGTACCTCAGAATGTGACCTTATTTAGAAATACAATAATTGCAGATGTAATTAGTTAAGTTAAAATGAGGACATTAAGGTGATCCCTAATCTGACTAGTGTTCTTATAAAAATAAGAAATTTGGACACAGGGCAGACATGCATATTGGGAAGATATGTGAAGAAAAGTAGGAGAAGACAGTGTATACAAGTCTCTCCATAAGGACAGAGACCTGGAACAGGCTCTTCCTCCCTAGTGGACACCTTGATCTCAGAGTTCTAGCCTGAACAAATGTAACAATAAATTTCTGTGGTTTAAGTCACCCCGTTTGTGGTACTTTGTTATGGTGGCCATAGGAAATAAATACACCATAATTCTGGAAACACCTCCACAGATTCAAGTTACCTCTTTTTCACTATCGTGAGCAGTGGTTCCTCCAAGCCACCTTCTTGAGAGGGCTGGAAGCTCTGGTTGCAGAGTGAGGCATTGTTTCCAACATTGTAGGATGAATTTCTACTACCAGAAGAGTGAATAGGGATGGCTTTTCCAAATCATCAGCCAGTCAGTTCTCAGAAGTCACCTGAAAAATCAAAAAAACAACTCTAGAGATTGGACAAAAAAGATGCTATTTGTGTGGGAAGTAATGTCCATTCTTCCCACATGAGGAAGACATTGTTGCCAAGCATCTCAGACTGTGGGAAAAGCCAGAGGAGAAGGGAGACTCATTTGTGTGGAGCCACCAACATCCCACTAGTGACTCATCCAGAGAAAGCAGAGAGGAAAGACATGGAACAACCTAAAAAAAAAAAAAAAAAAGATGGCAAACATTGATTCTGTCATTTAGATTTAGTGGTTTAACCTATGCTGAAATAACTGTCCTTCTTGGTTAAATAAAGAATTTCCAAGAACTCAATATATGAAGGTTAATGGCATGATGGCTGATACAGTCTCATGAGACCAGGGAGTGGTGACCCAGCCCCAGAGTTCAACTCTTGGCCTCCCTCACATTCTTGAATCAACCTGGACCCATGGCCAGCTACTCAGTGTGGTCCTTGCTAACATCTTTGACCCCTTTGACCATTTTACCTGCCAATCCTCACCTACTACCTGCTCACTCTAGGGCTGCTAAGTTCTGCTGGAAAAAGTTATCACAACTGTGATACCACAGGGTCTGCTAAGTATTCCCACTCCCCAGTCACATCTGGCTCTTCCTGGTTCACAGTGTTGCATCTGGAGTTGGCTTTCTGTTGCTTCCCTCATAGCCCTTCAGAGAATTTTCTAGGCTCCAGTCTCCAGTTCCATTTCCATACCGCTCACTTTCACCTGAAGATGTCACTTTCATTTCCCAGTTAAGTAAAAGTCTCCAGGCATACGCCGCCTCAGAACTTCTCCCCGTGCACAGCCATCCTTTCCTGAGTTCCTACTGTTTCAGAGGAAGAAGTGACGATTTCAGTTCCTTGTCCAGGCAAACTCACCTCTGCTCTGAATCTCAGTCCCCATTGCAACACCAATGTTATTTATTTAAAACCAACAAAATCTTTTATTACAGAACATTCTAAACTCATATGAGTGATTTTATTTCCTTCAAACCTGTCCTTTTTATTTGTAAGTTTAGATCTCCTCCACACTTAAACACAACAAAAAGAATTTTTTTGTCATTGGTTTGTTTTGATACTAGAGATTGAACCCAGGGTGCTTTCCCCTGAGGTTCAATCTGCAGTCCTTTTTATTTTGAGACAGGGTCTCATTAAGTTGCCCAGGTTGGTCTCTAACTTGGGATCCTTCTGCCTCACTCTCCTGAGTAGATGGGATGACAGGCATATGCCACCATGCCGGGGCTCTTCTGTTTCTTAACTCCCTGTGGTCTAGTTTCAATCCCTACCATTCTATTGAAATGCATCTTTAGTTTTTCTAACTTTATTATTTTGTAATAAATTTCAATTTTTAAAAACATTTACAAAACATTTGAAAAGAGTTTCCATATGTCCTTTATCAGTTTTCCCAAATGTTAGCAGGTTAAATAGTGTCTATTTATCAAAATCAGGAAATTAACATTGTTACAATACTATTAACTCAACTACAGACTATTAGAATTTCACCAATTATCCCAGTTGTCTAACTTCAAAAGCCATCCTTTCAGAAAGAGCTTTTAACTGTCCAAGATTTCATCTCACTCCAGTGGAATGACAATTATCAAGAATACAAATGTTGGTGAGGGTGTGAGGGGAAAGATACACTTATAGATTGTTGGTGGGACTGCAGATTGGTGCAACCATTATGGAAAGCAGTATGGAGATTCCTCGGAAACTTGGAATGGATCCATCATTTGACCCAGCTATCCCACTCTTTGGTTTATACCCAAAGGACTTAAAATCAACGTACTGCAGTGACACAGACATATCAATGTTTATAGCAGCTCAATTCATGATAGGAAAACTATAAAACCAACCCAGATACCCTTCAACAGATGAATGGATAAAGAAAATGTGGTACATTTACACAATGCAATATTACTCAGCCTTAAAGAAGATTGAAATTATAGCATTTGCAGGTAAATGGATGGAACTAGAGAATATCACACTAAGTGAAATAATCTAATCCCCAAAAACCAAAGGTCAAATGTTTTCTCTGATAAGTGGATGCTGATACATAACCTGGTGGCAGGGAGGGAAGGCATAAGTGAAGAATGGAGGAACTTTAGATTGGGCAGAGGGAAATGAGGGGAATCAGAGGGGGGAAGGAAAGATGGTGGAATGTGACAAACATCATTACCCTATATACATGTAACATTACATGAATGGTGTGACTCTACATTGTGTACATTCAGAGAAATGAAAAGTTGTACCCCATTTGTGTACAATGGATCAAAATACATTTGCTATCATGTATAACTAAATAGAACAATTTAAAAAAAGCTTTTTACTTGAGTCATCTTAAAGATCTTTTTAAAACTTAATTTCTGAATGTAAAAGTAATGAATCGCAAGTAGAAAATTAGGAACTAAAGAATTGCAGAAAGAAGAAAATAAAAACCACCCACGATCTGACAAGGGATAAAAACAATTTACAGGATATACAAGGGACAGAAGAGTATGTTAAATACCACCAATACAGAGTTATCATTAGCAAAATTCTATGGTTTTCTTCAGAAAAAAAAAATTAAGAGATAAAAGGGAAAACAGTATGTTAAGAAATTCATGAAATAGAGTAAGCAACTGCCATGTGTAAACTTTGCATTCAAATTTAAATATACTGCAAGAAAAAATTCTAAGACAATCTGTGAACTGTGAATATTTATTTCTAACATTAAAAAATTGTTAACTTTTATGTTTATATAAAGAACATTCATTTTAGAGATACATATGGAAATATTTACAGATATAATGACTGCTTCAAAGAAGGGAGGAGGTGAGGATACAGGACAGATTGGCCATGTACTAATAATTGGTGATGTTGAGTGATGGGTGAATCAGATTCATTAAACTATTTTCTCTACAGTTATGTGTTTTGAAATTTTCCATCACAAAATGCTTTAAAAAAAAAAAGAACCATCATTTCCCATTTCTCATCAATGAAGTTCATCTTGATACTCATCTATTAAACAAATACTTATTGTACATTTTATTAATATAGCTTATTACCCCGGGATTAGTGAATATGATCTTTGCTCTCTCAAAGCTCACAGCCTCCTTTGGAAGATTATACTTTCACAAAGAAAATGGAGAACAAGTTAGGGCAATATTTAACAATGTGTTTAATCAACTATAATCAAATTCCATAATGTGTAATCTAGACAGTTTCCTGGGTGGTCAAGCTGGGGAGGAGCTGGTAGAAGTTAGAAGGTGAGGTAGGGAGGGGCAGACACAGAAATCTTCACTAGAAGGTTGAGCTGACCTAAAGGCAGTTGAATGCCGTAAGGAAAGTAGAGGCTGAAATAATTTCACAGAATAATTATTCCTGTTTTCACAGGGGGCAGGAAGGGGAAGAGGATAAACCAAGAGGATCCTGCCACCTACTTAGTTAATGATTCTTCATGTTGGAGTACCAGTAGATGACAATGGATGCCAGTTACATTGTTCCCATGTGGTAATTATCATAATTATAAACACCAGGGAATAATATTTACCTGTCAGAAGACTGGTTGAGTAATGGGTGTCTCCCAAACCTGTTGCTGAATAAAAGCAATTCCTGGAGAATCAGCTTTGATTAATGAAGCTTCTGAGTTTTAGTCTTTATTTTGAGTTTCCAAGTTGTCATTCAGATCAATAAGGTCACTTCTTCATGCTTCACCTAAAAGAAGTGGATTTGCCTGGAAGTCCAATTTGCCTCAGTCACGAATGGTCTTAAGTAAGGCATGGGCCCATTGTGAGTTATAAAATGCAATTTCAGGAATCCTAGAAAGAAACCTATGCCCCAAAAGATCTCCACCAAGAGCCTGTCCACATGTCTGAAATGACCCCATTATATATCTTGCAGTTGTACCCAGTTCCCTTCTTAAAATGTAAGCATTCTTGTGCAAGGCACACTTTAAAAGCTCAAATCTTTCGGTTTGAATGTGATTAAACTGCATTTTAGGGGAAGAGGAATGTTCCCTGAACCCAAAAGGTGGGGGACAAAAGCCAACACCTTGCCTGGCTTAAGGGAAAAGGCCCCTGTCTCAAGACGCAGACAAGACCGGTTCCTCTGCTTCTGCAGGAACCTGCAGTAACTGGAAAGCCAGCTTGGTGGAGCCCGTAGGCAGCCCACCCTTGGACGTGCAGAGCGTCAGGCCTCGCTGTCCCCAGGGGGGTAGCACGTGGAAAGACAACTATCCGTGCTCCGATCCTCGGTGCAAGTGGATGCAGTTATGTAAGGTCTTAGGAAACACGCAGGACCGGTCCGGGAACCAGCAGTAGGGCTGCGAAGGGAAGGGACTCATACCCACGCAGGATATTGCTCAGCCCCCTGCTCACAGGCTGGGCAAAGGATGCTGCGCCCGCCCTGAGCTGCAGGTATCCCTGGCTCACGAGGCCTGTCTGGCGGAGTTTCAAGTAAAGCTAGACTGGAGGGGTTTAAATGAATGACGTGGTCTATCCGAAGTCATAGTTCTAGTAATCCTATTTCTGTAACTAACCCGGTTCTCATCTCCCGGCCCCAAATCGACTCACGGCCGCGAGCGCCCTCATGCGGCAGTGATCGGCGCTCGCACTGCCACCTTCAGAAGAAAGGAGAAATTGTAGTTGGGTAGCAATGACTGAAAGGTAAGATTTCAGAGCAGAGTAGTGTGTATTTCGGGTTACTAGAACTGTTGGAATTACTCACGATTACATATATTTTTCCAAAGAGCACAGCAGTTGGCAAAAGATTTGATTTAGTCTCCACATCCTCTGGAGGTTACCCTTTGGTTTTTGTTTTTGTTTTTGTTTTTGTTTTTGTTTTTTTTTTCATTATTGATGACAAATATTTACACAAATGCAATTCAGTATTGTAAAACAGAAGTTCATCACCAAAGCATGTAATTGGTGCACATCAGACAAAACTGGTTTTTTACCAGTGCCACCGCCATGATGTCACTGTGATTTCCATCGCAGTTAGCTCTGCCCTGCCTTCATTGCTCTGAATGACCCAAGTAACATCACCAGTGGTCATCATCTGGGTCATTCGCAGCCTAGCAGTTACCTCATCACCCTACTGTGCACCAGAGCAAGTCTTTCTTCAAGCATTCCAATACCATGATTCCAGAAATGAATGAACACTGTAAAAAATAATTTTAGAACAATTCCATTAGAATGATGGTTAAGAGTTTTAATCCTGACTCCAAGTCACTGCCTTTGTGACCTTGAGAAGGTTATTCATTCTCCCTGTGCCCTAGTTTCCTCACCTACTGCCTGGAAAACATAATAGAGACCTCGGGGGCTGCTGTGCATTTTAAGTGAATAATATGTGTGAGTGTTTGCAGTCTAGCACACTGAGAAAGAGGATGAGCGCTACGCTCAAAACATCCCAGAGTGTGCTCAGGTTTTGAAACTTGATAATTTGAGGTTGTACAATTACTTCCCTCCTTTGTGCCTCAGGTTTTGGTCTATAAAATGGGGATGATAAGAGTATCTATCTAACCAGATATTTATGAAGATTAAATAAGGTAATATGTCTCCCAGGCTTAGACATGATAAAGATTCAATTTATGTTAGTCTTATAAACCTAACTAGCCTTTGCTATTTTTAGTATTCTGTTGTCTGGAGATCTGACTTTTAGACTTCCAGATAAATAATCTTCATCTGTTTGTTCATCATTTTCCATGTGTGATCCATTTTCCCTATGTGATCCTCCACCACCGTGGGAAATAAGTGTCCTTATGCCCAGTTTATAGATGAAGAAACTAAGACTCAGAGTGGTTTGCTGACTTCCCTGAGGTCAACAGCAAGTGGGACCAGGATACTCACTGCTTCTCTCTCCAAGACCAGCTGCCTTGATTGTGCCTCTAAATATGATGACCCCACATTTTATTTTATAATCCTTTGCCAGATGTCCACACAGTTTTGAAGTTTTTCAAGTTGTGGCAACTTTCTAACCAGACCTCAAATTTTCAGGAAACTAAAATACAGTTAGAATCCTTGTTCATAACAAACCTTCTTTGTGACTTTTTAATGGCCCGTTAGGTGTTGCTTTCAGAGGGTAGACTGCAGGAGGTAGCAGAGCCAGCCCGGGGAGCCAGGAGGTGCCAACTTCTCAAGAGCCACAAGAGCCTTGCCCCTTGCCCATTCCCAGCACCACACACTCGGTTTCTGAAAACTCCTGCAGTGTAGTGAAATTACTCCTCTTCTTCCTCTTTCTTCCCTGAAGACTATGGGTTCTGTGAAGCTCAAGATGGTGTCTAACATGTCAGTTCTTTAAATGTTCTTTTGATTTTCTTTTTATTAAAAAAGAAATGCTGAGCTGGGACTGGGGCTCAGTGGCACAGCGCTTGCCCGCACACGTGAGGCACTGGGTTAGGTCCTTAGCACCACATACAAAATAAAATAAAGGCATGCTATCTACAGCTACAAAAAAATTTTTTTAAAGAAAGAAATGCTGAGAAGAAATCATTCATGGAAAGGAGTCAAGAAACAAGATGACATTTTTTAGACAATAACAGATCCAACCCAATCTGTATAGAGAGAAAGAGATTAGGATAGACTATAATTTTGGCAAAAGAGCCCACTGAAGAACTAGATTCCTTCCTTGATTAAAAAATACTAACAACTAGCCTTAGTATTTAAAAAATACTAACCATGAGCAGACACTATGCTTAGCATATTGATATGCTGAGTGACTCAATATGTAGTTGACCTCAAGTATCATAAATTCGGCATCCATGGATCAAAAATATTTAGAAAAAAATTGCATCTGACTAAACATATAGACCTTTTTTCTTGTCATTATTCACTAAACAATACAGCATAACAACTATTAACATGACATTTACATTGTATTAGGTGTTATACATAATCTAGAAATGATTTAAAATGTATGGGAAAATGTGCATAGGTTATATGCAAATTTTATACCATTTTATATAAGGGACTTGAGCATCCGTGAATTGAGATAATAGCAGGGGTCCTGGAACCAAACCTCCACCTCTGGAGGGATGACTGTAGTAAGTCCTTTAGTCACATTCTCATTGTACTGATCAAGAAACCAGCTAAGAGAGTTTGGGTTTACCAACATCACACAGCTAGTAAGGAAAAATATGTTAGAACTTTGACTTGAATCCCATTCTAACACTGAGAGAGAAGGCTTTAAGTCTGGTCCTGCCTCCCAGGAGTGGCAGGGCAGCGGCAGAAGTGGCGACCAACTCAGGGGAGGCCTCTGATGGGGTGAGGGTGTGCATGCTTCCTACACGCACCATCTGGATTCCTTCGCTTCATTTTCCACCCCAGTGGCTGGGGTCTGTACCAGAGTCATCTTCTTTGGCCTCTTGCTCTGCTGTGCCTGGCATTCCTGGCCCTCACTCAGGTCCAGAGTGCTCTCTTCCCTAGTCCCTGGCTCTAAGGCAAGGGGGAATATCCAGTGTCAGAGATCAGCAAAGCCCTCCATGTGACCACCCGGCAGACTGGCACTCATCTTCCTGGCAGACTGCAATCACGCCTACAATGAGTGGTTTCAGTGGCTGTCAGCCAGGCCCAGGTCTCATCTCTCCATCAGTCAGTCACAGATGCCCAGGTCACAGGACGCAGCTGATCCTTGCATGTCCCTGGCCCTCAAGGCCAAATGTTTCCACTCAGATCATGCAGTCCTAAAGCCTCCACCTTTCCTTTATTCATGTCTCCATTTGTCCCTTCCCAGTAAGCCTCCCAGAGCCAGATTCTTTCATCACTGACTAGTGTGGACAATTTTGCTTCCTGAGTTTGATTTCCAGGTACTCGACAGCTCTAGTAAATCCAGCAATAACTGTACAAGTAGACCCAGATATTCAATGGCTTCTCATGCCCAAGAATTTTTTTAAAAACTTTTTAAGGGTTGTTTGGAACAGAATTCCAAATCTATTTTCTTGTTATATTTGATCCTAAAATAAATATTAGGCCCTGTGGAAGACTGTAGAATCATCGATCACAGACTGGACACCTGCAAGAAAGACAGTGAAACACCAGGCCAATGCCGTGATGCTCTATGCCAATGTGGTAGTCTGTGCCAGCACAGAACTTGAGGAAAAGCAAGGACAGGGAGAAGGCATTGCCGGAGGCCGGGATTCTGAAATGGGATTCAGAGCAATTTACAAGGACACAAAGCAAGAGCTTCTTAACTCCCAGGAGCAGAGGAGCCACTGGGAAAGCCATTAAAATGCAGATTCCAAGGCCCTTCCCCCAGAGAGTCTAATTCCTTGGGCCTGCAATAGAGCCCAGAACCTTCAGGACCAACTGGCCCCTTCCTGAAGCAAGAGATCCACAGATAACACTCAGAGAAAGACTGCTTGAGGGACCAAGAACCACAAGGAGATGGACCCAGAGCATGAAAAGAGAGGGAGTGGGCAGAGAGGAAGAAAGGCAGAAAGGGGGAGAGAAAGAGGATGCGACATGAATGAGGAAAACACCCAGAGATTCCCAGACTCCTACATCCTTCCACAAGTGAATCTCTCTCTACTATTCATGAATCCCACATTCCAGAGAGCAGTCAGCAGCCTCTTTCATGTTTGCAGTATAGGCAACACCATTGCAGGTCATCCCGCTTTTTATTATTTTTATTAGAATTATGTTTATCCTATTGAACTTAAAATATACCTTCCATTATTTTTTTCCTATTCCCACAGAATAAAAAGATCTGAAAACTAATTAATATGTGACTGACTTATAATCCACAATCTTTGTGTATGAAGCAACTTTATTGAGGTATAATTGATAGATAATAAAATTTCCATGTTTAAAGTATACAGTTAGATCAAGTTTTCACACAAGGAGACACCTGAGAAACCATCCCCACAATCAAAATAATAAATATATCCACCATCCTCAGAAGTCTTCACAATCTCTTTTGTAACCCCTCCCTCTGCATCCTATCCTCTAACATGTCTAGGAAACCACTGATCTCATTTCTGTTGACATAGATTACTTTGGATTTTATAGAATTTTATGTACATGGAAACTTATATATGTTTTTTACCTGACTTATTTATTCACATAGTAAATTTTCTTCTCCTCCTTTTCCTCCCCTCCTCCTCCTCCTCCTCCTCTTCCTCCTCTCCTCCTCTCCTCCTCCTCTTCCTCCTTCTCCTTCTTCTTCTCCTGGCTTGTGTGTGTGTGTGTTGGTGTGTGTGTGAGCTGAGGGCACACAAGCAGTACTGGGGATTGAACCTAGAGGTGCTCTGCACTGAGTTACATCCTCCAACCCACTCACCCACCCGCCCTGCCCCTTTTCTTTTCTTTTTTTTTTTTTTTTGAGACAGGGTTCTGGTAAGTTGCCCAGACTGGTCTTGAATTTGCAAACTCCTGCATCAGCTTCTGAGTATCTGGGATTACAGGTGTATGCCACCCTGCCCAGCTACCTGATCATTTTGAGATTCATCTATCTTGCTGCATATATGTATAAATATATATTTATTTATATATAAATGTATATATATTATATATACATTTATTTATACATAAATGTATGAATATACATTTTCATTCCTCTTGGATGATTATCTAGAAGCAGAATGATTAGATCACATAAGGTGTATGTTTAAGCTTTTAGGAAACTGCCAAATTAGAGCTGGGGGTATAGTCCAGTGGCAGAGTGTTTGAGGCTGAGGTCCTGGGTTCAATCTCCAGCACTACAAAAATAAGGAAACTTCTAAACTTCTTTCCAAAGTGGCTGTACCATTTTATCTCAGCAATGTATGAGAGTCAGTTGTTCCATATCCTTTGAAATACTTGGCAAGGTTGATACTTTTTAATTTTAGTAATTCTAATGGATAACCAGGAGTATCCATTATGTTTTTAATTTGTATTTCCCTGTTGTTGAGTGATGTCATCTTTGACATATGTCATCTTTGATGAAGTGACTGTTCAAATATTTGGCCTCTTCACATTTTTGGCAGAAGAAAGGGTTGTCTTATTATGACTAACTTTTTGTCCCCATGGTTAAATCAAGAGCTGTGTATTTAATTCATTGTCTTCTAAAAACATTCCATACTTTGTATTTTTTACCCTGAAGTCACAGAAGTGATAAATACCAGCAAATGAAAATCTCATGAAATTTCACTTTATAATAGAATAATATTATTAAATAGCTCATAGATAACTTTTAAACCAAATGTTTATTCTTTGGGACCTAATAGATAAATAAACACGGGAGGGGTATGGGGTTATAGATTAGTGGTAGAGTGTTTGCCTAGAGTACCCAAGACCCTGGGTTCAATCCCCAGCACCACAATAAAATAAAGTTAAAATAAATAAATATGGGGAAAAGGTAAGTTCAAAGCTTCAAATGAACAAAATTAAAGCAAGCTCTAGGAAACAAATTCTAAATGGAAAAAACAACAATAACAAAAAGGTTTTCTCAAGAACTAAATACTAACAAAACAATTCATAAACTACAGATTGTACAATGTGATTGACTATTACAGGGGAATACATGCATGTAATATATACTGGGCTTATAAATTAGTATCTCCATTATTCTGTATTTAGCTTGAAAAATTACTTTTTCTATCTCAAAAAAGGTCAGACACAGTGGTGCACACCTGTAATACCAGCTACTCAGGAGGTTGAGGCAAGAAGATGGAGAGTTCAAGACCAGCTAGGCAATTCAATGAGGCCCTGTCTCAAAAAACTAAAACTCAAAAGGGGTGGGAGCAGGTAACTCAGTGGTAGAGCACCCCTGGGTTCAATCTCCAGTACCACAAAAAAGAAAGAATTAGCAGCAAAAAACTGACCCAAAAATGCCTGGAAAATCACATTAGGCTAATTGTGATGATTTTATACGATTGGACAATGATGAAGTCATGAAAAAGGTCATGGCAAGCCATAAAGCCCCAGAAAAGCTATTGACAACGTAGTATTTTTCCTATCATGGATAAATACTCATTTAGTTAATGAAAATAGGTCCAGGAATGATATCTCTCATGATTAGACACGTTTCCTTAACACATGTGAAATTTGTAGCATCATAAAAATGATTGGTATAAAATGCTAATGTCCCCTCTTGATGTGTTGACTGAGGCCTCAACTGGGTTCCTGCCTGAGTTGATGTCCACTCTGAATTCTGCAAGTGCATTGCCCTTTGGTCTTTTTAAAAAGCAATATTTTCTGTTTGTTTATTTTTGTTTTCTGTTGTTGTTGGTGGTGGTGGTGGTACTACGGATTGAATGCAAGGGTGTTTTACTACTGAGCCATATCCCCAGTCCTTTTTATACTTTATCTTGAGACAGGGTCTCACTGAGTTGCTGAGGCTGGCCTTACACTTGTGATCCTCCTGTCTCAGCCTCCTGAGCTGCTGAGATTACAGGTGTGTGCCACCATGCTGAGTTAGCAGCATGCAATTCTTGACTACCACCTTGACTTAACCTCCTGAGCATTGTGATGACCTATTCATAGGGTGAGCAGCTATGCTGTATTTTTACTTTTTCCATTGCTCCTTTTTCCTTTCTGATGTCCCAAGATTCCTTTCACCCTTCTGTTTCAAGGACAACCCCCAGTCATCCTTTAGGGTAGGACAAGTGTGCTGGTGACAATTTCCCTTCATTTTCCCTCATCTAAGAATGCCGATTCCCTCCTTTATTTCTGAATGTTTCACTGAATATTGGATTCTGGGCTAACAGGTTCTTTATTTCAGGGACTTCCTTCTGCTCTCCAGAGTTTCATAGTTTCTGAGAGGCACTTCTGCTGTTCAAATCTTTTTTTTTTTTTTTTTTTTTTTTTTTTTTCTATGTGCAAGGTGTCATTTCTCTATCTCTGCTTCAATTTTGTAGTTTATAATGTGCCTTGGGGTAGGTTTGTTTGGATTTATCCTGTATGGGGTTCACTAGCCTCTTAAATCTTTAGGTTTACGTATCTTGTAAAATTTAGAAAATCTCCAATCATTATTTCCTCAAATTTTGGTTATAATATTTTACAGTTCTAAACTTTCCATTTGGTTCATCTTTATATCTTTTCTTGGCTGAGACATTATTTTTATTTGTATTAAGCATTTTTTATGGATTCAGTCACCTTTATTAATGTATTAATGTTACATTTTGTACATAAAATCTAGTCATCTTCTCAAAGGGCTCTACTTTAGAGCAACATATTAATAGTAAAAAGTCAAGTAAGATGGCTAAACCTCAACCAAGCATTTTAATATCCTCCGGACAAGGGAAGCTAGAAAGCCAATCACTTTACACACATGTCAGTGTAGTATTCCAAAATAACTAGAAAGCTGCTACATTTTTAAGCAGGGGAGAAAGAAAAACAACTTTCATTTTGGTCTTTTTTTTGTTGTTGTTCTAGCAAATTATAATTTCAATTAACAATAATAGCATAAAAATACGCCTTTTAAATTTATGAACTTCAGCACAAATTAAAATAAAACTGTATTGGGGTATTTTGGAAGGCAAATAGCTGACAAATAGCTAGCAGCTACATCCATCAGTGCAATTGGGTCTCCTTATCAATAACTAGGTCCAGGTTGGGTATAGCCCTGACCAAAGGGAGGATGATTCCGTGCATAAGGGTTAGGCCCACTTGGAGGAGAGGTCATGGTTCCAGAACGTGGAGTAAAACCTGGTCTTTGTTAATAATCCCCCATTCCAGGTTGAGAGGCAGGGACCACAGTATAATTAGTAGGCTGAGATGTTTGGTTAGTATAAGTTTGTGGAGGATAACTGCTGGCCTGGTACTGCTATGGTGGTTGAGCAACAAGTTGCTGAAGCTGATCAGAAAAGGTAGGAGTCAGTGCCTGGGAAGTTGGCTGCTGGCCGTATCCCTGGAACTGCTGAGGTTGCTGGGGTCCAGTCTGCTGACTGTAGCTAGTTGAATACTGAGTACCATACTGCTGGGGTGGCTGAGGTGGGCATCATAGCTGGCTTGCTGCTGGTACTGTTGGTACATCTGACCTTCAAGTGTCTGAGATCTTGTACGTGCAGTCTGTTGTGGCTGAACTCCTGGTGGGTGAGCAATACTGTCCAGTGTTCCTGAACAGTCTTCTGCAGGAGCACTGGGTGGCCCTGAAACCTGATCATCTCTTAAACCAAGTGCTGACATTACATTTTTATTGATTTCACCTTGGTTTTTCAAAGGATCAAAAGCTGACATACTTGCTGCCATAACCTGAGTAGATTATTTTCCAGAAGAATCAGAAACAGCAGGCTTTTCTTCCCTACCATCCACAGTATCATTTTCAGAAATACTGGTGGAATGTCCTGGTTCTCCCAATGGTTCCAAGCTGTCCAATAAATGACTCACTTTATTTTGAAGTTCTATCAGTTCTTGACAGAGATAATTCCACCTGACTTGATTCAAGGGGTCTTGGTTGGTCATTAACAAATAAAGTCAGTTTCAGTCTCCTATGACACTGAATAGCAAAGGAAAAGTCAGAACTATCAAAAATTGTTATAAGATCTCCATCTGCATCTTTATACTTTATTGTAACTTCATCACTACTTCGAAGTTTTCCTCTGAAAACTCATTGCATCATTAGCACTAATTCATCATAAGTAATATCTTCATTATGAATGGGAATTCTCCCAATATCCTCTCCAAGTTGAGCTTTGATAATTAGTTTCCCATTTAGGTCCAACTGTCCATTCATGGTGGACCCCAGGATGTTCTTATATAACTCTAGAGAAAGACAGTTTTCAAGGCCACTGCCTTTGCGCGGGTCTCTGATGACTGGTTGATAAGCTCCCTTATCAGCTCCTTGGAGTCGTTCCAGGTTGAGAGGCAGGGACCACAGTATAAATAGCAGGCTGCAATGTTTGGGTAGTATAAGTTTGGTGTCACAGTTTCTTCAACATTACTGTCACCATCTGTGTCATCACAACTTTGGCATCTGTTGATATCTTTTTTCATTCAGATTGACATTTTCCTGGTTCTTGACGTGATGAGTGATTTTCTATTATATCCTGTACATTTGGAGAATTGTGTTATAAGTCTCTAGATGCTATTTGAAATTTCAATTTTAGCAGGCCACTTCGTACCCCTCATCAGTAGGAAAGGGAGGTTGATACTTCATTACTGTCAGGTGGGAGTAGAAGTCCACGTTCTCACTTGTCCTTCATGCACAGAGAAGGAGTGTCTCATTACTGCTGTGAAGGCGAAAGATCCAGCTCCCCATGCAGCTTCTACTGACATTATTGGTGGGGGGGAGTCATGGGGACACCACTCCAGCAGGGAAGGGTCAGGATGCTCTATTATAAATTGGATAAGAGTAGGAGTCTAGACTATCTATTAGTCTTCAGTGATAGGCATAAGGCCATGATTGGTTATATGGGTCACAGTTTTCTGCTTCTTTACACATCTGTTAATTTTTCTTAGGTACTAGGCATTGTATTACTTTGTTGAGTATTATACATTTTTGTATTTCTGTAAATTCTCTTGAACTTGGTTCTGGGATACAGTGATGCTGTTGGAAATAGTTAAAGCCTTAGGTTTTGATTTCATGATGTTTGAAACAGATCCCGAGAATTGCTCAGTTGAAGGCTATTTATTCCACACTATGGAGATAAGACCCTCCTTGCTCAATACAAGTGCCCCAGGAATCTTGAAGCTTTCCAGTCAAACTGGTGAGAACTGGCACTATCCCCAGCCTTCTGTGAGCACTGAACCCAATTGCCTCTAATCTCCTCAGATGGTTTCCTCACACACAAGTACTGGGTGGCCAACTCAGCCGAACTAAATTTAAGGAGACCCTCAGAAGATCTCCTGGGTTCTCTTTGTACAGTTCTCTGCTCTCATAATCTGTCCTTGTGGACTTTTGTGTCCTTAGATTCTTACCTGTTTCCTTAACTCAGAAAGTTTGTTCAGGCTTCTGTCGGATTCCCTCTCCCTGAACTGTGTGACCTGGGAACTCCTTCAAGGCAGTAAACTGGAATAATTGAAGGAATCTCCTCCTTAGTTTTTCACATCTCAGGAATCACTTCCTTTCATTGCTTGATGTCCACATCTTGAAAGACATTCTTTCATATATCTTCATGACTTCCTTGTTGCTACTGTCATTTCAGGCAAGAAGGTAAATCTGAACATGTTACTTCATGTTGGTCAGAAGCAGAAGTCTCCTAGGGGAGTTAATTTTTATTTTTTTTAATTTATTTATTTTTAAACCAAGATGGTCTAACTTTATTGTACACATTCTTAGCCATCATTATGCTATTATAAAGTACATATAATCTGTATTTGCTATTTTCAATTTGCATAAGTTAACACACTGTATAATTGTAAAGGTTTGACAGCTTTCTTGACTACCCTCCAATTGCTCATGCCTGTGTAACCCTTAACTTGATTTTCTATGAGAAGATTCAAAGTTAAATTTGCTCAGCTGAGTATGACATATTTTCCACCCATTGATGGTAAAGCTCAGCTGTTTAAGAATCAAATGTGGAACTAGATATGGTGTGAGACCTACATGCACTGATATAAAGTCTCTTAACCTTTCCAAATTGCAATATGTATTATGCTAAAATTTTATTTGAGGCGTAAAGTTACAAATACCATATAAAATTATTGCCTGGTCGGGGATATGCTCAGATTGTCCCAAGGCAAGCAGTGATCATGAAATGGAACTAATGAAAGGGTTATGATACTGTGACTTGGTTAATTTTTATTTTAAAAAAAGAAAATCAAACTTCCATAAAATTTTCAAAAATGGTACAATGAACAGTTACATACCCTTTCCCTATCACCAGTTGTTAATATTTTGTCTTATTTGTCTTCTCTCCAGGTAAAGAGATATAGATAGACATAGATCAATATACATGTACACGTCATTATTATTTTTGCTAAACCAATTAAGAGTAAGTTGAGGACATCATGCTCCTTAACCTTAAATACTTCAGCATCCATTTTCTAAGAACATGACTCACTCTCTCTCTCTCTCTCTCTCTCTCTCTCTCTCTCTCTCTCTCTCTCTCTCTCCCTCTTTCTTTGTACCAAGCTTGAACCCAGTGGTGCTTAATAACGGAGCCACATCCCCAGCCTGTTTTTTTACATTTTTATTTTGAGATAGAGTCTTGCTAAGTTTCTTATGACCTCACTAATTTGCTAGAGCTGACTTTGAACTTGGGATCTTCCTGCCTCAGCTTCCCAAGCCACTGGTATTACAGGTGTAATACCAGTGCTCTACCACATCCAGCAAGAATACTCTTATGCAAATACAAAACAGTATAAAAAATTTTCAGAAAATGTAGCATTGATAGCAAACTATTATATGCTATGTAGTTTGTACTCAAATTTTGCCAATGCATCTTATAGCAAATTTTTCCAATCCAGAATTATGAAATGTACTTATTTGTCAAAGACATATTTTAAAATATAATCCAAATGAGTCTGTTGTTGACCAAATGCCAGAAAGTCAAGGTGATAAGACCAAATTTGCTCTGCCCCCCAAATTTGAGCCCATCCCTAGCTTCTCCCACTTTCTCCTTATTGTCTACCTTTGCCCTCCTCTCCATCTTCCTCTCCAATACCCCTATGTTCTGCAGGCTTCCAAGTGGTAAGAAGAGGAATGGCATACCAGAGGTCCTGCTTAGTAACTGCCGTTGGGACCCTCTACCTGGTCCCTGCAGGTAGAATGCTTCTCTTCCTCATTTGGCTTATGACAGGTGCAAAGTGGAAATGCTGGGAAGTGCTCCATGGGACCCAAAGCTAACTGAAATGAGATTTTGGATAGACAAACTCAGAAGTGAAAACCAACAAGACAAAAACCATCCTGCTAGAAAATTAATGCGGTGCAAAGGTATGTGAAATGTGAGCAGCAAACCTCGTCCAGTACCACTTGTCCCAGAAGCCTCCCAGCTACTCTGACTCCCCATTAGTTCCCATCCTTTCTGCTTGCCATGGCACCCATATGTCTTGGCTTTCTGGAAAAAAACCCAGTTCCAACTGCCAGTTCCTGAAATCTGACATCCAGTCCATGTCAGATCTCCCTCCCTCATTATTGCAACCAGAAGGGCCCCCAACCTGCATCTCCACAGCACTCTGTGTCATACATGTGCCACTGCTCTGGGTCTGCCTGGACCTGAAGTCTTTCTTTCTGTCTGTAGACTCTGAGCCTCTTCCAGACTGCAAGCTCCTGTTGTATCATGAAATAATTTGAAAGCTGTGTGCATAAGTGCCTTGGAGTCAGACCTGGTCTCAAATCCCAGCAAATGTATGACCTGGACTTGTTCCTAATCTCTTCTGTGATCCTATGTTTCTTTATTGGTAAACTGGAACATAATTTCCCATATAATTATGGTGAAAATTAAATGAAATCAATTATGCGAGGACTGTCCAGTACCGGCACATTAGATACTTTGAATAGATGTTGGTTCTCCTCCTCTTATTCGTTTTTGAATCCTCAAAACCTAAAAATTGTTGCTAATAATTTTATGCATATTTTAACAGCTTATAATTACATGACTAAGTCACATCATCACTGAGCAATCAGAATATATACAGAAGCAAAAAGAAGGTAGAAAGTCATCTCTAATCTCCAAATCCAGGAGTTTCAAGATGGCAGACTAGAGGGTGACTGCATTCCATCTTGCTCCAGGACTCAGGATTCAAGAAGAGGAGGTATTGAGAGACGCGGGACTAACTCAGAGCCGCGGGTGAGTCTCCCCTGCTGGGCGAGGCTCCCGGATGGGGCAGTAGTCCTGCAGGGAACTTCGTGGAGAAGAGTTGCCCATCAAGACTCCCCCACTGGAGCAGTGAACCCAGACAGCCAGGAGCGTTGCAGAGGAGGGCTGCCTAGTGAGAGACTTCCCTGCACAGCGGGGCTCCCCGGCCCTGGGGGTAGGTCTAGACCCCAGGAAATATCGCAGAGGAGGGCTGCCCAGCGAGAGAGTCCCTCGCAGGGTGAGGCTCCCCTGCCCAGGTGGTAGTTCTGGACTGCAGGGAACATCTTGGAGGAGAGCTGCCCAGCGAGACTTCCCCACCAGGTGAGTCTTCCCCGCCAGGTGAGGCTTTCCTACCAGGGAGGTAGAACCAGAGACACAGGCCCAGACCAGCCATGCCCCAGCCCACAGTCTAGTCCCCCTTTGGCTGACCATCGGTCAACAAGTGGAGGTGCCTCTGCCCACTAGCAGGGAATATAACCCACCTGAAGGCCACCACCCCTAGAGGGGCAGCTTCCTTGGGGAGCACTGCATTATCAAGTTCCTCCAAGACTTCAGGCTACTGAAGGCTAGGAGGCAAGTTATTGGAAATCTACAGGGACACTATAGGTCAATAGGGGAAATCTGCAATATCTCAGAGTTTCACTACTAGAGGGGAAGATACCTAAGCAACATGAGAAAACAAGGGAAGAAAATGTCCAAACAAATCTAGAGGCTATATCAATAAAACCCAATGACAGCATGGCAGAAGAAATGTCAGAAAGGGAGTTAAGAATGTACATAATTAAAATGATCAGAGAAGCAAATGATGAGATGAGAGAACAAATGCAGGCTTTGAATGATAGCACGAATCAACAGTTAAAAGAGCAAATGCAGGAAGCAAATGATCATTTCAATAAAGAGTTAGAGATTCCGAGAAAAAAAAAACAGAAATCCTTGAAATGAAGGAAACAATAAACCAAATTAAAAACTCCATAGAAAGCATAACCAATAGCATAGAACACCTGGAAGACAGAACCTCAGACATTGAAGATAAAATATTTAATCTTCAAAACAAAGTTGGCCAAACAGAGAAGACGGTAAGAAATCATGAATGGAAAATACAAGAATTATGGGGTATCATGAAAAGGTCAAATTTAAGAATTATTGGGATTGAGGAAGGCACACAGAAACAAACCAAAGGAATGAACAATCTATTCAATGAAATAATAGCAGAAAATTTCCCAAATCTGAAGAATGAAATGGAAAATCAAGTACAAGAGGCTTATAGGACTCCAAATACACAAAATTACAACAGACCCACACCAAGGCACATTATAAGGAAAAATACCTAACACACAAAATAAAGATAGAATTAAAAGCCACATAGAAAAAAATCAAATTACATTCAGGGAGGAAACCAATACAGATATCAGCAGATTTTTCAACCCAGACCCTAAAAGCTAGAAGGGCCTGGAACAACATTTTTCAAGCCCTGAAAGAAAACGGATGCCAACCAAGAATCTTATACCCAGCAAAACTTACCTCCAGATTTGATGATGAAATAAAATCCTTCCATGATAAACAAAAGCTAAAAAAATTTACAAAAAGAAAGCCAGCACTACAGAATATTCTCAGTAAAATATTCCATGAGGAAAAGATAAAAAACAATGATGCAAATCAGCAAAGGGAGGAACTACCCTAAAGGAATAGCTAAATAAAGGAGAAATCAAGTCATGTTAAAAAACAAAAATGAGCCAAATGACTGGGAATACAAATCATATCTCAATAATAACCCTGGATGTTAATGTCCTGAACTCATCAATCAAAAGACATAGACTGACAGATTGTGTTACAAAGAAAGATACAACAATATGCTGCCTGCAAGAGACTCATCTCATAGAAAGAGATACCCACAGACTAAAGGTGAAAGGATGGAAAAAAACATACCATGCACATGGACTCAGCAAAAAAGCCAGAGTATCCATCCTCATTTCAGATAATGTGGACTTCAAGACAAAGTTAGTCAGAAGGGATAAAGAAGGACATTTCATACTGCTTAAGGGAAGCATAAATCAGCAAGACATAACTATCATAAATATCTATGCTCCAAACAGTGGTTCATCCATGTATGTCAAACAAATCCTTCTCAATTCCAGGAATCAAATAGACAACAACAGAATAATAATAGGTGACTTTAACATACCTCTCTCTCCACTGGACAGATCTTCCAAACAAAAATTGAATAAAGAAACCATAGATCTCAATAACACAATCAATAATTTAAACTTAATGGACATATTTAGAATATTCCATCCAAAAAAGAGTAAATACACTTTCTTCTCAGCAGCACATGGATCCTTCTCTAAAATAGACCATATATTATGCCACAAAGCTACTGTTAGCAAATACAAGAAGACAGAGATACTACCTTGTATTCTATCAGATCATAATGGATTGAAATTAGAAATAAATGACAGAATAAAAAACAGAAACTACTGCAACACCTGGAGATTAAATAATATGCTATTATATGATGAATGGATAACAGAAGACCTCAGGGGGAAAATAAAAAAATTCTCAGAGGTAAACAAGAACAAAGATACATCATATCAAAATCTCTGGACACTATGAAAGCAGTACTTAGAGGAAAATTTATTTCATAGAGCTCATTCAATAAAAGAAGAAAAAAATCAATAAATAAACGACCCAACACTACAGCTCAAAGCCCTAGAAAAAGAAGAGCAGACCAACACCAAAAGTAGTAGAAGACAGGGAATAGTTAAAATCAGAGCTGAAATCAATGAAATTGAAACAAAAGAAACAATCGAAAAAATTGACAAAATAAATAGCTGGTTCTTTGAAAAAATAAACAAAATTGATATATCCTTAGCCACACTAACAAAGAGAAGGAGAGAGAAAACTCAAATTACTAAAATTTGGAATGAGCAAGGATATATCACAACAGACACGATTGAAATACAAAACATAATTAGAAGCTATTTTGAAAATCTATACTCCAACAAAACAGAAAACCTCGAAGACATCAACAGGTTTCTGGAGACATATGAATTACCTAAACTGAACCAGGAGGACATATACAATTTAAATAGACCAATTTCAAGTAATGAAATAGAAGAGGTCATCAAAAGTCTACCAACAAAGAAAAGTCCGGGACCAGATGGGTTCTCAGCCAAGTTCTACAAAACCTTTAAAGAACAGCTCATTCCAGTACTTCTCAAAGTATTCCATGAAATAGAATAGGAGAGAACCCTCCCAAACTCATTCTATGAAGCCAATATCACCCTGATACCTAAACCAGACAGAGACATATCGAGGAAAGAAAATTTCAGAACAACATCCTTAATGAACATTGACGCAAAAATTCTCAACAAAATTTTAGCAAATCACATACAAAAATATATTTAAAAGATAGCGTACCACGATCAAGTGGGTTTTATCCCAGAGATGCAAGGTTGCTTCAACATCCAGAAACCAATAAATGTAATTCACCACATCAACAGACTTAAAGTCAAGAATCACATGATTATTTCAAAAGATGCAGAAAAAGCATTTGATAAAATAAAGCGTCTCTTCATGCTCAAAACACTAGAAAAAATAGGGATAGTGGGAACATTCCTTAATATTGTAAAGGCCATCTATATGAAGCCCATGGCCAATATCATTCTAAATGGTGAAAAACTGAAAGCATTCCCCCTAAAAACTGAAACAAGGCAGGAATGCCCTCTTTCACCACTTCTATTCAACATTGTCCTTGAAGCTCTAACCAGAGCAATTAGACAGACCAAAGAAATTAAAGGGATACGAATTGGAAAAGAAGAACTCAAACTATCCCTATTTGATGATGACATGATTATATATTTAGAGGAAATGGGAAATTCCACCAGAAAACTTTTAGAACTCATAAGTGAATTCAGTAAAATAGCAGGATATAAGATCAATGCTCATAAATCTAATGATTTTTTTATACATAAGTGATGAATCTTCAGAAACAACAGACACGATTGAAATACAAAACATAATTAGAAGCTATTTTTAAAATCTATACTCCAACAAAACAGAAAATCTTGAAGACTTCAACAGGTTTCTGGAGACATATGAATTACCTAAACTGAACCAGGAGGACATATACAATTTAAATAATTAGGAAAACTACCCCATTCACAATAGCCTCGAAAAAAATAAAATACTTGGGAATCAATCTAATAAAAGAGGTGAAAGACCTCTACAATGAGGACTACAGAATACTAAAGAAAGAAATTAAAGAAAACCTTAGAAGATGGAAAGATCTCCCATGTTCTTCGATAAACAGGATTAATATTGTCAAAATATCCATACTACCAAAAGTGCTATAGAGATTCAATGCAATTCCAATTAAAATCCCAATGACGTACCTCACAGAAATAGAGCAAGCAATCATGAAATTCATCTGGAAGAATAAGAAACCCAGAATAGCTAAAGTAATCCTTAGCAGGAAGAGTGAAGCAGGGGGTATCTCAATACCAGAACTTAAACTCTACTACAAAGCAATAGTAACAAAAAACGGCGTGGTATTGGCACCAAAATAGAAAGGTAGATCAATAGTACAGAATAGAGGACATGAACACAAACCCAAATAAATGCAGTTTCTCATACTAGATGAAGGTACCAAAAACATACAATGGAGGAAAGATAGCCTGTTCAACAAATGGTGCTGGGAAAACTGGAAATCCATATGCAGCAGAATGAAACTAAACCCCTATCTCTCACCCTGCACAAAACTCAACTCAAAATAGATCAAGGACCTTGAAATCAGACCAGAGACCCTGCACCTTATAGAAGAAAAAGTAGATCCAAATCTTCAACATGTCGACTTAGGATCAGACTTCCTTAGCATTACTCCCAAAGACCAAGAAATAAAAGCAAGAATCAATAACTGGGGGGATAGATTCAAACTAAAAAGCTTTCTCTCAGCAAAGGAAACTATCAGCATTGTGAAGAGAGAGCCTACAGAGTAGGAGAAAATCTTTGCCACTCATACTTCAGATAGAGCACTAATTTCCAGAATATATAAAGAACTCAAAAAACTTTACACCAACAATTCAAATAACCCAATCAACAAATGGGCTAAGGAAATGAACAGACACTTCACAGAAAAGATCTACAAGCAATCAACAGATATATGAAAAAATGTTCAACATCTCTAGAATACAAATCAAAACTACCCTAAGATTCCATCTCACCCCAATTAGAATGGCGATTATCAAGAATACAAGCAACAATAGGTGTTGATGAGGATGTGGGGAAAAAGGTACACTCATACATTGCTGGTGGGTTTGCAAATTAGTGGAGCCACTCTAGAAAGCAGTGTGGAGATTCCTTAGAACACGTGGAATGGAACCACCATTTGATCCAGCTATCCCTCTCCTTGGCCTATACCCAAAGGAATTAAAATCAGCATACTACAGAGATGCAGCCACATCAATGTTCATAGTTGCTCATTTCACAATAGCCAGATTGTGGAACCAACCTAGATGCCCTTCAATTGATGAATGGATAAGGAAACTGTAATATATATATATATATATATATATATATGTGTATATATATATATATATGTATATATATATACACACACACACATACATACAATGGAATATTACTCAACCATAAAGAAGAATAAAATTATGGCATTTGCAGGCAAATGGATGAAGTTGGAGAATATCATGCTAAGTGAGATAAGCCAATCTCATAAAACTAAAGGACGAATGATCACACTGATAAGCGGATAATGATACATAATAGGGGTAGGGAGGGAGGCAAGAATGGAGGAAGGAGGGACTGTATAGAGAGGGGTGGGAGGGAAGGAAAAATAATAGAATGATCAAACACGATTACCCTATGTAAATGTATGATTACACAAATGGTATGCCTCTACTTCATGTACAACCAGAGAAACAAGTTGTACCCCATTTGTTTACAATAAAAAAATCCAAATCCAAAGATGACTAGTATATAAATTGTATATATATATACACACACACACATATATGTGTATATATATATATATATATATATATATATATAATCTTTCCAAACTTTAAGACTACAAATGCTCCTCAACTTACAATGAGGTTAAGTGCCCATAAACCCATCTTAAATTGAACATATCAAAAGTCCAAAGTGCACTTAATACATTCACTCTACTGAACATCATAGCTTGGACTAGCTGACCTTAAACATACTCAGAACAGTGATATTAGCCTACAGTTGGACTTATCATCTAACACAAAGCCTATTTTATAATAAAGTACTGAATATCTCATGTATATTATTTAATACTATACTGAAAGTGGAAAAAAAACAGAAGGGTTATGTGGAAATGCATGTGCAAACTTAAAGCAAAAAATTAAGTTCAAGTCATTGTAAGTCAGACATTGTCTATATATAAATATTCATTTTACTGTACACAATGCTTTATAATTTTTTATATATAATATACATCTTTCTTGTCCATAAATAAGTTTTTTAAAATATCATCTATTATGGCTGCAGAGTAATTCTGTATAGGGATGTCTCAACTCTCTCAACAAATCCCCTACTCTTCTTTGGAAGGGGGAAAATGCTGGGGATTGAACCCAGGGCCTTGCATATGCTAAGCAATTGCTCTACCACTGAGCTACATCCATGGTCCCCAAACCCCTTCTCTTGAACATTTAGATCATTTGCAATTTTTCCACTATTTCTAAGTAATCACTATGATGATCAAGATTATAAATCTTTGTTCTGATTCTCAATTAAATCCCTGGAATTGCTGGGATAAAGAGAATGTGAAAACATTAACCTTTTTGATAACACATTGATGAACTGCCTCCAGAAAATTGATATCAATATATATTCCTACTCAGGATGTATAGTGATTCTTTTCTTGTCTTTGCCCTAGGGAAAATGGTATCTAATTATTATTTTAATGTCCTTTTTGAAACATGTCACTTGAGTTTAGTAAATGTTGAATTAAATGAGTGCACTTCTCTGTCCATTTTGACCCTCACACCAAATCCACCTACATACTTGCAAGTTTTGCCTGTCTCGAGTGAATGGTCACAAAGAGAAAATGATCATAATTTGCATGAAGCTGACTGACCCCTGCCTAAGAGAGAGTCAAAAGACCAAAGGGGTAGAGGAACTGAAGGGCAGCAGGGGAAATCATGGGACTACATTGCTGGCAGTAGTGAAGATCAGGATTTGGGGGACAGGTTCAGAGGAGAGAGATAGGAAAGAACAAACTTAGTGACCATCCTGAAGGCAATTAGGGCCCTGCCAGTGGGAGTATTATTGAAGATACCTGGCTAAGTTTGAATCTAGCCCACGTGCGTGGACAAGTTCTAGTTTTTACTGCTCTTATGAAAGCTCTTGATATAATATTCACTCTCCTAATAATCACTTTTTCCTCATTCCAAACTGGTCAGGTAAATAATAACCAGGAACATATTTCGAGCATTTTCCACATGCCAGGTGCTATGCTCTACGTGAATTATCTAATTGACCCTTACAATGACCCTTTGAAATCTGCACTGTCATTATCCCCATTTTGCAGAAAAGGAAACTGAGGCTTGGAGACATATAGCAGCTTGCTCAAGGCCAAACGGCAAGTAAGGTTGAGGGGGAGCCAAGGTAAGAACCCAGACCCCAGACCTGCCTATCTTCAAAGTAACCACAATATTTTACAGGGACTACTGTCTTTTCCCAATACATGAGCATACTGGACCGTATTTCAAGTTGAAGACCAAACAATCGTAAGAAAATAAAAGTAAGACTCCAATGGAGAGTAGAGAAAAGAAGTTCAAGAATCCTGCCTCTCTTCTTCCCCAGCCCCAATTATCCAAACATCTACTTTGTTAGAGCAATTCAGCAGCTCCCTCATCAAGCAGGGGTGGATTTAATGTTCTTGGCTCTTGGGAAATTGGACACCCATTTACGCTCAAAGGACCAATCTATTCCATGATTCACATATCTGACTGCTTTCTCCCCATACAGTCTGATCTAAAATGGGTACCAGGGGGCTGAGGATAAAGCTCCATAGTACAGTGCTTACCTTAGCATGCGTGAGGCCCTGAGTTTGATCTCCAGCACTGCAAAAACTAAAACTAAAAATAATGGGTACTAGGAATTCACACTTCACAAGCCCTATTTGCACTTGGCTACCCCCACCCCAGGCTTGTATCCACTAGTGGGGGCTTGACTCCCACAGACAACAGTAAGACTTGGCCACATCTCTAGGGTACAGCATAGAGGTGCAAACTTGAAGCCTTAGGAAAGAGCCACAGAAGGACCTTCTGTCGGCAGCTCCTGGCGGCTAACCCAGGACAGCTGTGGCCCCCACCATTTTCATGACACAAAGATTTGCCATCAGAGGTTGTTACTGAGGCTCCCGGGCTTTGATCCTCAGTGGGTTTGAAGACTGGACTTGACCTGAAGGATTTATACCTTCTCCAGTCAATACTTACTAGGCCACATAAGGAGCCATCAAAGCCACTGTGACAGATTACTGTTCCTAGTAGTGTCTCCTCATGACAGCATCTTCCTGGAAAAGGCCAAGATTGGCGTTTCATTCTGGCCCATTGCAACACAAACTGCTTCCCAGCAGCTGATGGGTGGGGAGAAAGGGTGGGAAATCTTGCTTCATTATTTCCCAGCTGAGTTCCACTCCCTCAATGAGACTTTTCCGGACCATTCCTGCCAATGAGTCCTTGGGCTACATCCCTCCCCTCTTCTGCAGCTTCTCTGACCTTCTAGAACATTGCTTGTCTCCATCAGCCATGCGATTATAATGCCTTGTTTGTTCCATCACCAATTGACATGTGAATGCCGCCTTGTTTCCTTTACCAGATTGTGCACTTCTGGAGAGCTGGGCTAGATTTTAAGATATTTTTGTATCTTCCCCCAGCTCAGAACATGGTGTTACCATATCTTCCTAGTCACCCTATTTAACACTCCCAATTGAATCACCTCCTCCCCTGCAACCTGAAATATAAATTATTTACTTTAATATCTGACCCTATTAGGTTCATTCCTAAAGGCAGAGATTTGTGTCTGTTTTGTTCCCTAATTTTTCTCCAGCATTTAGAACAGTGCCTGGCATTAAGTGTATGCTCAGCTAATACATATTGAATTAATGGATGAATTGAGGGAGAATGATGAATGGAAGCACCAATATTTATGGGAAAATGACCCTTTTCTATTTCGACTTTCCAGTGAAAATTGTATGTATTTCTCCATATTATGAGATTCAGGAAAATTTCTTTAGGATCCCAAAACAATTTCTTTATCTCTTTCTTTTTTTTTTTTTTAACTTTATTTCTCACTTAGGAAATCCTGAGATAAAGAGTTTCTTCTAGTAAATAATTGAGTTTTTGTTGTACACTAGTGACTACATATTCTCATTTAATCAATATGCCACTCCCCTAGATTGATACTATTAAAACCATTATTTTACTGATGAGGATCTGAATCTTCCAGAAAGCAAATAACTTGACTGGTCTCACAGCTAGTAAATGAAGGAGCTGGGACTTGGACCCAGACTGTTGCTGTTGATCAACAATCTGCTTTCTTCACAGAACAAAATCCAGGTTTCAAGGATTCTGTTTGAGCTTCCTTCCCCTAGGTCCCCAGTCCTGGACAGACCAGGCAAACCTTCTCTGGGTTGAGATACCCAGGAAGGGTTGAAAGTCAGTTACTAATCAGAAAACTAACAGACAATAAATTTATGGCAGGAAAAGAAACTAAAAAACAGTTCCTGATCAAGGAAGTTTCTTGTTAGGTGCAGATGAACAACTTAGTTGCACCCTCGATTAACTAAAAGGAGATAACTGCATGTAGAGCAGGTGTCAGGACAGGGGAAAGAGTTAAGTTTGGTCATCTTGAATTTGAGATTATCAGTTCAGCCCTCAAAAGCAGAGATTCTATGAACAACTGGATATATCAGTCCGAAGTTCAAGTAAAAGGTCGAGAGATAAACATGTGGGCGTCAGCATGTTGGAAACTTGTCTAAAGTAAAACCCTCAGGGCTGCCAAACTTGCTTTTAGCTGTCAAAGCCTTAATCCTGAAGGCTATGTCAAATGTTTCTAAAAAGTTGATGAGCACCCTGCATGGGTGTCAGAGTGACCTGAATTGCCGCAGCTGCTCCATTAGAAAGTGCTTAAGTTTGCCTTATTTCCCTTCTTGCTGGATCCCATGAGTGTGTGTGTGATCAACTGCAATTATTCGGGTGGAGTGGTTAACTCCAGAGATTGCCTCCGGGATTCCCTTTTTCTTTGGCTTCCATCTGCCCAAAGCACTTGCAAATGGTTGCATTCTTTGGAGACATGTTAAAACCACAAGCCAGGCCTGGCATCTTACTTGCTTCTTTTAAGTCACTTTCTCTGTTGTACGTTTTCGATGGCTTTCTTTAATCTGAAACAGGAGACAATGATTTCATAGCATGATTTGAGGACTCTCCAGTTTCCTTTCTTTTTATATTCAGGGCACTGAATGTACCACCCTCACTAACTACTCAGTCAGTCCACAGTCTGCCACTGCTCAGCCTCCCCTCCCCACCCTAGTGAATGAAAATAGAGATTACCCAGAATGAGGGCACCCAGGAGAGGGGGTGCTCAAAGAGTGTGTCCAGAACTCAGAGCAGTAGACACGGGTATCTGAAAAGGACTGACTGAGCAAAGAATGAATCATAAATTTGTTCTGGAACCAACCAGTCTGACTGTGGAATTTTCTCTAGCTGAACTCAAGCAGAGGAAACAAATGGTAGGGATGATTCAGGGCTAGGAAGTGGCTTCCAGGTGCATAGGGAGAGCAATTTTGGGGTCATTGATGAGAATGTAGCAATTGCCAGTGGATAAGGAAGAGAAGGAAAGCCAGAAGGAATTGATACACCATGTCCCATCTTGGTCAGGTTGCAGGTGAACCAACGAAGACCTCCGGAGGACAGAGCATGAGGCTGGGGGATCCAGGAAAGGCCAATCTAGGGTGAAAGAGGTGAATGCAGCTGACACCTCAATGCCCAGTTGGGTTCATTCCCCTCAATCACCTTGTCTTCTCCCACAAGCAAGGCAGCAAGAGTCCTACACAATCTCCTCAGCCATGCTATATCCCACCCTCCAGAGATCTCCAGATATCAGGGTGTAATGAAACCTCAGTTTCCCAAGAACAACTCAGTGCCTCCAACTGGATCTGTGCAGTTCCACCTTTAATTGGAATGACAGTGAGGTATCTCATAGCACTGAGAAATAACTGAAGCATTACAGCTCAAGAAAGCAGGGACCAGGGAAGCTCTGGGGACCTCAAGAACAAGAAGTAGGGACTCATGAACCATTAGAACAGTCACTCTCATTTCACCTTCCTTCTCTCCTTTGATCTACAGGTTATCATCCCTCTCTTTTCCTGAGGAAAGGTAAGAGCATGTATCCTAGAACCAGTTGCTTGAGATTCTAATTTCTAGCTCTGCTCTTCCATTTACCAGAAGAATGACTTTAAGCAAATTCCTTTGCCCCAGTTTCTTTCTGGCAACAATAGTAGTGCCCACCTTAGGTTTGCTTGAAGAATAAATGATTTAATAGTTTAAAAGGACTTGGAAGAGCCCCAACCTCACTCCAGGCTCTGTCTACTCTAAGAGAAGAGTTTGGACATCAAGGATATTTAAGAGTTGTCTAGCTCCCAAGGTGGAAAGTAATAAACTGGGGTCTCATTCAGGCTAACAGTGGAATCTCCAGGAATCCAATGTCATGGACAGAGGACAGGAGACAGCTGGAACTATGGTACTACTCAGAGTCAGACAGGAAACACACCATTTTGTTAGGAACAGGAAACTCTAATCCTCTCAGACCCTGCTCTACCATTGTTCCTCTTACCCTCAACAAATCACCCCACCTAGTACATCAAGAGAAAACTGGGCACCTTGCTCTTCCCCCTACTCCCACATTCAGATGTCTGCTTTGAAACCCATCCCTCACCTTTCCTTCAGTCCTGTAAATAAGGTGTCCTCTCCAACTTAAGAAAAATCCCTCTTACTGTCCTTTAGTGCCTTGATGTTCTTCCTTAATACTGTTGTTCCATCAGCCATCCCCTTTATGCCCACCCACAACAGGTCTTCCACCTCTTCCTTCCCCTTCTGATTAGCATTGAAACAAGCACAGATCTCTCACACTCAAAGACAAACATCTCTCCCTTGACCCATTTCTTTAGGTCTCCACTTACCTTCTCCACCAGCATCTCAGAGGGTTATCTCTACTCACAGGCTCCTATTCCTTCCTCCCCATTCTCTCCTCCAGCTTCTGTTCTTTGCTTCCCACTCACTTTTTTAAAAAATGGACACCTCCCTGCAATTGCCAAATGTCAGGCCTCTGCTTCATTAGACATCACTGCTAACCTTATTTGAAACTCTCTCCTCCCTAGGTTTCTATCGTAATACTTTTCCCAGTCATGCCCCTGCCTCTCCCACCACTCCTTCTCCGTGTCTTTGGTGAGCTTCTTCCTCTTTCTCCACTTACTCTTGAATGATCCATCTTCCAACAATTTCCACTCTCTCTTTATTTTATAGTTTTTTTGACATGGCCTCATTTAATTTTAAGGTTTCAACCACCCACTACACAAGCTAATGATTCTCACATCTATACCCACTGTCTTAGTCTTCCCTGAATGTCAGATTGTCTATCCAACAGCCCATGTGGCATCTTCACTTGGTCCTCCTGAGGCATTGCAAATACATGATGTGGGTTTAGGGGGAAGTTTCTAAAACCATATCTATAGAGAATAATCGGAGACACTAGGGCTATCTGATCCACAGTGGGGAATCTGATGGGTTAGGGTGGTGAACTGAACCCTAGGGGTTAACAAGGAAAGGACCTAGAGATACCCTGTATGCACCCCCAAGGGTCAAATGAAGGTCAATAATTGGAAAGGACAAATTCCTGATGAACCTAAAGATTCTTTGAAAGTCAAAGTGGCTCAAAGTCAGGTTGGCTACCTTACGTTTGTGAGACCTTGGTTACTGAGGCATTAAAACACCAATTTTAAGTTCCTTCAGACTTCAAGTCTATAATTTGCTGGGTGCCATGGCCCATGCCTGTAATCCCAGCAGCTCAGGAAGCTGAGGCAGGAGGATAGAGAGTTCAAAGTCAGCCTCAGCAAAAGCAAGGTGCTAAGCAATCCAGTGAGACCCTGTTTCTAAATAAAACACAAAAATGAACTGGGGATGTGGGTCAGTGGTCAAATGCCCCTGAGTTCAATCCCTGGTACCAGAAAAAAAAAAGTTTATAATTCTTTGAGAAAGCAAAATTGAGCTTCCGCAGGTTTGATTATGTTTTCATTTAAAAACTGATGCTGCTGTTGCCAATTTGGCAACTGTTTGCTAACTGGAGGCTTTAACCCCGAAACTGGAAATAACAGAACATTTTAGGATACCTGAGGGAACAGAAAAAAATTGAATAAGTTCTCAAGTGAGGAAGGATGAACTGTAAAAAGAAGACTCATCAGGGCCCCCTTTCTCAGAGATTTGTACTCAGTTGTATGCAAACATTCAGTGGATATAGAGTTTGTATTACTCAAATTGCAATAGGACCTTTGTGTTGAAGTTCTACGTCAACAAACCTAACCAAGGACAGGCAGGGATCCCTGAATCTGGGTGGAGCATAATGACCTGAGAGCCAGGCAGAGAAAGACTTTTGGGCTGGAGTCTACAGCTATGTCTGCTTTCTGGGTAGAGGGCTGAAATTGCTGTCAGGAGAAGGGTGGTTCCCACTTACAGCCAGCTCTGTGCATGTCTATGTGACAGTGTACCCCAACACCGTGACAACTCCATCCCTGGGCCATCCCATCCCGTAATGTGTAACTGTACTCATGTGACTCCTACAAACTCTTCCTGCTTTCTCCCCATTTAAACCTTCTAATTATGAATAGATTTCTCTGACTTCCATTGGTTTTCCATAACCTGGATATTTTCAACTCTACCTGGTGCCTTCATATGAATGATTTGACTGGATTCTTTCACATAGTATCACCATTAGACCTGGGCCTACATTTGAGAAGGACTCTGTGAGCCTAAAGGGGTATGCCCCCTGGAGTCTAAACTGCCTTCTGGGCCATCCTCCAGCTACCTGGGACCCTAGAATTTCCTGTCTTTCAGCCCTGAGCCTACTCCCAGGGCCTACATAGTCCTTTTCCTGGGTCTGGAGGGTAAGCCTTGCTGCCTGTGAATGGACTCCTAGGCCTGATGAGTGGCTAAGACCAGTGCACAAAGCACCTTGAAACTAAGGATGGAACCAGGAAGAGAAGAAGGTAGACTAGAGACTGGGGTCTTCCGTTTGCACTCTCACCTTAGGCCTAGTAAATCCTAGCTGTCTCAGGTACAAAGATGAATGAGGTCCAGTGCCTGACCCCCAAAAATATCAAAGACACAAAGCAAATCAGAACTCAAGGTAATACTCAAACTAAAGATTGTCATAAGCCTGAAGCCTGGAGCCAGCCTGAATGACCTGCACCTCCCTGGCAGGAGGTAACTGAAGCTCAAAGTATTTCCCTATCAAAATGTTCTCCAGCTCAATCTGACCCCATCTCAGAAGAAGAGGGGGCAGGAAGAGAGTACTATCTCACCCATCTATGCCCAGGTTTCTTCATCTGTCATGTGAAATCATAATAACTACCTCTCATATCCTGCAGGATCACTTTAAGGATAAATTTAGAATTGACCACCTGATTTCCCAACATTCAAGCTATTCTAAGCAATGGCCTCTCAGAGAGAAATGCATGGGAGAGCTAATTTAGGGTGAGAGAAATTAATACTCTGACTACATATCGTGTGGTAGCTATGCCAATTTTTTAAGTTTGAGCTGGTTCATATGTTACCTAACATGTCTCTGTACTAATACTCCTTAATTGATGCCAATAGGTACGTACTCAAGAGATGAAACAAAATTTAATATTAGTCCAAGCAGAATATAACCTGAGAAGATAGATCTCTAGCAAGGACTAATGTTAGCTGTGGGGAAACAGGAATACTTCTACTATTCTTATGGGAGTACAAGATGGTGCAGACCTTGTGGACAGTTTCTATCATTTGGACAATATCTATCAAAACCACACACAGTTACCTTTTGACCTTGCAAGTCCACTTCTGGGAATTTATCCCATAGATACACCTGCATTCCTATGAGATGACATTTGTACAAGGTTAGTTATGGTACCAGAGGTTGCAATAGCAAAAGATTAGGATTAACCCAAGAATCCATAAAAGAGACTAGGTTAAATATATACTATGATACATTCTTACAACACAATACCTTAAAGTGGAACAAGGAAACTTTTTATGCATTGATGTGGAAAAATTTCCTTGATATATTATTTGTGCAAGAAATAACTTGAAATAGAAATGCATCTTAATCTTTTTTACTTTTGCTTGTGTTTCATAAAGAAACTCCAGAAGGATGTGTGAGAAATTAATAACAGAGGTTGGAAGAAGGCTTTTCTTTTCTTTCTTTTTTTTTTACTTGTTCTTATTAGTTATATATGACTGCAGAGTGCATTTTGACACATTGTATACAAATGGAGCACAACTTCTCACTCCTCTGGCTGTACGTGATGCAGAGTCACACAGTCATGCAATCATACATGTATGCAGGGTGATAATGTCCATCTCATTTCACCATCCTTTCCCTCCCACCCTCCCCACAACTCCTCTCCTCTCTTCACTCCACTCTGCCCAATCCAAAGTTCCTCCATTCTTCCCTAGCACCCCTACCCAATTATGTATCGACATTCGCTTATGAGAGAAAACATTTGGCCTTTTGTTTTGGGGGACTGGCTTATTTTGTTTAGTATGATAGTCTCCAGCTCCATCCATTTTCCTGCAAATGCCATGATTTCATTTTTCTTTTAAGCTGAGTAATATTCTATTGTGTAGCTACACCACAGTTTCTTGATCCATTCATCGATTGAAGGGCATCTAGGTTGGTTCCATAGTTTGGCTATTGCAAATTGAGCTGCTATAAACATTGATGTGGCTGTGTCACTGTAGTGTGCTGTTTTTAAGGTTTTTTGGAGGGGTATAAACTGAGGAGTGGAATAGCTGGGTCGAATGGTCCAAGTTTTCTGAGGAATCTCCATATGGAAGCAGGCTTTTCAAACCTACACATTTTTAAACTATTTTTATTTTTAAACCCTGTGACCAATTGAGCTTTGCAAAGAAAGAAAAAAAGTTCCTCCGGAATGCATTACAGAATGGTAGAGTTCTGTACTGTTTGGCAAAGGATCTGATTTGATCCTGGCTGGGTCCCTGGCTGCCCTGAATTTCCTCAGCAGGAAGACAAGAGGGGGTGGCCCTGTCTGATTTCAGTTCCTTCCAGCCCTCCTCTTCTATAAATAAGATGCTTTCCTGGATCATGTCCTGTTTTATATCACTGTTACCTTCTGTGCCCTTTCGTTTGTATAGACAAATGCAAGCTGACTAAGCATATTTGGCACCAGTTTCTGGAGAATTCCCAGCATCTCACAATCCATATTTAGTTACTTCTTACTCTAGAATTGTATTTGTCAGTTGTCCATGTTCACATGCTTCCTTCTGAGGCTTAATTTAGAGGCTTTTAAATTTGCACTTTAACTTGGATTAATCCTTTAAGAAAGCAATTTAGTCATATGAAAGTCACTCATAAAAGAGTTTAGTAGAGCTTCCTGTTTCTTGGGTAATTACTCTTTACATGACAAAGTCCAGTTCTGTTTTGTTCATTCACTTGGAATTACTTCAGTTAAAGATTATGGGGATGAGGGAGTGAGGTTAATAGAAATGCATGCATATAGGATATGGAAGATGAGGCCAGCTGGATTGCTCTGCTGTGTCTTTGGAAAGCGAAGAGCAAAGTTGGGGACTGAAGAGGAATCGGACAGGGTAGTACACTGTGCCTAGGGGTTTTTCAGTGTTCTGTGCAAGGCAGAAGCACTGCTGTGCCCTCAGGTTGTACAAAGAAGACACACTGTGTAGGAGGTGTAGAGACAGCAGTTAGACTAAAAGAAGATGGTTGGGTCTGGTCCCAGCTACACAGGAGGTAGCTGGACTGTCACATCTGGTCAAGTGCCTGATGATGGTGCGAATGGTGTTGATATAACACTCCAAAGTGCTCAGAAATCCCAGCATGATAACATTCTATTTTTTCCTTTTTTTTTTTTTATTGTAAACAAATGGGATACAAGTTGTTTCTCTGTTTGTACATGGCGTAAAGGCATACCATTTGTGTAATCATAAATTTACCTAGAACAATGTTGTTTGATTCATTCTGTTATTTTTTCCCTTCCCCCCACCCCTCCCACCACTCTTTTCCCTCTATACAGTCCTTCCTTCCTCCATACTTGCCCCCCTCCCTAACCCTAACTCTAACCCTAACACTAACCCTTCCCTCCCCCCATTATGTGTCATCATCCACTTATTAGCGATAATCATTCGTCCTTTGGCTTTTTGAGATTGGCTTCTCTCACTTACATTAATATTCTCCAATTTCATCCATTTGCCTGCAAATGCCACAATTTTATCATTCTTTATGGCTGAGTAATATTCCATTATATATATATACCACAGTTTCTTTATCCACTCATCAATTGAAGGGCATCTAGGTTGGTTCCACAGTCTGGCTATTGTGAATTGAGCAGCTATGAACATTGATGTGGCTGTATCTCTGTAGTATGCTGATGTTAAGTCCTTTGGGTATAGGCCAAGGAGTGGAAGAGCTGGGTCAAATGGAGGGTCCATTCTAAGTTTTCTAAGGAATCTCCACACTGCTTTCCAGAGTGGCTACACTAATTTGCAGCCCCACCAGCAATGTATGAGTGTACCTTTCTCCCCACATCCTCACCAACACCTGTTGTTGCTCGTATTCTTGATAATCGCCATTCTAATTGGGGTGAGATGGAATCTTAGGGTGGTTTTGATTTGCATTTCTCTTATTACTAGAGATGTTGAACATTTTTCCATATGTTTGTTGATTGCTTGTAGATCTTCTTCTGTGAAGTGTCTATTCATTTCCTTGGCCCATTCGTCAACTGGATTATTTGAATTCTTGGAGTAGAGTTTTTTGAGTTCTTTACAGATTCTGGAGATTAGTGCTCTATCTGAAGTATGGGTGGCAAAGATCCTCCCGCTCTGTAGGCTCTTTCTTCGCATTGCTGATAGTTTCCTTTGCTGAGAGAAAGCTTTTTAGTTTGAATCTATCCCAGTTATTGATTCTTGCTTTTATTTCTTGTGCTATGGGAGTCCTGTTAAGGAAGTCTGGTCCTAAGCCGACATGTTGATGATCTGGACCTACTTTTTCTTCTATAATCTGCAGGGTCTCTGGTCTGATTCCGAGGTCCTTAATCCATTTTGAGTTTAGTTTCGTGCATGGTGAGAGATATGGGTTTAGTTTCATTCTGTTGCATATGGATTTCCAATTCTCCCAGCACCATTTGTTGAAGAGGCTATCTTTTCTCCATTGCATATTTTTGGCACCTTTGTCTAGTATGAGAAAATTGTATTTATTTGGGTTTGTGTCCGTGTCCTCTATTCTGTACCATTGATCTACCTTTCTATTTTGGTACCAATACCATGCCGTTTTTGTTACTATTGCTTTGTAGTAGAGTTGAAGATCTGGTATTGCAATACCCCCTGTTTCACTCTTCCTGCTAAGGATTGCTTTAGCTATTCTGGGTTTCTTATTCTTCCAGATGAATTTCATAATTGCTTGCTCTATTTCTGTAAGGTACGTGATTGGGATTTTAATTGGAATTGCATTGAATCTGTATAGCACTTTAGGTAGTATGGCCATTTTGACAATATTAATTCTTCCTATCCAAGAACATGGAAGATCTTTCCATCTTCTAAGGTGTTCTTTAATTTCTTTCCTTAGTGTTCTGTAGTTCTCATTGTAGAGGTCTTTCACCTCTTTGGTGAGATTGATTCCCAAGTATTTTATTTTTTTCGAGGCTATTGTGAATGGGGTAGTTTTCCTAATTTCTCTTTCTGAAGATTCATCACTTATGTATAAAAATGCGTTGGATTTATGGGCATTGATCTTGAAACCTGCTACTTTACTGAATTCACTTATGAGTTCTAAGAGTTTTCTGGTGGAATTTCCAGGTTCCTCTAAATATATAATCATATCATCAGCGAACAGGGATAGTTTGAGTTCTTCTTTTCCAATTCGTATCCCTTTAATTTCTTTGGTTTGTCTAATTGCTCTGGCCAGAGTCTCAAGAACGATGTTGAATAGAAGTGGTGAAAAAGGGCATCCCTGCCTTGTTCCAGTTTTTAGGGGGAATGCTTTCAGTTTTTCACCAATTAGAATGATATTAGCCATGGGCTTAGCATAAATGGCCTTTACAATGTTAAGGAATGTTCCCACTATCCCTATTTTTTCTAGTGTTTTGAGCATGAAGGGGTGCTGTATTTTATCAAATGCTTTTTCTGCATCTATTGAAATAATCATGTGATTCTTGACTTTAAGTCAATTAATATGGTGAATGACGTTTACTGATTTCCTGATGTTGAACCAACCTTGCATCCCTGGGATGAAACCCACTTGATCATGGTGCACTATCTTTTTAATATGTTTTTGTATGCGATTTGCTAAAATTTTGTTGAGAATTTTTGCGTCAATGTTCATTAAGGATATTGTTCTGAAATTTTCTTTCCTTGATGAGTCTCTGTCTGGTTTAGGTATCAGTGTGATATTGGCTTCATAGAATGAGTTTCGGAGGGTTCCCTCCTCTTCTATTTTATGGAATACTTTGAGAAGTATTGGAATGAGCTCTTCTTTAAAGGTTTTATAGAACTCGGCTGAGAACCCATCTGGTCCCGGATTTTTCTTTGTTGGTAGGCTTTTGATGACTTCTTCAATTTTAGTACTTGAAATTGGTCTATTTAAATTGTGTATGTCCTCCTCGTTCAGTTTAGGCAATTCATATGTCTCTAGAAACCTGTCGATGTCTTCGAAATTTTCTATTTTGTTGGAGTATAGATTTTCAAAATAGCTTCTAATTATGTTTTGTATTTCAATCCTGTCTGTTGTGATATTTCCTTGTTCATTCCGAATTTTAGTGATTGGGTTTTCTCTCGTCTTCTCTTTGTTAGTGTGGCTAAAGGTTTATCAATTTTGTTTATTTTTTCGAAGAACCAACTATTTATTTTGTCAATTTTTTGTATTGTTTCTTTTGTTTCAATTTCATTGATTTCAGCTCTGATTTTAACTATTTCCTGTGTTCTACTACTTTTGGTGCTGGTCTGCTCTTCTTTTTCTAGGGCTTTGAGCTGTAGTGTTAGTTCGTTTATTTGTTGAGTTTTACTTCTTTTATTAAATGCGCTCCATGAAATAAATTTCCCTCTAAGTACTGCTTTCATAGTGTCCTAGAGATTTTGATATGATGTTTCTTTGTTCTCATTACCTCTAAGAATTTTTTAATTTTCTTCCTAATATCTTCTGTTATCCATTCATCATATAATAGCATATTGTTTAATCTCCAGATGTTGGAATAGTTTCTGTGTTTTACTCTTTCATTTATTTCTAACTTCAATCCATTATGATCTGATAGAATACAAGGCAGTGTCTCTATCTTCTTGTATTTGCTAACATTAGCTTTGTGGCATAATATATGGTCTATTTTAGAGAAGGATCCATGTGCTGCTGAGAAGAAAGTGTATTCGCTCTTGGTTGGATGGTATATTCTATAAATGTCCGTTAAGTCTAAATTATTGATTGTGTTGTTGAGATCTATGGTTTCTTTGTTCAATTTTTGTCTGGAAGATCTGTCCAGTGGTGAGAGAGGCGTGTTAAAATCACCTAGTATTATTGTGTTATGTTCTATTTGGTTTCTGAAATTGAGAAGGATTTGTTTGACATACATGGATGAGCCACTGTTTGGGGCATAGATGTTTATGATTGTTATATCTTGCTGATTTATGCTTCCCTTAAGCAGTATGAAATGAGCTTCTTTATCCCTTCTGACTAACTTTGGCTTGAAGTCCACATTATCTGAAATGAGGATGGATACTCCAGCTTTTTTGCTGAGTCCATGTGCATGGTATGTTTTTCCCCATCCTTTCACCTTTAGTCTATGAGTATCTTTTTCTATGAAGTGAGTCTCTTGTAGGCAACATATTGTTGTATCTTTCTTTTTAATCCAATCTGCCAGTCTATGTCTTTTGATTGATGAATTCAGGCCATTAATATTCAGGGTTATTATTGAGATATGATTTGGTTTCCCGGTCATTTGGTTCATTTTTTAAATTTTGTCTATTTATTTGTTTGACACAACTTGGTTCCTCCTTTATTTGACAATTCCTTTAGCATAATTCCTCCCTTTGCTGATTTGCTTCTTTGTTTTTCATCTCTTTCTCATGGAATATTTTGCTGAGAATGTTCTGTAATGCTGGCTTTCTTTTTGTAAATTCTTTTAGCTTTTGTTTATCATGGAAGGATTTTATTTCATCGTCAAATTTGAAGGTAAGTTTTGCTGGGTATAAGATTCTTGGTTGGCATCCATTTTTCTTTCAGGGCTTGAAAAATGTTGTTCCAGGCGCTTTTAACTTTTAGGGTCTGGATTGAAAAATATGCTGATATGCGTATTGGTTTCCCCCTGTATGTAATTTGGTTCTTTTCTCTCACAGCCTTTAAAATTCTGTCTTTATTTTGTATGTTAGGTATTTTCATTATAATGTGCCTTGGTGTGGGTCTGTTGTAATTTTGTGTATTTGGAGTCCTATAAGCCTCTTGAACTTGATTTTCCATTTCATTCTTCAGATTTGGGAAATTTTCTGATATTATTTCATTGAATAGATTGTTCATTTCTTTGGTTTGTTTCTCTAAGCCTTCCTCAATCCCAATAATTCTTAAATTTGACCTTTTCATGATATCCCATAGTTCTTGTAGATTCTGTTATGATTTCTTACCATCTTCTCTGTTTGTTCAACTTTGTTTTCAAGGTTAAATATTTTGTCTTCAATGTCTGAGGCTCTGTCTTCCAGGTGTTCTATCCTACTGGATATGCTTTCTATGGAGTTCTTAATTTGGTTTATTGTTTCCTTCATGTCAAGAATTTCTGTTTGGTTTTTTTTCATTATCTCTAACTCTTTATTGAAATGATCTTTTGCTTCCTGTATTTGCTCTTTTAACTGTCGATTGGTGCGATCATTTAATGCTTGCATTTGCTCTTTCATCTCATTGTTTGCTTCCCTGATCATTTTAATTATGTACATTCTGAACTCCTTTTCTGTCATTTCTTCTGCCATGCTGTCATTGGGTTTTATTGATGTAACATCTAGATTTGTTTGGGGCATTTTCTTTCCTTGTTTTCTCATATTGTTCAGGTATCAGTGGACCGCTGAGATATTGTAGGTTTCCTCTATTGACTTACAATGTCCCTGAAGATTTCTATATATATCCCCTCTTAGCCTTCAGTAGGCTGAAGTCTTGGAGGAAGTTGATAATGCGGTGCTCCACAAGGAAGCTGCCTCTCTAGGAGTGGTGGCCTTCAGGTGGGGTATATTCCCTGCTAGTGGGCAGAGGTGCCTCCACTTGTTGACCAATGGTCATCCAAAGGGGAACTAGACTGCAGGCTGAGGCAAGGCCTGTTTGGGCCTGAGTCTCTGGTTTTACCGTCCTTGTGGGGAAACCTCACCCGGCAGGGAAGACTCACCTGGTGGGGAGGTCTCGTTGGTCAGTTCCCTCCTAGAGGTTCCCTCAATTTACAGCCACCACCTGGGCTGGGCTGCCTTCCTCTGCAACGTTCCCATGGGCCCGGCCCTACCTCCTGGGCCTGGGAGCCTCACCCTTCGCAGATGAATCTCCTTAGGCTGCCCCTCCTCAGAGAATCTGCCCGCAGTCCTGGAACCTTCGCTGCTCCCCTAAGCGTGTCTCTGTGGGGCTTTCCACCAAGAAGCCTCCTAGATCCTGGGACCCTGCTGTGCACCTAATCGCCTGGCTATGCGGCCCCTCCTCTGAGCAGCCACCTGGGGCCCCGTACAATCACTCTGAGTCCCAGAGACCCGCCACACACCTCTTCCTCCAGACAGCCGCCCAGTATTCCGGTGCGGTCACTTGGAGTCCAAGCAACTCACTGCGTGCCTCCTCCTCCCACCAACCGCCCGTAGCCCTGGCCAATCACTCCGAGTCGAAGTGACCCGCCCCGTTCCTCCTCCTCCTCCAGGTAACCCCCCGGGTGTTCAGGAGCGGTCGCTCTGAGTGGCTCTGAATCCACGTGACCCACTGCCCGCGTCCTCTGGGCAACCGCCCGGAGCTCTGGTGCAGCCACTCGAGACCAAGCGACCCACTGCGCTTCTCCTCCAGGCAGCCCCCCTGTGTTCAGGAGCGGTTGCTTTAAGTCCAAACAACTCACCACTCGCCTTCTCCTCTGAGGAGCCACCTGGAGCTCTAATGCAGTCACTGCGAGTCCAAACGACCCGCCGCGCTCCTCCTCCTCCTCCTCCTACTCCTCCGGGCAGGCCCCGAGGTTCAGAAGTGGTCTGAGTCCAAACAGCTCGCCGCGCCGCTTCTCCTCTGGCAACCGCCTGTAGCTCTGGTATAGTCAGTCCGAATCCAAGCGGCCACGCTCCTCCTCCTCCTCCTCAGGGCAGGCCCCGGTGTTCTGAGTCCACACAACTCTCCTCGCCGCTCCTCCCCTGGGCAACCTCTGGAGCCCCAGTGGTTGCTCCGAGTCCCAGCGCTGTGCTGAGCGGCCTCCTTTACAACGCTCCCAGTTGTCTGAGTTCACTGCTCCAGCGGGGGGAGGGGTGTCTTGCCGGCAGCTCTACTTCACAAAGTTCCCTGCCTTCCGGGACTACCATCCCATCCGGGATGCCTCCCCAACGGGAGAGAGTCACCCGGCTGCTTTGAGTTGGTCCCAAGTCTCTCTATATCTCCTCTTTTGAATCCTGAGTCCTGGAGCAACATGAAATGCAGCCACCCTCTAGGCCGCCATCTTGAAACCTCCTCTCTTTTTTCCTTTAAAAAACACTTTTTGCCCAGAATTTTAAAATTTTTTAATTAAATAAAATCCTCCATTCAATTATCATACCCCTTGGTATTTCCCCAAAGGAGTTGAAAATTTATGCCCACACAAAATCTTCATATGAATGTTTATAACAGCTTCATTCTTAACTACCCAAACTTAGAATAACTTACAAGATATCCTTCAGGAGGTGAATGGATAAATAAACTGTGGTACATTCAGACAACAAAGTACTTATTCAGCACTGAAAATAAATGAGCCATCAAGCTATGAAAAGACATGAAGGAAACTTAAATGCATATTAGTAGTGAAAGAAGCTAGTCTAAAAAGGATTCAGCCTGTATCATTCCAAAAATTTGACAGTCTAAAAAGGCAAAACTATGGAGACAGAAAAAAGATCTGTGATTGCTGGAGGTTAGTGGGAAGAGAGGGAGATGAATAGGAGCATGGAGTTTTTCAGGGCAGTGAAACTAACTATAACTGTAAATATATGTTATTGCACATTCATTAAAACCATAGAATACACAACACCAAAGTGAATCCTCACATAAACTATGAACTTTGGGTGATGATGATGCATTAACACAGGTTCATCAATTCTAATGCTGTAGTAGTAGACATTGATAATGAGGAGGTTGTGTCTGTGTGGGGCAGAGGGTATATGGAAATCTCTGTACCTTCTCACATTTTTCTGTGAACCTGAAACTACTCAAAAATAAAGTCTCTTTTTTCAAGGAAATCCAATTTACCCTCACTCAAAACTAATTCTTTTTCTCCATATTTATTTCTGACTCTGATCATAAGAACTTAATTTTCCAGAAATGAAATAATTGTGTAGGTAAATTTCTGCTATTTTCATATAGCGTTGCCTTATAAGCTTATGGCTTCAGAGTCTTCATAATTTTTTTTTCTTTTGGTACTGGGGGTTGAACCCAGTGGCACTTAACCACTGAGCCACATCCCAGCCCTGTTTATTTTTTATTTTGGAACAGGGTTTTTTGCTAAGTTACTGAGGGACTCAGTAAGTTACTGATGCTGGCTTTGAACCTACAATTCTCCTGCCTCAGCCTCCTGTGCCACTGGGATTACAGGTGTGTGCCACCGTACCTGGCTATAATGATTATTTTAATGGATACACTGTAATTTAGTTATGATGAAGTTCCCTGTACATTTAGCTTTCCTATCCTTAGGCAATTTTCTTTAAAATAAATTCTCAGAAGGGGCAAAACTAGATTAAAAGATATGAACATGTTGGATGTTTTTGTTACTTTCTTGTTTTTTCCCTTTCTCAACTTTATCCTACCCATAGCGATAGAATTTACTAATCTATAATTTACTAATTATTAATCTATAATTTACTAATTTACTAATCTATTTACTAATCTATAATTTACTAATCTAATTGGTTTATGCATCTTAGCCAGATTATTGGTTTATGTATCTTAGCCATTATTTGGGGGTCAAGATTTTATTTTCCTTATGTACTTTAATAAAATTTTTTAAACTTGCTTTAAGTTACTGTAACCATTGTTTTCATTTAAAAAGTAATGCTGCAACATTGACATATATAATCTATTATATTCTTGAGTTCATTTTTTAAACTTTCCATTGTTATCTATCAATCCTTTATCATTTTTCTGTAGACTTGTTATAAAATTATTCCTCCACAATAAAAATGAATAATCTTTGCTAGTTTTCCATGACTTGATTTATTCATTTTTAATTTTTTTAGTGCTACTTTTTAGGTATATATGACAGTAGCATGCATTTTGATATATCATACATACATGGAGTATAACTTCCTATTCTTGTGGTTATACATGATGTAGAGTTACACTAGCCTTGTATTCATATATGAACATAGGAAAGTTGTGCTTGTCTGACTCATTCTAATGTCTTTCCCATTCCCATCCCCCCTTCCTTAGCCCCATTCTCCCCTATCCTAATCCAGTAAATCTCCACTTCTCCCTCCCCACCCCGACTCCCCCCTACCCCCCAACTGACCTATCATGAGTGAGCATCAGCATATCAGACAGAACGTTCAGCCTTTAGGTTTTAGGGACTGGCTTGTTTCACTTAGCATGACAGCTTCCAGTTCCATCCATTTACTGGCAAATGCCATAAATTCATTCTTGTTTATGACTGAGTAATATTCCATTGTGTATATGCACCACCCATGATTTGACTTAGTGTTAATAAACCTCTAGACCTGGAGTTTGCTTTGGTGTGTGGTGTGGAGCTCCAGGAAGGAGCATGAATCAGTCTTGCTTGACCATATTTATCTTATAGCACATACAGTCCTTTTCCTGGCCAGTCAGTTGGGCAACATAAATTATCCAGTGGAAGGAGTTATTTTTAGGTTAAATAGTCAACTTACACATTCCTCAACAAGATCGATCTTCAATTTGTTCAGCCTTGAGTCTGTTTTTGTTTGTTTGCTTTTTTGGTTCTGTCACACTTACATGCTTTTATTTTTTTTTAAACTTTTTTTCATTATCTTGTTTTGGACAGTGATAAATATTTTTAAAAAAAATTTTTCATACATATATATGTAGGGTCTCAATATATATGTCTGTCTCAATCAACCATCCTTCTGCCTTGAGTCTTAACCTAAACTTCTATATTCCCTTCATCAATTAGCCCCAAGTCTTCCACATGACAGATATTCCAGAAGTGTGTGTTAGTTTGACCTGATTTAACATCAAAGTGAGCTGTTATTTGAAAAACTAAAATGGAAGCTAAAGGATATTGCTTTTAACCATCTGGACATATCCTCCCTGGTTGGTCTTTCCCCAAACATCATTAGATGCAGAATGGAAACCTAGCAAAGCTGGGGTAGACACAGCTAATAAATAGGGCCTGGTGCCGTGCAAGACAGATACAGCTTCTAATTATGCATCTACCACTTCCTAGCTGGAGGCCTGGGGCAATCTGAGCTCTGGGATCCTCATTTTTAAACAAAAGCCCAAAACTCCCATCATGGTCCAAAGGACAGTTAGAAATAATAGTCAGAGCACCTAGCACTGTTGCCGCCCACAGCAACAATCCCGCGGGAAGGAATTGGAGGTGGACTGGGAATGAACTACTTCTATTTCTGAGCTGCTTCCTTGCTTACTTGCTTGTTCGCTAGTTTATAGAGGAAGAGAGGCTTTGCTAAGAGGAAGAGAGGATTTGAGAGGAAGAGAGGCTTTGCTTAGAGGAAGAGAGGATTTGAGAGGAAGAGAGGCTTTGCTTAGAGGAAAAGAGGCTTTGCTTAGAGGAAAAGAGGCTTTGCTTAGAAGAAGAGAGACTTTGCTTAGAGGAAGAGAGGCTTTGCTTAATTTTAGAGGTGCTACGCTTTCAGAGAGGCTATGCGTTCAGAGGTCTGCTTCTTAGAGGTGAGTTGCTTCTTGGAGGTGCGGGGTGCGGCGTGCAGCCTGCAGCCTGTGTCCTGCAACCTGCAACCTAGAGATGTGTGCTTAGTCCCGCATTCTGCAATCTCCTCCCAGGTGAAGAGAATGTCTTATATACACTAAGGCAGCCAAACAGCTTAGGATTAAGTAGGATGGTTGGAGCATGAGCCACGGTACCAATCAAGAAAGAATAAGGAACATCTGTTGACCACTAGCGCAGTGGAGACATTAACCAATTAGGCATAATTAGTGCATAACACTAATTATGCACCACCTCTTGGCCCAACGCCAGCTGCCATCTTAGAGCTGCTTAAACACGTCTCTGCATAGCACAATGTGTGTCCCTGAGTAAGAGCCAAGTGCTGGCTAACAATGATCATCCTCCTTACTTCCATAGTTCTAGAAAATATAAGTGCATTAAAAACCCGGAGAGGCTGGAGAATGCACATATCCATGGGAAAGTGTAAATATCAAGAAGGAAATGTAATATGTATGGAAGAACAGTTTAGACATTCACCCATCACCACCACACACACACCAGTTCCAGGCCCACCAGTCTTTGCTAAAGACACTAGGGACATCTCATCATATACAGATATAGATTCTGACCAAGTCATCTAAACTCCGTTTATCTGAGTCTCTTAGTTTATCTGTTTACTTGTCCATCTCTAAAAGACTGAAAACTTTCCTGTTCATTCTAGTACAAATGGGAACAAAGCAGTTCCCATTTCTGAGAATTTTCTTTAAGTGCGAGCTTATGCAATAATGTATTTATGAAGTTATTACTTGCAATGGAAGACTGGAACCACCTCAGATCTCCATCAATAGGAGCTAATTGAATAAAATGACACAAAGGAACACTGTAGCTATAAAAAAAAAAAAAATAAGGAAACACCCTCTGAACTTATAGGACACAATTTCCTGTGTTTATGGTGAAGTAAAAAGAACAGGTGTAGCACAGGTGATACCACATGCTACCTTTTCTGTAAGACTTCCTAGAGCTGTAGCTTCCCCTTCCCAAGTTGCAAAATCACTAACACAGGATTCATCCCTGGAAACTGAGGTAGGTTCCACACTAGGACATTAACAGACTAAAAGAGAAAAACTATACCATCATCTTAATGGGTGGTAAGAATTTATTTGGTTTCATTCACCGTCCATCCTGATTCTTAAAAGAATTTTAACCCCTATTGGTATTAGAGATAATACAAAGAGACTCCCTTAATACTATAAACCTATGAAAAACCAACAGGAAATATGGTGAAATAATAAAGGTGCTGTTATAAAATCAAATTCAAGTAAAGAGTGAGTTCTATTTGGGCACATTCTACAAGTTCTAGCCAACACACTGAAATAAGAATAAGAAAGAAGAAACTATTTCAAATGATGTGGTGTTAACCAATAGAGGACTAGCTAAAATAAGAAATATCACACAATAGAATCCTATGCAGCTAACAAAGATGAAGAAGTAGAACTACATTTATTATCTTGATTTAGTAGCAATTGGAGGGAGCAGATTACAAAACAGTTTTATACTATGATATCATTTAAAATATATATTTATATTGCTGAATATATACATAGAGAAAAATCTGGAAGGAAATTCACCAAAATATATTTAGAGATTATATCTATGGGTTATAGGATTATTTTTCTATACTTTTCTTGACTGCTTTATTACCGTCTTTTTAATATAATTTTAAAAACCAATAAAACTTTACCCACCAATGTGTTGTGCAAATGCAAAATGTCATGTGAGGTGATTGGGATGAAGTGCATTTCTCAAGTGATAGCATTTGTGATCTAAGGTCTTTTTCCAACTCATCCCCATCTCCCTGAAAAACCAGAGGGATTTGCTTGGCCTGGTTCCTGCCCCTCTGAAGGGAAGCCTCAAATCGCTGGGTTCCAAAAAAGCCTAGTCCGGGCTCTATTTCTCAGTTGACTGTGGTAGCAATATATCACCCAGTCCTAGGCTCATTCTAGCTCTCTGCAAAAAAGCTCCCAGACCTCTGAAGGCTGTCCACCTTGCCCAGAGTCAAGGTGCAATACAGCCCCCTGAAGCGTTTGCCTCCCCAGTGGGTGTATGTGGAAGTCACTGGCAGTCAGTCCCCAGTCTCCAAAAACCAGGCTTCTCAGTCCCACTGTTGGACTGAAGGTCATGGACAGGCCATGCCAAGTCCAACCACCTCCTCCCATGTTGAAGACCTTAAGTATCCCTCACCTCTGTCCCCCTCCCTGTACCTCAGAGTACAGGTTCATTCTGCTACCTCATTGCTCAGACCACACTTCATAAACCCTGTGCCTGCTGTCATTCCCTACCTTATGTTAGACACAGTGCCTGGCACAGGCTACTATGTGTAATACATAGGGTCCTCTGATTCTCCACTCGATACCCTGAAGTTGTTAGAAGGCCCTGAGTCTCAATCCCTCCAGGGAGAGAACTGGATTGACCATCTCCCTGTGTCAACTTGAGTCAGAATCTGGAAGCCCTTCCTAGAGCCTTCTTGTGCTTACCACACATCCTGCCATCTTTCTTCCTGGCACAGTACCCACCAACATTAAAAACTGGTCAGGCCAGCTCCACAAGGCTGCACATCCTCACACCAGCCAGAAGCATTTCCCTTCAAATCACTGCAATATTTGAGTGAATGAGCAAGCCACATCAGGGTCCCAGCATGACTCAATAACTGAAATCAAGTCTGGCCTTTGATCATCTTGGGATTTTGAAAAATATTGACACAGGCATTCGTTGTCTATCCAGCTCCCTATCAGTCTCCCCTTTGCATGATTCACTTATGAGCCAGAAGTAGTACACAAATACAAATGCCTTCAAATAGAGTTGCTTTGAACCTGGTGAACTTCACTGAATACTCATTTCTATCTAACTTGGTTATTTGATTTCTAACTCCAGAGCAAAGAAAAGCAAATTAGAATAGGGGAAAGCAGAAGTTATAAGGCAGGCACCAGAAATGACAGGCTGATAATGATAGCATGGAAGAGTCAGAAGTACAAAAATTCCAAAGGGAAGCAACAACCTCATGCCTCTGACATACTGCTGTTACCACACAGCACCATAACTCATGTTCACAACGGGAATGCCTGGTCACCCACACATGGACGGGGAAACCCTCAGCATGCTCCCTGAGGCTACCTAGGTGTTTCCAAAGAAGTCCCAGACCTCTGAAGACTGCCACCCTGCTCAAAGTTGAAAGGGCTCCTCCTTGGAATACCTCCACCAAAAGATTTGTGCACACATCTACAATGGCAGCACAAGTAAGTTCTCATAATTTGTAGAGCAGTTATCATAAACTGATCAGAACATATTTCTACTACTGATCTAGTTCTATATTAATACACTGAAAGTACAAATCGGGTTTAACTGCACATGTGCTTGTTCCTAGAACGAGCTAATAGAAGGGAAAGAAAGTTGGACCACTTAACCATAATGACAAGTTTTCTGATTAACTTCACCTTCCTCATCTGTAAAATGGAGCTAATAATTATACCTGAGCACTTAAAAGATTACCATATATATCTTATAGGATGTTTGTGGAAGTTCTATAGAAAGGAATAAAGATTGTGTTTTACTATAGTAATTCCCCTTATCTAAATTTAATCCCCTCATGGTTTGATATTACAGGAAGAAGAAAAAGTACAAATACATTTTTATCAAAGGTTAGAGATTAGGCAAAACTCATAGACAAAAATAATTGACTTGGAATTAGGGGCAGTTCAGAGGGGACTTCCTACCAGTATTAGCAAAAGGACATTGTCAGGGGAAGAGCGACATCTACTGCACCTAACTGTACTGCAGCTGACCCAGAAGGCTTCAAAACCAGGCATGACCTATACAAGTTTTAGTTACTTTACCACTACAAAACTAAAAATTAAAAGTGACCAACTAATATCTTCTCTGGAAAAACCACAATATTCTTCCATTTAAAAATAACTTACAGCTGAATGTGGTGGTGCCTGCCTGTAATCCCAGCGACTCAGGAGGCTAAGGCAGGAAGATTGCACATTTGAGGCCAGCCCAGGCAACTTAGCAAGAGTCTCAGCAATTTAGTGAGACAATGTCTCAAAATAAAACAAAATAAAATAAAAAAGGCTAAGTATGTAGCTCAGTGGTTTGATCACCACTGGGTTCAAACACTAGTACCACAGAAAGTGGGAAGTGGTGGGCAACGTCATGAAAATAGAAGAGGAACTATTAAAGTAGAAGAAGGGAAGCAGGGGGAGCGGAGAGCAAGGGGAGCTATTAGAGAATAAGACTGACAAAATTATGTAGTATGCACGTCTGAATGTACCACAAAGAAACCTACTATGCTGTGTAATTAATACCTGCCAATAAATTTTAAAGTGACATTTGCGTATTCAAATGTAATGATTACTAATTGTAGAAATTTAAAGAAAATAAAGGTCCTCCAATAATATACTTATCAATACTTAACACTTAGTTTAAAGGCACTGCCACAATCTTCATCATTTTTCTCTTTATTCTTTTCCTCCCCATTCCTCCTCTTTCTCTCGTTCTCTTTCTCCACATTTTTATTTTTTTAAGTTAATCAAAAGCAAAAATTCCTGATGTTGATGAGGAATGATTGCTAACAGTTTGGTGTGTGTTATTCCACACAGTTTTGTGGTACTAGAAATGCACATCATCACAAACAATAAGACAGTACTGTTGTCATTGTTCTCCAACCAAAGATCACCAGGACCAGAAACACGATGTAATCCAGCAAGTTGGGTTTGTTCCTCTTTGTGGTGAGGAAGAAAGCACACCACAGAGAACTGTGGGCTAATTCAGTAAGAGGATAAAAAAAAGAGAATTTATTATGGAACTCAGGCTTATGCTGTATGACTTGAAGAAAAGTATAAGAAAGCAGGGCATTGCTTGGGTGGGATGTCATCAGGACACAGGGCAATTCTATGATTAGATATCTGAATAAATCTCTTCTCAAAGAAGGGAAGACAAGACTAAGGCCAGTGACTAGCTGGTCAAGAAGCAATGCCGTTCATGTTAGCCAGGACAGGTGGATGCTTGGTCATTTTTGTGTTTTGGCCAGTTTTCTTGTGTGTACCTGTGTCTGTGCTCAGACATGATCATGGAGTGGTCTCATTTTCATCTTGATCTACTATTGGTGCTGAGTAGCCTTATCTAGCATTGATGTTCTGTGATGTCAGTCAAGTCCAACAGAACACCTAGGCCTGGCCGTGAGTGCCCCCAGCCCTCTGGGACTGCATTTCTCTTTCTCTTTTTTTCACTTAAGAATGTGATATTAGTTCTTCAGCCTCCCTTCTGACTTTTATTAATGGTAACACTAGGAAAACAAAACCCAAATCTTTTCAGAACCTCTTGTAAGTTGTCATGCTGGGACAAGTTGTCATTATGTAAATACTCAGGTTTTACAGTATATAGTTTACATAATAGGGCAATCTAACTCCTGGTGATATTTCAAATGTTATTTAGGTTAAAAATTTAGTAAGAATGTTAGTATATCATAAAATATAACATTACAGCTTATTTAAACCAAATATATAGTTGACCATATTGAAAAAACATTTTCACAGAATGGTTGAATCAGCAATTTCTTCAAAGTCATTTATGAATAGTTGAACATTTTAAAATGTTATATCTATAGGTAATATATCTGAAGACTTATGCGTTAATTTAAAAGTTTGGAATTTTTCATTTGCAAAATACAAACGGGTTTCAAGCATAGTACTGTAGGAAATGATTGAGTATCAAGCTATCATGCTTCCGTTTTTTTGTTTTTGCTTTAAACCACAAAACCAACGTTTTTTCTTTATGTTTTTAAGTCTTAAAGTACAGAAATCTTGTGTAAATGAAATTCTGTCTTATGTTTCAAAAAGAGATAAAAGAGAACTGAAGTAGAAAGCAATAGAAATGCCAATACAGAATTACTTAATGTTTAATTCATAACGTTTGGGCTTTGGGGAAAAGCTAATTGTGCTTTTTGAGTGTCTACATTTTAACTATTTAATGTCTTTGGGTTCCTCTAATGAGGTCACTACTGAACAAAATTGTTCCTTTTTGTTTTTAAATAATTAAGCAAATGAATGATTTCCTTACTAAATAAACTAAATCATCTGTTAATGATAGTCCTTAGGTAAAAATAAAAATATTGCATCCTAGATACCATCTTCCAGCTTTCTCATTGGAAGATCTACTAAGTTATCTCTATCCAGATTTCAGGTTATTCATGAAGGTTTTTGGTCATTTTTCTCTAGTATATTTGGCTTGCCTACTTCTCAGAATATAAGTCATTGAAGTTCTGTTTTTCTGTTCTTGACCAAATAGTAAAGAAAAACAAGCAAGCTTGAAATTAAAGGGAAAAATGATTCCTTTATCATAGTTTACCATATTTGCTCTTGGTATGAAAACTTTTATTAATTACTATTCCTAAATTTTGTGTCACAAAATGATATATAATAGTAATAGCTTTTATTGGAGGTGAAACATTAGTTCCCACCCCAATCCCCCACTTTTGAGTATAAATAACAGAAAAAGTGAACAGCATGGAATCTGTCCTTGCCAGATTATTAGTGAATGCATAGTTCAGGTTTGCTATGCTTTGAATCACATAATACTAATTTCCTAATTGTAGTCAATGTTATCTTTTTGTGTTGTGACCACTAAGCTTCTGTCTTATAAAGCTATTAACTCTACAGAATTTTACAGAACTTTACTGAAGAGTCTAAAGATGCAAAGAGAGAATGGGCCTTGTGGAACAGAGGACCTTTTTTTCTTCTTTTTTATATCAGCTCCTTACTGTGAACACGGAAAAAATGAACATTCGAGTGCTCTGTAAATTTTTTGGTAAACATTTTATGCTTGCATTTAAACTTGAAATGAATGAACAGAATTAGACAATCAGTTAAAATCCAAAACGAGAAGTGTTATAATTTAATGACCTTGTTTTGCTATAGCAATAAAATGACCAAGTGCAATGACTTAATAAAATCATCTTTTTTAAAAAAAAAATAAAAATTAAAAAAAGAATGTGCTGGACATTTTTTCATGTCAATATTGAGTCTTCTTTTTTCAAAGGACCAAAATTTTTTTTTTTGTTTTGTTTTTGTTTTTTTGCGGTGCTGGGGATTGAACTCAGGGCCTTGTGCTTGCGAGGCAAGCACTCTACCGACTGAGCTATCTCCCCAGCCCCCAAAATATTTTATTTGACTAAATTCTAAGTCACACATCATCACAAACAATAATAAGACAGTACTGTTTGTCATTGTTCTCCAGCCAAAGACCACCAGGACCAGAAACACAGTTATAGTTCAGCAAACTGGGTTTGTTCCTCTTTGTGGTGAGGAAGAAAGCACACCACAGAGAACTGTGGGCTATTTCAGTAAGAGGATATAAGCGTTACACTCTCCCCTGTTTATTAGACTTTGACAATAAAAGAAAACTAAGTAACCTTATATAGGACAGTGAAAATGTCAGGGGTATCTACAGTTTTACTATAGTACATATATATATGACTTCTCCCTTTGGCGGTATCAGTTCAGTCCAGATCATTAAATATGGACAAGTTCTTCAAAATCACTTCTTTATGTCTCCAAGGTCTTCAATGATGCCAGTATCCACCTCTGGCCATTTTTTCTGAATGACATCAATTATACCATCTGTAAAGTCCCCCTGAATGATGATTTCATCTTCACCTGTTACTGAGGCACTGCAGGAAAATTTTTGAGCAAAAAATCTTTGTGCTTCTTTAAGATCAATTTCAAAAGTTGCAAGGCTACACACTCTTGTTCCATATTTCTTCTTTGCTCTGGGAATTTTAGCTATAGTAACCTTTTGTGGTATTGTCTTCTTTTTCTGTTTTTTTCCCCCTTCTACTTCTCTTTTGTTTTTTTTTTCTCCTCTTCTTCCCCTACTGTTCCTTGACCTTCCATTAATTCCAGCTTCTTGTGTGGGTGAGTTTTCTACAGTGAGTTTTGCAAACTCATTTGGGAAATTCGTCTCTAACCACTGTCTACATATAGTAACACCAGGCATACGCTCACAGTAATCTGTTGGTAATGAACAGACTCCACAGTAAAGGACCCAAAAAAAAAGTGGGTCACCAGCATCTAACTTGGCACTATTCCTTGGGTCTTCTTTGCCATCAGCCCCACTGGATTCAGAAATGTCAGTAGGTTTGGTTACACATGGCCACTGCCATCTTGGGACACCGGCCAGGGCTTGCAGGCTTGCCGCTGCCACTGCTGCCATCTCAGGGCATGGCTGCATAAGTTTGAGGACACAGCCCTGGCAGCCACAGCTGCCACCTGCTGAAGTGACACATGCAACTCCTCCTTCCTAGCCAGGTCCTCCGAGAGGCCATCCAGTCTTGAGCGTTATTGAACCAAACTTCTCTTGTTGAATAATTGAATTTTTCTAAAACTTTAGGTGTATAATTAATACTAAAATGAAAATTTTTAGAAATACATCTTTGTATAGGCTTCAGAATCTGACAGACCTAGGATCTGGTCCTAACTGAACTACAAACTAACTGAATGAACGTGAGCAAGTTACTTCTCCTCTAAGCCTCAATTTCTCTGACCAAAAATGTAGTCTTTCCAGGGTTGAGTTTAGTGTTTATAATGTTTAGCCCAATGCCTATGCCATACCCAACAAATTATAATATTTTAGGACAGCATCATCATTATTGTTACTATTACTAATTAAGGCAACTATTAAAATTTAGGGCATTTAGGCTTGGAAAGAGATACTGTGTCTCCCAGGGATATTTTCATTCTTTCACTATGAGAAGAAGAGCAGGGAAGACCTACCTGTGAACAACCAGACATAAAGAAAAGAAGGGTCTAGGCTGGAATTTAGAACTCAAAACAGAGAGAGGAGTATTTGAACTGTACAAGGGATCACCCCAAAATTGCCCCTTGCAGGGCATCAGCCTGGGAGGCAGAGGATCCCAGAGGCTGTGACTTGATACTACACAATCAACAGAGCTGGGAGCTATGTGGGCTCTTGTGGGAATACTCAACTGCTGGTGTTGACATTTCAACAGGGCCCTAATTCTTTCTATTATTCACAGTAAGCCAGCTCAGAAATGGCCATATTCGGGAGACCCAAGATAGAGAACTAGAGGGAGGCTGCATTCCTTGTCACTCCGTGACTCAGGATTCAAGCAGAAAAATACTGTTTCTCTGCAAGGCAATCATCACTGCCCACGGATCCCCTGCTCTTTAACCCCCATTCATCCCCTGCAATCACCTGCCATCTGCCAGTATATCAACTGCTTTTTGCACACAGATCACTCCCTGACCACCTATCATCTCTTATTGCCCATTTGCCCACCACTTGCCTGCCCATTGCCCACCCCTCACGTACCCATCACCCACCAACATCCACCATCAATAGCCCACAGTTAGCCTGCAGACCACCATTGGATCACCAGCTCCCTGCTGCCCACTGCCACCTAGAAGTCCATTGTCACAGTACCTGCAGGTTTGGTTACACATGGCTGCTGCCATCTTGGGACACTGGCCAGGGCCTGCAGGTTTGCTGCTGTCACTGCTGCCATCTCAGTGCATGGCTGTGTCAGTCTGAGGACACCCACCGGGGCCTGGAGATATACTGTCAGGGTACTTGCAGGTCTAGTTGCACCTGAGGTCTTTCTGCTGGGTGTGCTAGTGGCCACCATATGGCAGCCACTTTGTAGGGCTGCTCCTTTGTGTAAGCGCATCCCTGGTGGTCTCTCTGCAAGTTGAAAGGCATTGAGATCTTGGGACTGCAGCAAGGCAGGGTTTGGGGAAGCTGAATCCCAGGTCCACCAGATTGCAGCTGGGTTTGTATGGGTCAGTCTGGGTCTGGCAAGCCTGTGGAAAGTCAGAGACTAGGGGCAGTTCCCTGTAGGGAGCACAGGTTGGAGAAACTGGAGAAAGCTGTGTTCTCTCCAGCTCCGTGAGTCCTGAAGTGCTCAGAGATGGAAGGGGACAGTTACAATAGGTGGAAGACTGGAAGAGGGTGTGAAAGCATCCTGCTATCAGCTCACCCAGCCAACCAGTACAGCACCCACTGGACTGGAGCTAACATCAAACTTCAGACAACCCCACCTATTGGCAAAGAAGTTGAGAAATTTTTGAAAGCCAGTGGAAGCAGTCACTCAATTTTCCACTGAGACTGACTTTCCTTTTTTTTTTTCCCCCCCTCTCTCTCACACCTCTACCACCTTTGAATCCAAATATTTTTCATGCATCACTTTATTGAGGAATGGGATGTCTGAATTGAATATTACAGTTTTGTTGTGTATTCTTACATTTTTACTTTTTAAAAAATCTGTATATATTTTTTCTCTCACCTATCTGTCTCCGTGGATTCTCATTCTCACTTCTCTCATACTAACAGCTAAATTCTATTAATTCCTCCCTCACTCCTATGATAAATTTTTACCTCTATCTTGTCTCCTTCTCCCTCTTAAACATCACATCTTACACTACTTCTGTTCCCTCATTGTCCATCATTTGACATGGTAATCCCTTTAAGCAAACTTAGTTTATACTGTAGACAGTAATTGAACACATCATTTCTGTTTATTGAAACAAAACTGTAGATTCCCTAATAGGAGCTATTTGGTTTAAGGTTGTATATTACTTGCATTGGGTGCTATTAAAATTGGTCTGCCCTTAAAGGTGAGGTACTGGAAGCCTTCAGGGACACTACAAGACTACAGGGTAGAAACTGTACTGCCTCAGCTCCATACCGCTAGGCAGGAAGACACATAAACAACATGAAAAAACAAGGGAACAAAGTTCCTCAAACAAACCAAGATGTTCCAATAGAATCATAGACAACACAGTAGAAGAAATGTCAGAGAAGGAGTTAAGAAGGTACATAGTTAGACTGATCTTCAAACTAAAGAATGGTATCAGAGAGAAAATACCAAAAGTGAAAGATCATTTCAATAAAGGGGCAGATATTATAAAGAGGAATTAAGTGGAGATCCTCAAAATGAAGGAAACAATAAACCAAATTAAAAATTCAATGGAAAATATCGTCAAAAGACTAGACTGTTTAGAAGACAGAACCTCAGACAATGAAGACAAAATATATACATTTGAAATAAAGTCAACGGCACAGAGAAGATGGTAAGAAACCATGAACAGAACTTCCAAGAAATATGGGATAACATGAAAAGACCAAATTTAAGATTTATTGGAATAGATGAAGGCATGGAGATAAAAACCAAAGGAATGCACAATCTTTTCAATGATGTAATAACAGAAAACTTCCCAAATCTAAAGAATGAAATGGAAAATCAATACAAGAGGCTTACCAGACCCCAAATGTACAAAATTATAGCAGACCCACACCAAGGTATATTATAAGTAACAATAACTAATATACAGAATAAAGATAAAATTTTAAAGGCTGTGAGAGAAAAAAATCAAATTCATATGGGGGAAATCAATTTGGATCTCAGCTGATTTCTCAGCCCAGACCCTCAATGCCAGGAGGTCCTAGAATAACATATATCAAGCTCTGAAAGAAAATGGATGACTACCAAGAATTTTATATCTAGCAAAATTAAGCTTCAGATTTGAAGATGGAATAAAAACCTTCCATCATAAACAAAAGTTTAAAGAATTTAGAACTGAAAAGCCTGCACTACAGAACATTCTCAGCAAAATATTCCATGAGGAAGAAATGAGGAAAAAAAAATAAAACCAGCAAAGGGAGGAACTACACTAAAAGAAAGGTCAATCAAAGGAGAAACTAAGTCAAGTTAAAAACCAAAAATAAACCAAACCGACAGGGAATACAAATCATATCTCAATAATAACCCTGAATGTTAATGGCCTAAACTCATTAATCAAAAGAAAGACTGGCAGATTGGGATTTTTATAAAAAGACCCAACAATTTACTGTCTTCAAGAGACTTACCTCCTAGGAAAAGACATCTGAAGACTGAAGGTGAAAGGTGGAGAAAAAACATCTCACATGGGCTATGTGAACAAGCAGGGGTTTCCAGCCTCATATCAGACAAAGTAGACTTCAAATCAAAGTTAGTCAGAAGGGATAAAGAAGGACATTTCCCACAGCTTAAGGGAGTCATACACCAACAAGACATAACAATCATAAATATATATGCCCCAAGCAATGGAGCACCTACATATATCAAACAAACTCTTTGCAATTTCAAGAATCAAATAGACCACAACACAATAATACTGAGTGACTTTAACATACTTCTTTCACCACTGCATATATCTTCAAACAAAAACTAAACAAAGAAACTATAGAACTAAATAATACATTCAATGATTTAGACTTAACAGACATATACAGAGTATTTTATCCATCATTGAGCAAATATGCTTTCTACTCCACAGCACATTACTCCTTCTCTAAAATAGACCATATGTTATGCCATAAAGCAACTCTTAGCAAATACAAAAACTTAGAAATAATACCCTTCATCCTATGAGATCATAACAGAATGAAACTAGAAATCAATGATAAAATAAAAAATACAAGTTACTCCAACACCTGGAGACTAAATAGCATGCTATTGAATGATGAATGAATAGCAGGAGAAATCAGGAAAGAAATAAAAAAATACTTAGAGGTAAATGAGAACACAAATACAACATATCAAAATCTCTGGGACACTTTTAAGGCAGTTCTAAGAGGAAAGCTCATTGCATTTTGCTCATACATTAAAAGAATAAAAAAGTCAACAAATAAATGACCTAACATTACATCTCAAAGCCCTAGAAAAAGAAGAACAAATCAACACCAAAAGCAGAAGATGGGAAATAATTAAAATCAGAGCTGAAGTCAGTAAAATTGAAACAAAAGGATTCAAAAAACTGACAAAATAAAAATTTGGTTCTTTGAAAAAATAAATAAAATTGATAAACCCTTAGCTACACTAACAAAGAGAGAGAGAAAATTCAAGTTACTAAAATTCATGATGAAAAAGGAACTATCACGATGGACAATAGTGAAATACAAAAGATAATTAGAAACTATTTTGAAAATTCATACTCAAATAAAATATAAAATCCCTGACAACACTGCAAATTTCTAGAGACATATGATCTACCCAAACTGAATCAGAAGGACAAACACAATATAAAAGATCAATTTCAAGCAATGAAATAGAAGACACCATCAAAAACTTACCAACCAAGAAAAGCCCAGAACCAGACAGATTCTCAGCCAAGTCCTATAAGACCTTCAAAGAAGAATTAACACCAAAACTCCTCAAGTTATTCCATGAAATAGAAAAGGAGGGAACCTTTTCAAACTCATTCTGAGGCTAGTATCACCCTGATACCAAAACCAGACAAAGACACATCAAGGAAAGAAAACTTCAGACCAATGTCTCTGATGAACATAGATGCAAAAATTCTCAATAAAATTCTGGCAAATTGTATACAAAAACATATTTAAAAGATAGTGCACCATGATCAAGTGTGGTTCATCCCAGGGATGCAACATATGGAAATGTTCAACATATGAAAATCAATAAATGTAATACATCACATCAATAGACTTAAAGACAAGAATCAAATGATTATCTCAATAGATGCAGAAAAAGCATTTGACAAAACACAGCACCTCCTCATGTTCAAAACAGTAGAAAAACTAGAGATAGTAGGAACATACCTCAACATTGTAAAAGCTATCTATGTTAAGCACAAGGCCAATGTCATTCGAAATGGATAAAAATTGAAAGTATTCCCTCTAAAAACTAGAACAAGTCAGGGATGCCCACTTTCACCACTTCTATTCAACATTGTCCTTGAAATTCTAGCCTGAGCAATGAGACAGACAAAAGAAATTAAAGGGATATGAATAGGGAAAGAAGAACTCAAAATATCACTTTTTGCTGATGACATGATTCTATATTTAGAAGATCCAAAAAATTCAACCAGAAAACTTCTAGAACTCATAAATGGATTCAGCAAAGTAGCAGGATATAAAATCTATAGCCATAAATCAAATTCCTTTCTATACATAAATGATAAATCCACTGCAAGAGATATTAGGAAAATTACCCCATTCACAATAGCCTCAACAAAAATAAAATACTTGGGAATCAATCTAACAAAAGAAGTGAAAAACCCTTACAATGAAAACTACAGAACACTAAAGAAAGAAATTGAAGAAGACCTTAGAAGATGAAGAATCTCTCATGCTCTTGGATAGGCAGAATTAATATTGTCAAAATGACCATACTACCAAAACTGTTACACAGATTTAATGCAAATCCTATTAAAATTCAATGACATTCTTCATAGAAATAGAAAAAGCAATCGTGAAATTTATTTGGAAAAATAAGAGACCCAGAATAGCCAAAGCAATCCTTAGCAAGAAGAGTGAAGCAGGAGGCACCATAATACCAGAACTTAAACTATACTATAGAGCAATAGTAACACAAATGGCATGGTATTGACACCAAAATAGACATGTAGACCAATGGTACAAAATAGAAGACACAGACAAACACGTAAATATGGTTGTCTCATACTAGACAAAGGCACCAAAATTATACTTTGAAGAAAAGATAGGCTACTCAACAAGAGGTGCTGGGGATACTGGAAATCCATGATATTAAACCTCTATCTCTCATCCTGCACAAAAATCAACTCAAAGTAGATCAAAGACTTAGGCACTAGAACAGAGACCCTGTGCCTAAGAGAAGAAGAAGTAGGTCTAAATCTTCATCATGTTGGCTAAGGACCTGACTTGCTTAACATGACTCCGAAAGTGCAAGAAGTAAAATTAAGAATAAATAAATGGGATGGATTCAAACTAAAAGGCTTCTTCTTAGGAAACAATAATATGAAGAAAGAGCCTACAAAATCGGAGAAGTTTCTTTCATCATGCACCTCAGATAAAGCACTAATCCCCAGGATATACAAAGAACTCAAAAAACTTAACACCAAAAAATAATACTAATAATAATAACCCAATCAACAGATGGGCTAAGGAACTGAACAGACACTTCACAGAAGAAGAAATACAATCAACCAACAAACAGATGAAAAATGTTCATCATCTCTAGTGATTAGAAAAATGTGAATCAAAACTGCTCTAAGATTTCATCTCACTCCAGTCAGTCACCAACAGAGGAGACCACTTGGAAGACAGAACTTCAGGCAATGATGACAAAATATATAATCTTGAAAATAAAGGACCACACAGAGAAGATGATAAATTGCGTGACGTTCCCTCACTCAGACACAATGCCCGAACAGCAGCTGCTGAAGCCAACGGAGTGGAGCAACTATGACTACTTCTGGGCTGATAAGAAAGACCCCCAAGGCAATGGCACTGTGACAGGATTCAAACTGCTATTCCAAAAGCAACTGAAAGACAAAGAAATGCAGAAAGAAATGTCTGAATTCGTCTGAGAGAGGATGAAGATTGAAGAATATGCAAAGAACTTGGCTAAGCTCTCTCAGAACTCCTTGGCTGCACAGGAGGAAGGCTCCCTGGGAGAAGCATGGGCTCAGGTGAAGAAGAACCTGGCAGATGAAGCAGAAGTTCATCTGAAGTTCTCTGCCAAGATTCACAGCCAGGCAGAGAAGCCCCTAATGAACTTTCATGAGAACTTCAAGAAAGACATGAAAAAGCGTGACCACTGTATCGCTGACCTCTGCAAGCAACTCGCCAGCCACTATGCTTTCCGGGAGAAGGCCCGGAAAGCCCTCACAGAGTGGCAGAGAGACTTGGAGATGAAAACCCAGCAGCTGAGCAATAAGACGGAAGAGGACATCAAGAAGGCATGGAGAAAGTCCACACAAACTGGTGATGACCTCATGCGCTGTGTGGACCTCTACAACCAGGCTCAGTCCAGGTGACTTGAAGAGATGGTGACCACCACTTTGGAGCTGGAGCGACTGGAAGTGGAGAGGGTGGAGATGATCCGGCAACATTTATGCCAGTACACACAGCTGCGGCACTAGGTGGACATGTTCAACCAAAGCACAGTTGAGCCTGTGGACCAACTGCTTTGAAAAGTGGACCTGGTCAAAGACAGAGAGCTGTGGGTCAGAGAGCACAAAACGGGCAACATTTTCCCTGTGGACATAGAGATCTAGACACGCCTGTGTGGCCCCAGGCGTCCTGCCCAGGAGAGCAACTGGGTGTCCTACGGAGAAGAAATGGTGGCTCCTGCTGGGTGTAGCTTACCTCCCACCCACTCTCCTGTCCACTGAGGAAAGAGGAGAGAGCTGGCAATTCCAGAAGGGTGATATGGATGGCCCAGCTGGGGGATCCGAAATATTTCCAGACCAAGAAGACATAACTGCAACCCTGCCCTTGTCTCCAAGACTAAAGCCCCCAAACCCCATGCCTAGCTTGTTGCTCTGAGAACAAACTGAGGCTGGAATTTGTGGTCCCTGCTAGAACTTTGTGGTCCCCGCTGAGTTTCATAGAGGTGGTCGTCACACACTTGTGTCCTTGGATGCCCTAAGGCCCATCCTCTATCTCCTTTGGGGCTTTGGAAGATCAGGGGAGGGCCATCTCCACCTCCAAGCCAATGTCAGGATCAGAATCATGGACAGAAGCCACCATCCAGCTCAGCCTCCACCTAGAATCCTTTGCAGCCCTCTATTTTTCTCAATGCATTTTGGGAGGCCAAATCTAGCTTTTCTTGGCCACTTTTCATCCCCATGAGTCTTGGGAAGGCCTGTTTTCTGTCTTTCTAGACCAACCCTGCCTAGAGAAAGCAGGATGGAACTACCTCATTCGGCAAATTAGCCCAAGTTGGAGCATTGAATCACGGTTCCTATCAGACCATTCATCGTCTCCGAAGTCTCTGGAAATTCCAATCCATCTATTTCTCAGCTGCTTTCTCAAGGCAGTCCACTCCCTACCACCCCTGCCCAGTCTCACTAGAGGGAGTTTTCCAAAGTTCTCAGCTAGTAAGACCTCCTTCAGCTCTGTGCATATCCAAAGACTTTGAGGGATAGAGATGAACCAGCTCACCTCAGAAACCAGGTGGTCTGTCTGCCATGGTATCCTGTCCAACACTGGGCTACCCTGACCACCATTCTCCCAGGCTACCCACCATGGGCTTAATGGGGCTGGGTCAGTCCCACATGGGAGACAGATTAGGGCAAGTCCCTTTGTCATTCCCCATATGGCTCCATCTGCTTATGCATGATTGGGTTTGGACTGCTGTCCCTTGTATGGGCACTGCAGACTCTCATGGCCATAGGAGCTCCTTGCTATCTAGATGTGTCCTGCCACCTGGGCCTCCAGCTCCACTGAACTTTCCAGAGCCCTATGCCAAGCCCTCACTTGGTGCTAGCACCTCCTTTCCCTCTGTCCATCTTCCCTGGAGAAGCCTGGGCCAAGTGTGATTCAGGAAGCTTTTCAACTCTGCCATTGGGTTCAACCCATCACTTCCTTTCTGTACAACAGCAAACATGATCACCATATTAACCTAGAGAATCAGCCTGAGGGGACTGAGAGAAAAAAATTGACATAGTGAGCAAGGAACAAATTCTAGACAGAAACCCATGCTCTGAGAGTTCATCTTTCTTCTTTCCATCAATGACTTTGGATTGACCCTTACATCTCCCATGGGGGCAAAATTTTACAAGCACAATTCACTGATCTTTCCCTCAGTTTTACATGCTAATAATGGATAACATTAATCTTGAATCTTTTGGCATCTCTTCCATTAAATTGGAATTGCTTTCTCATATTTTTTATTAAAAAGATGTCCAATATACTAAAGCAAATTTAAAAAAATGCATTCTACCATCATGCATAACTAGCTGGAATATATATAAAAAATCCCCAGTACCACAAAACAAAAAACAAACAAACAAGAAGTAGCCAGATCCATTCGTTTAATAAATGCTTATTTATTATTTATTTACAAATATGATGATGATCATGGTGATGATGATGATGGTGATGATGATGTCAGGCACTGTCAAAATATCAGTGAACAAAATAGCCATGGTCCAGGTTCTCATGGAGCTTACAACCAGTAATAATAATTAATCCAGAAAAATATTAAGATAAAATAAACAAGCAAACAAAAATGTACATGTTAATTATGTGCTATGCTGAAAAATTGGATGATGTGATAGGGAGCAACTTGGAGCTATTTTATACTATGATCAAGGTGGGCCTCTATATGGAAGCAATATTCACAATGGAGCCTGAATGATTAGAAGGAACCAGGCTTGCAAAGATCAGGGAGACCAACTAGTTTAATTGCCTTGGAGTAGGAAGAAGCTTGGAGTGTCCAAAGCTTGAGCAAAGGCTCATGTGGTTGTTACCCTGAGTGAGGGTGAAGATAGCATAGTCTGGGTAGGTAGACAAGGGTTCTAGCAGGTAAGACTCTAAATTAGAAAGAGGAATTTGGATTCTCTTGTGTCATGGAAAACAATACAAATGTTTTAATTTAAAAGTTACATGATCTGATTTATTGTCCATATATAAGAGGGCTATAGTAAACTGCAATCACTATTGTTTTCATTTGCTCAGTCAACTTTACAAAAAAAGGACTGGGGATGTAGTTCAGAGATAGAGTGACCCTGGGTTCAATCCCCAGTACTGCTTAAAATCCAGTACTGCTTAAAATGTGTGTGTGTGTGTGTGTGTGATATATATATATATATATAAAATATAAATATATTATATATATATTTTATATAATATATATTATATAAAACTGGAAATTATAAATAAATTATTATAAATAACTGCAGCAATTTAGTGAGACCCTCTCTCAAAATAAAATAATAATAATAATAATAAAGGATTGGGGATATAGCTCAGTGGTAAAGTATCCCTGCAGTCAATCCTAGTACCAAAACAAAAACAAAAACAAAAAAAAACAAAAAAAAACTCATCGGAATGCTGTATAACAACTTCATTATTTCATTAAAAAAAAAATACACAAGATAAAAAAGAATAATGAATATACCTGGGGTGAACCTCAGTCCTGGGAGGATTTTATTCCCCATCTCCTCAACTCAAAGGACTTGCTTGAACCAGAGGAGGAAATGTTGGTCCTTGGATCCAGTATCAGTTGCTGACTCCTGCTCCCACCATGCTCCAGGTGCAGGAGGGGAAAGCCTTAGCTTGTAGTACAGCACTGCCACTTCCTAAAGTCCATGAGATGATTCCAGTTGGGACATAAATGAGGTCTGGGGCTCATCTGTAGACCTAAACCCCAGGCCCATGGCTGGGAGGCCTTGAAAACAAGAGTCCCTGGTTTGCATTTATTTCTTCATAGAGTCTGGAGCAGCCTTCTAAATCTGACCCATTATCCTGGCTCTTCCACACATCTCTGCCTCCACCTAACATCCCCAGGAAGTTGGATCATTCTCTGCTGCTTTTGCTCCCAAATCCCAACCAGGACCTAGAATTTTACATCACTCCTCTGGACCTGATATTTACTGGCCACACAACTGTCTGTGTTATAGAGAGGCCCCACCAGAAAGAACCAGAAAACTGCAGAAAGATTTCTTCTTTTTTGCTTTTATTGTTCTCCAGCTGACAAAAACACTCTTTAAAAATTCTATCATTGCCTCTGCCACAATTAAAAAAGTAGATTTTTATTTTCTCACCCTTAAGAGACGATCTGTTCCCAGTCAACCAAGAATAATCATCTGTAGCCATTTCTGGTCCCCCTCTGATGGGGAAGATAAGCCAGAAGGGTCAGGGCCCAGTGGGTACTGAAAGGAGCCCTTTCCTGACACCATCAAGGCTGTCAGTCAACTTGCAGGGCTGCTGGGGAAAGGGAAGGAGCTGGGGATTCCTAGGAAAGGAATTGGGTCTGCTTCCTTTTGGTATTAGGGCCAGTGGTGTTCTAGAACTGCCTTGGCATATAAGAGCCAATAATGAGCATCTCTTTCTAGCTCTGTATCAATAAGGTTACATTGACAGCAGGCTTGACAAGTTGAGAATCAGCTTATGGATCCAGGACAAGAGCCACAAGCAGAGAATTTGAGATTGAGGTTCTTAAGTGGGCAATCTTGGGAAGTAACACAAATACAAGACTCAACCCCACAGCTGCCAAAATGTACAAAGCCAGCAGGCCCCTGACTGCCAGAATCCTAACAATCCTCCCTGCAGGGACACAGGGGACAAGACCTTGGTTTGCCCAACCCTCCACCCTCCTTCAGTACCCTTGTCCACGCTCCTCTCCCTCCCACACCCCCAGTCCAAAGATGTAATTGGTCATATTTCTTCCAAAGTTGGTTTTGCATTCCCATGCTATCCCTCATTCTTGGGGCTTTAATTTTCTGCCAACTAAGATGTGGTTCCCCTCTATTCATACCTGTTTAGCCTTCCTCGTTTTTCCTACCTTTCTTATGCCATAGTTCTCCAACCATCACCACAGTCTGAGGACCACAGGGCCCAAACCCACTTTGATCTAGCTCTTCCTCTCCTTAAAAAAAAACTCTTCTCCACCCTGACCCCACAAACCCCATCCCCCGGATATCTCCACACCCTTCTCCCCCAAAGGGGAATGAACTCATAACCTTAAGCAAATAGAGGTGCAGTGAGGATTAACCTAAGACCATAGCACCTCCCTCCACTCCCATAAAAGGACCAGCAGGTCATAAAGGTCAGACACATCTGAAGTTTACAGAACTCACAGATCTGCCTAAAATCCAGACACTGGCTAAGATCTAGCCAGAGATGACCCAGGACAAGAGGTCTGTGAGGCAGTGGCCCTCTTTCCACTGCATGGGAATCATAGTGGTTGCGTGTGTCAAGGTTATCACGTGGTTAAGCCATATGATTATGGCATAATAAGTCACTGTTCACAATAACAGCATCTACTGATACGACAGTGCTTTATTGTTTATACATTTTCTCATTTAACCCTTGCAGCAACCCTGAGGTAGGTATTATTATCCCCACTTTACAGATGAGTAAACCAATGTCCCTAGGTTAGATTGCATGTCAAAGATCATACACTTATTAGTGGCAATACCACTGCTAACTCCAAACTCAAGGGGACTCCAGTAGTTCACAGGCTGCTGCCAAGGAAAGTAGAGCAGAAAACTGGCAAGGGCTGAATTGTTCACTGGAGCTTCAGGGAATCCCTCACCAGAGATGAATGAGGCACATACATAGGCCAAGACCGGGACTGAGCAGGAGAAGCCTAGAGCACGCAGGAGTTGTGAAGCAGGAAGAGGTCTGGGCGTTTGGTCAGAGTTGACAGTCTCTTCAAATATGCACAGAATCCAGCTTCCGTGGACAGGATAAACAGGCCTCCATCAGCTACAAGTCCAGGGACTGGTCACAGGCAGCAGGGCAAGGCGAGGAGAGGCTGCCACAGAGTGGCACCATCTTGGCTTGGCCCAAGAGTGGTCATCTCAGGCAGTGGTCCTTTAACTTTGTTAAGGCCTTAAGAATCTAATGAAAGCCATAAAACCTCCCCCAGAAAAACAGAGACACGCAAGTACAGACAACATTTAGCGTACAATTTCAGGGAGTCCACAGGCCCCAGGTAAGTGACTCCTGCTTTTGGGCAATGGTATCACCCTGAGTAAAGTCACTGATGCAAACCTATCTTTAAGCTGTTTACACTTCCTGTGACTGCTCCCCCTTTTGTCATCCCTAATATTTAGAATATTGTGAAGTTTATTTTTAATGGGAGCCAAGGAAAGGGGCTTCAACCTGCACCGCAGCCAGGGAAAGAGCAGCTGTGGCGTGGCAGTGGTGGCAGCCAGAAGGCAAAAACAAAGAAAAGGATGGGGTCACATGTACCACTGCCCTTCTCACCTAGAAGGTCACTTTGAGAGCTTTTCTCTACCCAACTTTACAGAAGGGTGTAGGGAAGCGGGGAGAAGGGCAGTGTTTTGTTTCTTTTGGGGAAGGAAATCCATTTCCTCACTGGCTACAGGGTATAAAGTTCTACAGGCAATGCCCCATTCCAACCTTCCCTCCTCTACCCTCACCCCCAAAACACCTAAGCATTGGCCCAGTCATTCATGCACATGTGGCCAGGTCTCCTATGAACACCAATATATTTACACCTGCTCTGTCATGGAAGAAGGGAAACTGGGATGGGGGAATCTCAGGGCAGAGGTATCATGGCGAAGCATGGGGATCATGCACTCCCCACAGAAAATCGCTAAACTGGAGGATCAGCACAACCACCCTGAGGACTCAATGCACATTAGCCCCTACCCACTTCCGTGGCTCTTCTTTCTGGCTGGACCCAACCAGAGCAGTCATTTCTCTGAGCCCCACTCCCAAACTTAATGGGCCCAAGATAGGAGGCCAGGGTTGGAGGGTCACAAGGGCTCAGAGGTGGGGAGGAAAGCCAGATTCCCTGCAGAGGGCAGTTCTGATTTCTCATGGGAATCACACATCAGGCAAAAACCCTGCCCCAAGTCCATCAAGGCCTGGAGAGGGCAGACACTGAAATCCAGGTGATCACCCAGACTCAAAGAACACTGGGAGGCCAGGATGGTCTTCCAGGTACAGTGACCTGGTCTCAGTGGTCATTTTGTTTCAGTGGTCACTCATGCACTAGTGGTCACCTACCCGGCTCTAGATGGATGTCTCATCACATGTGGCTAGAGGAGCCCCAGTTAGTCGAATGTGGGCTGGGCTCGGGCAAGGATCAAGCAGGAAGGGTGGAGGGAAGCCACCAAAACCACTGCTCCTTTTGGCCAGGGCCAGAGGCAACCGTTCATCTTCAGGAGAAGGGGAGGGAGGGTCTTGACTGTAGCTTGTGGTCCCAGATGGCGGGGCCCCAAGGTCCAAGCCCACCTTATCTCTAGCCAGAAGTTCCCTCTGTCGCCGTCGCTGCTGATGCCGACCAATCAGGAGGAGAGTAAGGGATGCTGCAAGAACCCCCAGGAAGAAGCCAACCAGCCCAGCCCCCACTGTGTGGGCCTGGCTTGCAGGAGCTTGCTGGCTGCCCCATACCAAACTGTAAGCAGCAACCACGCGGGCTGCCCCACCCTCCTGACATTCACAGGCATAAGCACCCATGGCCCCTGGGGTTACCACCACCTCTAGCCCATCCCGCCGGGGGGTGAGTGCAGTCACTCCACTGGGCTGGTGCCACACACAGGATGCCCATGCTGAGCTGGGGGAACATGGCAAGACCACATGTGCAGCTGTAGCCACAGGAACTTCAAACACTACTGGGTGTTCTGCAGAAAGACAGCATAGGCACAAAGGTGATAAAGCTATGGTCTGGGGGTGTAGGGGAGAGAAATGTGGGGTGATATCAGACATGAGATGGTGTCATGGGGACAAAATTGAAAAGGGGATTCCCAAAGAGGGTAAGGCCCTGGGACACTGGTTGCCATGTCTTCCAGGATCCAAATTTTAAAGTAGGTATAAAATGGACAACCTTTAACTCCTTTTTAGCCACTCCACCCACATTTCCATAAACCATACAGACCTCCAGGCTCTTTGGGACACAAAGAAGAGACATCTGCCGACTCTATGTCTTGGACCAGCCTACAGAGAACAGAATACTTGGTAAATCCATTATCAGCATTCTCTTCTACCCTCCTCAGTACCATGGAAAATTCACTAACTGATAACATTTCTATCATCAAATAAATCACCCCTAGAATTAATTACTATTCTCCTTATCACCAAAAATTTCCCCAATACCTCATATTCCTCATGATATCTGCCATATCAAATTCTACACATATTTCTGGCAGCCTATAGTCTGCTGGAAAAATGTTTGGTGGGTGAGCTTTAAAAGACATGGGAACCTTTGATCCCCCAGACAATACCAACAACAAAAACGCCAAGCACAGTGGTGCATATTTTTAATTTCAGTGATTCTGGAGGCTGCAGTAGGAATATCTCAAGTTCAAAACTAGCGTCAGCAATTTAGTGAGATCCTGTCTTAAAATAAAAAATAAAAAGGGCTGGGGATATAACTCAGTGGTATAGCACCTCTGGGATCAACTTCCAGTATTGCAAAAAGAAAAAAGAAACAGAAATATTCTAAGAAATGAACCTGGTTGTCCACAATCACATAATTTTTCAGGGGATATATATGTATATATATGTATGTATTTATGTGGTACATATATACACACACACACATATACATATATATATATATACACACACATATATAAACTATAGTTGTATATATATAAACATAAACACATATATATAATATGTATATATAAAAACTATATATATATACACATATATATATATGAACTATAGTTGTTTCTTCTTTTTCTGTTTAGAAAAACAGCAAATTTCTTTTCTGTAAATACTAATCAAAATTCTGTAAGGGTGAGGAGACTTTTCATTTCATAAAAGTGGCTTATCTAAGGAGGAACTCACTCTCTTCAACAACTGTTAATATATATTGGCCTCTAATGTTTCAAACAACACAATCTGGTATTTCCAAGATGTGGGCAGACGGTAATGGCAAGATGAACCACTCACTGCTGAGCTCTATGACATCACTTTTGAGGTAGGGAGGCCAATGAGACCTCTACTAGGGCTGTCAGTGAAGGCTAGGTAAAAAGTCTGAAAGCCTGAAAGCCTTGACCAGAGGCAGACTCCATTTGAAAGTGTGAACTCCTTCAATATAAATTAAGATCCCTGAAATGAGTTCCAAGAGTGGTATGAATGAATGAAAGTTTCCAGGGTAAAACAAGTCTGGCTGTTGAAGTCTAGCCTGTGAGTGGGAAATATGGGAAGATTGTATGTACAGCTGTAGCTACAGGAACTTCACAGTCTGTTTTTCTCTCCACCATGAACTGAGGTTAGAGGGCAGAATATTCAGAAGTACCAACCGAGCACACTGACATATACACACACCCCATGCTCCTCCCCTGACACCCTCCAAACTCACACATATCCTAAGGTAAACTTTCAGGCTCAAGTACAAAGGACACCTAAGGACATTGAAATTCTTATTGTAATAAATATTACAATAAGGGAAAGAATAAAGCATTTGCTTTTGCCCTAGAGATTTAAAGTTTTCCCAAAAGAAACTAAAAGACCAGGTCAAAGTTCTTAATCAAAAATGTAAGAATCAGGCTACGATTGTGGCTCAGTGGTGCCTAGCACATTTGAGGTACTGGGTTTGATTCTCAGCACCACATATAAATAAATGAATAAAATAAAGGTCCACCAACAACTGAATATATATATATATATATATAAATAATTTTTTTTTAAATGTAGGCATGGTAGCACACGCCTATAATCTCAGCAACTCAGGAGGCTGAGGCAGGAGGATCACAAGTTTGAGACTAGTCTCAGCAACTTAGCAAGGCCCTAAGCAACTTAATGAGACCCTATCTCAAAATAAAAAATAAAAATGGGCTGGGGTTGTGGCTCAGTGTTTAAACACCCCTAGGTGCAATCCATCATACAAAGAAAAAAATGCAAAGCTGGCCAATCTTGCCCTCCTCGAGTTACTTTATATCCTTGGAAAAATGTCAGGTCTGATTAAGAGATGGTACAAGATTTTACATTTATAATTCAAAATGAATATTGAAAAAACAAAATTAAATTTTATGACTACTCTGATTTTATGTTATCATTTTAAATGTTTCATGCTCTTTTGACATTTGTAAATTATCTGTTTGATTTTAAAGGATTTGTAACACTGTGGTTCTATAGTACATCAGGGTTCTATAATATCTATGGTTCTACCACAGCACATATGTGAGGTTCTGTAGTACATAAAGAGACTGTAAATTAACTGAGCTTCAAACAGGGAAATCTCAAGGTTAGAAAAACATGCTTTCCAAACAACTGACCAAAAATACCCCATTGAAATCTCAAAGATTAAAAGACACTTAAAAAACATATAAACTAACATCAACTTTGACAGACATTATTTGAACCCCAACTTAGATTATTTTTTAGGTGTATGCAGCTGGGGAAATTGGAATATTGACTAGATATTTAATGACATTAAGAAATTAAATTTTTGGAGCTGGGTATGGTGGCACACACCTATAATCCCAGGGGCTCGGAAGGCTGAGGCAGGAGGATCTCAAATTCAAAGCCAGCCTCAGCAAAAGTGAGGTGCTAAGCAATTCAGTGAGACCCTGTCTCTAAATAAAATACAAAATAAGGCTAGGGATGTGGCTTGGTGGTCAAGTGCCCTTGAGTTCAATTCCCAGTACCTCCCCCAAAAAATAAATTAAATCTTTGGTATGAGAATGGTAATATTATCCATTACATAATATAATGATTATCTTTTATCTTTTAAAAAGAACCTTTCTAGGGCTGGGGTTGTGGCTCAGTGGTAGACTACACGCCTAGCATGTGTGAGGTGTTGTGTTTAATTCTCAGCACCAAATATAAATAAATAAAATGAAGGCCTATCAACAACTAAAACAATTTTTTTTTAAATAAAAGAGACTTTCTAAGTTAGAGATACATGAAGAAAGATTTATAGATGAAGTCAAGATGTCTAAAGGTTTGCTACAAAACAGTTGGGAGAGAGTGAGGGTGTTGATAAAGCAAGATTGGCAAGGAGGAGATGGTTTTAAAGCTGAAGGATAGATACATGGACATTTATTATATCAGTCTCTACTTTTGAATATGCTTGAAATTTCCAACGGTAAAATATTTTTAAAAAGAGACCTTATCTGGTAGAGATCTATGTTGAAATATTTAGGATGAACACAATGTCAGGGATTTGCTTCCGCAATGTGATGTGTGTTTTTAAGTTAATTGCTGAATGGCAAGTGGGTGGCAGGAGCACAAAATGAGCAAGAGAAGATCAATCAGGAGGTTATTAGAGCAGTCCAGTAAAGAAGTAAGGAGCTTGCACTAGGGTGGTAGCAGCAGAGGTGAAGGGAAGAGGGTAGACCTAGAATCAGTACAAATTGCAATATAATGCAGGTGAGGTCTGGCTTGAACACCTGGAAGGAAGGGGGTTAGTTTATCAAAATAAGAACCAGAAGAAGAACATGTGAGGGAAAGAGGAAAACAAGTGTGCAATCTTAGACGTGCTAAGCATGAGTTGCTCATGAAGAATCCAAGGGGAACATCAGGTAGACAGTTGGATAGGGAGTGTTGTAGCTCAGCTAGAGACACATCTGTGGTCATCATTAGCACTCAGATGGCATTGAAATCACCTAGAGAGAGTGTAGAAGTATAAAGAGAGGGGACCCAGGACTCAGTCCTGAGGAATATCCATACTCAGCAGTTAGATGAGAAAGGAATCAATAGGGTGACAGGAGAGCAGAGAGTCACAGAAGGCAAGAGAAAAAAGGATTTCAAGGAAGGAAGGAGTGATAGACTGAAAACACTTCTGAGAGCTCCTGTAAGATGAAAACTGAAAAGCGTCTACCAGGGATGGATTCAGTCCCACTGTCTGACATGGAGTGCCATTGACTGTCACTGACTAACATGACTCAGTGCCACTATCAACACAGGTCTAGCCCACAGACAAAGACATCTGTGAGACAGCACCAGATGGACAGACAGATGAGTCAGTATGGACTGATAGAGGGACATGCAAGTGATACAGACACTAACAGAAGAGAAAAACACAGAAAGGGTGGCATTAGCAGACTGAGAAACAGACACATGGATTGGACAGAATTCTGGGACAAAAGACAAGACACCAGTCTTGCTACACTCACCCTCGGTGCTCCCCAGCATGGACCACACATGCATCTAGCCGGAAGCTCCAGGCACAGACAGGGTCCTGGGCCAGGATGCACTCTGAGCAGCTCTGGAGACGGTCACAATTGGTTGTGTTCACTTGTGTCACCTCAGTACTGGAGCCAATCAGGAGCCAACCCTACAGAAGGGGAAATGCTGGATCTCCCAGACCTCAGTGTTATATAACTGGCTCTAAATTCAGATGTCTCTCCACCAGATTCCCCCAAATCTACAACTCACGTGGTACAATTTCATGCTCTCAACTGGCTGAGGCTCTGAGAACAAGGCCAGATCTTCAAGGACACTGAGCTGGGCTCCAATACGCACTGCTCGGTGGAGGTGTCCGTCCTCTGGGAGGCAGCAAGGATCAAGAACAGTAGCATAACTGTCTCTGTGCGTGGGGTTTTGATGCCGGTATGTATCAGGGGACCCTCTCTGTGATGACAGTATGCACTATGTGGGCAACATGCTTGACTAGTCATTAAATGTACCTGTCCCCAGGTAGAGCACATCATACTCTTTCCCTGAGAGGCTGGCCACCCTGTGGGCCACGACTCTGAGATAGGCTGTATCCGTAGTGACGAGCAGGGGGTGAACGTCAGCTGGAGACACTGGTCTGTCCATGAGTGGATGGTCTCGGATGAAGGTGAGCACACGGTCAGGCAGGGAGAGTGATGAGTCAAATTGCTGGAACTTCATGTTGTTGGTGATGCACTAGAGGAGACACAGGGCTTAGAGTGCCTCTTGCTCTTTAATTCAGGCCTGTGATGAAGACCTGCCCCCTCCCCCTCACCTCTCCAGGTCTGGGCTGGGGCACATCATTGTCCATGACAGGCTGTCCCCTACTGCAGTCATGCTTTAGCTCTCTGAAGGGGCCATCGAGCACTGTCCGAATATCTTGTGGTTGGAAGGCACAGACAGCAGAGATTGCAGCCCCTTCCCTGAAAGAATTACAGGTTGGAACCAGATATCTGGGGAGAGCTGAGGGACAGTAATTCATCCCTTGTCAAAAGAAAGGACCTCCCCTCTGAGAAATACACTGGGAGCCACACAGCCAGGGGAGGGAGAGTCCACCCCTCTGAAGGGGACAGCACTGACACTGCACCAACTCCATGAATCTCCCACCCTGTAACTCCTCCACACCAGAAGCACTTACCACTGGAAGGAAAAGATGCCATAAAAGATAGGGGTCCCGGCTCCAGGCTCAGGTCGAAGCACAGCCATGTCCTGCAAGACACTAGAGGCCCGGCCATGCTCTGGCCCTGGACACAGTAGGTCAGCTTTCAGAAATGTTGTCCACCTCTGCTGGAGGGTCTTCCGGCCCCCGAGGTCTCCCTGGGGTGACAAGCACATGGGAAATTCTCTTTAGAAGACTAATACTCGGCAAGGAGTGTGGAGACCAATACAAGTTTCCTCCCTGACTTCAGGGAAACCGTGGACAAATGCACAAAAATGCCAGGACAAACACAGAGACTGAGGAACTGTGAGGACAATGTGATACAAAGGTGGATGAGGTCACAATTACAATGACAGTGACGAAGTCAACTGTGTACTTATAAAGTACAGTACTATAATGTATTAGCTTGTTTAGCCTTCAGATTAACCCTACAGGTCAACACTATTATTAACCTCACTCTGCAGATGAGTTTCAAAGGTGATAAAGATCCTACCCAGGGTCACAGAGGCAGTAAGTGGTGAACTTATGCCTTTAACTTCCACACATCCACCTCCTGGGGGAAGTGTGCCACAAGGGTAGTTGTGGGGGTGAGAGATACCGGGACCCTCCCCCACACTCCTCAAGGTCCCAGAAAAGAAATCAAGGCAGAGAAAAAAATGAAACAGAGGAGAGATGCAAAGGCCCAGAGAGAAAAAAACAGGAAGAGAGGAGGAAACACCAGACAGACAGCTGGGATGGGGGTCTCACCGCACACACACGGGCCACCCGTGGGACCTTAATGCGCTCGTATGAATCAAATGCTCGGGTAGTCTCAGTAAAGAAGAAGTAGATCTCTTCATCGCCATCTTCATCCCCCCACTCGGCTGGGCTCAAGGCCACGGCTGCGACAAAGGCTGGGGCTGGGGAGACCAGTGGCCTCAGATCCCCACAAACACAGCTGGGACTACCCAATCTCCACCCAGTCTGTGCCCCAGGGGACTCCTCTCCCTCTCCCCACCGTTAAGCCAGGATGGTAAGGTCTCTGTGCGAATCCAGTCCTCAGCACGACCCACAGCCCGGGAGATAATCGGCTCTGTCCCCAAGTAGTTTTTCACAGTGGCGGCATAGAGGACCCCCCCTGCAGGACGACAGGGAGGAGATAGGTTGTCAAAGACCTGCTGAGGGAAGTAAAAGTGGTCATAGGTAGAGCAGGGAATAAAGCAGGGCAGCAACTTTCAGAACTGAGCGAGCAAGCGTCCACTAAGTGCCAGACACCACTAAGCACATCACAGGAATCCCCTGATTTACTGTAAATGTAGAAATAAACCACTAGAGGCAGCAAGGAAACCAGTGTTAAGGGAAAACTGCTGGAGTGTCCACTGGTGTGAAGGGAGAATGAAGGCCTTTCTTGTGGAAATCAGGTGTGTTTGTAGGGGGTTGTGCTGTTACAATATGCTAACTAACTACTGTGAGTCTCCAGGAGGGGCTCTGGCTTGGTAGCACATTCCAATTAATTCAGTTCTCCACCATGGTCAAGTCTAAGGGAACTAGTATTCTTTCTGAACATCAGTGGGTGTGTACTGCCCTAGGTCAAATCACAAATCTAGGTTATACTAGAATGCTAGGGGACTTGATCAAAATATAGATCCCTGGGCCCAGCATTCTCATTCAAAGTTGGGGGGCGGTGTGCAACACACCAACCTGCATTTCAAAAATGAGCAATTATTTGATGCAAATGATTCAGTCCTCCTTTGAGAAACACCAGCCCAGGAAATGAAGGGAGGTTTCACAGACAGCTGGGGAAGCAACAGAGGAATGGGGTCCTTCCTCCTGTGCAGAGGAGGTGCAGACGCACCCCACAAATAGTAGGTCTCTATCACTCTGCAACAGGAAGGAGGTGCAGCTCTGTGGGCTGAATGGGAAAGAATTGTAGACACCTTGAGTAACACTGCCAAGGGCTCAGACACAAGTAGAAAGAAACTGAATCAGGGCAGCAGCAGGTCAAGGACACGTGCCTAGACACAGACACCAGGAGGCTTGAACTAATAGATGGGCGGGAAGGACCCAGTTACTCTCAGTAAGGGAGTAGCATCTCTAAAGAATTTTGCCAGATAGAAAGAGGATTTTGCAAGCAGCAAAGAGGAGAATGAAGAGTAGAGCCATGTTTGGGGATGTGGAACACTGGTGGCTAAAGCCCAGAGGGATTTGCCATGCAGGACAAGTAAGCAGAGATAAAGCTGGAGGGGTGGAGATGGACACCCAATTGTGAAGAATCTCCTCTGCCATGGGCTTTACTCTACAGGGAAGAGCAAAACTGCAGAGACTGTTTTTTCAGGAAGAGAGTGACATAATCATTTTTAAGAATATAATGCTAGTTAAAGGCCCTTCACACAGTCCAGACAAGAGTGGAAAGCCAGGGCTGGGGAGATAGCTCAGTTGGTAGAGTGCTTGCCTTGAGGCCCTGGGTTCAATCCCCAGCACTGCAAAAAAAAAAAAAAAAAAAAAAAAAAAAAAAAAAAAAAGCGGAAAGCCAGAACTAAGGCAAGGCAGAGAAAACAAAGGGGAGGGATTCAGAAGATATGTCTGGGGTAGAATCCATTAACAAGATTTGAAAATCAATTGAATAAGAAATATAAGAGAATGGAGGAATGGAGTAATAACATTTCTTAAAGTTTCTAGCTTATAAGATGGATGATAGCAGGTGTTATTATTAACCAAGCCAGGAAATGACAGCGGAAGGTCCACGATAGGGGAAGGTAGAGAAGACGTGAGTTCAGCTGTTGGACAGACTAAGGTGTAAGTGGCTTCAGGACATGGGTCAGAGATTCCAGAAGGCAATTAATAAGAAGGATCTGGGAAACAGGGCCAGAGTTAGCAACTAGGGAGTATCACACATCCTGCTTAAGTCACAGCATGAATGACACGAAGATAAGAGCCAGGAAGAAAGGTACAGCAAGGTCATGAGACTGAAGAAGCAAGAGAGGCTGATGTGTATGAAGGTACCACACAATGAATCCCACCATGAATATGTGGGTGTGGGTGTGTGTATTAGTATAATGCACTGATTAAAACAATAAAAATAACAGAAAGGATGTCTGTAGAGTAGGGTAAGCAGATCAGGGAGATGAGAGAGAGGAGGAAAAGGGAAGGTCCGATGAATGAGACTGATCAGATTATGTTACGTGCACATATGAATATGGCATAATGAATCCCACTATTATGTATAACTGTAATGTACCAATAAGTTTTTAATTTAAAAAAAGAAGCAGTGTGTGAAGAGGCTGTGTGCTGGAAGCTGGTGCACAAAAATCTTAACAAGGACCATGGAGGCTTGAGCTCACTGGCTTCCAGGAGTAGAAGAGAGCAGGGACACATGGAGGAAAGCAAAATCATCATGGAATCACAGATGCTCCAGAGCAGCTGTGTGCCGCAGGCACTGGTAAGATAACCAGTCTTGAAAAATATACTCTAGAACAAAAAAGGGCCAGGAAACTTCTGAGGGCAGAAGTGGAGGTTGAAAACAGTGGGGGAGAGTTGGGAAGGGGAGATTGTTCCATCATTTGAAAGTGCAAAAAGAATTCAAGTGTTTTGGGGCCAGAAAGACTTAGCTTAGAACCCTGAATACATACTTGTAGTATGATCTTGGGCAAACGAGCTTCCCTAAACCTCAGGTTTCTCAAATTTATAATAGGAATAAAAGCAAGTGCTGAAGATTATATGAGATAATAAATAGCCTAGTAAGGCTATGGTATATGGCAATCATTCAGTACATGTTAGTTACATCTCCTTATGAAACCTCAAAGGGCCATATGCTTGACTTGCTACCAGAAGAAGAGTGGGAGCTATAAAATGACATCCCATTCCCTTCCAGATAATTTCTGTAAATAAAAACCAAATATTGGTCATAGGGCCTGGCAGCAAATAGAGCAGCAAATAAACCAATCCTCTGTAGTTTCAAGGAGGGAAAAAATGGATACAGAAGAGCTTGGATTAAAACTTTTCTCTAAAAGTCAGATGTGGTAGAACACACCTGCAATCCCAGCAATTCTGAAGGCCGAAGCAGGAGGATCACATGTTAGGGATCAGTCTCAGCCTCAGCAACTTAGTAACACCCTAACTTAGCAATAACCCATCTCAAAATAAAAAATAAAAAGGGGTGGGGATGTGGCTCAGTGGTAAAATGCCCTTTGATTAAATCTGTATCAAAAGCAAAAATTTTTTAAGAGTATAATACACAAAACACTCAAAAGCCAAACTCTCATCAAAACTGTGTTGTAGATACTCTGAGAATGAAAGGAGATGATCTACAGGAGACAATTATAAATATTTAGGGAACATGATGTAGAATATAAGTTTGGGAAGAAACGATCATTATTCTAGAAACAGTAAAGGACCACAGGAAACCATGCAAAGATCCAGCAGTGGATGGAGGTAGAGTCCCCAAATTTAAAGAAATCAATGGAGGAACCAGCAATGGTGGAACCTAGAAATGCAGAAGAGAACACAGTCACTCGGGGTGGAATAGCAGAGGGTCACAGACACTCGGGCACAGGAGAAGGGATCAGACAAATTTAGGAGGAAATAGCAGGGCTCCAGATGCTCCAGAAATACCAGGAGGCTTGTCACAGTCCTTCACACTCACTAACTCAGAGAAGGGTGTTATCAACTTTAGGTGTAAGCAGATACCACAGTCATGAGAACATGAGTCCAGAGGAGGACACAGGACACTGCGGGGCCAAAACTCTCCAAGAAAAACTCAATTCCAATGCAATGGAATTGCAATGTTCATATAATAAAACATCCTTTAATGTACGATTTTTTAGCAAATTATTGCTGAATGGATTAAGTCAGTAAACATTAAAGTACATGTCTAGCTATTGGTTTTAAAAGATGATGGGGAAAAGAGAGTGATGTCCACATTTGAGTTCAGTGAAAAAGCATGTTAGGAAAAGAAAAACACTACTGAGGATAATTCAGCCCTATTTTTTATTCATTTAATTATTTTGGTACTGGGGATTGAATTCAGGGAGCTTTAACACTGAGCCACATCCCTAACCCTTTTTAATTTTATATTGAGACAGAGTCTTGTTAAATTGCTTAGGGCCTCACTAAATTGCTAAGGCTGGCCTTGAACTTGAAATCCTTCCTTAGCCTCCCAAGTTGCTGGGGTTACAGGTGTGCACCACCATGCCCAGCTAATTCAGCCCTATTTCCATTTTTTAAAATACGTATATATGTCTGTGAGCATAAGAAAGATTGTTGAAGGAGCTATGACTCCACAGTTAATGATGCTTTATTTCTAACCAATGGAATTGGAAGTGATTTTTATTTTCTTTATACTTTTTTTGTATTATCAAATGTTTTTTGTAGTTAGCATCTTCTACTTTTATAACCTCCAAATTAAGATATTTTCATTTTAGAAATACAAAAGAAATTAAAATCCCAAAATATGAAGAATCACAGCCAAAGAAATAACAATTATGTGCGAAAACAGATCCTTACTTGCCCAGATGCGAAGCCTGGAAACAGGCCTCCTGAGTGTGTTAGTAACCCCAAACTGAAAGGCCAGGGGGTGTGTCATGGCAGTGAATATTTTACTACATCATAGGGGTTTCAATTTCCATTCTGATATCAAAATGCTCACTTTTAAAGGAGATTAACAATAGGAATTATTTGTTCATTGGTTTTTAAAAGATTTTAAACATGCCCTGGCCTTGCTTTATCCACTTCCTTTTCTTCTTATGGTCAGATGCTTTTCAGAATAATTATCTCCTACTCCAATATTCTCCATTTCCTTATCTAAGGATTGGGGCTCCTCGTTTTAGATACCCTCTTATTTTTTTCTAACAGCCTCTTTATAGGACGTAATTAGATATTTGGAGATACAGTGTTTACTCTTCTTTTCCCTCTATTGGCCATGCCGGATTTCTATTAACTGTCTTGTTTCAGTGTATGAATGCCAGTCTTGGGGCAGACACACATGGATTTAAGAGGCAGGCTTAGCCCCAAAACACTGGCAGCAGCCAGTGCATCTGGAACATTTGCAGCACTCCTTGGCAGATGCATTATCACAAGATGCAATGAGACCAAAAGCAGTAGATAAAAATCACAGGATGAGTTTCCAAAGAGAAAAGCAAAAGCTTCTGCTCATTGTGATGAAAGCCCGATTTGTTCCCTTTGGTAGTGGAAGACCAAAGATGAAAGACTGCTAACCTGGCTGAGTGCCCGGCACTCAGAGGAGGGAATGCAGGCGGAAGAGCAGGTTTGGAGAAGATGAGTGAAAACGACAGTCTGAGTTTGGAGCATGATGATATTGAGATTCCTGTGGGACATCCAAGCAGAGACATCTGAAAGGCAGCTGGATGTATGCTGTATATTTCAGGACCTGGGAAACAGGTACAGTCTTTACAGGTATCTGAATGCAGTGGGGAAAAAGCCATAGGGCTGGCTGATAGCACAACTACTTAGAGAAGAAGAGAAGCTCTTGGATGGAAGCCTGAGGAACCCCAATATTTAAAGAATGAGCAGACGATAAAGAACCCACCAAGGAGACAAAAATGGAATCACCAATGATTTTAGGCTAATGTGAATGTTATTGTTAAAATATTCACATTTTTATAAATTTGAACCTCCCTAGTAGAAATATCAATTAAAATATACATTAAATTGGACTTTGGAGGAGGGCACTGTTTCTTTGTCTGTTCATTAACTATATTACTTGGGACTGACAAGGGTGTGCTAAAACAGGCCCTCTCATCACTGCTGCTGGGACTGAGAATAATTTATCCAAATCTATTGAGCACCATAAAAAATCTTTATACCCCTTGACCTAGCAATTCCATTTTTTGGGTTGACTCATATGCAATTAATTAGATTCATATAAAGAATTTACATAAAAACTTGTATGAAAAGATCTCCATTGTAGCTTTTTATTTTCTTTTTTCCATTATTGGAACTGAACCTGGGGCACTCTACAATGAGGTGCATCCTCTTGCCTCAGCCTCCAAAGTACCTAAGATTACAGGCATTCACTAACTCACCTGACTTGTGACACTATTTATAAACGCAATAACTGATTTTTAAACTTGAATGTATACTTGCATGGAAATAATTAAACTATCCACATTAATATAAGTATATGAAATTACTAAAAATCATGTTTTGAATAATAATATAACTATGAGAAAATGCTCAACATTAACAATACCAAATGAAATATGCATGATAATTCTGTTTTATTTATAAATACCCACATACACATAGACAGTTAAAGAAATCCTCATTATACTCCAAAATAATAAGTGACTACCTTGTGATGATAGAATTACAAATAAGTTTCACTTTCTTCTTTATACATTTCTGTATTTCTACAATGCACATTGTAATTTTTATAATTTAAAATGAATACTTCTGTTATTATATTCTAACAATATTTTAATTACTAAAAGTTCTTTCTTTTTATTTTGAAATATTTTTAATATGTTTAAGGATATTGTCATAGAGTTTTAACTGGGAAATTTGGTTCTAGTCCTTACATACTGTTTGCACAAGTTTCTATAGCGCCATTTTATTTTAAAACAGAAGGGCATGATGGATCAATACTAAAAGCCCCAAGTGAATACTGGCACTTAAGTAAACCAAGAAAAATTTCAAATGATATCCCTGTAAAGTTAGAACTGCAGATGAAAATTTATAATACTGGTATTGACTATGATTTGTATCTGAGGCAACTAGAGACACAAAGTTCCTATGTTAACTGGAGATGGCAGTTCTAAACTAGAAAGTGAATTGTGATACCTCTGTCAATATTCAGCTAAAAAACAACCCTGAGGGCTGGGGATATAGCTCAGTTGGTAGAATGCTTGTCTTGCAAGCATAAGGCCCTGGGTTCAATCCCCAGCACCGCAAAAAGAAAAAAGAAAAAAAAAAAGAAAAAAATAAAAAATAAAAAACAACCCTGAATTTTTTCCCTTTTTTTTTTTTTTTTTTTTTTTTTTTTTTTCTTCCTTTGGGCAACTCTGAATGCTATCATCTAAAAATAATAATAATTTTAAACCTTGAAAGTGCTCTTTCCACTCTGTCACACAATGACTTATTTACAAAATTGGTCTTCTTAAGCCACATACTAATACAAATTTACTTGCTGCTGAAAAGAAAATTATTCATAGAGGTTTGCACATGCTTAAAGATCATTGCTTGAAACAAAGTATGTTAACTGATTAGATTAATGCAATTACAAAGTCATTTATGTTAATTAACAATTTTGCAGAATCAAGAGACCTTTACAATGACTAAAACTCAGAAATCTTTCTTAATTATACCAATGGCTGGCTCAGAGTTTTGCCAAAGGTGTTGACAAAAAGCCAAGTCAAATATTGACTAAACTGTTTTATTCAAACATGTATGAGCATAAATAAGGTCTCATCAATTTTAATAGTAAATGATGATAATCATGATAACTCAAATGTTGGTACACTTTATGCTCACTTTCAAAAGTTTTCATTCTGAAAAGGAAAGTCATTAACTGAATGACTAAAGAATGATTTCATCTGTACAGCTTTTAATACATTTCCTAAAAATGAAATCATACATAAGAAAAAACTTCATCATTAGATCCTGTGTCCTGACTTTTATTTTACATAAATACTGTTCAAAACTACAGGTAAAAATAATTTCATGATGAAGTTGATAGCAGGTCAGTGAAAAAAGAAAAAATAAATATGATAAATAATGCTAAGTAACTGATTAACTAGATAGGAAAAAATTAATTTAGATGCCCATCTCATGCCCTTCATCAAAATAAGTTCCAAATATAGCAAAGAGTTAAATTTTGGGGAAAACTTTTTAGTGAGAAAAATTTTTATCTGCTCTCTAAATGAAGAAGGACTGAGCCAGGTGTGGAGGCACATGCCTATAATCCCAGCAACTCAGGAAACTAAGGAAGGAGGATAACAAGTTCAAGGCCAGCCTCAGCAACTTAACAATGCCTTAAGAAACTTGGCAAGACCCTGTCTCAAAATAAAAAATAAAGAGGGCTGGGGATGTAATTCAATAGTAAAGCACCCCCTACTTTAATCTCCCATAGTGGAAAAATAAAAAAAAAAAAAAGAACTGAGTTTAAAAGCATATAATCACAAAAAGATGTGTAGAACACTAATATTCTGTTAACTGGCCTAAGAACATGAACAGATGATTTGCCAAAAAATAAATTTTTAGAAAGTCCCAAAACACAAAGAAGTTCAACTTCACTAATGTTCAAAGAAATGCCAATTAAAACAAGGTGCCATTTTCAACTCAAATTCATTTTTTTAAAATGGTAACAATACATTGTGGTGAAATTTATGTGACAGAACAAAACACTCTCCAACACTGCTGGCTTAGAGTGTAAATTGGTTCACCGTTTCTAAAAACTCAATTAGCAACAGATAATGAGCCATAAAATGTTCACACCCTTTGCTGTAGTAATCCATTTCAAGACATCTTAAGGAAATGATCTAAAATGAGGACCAAAAGTGTGTACAAAAATGTTTACTACAGCAATATAGACAATAGTAAAATCTTCAAAGTAATATAAATAAAACAACTTATAAACAATTTGAAGTTGTTTAATTTATGGTATGCTCAGCAAATGAGTAATAATGTCATTAAAAAGTCTTCCTATGAAGAATTTTATATTATGAAGAAATTCCTATGGTATAAATTTATACAATAAAATTCAAAATTATATCCATGGGGTAAAACACATAAAGATAATATAATTTCCATGAAACTATTTGTTTTATACAATCATAAGAAAACAGCTGGCTTTTCCCTGAATTTGGAAGGTGGATGTAAGATGGTCTGACCTCAAATACAGTCATGTGAGACAAAAACAATTTGCTCTCTGGCTACCAAAGAATTAGATAGTCATTTCCCAGAAAAGGTTTGGGCATGATCTGTGATGGAATCATTCCATACTTGAGCAACTCTAGATGTCTTGTTCAAAGAAAATAGTCACAGGAATTTATTTCACAGTCATTATTGATTCCTCCAAACAACAAAGCACTAGACAGCAAAATGTAAGCATGTAAGTATATATGGGTGTGCACACACACTTAAAAGGCTGGAAGCAAATACCCTAAAATATTAGAAGTGGTTTTCTAAGTAGAGATATTCTAGAACTGCATTAATATGGTAGCCAGTGGGGCACATGGGGCCATTTACATTAAATTAAATAAAACTTAAAATTCTTTCCTTCAATCATACTAATCACATATCAAGGGCTCAACAGCCACAACAGCAAGTGATTACCGGATTGGATAGTGCAGATCTAGACTATTTTCATCATCATATAAAGATTCTTAGATTTATTTTCTTCTTTATGCTTTTTCTAAATTCATTACAATATGCATTGTAGTATGTTCCTCTTATAAACAGAAAAATAAATACTATAAGAGAAGAAAATGACGTTAACAGAGGAAACACTCACACTACAGATGCAGAGGAAATATTATCTGGAGAGAACTTTGGGGAAATAACAACCTGTGGGAAAAAGCAGGTGGTCACAGGCACTCAGGGAAGAACAGGAAAGGCTAAAAAGAGACATGAGAATAATAGACATTCCAAGGAAAGAAAGGACACAAAAATTCCAACAGCAGGGGTGGGGAAGGAGGCAATCAGAGCAAGAAATCACAGGTTCTTGTCTCTCCCCACTCACCAGCCATTACAGCTGCTGACCGCTGAGCTGGCTCAAAAGGACATTTCCCCCGGCCACTCTCAAGTCTTTCAACCTGCTGGAAACTGGACACGTCCTACAGACCAGAAGGGGGCAGTTGGTTTAGGGGTCATGGGGAAGGTTCATGGTGAGAAGTACAAAGATGGTCAGATGAAAGAAAAGCCAATTCCCCTTCACCACCCATTCCCTCTACTATCATCCCCACACTGTCACCTATTCCTGATTCCCTGCCCTGCCTCTTCATTTACCATCTCTGCTATCCCTTTCTCACCCATTTATTCCTCTTTTCTCAATTCCTCTAGTGCCCACTACCCATATGCCCTAATGAAGGCCTACCTGGGATGGTCCTTAAAAAAACACAACAAGGCTGGATATGGGTCTTTCCTCTGAAATGCTGCTGAGCTGTAGAGTTTGCAACTGGTTAGAGAATATGCTACAGGACAAAGAGGACCAGAGAAAAAAGCAGGTCTCTTGGGGGCTAGAGCCCTTAGGAAAGACAAAGAAAAGTTCAGACTGACGGGACAAACTGAAGCCCAGGGCCTAGAAAGAAAAGGACCATCTTCCCTCTACTACCTCAAAGATGAAAGGCAGTGCCAGCGTCATACATCTAGGAGGAAAAGGGAATCTGTAAGGTCAGTGAAGAGTGACATGAAGCGCAGATGAGAATTTGAGGATTTGAAAGGCAGCACCTTCCTCTATGGACTGACCTGGGTAGGAGGTGAGAGGCCTAAGAATTCTACCAGGGCCAGCCAGAAGCTAATTAGTCTAGCATCCAGCACAAGAAGGCCTTCAAAACAAGATCTAGAAATGGAAATCATGGATGATTTCAACCTAGGACTGAGAGGGAAGTCAACTGTGGCTGACTGAAAATCAAAGTTACAGCACAAAAATGCCAGACATGCTCTCTGTAGCCCACAAACTGGTGTGGTTTACTTACTGGGATGGTAGAGCAACACAGAGTTAAAAGAGAACATAGACATATATCCCCTGAGCTTAGCATACTACTTGTCCATTCAGATTCCTCATCTCTTTTCTATAGCTGCTAACTATTTTTATTTAATCAAGATACCCTTGAAGAAGGGCTGTTAAAATGAGTTGTGGTCTGAGGTTCCCAAAAGTAGGAGATATTGGGTCAAAAGAGCCTACTGGATTGAAGACCTCACAGAAGCCCAAGTGCTCCACTTGTATGGCAGTGGGAACATCCTCCCCTGAAGATAAAGATGATGGTCTGGTGATTATCAAGGTGTTCAGGCACTCTGGAAATGTAGTAAATACTTGCTGCATGCAGCTGCCTTCTTCCCTCTCACCTGAATGATGGCAGTGCCCTCCTTTCTGCCTGGCTCCATCCCCAATTTATCTATGTATCCACCCCAGATTAATCTTCCAAAGTATCAGTCACTGACTGGATAGATTTTGGAAGAAAGGAAGACAAAAAGACTCACCATTGCCCAAAGTACAAATTCTAGTCCAACCTATTTATTTTCCATTGCTTCTCAAAATTATCTTTGTTTTATCCAAACCAAATCACCTATTATACCTAGAAAACAAATTGTGTTTTCTCATCTCTATGCCTAAAACTGCTCCCTCACATTTTACTAATGACTAAAATGATGAGTCTTTTCTCAGTCCTCATTCTCTTCCATCTTCATGTACCATTTGTTACTTTTGATTCATTCTCCTTCTCGAAATATTCTATTCCTTGGCTCTTGAAACTCTACCATAGTCCTTTCTCCACCTAATTGTCACTTCTCTAGCTCCTTCTTTTGAGCTCCTACATTTGTATCCCAAGAATCGATCCATAATCCTTTTCTCATCTGTCAAAAGTCTCATTCATTTTTGTATTTCCAGTCTTTCTATGCAAATCATTCCTCAAACTCTCCAAGGGTCTTCCAAACTGTACCTAGTTCATGTTTTTATTTGGCTGCTGGACTTTCTCACAGGGATAGCTTATCAACCCTTTACAACTCAATGTGTCAAAACTAGCCCCCTCATGGCATCATGGCATCTAGTCTTCTAGTTTTTGAGAAAGTGAGCCTCCTATTAACTAGACACATTGTGATTATTGTGAGGTTCAAATGACCTTCAATTGGGGTCTGAAAGGAGCAAGAGCTTTCTAATACATTTTCTGCAGAATATAGAGAATATAGAACATATAGATTATATGTTGAGATTCTTCATTGCATCATCATCATGTCAGTCAGCACAGACTCTCACAATCAGTTATGATAGAAGCAAGTGCCTCAAACTGTAAGCCATGGCTGGTCAGGCAGGTTTTCACTAAAGCACTGAAGTTAGAACCAGTCCTTTGGCCTTTTTCAAGATGGACATAAGGCATATAAAGGACCTCTCCCAGACCACATGGTAAAGAAAAAAGATGAGAAAGATTGCTCCTGATACATCGAACATATCAAATTAAACAAGAAATTGAAGCCAGGTAAGTCTTTGGTGCTTGGCCTGGACTAGTAGGACACCACAGTAGAGCAGAACCAGACAAACCTAGGTTTCAGTTTTGGTTCTGCCTCTGCTAGCTATATAATCTTAGCCATGATCCTTAAATTTCTCTGAACTTCAGTTTCCTTACTTACAAAATGGAAGCAAATAACAACTAAATATCATGATGTGGTGACAAAATTAAACAAGAATATAAAGTTAACTAGTGCCAAGCCTACATAGATACTGGACTCAGTGGTCATCATTATTGTTATCATTGTTGTTAGAAGTCTAAAATTTTTCTCTGTTAACTGCTTAAGTTCCTTCAACAAATCAAATTAAAATATGTTCCCTCTACCATCTGATAAGCTGACACTAAAAAACAGTACTCCATAGACGAGTTGATAGATACAGCACTTAAACTTCCTTTTTGTAAGAACCTTCATTTCTCCACGTTCAACTCTGAGCAAGTAGTTGTGTCTAGCCAAAGCTCTCAGAAAGTTATACATAGTTTCAATGCCATCTATCTAGGACATGAGCCATTCAGCACTAAGCATAAAGTCAGAACTTGGTCCAGGAAAGTAGGGTTGCTGGGTGGCAAGATAAGGCAGGTCAAGGCTGAAGAGAATGTTCGAAAAGTCTACAAAGCAGACACAGGGTGTGGCTTGAAGGATAAAGCTACTATCTTTCTCCTATAAATGAGTTTTGATCAAAGAATGGCCACTCATTTCATGAGCCTACTTGATAAAAGGGTACAGAGAAAGAGCAGACTAGTGAGAGTGCAGAATACAGAACCTTGGTTTCACTCTTCATTGAGCATATCCCTCAAGAATGACTAGGGATCCAAGTCACACCAATCCTAACAGATACGTCCAGAACTTCTAGATATCTTATCTATAGGGTCCCAATTCAAGTTAACCTGGGAGGCTAACTTGGTAAAATTATACTGTCTAGAAACTGTGGCTCTGATATTCATACCCATGGAATCCCTAAGCAGACTAGAAAAGAATAAATACAGCAATGTCAGTACCACTACTACTTCACAAGTTTGATGGGAACTGAAAGGAAAGTAGAGCCTCAACATTACCTAATGGGCTATAGAGATTTTCAACACTACCCTGAAATGGGAAACCTTCCCAGGATGAGCGAATTATCCAGACCTTCATAAAGAACCCATCACCTGCCTTATGGAAAGGACTCAACTTAAGTCCAACTAACCCCAAGGGTAACCAATGGAACTAGAACAATGAAGCATATGCAATTATAGCATCCTAAGCCCAAGATATGAGCCTGGTCTATAATAAAGAGGCATTTGGAGATCCACACTGACTTGATCCAGGTGGATTACTGGATCACAGCAAACTACAGAACGGTGCAGTTGAGATCTACAGTTAAGGAGCAGAATCAAGAAAGGAAGTTTTGTAGTACACAGAATACAAAAGACATATGAGATTTTTGATTCACCCCAAGGTCTAGGCACAAATGTGTGCTGCTAAAGGACCAGTTCTGACAATGTTTAACTGATGGAGAAAGCTGAAAGTTCAAAACCAATCACCATCCCAGGAACTCACAGGGCCACGTCTAGACTAGATGTCATTATAGGTACATGTGTCCCAAACCTGCCTGGGATTGAGGGTGGTGAAGCCCAGGTTTTCAGCAGCAATGAACAGAATCTAGAAGAAAATGTAATTGACAGAGTATCCACCTGAAGGCCATAATATTGGGCCACCAGGTATCACATTAGTGGGCAGTGACATCAGAAGGAATGAGAGTAGAGTCATAGCCCACATAGAATATGGTTGACAGTGGAGGGAAGGAAAGTGAGCAAGAAACAATCACATGCTGTAGAAGGAAAAAGGAGGTCTGGGCTACATTAATTAAGAAACAGGCCCAAACGGCCTGGCCAAAGTATTCGTAGGGCATGGAAACCTAAGTTCCTGCTTTCTAAAGTCTCTCTTGGATCTGTCCTCCTCCCAGCCCACAAGGCTCCCCTAACTTCCTTTACCATCTCACTCGATCTCATACCTCCCCCTCTGAAGAGGACTTCCCTGCCTCCCTCCTTCTTCTACCCTCCCCCAGTAGCTGACACAGGCCCCACCCTTTGAGGACACTCCTTACCCCAATGTTTGTCATGCACAGTGTTTGTCTTAACCCTGCCCCACCTGGTCACTCACAGAAAACCCTTCCCATCCTCCCACCCACCACCCCCAAATAACTCACACTGGTACAGGTTCCCTCTCCCCTCCTCCCACCCCTGTCACTCACAATAACCCCGCACTTCGGATCAAAAGCGAAGGTGCCACAAGTGAGGAGATGAGAGGCATTGACAATGGCGAGAATCTGGACAAAATTGTGACATTCGTCCTGGGGGTTAGAGATGGTTAGAATCAGAAGCAGCAGGTACAAGGAAGGGTAAGGTAGGATCAAGACAGTTAGATGCAGTTCTAGGATCAGGGATGATGGGTGATGGTACTGTAATCCCTGCCTAGGATGGGAGCACTCCAGAGGACTGATACCAAGTCAGGGCTGGGCCAAGGTCTCAATGGACTGTCAGGACAGAGTCTGGATTTAGTTACACCTACCTCTTTCTTGCCTTTCTTCCTACAGTTATGTCTGTGAGCCTCAGGCACCATCCAGTCAATCTGAGAAAGGAGTAGTGACCATTTTCCCCAGGTCCCCCACCCCAAACTCCCTTAAGATCAGGAGAGATGAGACAATTCAACAATTTGGGAACTTCTGACATCCCCCGAGAGCACTGCTTTTCAACTTATTTATGGGAGGTTCTCACCCATTAGTAAGTAATAAAATCAATTGTGAAATCACAACCAATATTGTTTTTAATGAAACAGAATCTATCTAATGTATCACACATATAAAAGAGCCAATACTGTTTCAAGGAACGTTTCTTTCAGTACACACTTGTGTACCAGTAATAATATAGTAGTAAGGGGTGATCAAAAAAATTTGAAAGCTGTCTCCCTGGAGTATTAAAATTCTAATGATCTCTCTGTCCATTATCTCCTAAAACCCAGTCACTGTGGCCTCCTCTCCATCATCCTGAACATATCCCATAGCCTCCTCAGACATCATGACCCACCCTCATCACTTGGCTAAGATAGTGGACAATCTCTCCCTTCTATCATCACCACTTTTACATCTTCAGGTATTACAAAACTCCCCCACATTCCATTAAATTAGGATCTAACCACATGCTATAGGATCTGGGGTCCTCCCCACTATCATCACTCACCCTGCGGGATCTTTCCCCTGAGAAAGGCAGGGATAAAGCGAAGATGGTGTCCCGAGCGCCAACATAAAGTGTGTGGGAAGCAGGATCCACAAGCAGAACAGAGTAATTGTATATGTGGGGAACAGCAAACCGGGTGAGATAGGAGTCAGCCTCTGCAGGAAGGGAGGGGAAAAGGGGAGAATGATATCAGCCATTGCTTCATAAGGGTTGGGTCTACTACAGCAAAGCCAAAAGGCCAATTTTTGTTTTTCCCCCAAATGCTATTTATTTGGCAGCCATCAGGGGTAAAAACAGAGCCTTGACAAGTCAATCATCTACACTTCCCCATGACAATTAATGAAGTCAGAATATTTAGCATGCAATCCAGTCAAGTATGCTTTTTCCATAAACATAAAATACTTTATTAAAATAAACAGCTAAATATTAAGTCTGTTATTTCTATTCATGTCAGTGTGATACCTAATTTGAAAATACCTAAAAGGTATAAGTTCTAAATTGCAGAGTTTTATTTTTTAATCCTGCTTAATAGTAACTCCTTTTTACTTAGAAATGTTTCTGTGTTTTACCAACACATTAGGAGTCTATCTCCTTTCTCAGCCACCTTTATTAACCTTCCCCAAACCCATTCCACTCAAATAGGTACAGTGTATAGCGGAAAAAGTGTATGTTTCAGAAATGGACCAATCTGGATTTAAATGTGGCTCTTCCACTTACCAGCTATGTGATCCTGAATAAGTTATTTGCCTTCTCTGAGCATCATTTTCCTCATCTGTAAACACTACCATCCAGGATTGTTGGGAGAATTATGTGAGATAAACATATGTGGAAGCACCTGACATATACTACACATTTCACAAACAGTCCCTTTCTTTCTCAGGGATGCATTCTGCATTCTAAACCCTCCTCAGCATTTGAAACTCTTATCTATTTAAAAAATAACTTCCAATGAATTTACCTTCTTAGCTTAATCTCTAAGAGTGAGGACCCTAACCCTACACCAGTACAGTTCTTCTCTTTGGCTTCACCTGCTCAGGTGTTCTCAAGATGGTTAACTAGCCATCAACCCATTCATTCCTAGATATGCTGATGTAAGCCTCACCAATCCACCCTTCCATAGGGGTACTTGGGTACTTGTATCAGTGCTTTATTCTTCCTGCTTTCTCATGCTTACCCAACCTTCTTTGTTTTCCCTGCTCTGCTTCACCTTGCCTTCTAGACATCACAGAATTTCTAGACATCGACTCAGCCTCACAACTTCAACTTACTTTGCAGTTATTGCTCCAGCACAAACTGAAATCCCAGGCTCTGACCACAACTTTGCCTCTGAGATTGGAGCACCCCTATATGTTTCTGACCTGAGTTTAGGCTCTAAATTACTATTACCCAACTGTGAGCTTTTGCCAACAGACTCTACCCTTTGTTTCACTGGTTCTGTCTGCCACCATACCCACTAAGAAGAAAACAAAAGTCCATGCCACAATCACACCCACCTCAACAGAATCTCTAAAATGTGAATGATCACTATTAACCTTGTGGTATCCCCTGGCTTCTTTCACATCTTTTCCAAGGACATGGTCCACTCCTTCTTTTTTCTTTCTGAAGTCTTTCAAAATCATTTAAGCAGAACTTTAAGACAACTGATAGAATGGTTTGCCAACACCCAATGCAGGGAATGGGCAGAGGAAGCAGAGAAAGTTCAGGAAGTTACTGGGTTAAGGTGAATCTGATTCATGGGAGGGTGGAAGCTGGTGTCAGAGATGTGAAGGGATTAAGTTTGGAAGACAGAGGTTGTGAGCTGGGTAAGAGGCTTGATAGCAGAGGGGGCGTTGAAGTGATCATAGGGAAGTGAAGTTCAGAAGATGTAAATGCTGAGCTGGGGATCCAGGCGGATGGTTTATTAGAAAGAAAAGCCTGGGAATAGAATGGGCTTCAAACTGAAGTGTTGGACACAGGTATATGTACGGGGACTAGGGAAATAAGGGAGAAGGAACTTCTAAATGAACAACCCCGGCCAACTCCCAACCCTTCCCTGGGCCTCAGAGTCCGCCTCTGCATGGTAAGGGATTGATCACTCTAGCGGTTCTAGAAATAAGGACCTGAGGGAGGAACCTGGGCATGTCGTGGAAGCCGAAGCACGAGGGCAGGGCTAGAGATGGGGTGAAATAGCAGAGTGCCGCCGTCTTGTCTGGGTCCCTGAGGGGTGTGGGCGCTGCGGGCGCGGTGCAAGGCGTTGAGGTGGCCCTGGTGAGGCTCTCCGGGATAGAAAGCGGGTGGGTGTAAGCACCTGCGGGCGAGGGCTGCGCGCGGCGTGAAGGGCTGAGGACTAGGGCGTCCGCACCTTACCAGAGATGGGAAGCGAGGTCCTGGGCACAGAGCGTGATACTCGGCCGGACACCGCGCCGCTCAGCACCGCCAGCAGGAACAGAGGGAAGGGTAAAACCCGAGGCGGCCCGGGGCCCGGGCGGGGCCGCCGGGCAGAGGCCAGCATCTTTGGCTCCGCCTGGCTGCAGGGTGGGGCGCGTCCAGCCGCCTCGGCTCTGGGCCGCTAGTCTCGGCCGCACTCGGGTCCTCTCGGCCTGGCTCGGCCTGAGGCGCGAGACGAAACACAGTCCGGCTCCGCCCACCAAAAAGAGACCAATGTCTGGCCTTTTCTTTTCTCCAGCCAATCGGAATTGAATGGAGGCGGGGCTGAGGAAGAAAGGCTCATCCCAGGCAGAGGTGGAGCCATACTCAGGTGTAGGTGGGAGTTCTACCTCTGAAGCGGGCTGTCACTCAGGACCTTCAGTAGCGATTTTGCTCCAGTCACTCCAAAAACCCAAATGTCCATAACTTTACTAGTAGGGAAAAATACATGGGTAAATGGATACGCCCATCAAGTTTCTCAAAATTATTATTTTGTGCTAGGCACGACGTAAAACACAATCACCAGGTACACACAGACACGGTGACACGAAAAAAACACTAAAAATCACAGTCCTTACCTTTAGCTAGCTCTTGGTGTAATGGGGCTCCAAAATGCAAACAAATAACTGAAAATAGGTAATTGTAATACAAAATGATGCATGTTTGTTGTAGTAAGGTGCACCAAAGGGGATAGATTTTTGCCAGAGAAAAGCAGAAAGTTTTCACAGAAGAGGTAATGTTTGAACTGAGCCTTCAAAAATGAGTAGGAGTTTGAGAGTGAGGGACAAAAACTGCTCACTTGTCTATCCATCAGACAAGGCGAATACAGGTTCTGACCATAACTTACTATCCCCTACATTCTAATCCCAGGTCCTCTCTCAAGCACTTAGTTCTCTTACAGTCTCTAATTTATAACCTTTATTGCTTTATCCTTTTATCCCCTTTGCATTAGTTATCTAGGCTGCATAACAAATGTAACAAATTCACTTCAGAATTTAGTAACTTAAAACAAAAACAAATATTTCTGTCATAATTTCTTTGGGTCAGAATTTTAGGAGTATTTTAGCTGGGTACTCTGGCCCTCAGTTTCTAATGAGATTACAGTCAAGATAGCAGATGGGGCTTCACTGGGGCTGGAGATCCACTTCTAAGATGGCCTACTTCCATGCCTGGCAAATTGGTGCTGGTTGTTGGCAATTGTTCTCCACACAGATTTTGTGGATTTGCTTGAATGTCTTCACAACATGAGATGGCTTCCTCAGAGCAAGTGATCCAAAAAAGCAAGAAAAAAAGTACACTTTATTTTATGACCTAGCCTCAGAAGTAATATATGATCACTTCTATCAAATTCATTGGTCACACAGTCCACCCCTGGTGTAACGTGGTAGGGGAATTTCACAAGGGGGACTACGAGGATTTCAGCCATGGAGGCTGGCTACCACACCCATACATAAACAGCCCCCATGTCCTGGTCATTCTGATTCATAAATAACTTAAATCTGTCCTCTTCCTTCTTTTATCATTATCATTCAGGCCTTCATCATCATTCACCTAGACTGTGCAATAGTTTCATTTTAAGGTGTTTATTGCTCTGATTTGGTCATTATTATACACCATATACATGTATCAAAACACCTCATTACATACACCTCACAAACTTGTACAGTTATGTCAATTAAAAATAAATAAAACTTATGCCAAATGAAAATAAGCCTTTCTCCAATCTCTCCCCTTCCAGACCGCTGTCAGAATAATCTTTCTAAAGCACAAGTTCTAGTTTATTCATTTGAAAGTTTATTGAGGATCTATTATGTGGTAGGCATTTTTCAAAATACCAGAGATATTGATACCACCGTTTACCGATGACGAGTTCTGCTCCTTCTAATGTTGAAGATTGAACACTAGAGAAGCACGCCAAGGCAAGCATATTAAGCAGGTTTTATTTAAAGCTAATAATACAGACTTCTCCCGGCAGGGAGAAGGGGGCCATGGCTGATGTTCTAAAGTCCCAAGAAGTGAGCGCATCCTACATCTTTTATAGGTTAAATTCTCTTTTGTTCTCCAGTTCTCTCCCCCCACTTATCTCTTTTTCCTGCCTACATGACTAGGCCTGGTTTTGCATTAAGTGAAAAGCCGTGGGCAGGGGGAGGGCCAAGGGGGCATTAATTAGCAGCTCCTTGCCTGCAGTCCTTGATAAGGGCAGGTAAATTTGGTAATCAATGGCCTCCGGAGATCCTTCACATTCCATTCTTCCAGGGGCAGTCTCCAACTTCCAGAGGCAGATGGCTTCATGGCCTCCATTTCCTCGAATTGACCCGATTCCCTATTTCTACACTAACTACCTGTCCCCAATTCTGGCTTCAATATGATATAAGACATAGTCCTTGAATGCAAATTTCTTATTCTAAAAAATTGGATTCTTTCAGGACACAGTCGTGCACACCTGTAATCCCAGTGGCTCAGGAGGCTCAGGCAGAAGGATCAAGAGTTCAAAACCAGTCTCAGCAATGTTGAGTCACTAAGCAACTCAGTGAGACCCTGTCTCTAATAAAATACAAAATAGGGCTGGGGCTGGGGCTGGGCCTCAGAGATAGAGCACCCCTGGGTTCAATCCCCAGTACCAAAAAAAAAAAAAAAAAATCAGATTCTTAAGATCAGTACCTCAGATCTCTCTGAAACCTTTCCTAATGCCACCCTCAATACATAAGGACCTTCCTTGAGTTTCGGCACCAGTATATACCTCTTCTTCTTAGGTGCTCCACAACAATCTATTATAGGCCTTAATTACTTTTCTGACAATGGGTTAGGTGTTGATTTTTCAGTCTTTTGATTTTTTTAAATCATTTTTCAAATTTTATAGCAACACACAAAAGTTTGCTTTATATTGCAACCTAATCACATTTAAGTATATGTATTCATAACATATTAGTGAAATGAACTTTTCACAATATCATACTTCCATTATGTTTACCTCTATTTCAGGAATTAAATTCTAATGTTTTCTACTGTGTTGCATTTTATTCTATTCCATTTCTTTAAAATGCTGGTTGCAGCCCACTAAGTTGATTTTAATACTCATTAATGAGTTGCGATCCCTACTCTTCACTATTCTAGGCAGTCTTATTCATACTCATTTAATTACTATCAGCTTTCTAAATCTATATTTCCAGGCCATATTTTTTTTCTTCAGGTTCTGACACATACATCCATTCTGGACTATATGGGAAAGAAGAGCTATAGAGAAGTTACCCTTTAAATGGACATTTCCAACTCGTTATAACACAGGCACCTTGATTTCAACATGTTCAAGATGGAATTGTCATTCTCAACCCATACCAGCCTGGTTAACTGGGTGTGTGGTGGAATCATGTTCTTTATCTTTTGACTTAACACCACTATCTTTTCAGCCAGGGATTTTGTATTCATTTATTCAGTAAATATTCATTGAATGCCTACTATATTCTAGGCCCTGTCATTCTGGATTCCTCCTGATCAATCCAATCTCCAAATCTGTTTATTTTAACTCCTAAAATTTCTACCTAGATCTCTGCATCCCCCTTTAACAACACCTTAATCCAAGTCACTATGTTCTCTTGCTGAGCTATTTTCTACTCCCATCTTGACCCATGCCCAGTTACCACCACCAACTTCAGTACCCAATTCTTTCCCCTGGGCAAGGTAAATACTCTGTCCTTTACACAAATCAGATCATGTTATTCCTTTTCTTAAACACTCAGTTCGACTCCCTCCACCCCACCCCACCTTGCCTTTGCTATGGGATGAAATCCAAAATCCTTAATATGATCCACAAGATCTATGTGTTCTGGCCCTTTACATATCTCTGCTGCTTCATCTTTACCACTCCTCTTCCACAAAACTATATTCCAGACTGACTGAGCTTCTTCATTTCCTCAGAATTCCCTCTGCATGGAATACTCTCTGTGCCCCTTGCTTAGTGTTTTAGTCAGCCTTTTGCTACTGTGACTAAAGGATGCAACCAGAACAATGTAGAGAAGGAAAAGTTTATTTGGGGGCTCATGGTTTCAGAGGTCTTAGTCCATAGAAGTCCAGCTCCATTCCTTGGTGTGACTAAACACAATGGCGAGAGAAGGTAGAGAAGGGGAGCAACTCACATCATGGTGATCAAGAAGCAGAAAGAGTCCACTCACCAGATACAAATATATACCCATAGCCACACCCCAATTCCTACCTCCTCCAGTCACACCCTACCACTTCAGTTAATCCCTATCAGGGGACTAAATCACTGATTGGGTTAAGACTCTAACAACCCAATCATTTCTCCTCTGAATCTTCTTGCATTGTCTCACATCTAAGCTTTTGGAGGACACCTCATATCCAAACCATAACACTTAGCTAACTCTCATTTACTTTTGTTCATTTAGCTTGAAATGATAATGTCTTTTTCCAGGAAGTTTACCCCAATTCTTCATTCAACTCTGTGCCATCCTATATATTCCCATAACCTTGTGTCTTCTCTGCTGTCACATATATAATGCTACATTGTCATTGCCTAAGTACTTGTTCACTTCCTATAATCTAAGTCCAGGAAGACAGAAATGATTGTATTCTCAGAGCCCATCAGTGCCTGTTATATACCCAAAAGTCAGCAAATATTTGGTGACTATTTGCTTAATACCCCTATCAATGCTTATTACATTGCTTAAATATTTCAGTGTTAGTTTAGGTTCTCCAAAAGCAGACACTGAGACAAGATTAAGGGTATAAGGATTTTATCAGAAGAAACATCTAAAAGAAAAATGAGGAAAAGGCCAGAAAAGGCTAGGACAGCAGTCACACTGTGATGCAAGAGACTGCCAAGGAAGAAGAAAGGGAAGGAAGCATCCTAGACTGAATGTTCAGGCAAGGCTTTTGAGGATCCATGGGGTCAGAGTTGCTTGTTAGAAGAATCCTGTGTTTCCCAGGAACAGGTCTGTTTTACCCCCGACCATACTCAATCATTGGCTGAGAGCATCCTATGAGAAGAGAAGCCTCTGGGCAACATGGTGGTGGACTTCTAAGGCAGCCAACTGAGCATCTAAGGATGCCCCTGGTCAGTTACACTCCTTGTACTTTAAGGTTTCCAAGCACTTTCTCATGGCATTACAGTTGGTCATCCTCAGAGAATCATTCTTCAAGGAATTATGTAATAGTCTTCCGCACTTGGCACAGTCCTTTATATATTTTTCAATAAATTCTACTCCAGATGAATTGAGGGTACAAAAAAATTTTATTGTAGCTGAGAGCATTAAGTGGTATGTTTTCAAGTTAGGCTAGTGTTAGGGTTGAGTCTGATAAAGTAGGTAGGGTCAGTTATAATGGACCTTGTAACTAAAAGGGAAACAAACTGTTTTTAAGAAAAAAAATGACATGAGTAAAGACTTTTTACAAGAACAATGATGACATCAGTGTAAAAGATAATCTGGAGATTGGAGACAGTAAAACTAAACTGGACTATATGGGAAAGAAGAGCTATAGAGAAGTTACCCTTTAAATGGAAACACAGGAATTCTATTAGACATCAAACTGCAGTGTTTAAAAAAGGACACTTGGGTTAAATATTTCTGTTTTTATTCTGAGGAGCTGGTGAAAGGGGCAAAATGATCTAGTGAAAATAAAACACAGGAACATGATTCTTTTGCTATTGAAACATCTAACCTATCCCGAGCCACTCACTGAAACACTGTCCCACCTCACCTGCATCTCTGGTAATGAAGGCAGAGTGGGTAGGAGGAGGAGGAGGAGGGGGAGGAGGGAGCAGGAGGGGAGGGGGAGGGGGAGGAGATAAGAAGAGGAGGGGGAGGGGGGAGAAGGAGGAGGAAAGAGAAACTGCTTGTCCATTTCTGATTTGGTAGTGGCACTCTTTTTTCTTTCCAATGGGCTAATTCAGAGGAGAATTTCTATTCCACCCAGAGTTCGAATCCCAGACCAAACAGCCAATAAGCTCAGGGTGCTCCTAGCCCGTCTGAAGTTTGTCGAAGGGGCTGTAGGAATCAACTTCAAGTAAGGAGCAATGAATCCGAATAGAGAAACACCCTCTTGGAAAGGAGTGGTTCGACAAGATTAAAAAGAGCTGCCTGAGGGTAGATTAAACTCTTTCATAAGGGGGTTGAGAGGGCTTATAAAAGCACTTACTGTACCCCAATCTCTGCACAATATTTGGTACAGTTGTGCTCAACACAAATGTTCACTGAATAAAATAATGACTGAGTGAATGAGTGAACGATGCGGAAGGGAAAGGTTAAAGCCAAGAAAACTATAGGAGCGCTACTGGTAGGTTCCATGCGGGGAGGAGCGTAGCTAAAGAGGCTCGGATTTAGCACATAATTTCCAACAGAGATCCCAAACTCTACCTAAAGACCAAAACAGGACTGTTCGCAGTGGGGCTGAGGACCTGTAGACAGTGTGCTGAAGCTCTGTTGAGGAGAACCTTGACGCTGCCTCAGTCGACCCGCGCCCAGTCGGGCCCGGCCAGGCCCCGCCCTTTCAGCCCAGGCCCCGCCCTTTCAGCCCAGGCCCCGCCTCCGCCCCGCCCCAGGCTGAAGGGGGCGCCCACGGCCGCGTACTTTTGCTTGGCATCCAGACCGCCAGGTAATGGGGCCTGATTTTTTTCCGCGCCTCCGGGCAGGAGACGAGTTCTGGAACCTCGCAGAGGGAGGGCAGAGCATCGGAAGCTGGGCTGGGGCGAAGCTCAGGCCCGCCCTCTGGCAGATGCTGGCGGCGCAGTCCTGGCGGGACTAACCACAGAGGCCCAGCGGAGCCGCGGCTTGGTACTAAGGAGTCTGAGGCGCCTGAGCGGGAAGCTGCAGGCCTGAGGGGCCAGGAGAATGTTTTAACGTCTTTGGTCAGAAGAAAACAAAGAACCCTTAAAGTCAAAGAAAAAAAAATTTTTTTTTTCTCACTTAGGGGAAGACTTGAGACTTTTAGGGCCCACGAAAGTTGATTTTTTTTTTTTTTTCCTTAATGGAGGAAGGGGTCCGTGAAGGCAAAAGTGCCGAAATTGGTTTGGTTTGTTTTGGTTTGGTTTGGTTGCTGGGGATGGAACCCCAGGGCCTCATGCATGCTACATCTGCGCTGTACCACTGAGCTACATCCCCAGCCCCACGAAAGTTTTAATGGAACCCTGAGGGAGGAAAAATCATTGAATCATTTATTCCATGTAAAGTGTCCTAAGGGCTACAAACGTACTGCAGGCGTTTTAATGAGGATGTGCAAAAGGGCCCCAACCTATTAAAATGAGTCAAGGAGGATTGAGAAATACTGGAAAATAATGTCCTGCCAGGGAGCCCTACTTGGAAGCCAAATGCCTTTGTGGATCTGAAAGACGCCTGAGGGATTATTGGGTGGGCAGGAGATGGTCTGGAGAGTGGGCAAAAGACGCAAGTAGAACTTTGGGGCAAGGGTAAGGCTTTGGATTTTGTTCCAAGTGTAGTTGGAAACCATTGAAGGGTTTTTAGTAGTAGAGTAACTTGATTTTTGGTGGTTCAGGCCCAGTTCCAGGTTTAACCAATTTGCAAGGAGAAACCATTATGTGGGTGTTCTTTGCAAAAGTAGGAAGTGTAGGGTCAGCAATAAAGTCAGATCCTGCCCAGATGCAGTATTCATTTTTGAGGATACCCTTACCACATTTAAAGGACAGTCTTCCAATTACACATTAGTGTGGCATCTAAAAATGACTGCAAGCTGCAACCGCAGAGATCTTAATCAATGGAAAAAAGTACGTTTGTTCCCTAACCCCTGAAAACTATCGTCAAAACACTGAAAGTTCTCATTATTAAGTGTATAGGGAAATGTAAAATTAATGTTTATTTTTGCATACTGTAAAACAAACACTGAAAACTAAAGTGTTTTTCTAAACAAAACCAAAAACTTCTCAATAGTTCAAAGAGTGCTTTGCTTGCTTTCTTCTCATGATATAACTTAGGATAGAGCACATATCTTTTCTATTCCTTGGCAAAGTGTTATACTCAAACTTTAGATCAGTTTCCAATATTTTATCCTTTGTGCTTTCCATTTTGTAAAATAGCCCTGGGAGTTCCTTTGATAAAGTGTTTTTTGTTTTTGGTTTTTTTTTTTTTTTTTTGGGGGGGGGGGTTTGCCAGTGACACTTTCTCTGGGACATCTTCATCCTTTTCTTCACAACCACTTTCCTCATTTATGTTGATAAGTTCACTTTCATTAAGTTCCTCTCACTATCTTTTCTACAGTCTATGAAATGGTGGCAATGTCAATATTCACACATTCACCCATTTTTTCTGTAATTCCATTTATGTTTCACTCAGATTTCACTTTCAACATTACCACTTTTGTTTCTTTGCTTCACTATTTTTGTTGTTGTTGGCCAATTCCCACTTTCAGTTGTTGACTTTTATAAAATATTATGTGGACTTGTCACAATGGAGACAAAGAGGTAATACAATTACCCACTGTCTGTGCATAAACTGAATAGCAAATATGCAGTGACCATTGTCTAAGAAACTTTCAAAGAAGTAACATAATTGATCACTGATCATTATGTACATCTTTTTACTTACATGATTTGTGGGCTAAAGAGCTAGATGCAACTTGTACTTACTATAATTACTCATAATTAATATTCCTTACAACTGAAGTTTGAACTGTGTTGATAATGATAGAGGACTAATGCTAATTATTCACACAATAGTAACAATTCTGTATATTGGAATTATGTAAACTGAGAACTGACTATACCTAAAATGACAGTGTTTTCAGATGTGAAGGAAGATGGACAGTTAAATAAGACCTCTGCGTTAATATTTGTGTGAATCTGTCAGTCTCAAGTTCAGTATTCTATATAGAAATTGGCCTCATGCATTTAATTTAAAAATACAGTTAAGAGATATTTATAAATTATAGCGTACGTTTTCTTGGTAAATATATTACACATTGATTTGAATTTCTGGTTCAAGAATACTTTCAACAAATTAGCATATTCATTTTTTTTCAGCTGTAGCCAGAACATAATTAGAACTCAAGAAAAAAAGTTGAGTGAATGAATAAATGCTGACTTCTACAAGCCAAAAAGTATAAAGAGAACTGTTTCACAGATTCATTTCAAGAAACAGACATATCTGTGCACTCTCTGATCATTTTTTAAGATTCTAAATACCAAAAGTGTTTCTGAAAAATATCATAATAATCTTTCTCACTTTAATTTTCCCTGCATCATTTAGATAAAAAAAATCATTATATATATAACATATATAATCATTTTATTCCCAGAGCAATGGACAGTTTTAATCTATCTTTTATCTATCTTTTTTATGATGTTTCTTTTATGTTTTCTTTTATGATTGTCCTAATGTTCTTTTTGAAGTATTTTCATTGATAAACAAGGTATAGGAAAAAAGTATCATAGAACACATACATATAGTTTAATAATTAGCCACAATAAAGATCAAGAAATAGAACATTACTAAAAAACTCCTGAACATCGTTGTCCCTTCTAGTCATAATGCCCTCCTTCCTTTCTAGAGAAAATCACTACCCTATTTTTTGTGATAATAGTTTTCTTGTTTTTCTTAATGGTTTTACCACTATGTATGCATCCCTAGAGAGTATATAGGGAATATAATTAATTTTTGTAATTTTTAAAATTTACATAAGTAGACTCAAGCTATGTGTGTACAAGTTATTTGTCTTCTTTTTATTCAATATTATGTTGCTTAAAGTCCATGTTGTTGCATGTAACTGTAGTTCATTTGTTTCATAGTGTGAATATACCATGATATAACCATCATAATATAGATTGACATTTGTGTTCCTTATAGTTTGGGGTAATTGTGAACAAGACTAGTATAATCTTTATGTTGCCAATATCTGACTTTGTTCATGTAACATGATGCATATTGTTTTTCACAGTCTCTATGGTGGTGAACAAAAAATCCAAAAAGGTCTATGGATAAATTATTATAATTAGTAAGAGAGTACAGCAGTGTTGATAAATGCAAAGTCAATATATAAAAATCAATTATAATTCTATGCATTCACCAAAAATTAACAATGATTTTTTAGAGATGTCATATAAATTAATATTTAAAAAATAACAGATACCTAAGACTAAAATTTAACGAAGAATGAGGAAAATTTGGGAAATCATGGATTCTTTAAGGTTTTTTGTATACACAATCAAATCATCTGCAAACAATGAATTTTTTCTTTTATTATAGTACCTTTTGTTTATTTGTTTTGTCTTATTGCCACCTTCACTGCAGTGTTGAATAGAAGTGATGATAGTAGGCTCTTTGTCTTTGGTAGTAGGGAAAGCTGTCAACTTATTATTGTTAAGAATGAGTTTGTGGCTGAGGATATAGCTCAGTGGTAAAACCATACCTAACATATGAAGCCCTGGATTTACTTCTCATACCGAAGAAGGAAAGAGAAAGAATGTTGTTTGCTTTAGGTTTTGTAAATATTTTGTTAGATTATTCTGTCATCTATTCCTAATTATTGAATCTTTTTCTTGCATAAACATTGTGTTTCAACAAAGACTTTTTCTGCATTTATTGAGATGATCATATCATTTTCCTCATTTACTTTTTAATGTAATGAATTAGTCATTGATATGCTCTTGAGATAAACTCAACTTCGTCATGTTGTGTTATTTTTATATATTGCTAGTTTAATTTTTCTTTTGTTTAGGATGTTTATGTCTTAAGTTTATGGGTGAACTTATCTTACTTTTTCTTATAATATCTTTATCTGGTTTCAGTATCAAAGATTATGCTAACCTCCTAAGATGAATTGAGGAGTGTTCCCTCTTCTGTTCTCAAAAGAGTTTAAGATTGAAATTTTTGGTCTTTGGGAGTTTGATGGAGATCATCAGTAAAATCATCTGAATTCTGGCTTACTTTGTGGGAAGATATTTGATTATCAATTACATTTATTTAATAGTTATAGACTATTTGGGTTTCTAAAATTTCACTTTTATTTGATGTTGGTTAAATACATTTTTCTAGGAATGTGTTCATTTATCATATTTATTGGCATAAGTTATTCATTCTATCCTCCTATAACCCTTTTCATTTGCAATGATAACCTTTCTTATTCCTGATATTGGTTCCTTGTTCTCATTTGTTCTTGTTTCTTCATCTGAGGACTGGAGATTAGGGCAAATAGCTAGTTAAGAAGGAAAGCAAGGTTGGAAGCAGAGAAAACAGCATGAAACAATGTCCTAAAGCACAGTTATATTTGATATTATTTCAGTGAAAACCTTGAGGTGAAGAACAGCTTCCAGTGAAGCTGACATGAAGGGTCTTGAAGAGAATCTAAGTTTTACCTTTTTTTTTTTTTTGCGGTGCTGGGGATCGAACCTAGGGCCTTGTGCTTGCAAGGCAAGCACTCTACCAACTGAGCTATCTCCCAGCTCTAAGTTTTACCTTATAGGAGATAGGAACAACCCAAGAGGAACCCAAAAGAGAATAAAAGTGGTCATATTTTAATTTTTAGGTATTATTACATACTAAATAGAGTACTGGGCACTGATGAATGAAGTCAACATGACAAGTTTTCTTTGGGAAGCACACAATACAGAGGGAGAGATAGTCATACACGGAAATTACTATATAGTATAATAACTACTAATGAAGAAAACAAAGTTTATGAGAGCTGATAGCTTACTCTGAAACTGAAGTTTGACTTTTGTGTAGTTTCTATATTGGGTCCACTCGGCATCTCTAAGCATTCTCATGCTTACATTAGTCAAACATCTAAATCCCTTGGGTACTATTAATATGGGATGGGCTAGACAAGCTTTAGTACCCAATCTGACTCCTTTCTGGACTTAGTCCTTTCAGCTAGTCTTCATTGTTTTAACAGAGCACCTAATTCAGCATTATGAAAGCCAGTTGTTTTTCTTTCCTTCTCTGTAGGTGTAGCGAATATCCAGGTAGTGGCTCCACTTCTACCTCTGGATTGGCTGCCATGCATCATGGGCGAGCTATTTGTAAAGGGCCTTCCACTGCCACACAGACTAACCAGCAACCTCCTCGACTTCTCATTGTGCACATTGCTCTACCAGCCTGGGCTGACATCTGCTCTAACCTCTGTGAGGCTCTGCAGAACTTTTTTTCTTTAGCCTGCAGCTTGATGGGCCCCAGTCGCATGTCTCTGTTTAGTTTATACATGGTACAAAATCAGCATGAGTGCATCCTCCCTTTTGTGGTGAGTATGTTTATATTTATTTATTTTATCCTGAAAACAAATATGAGGTTTGTGTAGCTAATATTACAGTTATGATTAGTTATAGTAAAAGCCACACTTTTTCTCCTATCCAAGAGTCCTCAAGTGACACCATTGGAGTCCATGTCATCCTACATATATGGGAGCTTCTTCTGCAGAGCCTATTAATGTTTAAGGGTTGAAGTAGACTACACATTGCCCCACTCCACTCTTGAGAGAAGGAGAAAATCCTTGGCATTTACAGTACTTTGAAATATAAACAACTGACTCCTTTCACCCACTTTGAAATCTGAATGAATAAGGAAATAAGTTTCTAAATCTCTTCAGAGGTCTCTAAAGTTAAAAGGGTCTATTCAATCACCCTTTAATTTCCCAGAGTTGTCCTTTACCCCAGGTGCTCAGAAAACCTAACTGTGCAAAAACATAAAACTATTTTCTTTATATTCCACTCAAGCAAAACCTTAATTCCCTTTCAATAAAGCTCCCATTCAGGTGTTAAAAGGCAATGGCTGAACCATGAATAATGTTTTACAAAGCACCTCTACAAGCAACTATCTATTCTTAAACAAAATTCAGCTCTTCCCTTTCTCCCTTATATAAAAAGTTCAGAATCACAGGGTTGAGAAACACTTCTAGAGATTCTATGCATCATCTTTCTTGAAGCAGCCTTGCTGCTAATATATTTATTAAATGGACACAAATTCTATTCTTTAAGATTCCCAAAGGAAGAATTTCATAAATCTGTTGCTGAATTATTAGTGTAATATCTGACTAGAATCAACTTACTTTTAATTAGTGTCTTATTTCTCTCATTGAAAGTAGAAGGATAACATTTCTGTTTTTCCTATATAGAAAGGAAAACAATATACATTTCTTTATGCTTTTTGGGTTATAGCATTATAAAAATATAACATATCCTTATTGTTTTGATGTGTCTTAGGCTCATAGAAGCTAGGCTTTTCAAAACGAGTCATATAGGGAATGTTTTGAGTGTAAATGTTCCAAGTGCCAAGTCTAGTGATTTTGTCTGTGTATCATTACTTAGGCCAAGTTGGGGATGGGGAATGAATAAAATTAATTAAGGAATTCAACCAATGTTTTTTACAACTTGAATAAAATTTGGTTCCTCTATTCATTGTGTATTTCTATGAAACAAACTATACCAAAATAATGACTTAAAGCAATAAACATTATCTCATGGTTATTGTGAGTTAAGTATTCATAAGCAGCTTAAAGGTAGTTCAGGCTAGCGGTTCCTCGGTTGTATTCAAGGTGTCAGCCAGGGTTGTAGTCATATGGAGGCTTGACTGAGGCTGGGGGATCCAGGTTCAAGATGGAATACTGACATGGCTGTTGACAGGAGTTCTTATTTACTCACCAGTTGAATCTCTCCAACTATTTGAGCTGTTTGAATGTCTTCATTCTGTGGCAGCTAGCTAGAACAACTGATTCATTCAAAAGAGAGGGATAGTAAAAGAAGAAGACAGAATACCTTTTATGTCCTAGTCTTAAAAACAACACACCGTCACTTCCTCCACATTCCACCCATACTGTTCCACCCTAGATAGAGTAACAGGGACCAGATTTATCCTCTTGCTGAGATAACCAAAATATGTTTTATATGAAAAAGGTTTCCAAGACACTGCATACATACTTTTAGAAGGGAAAATTACAGTTTCTGGAATGGAAAATAATAATGGGGTTAATGGCATATAAGACATTGCAGAAGAAAAGGTTAATGAACTTGAAGACATAAAAAAAAAAATAGAAATTATCCAAAACAAATTAAAACTAAACAGTGCACCACTGAGCTGTGGGACAACTTTAAGCAGTCTAATATACATATAATTAGAGTTTCCAAAAGAGAGGTGCAGATGTCAGGAACAATATTTGAAGAAATAATGGCCAAAGTTTCTCCAATTTTGATAAAAACTTAAACCACAGATCCAAGAAACTCAGTGAGTGCCAAGCACAGAAACTGAAGAAAACTACACCAAGGCAAATCCTATCAAAACTTGTGTTAAAGAGAAAGTCTTGAAAGGAACCAGAGAAAAGACATACAATAATAATAATCACATACAATGAAACAAAGATAACAACAAGAAAAGGTTCCTTAATAGAACCAATTTAAATAAGAAAATAATAGAGCTGGGCATCATGGCATGTGCCTATAATCCCAGTGATACAGGAGGGCTGAGGCAGGAGGGTGGCAAGTTTGAGACTAGCCTGGGCAAGTTAGCAAAACTGTCTCAAAAAATAAAAAGGGCTAGAAATATAGGTCAGCAATAGAGCACCTCTGGGTTCAATCCCCAGTCCTGCAAAATAAATAAATAAATGAACGAATGAATAAACAAACAAACAAATAAATAAAATAAGAAGGTAGTAGAATAACATCTTTAAAGTAGTGAAAATGCTTGTCAATCTAGAATTCTATACCCAACAAAATCTAAAGTGGTACTTCCAGTCCTAGACAAGATTAACCCATTAGGTCCCAAGTTTTCAATTCTGTGAATATTTTAGTGACATTTACGCAGGTGTATTACAATATATTGGAAATCATAATCTATTTGTAGTATTATAATATTATATTATACATAATCATATTATTATGTATAATATAATACTTATATACAATTATATTTTATTTACATTTATATATTATACATGATTAATATATTATATAATTAATATATTAATATATAAAACTTTTTATTATATTAATTTATATGATTATTATATAGATATAAAATGTAGTTAAGTTTTATAGGTATTCCACATCTGGGTTAATGGGACAAATTGGTTAAATATATTTCTTATTTATCTCACTAAGTATACCTAAAGTCCCTGGTTAGCATATATAATACCAACCTAATAAGACTCTGAAAGGATAAGAGGAAAAGATAGAACCAGACATGGTAACACAAACCTGTAATCCCAGCTACTCAGGAGGATGAGATGGAAGGCTGAGGAAGGAGGATGGTAAATTCAAGGCCAATCTGGGCAAATTAGAGAGACCCTGTCTCAAAATAAAAGTTTAAAAAAAAAAAAAAAAAAAAAAAGACGAGATGTAGCTCAGTGATGCATGAAATCCTGGGCTCAGTCCACAGTATCACCAAAAACAGGGGAAAAGGTATACCACATAGAAACCACAGGATCTGAGGGATGACACAGCAAACAGTTTGCTGGGTTTCTTTAGCCTCATAAAGCCTGGACCCGGTCCTGGAGAAACCTCTTAACCTAGAAACTCCAATGGAGGCAAAATAATACCCCACCTCCCCAAAAAAGCCTGCTTATTCTAGCCAAAAGACTACCCTCCTCCAACCAATTCATCATAGGGGGAAAAAAACACAATTCAACACCTATCAGTAAAGACCAAGTGGGGAGTTACACTCCACGATCGTAGCATTGTGATAAAGCACCTCTCCCTCCTTGCTGAGTAGTCAGAGGAGACTTAGTGGAGAACCAGGACATGCATATCTACCTGGCAGGATGTCTGACAAGGGAAATAGAGAAAATATAATATAAATTATACCTATATCAGAAATGAAATGGGATTATAATTGCAGACCCAATAGACATTCAAAGAATAATAAAAAGAATGCTACAGTTATACGTGCATAAATCTAACAACTTAGATGAAATGAACAAGTTCCTTGAAAAGTACAAACTATCACAATCACCCAGTATGAAAAAGATCATTTAAATAGCTCTATAACTCTTAAGAAAATTAAACTCATCATTTTAAAGCTTTTGAAAAAACATCACCAGATGGTTCGGTGAATTCTAACAGACATTAAAATAAGATTTAACACCATTCTACACAATCTCTTTCAGGAAATACAAGAGAAGGCAACAATTCCCAACTCATTTTTTTTTTTTTGAGGATAGTTAATATCCTGATACCAAAACAGACAAAGACGGTACCAAAAAAAAAAACAAGAAAAAGAAAACTGAAGACCAATATTCCTCATGCATATACATGAGATTAACTTAACAAAATATTAATAGAATTCACATATATATATAAAAATACACCATGACCATGTGGGGTTTATTTAAGGGATATAAATTGGTTTAATATTTAAAACCTGTCAGAATAATCTATATTAAAAAATTAAAGAAGAAAATTAGATGATTATATCAATTGAAGCAGAGTAAGCATTCGACAAGATTTAATACCTACCCATTCATTTAAAACTTATATCTATCTTTCTATTTAATTGAAATGATGAATGCTTTATCCCTAAGATTGGGAACATGACAAAGAAGTCGGTTCTAACCACCCTTATTCAGCATAGCACTGGAAGTCATAGGCAACACAATAAGGTAAGAAAGGGAAATAAAAGGTCTACAGTTTGGAAGGAAAGAAATAAAACTATCCCTATCTACAGATGACATGATGGTCTGTTTAGAAAATTCCAAGAATTCTGTACTACTTTTTAAGGACATAAGTGTCAAAAAAAATGTGTTTATGTTTTAAAACACAGTTCTCTTTTGGAGATAGAACAAAACCTTGAGTCGAATGTTGAAGCTTGATCCTCAGGATAGAGGAGCTTAATCCTCAGATCCTTCCCACTGGCAGTTTTGCTTCTAAGAAATTCTCTCCACAGTAACCACCAACCTTCTTGTAATAGATATACAAATGTATAAAACATTTGTTGGTCATTTTCAGACACACAATTCACAGAAATTACCACTTGCTAATATGTTAATAACATTAAGCAGGTGTTATGGAATTCTCACTGCCCATAAGGCATCATGCTAAACGTTTCTTCATATCTTTCATGTGTAACCTAGTAATAGTTGTGCATTTCTTTAAAACTGGGATACATACTGATAAGTGTGTCATTAGGGGAACATATATTTACACCAACCTACATGGTAGAGGTCAATCACTCAACATGGTCTCTCGATAACTATAAAGAGATACAAAGACACAAGATGGGTAAGGCTGCTGCTGTTGTAATATGGCATACTGTTTTACAGTAAACTTTTTTATAAGAAGAAGTATACTCTAAAATAACTATATAAAGTAGTAACATAGTAGTTTATTATGATTATCAAGTAGCATGTTCTGTATGTAATCGTATTGCTATACTTCTATATAACTGGCAGTGATGTAAATTTGTTTACACCAGCATCACCACAAACATGAGTGATTCTGATGATGTAATGACTGTAATACATTAGGTGATAGGAATTTTTCTGCTCCATTATAGTCTCTTTTTAAATTCTTTTTAGTTTTGCATCCTCATTGTTAGCAGAGATCCTGTTGTTCAACAAACATTTGTTCAGATCAAATAAGTGGAAGAAATAGTCACTTGCTCATCTGAGTCACACTTCCCTGTGATAAATCTTCTTCTAGTTCAACATATGAATCTAAATAAATCCCTGCCTAGGAGGAGTGAGGAGGAGAAGGAAAAGAAGGTTATGGGAAGGAGATTGAGCAACTAATGTTATGTGCATATACTATTAGGGCATCACAAATCCCATTATGTACAATTATAATGCACAAATAAAAATTTTTTAAAAATCTTGCCTAGATTCTGACAAGGTCAGACACAATATGATTTCACATAAACTTGGCTAACATAGGACTCAGGGAGAGCAAGTTCCACTTCAGTGAAGAGAAAGAATCTACCAGGTATCTCATCAGGAGATTCAGCTTCAGAAATCAGCATTGAAGGGGTATTCCGCCAAATAAGCCTGGTCAGCCAAGACCCTCCAGTTTCATTGAAGCTGAGTATGTTCTCCATCTCCTTGTCACTAAATTTGAAGTAAGATCTAAAAGTTCTCAACAGTGCACTCTGGTGTCACAGACTTGGGGATCACTGCCACATTCCTCTGGATCTGAAATCAGATCAGAACCTAGGAAGAGAATGTTTTGTGCCTTCTAGCAATCTCCTTAGGCTTGGGAGTCCTCCAGTAGTAAAGGGCCTTCTGGTTTGGCCTAAGGTCTATCTGGAGAGCCCAGGGGGCTGTAGGCTATGATAGTAATGCCATTGGAGTGGCAGTACTGGATCAGTTTCTCCTGAGTGAGGTATGGGTGACACTCAGCCTCATTATTCACTGGTTTATGTTTGAGTCCTGGTTTATATTTGAGTCCAGGCTTGTTCAAGATCCTTCCAATCTGGAAGTGGTTGAAGTTAGAGATGCCAAGGGCTTTCACCAACCCTTCAACCACCAACTCCTCCATGACCCTCCAGGCATCCAAGAATGTTACTTTACTGATGAAGTTGTTGCCTTTATCATCTTTTGGGAAAAAGTTCTTCCCACATTGAAATCCCTAGGGCCAATGAATAAGATAGACATTCATATAGTCCAGTTTCAGATTGATCCTTGAAGTTCTTCTAACAGGCTTCCTTCACAAGGTCCCTCTCAAAAAAGATGTACCACAACTTGCTCACAATAAAGAGGCCCTCCTGTTTCACCACCTTCTCTTGGATCTTCTCTTGGATGACTTCTCCCACCTCATTCTCATTCTGATAGATGTAGGCACAGCCTGTATGGCAATTTCCTGCATCAATGACCACCTTCATGGCCTCTTTGACTTTGCTTGGGCGAGACTTCCGGGTGCCCAGAACCAAAATGGACATCTTGGCTTTCATGCCAAGCTCCACGAAGAGAGCCATGATTGGTACAGAAATGGTTCTGAGAGATCAGATAGATGTCTAATGTCCTTCATTATAATCTTAATAGGACCACCATCATTGACTGCATGTGGTACCTGGCTATATATGTATTTGTTTATATATATACATATATATATATATGTTCAAAATTAGCTTTTTAATCCACTGAATTATCTTTAAGCTCATATTTTAAGATGATTTTAGCTCTCATTTTCCTTTTTAAAATGAAATACTAACGTAAGGAGCTAAGTCAGTCAAGTTGCCAGCAAGAAACAGATGGAAAATCCAAATTGAATAATGGAATGGGAATATTTACAGAAGCAATGGCAGAAACAGTAGAGATGGTACAATAGCCAGACCACCCCTAGCACTGAAGAGGAGAAAACTGTCTGAAGAGGACTGCCTTGAAGGATCTTTGACTTTTGTTAAAAAAAAGACAAAACCTACTGATTCTTGTTAAATCTTGGAATAATACTTTATTCAGGACCATTGCAGTTGTATAAGAACCTTGACAATAGGATTTTGCAGTGAGGAAGAGAGTTGGGACTCAGTTTTGAATGTAGCATGGACAAGAGGAAATTTATAACCAAGGAGCTTGGCTGGGGTCATGAATAGAAAATTACTAAGAGAAAATATCAGAAGTAAGAGGGATTCTGGCAACACCAACCTAACAGAATTGCTGAAAACAGGACAGGGAACAGGACAGGGTGACTAGACATCACCAAGGGGATGGTAGATGACTTTTTTTTTTTTTTTTTTTTGGTACGGCGGATTGAACCCAGGAGCACTTAACCACTGAGCCACATACCCAGCCATTTTTTAAATTATTTTATTTAGAGACAGGGTCTCACTAAGTTGCTTAGGGCCTCAATATATTGCTGAGGCTTACCTTGAACTCAAGATCATCCTGACTCAGCTCCTGAGCTGCTGGGATTACAGGTGTGCACCATCACAACCAACAGTAGATGATGACTTTTAATCTGACTTTTAATCAGATAATGAGAGTGAACAGATGTTTAGGGATAGTGGTCTTTCCTAAAATGGACCTGTACAAGGAAGTACACAGAAGGGCCTAGAAAAAGGCTCAATAACCTGACTTAAGTTTGAACAAACAAAGAACCTTTGTCGCATTCAATAGAAGGACACAACAATATCATAACAATTCAGTGGAGAGGAAACCAGGGGAACAAATACCCTAATCTCACTTTCCTCTCATATCTAGATCTCCTTCTGAAACCATTGGCCATACCCTACTGGAAGCAGGAGTTGAGGAAGTTCATTGAATTAGTCCCTATAGATCTGGTTTCTGGGGCATCAAACAAGGTAGAAAAAAGTAGAGAGTGACCTAGAAGGGCAAATAGAAGATATCCAGCATAGGAGGATGTTGGGAGATAAGCCCATGTCCCAAATAAGGGGACTGTTTTTTTCTGTGCAAATAGCTGTTAGATCCCCCTGATACTCCCCAATACATATAGCCCTTGTTGAATCCTTTGGTCATTTTATCACTCTATAAGGAAAGACAGCTTTACACTTGACAGGAGCTTAGCTAAGCTAGGAAAGCGAACTGAGTTGCCAGATATCTCAGTAAATCAACAAGTCAAAAATGAAAGGGTTAAGCCTTTAATCACATACTGTGATAGTTTTAAGAAAGTGTCTAAATTGGGAAAAGTGCCCACTCTCTCGTTCCATTTCCTCACAAGGAACTGTGCATTGTCTGAGGGTCAAATGGATCAGTGTTGATGTGGGAGTAATCTCACTGTCTAGGGAACCTTGAACTAAAACTCAGGCAGTTTTCTGACCCTGAAGTTTGGGACAGCAAGTAGGAAAGCCTGGGAAAGGAAAAGTACTCAGTATCGAGAGTAGGGAAAATTGTCTTCAAGTTTTCTCTCTCTTCCCCCCAATAAGGACATCTTGGCAGAAAGCCCCTGAAGAGGACTTAGTCCAAGGGCTCATATAAAGAGACCTAAGAATTGAGGTACCAGAATTAGGAATGCAACAATTCTAAGAACATGATCTGTCAGACTTGAGTCATTGACTGCAACCCCCTTCAGAGACAGCAATACCTTGGTTGTACACCAAATTTAGTGTGGATAGGGCAACTTCTCTCCCATTGTAACCCCATAAGGCCTACAAGGTAAAACCTTTCAGATGCCTATAATCAAGCCTGAAAAATAACACACAGGAGGCATATTCTTCTCTGGTAATTCAGGAAAAAGTGCAAGCCAGTATTTCTTACCTACAGAATAATAAGTTCAGCAAGAGTTAAAAGTTCAAGAAAATTACAGGAACAATGGTGTCACCTTATGTATAGAACAATTCAATCTTTAAGAAAAACATGGCCTCAGATCCATTGTCACTGATCTATATCTGACATTTTCTGTCTACAGAGGGAGCTCAAAATATCATGGAGGAAATCTTACCCAGGATGAACACCTCAATATATCCCCTCATATTTAATTTTTGAGCATAATCAAATCCTTAACATTTTATAAGGAATCATGGCAGATGATTCATAATTAAAATATTAGACTTCCTTTTATATCCACTGTGCCCTTAATATAAATAATTCTGACCAAAATGATTCATTTCCCCTCAAAGCAGGGTTTCAGAAGAATACCCTTACTGTGAAGATCTTTCCAGTTCTTTTAATTTTGCATGATAATAAGGAAGAACAGTGTTCGTAGGAAAACTCAGACAGATGTCAGTTATTCATAACCTGTAAATGTGATGCAATTTCCAACAAAATTTCCAACAGGAGAATCAGACATCCTGATAATAGCTTACTTAAAACAAAAATAAGACTATCCAGGGACTGACTGTTCCTATCAGATATTAAACAGCTATCCAAACAGTGTGATCTTGGGGAATGAAAAGACAAGAGCAATGGAATACAATTTAAAGTCCAAAAATAAAGCACAGTGGTGCATGCCTGTAAAGCTAGCAATTTGAGAGGCTGAAGCATGAGAATCACAAGTTTGAGCCAGCCTTAGTAACTTAGTGAGACCCTGTCTCAAATAAAAAAAAATAAAAGAACAAGAACTAGTATGTAATTCAGTGGTAAAGCATCCTGGGTTCAATCCCCAGTACAAAAAAAAAGTTAAGTTCAGAAATAAACCCAAATGTGGGAATTTAGTATGTGATTAAAATGGTATTTAAAATTAGTTAGGGCCACTGGGGCTCCGGCGGCTGCCCGGGGGAGGAGTGGCGGGGAGAACTGTGTGGACTCAGGACACTGGGGCCTGCCCTGAGGAGGAGGAGAGAGCGTGGCCACTTGGATTCGAGAGACTGCACCAGAGCTACAGGCGGTTGCCAGAGGAGAAGCTGCGCGGCGAGCTGTTTGGAATCAGAACGACGCTTCTGAACACCGGGGCCTGCCCTGAGGACGAGGAGGAAGAGGAGCGGCCGCTTGGATTCGGGTGACTACACCGGAGCTACAGGCGGTTGCCAGAGAGGGGCTGCGTGCGAGCTGTTTGGACTCTGACCACTTCTGAACCCCGGGGCCTGCCCGGAGGAGTAGGAGAAGGAGGAGAAGGAGCGCGGCGGGTCCTTTGGACTCGCAGTGACTGCATTAGCGCTCCAGGCGGCTGCTCAGAGGAGAAGGCGAGTGGTGAGTTGTTTGGTCTTAAGTGACAGCTCCTGAACACAGGGGGCTGCCTGAGGAGAAGCGTGGTGGGACGCTTGGTCTTGAGTGGCCGCACCAGAGCTCCGGGCGGTGCCCAGAGGACCCGTGCAGCGGGTCACGTGGATTCAGAGCCACTCAGAGGGACTGCTCCTGAACCCCGGGGGGTTATCTGGAGAAGGAGGAGGAACGGGGAGGGTCACTTCAACTCGGAGTGATTGATTGCCCCGGGCTACGGGTGGTTGGTGGGAGGAGGAGGCACGAAGTGAGTTCTTGGACGCCTAGTGACCGCACCAGAATACTGGGCGGCTGTCTGGAGGAAGAGGCCTGTGGCGGTCTCTGGGACTCAGAGCGATTGTTCGAGGCCACCTGTGGCTGCTCAGAGGAGGGGCCACGCAGCCAGGCGATTAGGTGCAGAACAGGGTCCCAGGATCTAGGAGGCTTCTGGGTGGAAGAGCCGCACAGAGACAGGCTTAGGGCGGAGCGAAGGTTCCAGGCCTATGGGCAAATTCTCTGAGGAGGGGCAGCCTAAGGAGATTCATCTGCGAAGGGTGAGGCTCCCAGGCCCAGGAGGTAGGGCCGGGCCCCTGGAAACTTTGCAGAGGAAGGCAGCCCAGCCCAGGCAGTAGCTGTAAATTGAGGGGAACCTCTAGGAGGGAACTGACCAGCGAGACCTCCCCACTGGGTGAGTCTTCCCTGCCTGGTGAGGTTTCCCCACAAGGACGGTAAAACCAGAGACACAGGCCCAAACAGGCCTTGCCTCAGCCCACAGCCTAGGTCCCCTTTGGATGACCATTGGTCAACAAGTGGAGGCACCTCTGCCCACTAGCAGGGAATATACCCCACCTGAAGGCCACCACTCCTAGAGAGGCAGCTTCCTTGTGGAGCACCGCATTATCAACTTCCTCCAAGACTTCAGCCTACTGAAGGCTAAGAGGGGATATATATAGAAATCTTCAGGGACATTGTAAATCAACAGAGGAAATCTGCAATATCTCAGCGGTCCACTGATATCTGAACAATATGAGAAAACAAGGAAAGAAAATGCTGCAAACAAATCTAGATGTTACATCAATAAAACCCAATGACAGCATGGCAGAAGAAATGACAGAAAAGGAGTTCAGAATGTACATAATTAAAATGATCAGAGAAGCAAACGATGAGATGAAAGAGCAAATGCAAGCATTGAATGATCGCACCAATCGACAGTTAAAAGAGCAAATACAGGAAGCAAAAGATCATTTCAATAAAGAGTTAGAGATATTGAAAAAAAACCAAACAGAAATCCTTGACATGAAGGAAACAATAAACCAAATTAAGAACTCCATAGAAAGCATATCCAATAGGATAGAACACCTGGAAGACAGAACCTCAGACATTGACGACAAAATATTTAACCTTGAAAACAAAGTTGAACAAACAGAGAAGATGGTAAGAAATCATGAACAGAATCTACAAGAACTATGGGATATCATGAAAAGGCCAAATTTAAGAATTATTGGGATTGAGGAAGGTCTAGAGAAACAAGCCAAAGGAATGAACAACCTATTCAATGAAATAATATCAGAAAATTTCCCAAATCTGAAGAATGAAATGGAAAATCAAGTTCAAGAGGCTTACAGGACTCCAAATACACAAAATTACAACAGACCCACACCAAGGCACATTATAATGAAAATACCTAACATACAAAATAAAGACAGAATTTTAAAGGCTGTGAGAGAAAAGAACCAAATTACATTCAGGGGGGAACCAATACGCATATCAGCAGATTTTTCAATCCAGACCCTAAAAGCTAGAAGGGCCTGGAACAACATTTTTCAAGCCCTGAAAGAAATGGATGCCAACCAAGAATCTTATACCCAGCAAAACTTACCTTCAAATTTGACGATGAAATAAAATCCTTCCATGATAAACAAAAGCTAAAAGAATTTACAAAAAGAAAGCCAGCATTACAGAACATTCTCAACAAAATATTCCATGAGGAAGAGATGAAAAACAAAGAAGCAAATCAGCAAAGGGAGGAATTATCCTAAAGGAATTGTCAAATAAAGGAGGAACCAAGTTGTGTCAAACAAATAAATAAACAAAATTTTAAAAATGAACCAAATGACCGGGAAACCAAATCATTTCTCTATAATAACCCTGAATGTTAATGGCCTGAATTCATCAATCAAAAGACATAGACTGGCAGACTGGATTAAAAAGAAAGATACAACAATATGTTGCCTGCAAGAGACTCACCTCATAGAAAAAGATACCCATAGATTAAAGGTGAAAGGATGGGGAAAAACATACCATGCACATGGACTCAGCAAAAAAGCTGGAGTATCCATCCTCATTTCCGATAATGTGGACTTCAAGCCAAAATTAGTCAGAAGGGATAAAGAAGGTCATTTCATACTGCTTAAGGGAAGCATAAATCAGCAAGATATAACAATCATAAACATCTATGCCCCAAACAGTGGCTCATCTATGTATGTCAAACAAATCCTTCTCAATTTCAGAAACCAAATAGACCACAACACAATAATACTAGGTGATTTTAACACACCGCTCTCACCACTGGACAGATCTTCCAGACAAAAATTGAACAAAGAAACCATAGATCTCAACAACACAATCAATAATTTAGACTTAATGGACATTTATAGAATATACCATCCAACCAAGAGCGAATACACTTTCTTTTCAGCAGCACATGGATCCTTCTCTAAAATAGACCATATATTATGCCACAAAGCTAATGTTAGCAAATACAAGAAGATAGAGACACTGCCTTGTATTCTATCAGATCATAATGGATTGAAGTTAGAAATAAATGAAAGAGTAAAACACAGAAACTATTCCAACATCTGGAGATTAAACAATATGCTATTATATGATGAATGGATAACAGAAGATATTAGGAAGGAAATTAAAAAATTCTTAGAGGTAAATGAGAACAAAGAAACATCATATCAAAATCTCTGGGACACTATGAAAGCAGTACTTAGAGGGAAATTTATTTCATGGAGCGCATTTAATAAAAGAAGTAAAACTCAACAAATAAACAACCTAACACTACAGCTCAAAGCCTTAGAAAAAGAAGAACAGAACAGCACCAAAAGTAGTAGAAGACAGGAAATAGTTAAACTCAGAGCTGAAATCAATGAAATTGAAACAAAAGAAACAATACAAAAATTGACAAAATAAATAGTTGGTTCTTCGAAAAAATAAACAAAATTGATAAACCTTTAGCCACACTAACAAAGAGAAGATGAGAGAAAACCCAAATCACTAAAATTCGGAATGAACAAGGAAATATCACAACAGACAGGATGGAAATACAAAACATAATTAGAAGCTATTTTGAAAATCTATACTCCAACAAGATAGAAAATTTCGAAGACATCAACAGGTTTCTAGAGACATATGAATTGCCTAAACTGAATGAGGAGGACATAAACAATTTAAATAGACCAATTTCAAGTACTGAAATAGAAGAAGTCATCAAAAGCCTACCAACAAAGAAAAGTCCGGGACCAGATGGGTTCTCAGCCGAGTTCTATAAAACCTTTAAAGAAGAGCTCATTCCAATACTTCTCAAAGTATTCCATAAAATAGAAGAGGAGGGAACCCTCCCAAACTCATTCTATGAAGCCAATATCACACTGATACCTAAACTAGACAGAGACTCATCAAGGAAAGAAAATTTCAGACCAATATCCTTAATGAACATCGACGCAAAAATTCTCAACAAAATTTTAGCAAATCGCATACAAAAACATATTAAAAAGATAGTGCACCATGATCAAGTGGGTTTCATCCCAGGGATGCAAGGTTGGTTCAACATCAGGAAATCAATAAACGTAATTCACCATATTAATAGACTTAAAGTCAAGAATCACATGATTATTTCAATAGATGCAGAAAAAGCATTTGATAAAATACAGCACCCCTTCATGCTCAAAACACTAGAAAAAATAGGGATAGTGGGAACATTCCTTAACATTGTAAAGGCCATTTATGCTAAGCCCATGGCTAATATCATTCTAAATGGTGAACAACTGAAAGCATTCCCCCTAAAAACTGGAACAAGGCAGGGATGCCCTCTTTAACCACTTCTATTCAACATCGTTCTTGAGACTCTGGCCAGAGCAATTAGACAAACCAAAGAAATTAAAGGGATACGAATTGGAAAAGAAGAACTCAAACTATCCCTGTTCGCTGATGACATGATTATATATTTAGAGGAACCAGGAAATTCCACCAGAAAACTCTTAGAACTCATAAGTGATTTCAGTAAAGTAGCAGGTTACAAGATCAATGCCCATAAATCCAACGCATTTTTATACATAAGTGATGAATCTTCAGAAAGAGAAATTAGGAAAACTACCCCCATTCACAATAGCCTCAAAAAAAATAAAATACTTGGGAATCAATCTCACAAAAGAGGTGAAAGACCTCTACAATGAGAACTATACAACACTAAAGAAAGAAATTAAAGAACACCTTAGAAGATGGAAAGATCTTCCATGTTCTTGGATAGGAAGAATTAATATTGTCAAAATGGCCATACTACCTAAAGTGCTATACAAATTCAATGCAATTCCAATTAAAATCCCAATGACATACCTTACAGAAATAGAGCAAGCAATTATGAAATTCATCTGGAAGAATAAGAAACCCAGAATAGCTAAAGCAATCCTTAGCAGGAAGAGTGAAACAGGGGGTATTGCAATACCAGATCTTCAACTCTACTACAAAGCAATAGTGACAAAAACGGCATGGTATTGGTACCAAAATAGAAAGGTAGATCAATGGTACAGAATAGAGGACACGGACACAAACCCAAATAAATACAATTTTCTCATACTAGACAAAGGGGCCAAAAATATGCAATGGAGAAAAGATAGCCTCTTCAACAAATGGTGCTGGGAGAATTGGAAATCCACATGCAACAGAATGAAACTAAACCCATATCTCTCAGCATGCACGAAACTAAACTCAAAATGGATTAAGGACCTCGGAATCAGACCAGAGACCCTGCAGATTATAGAAGAAAAAGTAGGTCCAAATCTTCACCTTGTTGGTCTAGGACCAGACTTCCTTAACAGGACTCCCATAGCACAAGAAATAAAAGCTAGAATCAACCACTGGGATAGATTCAAACTAAAAAGCTTTCTCTCAGCAAAGGAAACTATCAGCAATGCGAAGAAAGAGCCTACAGAGTGGGAGAATATCTTTGCCAATCATACTTCAGATAGAGCTCTAATCTCCAGAATCTATAAAGAACTCAAAAAACTCTACTCCAAGAATTCAAATAGTCCAGTCAACAAATGGGCTAAGGAAATGAATAGACACTTCACAGAAGAAGATCTACAAGCAATCAACAAACATATGGAAAAATGTTCAACATCTCTAGTAATAAGAGAAATGCAAATCAAAACCACCCTAAGATTCCATCTCACCCCAATTAGAATGGCGATTATCAAGAATACAAGCAACAACAGGTGTTGGCGAGGATGTGGGGAGAAAGGTACACTCATACACTGCTGGTGGGGCTGCAAATTAGTGCAGCCACTATGGAAAGCAGTGTGGAGATTCCTTAGAAAACTTGGAATGGAACCACCATTTGACCCAGCTATCCCACTCCTTGGCCTATACCCAAAGGACTTAAAATCTGCATACTACAGAAATACAGCCACATCAATGTTCATAGCTGCTCAATTCACAATAGCCAGACTGTGGAACCAACCTAGATGCCCTTCAATTGATGAGTGGATAAAGAAACTGTGGTATATATATATACAATGGAATATTACTCAGCCATAAAGAATGATAAAATTATGACATTTGCAGGCAAATGGATGAAATTGGAGAATATCATGCTAAGTGAGATAGGCCGATCTCAAAAAGCCAAAGGACGAATGATATCGCTGATAAGTGGAGGATGACACATAATGGGGGGGAGGGAAGGGTTAGAGTTAGGGTTAGGGAGGGGGGCAAGTATGGAGGAAGGAACTACTGTATAGAGGGTAAAGAGGGGTGGGAGGGGTGGGGGGAAGGGAAAAAAATAACAGAATGAATCAAACAACATTGCTCTATGTAAATTTATGATTACACAAATGGTATGCTTTTACGCCATGTACAAACAGAGAAACAACATGTATCCCATTTGTTTACAATAAAAAATAAAATAAAATTAGTTAGAAAATAATTATTCAATAAATGCTTAAGTCATATAGCCAAATGGGAAATATAAAACTAGATCCATACTCATAGCTTACATCAAGATAAATTCTTGGTGGAGCAAAGATTTAAATGTAACACAGACCTGGAGGTGTAGCTCAGCAGTAGAACACATGCTTAGCATGCATGAGGCCCTGGGTTTAATCCCCAGCATCACCACCAAAAAAAAAAAAAAAAAAAAAAAAAAAAAAAAAAAAAAAAAACCTGAAATTACACAAATACTAGAACAGACTATATCAAGTCCAATCAGGAGATAAACCATAGAGCTATTTAAACAAGGGAAGTTTATATAAGGAATTCAAACATGCCATGTTAAACTATAATAATAGATTAAATGTAAAATATTAGGGAATTTATATGGTATCATAGGGCTAAGGGATAGATTCCAAGTAAGGACAAACTTGTAAACCCCCTTCCCAAGACTAGGGTTCAGACCTAGTTGGATAAATGTGTAATTGTAGTCCCCTGGATTTCAGAAAAGTTCACTGATTTCTCAAGGCCACAGTTGGTCTATAGTTACTGGGAAAGCAGGAAGCAACCCTCCATTTATAGGTGAGCTATGGCTGGGTATACAGAGAGAATAGAGATATTAGTACAGGCAGGATACCTGAAACGTGCATTTTCCATATTGGAAGGACATAGAAGACAAACCTCTGATGAAAAAGGGACAGGTGAGCAGAAGCTAGGCATCGATATGTGCAGAAGATCTGAATCATGCAGTGAGTATGTTGAAAGGACTGCTGGAAGGTAACTACTAGGCCAGGTTAGGGCTGTGAGGTGAGAGACTGTGAGTTCTGGAGGTATGGGTAGAAAACCATTAGAAGCCCATATACCCCACAGCTGACCATGATACACATACAGGTAACAACAGGACAGCCTTCTCCTACAGTGTCTACAGTGACCTTTACTGAGAACACTTAACATTTTGCTCACTATAAAAGAGAAATGCTTAAAAGAATTCTGTCCATTATCACATAGCGTGTATTTACCAAAGGATGAATGTGGAGCTGATATGCAATGATTTGATAATCGGTACAAAATACCACAGAGTGGGGAATAATATCAGAATAGGAAAAGCTTTTCTAAATTTAATTAAAACCCCAAAATATTTTTAAAAATAATAAATTCATCTGTGTAAAAATAGAAAATGTATGGAATATTATTACACAGTCATAAAGAAGAATTAAATTATTGCATTTGCCAGTAAATGAATGGAACTGGAGACTATCCTGCTAAGTAAAAGAAGCCAATCCCAAAAAAATCAAAGGCCAAAAGTTCTCTCTGATATGTGGATGCTAACTCACAACAAGCTGGGGGGAGGCAAGAATAGAAGTTCACTGGATTAGACAAAGGGGAATGAAAGGAAAGGAAGGGGGGATGGGAATGCAAAAGACGGTAGACTGAATCAGACATAACTTTCCTATGTTCTTATATGAATACACAACCAGTGTAACTCCACATCATGTGCAACCACAAAATTGGGAAGTTACAGTCCATGCATGTATGATATGTCATGTATCACTAAAAAGAACAAATAAATTTTTTTTTAAAAATATAAAATATACTCTTGGCCAAAAGAATAACACATTTGCAAAATATAAAAACAAATAACAATATGAGGAAAATATTTGCTTCTTATAATACAGAGGGCTCTTATTATATAACAGCTCCTACAAATCATTAAGAAAAAGACCAGTAATCCAAAATAAAATGAAGATGGTCATACACAATTTTCAGAAAAAAACATCAATTACCTTTAAACATACAAAAACACATTCAGCTTCACTCATAAAAAGAGAAAATCAAATTAAAACTATGCACAGATGCCACTTTGCACATATATGATTGACAAAGACAAAAATTTTTGAGGACATACTGTTCATGATGGTATGAAAAAATAGGCCCACTTATATGCCATTTGTGAGTGTATAAATTGACACAATTTCCATGGAGAACAATTTAGTAACAACATCACAATTTACATAACTTTCACTGAGAAAATTCACTTCTAAGAATTTGCCCTACAGATATATTAGCACGTGGGCAAAAATGATTGAAGCACAAAATTATTTGTTTCAGCATTGTTTTCAATAACAAAAGATTGGAAACAAATTGGATGTCTGTTTATAGGGGATTGGTTCATCTGTTAATAGAATATTATATAACCATGAAAATAAGATATTCTTTAGGTAGCAATATGAAATGATTACCCAAATACAGTAATCAACAAAATCTAGACACAGGAAAGTATTGTAGTCTCTTCTATTTAGGAAAATATTGATAAGGCTGAATAATTTATATTTTCTTTCTCTGTAAAGATTCCTAAGAAGTGGATGATATTGATTATCTCCAGAAAGTTACTGGTTAGCTGAAGAATAAGAGTGGGAAAACGACTTCTTTCTACATAGCCTTTCAAATTTTGAACCCTGTGAATGTATATATTCAAAATAAATAAATAAAAATTAAATATTAAAAACACATTCATACTGATAAAAATATGAATCTATATATGGAAAGTATGTAAGATTTTACTTTTGTAAAAATGTTAATCCCCTTTCTAAACTATAATCTGTTTAATGTTTTTATTTGTGCTTTATAATCATACATAATAGTGGGATTTGTTGTGACATATTTGTACATGCACATAATTTGAGCAATTTTATTCCTAAGTACCTCCCCTTATCCTCCTTGTCCCCATGATCTCTTTCCTGTACTCCACTGGCCTCCCTTCTATTTTTAAATTTTTATTTATTTATTTCGTGTGTATGTTGTATTAGAGACTAAACACAGGATGCTCTACACCAAGCAACATCCCCAATCTATTTTTATTTTTTATTCCCAGATAGGTTCTTACTAAGTTGCTGAGGCTGACCTTGAGTTTGAGATCCTCCTGCCTCAGTCTCCCGAGTCTTGTAATTACAGGCTTGCATCACTGTGCTTGGCACCCTTCCACTTTTTTAAACTAATGCATTATCATATGTAAAAGTGGAATTCATTGTGATATATTGGTATGTGCAGATGGCACAATTTGGTCAATTTCATTTCCCAACATATACCCTCCCCTCCCCTCCTTCTTCCTCTACCTCATCCCCTTTGTCTGCTCCACTGGTCTCCCTTGTATTTTCCCTTTATTCCTTTTTTCTCTCTAGCTCCTACAAGAGAAAACATGTGATTCTTAACTTTCTGAGTCTGGCTTATTTCACTTAGCATGATATTCTCCAGTTCTATCCATTTACCAGTAAATGACATAATTTCATTCTTCTTTATGACTGAGTTTGACCTCCAATGAAACATCAATGTGAGTTGTCCTGAACTACCTAGAGTGACATTATCTATAAGATAATCTTTCAAGGTTCATGTGTGAAAGCCCAGAAATAGAATTAACAGAAATAGAATTCTTAACTGGTAAACATGGCTCACACCTGTAATCCAAGCCACTCAGGAGACTGAGGCAGGAGGATGGCAAGTTTGAGGCCAGCATGGGCAACTTCGTGTGACCCTGTCTCAAAATATGTTAAAAGGGCTGGGGATGTAACTCAGGGATGAAATGTCCCTGGGTTCTAGCCCCAGTACTTCAAAAAAATACTTGAAATAGAATTCTTGGATTTGTCTAGCCAAGGCATGTGTGATATCCAACAGGTATTAGCCATCCTGGAGTCTTCCAGGTCTACTGATTCTTGGAGTTTACCTAGCATTATCAATTGTTTATTCCTTATTTCTCTATATTGAATTTCTTATAACCCAATAGACTGGGCCACAGCTTTATAGCTTCTGAAACCCTCCTCACCTTTACCCAATTCTGGCTTACACTGATCTAACTCCCGCCTATATCTTTGTGACTGATACATCTAGCAAAGATATGGATGTGATGGTATTTAAAGAAAACCCTTGAATTCATGAGTACACACTTTCAACTACATTTCTAGTAACTAAGTCCTTGAGAATGCCCTTGTCCTCTTGTCAATACTTGCCTATCACCACTGTGGAGTAAGTGAGATAATTAAGATTCACTCCAAACCATAAAATTTGTGTTGCTTTCTTCAAAACATTCAGCCTAACCATCTGCATCTTTCTGGTAATAGAATCTAGGCATGGAAAGTGGGTACAGTGTTGCATACTTGTGATCCCAACTACCTGGGAGATTGAGACAAGTTCATGGCCAGCCTTGGCAACTTAGCAAGATCCTGTCTCAAAATAAAAATAAAAGGTCTGGGAATGTAGCTCCATGGCACTCTGTCTGCTTTCCTAGAATTCTTGAGGCACTGGATTCAATCCCCAGTATCAAAATAAGAAAAAAAAATGTCTGCACAGATAGATCATTCATCTGAACGTTAAAGTACTGGAATGTTAATGAAGTAACCCCACCTTCAGACCAGAGAGCTTTGCGAAAGCATCTGATGAAATCAAAATGAATTTCCACATACGCTGCCTGAATGAGTGCACCTGAATGAGAATAAGACCAATTTGAGGTCCTGGATATCATATAATGCCAGGACCGTTTTCTTTGAGATAGGAGCTCCCCAGCTAGGGAGCTCCATACTCAATTACCATGCTTATGTGGAAACAGCATCCCAATATTCATTCAAGCTTATTCAACCCTGATCCATAAGAATTTTGGGTAACTCCATACCTGACCCTATATCTACCACTATACTTTTATGCAAGATTCAAGGGATTAGCCATGCCTCCTCCTACAGCACAACCCCATTCTAGCTGTGGTGACTTTTTAAATTGTTAAATTTCATTCTTTGTGCTATACCCTTTGTTCCATGCTATACTATCATATTTAGTTATATTTTATCTCTCCCTAGACTTTCAAGCCACTAGCTTCTGGTTGCAGCTCTAGATTGTTTCCAGGTTTTGGAGGGTAAAGTTCAAGATGTTAACATCAAACTGGCCTCTGTAACACACAACTCTCAAAGACTAACTTCTAGTTGCAGCATATCAGTTTGACATTTTGAATTCATCAAGTAGCTCATCACACCAAAGACCTCCTAGAAAAACTTACTATATTCTTTCACATAGAAAATCTCCTTTAGATGCAACTACATCTTTTATTCCTTCTCTTTCCCCAATGTCTCTAACATAGTTAACACCATTACCCAAGTAACAGGGGGACCTCTAAAGTACCCCTATTGTGCCAGGGATCAGAACAAGGAAAACACACACTGGTTCTGGACAAAAGAGGGAACACTCTCTATTCACATTACCACCACCAGTTTACACAAAAACCTGGAAGAAATGTTGTGAAATTCCTTCAGTCTCTCCCCATTCATCCCAACGTCCACTTGTCTAAGCAATGCACATCTAACTGAATCAGGCTTCACTCTGTATTTTGAAACCCATCCAAATGGTCTAAGAGAAACTTAGTTTGTGGTATATAATAGATAATAACTCTCAACGATGTCATCACCAACTTCAATACCTGAATCACTGAAAAAAAGAATGAACTGTTGAAGTGATCATAAGGACCCACATTTTCACTCAGGAACTCCCTAAAGCATGTTTGAATCTTCTACAGTGAAAACCCTACAGTCTCATCCAGAGAAGTGAGGTAGGGACACAGAGAAAACTTATGGGATTGAACTGGATGTGTCATATCCTTTAATTATGCCTCACACCCAGGTTGTACATTGCAGGCAGCTACAGAACTGTGATTTTGGAGCATCAGTCTCATTTCCCTACCATTCAGTCTTTCTTTACCTAATAGCTCCTGTTGGTTCCCTGGACCAGGTATTTTCACGTGTTTTAGATTTGGAATTCAGGTCTGGACAATTTACACAGTTACTATATAGAATGTTGCCTAGGTAATCCATGAGAGAAAAAGCTAAAAACAATATAGGACTTTCTGTAGCTTTGATCAATCATCTTGCGATATACAGAAATTGTGTGTGGGCCAAACTATAGGAGCTCTTCAAATCCTAGGCAATTAATGTTTCTGCAAAGCCTGCATTTTAAAATTACTTCCAAAATCAAAGTGTTTAGAAGTGAGTTCCTAAGAGATCAGATTCCATATTCAAGGGGCACAAAATGTATCTGTATTTTAGCCTACTTTCTATTGAAGTTGTATCTAAATGATGCAATCTTTTAGATGAATTGGGCACACAGCCTCCTGTAAGAGCAAATAGGAAATATTCTCTTCTACCTTGGACATTAAATTTTACTTCTGTGAACCTGGAGTACCCTCAAATGGTAACTAAATACTGACTGAATTCTGTCAGAAAGAATAGCTCAATACCAATATTGCCAAAACCACTGCATTCAGTATTTAAATAGATAATACCTTGTGACTTAAGTAGAAAAACTTACTAGAAGATTATGTCCTTTCTTCTGAAGGTTATCATCTCCTCCTGACAGATACATTCTGTAGGCTATTCTATTTTTTTTTTTTATTTTAAAAAGTTACAGGAGAACTGGAGGAATAGCTCAGTAATAGAGCTACTACTACTCACCCATTCCTACCATGTGTGAAGCCCTGGGTTCAATTCCCAGCAGAGAGAAAGAGGAAGAGAGAAAAGGAAAAATGCAGAAGACAACCTCTTTGTTTTCATTCTCAACATACAAATACATTTAGTCAGGCTGGGGTTGTGGCTCAGTGGTAGAGTACTTGCCTAGCATGTGTGAGGCACTGGATTCAATTCTCAGTACCACATAAAAAAATAAATAAAGATATAATGTCCATCTACAACTAGAAATATTTTTTTAAATACATTTAGTGTTTGTATGATAAAAACATTATTAGAAAATTTAAATGCAGAAAAATATAGCCTTTTGACTATTGTCAACATTATCGGTGAAAACATACTTTTACTATATAGTTGCTTCTAAAACACTGTCAAAAAGAGATAAATAAAAAAGAGGAATTTTTTTTAAGTGACATTGAATCAATTAAGATTAGCTTCAACTGTGAGTAATAGGAACCTTAAAACTAACATGGCTTAAATAATATAGAAATTCATTCTTAATTTTAGGCAATTTAGGGCTGGTATGGTAACTCAGAAAATCAATAAAAATCATACAAAAGAAATGATAAATGTCTGAGCTGATGGGTATGTGAGTTATTCTGATCATTACACATTGTGATTGTGTATATGCATTTAAAATGTCACACTGTATCCCATAAATACATGCGATTATTGTATGTTCATTAAAAATACAACATTTAAAAAATTTTTTTCCTCTTATTAATCCTTTCCTGAGAACCTCTGAAGAATATATTCACCAAAATGAGGGAGCAAACCAAGAAATAAACCAATGTAGGATCCAGAAGAGGAGTTGAGTTTCAGTACAAAAGCACAGAAAAGAAACTCCAGGATGATGGCTAACCTAATGCCTGTTTGCAGTGGTACACCTAGCACAGGAGGTAAACACTCCAGGAGGCTCCACCCCAGGAGAGAGATCTTCAGAAAAATGAAACTGACAAAATAGCCACAGTGTCTTAATATATTGAGAGGAGATTTAGCCACCTGATGAAGAGTCTAGGACTTAAAGCAGTAGAAAATTATGTAATTTTTAAAAAAGATTAACCCCAGGAAAAAAAAAATGCATAGGAAAGCAAAGGTAATTAGTATATCACATGACTCAGATGTCAATAAATTTTATACAATCATGATGAAGTAACTGAATATTGATCAAAATTAAAACCAAGTATTGAGATGAAGGAGATGGAATATAGAAGAGCTATTTTGGGGGTGGATATTAGGACAGAAGAGCAAAACAGAAACAAGTCAATATGTAAAACTGAAACTCAAATAGCAACATGACTGGGTAAAACACAAAAAATCTTTGCACAACCAGGTGGTTCCTAATTCTTTTCTGGTTTGTTTGTTTTGGAACAGGGATTGAACCCAGAGGTGTTCTACCATTTAGCTACATCCCTGGTGCCACCCCCTTTTTTTGTGGTTTTGTTTGTTGGGTTTTTTTTGTTTTGTTTTGTTGAGACAGGTTTTGCTTAGTTATGGAGGCTGTCCTCAAACATGCTATCCTCCTACCCCAGCCTCCCGTGAGCTGGGATTATAGGCATTGTTTTGTTTGTTTGTTTGTTTGTTTGCTACTTTTTTTTCCATTTTTTAATTAAAAATAATAAATTTACATAGGGCAATGTTGTTTGATTCATTCTGTTATTTTTCCCTTCCCCCTACCCCTCCCACCCCTCTTTTCCCTGTATACAGTCCTTCCTTCCTCCATTCTTACTGCCCTCCTTATCCCTAACCCTAAACCTAACCCTAGCCCTAACGCTAACCCCTCCTACCCCCCATTATATGTCCTCATCCACTTATCAGCGAGATCATCCGTCCTTTAGTTTTTTGAGATTGGCTTATCTCACTTAGCATGATATCCTCCAATTTCATCCATTTGCCTGCAAATGCCATAATTTTATCATTCTTCATGGCGGAGTAATATTCCATTGTATATATATGCCACAGTTTCTTTATCCATTCATCAACTGAAGGGCATCTAGGTTGGTTCCACACTCTGGCTATGGTGAATTGAGCAACTATGAACATTGATGTGGCTGTATCTCTGTAGTATGCTGATTTTAAGTGTTTTGGGTGTAGGCCAAGGAGTGGGATAGCTGGGTCAAATGATGGTTCCATTCCAAGCTTTCTGAGGAATCTCCATACTGCTTTCCAGAGTGGCTGCACTAATTTGCAACCCCACCAGCAATGTATGAGTGTACCTTTTTCCCCACATCCTCGCCAACACCTATTGTTGCTTATGTTCTTGATAATCGCCATTCTAATTGGGGTGAGATGAAATCTTAGGGTGGTTTTGATTTGCATTTCTCTTATTACTAGAGATGTTGAACATTTTTTCATATATCTGTTGATTGCTTGTACATCTCCTTCTGTGAAGTGTCTGTTCATTTCCTCAGCCCATTTGTTGATTGGATTATTTGTGTTCTTGGTGTAGAGTTTTTTGAGTTCTTTATAGATTCTGGATATTAGCGCTCTATCTGAGGTATGAGTGGCAAAGATATTCTCCCACTCTGTAGGCTCTCTCTTCACATTACTGATAGTTTCCTTTGCTGAGAGAAAGCTTTTTAGTTTGAATCTATCCCAGTTGTTGATTCTTGCTTTTATTTCTTGTGCTATGGGAATCCTGTTAAGGAAGTCTGATCCTAAGCCAACAAGTTGAAGGTTTGGACCTACTTTTTCTTCTATAAGGTGCAGGGTCTCTGGTCTGATTCCGAGGTCCTTGATCCATTTTGAGTTGAGTTTTGTGCAGGGTGAGAGATAGGGGTTTAATTTCATTCTGTTGCATATGGTTTTCCAGTTTTCCCAGCACCATTTGTTGAAGAGGCTATCTTTTCTTCATTGCATATTTTTGGCCCCTTTGTCTAGTATGAGAAAATTGTATTTATTTGGGTTAGTGTCCGTGTCCTCTATTCTGTACCATTGATTTACCTTTCTATTTTGGTACCAATACCATGCCATCTTTGTTACTATTGCTTTGTAGTAGAGTTGAAGATCTGGTATTGCGATACCGCCTGCTTCACTCTTTCTACTGAGGATTGCTTTAGCTATTCTGGGTTTCTTAATCTTCCAGATGAATTTCATAATTGCTTGCTCTATTTCTATGTAAGGTACATCATTGGGATTTTAATTGGAATTGCATTGAATCTGTATAGCACTTTTGGTAGTATGGCCATTTTGACGATATTAATTCTGCCTATCCAAGAACATGGGAGATCTTTCCATCCTCTAAAGTTTTCTTTAATTTCTTTCTTTAGTGTTCTGTAGTTCTCATTGTAGAGGTCTTTCACCTCTTTTGTGAGATTGATTCCCAAGTATTTTATTTTTTTCGAGGCTATTGTGAATGGGGTAGTTTTCCTAATTTCTCTTTCTGATGATTCATCACTTATGTATAAAAATGCATTGGATTTATGAGCATTGATCTTGTAACCTGCTACTTTACTGAATTCACTTATGAGTTCTAAGAGTTTTCTGGTGGAATTTCCAGTTTCCTCTAAATATATAATCATGTCATCAGCGAACAGGGATAGTTTGAGTTCCTCTTTTCCAATTTGTATCCCTTTAATTTCTTTGGTTTGTCTAATTGCTCTGGCTAGAGTCCCAAGAACGATGTTGAATAGAAGTGGTGAAAGAGGGCATCCCTGCCTTGTTCCATTTTTTAGGGGGAATGCTTTCAGTTCTTCACCATTAAGAATGATATTGGCCATGGGCTTAGCGTAGATGGCCTTCACTATGTTAACGAATGTTCCCACTACCCCAATTTTTTCTAGTGTTTTGAGCATGAAGGGATGCTGTATTTTATCGAATGCTTTTTCTGCATCTATTGAAATAATCATGTGATTCTTAACTTTTAGTCTGTTGATATGGTGAATGACATTTATTGATTTCCTGATGTTGAACCAACCTTGCATCCCTGGGATAAAACCCACTTGATCATGGTGCACTATCTTTTTCATATATTTTTGTATGTGATTGCTAAAATTTTATTGAGAATTTTTGCGTCGATGTTCATTAAGGATATTGGTCTGAAATTTTCTTTCCTCGATGTGTCTCTGTCTGGTTTAGGTATCAGGGTGATATTGGCTTCATAGAATGAGTTTGGGAGGGTTCCCTCCTCTTCTATTTTATGGAATACTTTGAGAAGTATTGGAATGAGCTCTTCTTTAAAGGTTTTGTAGAACTCGGCTGAGAACCATCTGGTCCTGGACTTTTTTTGTTGGTAGGCTTTTGATGACCTCTTCTATTTCATTACTTGAAATTGATTTATTTAAGTTGTGTATGTCCTCCTCGTTCAGTTTAGGTAATTCATATGTCTCTAGAAACCTGTTGATGTCTTCAAGGTTTTCTGTTTTGTTGGAGTATAGATTTTCAAAATAGCTTCTAATTATGTTTTGTATTTCACTCATGTCTGTTGTGATATTTCCTTGTTCATTCCAAATTTTAGTAATTTGAGTTTTCTCCCTCTTTCTCTTTGTTAGTGTGGCTAAAGGTTTATCAATTTTGTTTATTTTTTCAAAGAACCAACTATTTATTTTGTTAATTTTTCTGATTGTTTCTTTTGTTTCAATTTCGTTGATTTCGGCTCTGATTTGAACTATTTCCTGTCTTCTACTACTTTTGGTGTTGGTCTGCTCTTCTTTTTCTAGGGCTTTGAGCTGTAATGTTAAGTCGTTTATTTGTTGATTTCTACTTCTTTTGTTGAATGCGCCCCATGAAATAAATCTTCCTCTAAGTACTGCTTTCATAGTGTCTCAGAGATTTTGATATGATGTGTCTTTGTTCTCATTTACTTCTAAGAATTTTTTTATTTCCCTCCTGATGTCTTCTCTTATCCATTCATCGTATAATAGTGTATTATTTAATCTCCAAGTATTGGAGAAGTTTCTGTTTTTTATTCTGTCATTTATTTCTAATTTCAGTCCATTATGATCTTATAGAATACAAGGTAGTATCTCTGTCTTCTTGTATTTGCTAACAGTAGCTTTGTGGCATAAAACATGGTCTATTTTAGAGAAGGATCCATGTGCTGCTGAGAAGAAAGTATATTCGTTCTTTGTTGGATGGTATATTCTATATATGTTGGTTAAGTCTAAATTGTTGATTGTGTTATTGAGATCTATGGTTTCTTTATTCAATTTTTGTTTGGATGATCTATCCAGCGGTGAGAGAGGTGTGTTACAATCACCTAGTATTATTGTGTTGTAGTCTATTTGATTTCTGGAATTGACAAGGATTTGGTTGATGTACATGGATGAGCCAATGTTCAGGGCATAGGTATTTATGATTGTTATGTCTTGCTGATTTATGCTTCCTTTAAGTAGTATGAAATGACCTTCTTTATCCCTTCTGACTAGTTTTGGCTTGAAGTCCACATTATCTGAAATGAGGATTGATACTCCAGCTTTTTTGCTGTGTCCATGTGCATGGTATGTTTTTTTCCCATCCTTTCACCTTTAGTCTGTGGGTATCTCTTTCTATGAGATGAGTCTCTTGCAGGCAGCATATTGTTGGATTTTTCTTTTTAATCCAATCTGCCATTCTATGTCTTTTGATTGATGCGTTCAGGCCATTAACATTCACAGTTATTATTGTGATATGATTTGTATTCCTAGTCATTGGACTCATTTTTGTTTTTTGACATGATTTGGTTTCTCCTTTATTTGGCTATTCCTTTAGGCTAGTTCCTCCCATTGCTGTTTTACATCATTGTTTTTCATCTCTTCCTCATGGAATATTTTGCTTAATGTTCTGTAATGCCAGCTTTCTTTTTGTAAATTCCTTTAGCTTTTGTTTATCATGGAAGGATCTTATCTCATCATCAAATCTGAAAGTAAGTTTTGCTGGGTATAAAATTCTTGGTTGGCATGCATTTTCTTTCAGGGCTTGGTAAATGTTGTTCCAGGCCCTTCTAGCTTTTAGGGTCTGGATTGAAAAATCTGCTGATATTCTTATTGGTTTCTCCCTGAATGTAATCTGATTGTTTTCTCTCGCAGCCTTTAAAATTCTGTCTTTATTTTGTATGTTAGGTATTTTCATAATAATGTGCCTTGGTGTAGGTCTGTTGTAATTTTGTATATTTGGAGTCCTATAAGCCTCTTGTACTTGGATTTCCATTTCATTCTTCAGATTTGGGAAATTTTCTGATATTATTTCATTGAATAGATTGTTCATTCCTTTGGTTTGTTTCTCTAAGCCTTCCTCAATCCCAATAATTCTTAAATTTGGCCTCTTCATGATATCCCATAATTCTTGTAGATTCTTTTCATGATTTCTTACCATCTTTTCTGTTTGGTCAACCTTGTTTTCAAGATTAAATAGTTTGTCTTCAATATCTGAGGGTCTATCTTCCAGGTGATCTATCCTATTGGTTATGCTTTCTATGGAGTTTTTAACTTGGTTTATTGTTTCCTTCATTTCAAGGATTTCTGTTTGGTTTTTTTTTTTTTTCAGTATCTCTAACTCTTTATTGAAATGCTCTTTTGCTTCCCGTATTTGCTCTTTTAACTGTTGATTGGTGCGATCATTTAATGCCTGCATTTGTTCTTTCATCTCCTCGTTTGCTTCCCTGATTGTTTTAATTATGTACATTCTGAATTCCCTTTCTGACATTTCTTCTGCTTTGCTGTCATTGGGTTTTATTGATATAGTATCTAGGTTTGTTTCGGACATTTTCTTCCCTTGTTTTCTCATATTTGTCAGATGTCAGTGGGACTCTGTGATATTGTAGATTTCCTCTATTGGCTTATAGTGTCCCTGTAGATTTCCAGTGTATCACCTACCAGCCTTCAGTAGCCTGAAGTCTTGGATTAACTTGACAATGTAATGCTTCCGAAGAACGCTGCCTCTAGCCCGCTACTCGTTCCAGGGAGAGAGACCTGGAGAGGTCTCTTGCTGCCCAGCCCTGGTCCCAGAGACTGCTTGCAGGTCAGAAGTCTCCACTGGCTTGGGGACTTGTAGCTGGCTCTGTGTAGACAGGCTCTCACTGGGCGGTCTGCCCCAAGAAGCTAACCTAGAAAGACTCTTCCTGCCGGAGGCAGTTGGGCTGCTTGGGGAAGTCCCTGGAGCCCTGTGCTGGTCTCTGAAGCAACCTGCGGGCAGGCCGGAGCTGGCCGTGTGCTGCTTCTGTGCAGAAAGGCTCTCACTGGGGGGCCTGCTCCGCGAGGCTGGAGAATCTGGCCCTGTGGGAGGAGCCCACCGCCAGAGTGCTCAGAGCTGCCTGGGGGAAACTCTATCTGCCCTGTCCTACTCTAATAAGCTGCCCAAATCCGGGCCTGCTGCCCAGCTGAGCTTCCCTGGGTAGGGGAGACTCACCCCGTGGTTCTATTTTAGTCCAAGTCTCTCAATGCCTCCCCTTCTTGAATCCTGGGTTTTGGAGGGACTGGAGATGCAGTCACCCTCTAGTCCGCCATCTTGGATCGCCCTGTTGCAAAAGCCTGCAGCTGGAGGGGGCAAGGCCGCCTGGAGAGGTCTCTGGCTGCCCAGCCCTGGTCCCAGAAGCTGCTTGTGGGTCGGAGGTCTCTGCTGGCTTGGGGACTTGTGGCTGGCTCTGCGTCGAAAGGCTCTCACTGGGTGGTCTGCCCCGAGAAGCTAGCCTAGAAAGGCGCTTCCCGCCGGAGGGGGCTCGGCTGCTTGGGGAAGTCCCTGGCGCCCTGTGCTGGTCTCTGAAGCAACCTGCGGGCGGGCCGGAGCTGGCAGCGGGGCCTAGGCATTGTTTTTTAACAGAAAGGAAGACCAAACTGAGTAGCAGCTGATAGAATATTTTTTAAAAACATTGTTATTGGTAGCTGTCTGTATGATTTTTGGCATATAACTCAAAAAGAATTTGACACTCTGACATCCCCTCTTATATTTATGAAGACAAGTTTTTTAACACTGTAATAATAGAAAATAAGAATAGAATTGATACTGAATGTTGTGGCATTCATGCAGAAATTTGTTTATTTATTCACACATAATTGAGCTAATTGAATTCAACCTGTCCATCCCACTAAAGTTGCATTTCCAATTGTGCTTCATGCCAATGTTTCTCAAAATTGGTAATATGTATATTGTTTTGATCAATTATATATGAACAATAATTATAATACAGATCCAATCTAGATCACCCTTAGATCATAATCATAGGGAATTTAGATATCTTGCTATTAGAGATATTATTGATGCACAGAAGTATGAGACAATCAGAGGTTACTGAGCATAAAATTCCTTTACATTGTGATAAAACTCTGTGGGAAGTGTAATGGAAGTATTAATTCAAGGAGAAAAGGAAACAATATAAATTTCCGCTTGTTAAAAATAAGAGCTTATTCAAAAATTGAATAATGGTACATATTAAATCACCACAACATTCAGATTCCACTGTATTATGTGTTGAACAGTGACATTATAAAATTACAATAGCTAGTTACTAAAATAAAACTAAAGTTTTTTTTCTTTCAAAAGCAGAGGACTTTTACAAGTTAAACAGAAGAGTACAACAATTTTTGATGAAAATGATCCAAGTATCCAATGCAGAAATTTAATTTTCTCTCAGCCAGCCAAATAAGGTGGGGCAAGAAATTATCATACACCATAGTATAATGAAGAAACAATGCTTTCAGAATATTATCGTTAGGTGAAAAAGTTTAAATTGTCAGACTAAGAAATATACTGTGTATAAACATGCTCTTTTTTTTCTTTTTTTATTGTAAACAAATGGGATACATCTTGTTTCTCTGTTTGTACATGAAGTAGAGGCATACCATTTGTGTAATCACACATTTACATAAGGTAATGGTGTTTGATTCATTCTGTTATTTTTTCCTACCCTCCACCCCTCCCGCCCTCTTTTCCCTCTATACAGTTCCTCCTTCCTCCATCCTTGCCTCCCACCCACCACCCATTATGTGTCATCATCTGCTTATCAGCGAGCTCATTCATCCTTTGGTTTTTTGAGATTGGCTTATCTCACTGAGCATGATTTTCTCCAATTTCATCCATTTGAATGCAAATGTCATAATTTTATTCTTTATGGCTGAGTAATATTCCATTGTGTGTGTGTGTGTGTGTGTGTGTGTGTGTGTGTGTGTATATATATATATATATATATATATCACAGTTTCTTTATACATTCATCAATTGAAGGGCATCTAGGTTGGTTCCACAATCTGGCTATTGTGAATTGAGCAGCTATAAACATTGATGTGCCTGCATCACTGTAGTATGCTGATTTTAAGTCCTTTGGGTATAGGCCAAGGTGTGGGATAGCTGGGTCAAATTGTGGTTCCATTCCACATGTTCTAAGGAATCTCCACACTGCTTTCCAGAGTGGCTGCACTAATTTGCATCCCCACCAGCAATGTATAAGTGTACCTTTTTCCCCACATCCTCACCAACACCTATTGTTGCTTGTATTCTTGATAATCGCCATTCTAATTGGGGTGAGATGGAATCTTAGGGTAGTTTTGATTTGCATTTCTCTTATTACTAAAGATGTTGAACATTTTTCATATATCTGTTAATTTCTTGTAGATCTTCTGTGAAGTGTCTGTTCATATATTAGCCCATTTGTTGATTGGGTTATTTGTATTCTTGGTGTAGAGTTTTTTGAGTTCTTTATAGATTCTGGAAATTAGTGCTCTATCTGACCTATGAGTGCCAAAGATTTTCTCCCACTCTGTAGGTTCTCTCTTCACATTGCTGATAGTTTCCTTTGCTGAGAGAAAGCTTTTTAGTTTGAATCTATTCCAGTTATTGATTCTTGCTTTTATTTCTTGTGCTATGGGAGTCCTGTTAAGGAAGTCTGATCCTAAGACAACATGTTGAAGATTTGGACCTACTTTTTCTTCTATAAGATGCAGGGTCTCTGGTCTGATTCCAAGGTCCTTGATTCATTTTGAGTTGAGTTTTGTGCAGGGTGAGAGATAGAGGCTTAGTTTTATTCTGCTGCACATGGATTTCCAGTTTTCCCAGCACCATTTGTTGAACAGGCTATCTTTTCTCCATTGCATATTTTTGGTCCCTTTGTCCAGTATGAGAAAATTGTATTTATTTGGGTTTGTGTCCATGTCCTCTATTCTGTACCATTGATTTGACTATTTTTGTGCCAATACCATGCCATTTTTGTTACTGTTGCTTTCTAGTATAGTTGAAGTTCTGGTATTGCGATACCCCCTGCTTCACTCTTCCTGCTAAGGATTGCTTTAGCTATTCTGGGTTTCTTATTCTTCCAGATGAATTTCATAATTGCTTGCTCTATTTCTGTGAGGTACATCATTGGGATTTTATTTGGAATTGCATTGAATCTGTATAGCACTTTTGGTAGTATGGCCATTTTGACAATATTAATTCTGCCTATCCAAGAACATGGGAGATCTTTCCATCTTCTAAGGTTTTCTTTAATTTCTTTCTTTAGTGTTGTATAGTTCTCATTGTAGAGGTCTTTCACCTCTCTTGTGAGATTGATTCCCAAGTATTTTATTTTTTTCGATGCTATTGTGAATGGGGTAGTTTTCCTAACTTCTCTTTCTGAAGATTCATCACTTATGTATAAAAATGCATTAGATTTATGAGCATTGATCTTATAACCTGCTACTTTACTGAATTCACTTATGAGTTTAAATTTTTTCTGGTGGAATTTCCAATTTCCTCTAAATATATAATCATCTCATCATCAAATAGGGATAGTTTGAGTTCTTCTTTTCCAATTCGTATCCCTTTAATTTCTTTGGTCTGTCTAATTCCTCTGGCTATAGTTTCAAGGACAATGTTGAATAGAAGTGGTGAAAAAGGGCATCCCTGCCTTGTTCCAGTTTTTAGGGGGAATGCTTTCAGTTTCTCACCACTTAGAATGATATTGGCCATGGGCTTAGCATGGATGGCCTTTATAATGTTAAGGAATGTTCCCACTATCCCTATTTTTTCTAGTGTTTTGAGCATGAAGGGGTGCTGTATTTTATCAAATGCTTTTTCTGCATCTTTTAAAATAATCATGTGATTCTTGACTTTAAGACTGTTGATATGGTGAATTACACTTATTGATTTCCAGATGTTGAAGCAACCTTGTATCCCTGGAATAAAACCCACTTGATCGTGGTACACTATCTTTTTAATATATTTTTGTATGCAATTTGCTAAAATTTTGTTGAGAATTTTTGCGTCGATGTTCATTAAGGATATTGTTCTGAAATTTTCTTTCCTCAATGTGTCTCTGTCTGCTTTAGGTATCAGGGTGATATTGACTTCATAGAATGAGTTTGAAAGGGTTCCCTCCTCTTCTATTTTATGGAATACTTTGAGGACTATTGGAATGAGCTGTTCTTTAAAGGTTTGTAGAACTTGGCTGAGAACCCATCTGGTCCCGGACTTTTCTTTGTTGGTAGACTTTTGATGACTTCTTCTATTTCATTACTTGAAATTGATCTATTTAAATTGTATGTGTCCTCCTGGTTCAGTTTAGGTAATTCATATGTCCCTAGAAACCTGTTGATGTCTTCAAGGTTTTCTGTTTTGTTGGAGTATAGATTTTCAAAATAGCTTTTAATTATGTTTCATCTTTCACTTGTGTCTATTGTGATATTTCCTTGTTCATTCCAAATTTTAGTAATTTGAGTTTTCTCCCTCTTTCTCTTTGTTAGTGTGGCTAAGGGTTTATCAATTTTGTTTATTTTTTCAAAGAACCAACTATTTATTTTGTTAATTTTTTTGATTGTTTCTTTTGTTTCAATTTCGTTGATTTCGGCTCTGATTTGAACTATTTCCTGTTTTCTACTACTTTTGGTGTTGGTCTGCTCTTCTTTTTCTAGGGCTTTGAGCTGTAATGTTAAGTCGTTTATTTGTTGATTTCTACTTCTTTTGTTGATTGCGCCCCATGAAATAAATCTTCCTCTAAGTACTGCTTTCATAGTGTCCCAGAGATTTTGATATGATGTGTCTTTGTTCTCATTTACTTCTAAGAATTTTTTTATTTCCCTCCTGATGTCTTCTCTTATCCATTCATCGTATAATAGTGTATTATTTAATCTCCAAGTATTGGAGAAGTTTCTGTTTTTTATTCTGTCATTTATTTCTAATTTCAATCCATTATGATCTGATAGAATACAAGGTAGTATCTCTATCTTCTTGTATTTGCTAACAGTAGCTTTATGACATCAAATATGGTCTGTTTTAGAGAAGGATCCATGTGCTGCTGAGAAGAAAGTGTATATGCTCTTTGTTGGATGGTATATTCTATATATGTCCATTAAGTCTAAATTATTGATTGTATTATTGAGATCTGTGGTTTGTTTGTTCAGTTTTTCTTTGGAAGATCTGTCCAGTGGTGAGAGAGTTGTGTTAAAATCGCCTGATATTATTGTGTTGTGGTCTATTTGATTTCTGGAATTGACAAGGATTTGGTTGATGTACATGGATGAGCCAATGTTTGGGGCATAGACATTTATGATTGTTATGTCTTGCTGATTTATGCTTCCCTTAAGCAGTATGAAATGTCCTTCTTTATCCCTTCTGACTAGTTTTGGCTTGAAGTCCACATTATCTGGTATGAGGATGGATACTCTGACTTTTTGCTGAGTCCATGTGCATGTTTTTTCCCATCCTTTCACCTTTAGTCTGTGGGTATCTCTTTCTATGAGATGAGTCTCTTGCAGGCAGCGTATTGTTGTATCTTTCTTTGTAATCCAATCTCCCAGTCTATATCTTTTGATTGATGGATTCAGGCCATTAACCTTCAGGGTTATTATTGTGATATGATTTGTATTCCCAGTCATTTGGCTCATTTTTGTTTTTTTGACATGACTTAGTATCTCCTTTATTTGGCTATTCCTTTAGGGTAGTTCCTCCCTTTGCTGATTTGCATCATTGTTTTTCATCTCTTCCTCATGGAATATTTTACTGAGAATGTTCTGTAGTGCTGGCTTTCTTTTTGTCAATTCTTTTAGTTTTTGTTTATCATGGAAGGATTTTATTTCATCATCAAATCTGGAGATAAGTTTTGCTGGGTATAAGATTCTTAGTTGGCATCCATTTTCTTTCAGGGCTTGAAAAATGTTGTTCCAGGCCCTTCTAGCTTTTAGGGTCTGGGTTGAAAAATCTGCTGATATCCATATTGGTTTCCCCCTGAATGTAATTTGATTTTTTTCTCTTGCAGCATTTAACATTCTGTCTTTATTTTGTATGTTAGGTATTTTCATAATAATGTGCCTTGGTGTCAGTCTGTTGTAATTTTGTGTAGTTGGAGTCCTATAAGCCTCTTGAACTTGATTTTCCATTTCATTCTTCAGCTTTGGGAAATTTTCTGATATTATTTCATTGAATAGAGTGTTCGTTCCTTTGGTTTGTTTCTATGTGCCTTCCTCAAGCCCAATAATTCTTAAATTTGACCTTTTCATGATATCCCATAATTCTTGTAGATTCTGTTCATGATTTCCTACCATCTTCTGTGTTTGGTCAGCTTTGTTTTCAAGATTAAATATTTTGTCTTCAATATCTGAGGTTCTGTCTTCCAGGTGTTCTATCCTACTGGTTATGCTTTCTATGGAGTTTTTAATTTGGTTTATTGTTTCCTTCATTTCAAGGATACCTGTTTGGTTTTTTTTTCAGTATCTCTAACTCTTTATTGAAATGATCTTTGGCTTCCCATATTTGCTCTTTTAACTGTTGATTGGTGCAATCATTCAATTCCTGCATTTGCTCTTTCATCTCATCATTCAATGCCTGCATTTGCAGGGCTGGGGAGACAGCTCAGTCGGTAGAGTGCTTCGTTGCAAGCACAAGTCCCTGAGTTCAAGCCCCAGCACCATGCAAAAAAAAAAAAAAAAAGAAAGAAAGAAAGAAAGAAAAAAAAAGCCTGCATTTGCTCTTTCATCTCCTCATTTGCTTCCCTGATCATTTTAATTCTGTAAATTCTGAACTCCCTTTCTACATTTCTTCTGCCATGCTATCATTGGGTTTTATTGATATAGCATCTAGATTTGTTTGGACATTTTCTTCCCTTGTTTTCTCATATTGGTCAGATATCCTTAGAACTCTAAGTTATTGCAGATTTCCTCTATTGGCTTATAGTGTCCCTGTAGATTTCCAGTATATCTCCTCCTAGCCTTCAGTAGCCTGAAGTCTTGGAGGAACTTGGTAATGCAGTGCTCCACAAGGAAGCTGCCCCTCTAGGGGTGGTGGCCTTTGGGTGGGGTATATTCCCTGCTAGTGGGCAGAGGCACCTCCACTTGTTGACTGATGGTCTGCCAAAGGGGAACTAGACTGCGTGCTGTGGCACGGCGACTGGTCTGGGCCTGCTGCCCAGGCCAGGGGAGCCTAGTTGTGTGTGAAAGCCTTTCGCTGGCCCACCCTGCTGGAGAAGCCGCCTGCTGTCCAGGCTTGCAACTGGGGACGGGGAAACTGGCTATGCACGGAAGCCTCTTGCTGGCCAACCCTGCTTTGAGAAGCTACCTGCGGTCTAGGCCTACTGCTGGGGCCGCGGGGAGCCTGGTTGTGCACAGAAACCTCTCTCTGGCTGGCCCTGCTCTGAGAAGCCTCCTGCTCTCTGAGCCTGCCCCGGGGGCCGGGGAAGCCTGGCTGTACGGTGAAGCGGGAGCCTGACTGTGCGTGGAAGGGGAAGCCTGGCTGTTTGCGGAAGCCTCTCACTGTCCGTCCCTGCTCTAAGAAGCTGATTGCAGACCAGGCCTTCTACCAGAGGGATGGGACTTTTAAAGATGCAGAGGATGCTTTGCACAAACTTCATAAATATATGCAGAGAAAAAGTTGAAAAGGAAGAAAAGCAGGAAATAAATAGAAACAAGTGCAGAAAAGGTGCATGAGCTCTTAAAAGAGGATAAAAGGCAAAAGAAGAAAAGAAGAAAGTTATCTTCTTCCTCTTCATGTGTTTCTTCTGCTCATGAGTCAGTTTCTTCCTCATCCTCTTCCTCTTGTGGTCAAAAGGCTTAAGACGGGGGCTGGAGTTTTGTGGCTCAGTGGTAGAGTGCTTGCCCAGCATGTGTGAGGCCCTAGGTTCGATACTCAACACCACATATAAATAAATAAAAGAAAAGATTCATTAACAACTAAAAAACATTTTAAAAAAAAGGTTAAGACACAAAAGAGGAATAATTCAGTCTTCTGGCAGTTCCAAAAGGCATTCATCTAAGACATCCTCAAGTCAGACTGATCAGAATAGCAAGGATGAGAGCTACCCAATTCCAACTAACACCTCAGCATCTTTTCTTCTATAGAAGTTTATTAATTTAATTAAAATCAGACTTCTAAAAATATAGAATGCTTCACAAATTTGCCTGTCATCCTTGTGCAGAGGCCATGCTAATCTTCAGTGTATCATTCCAATTTAAGTATATGCGCTGCTGAAGTGAGCATTGCATTTTTTCTTAACCAAAAACAAGAAGTGGAAATCTGCTGGAAAAGCAGGAAGGTTATAATGTCAAAAGACACAGGCAAAAGAGAAAGAAAGAAGCCCTCTCTTTCCATCTCCAGTTGATATACCTGAAAACTTTGGAGGTAGGTCTGAAAATCCAAGAGATTTTTACAATAGTTATAAAACCCAGGCAGGTAGTAGCAACATAGATGACATAGACAAATCATATAAATATTTTTCCAGTAGAAGAAATTCCTCAGATTCCTTTTGTAGGCATTCAGAGGACAAGATAAAAATGTGTGGTCATAGGAGATTTAAAAAGAGCATAGAGGGAAGAAAAGAGTACCACAGAAGATGGAAGCCAAGTTCCATGAGTTATTCTACTCCACCAGCAAATTCAGACTGCTCTTGGAAGTCAGTTGAAAAACACACACACAAGTACTTATTCTGGACCATGTGATTTCAGTAGACATGAGTAAAGATATCAAGTAAATACAAAATCAAGGAGAATGTGAAAAAGAGGACAATTTGGGGGAAGATAACATAACTGAGGTTTCAGAAGAAGATGGAAAGCAGAGTTAAAATTTTTACCTCAAAATTTACTCAATATATTTAATCAGATAGCAGAAATTTAGAAAGAAAAATGAAAAAAGCCAAAAAATTAATATGCATGGAACTCTACACCATCTACACTAAATGCTGTTAATAAAATTTTGGTGGTGTTTTAGTCATAACAGTCAATATGTGCTTCTAAAATTATTTGCAGAGATTACAGAATTCTTTTCCCAAATTTTATTTGTTTCCATTGTAGATCCCTTTGTTATAGCTTGCGTTTTAGGCTCTTCAAGAGTATTTTATAGGAGTTTCAAGATGGCAGACTAGAGGGTTACTGCATTTCATGTCGCTCCAGGACTCAGGACTCAAGAAGAGGCAGTATGTAGAGACTCAGGACAAACTCAGAGCCACCAGGTGAGTCTCTCCCACTGGGCGAGGCTCCCCGGATGGGGCAGTAGTCCCAGAATGCAGGGAACTTTGTGGAGTAGAGTTGCCCAGCAAGACTATCCCGCTGGAGTGGTGAACCCGGACAACCCAGAGCATTGTAGAGGAGGGGCACTCAGCAAGAGGCTTCAGTGCAGAGTGAGGGTCCCAGGCCAGGGCAGCAGAACTGGACTACAGGCAGCCTCTCAAAGGAGGGTGCCCAGTGAGAGGCTTCAGTGCAGGACGAGGCTCCCTGGCCCATGAGATAGGTCCAGATCCCTGGGAATGTCACAGAGGAGTGCTGCCCAGCCCAGGAGGTAGTTCTGGACCGAAGGGAACTTTTCGAAGGAGAGCTGCCCAGTGAGACTTCCCCACTCGGTGAGTCTTCCCCACTGGGCGAGGCTTTCCCACCAGAGTGGTAGAACCAGAGACACAGGCCCAGACCAGCTGTGCGCAGTCTAGACCCCCTTTGGCGGACCATCCATCAAGAAGTGGAAGTGCCTCTGCCCACTAGCAGGGAATATATCCCACCTGAAGGCCACCACTCCCAGAGGGGCAGCTTCCTTGTGTATCACTGCATTATCAATTTCCTCCAAGACTTCAGGCTACTGAAGGCTAGGAGGTGAGTTATTGGAAATCTACAGGGATACTATAAGTCAATAAAGGAAATCTGCAATATCTCAGAGTTTCACTACTAGACGGGTAGATACCTGACCAATATGAGAAAACAAGGGAAGAAAATGTCCCAAACAAACCTAGATGGTACAGCAATAAAATCCAATGACAGCATGGCAGAAGAAATGTCAGAAGGGAGTTCAGAATGTACATAATTAAAATGATCAGAGAAGCAAACGATGAGATGAAAGAGCAAATGCAGGCTTTGAATGTTCACATCAATCAACAGTTAAAACAGCAAATGCGGGAATGCACACATTTCCAGAATATATAAAGAATATATAAAAATATATATATAAATATTATATATAAATATATATAAAGAATATATAAAAGAAATATATAAAGAATAAATATTTCCAGAATAGATAAAGAACTCAAAAACCTTTACACCAAGAATACAAATAATCCAGTCAACAAATGGGCTAAGGAAATGAACAGACACTTCACAGAAGAAGATCTACAAGCAATCAACAGATATATGAAAAAATGTTCAACATCTCTAGTAATAAGAGAAATGCAAATCAAAACTACCCTAAGATTCCATCTCACCCCAATTAGAATGGTGATTATCAGGAATACAAGCAACAATAGGTGTTGGCGAGGATGTGGGGAAAAAGGTACACTCATACATTGCTGGTGGGGTTGCAAATTAGTGCAGCCACTCTGGAAAGCAGTGTGGAGATTCCTTAGAACACGTGGGATGGAACCACCATTTGACCCAGCTATCCCACACCTTGGCCTATACCCAAAGGACTTAAAATCAGCATACTACAGAGATGCAGCCACATCAATGTCCTTCAATTGATGAATGGATAAAGAAACTGTGGCATATATATATATATATATATATATATATATATATATATATACATACACACAATGGAATATTACTCTGCCATAAAGAATGATAAAATTATGGCATTTGCAGGCAAATGGATGAAATTGGAGAATATCATGCTAAGTGAGATAAGACAATATCAAAAAACCAAAGGACGAATGATCTCGCTGATAAGTGGATGATGACCTATAATGGGGGGTGGGAGGGGTTAGCGTTAGGGTTAGGGTTAGGTTTAGGTTTAGGGTTAAGGAGGGTGGCAAGAATGGAGGAAGGAAGGACTGTATAGAGGGAAAAGAGGGGTGGAGGAATGGGGAGGGAGGAAAAAATAACAGAATGAATCAAACACCATTACCCTATGTAAATGTGTGATTACACAAATGGTATGCCTTTACTTCATGTACAAACAGAGAAACAACATGTATCCCATTTGTTTACAATAAAAATAAATTTTTTTAAAAAGTCCCATCCAAAGTCAAAGCTTTCTTATAGTAACTTTCAGAATTTAAAATTTTTTCTTCTTCTAACTGCCGTCCTCCTTTTATAAGTATTTGGCAGAGGTATTTTCTTGCATTCCTGAGTTGGACAGTTTTCTAATGCAAGCTCAAAATCTTCTGACTTTGTTTAGACTTCCTTTTATTACATATAATGTTCCATGAGCTACCAAAACTTCAACATTTTTCTTATGTATTTCCAGAGCTTTATTATATCTATTCATAGCATCCACATGGTATTCAACCTTAAAATATCAACTCCAATCTTCACACATATTAAAGCCTAAGATGCAGATTGTTTTTTTTTTTTTCTTAATGCAGGAGCAAAATCATCTGCAGAGAAATTTTTGCTTTGTAGCCCTCTCATTGAAGATGGTGGATTAGATTTGTCTATTCCTAGATTTTCCAGAAGGAATTCAACTCCTTCTAGATTAACAAATCCCAGGGAACTCTGCATAATATTTGCATAGGACTCAAAGAAATGCTATTTAGTTCAACACTCCTCCTGTATTACAAAGGAATCTCTTCAGAAGTAATTATACCTAGTTTAATAACCAGATAGGTGTGGTGGAAGGGATGAAATAGAAAGAGACACTGCTAGTTTTTCATGGTATCTGCCAAATTCTCTTTTGAATAATGTCACCACCAGTTTGGTAATATAATAATCCCCATGATTACTGTGAGAAAGCACATCACAGGACAAAGAACTGTGATTTCTAAGTGGGATATGTCTCTTATGATGCTACTTCCTAAATAGATTAATACCATGAAAAAACCAAAATTCCCAAATATAACTAATTCTTTCAGTCACTATATCATCACTCTCAATATCTTAGAAAAACAGCTCCATTTGGTTCACATTAGGTATCTCCATGACTTCTTTTAAATTGGGATGATTGTATAATGATCTACATTGTCTTCATTAACTTGAGAAGTTATAACAGGTGCATCTGACATCTAAGGAAAGTGCAAAAACCAAATCTGCTTTTTTGGAGATGAATTTTTGTATTTCAGTGTTGTTAATTAACTCTCTTCTCTTTTCTGCCTTGTAAATGCTACTTGGGTGGCAGCCTCTGGCAGGCTCTAATACCCAGCCTAGAAGGCTCTGGAAGTACTGATTGTCTTGCTATTTGATCTGCAGCAAGGAGAACAATGACCACAGGTGGCAACTCAGGAATTGCCCCAGAAGGTCCTAGGCCATGACTAGAGATTGTGGGACCTGACCATCGGTGGGATGCTAGCACACAGTTCCATGTCCACCTTTTGAATCAGTGATCCAGAAGGCTGAGGCAGCAGCCTAGCAGCTGCCCCAAACAAACAACACTTATGTAGTTGCTTTCTGGAAAATTAATATTTTTTATTTTTAAATGTTGATATTTTAAAACATGCTGAAAATTACATCTTTAGCAACTACTTAGATTTAGCATTTTAAAATCTGGGTATCAACTTTAAATGTATAAAGGTATATATGGCTTTTCAGATTCTTTTGGGATGTGTGAGGGAAGAAAGCTCAAAGCCTATTAGGTTATTTGTAAGGCCAGATTTGTTCTCATTTCTTTCTTGAATAGTTTCCTATCTTCCTATCTAGTTTGTAAGTTCTTTTTGTGTCAGAATTATTTCCAATTTCTTGTGTTTTCCCCAAGATTCAGGAACAGGAAAAAGTAAATAAAGTAAGCAGCTATGGAATCAAACAAGGCAGGGGTTGACTTAAGCAAAATTCATACCCTGGAAGATTGTAGTACATACTCAAGGTTTTTATGAACATTGTAGATACCACTCAGTTTTGTTCTTTGGTCAGGAAGTTTTCCCCATCCCAAAATATAATTCACCCCCTCCCCCACCTGCCACTGATGCATGGAAATCCTTTAAATGTTGGCACAAATCTTCAGACTGCATTTATTCAAAATACATTTATCCTTAGAAAAAGTAACATTGACCTAAAGTCAAATGAAATTAGATTGCTTCCTTAGAGCAAGTTTTTATAAAGGAGAATGAAAAGAACTAAGAGGTCAACTTGTGTGGAGCTTACATGTTGCTCCTTAAGCTGACTGCAGACCAAACGGAACATCTCTTCTTTACTGAAATGACCCTGAAGGATAATTAGGCAGAATTTTATTGATTCCAAAATGATCAATCACATCAAAATCCTTATTTCTGGAAAAACATGATTCTTAAATAGAGAAGCTCTGTGACCAACTGAGAAATGAAGGTAATGTCTAAGGGTAACCCTGCTAAAGCCTCCAGTTTGAAGGTCACTCAAATTAAAACTCAGCAATCACAACTGGACCTTCCATTGGATGAATGAATGAATTAAAACACTTCCTTTCCTATGGATGGAGCTAAAGAGAGCACCATGTTAAGTGAAATAAGCCAGACTCAGAAAGTCAAGGGATGTATGTTTTCTCTTGTGTAGAAGCTAGAGAGAAAAAAAAGAAGAAAAAGATCTCATAAAAATAGAAGGATGATCAGTAGGGTAAAGAAAGGATACCAGGGGGGAGGAATGAGGGCAAGGGAAGGTACCAGGGATTAAATTAATCAAATTATGTTACATGCACATACCAATATGCCACGGTGGAACCCACTATGTTGTATAATTATTGTACACCAATAAAAAATTTTTAAAAATAAATGGTCTTTTCAATTATTTGAATCCTTGCTAGAAGCAGAGCCACAAATTCAAACCTAAATCTTATTTAATCTTTTGAATGTGTTCCTCAATTTACAAATTAGTAATCAGAATTATTTTCTAGATGATACAAAATGGTAGATTGAAAGTGGATTCCATGGAACTGTACAATACAAGGACTTAACAACTGAACTCTAATGCAAACTATGGTCTTGAGTTAATAATGCTACATCATTAGTTTGGCTACAACTATGCCATACTGATGTAAAAATGTTATTAATGGAGGAGAAAGAGCTGGAAAAAAAAAGGAGTATGTGGTAACTCTCAATTCTGTAAACCTAAAACTGCTCTGAAAAATAACAACTATTTATTTAAATAAATATATAACACTCCCTTTCCTATTTCTGCTAAATCAGCACAAACAAAACTTTTTTGGCGATAAATTTTCCTGTTTGGTATATGGAATATTTTAGTATAGTGCCTGGAACATAGTAGGCATTCAGTACATATTGGTCAGATAAACAGATTTTTCAGGAAAGCAACTATGGAGGAGTAACTGATAAGGAAGTTAGACTGTCAATTAATCTGAAACTTGGTTCACTGAAGATTTGTGTCTTTGATTGATTTTTTTCTGCAGCAAGTGAAAGGGAACTTTGTTAGGTTGCAGGCTTGCATCTCAGAGCTCCGCATGTTACAGATAGAAGGTTGTTTCCGACCACAAAGCACTTCTCTGCAACTGGCAATAAAGGATGGACTCCAGCAGTTCAAACAATACAGCAGATATGTGACCACAGGTGCTGCTGTGCCCTACACTTCCCTGGAGGTAAGAGATACTGGCCTTTAGGACTCAAAGTAATCCTACCATTTTAGTCCATATAGATGTTTCATTATTATAATCCTTAATCCTTATGTTGTTATGTTTCATACACGTTGAATGTAATTTTTCCTTTTTTGTTGTTGTTGTTGGTACTAGGGGCACTTAACCACTAAGCCACATCCCCAGCCCTTTTGTTATTTTTTTTATTTTGAGACAGGGCCTCGCTGAGTTGCTTAAAGCGTCACTAAGTTGCTGAGGCTGGCTTTGAACTTGTGATCTTCCTGCCTCAGCTTCCCAGGCTGCTGGGATTGCAAGTGTGTGTCACCATGCCCAGCAAATGTAATTTTCAAGGCTAAATTTTCAGCTCCCTGCAGATAGAAGACATGTTTCTTTTTATCATATAGCCTTTATGATTCTTAATATAAAGATTGTCATAGAGAGAAGGTCAAAAATAGAGACTAAAGTGAATTAAGGAAAAACTGAATCAAAATAAAGTCTGAATATGCCATCTGTCTCTGATTTTTGGGACTTTCAAATATTAAGCTTCCTAGATTGATATCTATATTTTTAATTACCTGAGTACCCTTAGGAACTTGTAATTGTTCTTAATTAAATCTTGTCATCAAGAGCTTGGGGATGTAATTCAGTTGGTAGAGTGCTTGCCTCACATACACTAGGCTCTGTGTTCAATCCCCAGCACCACCAAAAAAAAAAAAAAAAAGAGATTAAAAAAAAAATCTTGTCATCAAATTGAGTAAATTTTCTTAGGATTAGCAATTAAGCAAAATGTAAAAACTGCTACTATTCTGGTGCCAGATTGAGATAATCTTAAAAATATAAATAAGTCATGGCTAAACATTCCATGGATGCGTAAGTGTGTATGAGTTAGACACTTTCAGCCTTTGGTAACCTCAGGCAGCAAACAGATGCATTAAAAAATAATTGCAGGGACTTCTGGTTTCCAGTTTCACACATAAGGAGCTTGGAAGTCACCACTTCATCCTAACAACTAACAAAATGCTAAACAAACTCAAAGATTGACAACTTTGTTTGGATCCCTAAGAGAAGTAAGATCATAGAGCAAACTACCACCTCCAAAATTAAACCCAGACAGGTAGATATAGAAAAATCACAACATACTGGAGGAGAAACCACCACTAGAACCAAAGTGGAATTGGAAAACCTGAACTTTAATTGATGAATTGCTGGAGGCTAGATGTGGACAAGTCTGAAAGTTAAAAATTTCAGAGGCATCCTGTTATGAGGTGTGGCCCACAATTTTGTAAGTTTTTTCTTCAGAAATACAACCAGGTCTCACAGTAAATATCAGGAGGAAATTCCCTCATGCCTCAGACTGGAGGGGAAGAGTGTTCTGTACTTTTTAAACAAGTTGTGGCCTCAGGAGAAACCAGTTCAATAGAACTGAACCTGCTGGGGTTTTATCGGAGCCTAACTGACATGGAAGGCAAGAAATACCGTACTCTTATTCATACACACACACACACACACACACACACATATATACTGGGAATTGAACCAAGGGGCATTACCACTGAGATATATCCCGGTTCTCTTTATTTTTTGAAACAGAGTTTCACTAAGTTGGCCGTGAATTTTTGATCCTCCTTCTTCAGCCTCCCAAGTCACTGGAATTATAGGCATGTGCCACTGTACCCAGCTATAGTGATAAATTTCATGTGTGGCTTTGGGGTCTAGTCCTTTTAATTTTTTTAAAAATATTTTATTGGTATGTTATTATACATAATAGTGTGCTTCATTGTTACATGTTCATACATGCATACAATATAACAACTTAATTTGGTCAGTCTTGTTCCTCAGTACCCCTCCCCTCTAATCTCCTCTAGTTTCCTTCCTCTATTCTATTGATCTCCCTTCTATTTTCATAAGATCCCCATCGCCCATCTTTTTTTTCTTTTTTCTCCCTAGCTTTCACATATGAGAGAAAAAAACCTTATCCTTGACTGTCTGAGTTTGGTTTATTCCACTTAACATAATGCTCTCAAGCTCCATTGATTTTCCTATAAATGACATAATTTCATTCTTCTTTGTGAATAACTAAAACTTAATTGTGTATATATACCACGTTTTCTTTATCCATTTATTAACTGACAGACACCTAGGCTGGTTCCATAATTTGACTTTTGTAAATTGTACTGCTATTGTGAATTGTACCACTATAAACATGGGTATGCAAGCCAGCAAGTTGGCAGCATCTCAGGAGGCTGAGGCAGGAGGATCACAAATTCAAGGCCAGCCTCAGCAACTTAGCAGGACCCTGTCTCAAAATAAAATTATCAAGGTCTGAGGATGTAATTCAGTGGCAGAGTGCCCCTGGGTCTAATCCCCAATATCACAAAGTTAAAAAATTAAAATTTTAATTTAAAAAAAAGTGGGTATGCATGTATTGCTCTTGTATGCTGACTTTAGTTCTTTAAGATAAGCACCATGGAGTATTATAACTTGGTAATATGGTGTTTCCGTTCCTAGTTGTTTGAGGAACCTCCATACTGATTTCCATAGTGTATACTAATTTACAACTCACCAACAGTGTGAAAGTGTTTCTTTTTCCCCACATCCTCTCTAGCATTTATTATTGTCTGTATTCTTGATGACTCCCATTCTAACTGGAGTTTTGATTTGCATTTCCCTAGTTGCTAAATATGTTGAACATTTCTTCATGTATTTGTTGATAATGTGCATTTCTTCCTTTGAGAACTGTTTAGTTCATTTGTGCATTTGTTGATAGGGTTACTTGCTTTTTTGATATTCTCTATATGTTCAGAATATTAATCCTCTGTAATAAGAGTAGCTGGCAAAGATTTTCTCCCATCCTATAGGCTCTCTTTTCACTCATGTTTCCTTTTCTGTGAAGTTTTTTTAATTTAATAGCATACCATTTATTAATTCTTGGTGTTATTTCCTGAGCTTTAAGAATTCTTTTAGGGAAGTTGTTGCCCATACCTATGTGTTGACAGGCTGTAGAACTTAAAGTAGCAATGAATAACATGCTCAGGGCTCTACTAGATAAAGTAGACACAGAATAGATGAACGTGCTAAGGGCTCTAATGGACAAAGTAGATAAGTAGATAGGTAATGTAAGCACAGAGAGAGAACTCCTAAGGAAGAACCAAAGCAAATCAAAAAATCCATAATAGAAATGAAGACATCTTTTCCCCTAAACCTTCATAATTTTATTGTTCCAGAAACTGAACAAAGACTGTGTGGTACTGGTGAAAGAATAGACAAATCAATGAACTAGAATAGAGATCTCAGGAATAGACCCTCAAGATATGGTCAGCTGATCTCTGATAAAAGAGCAAAGGCAACAAAGAGCAAATGGAACAAAGATAGTGTTTTCAACAAATGGTGCTTGCTATAGTAACTGGACATCTGTGTGCAAAAAATAAATAAATAAATCTAGACACTGACCTTCTGCCCTCCACAAATTGTATCACAGACTAAAGTGTAAAATGTGAAACTGTAAAACTTCCAGAAGAAGACATGATGCGGAACTGTGATCCAAAATATCCAAACCACACTTAAAACTCAGCAGCAAGGAAACAAACAACTTGATTTAAAAATTGGCTAAAGACCTTAACAGACATCTCATCAAAGAAGATATACAATAACTTATGAAAAAATGATCCACATCATATATCATCAGTGAAATGCAAATTAAAATCATAATGAAATACCACTATGCACTTATTAGAATGGCCAAAATCCAGAGCACTAACAGTACCAAATACTGGTAAGGATGTGGAGCAACTGGAACTCTCATTCTTGCTGGTGTAAATGCAAAATGCTATAGCCACTTTGGAAAACAGTTTGATGGCTCTTAAGAAACTAAACACACTCTTGCAATATCAGTCAACAATTGTGCTTCTTGACATTTACCCAGAGGAGTTGAAAATATGTGTTCACACAAAACTCTGCACATGAATGTTTATAATAGCTTCATTTGTAACTGCCAAACTTGGAAGCAACCAAATGTCCATCAGTAGGTGAATGGATAATAAACTGTTGTTCAACCAGACAATGGAATATTATTCATTGCTAAAAACATATGAGCTATCAAGCCAAAAAAGACGTGGCAGAACCTTAAATACACATTACTAAGTGAAAGGAGCCAGTCTGAAAAGGTTACATAATTTATGATTCCAACTATGTGTGTGTCATTCTGGGAAAGATGAAATTATTGAGACAGTAAAAGTTTGGTGGTTGACAGGGGCTATGGGAGAGGGAGGAATGAATAAGTGGAGCACAGAAGATTTTTAGAGCAATAATAATACCCTGAATGACATTATGATGATCGGTACATATCATTGTACATTTGTCAAAACCATAGAATGTACCACAACAAAAGTGAGCACTAAGGTATTCTATGGACTTTGGGTGATTTTGAGATTATGACACAATGTTGGTTTATAGATTGCAACAAATGCATCACTCTGATGGAGAATATTGATAATCGATATTGTATGTTTGAGGGCAGAGGGTATTTAGTATCTCACTGAGCCTTCCTCTCAATTTTGCTGTGAACCTAAAACTTATCTAAAATAATAGTCTTTGAAAATAATAATGACAGGCTGGGGATATAGCTCAGTTGGTAAAGTACTTGCCTCGCAAGCACAAGGCCCTGGGTTCAATCCCCAGCACCGCCAAAAAAAAAAAAAAAAAAAAAAAAGAAGAAAATAATAATGATTGTGGATTTCATCTGCATCCCTCTTCATCAATCAAAAACATCTAAATACAAAAGAACTTCATATATTTAACAATTGCTTTCAAGTTTCAAAATCCAAGACAAAACTTATAAGAAAAACATACAGTACTTTCATTCAGATGGAATAAAATATTATACATAACACCTCAATATTCCTTCAAGTCCACTATATTGGTCAAGAATTAGTACATTTTAGAGTCAAAAAAAAAAAAAAAACAGAAATAGCTTGACTGGATCCAAGATAAACAAGGAGATAATCAGTCTAAGAATGCTATATGGACGCACTATGCAGAGAAAGGATCAACAGGCTTCCTAATATTTAGTGCACATTTAGTGAGTGAAACTGAAGGATCTTATTTCCTTTTTTTCCCATGTAAAAAATCAAAGCATTTTGAACAGATGAGATGTTACCAGTGCTTCAAGCAATCTTAAAAAATTAAAACACAGGTATTGCTTCTAACTAGTCACTTTCTAGGCTTAGTCTGATCGGAAAGGTTCTGATCACCTGTCCTACCAAAATCTGTCAAGTGAAATTGGTCTGTGTCATTTGGTGGCCTTTTGGCTAAGATTAAGTAAAATTTTATTTATAAGTTACAGTTAAATTGTCCTCTTTACACTAAACATATTAGCCATTACCATAGACTTCTGCTGTGATGTTTCTTGCTCTGGACCTGGGAAAATAGACACATTGATTCTTGGATTTATTCTTAGATTACTGTCCTGACTTCCCACCCTGGAAAAGAAGTGGTCAAACAATTGGAGGAGGGGTTGAAAGATATCGACCTAGTCAGGGTCAGGAGGCTTCAAGTTGTTGAGATCACAAAGGGAGTCCTGGAGCTTATGGACTCAGCATCTCCTGTTGAAGAGCCCAGCAACGATGGTAAGGGGTTTTCTGTGATTTTGTTCCAAGATGGCATCTCATTATGTTACCCAGGCTAGCCTCAAATTTACAGTCCTCCTGCCACAAGAATTTTTTTAAATGAAAAAAATGGCAATAACTCTAATGAGTAATTTTTATGGGTCAGTAAGATTATTTTCCATAGTCTTTTTATGTTCTTAAGTAATAACTAGCATTTTTTATTGCAGTTCAGATGTTTTAGGTGTTCAAGTTAAATTTTGTAATAGTTATTTTATTTCAGAAATAATAGTTAATAGTTAAAACTGAAATATTATAGGTCTAAAAAATAAATCTTACTTCATTCCCTAATCACTTTTAAGATTGTGGTATCCTTACAAATGTTCCTTTCTACATACACACACACACTTATACATACATACTTAATATTTAATGGGATCATGATATACCCAATATTCTATAACTTTATGTATGTTTTGATAATTGTATTTGTAGCTCTATATCATTTTGTTTTATTATTGTGTCTGTAGCAAAGTTTGTTTAATCACTTATTAATTTTGCTATTATTTAATGCTGCGTGAACAGATTTACATGTAGGAATGGCTTCATAGGCTAATGACCAATGCAGTCACACAGACTCCTGTGTGCAGAAAGGACCCATGGTTGGGGTTTAAATCTCTTTGGTTGCTATCTTGAAATTCTTAGTAATTTTATGTTGAAATTTGTGTTTGGCAAGTGAAGTTTAAACAGTGGAGCATATGCCAGGCCTTAGAGCACTGGCTCACACATGCCCTGCCTCCTTCCCACTTCCTCAGAATGAGTTCTCATTTGCCATTTCACCAGCCTCAGTGACCCTGCCCTTCCTACCTGCATCCATCCATCACTGCTAACCTCTGTTCCCCTGCTGGGCAAGCACCTGGACAACTCAGTCAGGGTGGAGCACAAATACCTTTTGTGCTGAGTTGCAGGACCAGGATTCAGGTACCTGAGAGGGTCTATAAGTATCCTGATACCTGGATGTGTTAGTCAGTTTTTTGTCACTGTGACCAAAATACCTGGCAAGAACAACTTAGAGAAGTTTATTCTGGCTAATGGTTTCAGAGGTTTAGTTCATATTCAGCCAAGTCCATTGCTCTGGGCCAAAGGTGAGGCAGAACATCATGGCAGAAGGGTGTGGCCACCTCTTGGTGGCCAGGAAACAGGGCAGGAAGGGGGTGGGGCTGCAGGGAAGAAGAACCCTTAGAGCATGCCCCCTGTGACCCACTTCCTCCAGCACCTCACCTGCCTACAGTTACCACCCAGTTAGTCCATTTAAACTAGGATGGTTAGGTTACAGATTTTGTAATATAATCATTGTATCTCTGAATATTCCTACATTAACACAGGAGCTTTGGGGGAACACCTCATATCCAAACCATAACACTGAGTGAATGTTATATTACTAGCAAATTTAAAAGGAAAAACACCAAGACTTGATGAATAAGATGATTAACTTCTAGAGATCTACTGTACAACTTTATACCTATAGTTTACAATACTGTACACTTAAAAAATTTTTTGAGAATGGATCACATGTAGAGTGTTCTTACCACAATTAAACACACACATACACACACATACACACACACACACGTGCACAAAATAGAAGACCCACCATGATAGCTCACAAACAAGACCAAGGGAGAAAAAAGTTTTATATGGTAGTACTTTCAATGTTTTTTTAATGTTGTGTTTTGTTTTGTTTTTTTGTACCAGGGATTGAACCCAGGGGCACTTAACCACTGAGCCACATCCCCAGTCCTTTTTTTATTGTTTATTTTGAAACAGGATCTTTTTGCTCTGGACCCACAAATTATGTCACCTTCTCTTTGGGTATATAATTATACACTTGTACAAACATTTTCTGTGGAATAATTTCCTAGAACTAAAGTTACTAGGATGTAAAACTGTGAGTGTGTGTGTGTGTGGTATGTGTATACATGTATATATATATACACATTTATGTTTAAATATATACACATACATATTTATGTTTACATATATAGTTATTGCCAAATATATACATACATATATAGTTATTGCCAACTGAGTCTCCAAAAAGATCATATCAATATACACTTCCATCAGCAGTAAATAAAACTCTCCACCAGTGATTTTTCTTGTTCTTTTTTATCTTTGCCAATCTAATGGGCAAAAGGAAATCATTTAGTTTTTAATATTATACTTTTATTCTTGAATTGTTCCTAGGATTACATTAGAGGGAAAAATGCAGATAAGTACATATGAGTACATCTAAATCATCTATAATCCTGCATTTCCTGGAAGAAATTTTATTCAAGCTCAGTCTTAAAGGACAAGCAGAGGTGGGGAAAAGGAGGAAAGGGCCACTTGGAAAGGAGACCCAGAGACATGAGAAAGTAAGATATGATTAACTTGTAGAGACGAGCCCATGGTTTCCCAGTTTCCCATGACCAGAATCTGTCAGACAGAGGTGGGAGCAAAGTTGTGAAGCAAGGCAAGGATTAGGTGAGAAGGGCCATGTATGCCTTGCTGGAATTTCTAAGGCCTTGGAAATTTATGGAACTATTTTAGTAAGTCAAGTAGATATTACCAATTATGAAGTTTAAAAGTTTTTTTAAACTAGTTTAGATTCATCCATTACTCAAGTTATAACTCACCCTCCTGCAGTCCTTTCTGGCTAAATGGGCCACTTCCAAGGTTGTGTCACATGGAAGTGCCTGCTGTTTTGATCTCTTCCTTGTCCCACAAGAATATCTTCATTTTCTCCCTTCTCACTTGCTCCCTCCATAATTAATTAGAAATTTGATGACTAAGGGTGTGGTTCCTCTGTCAAATCCTGAAACATATGGATGTTTACAGCAACATGAGGCCACTGACATGGTTCTGGCAGGAGAGGGAGGGTAACCAACCTGAGCCACATGGTTTGTGAGCTCTCACCTACTACGCATACTTCGCTTTTCCCAAGCTAAACTCCTCACTCACTCACTGTCCCTTCTATTCCCATACCTCTTCTCCTGGTAGTCTTTTCCTCTGAATTCCTTCCCTATCCTCTTCCAGGAAAATCCTCCAACTTAAATCCTAATTCAGTTTCATGACTACCGTATTGATTTTCCTCTCCTTAGAACAACTATATCACTTGTGGTCTGCACCACACAATTCAGCACTTAATTATATACCATCCAGAATTGTCTACCATTGCTTTATTGTGCAATAATTTTGTCTGTTAATCTGAATTGTGAACTACTTGATAACTTTTCAATCTGCATTAAAGTGTAAGCACCCTGGAATTAGAAACTTGTTTTATCAATTTCTGTGTCACAGTGATAGCATATCCTAGATTATTAGAAAATATTTGTTAAATTAATTGATTACAGTGATACATGTAGAGACTATTTGACTCAGCATCCCTTACACCCCCTTAATTTGGTAACACTTCCACCTTCCTGGTCACAGAGTGGACCATGACTCAGACTGAAGCAATCATAGATCTCCAGGACACTAATGAGTCCTTCCCATTGAATTCTCAAACTGGATCTGTGAGAGAGAAGCTCTTTTTCTTTCTTTTTGGTCAAGGACAGATAAGTCATCGATTTTGAAAGAACTTGTGTCTATAATAGCACAGAGCTCAGAGTACTCTGAGGCTGCCTGAAGTCTTTATTTAGAATAGTTAGTGGCTTGTGCTCATAGAAGAGCTTCTAAATGCAGGAAAGCCCCTCTTACCTTGTTTTACTGATATTCTCCCAGTAGCTTCCTATTTGCTTCTAAATAATTCAATATTTCATAAATTACTTATAATTCTTCTGTGGGCTAATTATATATGCCTCATTGTTTGAAATCTTCCTAGTTTGTTTGTGCTCTTCTCATGATTAATTCTTTTATTTCTTCAGTTTTTGTTTTTGTTGTTTGCTTAATTTTGATGTTATCAGGGTATTAGCAACAGTAGTTTCTCTCACTCTTAGGAGGATGTGTCCTCCAGAATTAGGTTGCCTAACTGTTAATCCCAGGTATATCACCTCCTAATTGCACCTTTGGGCAAGGTATTTAGCCTTGTTAAATCATAGTTATTAATTCCTAACCCATGTAGTGGTTGTGGTAATTAAATGAGATCATTTATGTTAATTACCTAGAACATTATAGGTACTTAGTAAAAAGTTAGCTATTCTTATTAATTTTTTTATTCTTATTATTGATACTCATGAAAATTTTTGGATATGAGTGGTTTGATATATTTCTAAGACTATTTTTTGTTGGTGCCACAGATTGAACCCAGGGCCTTACACATGCTAGACAAATGCTTTACTGTGAGCTATACTCACAGCCCTGAAATTGGCTTATAATGACCAATTCCTAAGTAAACTGTCAGTTACCTGAAACTAAGTCTGTTTCTTATACATCTTTGTATTACTAGCACTTAGCACTCTCCCTGACACGTTAGAAATGTTTCTTGAATAAATGAATGAATAATTGAAAAAATATCAAATGATTTGGAAGAAGCTGAGGTTACTATCTATGATATCAACTCAAATGAGACATAAACACCCATAGCTTCCCTATGTAACCCATAGTATTCACACACTTCTTATATCTAATTAGAATATTTTAAGCTCTGATGAACATGAATATCAATTAAATGAAAATTGAACTTTTTCTTTTTTTTGGTCCTGGGGATTGAACCCAGGGCTCTTACCACACTAGGCAAATGTTCACCACTGAGCCACATCTCCAGCCCTGTACTCTGCTTTTTGAAGAGAGAAACAAATCAAAAGAAAGGTTGATATTTCAGACTTGTTTTGAAAGTAATAGTGAGAATATATCCTTCAATCAGTCTAAATTCTGTCTTCTTTGGTACAGTGCTGCTCAACAAAAACTAAACATCACAAAAAAGACTTGGAGACTGAAAGACCCAGAATCATTAAAGAAAGACTGAATTTAGAAATTAGGAAAGTAAATTCACATTTTAGAAAATTTCTTTAACATGCTCAACTTTATTGGAAGTCAAGAAGTATAAATTAAGATGGGATATTATTAAGTACCTTGCCTGAATGACTAACATAAAAGAATGAAATTACCAAGTGTCAGTAAGGGTGCAAAACAACAAAAGCTCTAATGCTTTGCTAGTGGGAGTGTAAATATGGGCTACAATTAAGAAATACTGTTTGGCATTATCTACAAAAGTTGAAAATATGCATGCTTTGTTTCAGTAATAAATAATTTCATTCCTAGGTATGAGAATTTTATTCCTAATAGCTCCTAATTGTATATGCTCCAGATTTTCACCGAGAGTATAATTTGTGGTATATATAAACCTATTAATATATTATCCAATAAAGAAAATTAATAAAGGAAAGGTATACCCAAAAGCATTGGTGAATTTCACAAACAAAACATTAAGAAATAAATGCCTCCTGGATGATTTCATTTATATAAAGTTCAAAAACAAGCAAAATATTCAATGTGAAAGGTAAGACCAGGGATCCTTTTGAGGAAGAGGAAGAGTAGTAACTGCAACTGAGCAGAGATGGGGGCTCAAGAGTGCTATCTCAGGTGGTAGTTACACAGATGTTTCTGGGTCAAAATTCAATGAGTCGTCTGTTTATGTTTCTATGTTTTAACCCTTGTCAATATTGGTCTTATACTATACAATAAAATGAATTTTAAAAAATAAAAAAAATCCTTTAAAAGATCTAAAATTAGAAGGATAACTTTATATTGCATTCACATTAATTAAGACTTTCTGTTCATTTTTAACCTTTAAAGTCTATTATTTGTTTTCTTTCAAAGGTATAAATGGTACGTTTGTTCATTATTATTACTTGGTTTAACTTGTTCATTTTATTCTTTATTTTAAAATTTAGCTGAAAGATCCATCTGTGTGCTCTTTGTTGTGGCTTTTATCCTATGACAAGTATTTTTTTATTATAAGTTATATAGATTTAATCATTATAGAAGTATAAAAGAGAAAGTTCAAAATGACCCAAAATGCCACTTTCCACAGTCAACCACTAACTTATTAACAGTGTAAGACACAGTCTGCTGAATTGCTGTTGATACACATACATGCATAGTGGTTAAACATGTAACAATATATTGTTACTATTTCTTTACAAAAATGTGACTAAATATTACTCAGCCATAATGAAGAAATAAATTAGGCATTTGAAGGTAAATGGATGGAACTGTAAACTATCATGCCAAGTGAAGTAGGTTAATCCCAAAAAACCAAAGGCCTAATGTTCTCTCTGATATGTGGATGCTAACACACCATAATGGGGGGGGTGAGAATAGAAGTTCATTGGATTAGGAAAAGGGGAATGAAGGGAAGGGAGGGAGGATGGGAATGGGAAAGACAGTAGAATGACTCAGACATAACTTTCCTATATTCATATATGAATACATGACCAGTGTAACTCCATATCATGTACAACCACAAGAATGGGAATACATATACTCCATGTATGTATAATATGTCAAAATACATTCTACTGTCATGTGTAACTAAAAAGAACAAATTTTAAAATTCTCTGCATTTTATTTAGATATTTACTCAATTATTAATTTATTTAGTAATTTTTTCATGTAGGCTTATAGCAATCTAATCCATTCCTTTTAACATCTATGAGATATTATATTGTATTACTTCATTACCATTTATTTAACCATCCTATTGGATTTTTACAATATAGAACCATGTGGCCTTAAACAAGTTACTTTAACTCTTCATTCCACAAATTTCTCTGTTATAAAACACATAGCCGAGGTTTCAAGATGGCGGCCTAGAGGGTGGCTGCATTTCATGTTGCTCCAGGACTCAGGATTCAAAAGAGGAGATATTGAGACGCTTGGGACCAACTCAAAGCAGCCGGGTGACTCTCACCCCCTGGGGAGGCATCCCGGATGGGACGGTGGTCCCGGAACGCAGGAAACTTTGTGAAGTAGAACTGCCGGCGAGACGCCCCTCCCCCCGCTGGAGCAGTGAACTCGGACAGCTGGGAGCGCCGTAAAGGAGGCCACTCGGCACAGCGATGGGACTCGGAGCAACCACTGGGGCTCCGGCGGCTGCCCAGGGGAAGAGTGGCGAGGAGAGCTGTGTGGACTCAGGACACCGGGGCCTGCCCTGAGGAGGAGGAGGAGGAGCGTGGCCACTTGGATTCGGAGTGACTGCACCAGAGCTACAGGCGGTTGCCAGAGGAGAAGCTGCGCGGCGAGCTGTCTGGACTCAGAACGACGCTTCTGAACCCCGGGGCCTGTCCTGAGGACGAGGAGGAGGAAGAGGAGCGTGGCCGCTTGGATTCAGGGTGACTACACCAGAGCTACAGGCGGTTGCCAGAGAAGGGGCTGCGTGGCGAGTTGTTTGGACTCAGACCACTTCTGAACCCCGGGGCCTGCCCGGAGGAGTAGGAGGAGGAGGAGGAGGAGCGCGGCGGGTCGTTTGGACTCCCAGTGACTGCATTAGCGCTCCAGGCGGCTGCTCAGAGGAGAAGGCGAGTGGTGAGTTGTTTGGACTTAAAGTGACAGCTCCTGAACACAGGGGGGCTGCCTGGAGGAGAAGCATGGTGGGACGCTTGGTCTTGAGTGGCCGCACCAGAGCTCCGGGCGGTTGCCCAGAGGACCCGTGCTGCGGGTCACGTGGACTCAGAGCCAGTCAGAGCGACCGCTCCTGAACACCCCGGGGGTTATCTGGAGAAGGAGGAGGAACGGGGAGGGTCACTTCGACTCGGAGTGATTGATTGCCCAGGGCTACGGGTGGTTGGTGGAGGTGGAGGCACGCAGTGAGTTTCTTGGACTCCGAGTGACCCCACCGGAATACTGGGCGGCTGTCTGGAAGAAGAGGCGTGTCGCAGGTCTCTGGAATTCAGAGCGATTGTACAGGGCCCCAGGTGGCTGCTCAGAGGAGGGGCCGCATAGCCAGGCGATTAGGTGCAGAGCAGGGTCCCAGGATCTAGGAGGCTTCTTGGTGGAAGAGCCGCACAGAGACAGGCTTAGGGCGGAGCGAAGGTTCCAGCCCTGCGGGCAGATTCTCTGAGGAAGGGCAGCCTAAGGAGAGTCATCTGCAAAGGGTGAGGCTCCCAGGCCCAGGAGGTAGGGCCGGGCCCCTGGGAACTTTGCAGAGGAAGGCAGCCCAGCCCAGGCGGTAGCTGTAAATTGAGGGGAACCTCTAGGAGGGAACTGACCAGCGAGACCTCCCCACCAGGTGAGTCTTCCCTGCTGGGTGTGGTTTCCCCACAAGGACGGTAAAAGCAGAGACTCAGGCCCAAACAGGCCTGGCCTCAGCCCACAGCCTAGGTCCCCTTTGGATGACCATTGGTCAACAAGTGGAGGCACCTCTGCCCACTAGCAGGGATTATACCCCACCTGAAGGCCACCACTCCTAGAGAGGCAGCTTCCTTGTGGAGCACCACATTATCAACTTCCTCCAAGACATCAGCCTACTGAAGGCTAAGGGGGGATATATATAGAAATCTTCAGGGACATTGTAAGTCAATAGAGGAAATCTGCAATATCTCAGCAGTCCTCTGATACCTGAACAATATGAGAAAACAAGGAAAGAAAATGCTGCAAACAAATCTAGATGTTACATCAATAAAACCCAGTGACAGCATGGCAGAAGAAATGACAGAAAAGGAGTTCAGAATGTACATAATTAAAATGATCAGAGAAGCAAACGATGAGATGAAAGAGCAAATGCAAGCATTGATTGATCGCACCAATCGACAGTTAAAAGAGCAAATACAGGAAGCAAAAGATCATTTCAATAAAGAGTTAGAGATATTGAAAAAAAAACCAAACAGAAATCCTTGACATGAAGGAAACAATAAACCAAATTAAGAACTCCATAGAAAGCATATCCAATAGGATAGAACACCTGGAAGACAGAACCTCAGACATTGAAGACAAAATATTTAACCTTGAAAACAAAGTTGAACAAACAGAGAAGATGGTAAGAAATCATGAACAGAATCTACAAGAACTATGGGATATCATGAAAAGGCCAAATTTAAGAATTATTGGGATTGAGGAAGGTGTAGAGAAACAAGCCAAAGGAATGAACAACCTATTCAATGAAATAATATCAGAAAATTTCCCAAATCTGAAGAATGAAATGGAAAATCAAGTTCAAGAGGCTTATAGGACTCCAAATACACAAAATTACAACAGACCCACACCAAGGCACATTATAATGAAAATACCGAACATACAAAATAAAGACAGAATTTTAAAGGCTGTGAGAGAAAAGAACCAAATTACATTCAGGGGGAAACCAATACGCATATCAGCAGATTTTTCAATCCAGACCCTAAAAGCTAGAAGGGCCTGGAACAACATTTTTCAAGCTCTGAAAGAAAATGGATGCCAACCAAGAATCTTATACCCAGCAAAACTTACCTTCAAATTTGACGATGAAATAAAATCCTTCCATGATAAACAAAAGCTAAAAGAATTTACAAAAAGAAAGCCAGCATTACAGAACATTCTCAGCAAAATATTCCATGAGGAAGAGATGAAAAACAAAGAAGCAAATCAGCAAAGGGAGGAATTATCCTAAAGGAATTGTCAAATAAAGGGGGAAACAAGTTGTGTCAAACAAATAAATAAACAAAATTTTAAAAATGAACCAAATGACCGGGAAACCAAATCATTTCTCTATAATAACCCTGAATGTTAATGGCCTGAATTCATCAATCAAAAGACATAGACTGGCAGATTGGATTAAAAAGAAAGATACAACAATATGTTGCCTGCAAGAGACTCACCTCATAGAAAAAGATACCCATAGACTAAAGGTGAAAGGATGGGGAAAAACATACCATGCACATGGACTCAGCAAAAAAGCTGGAGTATCCATCCTCATTTCCGATAATGTGGACTTCAAGCCAAAGTTAGTCAGAAGGGATAAAGAAGGTCATTTCATACTGCTTAAGGGAAGCATAAATCAGCAAGATATAACAATCATAAACATCTATGCCCCAAACAGTGGCTCATCCATGTATGTCAAACAAATCCTTCTCAATTTCAGAAACCAAATAGACCACAACACAATAATACTAGGTGATTTTAACACGCCTCTCTCACCACTGGACAGATCTTCCAGACAAAAATTGAACAAAGAAACCATAGATCTCAATAACACAATCAATAATTTAGACTTAACGGACATTTATAGAATATACCATCCAACCAAGAGTGAATACACTTTCTTCTCAGCAGCACATGGATCCTTCTCTAAAATAGACCATATATTATGCCACAAAGCTAATGTTAGCAAATACAAGAAGATAGAGACACTACCATGTATTCTATCAGATCATAATGGATTGAAGTTAGAAATAAATGAAAGAGTAAAACACAGAAACTATTCCAACATCTGGAGATTAAACAATATGCTATTATATGATGAATGGATAACAGAAGATATTAGGAAGGAAATTAAAAAATTCTTAGAGGTAATGAGAACAAAGAAACATCATATCAAAATGTCTGGGACACTATGAAAGCAGTACTTAGAGGGAAATTTATTTCATGGAGCGCATTTAATAAAAGAAGTAAAACTCAACAAATAAACGAACTAACACTACAGCTCAAAGCCCTAGAAAAAGAAGAACAGAACAGCACCAAAAGTAGTAGAAGACAGGAAATAGTTAAACTCAGAGCTGAAATCAATGAAATTGAAACAAAAGAAACAATACAAAAAATTGACAAAATAAATAGTTGGTTCTTCGAAAAAATAAACAAAATTGATAAACCTTTAGCCACACTAACAAAGAGAAGACGAGAGAAAACCCAAATCACTAAAATTCGGAATGAACAAGGAAATATCACAACAGACAGGATTGAAATACAAAACATAATTAGAAGCTATTTTGAAAATCTATACTCCAACAAAATAGAAAATTTCGAAGACATCGACAGGTTTCTAGAGACATATGAATTGCCTAAACTGAACGAGGAGGACATACACAATTTAAATAGACCAATTTCAAGTACTGAAATAGAAGAAGTCATCAAAAGCCTACCAACAAAGAAAAGTCCGGGACCAGATGGGTTCTCAGCCGAGTTCTACAAAACCTTTAAAGAAGAGCTCATTCCAATACTTCTCAAAGTATTCCATAAAATAGAAGAGGAGGGAACCCTCCCAAACTCATTCTATGAAGCCAATATCACACTGATACCTAAACCAGACAGAGACACATCGAGGAAAGAAAATTTCAGACCAATATCCTTAATGAACATCGACGCAAAAATTCTCAACAAAATTTTAGCAAATCGCATACAAAAACATATTAAAAAGATAGTGCACCATGATCAAGTGGGTTTCATCCCAGGGATGCAAGGTTGGTTCAACATCAGGAAATCAATAAACGTAATTCACCATATTAATAGACTTAAAGTCAAGAATCACATGATTATTTCAATAGATGCAGAAAAAGCATTTGATAAAATACAGCACCCCTTCATGCTCAAAACACTAGAAAAAATAGGGATAGTGGGAACATTCCTTAATATTGTAAAGGCCATTTATGCTAAGCCCATGGCTAATATCATTCTAAATGGTGAAAAACTGAAAGCATTCCCCCTAAAAACTGGAACAAGGCAGGGATGCCCTCTTTCACCACTTCTATTCAACATCGTTCTTGAGACTCTGGCCAGAGCAATTAGACAAACCAAAGAAATTAAAGGGATACGAATTGGAAAAGAAGAACTCAAACTATCCCTGTTTGCTGATGACATGATTATATATTTAGAGGAACCTGGAAATTCCACCAGAAAACTCTTAGAACTCATAAGTGAATTCAGTAAAGTAGCAGGTTACAAGATCAATGCCCATAAATCCAACGCATTTTTATACATAAGTGATGAATCTTCAGAAAGAGAAATTAGGAAAACTACCCCATTCACAATAGCCTCGAAAAAAATAAAATACTTGGGAATCAATCTCACAAAAGAGGTAAAAGACCTCTACAATGAGAACTATACAACACTAAAGAAAGAAATTAAAGAACACCTTAGAAGATGGAAAGATCTTCCATGTTCTTGGATAGGAAGAATTAATATTGTCAAAATGGCCATACTACCTAAAGTGCTATACAAATTCAATGCAATTCCAATTAAAATCCCAATCACGTACCTTACAGAAATAGAGCAAGCAATTATGAAATTCATCTGGAAGAATAAGAAACCCAGAATAGCTAAAGCAATCCTTAGCAGAAAGAGTGAAACAGGGGGTATTGCAATACCAGATCTTCAACTCTACTACAAAGCAATAGTGACAAAAACGGCATGGTATTGGTACCAAAATAGAAAGGTAGATCAATGGTACAGAATAGAGGACACGGACACAAACCCAAATAAATACAATTTTCTCATACTAGACAAAGGTGCCAAAAATATGCAATGGAGAAAAGATAGCCTCTTCAACAAATGGTGCTGGGAGAATTGGAAATCCATATGCAACAGAATGAAACTAAACCCATATCTCTCACCATGCACGAAACTAAACTCAAAATGGATTAAGGACCTCGGAATCAGACCAGAGACCCTGCAGATTATAGAAGAAAAAGTAGGTCCAGATCTTCAACATGTCGGCTTAGGACCAGACTTCCTTAACAGGACTCCCATAGCACAAGAAATTAAAGCAAGAATCACCCGGCAGGGAAGACTCACCCGGTGGGGAGGTCTCATTGGTCAGTTCCCTCCTAGAGGTTCCCCTCAATTTACAGCTACCACCTGGGCTGGGCTGCCTTCCTCTGCAAAGTTCCCAGGGGCCCGGCCCTACCTCCTGGGCCTGGGAGCCTCACCCTTCACAGATGAATCTCCTTTGGCTGCCCCTCCTCAGAGAATCTGCCCGCAGTCCTGGAACCTTTGCTCCGCCCCTAAGCCTGTCTCTGTGCGGCTCTTCCACCAAGAAGCCTCCTAGATCCTGGGACCCTGCTCTGCACCTAATCACCTGGCTATGCGGCCCCTCCTCTGAGCAGCCACCTGGGGCTCCGTACAATCGCTGAGTCCCAGAGACTCGCCACACGCCTCTTCCTCCAGACAGCCACCCGGTATTCCGGTGTGGTCACTAGGAGACCAAGCAACTCACTGCGTGCCTCCTCCCACCAACCACCCGTAGCCCAGGGCAATCAATCACTCCGAGTCAAAATGACCCTCCCTGTTCCTCCTCCTCCTCCAGGTAACCCCCCTGGTGTTCAGGAGCAGTCACTCTGAGTGGCTCTGAATCCACGTGACCCGCTGCATGCATCCTCTGGGCAACCGCCTGGAGCTCTGGTGCGGCCACTCGAGACCAAGCGACCCACCGCGCTTCTCCTCCAGGCAGCTCCCCTGTGTTCAGGAGCGGTCGCTTTAAGTCCAAACAACTCACCAATCGCCTCCTCCTCTGAGCAGCCGCCTGGAGCTCTAATGCAGTCACTGCGAGTCCACACGACCCACAGCGCTCCTCCTCCTCCTCCTCCTACTCCTCAGGGCAGGCCCCGGTGTTCAGAAGTGGTCTGAGTCCAAACAGCTCACCACGCAGCCCCTCCTCTGGCAACTGCCTGTAGCTCTGGTATAGCCACTCCGAATCCAAGCAGCCGCGCTCCTCCTCCTCTTCGTCCCCAGGGCAGTCCAGTGTTAAGAAGCGTCGCTCTAAGTCCAAACAGCTCGCCGCACGGCTTCTCCTCTGGCAACTGCCTGTAGCTCTGGTGTAGTCACTCCGAATCCAAGTGGCCACACTCCTCCTCCTCCTCCTCAGGGCAGGCCCAGGTGTCCTGAGTCCACACAGCTCTCCTCGCCGCTCCTCCCCTGGGCAGCCACCGGAGCCCCAGTGGTTGCTCCAAGTCCCAGCGCTGTGCTGAGCGGCCTCCTCTATGATGCTCCCAGTTGTCCGAGTTCACTGCTCCAGCAGGGGGAGGGGCGTCTCGCCGGCAGCTCTACTTCACAAGTTCCCTACGTTCCAGGACTACCGTCCCATCCGGGATGCCTCCCCAATGGGAGAGACTCACCCGGCTGCTTTGAGTTGATCCCAAGTCTCTCAATTTCTCCTCTTTTGAATCCTGAGTCCTGGAGCAACATGAGATGCAGCCACCCTCTAGGCCGCCATCTTGAAACTCCCGGGAATACCATTTCACAGTGAATTGGGTGAAAGAGGGATTTCACTAAAGTTCAATATCAGTGAAAGTGTCTTAGAGACTCAGAATTTCAAGTGCATTGAGCAAAGAAGAAAGTACATTGGAGCCAAGCAGTGGTAGTGGCAGTAGCAGCTCTGGTTCACCACAGAGGGGAGGAATAACACAGAGAAACACAAATAAACAGATTTGGTGTGGAAAAAAACTGAGATAGAAAAGCAACCTGAACTTAGCTGATCCAGAGGCTGCTCTGTGAAATGGTGCTTGAAAAGGGCTCTGTATTTCTTAACTGGCATGCAAAGAGCTGAGGCAGAAGCCATTTGAGGAGGCCACACTGCAGCTGCTGCTACCAAAGCCAGAATATCATACTAAACATTGCCATATTGCCCAACAGGCTCCTGTCCTGTGTCTAGGATGTACCTAACAGAACATGAGGGAAACAGGCACAGGGAAGATTGTACCCAGGGGGATTCAATTCAGAAAAATGAAGGGAAGCCAATTCAGCTTTTCCTTTAAGTCTGGTGGTTCATGTGACCAGCTGAAGAGGGTTAGGAATCTGAACAAGTGGGCATAAATATACTCAGGGACTAAACTTGGGGAGTCTGTGTTTGTGGGCAGCAATGTGTAGACAATTGACTCCTCTGCCACACAAGTAGAATTCCTGGGAGGCTTCTGAGATCCAGACTCCCAGGAGAGACTGGCATCTGCCTGGCCCTAGGGGTATGCTGATCTAATCTCTCCAGAACAGATACTGTCCAACAAAGCCCCTAAAGCCTGATTAGAAGTAAGCCCCAGCTACTGGAACTCCCCTCATAGAACTCTGCAGGCAGCCCCACCCTGGGAGTTCACTGATATGCTCTGTAAGGACAAAACTCCAGTTGACATATGTCCCACTCCATCTTATCTTATACAGGTGATAAAGGAAGCTGACAGCTGTTTCAACCAGCTTCAGTCTTAGACCACTTCACTTGGCAGCTCAGTGAGCAACATAAAAAGAGGAAGGGGTTAATATCCCCCAGCCCTTGCACACACGCACTCACTCTCTCTCTCCGTACATAGACCAAGAAGAAATGGAAAGAAGGACAGTCGGGCATAGGCAGTGAACACTCACTCTCTGACTGTTTTGACCACTTCAGTAGAGACAATTCCTTCGTTTTTCTTTAAGAATCTTTTTTCCATTTTTTTCTTTCTTTTTTCCCCCATTGGTATTCTTGCTGTGCTGATTGGTTCGGTGACATATATATACACATACATATCTGTTTTTTTTTTTCTCGTTTATGGCATTTTTAAAATGCCAAAAGGAAAAATGTTATTTTTCCTTGCCTTATCATTTGAAGTTTTGAGTTTTTGTTTGCTTATTTTGTTTTTGTCTTGTTTTGTTTTTGTTAAATCTTTCTGTTTTTTTTCCTTTCTTCTCCTGCTAACAGTCTACTTCTCTTGTTCTTTCTTTCTCTCTCCCTTTACTTTGTTTTTTCCTATTTTTCTCCTCCTTCATTATAAACATTACTTGCTACATCTCTTCTACATTCTCTGTATTAACTTTTTTGGACTTTTTAAACTCACTTATTCTTCTTTGTTGTTGTTGTTGTTGTAATTGGTTTTGTGGATTTAACCTAGGAGCACTTAACCACTAAACCACATCCCCAGCCCATTTTATTTTTTATTTTGAGACAGAGTATCACTAAGTTTCATAGGGCCTGCTAAATTGCTAAGGCTGACTTCGAACTTGCAATCCTCTTGCCTCAGCCTCCTGAGCTGCTGGGATTACAGGCATGCATCAACACATTTGGCTCCTAGCCCTTTGTATGTTTATTTTGAGACAAGGTGTTGCTAAATTGCTTCGGGACTTGCTAAATTACTGATACTGGCCTTGAACTTGCAATCCTCCCGCTTCAGCCTCCCTAGTCACTGGGATTACAGGTGTGAGCCACCATGCCTTGCTTGTAAACTCTCTTCTACCTTCCTATCACATTTTCCTTTTTCTTAACTATATTTTTACCATCTTTGGGAACTAATTGGTTTATATAACTCCTGCCTCCACCATTCATGGGGTTGAAGTTATTACTGCTGTGAATAACATAGTCGACCTCTACCATTTGCTTTAAAGCCAGATCTAGTTCATGGTTATTATTATTTTTGCTATTGACAACTGCTGGTCCCACCATTCCTGGGGTTTTTATTTTGTTATTAATGTTGTAAATGTCATAGTAGGAACCTGGTATTTATTTTAATGCTGTATATTGTTTGCATTGTTTGTTACTATCATTTGTTTCCCCCATCCTGTGAGGTGCTGGGGATATACAGAGATACTACAAGTTCACAGGGAGAGACTCCGCTGCTGAACTAAACTCAGACAAAAGATTGCACACTTTGCTCTACATACAAATTAATGACATTCAAACATCAGCTATACTTCAATACAAAGAATAGAAGTGACAGAAATCCAAGCCAATGACTAGGCCCCAAGTACAAATGCCTACAGGTGGGCTTCAGGTTCCACTCATGGACATCCACTGCTACATCAAAAACAGAGAATTAACACAAAGACTGTGGATATCACACCTATAAGGGGGTTTCAATCTAGATCACTCTAGCACACTTTGGCAAAAGAAGTCTGTGCCCTAAAAAGGCCCACATATAAGAGTGGAAAAGAAATTCATATCCCAACAGATGCATAAAATCCAACACAGGAATACAAGAAACATGAAAAATCAAGGTAATACAACACCTCCTAAACTTCATAATTACCAGCAACTGACCTCAAAGATACTGAAGTGGACAAAATACCAGGTTAGAACTCAAAAGAATAACTCATAAAAATGATCAATAAAATTCCAAAAGAACACAGAAAAACAATTGAATGAATTAAGGAAGTCAGTACAAGAAATGAATGTTAGAGATAGAAATATTGAAAAATAACCAAACAAAAATCATGGAAATGAAAATCCCAATAAATCAAATAAAATGTTCACCTGAAAGTCTAGTAGAACAGACCAAACAGAAGACAGAATCTCAGAGCTGGAAGACAATGGCCAGCCTTGAACATTTGCAGAGTATTAAAGAAAAGAAAATAGGACTGCGGATATAGCTCATTTGGTATAGAAGGTCCTGGGTTCAATCTCTAGCACCAAAAAAGAAAAAGAAAAAAAGGAAAGAAAAGAAGTAACTATTATTAGAATATATTTAAAAAAAAAAACTCTGGGACAACATTAAGAGACAAAATTTAAGATAGGAATTGAGGAGGGTTGTGAGATGCTGGCTAATGGAATGGATAGCATCTTCATGGAAATAATAGAAAATTTTCCAAACCCTGAGAATAAGATGAACATCCAGATACAGGAGGCACTCAGAACTCCAAAAAGACAAGCTCAAAAAAGAACTTCTCTACAATACATTATAATTAAAATGGCTAACATGCAGATCAAGAATAGAATTCTAAAAACCTCAAGAGAAAGATGTCAGGTCACATTTAGAGTCAAGCCAGTTAGAATTACTTTCAGTTTCTCAGCACAATCTCTAAAAGCCAGGAATGCTTGAAAGGATGTGTTCCAGTTCTGAAAGAAAATAACAAACTAAGATTATTATGTCCAGCAAAACTATCCTCCAAAATCAAAAAGGAAGTAAAAACCTTCTAAGGCTGGCAGAAACTTAAAGAATGTGTTCATCAACAGATGGATGGATGGATAAAGAAATTGTGATATATATATATGAAATTTATTCAACCATAAAGAAAACTGAAATTATGTCATTCACAGGAAAATGGATGGAACTTGAGGCTATTACATTAAGTGATATAAGCCAGACTCAGAAGGCCAAGGGTCACATGTTTTCTCTCATTTGTAGAAGCTAGAACATAAAAAAGGAAAAGAGAGGTGGGGGGCAAGCACATGAGAAGCAAAGGGAGATGAGTAGAATAGAGGAAAGGGACTAGGTGGTGGGAGGAGGGGAGAATGGAAAAGTGCTGGAGAGGGATATTGGCCAAATTATATTGTTATATTGTGCACATGCACCAATATATAACAACGAATCTCACCATTATGTACAACTATAATGCACCAATAAAAAATGGGGAAAAACAACTGCATTTCTATAATTGGAAAAAAATTCTTAGTACATTAAATTTTTAAGAAATACCTTTTGCAAATAATAAAATGTGAAGTACTTAGAACTAAATCTTTTTCTAAGTTTTGTTTTGTTTTTGGGGGTGGTTGTTTGCATTAGTGGTACTATAGATCAAACCTAGGCTTCCCAGGCAAATACTATAACTCTGACTTATAACCTCAACCTCTTAGAAATAAATTTTAACAAAAAGATGTATAGAATATTTATTGGGAATATTTAAAACTCCTTTTTAATATAGCTTAAGATATAATTAAATGGTACATATTAATGAATAGAACATTGAGTATCATTAGGGTTTCAGTTCTCCCCAAACTGAATCATCAATGAAATGCCAGCTTTTTTTTTTTTTTTTTTTTTGGCGGTACTGGGGATCAAACCCAGGGCTTTGGGCTTGACAGGAAAGCGCTCTACCAACTGAGCTATCTCCCCAGCCCGAAATTCCAGCTTTTAATGAAACTTGACAAATTGATTCTTTATTGTGTGTATACATACATACATATATATATCAATAACATATATGAAACATACATAAGGTTGTATACACATATAATCTTGAATATTCGCATACATAAAAGAGGTTGATATGTAATAAAGCTAAGATTTTGCCTTGGCAGATATTAAGATGGTTTATAAAATTATTCTAATTAAGATAGTATCATATTGATAAATTATCTAGTCTAGAACATATTAAAGAGCCCAGAAACAGAAAACCACATGAAAATTTGATATTGGCCTGGCTGTCATGGAAAAACAGTGCAAAAGAATAAATCTAAATCATTAAGTCATACTCAAACTATCAGTATTCTATATTGGGAAAAAATGAAATTAGATCCTTACCTCACACCATTCATAATAATATGTATAAGATAAATTAAAGACCTAAATATAAAAGGTAATACTTAAAACTTTTAGAAGAAATTATATATAAAAAGATTTTTATGAATGGGATGGGGAAGAGACAGAAGGATTTCCTAAATGAGAAATGAAGTTTGTTAACCATTATATAAAAGATTGATAAGCATCACCATAAAATTAAAAATTTCTGCTCATCAAAAGACATCATGAAGAAATTTACCAAATAACTGCATTTCAAACTTATTTTTTAAATTCATTTTTATTGTAAACAAATGGAATACATCTTGTTTCTGTTTATACATGAAGTAGAGGCATACCGTTTTTGTAATCATACATTTACCTAGGGTAATAGTTTTCGATCCATTCTGTTTTTTTTTTCCTTCCCCACCAACCCCTGCATTTCAAACTTTTATGAGCAATAAAGGGTTGATATGGGGAATAAATAGTATGAAGCCTATTCACAAAGTGGACTACCATACAGTAATGAAAATGAAACATAGCTACCTTTAACAACGTGAATGAATCTTTTCATAATAGGGAAAAAATCAGGTAAACAAAGGAATACACAAAATGATGCTTTTTATAAAGCTCAAATAAAACTAAAAAAATAAAATATTATTTAAAGCACTAAAACTATTTTTAAAATAAAACAAATGAGTTAGGCATGGTGGCATATACCTGCAGCTACTCAGGAAGCTAAGGCAGGGGGATTGCAAATTCAAGGTAGCCTGAGAAATTTAGCAAGATGCTATCTCAAAATAAAATAAAAAGGGCTGGGGATGTAGCTCAGTGATATAAGCCCCTGGTTCAATTCCCTAGACTGCAAAAAAATACAAAATAAAAGGAAAGGAAAGGAAAGAAAGGAATGATAAAAACAAAATTCAGTGTGGTAAGGTTTCCTCTGAAGGCGATCCAGGAAAAGCATACAGATGGCTCAGTGGTGTTAATGATATTCTACATCTTAAGTTTAAAAAAAAGAATTCATGAGTGTCCATTTTGTTATACTTCATAGCTTACAAATATATTGCATGTCTTCGTTTACATATAATAAAAATTTTTATAATAGATTTCTAAAGACTGGCTAAGTAGTAAATATGACAAAACTGAAAAGACCACTGTGATCAACACACTTTGGCATCCAGGGAGCATCTGTCCAGGTTGACAACAGTCTGCACTTGATGGGTATGTAAGTCTTTCAACCAGTTACAAATCAACCTAATGATGCTGTCAACTAGTCTACATTTCTCAGCCATGTACACAAGGATATCAGGTTCCCTTTCTAAGTGCTCACAAACCATCTGTTTAATATTTCCTCCCAGAGTTTGTCAGGGATCGATGTCAAGCTCCTTTGGAAAGGTATTTTATCCATATGTGTTCTCAGGAAACACCAAATGTTAACAACCCAAACAAAGAAGATAAGGATTCATTGCATCTTAAAGGATTCCAGAAAGAATTGGGGGTTGGTGGAAGTACCTTCTGGGCTTCAGTGCTGTTGTCAGACTCCAGATATTTTTCCCCTTCCAGTGTCTTAGAAAATAGACCAGAAAACACAGTTGTTCACTGAGTTTGTCTTTAATAATTGTTTTGAAGTCATTTCCCTGTGGCATTAAGCCTAAATTAAAACTACTATTATGTATCTACCATATTGTCTATCCACTATTGTGTATCCACTCAACATTTAGTTTTGATAGCTATATATACCCATAAATCATCATGACAATCAAAATACAAAACATTTTCATCATCCCCAAAAGAATTCTTTTGCCCCTCTATACCCACCCTTTATCCCCAGTATAGACCACTGATCTACTTCCCATCTGTAGATTAATTTGCATTTTATATGAGTGGAATCATATATACATCTTTTGTGACTGCACTTTTTAATTCAGATTTTGAGGTTCATCCATGCTGTTTATATCAGTATTACTTTCTTTTTATTGTTGAGTAGTAGAATTTTGCATGAATATATCACATTTTGTTTAACCATTTACCTGTTAATAGACATTTTGGTAGTTTCCAATTATTAACTATTGTTAATAAAGCTGCTATGAGTATCCATACATAAATCTTTATGCAGATCTGTTTTAATTTCTCTTGGATCTTACCTTATGGTTCATCTTTTCCTGTTCAGTTACTTTCAACCCATTTGTGTTTTTATACTTATAGTATATATCTCTGAAGACATCATGTAATTGGAACTTGCTTTTTATCCATTTTGATAACCTCTGAGTTTTATTTGTAATGTAAAGTCCACTAACATTTACCTTAAGTTTGGTTGGATTTAGGTCTACTATTTTATTTTTTGTTCTTGTTAATCTTTTTCCCCCTTCTTTCCTGCTTTTATTTTTTTGGGGGGGGCAGATTATTTGAATATTTTTAGAATTCCATTTGGACTTCTCTACTATCATTTAGTTATTAATCTTTGCGTTATTTTTAGTGACTTCTCTAGGGATTGCATTATATATTCTTAACTTTTCATGGTCTACTTGAAGTTTATACAGTATCACTTAATATAAAATGTAGAAACTTCTTAGGGATTAAACCATTTTTAACTTTTTTACAGCCTACTTAGAATTAATGTACCATTTTGTGCAAAATATAGAAACTTTGAATTATGTAGGTCTGTTTACCAGCTCCCATACACATACATTGTCTTTTATGCTGTAGTCATCTTATGTATTACATCTATATTATAAACTCCACAAGACAGTTTTTTAAGTTTTGCTTTATACAAACATATATATTTTAAAGAAATTAAGTAAAAAGTAATCTCTTATATTTACCCACATGTTTGCCATTTCCAGTGCTCCTCATTCATTCCTAAAGATTCAGGTTTCCCTTGGCTATGATTTCCTTCAGCTTAAAGAGCCTAGCTATTATAGTATGACTCTGGTGGCAACAGATTCTCTTATTTATCTGAAAGTGTCTATTTCATCTTCATTCTTGAAAGATATTATTCTTGTTCTATTTCACCTTCATTCTTTTTTTTATTTTTCCAGTTGTCAATGGACCTCTATTTTATTCATTTATTTATATGCAGTGCTGAGAATTGAACCCAGTACCTCATACATGATAGGCAAGCACTCTACCTCTGAGCCACAACCCCAGCCCCTCACTTCATTCTTGAAAGATATTTTTCTTGTATATAGAATTATGGATTGACAGAATGTTTCTTTCTTTCTTTCAGTACTTGTAAGATGTTACACTGTCTTCTTGCCTCCCATGGTCCTTAAGTCATTTTTCTCTGTATGTAAAGATCACTCTTCTGGCTACTTTCAAGAAGTTTCTATTTATATTTGCTTTTCAGTGGCTTGATAACAATGTGACTAAGCATGAATTTCTTCTAATTTGTCCTATTTGGAATTAACTGAGCCTCTGGAATCTTTAATTTATATCCCTAACCCAAGTTTGGAAATTTTCTATTATTCCTTCAAATATTATTTCTGCCTCATCCTTTCCATTCTCTCCTTCTGAGAGTCAGTTATCACATGTTAACATAGTTCCACAAAGCCCAAGGTTCTGTGGCTATTTTTTGTTTGCTTTGTCCAAACTCTTTTCTCTCTTCTTTGAATGGATCTCTATTGATCTAAGTCACTGACTCTCTCATCTTCATTCTGCTTTTAAGCCTTTGTAGTGACTTTTTGTTGTTGTTGTTGTTGTTGTTGTTGTTTAGATATTGTATTTTTTAGTTCTAAGATTTCTATTTGGTTCTTTTTTTATACTTCCTATTTATTGATATTTCTCATCTCTTCATTTTTTTTCTTCCCACATTTTTATTGGTGTATTATTATCTCTTATACTTATGAACATATTTTCCATTCCTTGTTGAGCATAATTCTGTTAGTTTAAAGTCTTTATCTGCTGAATCTAACGTCTTTATCATGTTTGGATTTGTATTTGTCAATTTGTATTTTCCTTTGAGACTAGGTCATAGTTTTCTATCAATAACATGTGGATTGTATTTTGTGAATTTATGTTATACAGACTCTGGATTCTATTATGTTGCCCTGAAAAATGTTCATTTCATTTCATTTCATTTTCAGACAATTAACTTGGCTAGACTCAGACTTCAACCTGTTGTGCCTGCAGTAATTGGTCTCATTCTTCAAGCCTGAACCATAAGCTGCTTTCAGTTTGCCCCATACATTTGTAATAGCTGGGTGCCTGGACTGAACACATAATTTAGGGCATTGGGGCTCAAGTACTCTCATTGATTTCTTCCTTACTCTCTGAAGGCCCTCCTAACCCTGGCTCCTTTCCCTGGCAAGGATAATAAAAGAGGCTTCTCTATCAAAGTTTGCCATGACTGCAGTCACCATCAAGGCAAAAATGTAAAAAAATAAACAAACAAACAAAAAAAAAAAAAAACACAAAAAAACGGGGCTCTCATTCCTCACTGGTCACTTATTCCAAGTTTCAACTCCTCTCCAAAATCTATCCACCTTAATTCTGTCTCAGAGTTAATATTGCCCAGAATTCATAGCCATAATTTTCAAAAAGACCAGTTTGTTATGCACTGGAACCTAACCAGACTGGAAATTTCTTATTCACCCTTGATCAGTTTGTTTCTTTCTTTTTACCTCCTTTTCTACCTTCTATTCAGTTCAATAAATTCAAGTTCTCTATTTATTTCTCTATCTTTAGGAGACAATGACTTAAAATTTCTTTTGATTAAATCCCAACTCTTTTTCTCTTCTCGCCTTATCCCCCAACATGCATAGACACATTTGTTTTACTAGAAAAATGACTTCTGTTGCTGCCACCCAACCTGCGGACAATCTGGCCACTTTTGTGTATGAAATTAGCCCTATCATGTACCTAGCACTAACTCACTAGTTAGTACAGTGCAAAAATTAATTGGGGCTAAGCTATTTACATATTCAGTGTCCAGAAAGAGATTCAAGTATAGATATAAATTTAATATAAGATGAAGGTGACATCTCAAGTCACTAGGGAAAAGATGGACTTGTTCAAAAAATGTTGTTGGAACAACTGGTTGGTCATTTAGAAAAGATCCCAAATGAAACAGATTTAAATGTAAAGAATGATATTTTAAAATACTGAAAGAAAACATTAGTGAATTCTTAGCATAAGAAATTATTTTCTAACTATGACTCAAAACCCAGGTGCAATAAAGAAAAGGTTTATTTGACTATATAAAAACACTGAACTACATAAAAATCAAAAATCTTAACATGAACAATATCAAAAGACAACTGAAAGTCTAGGGCAAGTATTTGTGATTTATATTAAGGGGAGGTAAGGAAAGACTAGTATCTCTAACATACAAGGAACACTTAAAAATGGAGAGGAAAAGAGACGAAAAACAAAATGAACAAAAGCATGAACAGATAATTCAAAAACAGATTTTTAAAGGATCCTTAAACAGATGAAAATATGCCCAACTTTGCCAATAATAAAAGAAATGAAAATTAAGACTACACCAAAATGTCATTTCCCAACTTAGATTGGCAAGAGGTAAAAAGTATCACAACATATTCTGTTGGTGAAACTATACTTCCACATATTGCTGGTAAAATGCATGGTGATATGACCCTTTTGAAGGGGAATTTGGTAGTATCTGACAAAATTACAGATGCGTTTGCTTATGAGTCATCAGGCCCTCTTTTGGGAATACCTTAAAGATACAACTTCATCAATACAAAAATTAATACACATATTCAAAGTCACAAATTTATTATACAGTCTATTTTTTTAAGGATATGTTTTAGGACTCTTTGGTTGCAGTGTCTAAAGCTTTTCTTTTTTTACTCTACCTATCTTCCCAGTCTTTTCTTTCAGTGGTTCCTCTTCTGTTTTCACCTCAGCATAGAACTTTCTTTCAGCTCCTTAGACTTAAAGAGGCAAAACTCATTGGTATGATCCTCTGGGCCATGCCAACAGGTTTAATGCCTTCTAGCCTCACTTCCTTTTTCATTTAATCTTCTAGATAATCCATCCCTACTCTCCTCTCCCATCACAGTCTCTATGAAAACACCTTTCCAATCACCTTTTCAATTTTTCATTGCAATATACATTAAACACTTAGGGTTACAGGATATGGATATTAATTTCAGCAGGAAAAAAGACTTTTAAAATACCTTCTAAGTCTAATGTTTCCCAGGTCAAATAATACTTTAGACTTTGGTATACCTCAATCACTAATGATCAACTGTTTTGTATATTAATTATTTTGTCAATAAAATAAAAATAGAGCACTGATTCCTACAGATTAAAAAAAATTTCTTACAATTTGAATCATATACCTTATTGAAAAAGAAAATTTTCAGAAAATAAAAAAGAAAAGAAAATGGCATGGCTTTTAGTATCTAAAATGTTCACATGTGTGTAGGCAGCTGTGAGGCAGCTTTATAATCTTTCCTCGGTTATAGCTGTATGGTGCTTTAAAGTCTACTAAGTGCTTTCAGGTGTCAAGTGTCATCATTTTATATTGAACCCTTAGGCTAGGTATCATTATCATTCCCACTTTATAGATGGAGAAATTGACCTTAGAGAAATGAAATAACTGGTCTGAAGCCACAGAGAAAGTAAGCAGCAGGCGGACTACAATTAGTTTCTTCTGTCCAATGCAGCATTTATTGAGCTCCTTTGTATGCCAGACAACAATATTGCAGGGGGTACAGAAGTGGATAAGGTGCTATATCTGGCGCCCACAGGCAAGGGCGCACACACACACACACACACACACACACACACACACTTCCCAAACCAGGTTCTTCTTTCCTATACCTGCAGGATCTCCTGTTTAGGCTAGCCAAGGAAGAACGAGCCATGGAACCAAAGCAGGATTGGCTATCAGGGAATACTTGCAAGGCCCTAGAAGTGTGGGGATGTATTGCAGCTTCACCCATGGGGCAGCTGGCAATTGTGTCCCCTTAGAACAGACAGATGAAGAAAAAGAGATTCAAAAAAGGTTACTCTCCTAGCAAAATAATTTCCATGAAAACTTTTTATTTCCTATTTCATTGTTTACAAAAGACTGAAATAGTAAATTTGAAATTAGATTGAGACCTGTCTCAGAGCTAGGGGTGTCTGCTATGGTCTAAATGTGTCTTCTCATTATGTTAAACCCTAATCACCAATGTGATGGGTTTAGGAGATAATTAAGTCATGAGAGAGAGAAAGTGGAGCCCTCATGAATGGGATTAGCATCCTTATAAAGGATTCCCAAGAAAACTTGTTTCATCCTCCCATGGTGGAGGGGAGGAATATGGCCATCTAGCAAGAAATGAGCCCCTCACCAGACACCAAATCAGCTCATACCTTGATCTTGGATCTCCCAGTTTCCAAACTAAGAAATAAATTTCCATTGTTTTTAAGATGTACACCCTATGGTGTTTTGTTCCAGCAGCCCAGATGGACAGAGATAGGACCCATAGTACCCTAATTTGTCAGTAACAATATAAATCATTCATTGTGAACAATTAGTGTTTCATTCTTTGGTTACCTGTGGGGGGAAAAATGTGTGTGTGTGTGTGTGTATATATATATATATATATATATATTCCACCCTAGACTGAACTAGCTTGATAAGGGGCATTTGGGTCAATAACCTCTAATGTACAAACTCCTGAGTGGCTAAGTAGACCTGGGAAAGGGGCATGCCCACTAGGCAGAGGTCTGCCATGGAACTCCCAGACTTCTCTCCCCTCTCTCTGCTGCCCTCTACCACCATACCACAGGGAAGCATAGTGGGAGGGCTGGGCAGAGATGTGTGGGCATCCCACATAAGCTGATAATGTGACATACCCTCAAACCAATACTTTTAAAATATCAATTCAACAATTGTTAAAGAGTGACTAGCTACAAAGATAAAAAGAAAAAGAGCACTGGATCAGTTATATCCCAATCCTAGATACTTCCTAAGCAAAACTGAGCCTTGCAATAAGGGGTCTCACCCTTCATCAAAGCAAGAGTACTGACCTGTTACTACATGAGCAAGCTTCTTTGGATGTCTCTCCTCTGTGAAGCTTAACAGCCAATCTTCACTTTCTCTCTTGCTGTGCTTTAGTCTTCTGGTTATTCCTCCAACGTACCAAGTTCATTCCCAAGACCTTTGAATTTCCTCTCCTCCCCCAACTCCAACCCCATAAGGAGCAATCTTCCCACAGATGTTTATATGTTTCACTTTACTTCATTCAAGTCCCTGTTCAACTGACACCTTTTTAAAGAATATTCCTCTGGCCAGCTAAGCTACACACACACACACACACCCTTCCTGCCCTATTTTTCTTCATGGTATCTAATATTATTTGCAGTCGTATTGCTTTATTTGTTTATTGTCTTCTCCATTCAAGTATAAGCCATAAAAGCAGGTAAATTATCTCTTTTCTTGATGGCACTAGTTTCTGGCTCATAAAGGCACCACTTCAAGCACTGCTTGAATGACAAACTAAATGAAAGAATTAATGAATAAGTGAATGAATGACTTGACAGTATTCTTTCTGAGAAGAATTAAATTCTCATCAGTATAAATTTTCTCTATTCATTACAGTTATAGTGATATAACCCTTTTGTAGGTCAGGGTCCCAGGAAGGTCACCACTTGGTTCATTCCTGCACTCACTTCTTTGCACTGAGTCCATGAGGTCATAGCCACCACTGCCCCTGTTACCTCCTTTCATGGGCTTCTCCTTTTTCCCATGGTCCAAGTACACTCCACAAATGAGGCAAATGTGCTCAGAAAGACAAGCTGGACTGACCCAATATTGTGAACTGTTGGAGATTATCTTCATGTTACGCTAATTTAAGGACCATGGTTGAATGACTCTACATAACTATTCCTGAGCAAGCTTCATCTGCTGTGATTACTTATCCTAGTTAACATCCTGTAGCTACTTCTGTATTCAGAGAACAGACAATGCCAATTGTAAACTGACCCAGGCAGGCTAAGATCCAATGACTCCATAGTCTCTGTAGTAGTCCTTAGCGGGTCACAGAGCTCTTTTGAGAATTTGATAAAAGCTAAGGTCTATTCCCTTCCCCTCCCCATACAAAACTACTTGATGAAATTGCATACAATTTTCGAGGGTTCCCAAAACCCAAAAAGCCCACCCATGATACCCAAGGACAGTCCACATGAGGGTCATTTGGAAAAGAATAGGTCTAGTGTCTAGGTTAGGACCTCTATGGGACTGGGTGAGAATGCACAGGAGCTCCACTTTTCTAGATCTCTATTTGAGATTTTACGTCAAGAAACAAATATGAGGGCTGGGGAGATAGCTCAGTTGGTAAAGTGCTTGCCTTGCAAGCACAGGGCCCTGGGTTCAATCCCCAGCACTGAAAAAAAAAAAAAAAATAGAAAGAGAAAAGAAACAAATATGGCCATTGTATACACACATAGAGAATTCTATTTTAAACATACTTCAATTATGTAACCCTGTTTTGGGGATTCCTTCTGAGAGGGTCTGCTTTAGGTATTGCCTGACTTTCAATCATTTTTGACTTTCTAAATTTTTCCCATTATTGTGACCCTTTCACAAGAGCTTTAAAAGCTCTCAATGAAGGATGTCACTGCTGTGGCCACAGGGAGGCAGGGTAAGTCCAAAATCAGAATGTAAATGCGGACTGCCTCTGCAGCAGCAGTAATCCAGGCTTTCTTCGTTTGGCACAGCCACCCAGACATGACCACAGCTTCGTTCTAGTAAAACTCTGCTATTTCATGCCATCAGGTGGACTCATCTCATCAGGCACACAGTGCCTACTCTCCAGCCAATGTAGGAGACTTCTCCTCTCTAACCCCCAAGTTTAACACATGTAGTTGTATATGTGATGAATACCATAATAGGGTTTTGTGTTGGGTTTTGCTCATTTGTTTTGTACTGGAGATTGAACCCAGGGCCTTCCATTCTAGGCAAGAGCCCTAACATTGAGCTATATCCCCAGCCTTGGGATTGGTGTTCTTATGTTTTGGTAGTTGTGGGGGAATGAGCAGAGGCCAAAGGAAGTGGTAGGGAGCAGGTACAAGGTGGTATTAAAAAAAGAAAAACATATTCTTATTCTATAAGAGTTAGCTAATCATTTTGTTGGTGAGAGAGAAGGAAGAAAATTATATTTGTTGGACCTATTATGTGCCATTCTTAGATATCATCTCATATTTTAATGCCTCATGATAACTAGGAAATAGATTGTACTATCCCCACTTGGCCCAAAACTACATAGCTAACAACTTTCAAAGTACAATTAAGCCTGGTCTTTCCACTAAATCCCACTGCCTTTCATAAACTCAGGAAAAGAGAATAAAAGTCCTTAAGAAATAATAAACAAGTGTCATTAATATTGCCCAAATGAAGCCCACAGATATCCAGGTGCTAATTAAAGCCAAAAAAAGGAGAATGTTTTCAGTCATTACTTCTGGACAAAGTCAGTGCTGAGTTGAATGCTGGAGGAGGTGCAAGCCACGGATTGACAGAGTAATAAAAGCACTAAGGAAGGAAGGAAGTCATGTGACAAAGAGACTAACTTAGCTAAAACAGAAGAGTTACAGGAAAAATAATAAGAGCAATTGTTTGACTCAACAGATGCTTGCTAAACTTTAATTCTGTATAAGGCACTGAGCTGGGGAAGAGGGAGAATGCATAAAAAGAAATAATTCCTATGCTTCAAGAGTTTAAATGAGAGAGATCAAATGTGTTCTGAAATAACAACAGTACCAAGGTAAAATGTAATGTTAACTATGTATACTGTGAATGTAAACCAAAAGCTGGGGAAATATATCCTTGGAGGTAGATCAAGACAGTCAACATGAAGGAGGTGGCATTTGATCTTACTCTTGAAGTGTGATGGGAAACTAGAACCTAAATAGGTAGTAATGAGGAAAAATAACCTAGGCCATCACAAATGAAGGGAAGGGTATTTGAGGAATAATGAGTTACACCAAGTGGTCCAGGATGAGTAAGTGACAGCAATAAAGCATATGTCTCTGTAGCAAAGGAGGGATCTGAGAAATCATGTTTCAGAAAAACTAAACCCGGAATCATATCTAAGTATTGGAGAGGAAGAGAGGGAGTTTGCTAGGACAACTCAGAAGCTACTGCCATAACCTAGGCACAAGAAAATGGAGCCTGGACCAGTGACAAAGAAAATGGAAAACAATTCTCCCTCTATAGTGTCCTGGTTTACACATTAGTCTTTAGAGTGAATTGGTATGGATAACGTGAGCCCGTCCCAGAAAGACACTCCCTTCTGAGACAGCAAAACCTGAAGCCCAGCACCTCCATGGAGATTATATGAGAATTTTTTTAAAGGAAGAAGTGCTGTTCTTTGGCTCTTCCAAGAATGTGTAGGTTAAGAAGTCAGAAAGAACATCAGGATTGGGTTATTTGTATTCTTAGTGTAAAGGTTTTTGAGTTCTTTATAGATTCTGGAGATTAGTGCTTTATCTGAAGTATGAGTGGCAAAGATTTTCTCCCACTCTGTAGGCTCTCTCTTCACATTGCTGATAGTTTCCTTTGTTAAGAGAAGGCTTTTTAGTTTGAATCTATCCCAATTATTGATTCCTGCTTTTATTTCTTGGGCTTTGGGACTCATGTTAAGGAAGTCTGATCCTAAGATGACATGAAGATTTGGACCTACCTTTTCTTCTATAAGGTGTAGGACCTCTGGTCTGATTCCAAGGTCATTGATCCATTTTGAGTTGAGTTTTGTGCAGGGTGAGAGATAGGGGTTTAGTTTCATTCTGTTGCATATGGATTTCCAGTTTTCCCAGCACCATTTGTTGAATAGGCTATCTTTTCTTCATTGTATGTTTTTGGAGCCTTTGTCTAGTATGAGAAAACTATATTTATTTGGGTCTGTCTCTGTGTCCTCTATTCTGTACCTTTGAGCTACCTGTCTATTTTGGTGCCAATACCATGTCATTTTTGTTACTATTGCTCTGTAGTATAGTTGAAGTTTTGATATTGAGATACCCCCTGCTTCACTCTTCCTGCTAAGGATTGCTTTAGCTATTCTGGGTCTCTTATTCTTCCAAATGAATTTCATGACTGCTTACTCTATTCTATGAGTTATGTCATTGGGGATTTTAATTGAAATTGCATTGAATTTGTATAGCACTTTTGGTAGTATTGGCCATTTTGACAATATTAATTCTGCCTATCCAAGAACATGGGAGATCTTTCCATCTTCTAAGGTTTCTTTAATTTTCTTTTTTAGTGTTCTGTAGTTTCTCATTGTAGAGGTCTTATCACCTCTTTGTTAGATTGATTCCCAAGTATTTTTTTTTTTTGAGGCTATTGTTAATGGGGTGGTTTTCCTAATTTCTCTTTCAGAGGATTCATTAGGACCAGACTTCCTTAACATGACTCTCAAAGCCCAAGAAATAAAAGTAGGAATCAATAATTGGGATATATTCAAACTAAAAACATTTTTCTCAGCAAAGGAAGCTATCAATTATGTGAAGAAAGAGCCTACAGAGTGGGAGAAAATCTTTGCCACACATACTTCAGAATGGAGCACTAATCTCCAGAATATATAGAAACTCAAAAACTCTACACCAAGAATAAAATAACCCAATCACAAATGGGCTAAGGAATGATCAGACACTTCACAGAAGATCTACAAGCAATCAACATACTAAAAAATGTTCAACATCTCTAGTAATAAAAGAAATGCAAAATCAAAACTACACTAAGATTCCATCTACCCCAATTAGAATGGCGATTATTAATAATACAAGCACAATAGGTGTTGACAGGAATGTGGGGGAAAAAGGGTACACTCATACATTGCTGGTGGGGTTGCAAATTAGTGCAGCCACTCTGGAAAGCAGTGTGAAGATTCCTTAGAAAGCTTGGAATGGAACCATCATTTGACCCAGCTATCCCCACTCCTCGATTTATACCCTAAAGGACTTAGCATTCTACAGTGATGTCAGCCACATCAATGTTCATACCTGCTAATTCACAATAGCTAGATTGTAGAACCAACAAAGATGCCCTTCACTGATGAATGATAAAGAAACTGTGGTATATACACATGGAATATTAGCCATAAAAAAGATTAAAAATTATTACATTTTTCAGGTAAATGGATGCAGTTGGAGAATATCATCTAAGTGAGATAAGCCAAATCTCAAAAAAAACCCAAGGCTGAATGATTGCTGTGATAAGCGAATGATCATACATATGGGGGGTGGAGGGAGGCAAGAATGTAGGAAGGATGGGGGAGGCGGTGGGGGGAAGGAAAAATAACAGAATGAGACAAACATCATTACCCTATATACATTACACAAGTGATGCAACTGTACTTGTGTACAACCAAGAAATAACAGTTGTACCCCATTAGTGTACAATGAATCAAAATAATAATAAAGTTTTAAAAATAAAGAGAAAGAAAAAGAATGTCAGGAACGTTGATGAGTTGTCACAGGAGACTAGTTGCCTGACTCATCTGAGAAGTGTGACCCAGCATTTCCTTCATTCAGGTGCCTATTCTGAACAGGTTCTTTATAAGTTGATTTTGTCAGCACCCTCTAGAGATGTATTCACCTTCTCAAGCTCAAGACTAATGGGTAAACCAGAATATTTTGGAGAAAGTAGCATGACCTCCATAATCACCAAGAAGATCAGAGGCGACACATAATCTCTACCATTGGAACACATCCCTGAGCCTGCAGACCTTCTCTGAACCACACTTAAAGGGGCCCTGCTGCACCCCTTCTCTGTGCTCATTTCTGACCAGCTTTCTCCCCTTCCAATGGATACATTCATCCTCTAGATATACCAATACCATCAATAAGGCTACAGCCAAGTCTTGCTCTGGTCAATAAGACATCCTCCCTTCCTAAGGGGACTGGTTTTCATTGACCTCACCATTCTGTGTTGATTTTTTAGTTTCACTATCTGAGGAAACCCCTATTTTTCTTATTTTTCTTATAGATTTTTCTATTTTTCTTACAGACTCTTAGTAACCTATAACTGTGCTTTGCCCCCTTATATTGTCCATGATAGGAGTTTCTAATCTTCTGTCCTTTACACTTATTTTCTCTTCTCCAAAATTCTGTCATTCAAACTCTAATTTTATCCTCCCTACTTCCAGAATTCCATTTCTTTAATTCTATAACTGCTTCTTGTGCTTTAGTAACTATGTTGCCTCACTGAAGAGAAGCCACATCATTTCCATCCTTGTTGCCCAAGTCAAAGTCCAGGCAACAGCCTTGGAAAAATTAAATTACTTCTTGTTTTGCCGTTGACAAAATAATATTAACATAATTTTTTTAAAGGATGTTTCTCTTTATTTCAAGGAATGTTTGCCAATGTCTTTATATTTAACATCATACTAACCTAAAACAATGGGACAGATGAGACTTTGGAGAAAATGGTCAAGAATAATGTTGCTTTATAAATTCCTAAAGGCAAAGAGTGTCATTTATGTCTGATGGAATGAAAAAAATAACCAGTTAACTAACGAATCCCCATAATTATCCATGAAAGGGGGTAGTTTTAATCCTTCTGGTCATAGAAAAATGTATTTGGTACCCCTGTTGAGCCACAGGATAAAACATTAATTATGACATGAAGTCATTTAACTCTTCACACCTCTCCTGTGTTGGAACCAACATGTTGGACTGAAGCCCCTTTGTTCCCTGTTAGAGTCTGCCACCACTACCTACTTGTCCTCAGGAATGTTGTTCTAGAAATAAATCAGCCTTCTCCCTTGGATTCCTGAGTCTTACACAGAAGTTAATTCATTAGAGCAACTGATTTTTCTTAGACTCTTTGTAAAAGTATTTCAGAGTCCCTCATGATGGAGTCAAGAAAGTCGAGATCCTCTTGTTTCTTTCCAGCTCTTGCATCATTTCCTCTGTCTATGCTTCCTCCACCACCTTATATTTTACTTGCACTAACACCCTTTACCTGCAAACCCAGACACCAATGCCAGAGATAGTGCTGCCTGAAACCAGAAGTACACCAGCAAAGCTTCATTACCCCACCTACCCAGCACCCTCATTCAAATTTGGAATTAAATCACATTCCACCTGGCCAATCCCATCTTTTTGCTACAGCCCAGTGGTTCATCTTTTTCTCTTTTTTCTCTTAATTTTTAAAAATTAGTTCTCATAACGAAGTCATAATTACACTTTCACTATAAAATAATAGCATAAAGCCAAAATCCCTTATTAACTATTTAACTTGCATTTCTGTATAATTTTTGTCCTTTTTATATTCTAGAATATTTTCAGACATGATAAATTCACAACTACAATAAAATTCAACGAAGGTAGAAGTATAAATAGTAAAAAGGGAACATATCTCAGAGCCCTGCCCCACTTCCCCTCCCTATCTACTATTAACAGTTTGATGATAGCCTTCTAGATCTTTGTAAAGTACACTACATACATATGTATGTACTTAGGCAGATGGTTTTGTGTTGGTACAAACTGAATCATATTATATCTGTTACACAACTTTGTTTATTCACTTCATTTATTCACTAGCTTTCCACATCAGTTCATTTAACTTTACTTTAACAGCTGCATAATACTCCATAGTTTGAGTGTACCATAATTTACTTAAGCATTCCCTTATTGATGGACATTGGAATTGCCTCCTGTTTGGGTTTTGATTATTTGTTATGACCAGTAAGCATGCCCTGAACATCTTTGCATATATCTCTTTGTGTACTAAGAATTCTTTAGGCTAGATATCTAGAGATGCAATGAATGGGTCAAAAGATAAGTACATTTGAATTTTATATTTTTTTAAATTTATAGTTAAAAAATTAAACACTTTAACCATTATTTCCCTGTCTTCTGCAGAGAGTTCTATCCTGGGAACTGACATTGACCTTCAGACTATAGACAACGAGGTTATCAGCATGGAATTTTTCTTCAAAGCCTGGCTGCATAACAATGGAACAGACCAAGAACACATCCATCTCCTTCTTCCTTCACAGTGTTTCAGCAACATTTCCAGTGCCAGGGATAATCCAAGTACACAACCCCCAAAAGATATACCTATAAATAGTCTTATCTAGGATTAGGACTGTAGTTCAGTGAGTCATCAGAATACAGAGTAGTTGAGACTTAGAGATTGGATGAGGCTGTCCAATTTTGGCACAAGAGTAAGAAGAGAAGTTCTAAAAAGTAATACAGTTAAAAAGCTAGGCCTAATTAAGCCCAGATAGTAAGAGCCAGTTAGTTTATGGGCAAAATCTTAGATATCTCAATGATAGGTCATTGCCTACACAATTAATCATGTATTTTTCTCAATATTCTCATTTTTAATGTGGTAGATATTATTGGCACTATAATTTGTGTCATTCTAGTACCTCAATATCAATAGGACCTGTGGCAAGAGATAAAGAACCAATATTAAATAGAAATCTTTTCTCTAGGCTGGTACAAAATTGAGAAAACTAAAGCAACTCCAAAGGCAAGCCCTAAGGAGAACAACTAGTGTTCACAGACCATGTTCCCAAGGCAGTCTGGGCAATAATTGAAATCAAGAGGTCACTCCAGTGTTCCAGGCATGCCAACAAGGTCCTGGATATTGTTCTGGCTGATCTTGGTACTTAACTAGATGGTAAATGAGGCCATTTCTATTCTCCTAACGCCTTTGAGTTTGACTCCAGGCTAGAGTGGCAGGGCCTGCAGATGGGCCAATCAATACAGTCACTCTGAGCTTGGGAAAGCCAGTCGCTTAATGCCCAGGTTCTAAGGGAAAGGATCAAGTGGGTGAGAGTCTGTGCTCATGTTTCTCATTTAATAGAACATTGGTAGTGGCTACAGACATCACTGAGGGTTGAAGTTTGAGTTGGATGTGATGCTTCCTGAAGCCCTTCTCACAGGTTCTGACATGATATACTGGGGTTTCTATCTCCTCTGAAGGCTCTTTCTTGACCATTAGCAGTATATTGAGTTTTTATGTTTGTTCTCTTTTCTTCATCTGTAATAGAACTCTGCTATGACCATTGTTGCTTCAGGACAGGGAAGAGCCTTTTGGAGCTATAATTAAGTAAGATAATGGTTTCCCAAGACCCTTTCTTGCTAGGGATAGCCATCAGAGCTCTGCTTCCCTCGAGGTAGCTGGTGATTTTGTACAGAAGCTAATTTATAATTACCATTATTGAGTCTTCTTTCTGTGCCAAGCAGTATGGTAACTCCTTTCCTCGAATTATCCCTTTTCACATTTATATGACACAATGAGCAAATGCTATTACCATATGTCATTGAATCTAAGATGATATTGATTATAAGATACATCACTATTTTATGTACCACTGAGAAAGAAAACATGCCAATTAAATATGACACCATGCTTTCTTGTCACTTAGAAGTATTATTTTATCCTTATTGAGAGAGTTCTTTTAGGTTAGAGTAGTAAATGCTAAGAGTGTCTGCCTGGCCAGTGGCAATTGGAAGACAGATAAAAGTATAAGAAAAAAATGTGCCTTCAAATCAATGAAGTATAATATTATCCCAGTTTTACACATGAGAAAACCGAGACAAAGAAATTAAATACTTTCCCAGGGGTGCACAGAAAAATTCATAGCAGAGCCACAGGTTGAAGCTAGACAATCCCAGGGCCCATTCTTTACCCTTAGGATCAGAAATCTGTATTTCATACATCTGACGATTCTCAGTTAAAAGAATCAAAATGCACATCTGTCTGCCTCCAGGGCTTGAGCCTTTACCCACCACTAACCTGCCTCATTCTAAACAACTCTGAACAAGAGAACTAGAGATTCACTTTTCTCATTAGAATTGCTGGGGCCCTACTGCAACCAGTCTTTTCTCCAACTGTTGCATGACATCTACCCATAATGCTGATCAGAATTTCTGTGGCTTCCCCCATACCCTTTTTCCAAGGTGTTCAACACCAGGGTCAGAGTTAGAATGTTCATACCCATCTTCAACTGTGTTTCAGAAATCTTCAAATCGTCAAAGGTACACGTAGAACTTAGTCAGTTGGTGTACTGGGGACATCCTCAATGGAACCCAGATATTCAGGCACAGTTGGGATGAGGTCTGGAAAAATTAGGCCCCCTTTAGGGTGATGTGATCTGACTGAGATTATAAACAACCACAATAAAGATCATACTGTACTCAGCTATTATGTTTTAAACTAATGCACTGCCTCACATGTGAATTTCTGGACTTGGGTCTTACTACAAAAAAAAAAAAAAAAAATGAAGCAAACAAAACAAAAACCCTGAACTCTCTTACTGTGGGCTCTTAGGAGGAGTGCTCAGCCCATCTTCAGGTGCTCCACTTAGAGGTCTCCCTCTGGCAAACAGGGCATGTCACAGATTAATGTGTTTTCTTATTATCTAGTGTGGACTTTGCCACTTCTGCACCTAAGCTCATGGTGGTGAGAAGCATGCCTGCATCTAGATTTAAGCCCTGCTAAGCAGTTTTTCCATCTTTGAAAAATTGTTGAGACTACAGTTTGGGCAGTCCTCAGCCCTAACTGCAATAAGAACCACGGGAGGGCTGGGATGAGAATGCACGCCCATAATCCCAGTGGCTCGGGAGGCTGAGGCAGGAGGATTGTAGGTTCAAAGCCAGTCTCAGCAATTGAGACTGAGAGACCCTATCTCAAAATAAAATATAAAAAAGGGCTGGGGATGTGGCTTGGTGGTTAAGTACCCTGGATTCAATCTCCAGTACTCCTTCCCCTGCAAAAAGAACCACTGAGGAACTTTATAAAAATATCTATCTCTGGGCTTCATTGCCAGAGATCCTGATTTAATTGGTCTGGGATAGGGCCCAGACATCAGTATTTTTCATAAGTTCTCTTGGTGAAGCTAGGCACAGTGGTGCACACCTGTAATCCCAGCTACTCAGGAGGCTGAGGCAGAAAGATCACAATTTCAAGAGCAGCCTCAGCAACATAGTAAGATCTTGTCTCAAGATAAAATATTTTTTTAAAGTGAGTGGGACCCGGTGCGGTGGCACAAGACTGTAATTCCACGGGCTCAGGAGGCTGAGGCAGAAGGATCATGAGTTCAAAGCCAGCCTCAGCAAAAGTGAGGCACTAAACAACTCAGTGAGACCCTGTCTCTAAATAAAATACATAATCGGGCATAATCAGGCTGGGGATGTGGCTCAGTGGTCAAGTGCCCTTGAGTTCAATCCCTAGTACCCCCCTCCAACAAAAAAAAAAAAAGAAAAAGAAAAGAAAAGAAGTGGGTGGGAATGTAGTTCAGTGGTAATGTACTCCTACACTTGATCCCAGTATTGGGTGTGGGGGTAGGGGGTTTCTCTAGGACAGTCTCATTGCAACCATCATTAAGAACTTCAGGTAGATGAACACAGCTGCCCAATACTAAGTACCAGGGACCAGAAATGGAGAAGTCAAGCACAGGGGAAATGAGGGGAGCTGGAGTCCTAGGAAAAGTCCCTCTTACTGACTTTCTGGACTCCAGGAGATTCAGGGCCAAAAGACATCTCACCTAGAATTAATATCTCTGTCTTACCCACTGGGTTCAGGGTCCAGTGAACACAGCTATTAGGTGTTTGTTCAAAGGCATGAGAGAAAAAGGGATTCCATGTATAAGTTAACTACCAGGTGAACTGGATATCTACATTGCCAGTGTTTTTTTTTTCTGCTTTTGTTTTTACCTCATTTTGCAGTTAGTCCAGTCATTTCACAATTCATTCTGATCAACTACCAGCCTTCTCACAAGTACTCAACATTTCTATGTTTATAAGTTTGCTGTCAATATTCAAACCAGGTATGTTTTATTGAGAAACTTTTTAATATCAAGGATTCAAGCCTAGTGAAATGGAACATTGAACCTTGAAACATGAGGATGTAACTGCTGGAACAGAAGCTAAATACAGAAGAGTGTAATACCTAAATGAATAGCTCATGCCCAGTTTCAGCCCTCCTCAAAACTGTTGTCTGAGGCTAGTAGGAGTGATGCTCCAAGGCCCAAAATGTTCTATAATCAGGTTTCTTTGAAAAATTAAAAATAAGCTATTTCAGGAACTTATTCCTTCCATACCCCTGAATGTCCCTAGAAGAGCCCACAGAGAAACAGTAGCAGTCATCTGACTGCCTGACTTCTGCTTTCCTGCTCTTCCTTCTTCTGGCCTGCAGTCTTGCCACAGGGAAGCTGCAAAGGCAAAATTTCCTTCTGTGATTGCCAAAGAGCCCCTGCATGTTTTGGCATCAGCTGCCCGCTCCACAGAGGATGCATGTTTCTCTCAGACTGGATTACAAGCCAGGTCTCTTGCTGTAAGACAATTGTTCAGCCAGCCTAGAAGTGAAACAAGTAAAAATCATGTCAGATTCAGAAAATGTGTTAACTATTATGTAAAGCAATAGAAATACTGTTTCTATTTCACACCTGCTTTACCTTTCCTAAACCAGTTGTGAATTCCTCTTGACACTGTTCTGCCTCCTCCATCCCTTGTTTGCCTGGTAGAAGTGAAACGTGTGACAGATGTTGTCTCTTAATGACATAGCCCAAGGTTACTTCTGACCCACAGTCTCTCTTCCAATGCCACTTTTACTATAGTGTGCCTGAAATGTGATCTGCAAGAGCGACTTCTCAGTCCATCCCTGCTCCCTGGTACAGCTGATGGTGCCTCTCGAATGGATGACCCCAAAGGAGACCTCAGCACACTCTACCACATGGCTTCCCAGTCCTCAGCCTCTTGTTACAAGCTCCAAGTAACCAAGTATGGTCCAAGGAATCTCCCCAGTTCATGAAAATGCTATTCTTACTGATTCCATGGCTAGGAAGTCCAGATATTTAGAATCCATTTTCAAGTGTTGGGCAGGCACAAGTCAGTTCCAAGGTAGCAGTTATAAATTTGGCATGAGAAACCAAGGTCAGGCTACTCAGCGTATGGAGGGAAAAGAGGAGATGGTGGAAGAAGTGCCACCACAGAACACTCGGAGGTCTTTATGAGAACTGGAAATCCAGAAAGTCTCTGAACACAGCGAAAAGCATGACCATTAGAAATGTGTTTAGTTGTCAGTGAATATTTATTGAATGCCCACTGTATTTAGATATCAGAATAGAAATTCAATGTTCAAGGAGCAAATGGTACACAGAATCTATCCCTACCCCTTCTATTTCTCTAAGTACTAGAAATTCTACTTCCAAGGGAACCAATTCTAAGGTAGAATGAACAATGATGGCAAAGGCCACTTTTACTGTTTCCTAGTCCCGCAGAGCCCATGCACAGATTCCTAAGCTTTGAGAATCTTCTGTGTGCCAGATGCCATGCTAAATGCTGGTCATACAAAACTGAATAATTCATAGACCCTAATCTAAAAACTTTCATAGTGGGGTCTTAGCCTTATGCTGAATTTAAGTATATCTGGGTAGAAGTTCTAGATATTTCTGAATAGTCTCTCTACCATCATCTTTTTCCAGGGCTCTAAAATCTAGCGGACTCTGCGAGTCATTGATGTATGGACTCCCCTTCATCCTCAGACCCACAAGCTGTTGGCAGCTGGACTGGGATGAGCTGGAGACAAACCAGCAGCATTTTCATGCTTTGTGTCACAGCCTGCTGGTGAGTACTCATGTCCCCAGGTGAAAAAAAGGACAAGTACCAGCCTCAGAGAAATAGCTACAAATCCTTCCCTCATCTAGACTTGCTTCAACCCTCAAGAAGACAGGAAGGGAAGCTGGAAATACTCAGACGCTTGGAATAAATATAATTTGCCTTTGCTGACTAGATGCTATAGAGAATAATTCCTGAATTCAGTTATATAATACTAAACTTGAAAATCCCTTATTTTACAAACTTAACATTTAAATGGCAACAGAGAATTTTCCACAAGTAATATATTTTAAAACTTACTTCTTTCCTATCATGGTGCTGGACATTATAGTTCATTTAAATGAACAGCCCTTAGTCTGTACCAGACCCTGTGCTGAGCCATAGATATATATTTAATGGGGATATAATAGACATTATCTTTTCCCTCAGGAAACTTATTCTCTAATAGAAGAGATAGATTCTTAATTGTGAGAAGTTTATAAAGGAAAAGAATAGGCTGCTATAAGAGAGCCTATCTGTGGAAGTAGCTGAGAACTCCAAGATGAATGGAACTTAGCCAGCTGAAAGGTGGCAGGAAGAGTACTCAGGGCAGGGAAAGGCATGTGTGGATGGCCTTTAAGACTGGAAAGTGCTAAGGGAAGGATTGAGAACAGAAAAACCATTGTGCCACCAAAAAAGAAAAGAGACTGTGGAAGTAACTCAGTAGTAGAGTTTTTTGCCTGGCATGTGCAAAGTTCTGGGTTTGATCCCTAGCACCAAGAGGGTGGCTGGGTCGGGAAGGAAGGAATAGCCATTGTGACTAAAATGTAGAAAAGGGAAAGAAAGGCAATAGGTGGGGTTGGAGAAGCAAGCAGGGGTCAAATCATGCAAAACTTTTTAGACTAAAGACTTTGGAATTTAAGTAGAGAAACAAATCATAAGAAATTGCATCATTTGTCCAAAACTTTAAAATATTACTTGGGAAGAAATTGGAACTAACTAGCCAAAGCAAGAATGGAAAAAAGAAAATGAGGTAGAGAGCATTGTGGCTTGGAATACAATGTTGGAAGTCGAGATGAGAAAAGTAAATAGAGAAATAGAATCATCAGAACTTGGTATAGGATCAGATGTGGGGAGCAAGGAAGAGGAAGTAGCAAATAACTCCTTGGTTTCTGACTTGAACATCTAAAGGGTTGTCACTCCCTGAAATGGAAATAAAAGAACATACACACACACACGCACACACACACAAATACCCTGAATGCAACACTTAGAAATCAAGATAAAACAACTGTAAATAGAATCCAAGGACAGGTAAAGAATGAGGATTTCAACCTAGTAGGATGTAGGTGATCAGGACAAGCACTGCATTGTGTCTCTTTCTCTATCAGAAGTCAACTTCTTTTCCTGTTTCAAAGCCCACACTCCCTTTTAGGGTCAACCCACTGAGTTCCTGTTTCCTATCTGAAGAACACCCACCTCCTGTCTTTGCAGAGCAGAGACAACAGACCAGTTCTTTTTTTAAATTTTTTAATTTGTTCTAATTAGTTATCCATAACAGTAGAATGCATTTTGACACATTGTACACAAATAGAACACAACTTCTCATTCCTTTGACTGTACATGGTGCTGAGTAGTGTAATCATACATGTATATAGGGTAATAATGTCTGTCTCATTCTACCATCCTTCCCATCCCCACCGCCCCAACCCTCCCCTCACTTCCCTCTGCACAATCCAAAGTTCCTCCATTCTTCCCTACCCATCCCCCGCTATGGATCAGCATCCACTTATCAGAGAAAATATTTGGCCTCTGGTTTTTTGGGGGGTTGGCTTATTTTACTTAGCATGATATTCTCTAGTTCTGTCCATTTACCTGGCAAATGCCATAATTTCATTCTTCTTTAAAGCTGAGTGTATATGTACCACATGGTGTATATGTACCACATTTTCTTTATCCATTCATCTGTTGAAGGGTATCTAGATTGGTTCCATAGTTTTAGCTGTTGTGAATTGAGCTGCTATAAACATTGATGTGGCTATGTCACTGTAGTGTGCTGATTTTAAGTCCTTTGAGTATAAACTAAGGAGTGGCATAGCTGGGTCAAATGGTGGTTCCATTCCAAATTTTCTTAGGAATCTTCATACTGCTTTCCATAGTGGTTGCACCAATTTGCATTTCCACCAGCAATGTATGAGTGTACCTTTTTCCCCACATCCTCACCAACATGGTACAAAATAGAAGACACAGAGACAAACACACATAAATATGGTTATCTCATACAGATAAAGGTGCCAAAAACATACATTGGAGAAAAGATAGCTTACTCAATAAATGGTGCTGGAAAAACTGGAAATCCATATGTAAATAGATTTAAATGAATTAAACCTCTGTCTCTCACCCTGCACAAAAATCAAATCAAAGTAGATCAAGGACTTAGACACTAGAACAGAGACCCTGTGCCTAATAGAAAAAATGTAGGCCCAAATCTTCATCATGTCTGCTTAGGACCTGACTTCCTTAACATGGCTCCTAAAGTGCAAGAAGTAAAATGAAGAGTCAATAAATGGGATGAATTCAAACTAAAAAGCTTCTCAGCAAAGGAAACAACTTGAGAGAGAGCCTACAAAATAGGAGAAAATCTTTACCACACACACTTCAGATAGAGCACTAATCTCCAGAATATATAAAGAACTCAAAAAACTTAACAGCAAAAATACAAATAACCCAATCAATAAATGGGCTAAGGAATGGAACACACACTTCACAGAAGAAGAAATACAATCAATCAACAAACATATGAAAAAATGTTAATTGTCTCTAGCAATTAGAGAAATGCAATCAAACAACTCTAAGATTTCATCTCACTCCAGTCAGATCAGTTCTGATTGTTAGTGCCCAACAGCTCAGTTTACTATTTACTCTACCTATTCCTCAGAATCCTGCAGAAGATGTATCACTTAGGAGATTTCTCCCATGTATCTTTGATACACTGTGTGTGTGTGTGTGTGTGTGTGTGTGTGTGTGTGTGTGTGTGTGTGTGTGTTGGTGCTGGTGATCAACCCCAGAGCCTCACACATGCTAAACAGGCACTCTACCACTGAGTTTTCCTCCCAGCTTACTCAATACATTTTATAGTACATGATATTTTAAACATACATTGGCATTTTAACACACTGCTAGAGTGAGTGTAAATTTTATAGAAAATTATATCCTTTAACATTTACAGGTAATGTATACCAAGAAAATAAACAGAAAAGGGGGCAAAGATGTGTGTACAGGATATTCATCTCCATGTTATTTATCATAGTAAAAAATCCTGACAACCTAAATGTCCTAATTAGATGAGTGATTAAATATAATAGGAGAAAGATTATAGGATCTAATTGGCCAGGCAATGAAATATTATGTAGCCATTAAAAGCAAGGATGGGAGAGAGTATTCACTTCCATCCTGGCTTACATACACAAGATCAAAGTCTCCCTACCATTGGCCTCAGGGTTGAACATCTGTGTTTGTCTGTTTACCTATTTATTTATTTGACAAATATTTATTGACCACTATGTGCCAGGTACTGCCTTAGGGATGAAAAAGACCTTATCTTTATCAATCCTCTGTCATGCAAACACACAAGTATACAATTGACCCATGACTAATAAATACCAATTTTTTGGAGCAATTACTAAATGTAGGCACTTAGCCAAGTGTTTTGTATGCTTTACCTCATTTCATCCTCACAGTACCATACTCTATGTGGTAGGGATTTTTGTCCTTGTTTTCACAGATGAAGAAAGCTGTATAGAGACCAAGAGATTTATCAATCATCACACAGCTACCGAAGTGACCAAGTCAGAATTTGAATCTCATTCTGTTTGACTACAAAGCCCACGCTAAAGCCCATGCTCAACTTCCCTGTGTGTACCCAGATAAGTACACAACACTGACGCTAATTCTCCCTTCACTTAACCCCACGGTTCTGTATTTCATTGGACTTGAAGTCACTTTTAAAGTGACTAGGCACTCATAATCACTCTTCACTCACTTTGTGCCATTGTTCTCTCATCTCTCTTCATTCCATCACCAAATTAAAGACCACTCCCCTAGTCTGGAAGAGAGAGAAGCAAAACAGTATTGAAATGGCTCTTCCTTTTTGCTTGCTGTATGACATCTCCAAGCAGCAATATTCCTGCACAGCAGTGTGTTACAGAAAGAAGAATTTTTCACAAGTTTTGGCTTATTCATTCAACAACAAATATTTACATTGTGACAGACTTAGAGATTTAGCCTCCCTAGCCCTATTGTCACAACTTTATCACACTTCCTTAGCTCCATCCTTCCTCTTGTATTCTTTCTTATGATTTTCATATGTTCTTTAAGATTTGCTATTAAGTCAGCTCCCTTTGTAACTCTCTTGCCTTCTCCTTCTCACTATGAGTTTCCCCTCCAACTAACTTCTCATTCTAACTTCTGTCTTTCTGTTAATAAGCAGCACCACCACTGTCTAATCACCCAGGCTTGAAACCTCAGTCACTTTCAGCCATCTCAACCTTTACGTTCATTCACTACTAAGTTTCATCAATTTTTCCTCTGCTGTTTTCAGCAAGACTTCTTCAGGAAATTCCCTAACTGACTTCCCTACCCAATCTCTTTCTCTGCTAATTTTTCCCTGGCACTCTACCCCTGAGCTAGGTCCACATGTCCACATTCCCTTTTTTTTTTTTTTTTTTTTTTTTTGGTACCAGGGATTGAACCCAGGGGCACTTAACCACTGAACCACATCCCCAGCCCTTTTTTATTTTTAATTTTAAGACAGGGTCTTGCTAAGTTGGTGAGGCTGCCTTTGAACTTGCATCTTCTGCCCAGCCCCCAGAGCCACTGGGATTGCAGGTGTGGCACCACCACACCCAGCAGTTGATTGACTTTTAATGGGGCTTTGGGGCATAGTCTAATTTCTAGAGAAATTCTCTGTATTTTTACCTATTTTCTTGAACATACTAATCATAGGTATTTTATAGTTCTTCTCAGCTAACCCCAATACTGAGTCAAGTGGATTTGTTCCAGTGTCTCTTTTTCTTTGGTTTTTAAAAATATAGTACTGAGTTTCAGCATTACTTGACAATATTTAGTGGAAAGATGAACTGTGTGTAAATAAATTATAGAACCACATGGCGTGGCACATACCTGTAATTCTAGCTACTCAGAAGGCTGAGACAGGAAGATCAAAAGTTCAAGACCAGCCTGAGCATTTAGTAAGACCCTGTCTCAGAATTGGGGGGGGGGGGGGGGGGGAGAGAGAAAGAAAAAAACTAGGTTGTATCTCAGTGACAGAGCACCTCTGAGTTCAATCCCCAATATTATAAGTAAACAAATAAACAAACAAAAAAATTGTAGAGGTATTAACTCCTCTAGAAAGGGCTCACCCTTCCCTGCCCTGGGAACTCCCCTGGAACTCCACTCAGGAACTATGTTGAGTCAAGGCTGGGCTGTCATCCTGCTAAGGCTCAGTCTGTTGTGGCCTTCCATAGTTCTCAACTAAAAGGCTCGTGTACTGTGTATATCCCCTCATCTTGAAGGGTCTCAACCCTAATCTCAACTGCCTAACTGCCTTCTAAAACTGCTAAAACAGTTTTGTACAGGTTTTCTCCTTCAGTGTTTTGCCTCCTGACCTATACAATGCTGTGACAAATGTGCTGAGTGGAAATTTAGTTTGAGTCCCACTCCTGCCTACTACTAGGTCTCCACCGAAAGATCTGCTGGTTTCTCTGTTCCCCTGCAAGTGCCTCATGAGTCAGAAATCCTAGATTCCTGAGCCCCACCAGCACCACCACCACCCTCTCCAACCCAGAACCAACACATGCTTTCAGAGTAAAAGAAGCTGTAATAGTTCCCTCTTCTCTCTGGAGCTCTCCCTTTCTGGAGACTGAGGTACCTCTAATCCTCATTGCCTCAGCCATTTCTCACTACCTTCAAACAAATGGTCTCTGTAAATTATGCAGTTTTTCAACTTGTTCTAGGCAGGAGAACCAGTTTGCCGTTGGCCACTCCAACCCAGACACAGAAGTAGATGCTTATTAAATTCTCATTTATCCCTGCCTTTGCCATCTGACTAGACATATAGTACGTTTTCTAATTTGCCCTTAGTCTATTGGCTGGTTCAGGTTCCTGGATTTCCTTACAAGTACAAATTTATTCAATGCTGTCTCTTCTTCCAACCTTTCTTTTGGAGCGGTTCTTTTGAATCAAATTCATACTGCAATAATTGAATCCTAGTGATTAATGCCAATCCACCAGGACTCATCAACTACAAATGTTTGTGTAACGTTTTCCAGTTACATTGTGCACATACTCTGAGTCTCTGTCAATTGCAGCCTTAACTGTTATTTCCACTCCCTGATTTTTAACTTGAAAATTGTTATCTGTCTTCCTCGAAGATTTTATTTTATTTGAATATTTTACTTCAATTTCCTCAGAAGATGAATTTTTACCCAGTCTTTTAAAAGACAGATGTTGTCCACAATTCCCATAAATTTCACTCTTAGATTAATTCAGACCATAAGAAAGCTATGTGTTTTGATAGCATTCTTTGGTGCTTTTATAGATCTATATCTGAAAAAAATATTCAATTAACTTTAACAAAATTGAATACACATTGATAATTACATTTATTTTTAATTTTAAAAATGTAACACTCCATGGTGTTTACTGTGTGCCTGACACAGTTATAAACACTTTACAACTATTTATTTATCCCCACAACCATCGTATGAGGTAGGAATTCTTATCCCTGTTTTATATATAAGGAAACTGAGACTGAGAGAGTAGAGCCAGGATTGAACCTAGAAAGGCTGGCTCCAGCTCCCAAATTCTAAGCCACTCTGTAGCCACATAAAAGTCATTATCATACTGATTGCAGGAGGTCTCTGAAATATATTCAACTACTCAGCAAGAATCCATAAGACAGTTTCTCAAGATTGTGTCAGGAAAATCTGTGAGGATCCCTATAGGCAAAAATGGGTGATTTACATTTCTGAGAGCTTCTCTAATCCCAGCTCTATTATTGCCCTACCTTATTTTTCCTTTGCCTAATCTCCTTAAGTATTTGTTCTTTTGTGCTTTTTAAAAGAACAGAGTAATATGATATTTTTATAAACTAGCATAATTGTTTTGTGAAATGTGGTACAGAATAAATATAAAAATAACAAAAATTTTTTCCAAGTCTTTATGAGATGAAATTTATCCATTGCCAGGAAAAGAACATTTTAATTACCAAAGCCCACTGTATAGTCCCAGTGATGTAGCTAGTGACTCACTTTCCACATCCTCATTTCTCTACAAAGTTATGTCTGTGTGAACTAGAAAAAGAAATGAAAATACCACATAGGTCTTTCAGTTTCCTACTTAAAATGTCAGAGTCCCTAGAGACACATTCCAGAGCTTTCCAGGCCATGTCTGCCCTAATTGGCCACAAAAGTGACAGGATTCCAGCCAGGATGTGTTCAGCAGTAGTCTGAGTACACAGACCATGAGCTGGTTTGGCTGTAAATGGGTGGAGAAATGGAAAGTCCTTGGCTGTATAGACAAAGAGTCAAGCTGAAGATTCCAAGGCAAAAGTAGGGTGATGGCAGGTCAGGAGCCATTAAAAATAGAATGGATGGGACTAGGATTGTGGCTCAGTGGTAGAGCACTTGCCTAGCATGTGTGAGGCACTGGGTTCAATTCCCAGCACTGCATACAAACAAAAAACGTTCATTAACAACAATATTAATTAAATATTAAAAAAAAAAAAAAAGAATGGACAGAATGAGTAAATAAGTGCAGAGGGTAGCATGCAGGGGAAATAGGTGTGAGGATAGCAGGCTAGAATGGGGTCAGTGGGCTTCCTGTGACCCAGTTTTTTTCTATTTTTCCTGTTTCCATACCCTTTATATTCTCCATTTCAACCACACTAATAAATTACTAAATGATAAGCTAAACTGTTTCCCACCTCCAAACCTCTTTTCAGCATACCTCCAATACAGTTGTTGTAAGTGGCGAGAACAGACATCTTTGTCTTGTTCCTGCTCTTGGGGGCAAAACATTGTCTTTTGACACTACATACAAGATTAGCTGTGAGTTTTTCATAGAGGCTTTTATAAGGTTGAGGAAGTTCCATTATATTCCAGGTTTGTTGAGTATCTTGATACTGTTCACTTCCCCTGAGTGAAAGTCTTTCACAACTACATGCAAGGTTACATCACCACCTAACAGATCTACTCCTTTTTTCCAGATTCTGCTTAAATACCTTCCCTATGAAGTCTTTTCTGTCCCACCATACCCTACCCTCACTTATTTTGCCCTTCCCCACTCATGTACCTGTTGCCACATCTATCTTAATCTTCATAGCACTGATAACAGTATGAATTTGTGCCATAGCTAATGTGAGAAATGTCACATTGCTATGTTTTCAATTAAAATTAGAAAATATTAGTTCCCAAGTGCCAGTTGTTGGACACAATCAATATCTTCATAATGCTTTCCTCCTAGGGTCATACCTAGAATCAAGGGGGTCTAACACAGTCAGAAAAGTGGGAACAGCTCTCTGATGTTCAGCACATCTCCAGTACAAATTGTTGTATAGAAGTGGCAAGAGCAGACATCTTTGTCTTGTTCTGCTCTTCCGGGCAAAGCTTCTATCTTTCATCACTACATATCAGGTTAGCTGGAGTTTTTCATAGAGGCTTCTATCAGATTAAGGAAGTTCTATTACATGCCTAGTTTGTTGAGTGTTTTTATTATGAAAGAGTGTTAGTTTTTTGTCAAAAGTCTTTCTGCTTTTGTAGATGATTATGTAGTTGTTGCCCTTATTCTATTAACATAGTGTATTACATTGATTAATTTTTGGATATCAAACCAAACTTGCATTCCCAGAATAAATTCCATTTAGTATAATTCTTTTTAAAGGTTGCTAGATTTTGTTTGATCACTATGTTGTTTGAGAATTTTTGTATATATATTCATAAGGGATATTCATCTATAGTTTTCTTATGATGTCTTTGGTCTGGTCTAGTATTGGGGCAATATTGCTCTCATATTCCCTCTACTCTGTTTTTCTGAAGAACTTGTGAAGGATTAGTGTTATTTCATCCTTAAAACATCAGTGAAGTTCTGGGCCTGGTCTTTTCTTGTGACAAGTTTTCTGATTATTAATGCTATATATCTTATTTATACAGTTACTATAACAGACCTGAGACTCCTATCCTTAGAAAGTCCTGCTGTGAGGTTGCCCTTTGGTTGGCATTTGATAACTTGAAATTTGGAAGAGTTCCCACCATTTCCTAAATAATAAGAATGGTTCACTGGGCATAAACTGCACAAAATGTATGATTTATACTGAACACCTGTTTTTTCCTCTTATAAGCCTAGAATATTGGTGCATGCTAGCTACAGGGTGTCTATATAACCAGCCCCCAGTAAAAACCTTGAGCACTGAGTCTCTGATGAGAAATTTTTTCTGTTATCATAATTCAATGATGAAGGAATAGAGCATACTCTCTGTGTAAACCCACATACCTGGACTCTTTGAAGCTTGCATCTATTTCCTCTGAACTTTGCCTCATGAGTCTTTTCCCTTTTCTAATTTTTCTTTGCATCCTTTTTTTGTAATTAATCATATCCATGAGTACAACTCTAGGCTGAATCCTGTGAATCCTCCCAGTGAATCACCAAACCCAGGGGTAGACCTTAGGTCCTCCAATACAAATTTATTCAGATTTTATACATCTTGAGTAAGACTATGTCCATTTCATCTACGTTATCTAACCTGTTGGCATACAATTGTTTACAATATTCCCTTACAATCCTTTTTATTTTTATGAGGTCAGTAGTGATTTATTTATGATTCTAGTAACTTGATAACTCTCCTCTTTCCTTAATCAGTGTTCTAAAAGTTTAGTGATTTTGTTGATCTTTTCAAAGAACCACTTTCAGCTCCACTGATTTTTCTCTATCATTTTTCTATTCACTTTGTTATTTCTATTCTACATTTTTTTCATTTTGCTTGCTTCAGTTTAGTTTGCATTGTTTTTCTAGCTTAACCTAGATTTTTAATTTGAAACTTCTCCTTTTTTAATATAAGAGTTTTCCCACTATAAATTTCACTCTAAACCCAGTTTCAGCTGTGTCATGTTTTGCTGTTATGTTTTAATGTTCATTCATCTTAATTATTTTCTAATTTCCCTTGTGATTTCTTCTTTGACCCATCAATCATGTAAAGTATATTGTTTAATTTCCACATATTTGTGATTTTTCCAAATTGTTTTCATTCTTTATTTTTAATTTCACTCCACTGTGGTTGGAGAAAATACATCGAATATTCCATGTTCAATTGAAAAGAATGTTTAATCTAGTACTTTGGTATTTGGATATTTTTTTCAGTGCCACAGATCAAAACCAGGAACTCACCCACACTAAGCAAGTGTTTATAAGCTACATCCCCAGTCCTAGAATCCTTTTTATCCTCTTCTTCTGGTTCCCTTTGTGGAAGTCAGTATGACAGCAGAGAGTATTGAACATGGTATCTTATTCTTCTCCCTGTCTGATTTCTCACTTTCAGAAGTGAGAGAAAAAGAAATATCAAATTAATCTAATTTCTCCCTGATGAACTTTCAGTTTCCATTTAGAAGTATTCTCTTATTCTTTTTTTTTTTTTTTTTTTTTTTTTTTTTTTTTTTTTTTTTGGTAAGAATTTGCAAAAGATTGGTGTTATTTCTCCCTTAAACATTTGGTAGACTTCACCAGCAAAGTCATCTGAGCCTTGTCTGTTCTTGTGGGAAGAAGAAAAGCTAAGCCAAGGTACGCTTAGCTTTTCCTTAACTAACTGTGGTTTCACTTCCTGAGCACATGTGTTCCTGTGCTAATGAAATGTATCTCTTCCCCACACGCAAAGTGAGTGCTCTTGCTCCTCCTACTCTCAAGGACTGCCTCTGAAACATCCTCACTCCAGAGTTGGTCTGTGCTTCTTCAATTGCATACTGAATCTAGTCTCAGGCCATCACATTGATGGCAAAACCAAGGCAGTACTGGTTTAGTAAAATTAAAGCTTCCACCCGGCTATAATGACTCTTACCTACTCTTCTAGCAAAAACCTACACAGTGCCATTGACACTGTTCCTTCATTCCTGTCTCAAGCATATACCCAGATGTAAGTAACCACATCCTCTTCCTTCCCTTTAAAGAATCCATTTGACTGCAACTAACAGAAAAACAAATCCAACTGTAAATTAAATAATTTATAGTTTATTTTTCTCACATAACAAGAAGGCTGAGGACAGGACAATTCCAAGGCTGAAGCAGTTGATCAATGAGAACCTCAAGGACCGGGGCTCTTTTTGTTTTTGTGCCCCAGCATTCATAGCAGGTGGACGTCATCCTTATACCTGGTCATAAGAGAGCTGCTACACCAAGTCCTATTCAAGGGAGAAAGAAGGAGTAAAGTGCAGAGGCAAAAGGCCTGACATCATATTACAAAGTTTTCCAAAAGACTCACCCAGCAACTTCTGTTAATAATAATGTCCTCATTATTTAAATCCAGGTCACATGATCACCCCTAGACCAAAGACTGAAGACTGAAAATTGGGTAGAGCAAAAGGAGTGGGGAGTGGCAATGGTAGCTAACCAGCTGTGAGTGGTTGCTACACCTTCCTTCACAGCCTTAGCAATTAGCAGGAGTTGGGGAGGATGAATTTAAGTTAAGCTAAGCTTGGAGTATGACATGCCATTCAACTCTGTCCCTATCCACATCTGTTCTAAAGAGAGTTAGTTCTACTTTGTAAAGTCTAAGTTTCCTGGGCTGGCACTCTGACAAAGTTCCTAACTAAACATAAACACAGACACCTTTTTACCTTCCTCTGGTAAGTTTAGCATATAAGTTATGCTCCTATCTTTAGAATTAGCACAAAACATATGCTAAATTATTCAGCAGTAATCTCCAATCATTAAGCATTGCTTTCAATTCAAAGACCCCAAAGCCTGGTCTTCTGGGCTATCCCCAGACAATGCTTTTTCCCAGCCTCAGATACCTGCTATGACAGTTAGCCATGTCCATCATAGGTACAACTGCCTGTCCTAGGAGGTCATCCCTATGACTTGAGTAACATCTGCAAGCTTGGGTCCAGGACCTCAAGTCTCTGGTACTACTATCTCTGTCCAGGAAGAGACTAGAAATGTTAAGCCTTAAATAAGGACACACTAAAGTTTGAACTTCCTTATATATCATTTTCTCTGAATGCTTCTGGGAACTCAAGATAATTCTTCATCTAATAAGGATGCATTTGCCACTGTTCCTCACATAGCCTTCAACCAAACTCTCTGTAAATCAATTCAGAAGTTTTAAAGCATTCTGTAAAATCATTTCAGCAACACAAGTCTTCTCAGTCCTCTGACAGTTCTGACATCAGAGGTGACTTTTGAGACTGTAGTCATTTCTGCGTACCAGTTATCTAACAGAAGCTCAACTACTGTCAATAGACCTAAATTCTAATGTTCAAAAGTTTTCTGTGTGCAACACTCAAAGATTCTTAGTAACCCCACAAAGTTGCAGGGATGAGTTTCTTCCTTAATGCTAAGATGTAAAAAAAAAAAGTCACAGTGCCATAGTTTTAGCCCCTCATATCTTACCTCAGTGGCAAGATACCTATGCTCAGTCAAGTCTTAGAATGATTTTTCCAGGATTTAGGGGTTTTCCTGGAACACAAATTGTCAGTATTAAAAACAGGCAAGCCAGATAAGTTGGACATTCTAAGACTTGGACAAATATTAGTTATAGCCTTCTCCTTACTCTCTATAAACTCCAAGAGGACAAGGAACATGTCTAATGAATTTCTATCATCCATACCTAGTACTTGGAACATAATAGCTAAATAATTTTTTTAATAAATAAGCAAATTTACAAACAAATGTGCGAACTAATGTAAAAATAAATTTTAAAAATAATAATAATCCAGGGCTGGGGTTGTAGCTCAGTGGTAGAGTGCTTTCCTAGCATGTGTGAGGCACTGGGTTCAACTCTGAGCACTGCATATAAATAAATAAAATAAAGGTCCATTGACAACTGAAAAAAACAGATAAAAATCATCATCACCACCATCACCATCATCATCACCATCCACCGTATCCTGAGCCCAATCAGAAGTTACTTGAGCTCTGTAACTTCCTAGTTATCCCTTTGGGCTTAAAGAGGACATGACCCTGAGGCAGACAAATAGCCTGACACATACACATGATTCCTATATCACTTATTTCCAAATTGATGGATTTGGTAAAAATCAGACAGACTCCCCATCACATTTTGGATCTGTCCCTCAGGAAGACAGCATACCTCCAAATATAAGCAGAATGCTAAGTACTTCTGAAAGCCCCTATAAAGCTTCTAGCACAGTGCCTGGTAGCTGGTAAACATTCCATTAACATTTGTGATTATCATTGTGGTCGTGATTCATTTTCTCATGCCCAAATCACCTGACTACCCCCACCTCAAAAAAAAAAAAAAAAACTTCTGCAAGGAGGTAATATTATATCTCTGGAAATATCAGTTGATTCCCACCCCACAAAGAGGCTGCCAGCCACAGGAACAGTACACACTTGCTGGTGCTTATTAGACTCTTCAGACTTCTGTGCTGCATGGGATGATGACACTGCTTTAAAGTGTCAGAGCCTCCACAGCCTCCTCTTCCCATCCAGGCCATTACCTCTGCGTGGAACACCAGTGCAGCAGGTGTTGCTGTCCTCCCTGAGTCACTTTCTATTCGTCTTCCTTAAGTCATTGATAGTTTCTCTTTCCCTTAAAAGTTTTCTTTTTCCTTGTGACTCTCTCATATATTTCTTCCAAATTTCATACAAGTTAGAGTGGGTTAGAACTGGTGTGTTTTCTTTCATCTTATGTAGCAGGGAGATTTATGTTTGTGCCAGATATAACTAATGATCACCCCCAGCAAAAGGACACAATTTACAGATGAGTGAAACCATTCTGGCTGCATATTTCCTGGAGTTTTGTGGGTTTCATTGGAAAACTACCAGGGAAAATTGCCTCACTTCTTATGCCTCATTTACAAAAGAATACACCTACAAAAATCTGCTTTCAAGTCTGCTTGTCTTTTCTCCTTACCCATGCACTAACTTCTGTCGTACTCCATGGTATGTGGCAAAGTACCACCCATATTTATTCACAGAGCTGCTGCAACCAGAATCCTGACCTTTGGCTATGACTGGGCTGGGTTGATCTCAAAGGCCCTGTCTCCACCACCACAGTCTGGTGTATACCAAAGCTTTCCTCTACCTGCCCCTCCTTCTCCTACCCAGCAGACACTTTGAGTACTTTCTTAAACCCACTCTGGGCATTCCAGGGGCACATCCCAATCAGCCCATTCTACTCCAGTCAGTAGCAACACAACCAGACTTTATTACCCTCAAATTAAGACCTGAATTTCTGCACCATCTTCTATACATTTCTGTCACTTAGCTTGCTGGGATGATGTTGATGGTTGTTGTTTTGGCAGTACTAGAGATTGAATCCAGGGGCACTCTATCACTGAGCTATATCCTCAGCCCTTTTAATTTTCTAAATTTGGGACAAGGTCTCCCTAAGTTTCCCAGACTGGTCTCAAACTTTCTATCCTCCTGCCTTAGCTTCCTGAGAAGGGATTACAGGTGTGCACCATCATGCCTGGTTTACACATCTCTGTTCCCAGACTATTTTTAAGAATTACAATTCTTGAGCCAGGTGTGGTGATATACACTTGTAATTCCAGCAACTCAGGAGGCTGAGGCAGGAGGATTGCAAGTTTGAGGCCAGGCCTCAGCAATTTAGCAAGGACCCTGTCTCAAAATAAAATTAAAAAGCACTGGGGTGGGGCTGGGGTTGTGACTCAGTGGCGCAGCACTTACCTGGCATATGTGAGGCACTGGGATCAATCCTTCAGTACCACATAAAAATGAATAAATAAAATAAAAAGTATTATGTCCATCAACGACTAAAAAAAAAATTAAAAAAAAAAAAAGGACTGGGGTGTGCCCAGGGGTAGAAGCCCTCTAGGTTCAATTCCCAGTACCCCCTACACACACACACACACAAAAGGAAAAAAATATTAAAATTCTTGACTGGAGATATAGCTCAGTGGTAGAGCACATGCTTAGCATGCATGAGGTCCAGGATCAATCTCTAGCACCAAAACAAACAAGCAAATATAGGAAGAATTATAATTCTTAAAACCCCACACTCCCATTGAATAGTCCATTTGGGGTATCACCAACTTCAACTTAAAGAGCATTTCTTAACATATGTTTCTCTCTGGCACATTCTGAACAAGGGAGGAAGATAGTACTTTGTGGTAGTGGTGTTTCAGGCAGGAAGCCCCAACCTCCCAGGCCAAAGTTAAATGGTATGTCCTTCCCAATTCTCCCAGAGGAACAGGGAAGTCTCAGTTGGGATTGATCCTCAAAACATGCCAAAGACTGCCAGGCGTGGAGGCGCACCCCTGTAATCCCAGTAGCTCAGGAGTTCAAAGCCAGCCTCAGCAACTGTCAGGTGCCCCTGAATTCAATCCCTGATATCAAAAAAATTTTTTAAAAAACATGCCAAAGACTGAAGATTAACTAGTATTTATGTATGTCCTCGTTTCAGAAAAGAGAATGGCTGCTGTTGGCCAAAGGGGAACCCCTAAGCCTTGGACACAGTCAAAGAATTCCTGCTAGCACCTTCTATGTGATCATGCCATCAAACTCCCTCACGTTGCTGGTGAAAGCGGTGGCCACGCGGGAACTGATGCTGCCCAGCCCCTTCCCCCCGCTGCCTGAGGACCCTCCTGAAGACAGCCTTAAGACTATGGAGGTAAGTGGAACCCAGGTCTCATGGGGCAGATAGAGGAGAGAGAGGAGAATGGAGTTCCAGAAAGAATTGGAGGAGTAGAGGGAGGAGTAATCCCACGGGGGTGTGTCCATTAAGGTCAGAGAAGGCAGAGATAGGAAATGAGGGTGGGCAGGGGAAGTCAGCAAAGTGAGAAATGAAGGGAAACTTCTACTTGGCTTGAGGGAAATGAGGTTTGAAAAGAGAACTGAGAGAAAAAGTTCACTGGTATAAGCTAAGGACTGGGAATTAGTGCCATCAAGAAGGAGCATAACACGCACCCTGAAATCTGATTAAAATGAGCACCAATGGGGAGCTGCGAAGGAGAAAATGGAAGTGTCCCAAAAAGGAAACCTGAGAGCAAGCAAGGGAGGGAGAATGGAGGCAGGGGAGGAAGTCAGCACGGCAGGTCCAGCGCCAGGTGGAGCATTGAGTTCTTGTTTGATCTGGTCTGGTTTTATCTTTGCACCAGCGGCTGTCCTGCCCCCTCCTCTCCCATCTGCACTTCCAACACTTTCATCGTGGAGAGGAGACTGTGGGCTAGAAAGAGGAAAGGAGTGTGTTAGGGAGGAAAGAGTAGAAAGCAAAGGAAAAAAAGAAGAAAGGAGGAGGGAGTGAAAAGAGATGCCCAGGAAAGGACAGCTTGTATATGTGTTTTCGTGTCTTTGGATGTTCATTTTGGTGTCCCTGAATGTGTATGTGCTGTCTTTAGGTTGGTGGCTGCTTAGTGTGTGGCTCCTCCCTTGCATGTCTGTGTGATGGCGCGTTCTTCCAGGTCTAATTCCCTGCAGTACATGGGTTAGGTGTTAGGTGTTAGACCTGTTTCTAAGCATCTATTTCTATTTGTTGGGAAAGGAGCAAAAGCTAACCAATGTAGGCGCCCCAAATAGGAAGGGCCTCATAATTAGACTCGAATGCCATCTTCTCCTCCTCTCTTCCCTACATCTGGATTCTGTTTTTCCTCTGCTAGTCTCCCCAGCCTGGAGGTGGGATGGGGAGGCTCTGGACAGGGAGATCTGGAACTACATCAACGACATCACTGCTGGATTGCCAGCAGACTTGAAGAAAGGACAGAGCCTGGGATTGTGCTCAGGCTTGGCAGCCAAGAGGTTGCAGAGAGAGAGGGGCACGAGTGGCCGTGGCTCGCTCAGTGTCTCACTTTGGGGCCAGTGGTTCCTGGCACAGGATGTTGTGGCCGGAAAACCTGACTGCTCAGGAATGCTTTGCTCCAGTGTCCCTCCCTCTGTGCTCACTCACCTCAGGCCAGGAACTCTGTGTACTTGCCTTGCAACTGGAAGCACCCACATCCCACAGTGTAACCTGAGGACACTCCCTCCCTCAGTCACCCACACCAGATCCCCTGTACCCCTTAGGATTTTTCTGGCCACTCCCAGAACCCAGTGACCCACTTCCCAGGGCCATTGCAGTAGAGTCCCCAACCACTTGGGGTTGCCCCTACTTCTACCCTTGCCTGACACTTACCTCACAGCACTCAGGTTTGGACAGCACACTCTTTGGGATGCCTCTGCTTCACTAACTCCTCTGCAGTGCTAGGTCTTCAACCTCCTCCAATCTCTCACATACAAGGGTCTCTGCATCTTATATTATGTGACCTCAAGTTCCCAAGTGAGGCTCTTCCTCTCTTCCTCAGAGCATGCTGGATGGCCTGGAGCTGGAGCCCAGCTACGACCCACTGCAGGTTTGGAGCCACCTGTACCCGCACCTCAACAGCACTTTTGCCAAGCCTCAGGGGCGGCTCTACCCAAACTGGGAGAACCGGGCTCCGAGAAAGGTACAGCTTCCCTTCTTCCCTGCCTTCCTCACATCCTTCCCTCCCCTTTATGCCAGAATCCAAGAGAATACTCTACCCCATCCCCAACTCCACCCTCCTCCCGGATCCCACTCCAGGTGATGGGGCAATCCAGGCAAAGACTGGAGCAAGAAAAAGACAAAAGAGCGGGGGTGTGGTTGCACAAGCCTGTTAATCCCAGCTATTTGGGAGAGTGAGGCAGGAGGATCACAAGTCTGAGGCCAGCCTAGGCAACTCAGGAGGCCTTGTCTCAAAATAAAATAAAAAGGGTTTGGGATATAACTCAATGCAGAGCACTTGACTAGCATGTGCAAGTCATTGATTCAATCCCTAGCACAGGGGCAAGGCACACACAAAAGAAATCACAACCCATACTGGGTAAGGAGGAGGCACGTCTGCTTAGGCATTTACATATAATGCTTAGATGTTTTAATTGTAGTGTTTATGATAACTCTTTAGTCACTTAACAAGACCATTGTCCCATTAAGCAAACTGGCTATACTGGAACTACAACCAAAGGAGGGTGGAAAAGAGCTGCCCAAGGGAAAGGAAAATAACATTTATAGAGCACCAGTTATTAACCAGGTTTTATGACAAGTGCTTTCACATATTTCTCCCATTTAATGCTCCCAGCATCCTAGCAAGTTAAGTGTTATACTGGTTGTACTGATGAGGAATGGAGACTAAGCAAGGTTGGTAACTTGGAGACAGGACCCTAGTGACAAGGGTTGAAGTGAGAAGAAATTGAAGAAGTAGTTTTTGAGATCCATGCTCTGTAATAGTTGGGCTGCTCTTTGCCCTTATGATCTTTTTTCCTAGGTTCTCAGAAACAGATATTTTTTAAAAACTCCCATTTTGTCTTGGCTAAAATTACAGGAAAAGGATGTTTCCAAACTCCAGTCAGTCTAGAGTGGGGAGCAATGACCAGATGTGTAGGAGCAGAGCCCTCCATGATTTAGCTTGTGGGCAGGCTGACAGAAGAGGGACACTGGGCAAGGAGATGGCACTATAGATAGAGGCTGCAGCCTGAGAGATTCCACAGTCACATCCCTGGCCTTGAGGTTCTCACTCCAGGGAGAGAACATGTGAGGGAATTAGGCCAGGAGGCTCAGCGGGGAATAGGAAAGAACTTCAGCAACTGTCTGGTCTTCAGAGAAGCCTCTGGTTGGTCTCTTCACAGGTTGGGCAATCGCAGACCAACAGAGTTCGTGCCACAGTGCTTCCCCTGCCAATGACTCCAGCCCCAAGCAGAGCTCCCAAGTTGCCAGCAGCCAGCAAAGCTTCCTCGGAAGCCTTCTTCCTGCCTTCTGACTGGAGGAAAAGTATCTCTTATGGTCCTGAGTTACCAGCACCAGAATGCAGCTGCCCTGCTCAGTCACATCCATGCCAAGACCCACACAATGGCCATCTGTAGTCACACCTGCCCTCTATCCACCTCAGCCTCTGAGCTCAGGCTGAGAAAGAGCCTTTCCTTTCTCTGTCCTAAAGTGCTGCCACCACCCCACACAGGCTGGGAAGCAACACACTCAAGCCTGTCCCTTCTCCAGCAGAGACCCTTGTTTTCTTTTCAATCATTTGATACTGTTCTCACAGATGAAGATTAAATGCCCAGTAAGCTTTCACCATTGTTAGGAGCATTCCCAGCCCAGAATTTCTCCTTCTAGCTCTATGTAAGTAGATGGGAATAAGGTTTTCAACATCCATGAAAAACAAGGGTTAAAACCAAGCCTCATTCCACAGCCAGTGTTCTTCCTAGTACACCTACCACATTGCAGTTTTTCAGCTCCAAATAGACAAGTGTTTGGTGCTTGTTACCTACATGCAAAGTGTGTGTGTTGGGAGTTGGGGTCTGTCATATACCAGGGGAAAGGATGGTGTCAGAAAGGCTTGCTCCTTTCTTAGTCCCCTCTCCCTAACTCTAGGCACCTATCAGCTCCCTTCACCCACAGAATAATTTTACCATTTGTAAAATACTTTTTTGTGCTTCAGACTATACTAAATACTTAAGAAATATACTTGCATTTCATACGGACCACCCAGGAGGTAGAGAACATTGTTAGTTCCTGTACTTTATAGAGGGAAAACGGGGGAGACTTGAGGGTTAGAGGTGTCATACAACTCACCCAGGGACACAGAGTTAGAGCCAAGATGAGGTTGGCCTTGACTTGACTACCCAGGCTTTGAACTGCCACACTGCATGCTTCCTTCCCTCTCTGGGTCTCTCCTCCTCTTATGGCCCCCAACACATTCCCAGTTTTCCTCTTGATCCCTTCCACACCCACCCAGCACACCCTGCCACTGTGCCCCCTCTGTATCTATTCACATACAGAGACCTCTTACACTCAAGATGACTTTAATGAGACTCTTTAAATTTTTTAAAATATTTCTCTGGCAAAGAAAAGTGCAAGGGTAAGGTACCAGACACTTCCATACAGGCCCTTCAAACTGTATCCACTCTGACCAAGTATCCCTTTCTGTAGACCTAGACCAACAGCTGTCCATTCCTTTGGGAGAGGAATAGCTTAGGAGTGTTGACCCTCCCCAGAGCCCATCCCTCAGCCCTGCTGTTCCATTCCCTAGGTCTTCTTGGGACTGATGGACCTCCCCTTGATTTCCCTAATCCCTTGGTCCCCCAGTCTCACATGGGCCCCTCCCACCCTCTGGTCCTACTGGTTTTAACATGTTTCTTTGATCACCAGTGCAGCCTCACCATGATCCTCATATCAGCAACCTTGAGAGGTAGAGCCCTCTGTCTTGATCCCAGTTCTGTCATTCCCTGCTCTAGAGAACCCACAGTCCCAGCCCCCTGAGGGCCCACTCTTCTGGACCTGACTGTACAGGGCAGTGTCTAAGTTGTGGCCCTTGCTGCCACTGCCAGTTGTAGTACCAAGTTCAGGCAAGGCCAGACCCTGGGGTTTGGGAGCTGGGAGGGGCTTTGTGTTCCGAGGGGGTGGCACAGCGTAGTCATCAGTAGCAGGGTTGTAGGGGAGCTCATAGCCCTCTTCCTTCACTCGAGCCTGGCACCACCATGCGTCTTTGGGCTCCTGAGGCAGATCATAAAGGCCCCGGGGAGGGGCTGAGGCCAAGCCCTCAGGTTCATCATAGATGGGGTCCTCCTTGGTGTCGGACAGCTTGGCCTTCTGCAACTTCTGCTGCACATGCTCGTATAAGTCCCAGTAAAGAGGTTTCTTGGACTGTACCCCCTCCCCTGCCTGAGCAGGGCTGCTGCCCAGAGGGTCTGAGTAGAGAGAGTCCTGGGAAGGGCCTAGAGGGATGCGCAGGGAGTCCAAGGGCTCAGCATACAGGGCTGGGGTGCTGCCCAGTAGCTCCTGGGGAACAGGAGAAGCCAATTTCCCTTCTGCCACCTCCCCTTCATGGGAGTCAGCTCTGAGGACATCTTGCCCCTGTCTTGCCTTGCCCTGAGCCTTCTGCTGATGGATGGCAGTCTCAACTGCCTGAAAGATGTCATTTCCCTGTGTCGTCTGGAAGGTGAAGGTTCCAGGGCCAGAGGGGCAGCGGCGACCGGCCTCAAAAGAGAACATGACCTGAGGAAGGTTTAAAGGGAAACACATTACTAAGAGTGTCAGAAGAGTGGATCACAGGGCCTGAACTACTGAGGGCATTTTCAAACAGGTCTGGGGGTGGAAGTGGGGTTGGGATCTAGGCAAAAGGAGGATTCAAAGGGCAGAGTTTTCCATCCTTCTGTCCTACCCCTCCTGGCCTACAGCTGTCCAACTCCGTAAGCCCTCCCTCACACTCCCTGACAGCCTCTGCACCTTGTCCCGGCCATAGCGGCGCAACAGAGTGTAGGGCCAGGAAAGGAGTGGCTCTAGGATCTGATTCTGGGTCCCCACAGTCAGGAGAGTCAGTCTCTCAGCCTCTACTCTCAGTACATAGGAGCCATGCAGGCCACAGCGCTCAGCAGCCTCAGTCCTCTGCACGGTTACCCAGAACTGGGATCCTGGAAGGAATACACACAGTTAGATGGGCACCTGGGGGAAGGTGTGCTGTGGGCAGGGGTGGGGACCCAGAGGAATTGGGAGCAGTGTCCAAGCGCTCACTCGGAAGCCAGATCTCATAGGCTTCCTACTTCTCTAAGAGTCCCTGGCCCCTCTAATCACCCGCTCACCAAGAACACTCCTCCTTCCCACTCCACCCCTGCCTTCTCAGGTATCTACCTTCCCAGATTGGGCTGTACAGAGAGTTCTCCAGCATCTCCAGGGCAGAAAGCTTAGGTGGGTTCTCTGCCGGCACCAGAGCCCAGCCGCCTTTCTGTAGTAGAGAGAGCATGAAGGACGCTACAATTCCCTCAACACAGTTCTGGGGTACAGGGCAGGAGTCCTGAGCAACCGTCTACACTGCCTCTGTAACCACCCCGCCTTGAATCTCCCCTTAGACCCGGTGCCACTTGCCCAGCCCCTCGCCTAGAACCCTGGCCTCCTCACCGGAAAGGCGTTTTGGCACAATGTCTGCACCCAAGCAACGCTGGACTGCGCATCCGCAGCCAGCAGGTGCGAACGCTGCGCTGTGTCCAGGCGGAAGGCAGAGGCGCCCGGCTCAGGGGGGCTCTCCACCGCCACCGGTGCAACGCTCACGCATTCGGCCAGACGGATCACCTTGCAGTCCAGGCGGCGCGAGCCCCCGCGGCCACCTCCAGAGTTCGACCCCTTATGGTCAAAGAACTCGAGCCGCGCTACACCATGGGGACTGGCCGGGTACAACACAGCCCAGGTCTTCCTCCACTTCTGGGGAGAGAGAAAGAGGGCGGGGGGAGGGAACAGAAGTGCGGGAGCAGCACGCGCCCCGACGGGAAAGGAGGGACCTGCGCAGGCCGATTTGGGGTCTGGCAGGCCCAGTCAAAAGGCAAAGTTTCCCAAGAAGGACCTCCTCCATCATCAAGAAAGGCACACCCCGAGACTGCACACGCTTCTCGGGAGTGTGCAAAGCAACTTCAAGAAAACGTCACCGGGCTCTCCAACTGCCAGCGCCGCGCTCCAACCTGCTACCCGCCCCCTCCCTCTGGCTGGACCCTTTTCACTCACTTCTAGCCCCGATGGGGTTCGGCATCCCCTGCACCCCGACTACCTTGGTCCCGAAGCGCTGACTCTGCAAAAAGAGCGGCCCTTCCATCACAGCCCGGTCCATGGCCCCAGGCAGTTCCTTCCGCGCTTCCTGGCCCTGAGGGCGGGAGGCAGGAGGAGGGGCTGGGGGCGGGGCGGCCCTGCCAAAGGCGTTCCCGCCCCTCCCTCGGTCCCCGCGGCTGAGACATGGGAAGGGCGGGAGGAGAGAAGCAAAAAGGAAGGAGTCGGGGTCCTCACATAAGCCAGGCGGCGCACTACCTCCAGGCCCCTACCCACAACCCTAGGGCGCGCACAAGTGGCTCCATGTAGAGAAACTTTGTGGTTTCAGCCGGAGGGCCCAGGCGCCCGATCTTGGGGACTGCGTGTGAAGTCATGTGCTCAACATGACATCAGAGTGAAGAATGTGACATCACCCCTGGGCACCCTGGGGGCACCAGAGAGTCCAAGTGGGCCCTCCGAGCTTTCAGTTCCCTTGGCCAAACCCGCCTGTAGCCCAGCCGGAGTTGTACTGTTTACACTCGGGCTAGCCTGGGACGTGGAGGAAGGGCTGGGGACTGGAAGGCTTCCCACCGCCACGGGGGCCGCCGCCCGGTGGCCGCTTGCAGTCCAGCTCCCTGACCGCAGCTGCCCGGCCTCCAACCTGCGGGAAAAGAAAGCTTCATTGAGCCGGGAGGGTCGGGGGAAGGGGGGAGGTGGCGCGGCAGCGGCCAGCTCCACGGGGGAGGGGAAGACCTAGAGGAGAAGAGGAGGGAACTGGCCTGGGAGGAATGGAGGGAGAAAGCGGAATGTGGGCGGGCTCAAGGGGACGTGGGAGGGACTAGTAGAGAGGGGGGAGAAAGGGGGGTCCAGTCTCCCCTGGCCGAGCACTTTTTTTTTTTTTTTTTTTTTGGAAGTCCTAGCACTAATCTTCAGGACCAGGACTCTTCTCCCAGTCCCTAGGGCCCTGCCCAGCCAAAGGTAGGGGAGGCAAGCTGCTGGCCTGAGGAAGGGGAATTTGGGATGGAGAGGATGGTGGAGGGACCACGGAAAAGGGGTGGTGCGGGATGGAGTCGGGAAAACCAACCAACTTTATTATTGTCAAAGGGAGTGAGACACAAAAAGAGTGGGGAAAGCAGCAAATATTGAGGGTGGGGGCTGCAGGGTGTTTCATGTGGGGCAGCTGGGAGGGCCTAAGTTGGGGGTTTCCTCTGTGAGGCCCTACCCCTGGGCCCTGAAGCCAAAGGTTCCCAAAACAAAGCTGTCTTGTGGAGCTGTTTGTCTGGTTTGGGGGAAGCATGTTCAGGGAGCCCCCTCTCCGTGGAGGGGCTGTTCTCACTCCTGGACAGAGAAGGCCTTGGGCAAGGAGCGTAGATCGCACCCTGGCCTCTGGTAGAGCGCACCCTGGCCTCTGGTTGCCGGGTGACAGCCACACTGGTCTGGGCAGAAGGCTTGAACTACCCCACCCCATCCCCTGCCCAGCATGAGGCCTAGCACTTCTGGGCCCCTTGACCCTGCAGGGCATATGAAAGTCTGTGTGCTGAGGAGGGGGTTTTCTCCATGCACTCTGGTGTCTGCCTTCCCTGCCTGGGAAAGAGACAGAAATTTGCCTAGATAGGCATCTGCACAGCAAGACTCCCACTCAGGGGCTCCCAGATCTGAGGGTCTCCTAGGACCCCTTCGCCTGCCTCTCTTCATGATTCCTGCAGCTCTCTGTCTGTCATTTGTCTGGCTAAATAGGGATATCTGTCATCCCTCCTGTGCCTGCTCCTTGAATCTTGTCAATTCCACTCCTCACATGTCTTCTCTCTCTCCCTCTCTCCCCATTACTGTGCGCACGGTTCTTTTTCTTGTCACCTTCTATCCATCTTCAACGTGTCTCTCTCCCCGTCTTTCTGTTTTGCCCACTTCATTCCCACAGTCTCCCTTCCTCTCACATCCTGTCTGTCCGGGTCTTCCTCTCTGTGTGTCTTTTCTCAGTCTCTCTTTATCTTGACCATTCTTGACAAGCACATTAAGACTGTGAATGGGGGGTAAATGAAGATGATGGCAGAACTAGGGAAGCACATGTGGGTTGTAACTACTAATTGTGAGTTTTATTATTTTCAAAAGCAAAAGGGAACCCCTTCCCCCACCCCAATCTGTGTCCCTCTTTGACTGTGTCTCTTCCCTCATTTAGTGTGAGTTTCTATCTCTCAGTCCCTAAGGGAATTTTCTTCCCCACAACCCCCACCCCCACTCTGAGCTTTATACACTCTCTCTGGGGTGTCCAGGCGTTTCCTGCCATGCGACCTGTCAGTATCTGTCTGTGGAGCCCATGGTGCCTGCTGCTGTGCCTGCTGTTGTGCAGCTTGTGCTCAGGGTCTCCATCCCCTTCCACCGGCCCTGAGAAGAAGGCAGGAAGCCAGGGACTGCGGTTCCGGCTGGCTGGCTTCCCCAGGAAACCCTATGAGGGCCGTGTGGAGATACAGCGAGCTGGTGAATGGGGCACTATCTGCGATGATGACTTCACACTACAGGCGGCTCATGTCCTCTGCCGGGAGCTGGGCTTCACAGAGGCCACAGGCTGGACCCACAGTGCCAAATATGGACCTGGAACAGGTAGGTGAGCAATGCTCCAAGCATAACATAGGTATTACCAGAGTGTGACCTAAGTGCAAAGAGAGAGAACATGAGAATGGCACAGCCACTGGGACATAGGGCATCAAGAACAGCTAGTGCAAAGTAAACTCACAGGTGACAAACCAGCCAACATAGTTACTTCTAGAACTGTGACCTCAGGCTAGTCACTGCTTTCTGTGAACCTCAGATGCACCATGTGTACAATGACTAGATGGTTTCTAAGTTCTTTCCTGCTGCAAAAAGATAATTGTTTAAAAAAATGCATAAGGACAGCCCAGATACAAGAGAGTTTTGTAATGATTAAAATACAGCTTTCAAGGGAAGCTGAGAACTGGTAAATGATGTCCGGATGTTCCAGTGTCAGAAGTAATCACAGATACTGCAGCTAACAGAATCAAACTGGAACTGACATATAGGGATGAGGGGCAGACTTAAAGAGAAATGCTCATTGAAGCCCAGAGGTGCTTCACCATATGAACCCGCAGCGCAATTGAGGGACAGAAGGGAGTGCAGCCTGCAGCTGATCCCCCAGTTCCCACTGGCTAGACCAGCTTTGGAATAAGGTGTCCCATGCAGATGCACATTTTAAAAGAAACAATAGGAAATGGAAATATTTCCAGATGTGAAAGATTCAGAAACCTAGTTTCAGGGGGAGTAGCTTAAGAAACCGGAGGTTTGGTGTAGAAAGAAAAGGTCTTGAATAGCAATTACATGGTAGTTGTCTTCAAATAGGGAAAGGATAGTTATGTGACAGAGGGACTGAAAGGACTGAATCAGACTTGGTCCAGGAAAGTCATAAAGAGTCACAAGGACTTTTTTGATGGTAATACAGACTGGTGGGCAGGAGGAAGGTATCCTGGGTAAGTTCTATCAGGGTGTGAATGATGGGGTTCCTGCACCTTGTCAGGAACAGACAACCTTTATGTTCCACCCAATTCTAAGAGGAAGTCAGTGAGAATTCAATATGGTCCAGACAGACAAAAGAACAAGACACTATGTGGCAGCACAGACAGGACAAGTACATGGGAGAATGCCAGGATGAGAAGAAAGGATCTTGGATTTCCAGGTCTCATGGATAGACCAAATTTCTAAGCCACCATACATTGGCTATATGGTTTAAGCAAGTTACTTAATTTCTCTGAACCTTGTCTATGCATATAAAATGGTCTTCTGGCAGCTCTTTCTAAGAATAGTTAATTAATACACACACATAAGTAATATACACACATGACACACAGTATGTACTTGATTAATTATAGCTATCATTGAATGAGTAAGAACTGATTAGAACTTCAGTGTTTGTTCTTAGTTTTTAAATTATTGAGTATCCCCAGATCACCATCAATCTTCCATCAATCTTATGTCCCTTTCCTTTTCCCCACCATGGTCCCTTGTCCCTTCTCCAACCCTTTTCCTACCAGAAAAAAAAAAAAAAAAAAAAAAAAAAATTGGATGGTCAGATCATGGCCAGGAGTGAGAGCCTGATATTCACTCTCCCCAGCATCCCCGTCACCCCATCCTTCCTACCTCAGCTTCTCTCTACCCTCATCCCCCACCCCTTCCATAGGCCGCATCTGGCTGGACAATCTGAGCTGCAGTGGAACTGAGCAGAGTGTGACCGAATGTGCTTCCCGGGGCTGGGGAATAGTGACTGTACCCATGATGAGGACGCCGGCATCATCTGCAAGGATCAGCGCCTACCTGGATTCTCAGATTCCAATGTCATTGAGGTCTGTAGTATACACAACACACACACACACACACACACACACACACACACACACACACTCCAACCAGGATGGCCAGCAAGGGCTGTAGGGTGCTTTTATGTAGAGAAGGTATTAAAGGGGTAAAGGTTCCCATACGCTGCCCCTATGTGGTGATTTGGATTGGTGGAAGGCATGGAGGTAGGGGACAAATGATAGAACTCCTAGGAGCTGTATAATCCAGTGGTTTTTATTAGCATTAGCATTCAAGGTATTAAACTTGGCATGAGTTTCTCCAGCTTCATTCCAGGACACTCTAGAGGCATCCTGTGCTCTCCCTCTTCTTAGATGTCCCTGCTCTCCTGGAACATCTCCCTTCTTTCTTTCTCCTCCTTCAAAGGCATTTCCTTTATGGAACCCCTCCTCCTGCTCCAGGGAGAACTAGGTCTTCCTTCTCAGTGCTTTTTGGCACCCTTGGCCATTTCTCAGTGCACAGCAAGTCCCTGCAGTCTTGTGGTTGCAGGAGAGGCCACAAACCTCAGACTGACAGCAGGCGTGACATCTTTCCCAACCTGTCTCATTCCCATCTCACCACTGGGTTTACAGCAAGCACACTAAGTTGGGGTTCCTTAAAGTTGGCAGGATATATGTGAGATGTTGCTGGGATTCTTTCCCCTACTTGTGGTTCCATTGCCAGGTAGAGCATCACCTACAAGTAGAGGAAGTGCGACTTCGACCAGCTGTTGGGTGGGGCAGACGACCCCTGCCTGTGACTGAGGGCCTGGTTGAAGTCAGGCTTCCTGATGGCTGGTCTCAAGTATGTGACAAAGGCTGGAGCGCCCACAACAGCCACGTGGTCTGCGGGATGCTGGGATTCCCCGGAGAAAAGCGGGTCAACACAGCGTTCTACAGGTGAGGAGCGCGGGCATGGGTGGAGCGAACCGGGGCCGGGGCATGTTCGTGGAGGAATGGTGTTCAGAGACCTCTGAGAGTGTCCGAGGCGTTGGGGACAGGCGGGGGTCTGCAATAATGAAGAAACTGGGAGGTTGTTGCTAAGAGATCGTGTGGGACCATGAAGTGCTCCCCAAGGGAGATCTGAAATGGGAACCGTGAGGTTCTCGCTCCGGCGCGTCGCAGCCGGGGCACTGCTGGAGCGGCTGCTGGTGGCGCTTGCGTGCGGGTGACGTCAGCGGTCGGCTGGCAGATTCCAGCGGCCTCGGAGCGCGCGGAGCCTCGCGATCTCTGAGTTCAGTGAGGGCGCCGCCCGCCGCTCCGGGCGGCTTCAGGGTGTGTCCAGCGCTAGGCTGGACGCTCGGGTCAAAGGGTCGGTGACTAACCAGGGTGTCCCTGCCACCGGGTCGATTTGGGAGGGATCGGAGAGCACTGGGAGAAATCCGCTCCACCCTCGGCTTTGGCTGCTGTGAACGCGAGTCATCTGGACTCTGGCGAAGTTCTCCAGAACATCCTTTGGCCCAGGCGCCCGACCCTCTCAACCTAGCTTTCAGGGTAACAATCACCCTGGTAATGGTTCTGTGCTTACAGTGTCTCCCTTCCTCAGAGCATCGAAAGTGGTCATTTTGAGAAACAGACTTTGGAAGCCATGCATATATTTGGAATTTTTTCCACTGTCTCTCTATAATCTATTTTGCAGGCCCAAAATGCTTATTTTCTTCAGCTCTTGGGTCAGTTTTGCTAAAAGGTCTCTTGACATTTAGATGACTTTCCGCTGAGTACACTACTTCAGATGTGGTCTGATAGGGCAAGTACGGTAGAAATGCTCATGGTCGATTAAAGCATACCTCAAATTTGCATTGCTTTTCTGTTGAGGTAACATTCCACTGCTTATATGGAACTTGTATCATCTAAAACCAATTCAGATCTTTGCTTATCCTTACACTGATAGAGCAGCCTTTTTGAACCTGAATATATGTTGAGTTTACCCTATTGAGTTTCTTTAATACATCATTTAAAAGCCATCTCATGCTGCTCCTTTGAGATAATCTTGAGTCTTGACATGATTTCCCATCTGTCATCCCTGCCAACCTTCTCTGGTAGACAGACATGATAGCTATGCCTTCAGGCTTTTTCATGATGACTGTAAAAATCATTGTTGAAATGTTTAAAACTAAAGTCTAACATACTGCTGGGTGTGGTTACACATTCCTGTAATCCTAGCTACTCGGGAGGCTAAGACAGGAGAATCACAAGTTCAAGGCCAGTCTCAGCAATTTAGCCAGGCCCTAAGCAACTTAGCAAGACCCTGTCTTAAAATAAAAAATAAAAAGGTGTTGGGGTGTGTATGTGGCTCAGTGGTAAAGCACCTCTGAATTCATCCCCAGTACCAAATAAATAATAAAGTCTAATTTTTGCAAAAATTTCCTCTAGATTTATACCAAGCCTCTAATAACTAGTTGTGAAGATATGTGAAGAAACACAGAACATTATAATGATGTAACCAACATTTAGCCATCCTATCTAAAATGAAATCATGGGAGATTTTGTTAGTCTTTGCTAAAATCCAGATACGCCATGTTCATAGCCATCTCCAGCCTTCCAATTTACTCTTTCTGTCACTAAAAGAAATCATAATGATTTGAGTATATTTTTGTCAAAATCCATTTAGATCTGTAAGGATCTTTTTTCCTAAATTCTCACAAACTTTCTATTTAATGAATTATTCTTGAGTGTTACATATCTGTAGATTTTCCTTTATTTTTTGAAAGTCAATGCATTATCTAATCTCCCATCTTTTCAATATTTCCTCAAACTTTCCTTGCCTTGGCAGTAAGACACATCTGAAAGTTCCTTCAGCTCTGAGGAATATGCTTTATCTGGTCTGGAGAATGAAATGATTCTAAAACAACTCTGTATTGTGCTTCTTTACTGTCATCCTTTGGGGCTGTATTCATTCTCTGTGCTTGTTCTTTCCCTTTCCTAATTCAAACACCAGGTTCTGAAAGAACAGTCGGACTTAAATAGTGGTATTCCAAGTGAAGAAAATAGCATGAACAAAGGTTTAGAGATTTATTTATCCAATGTTTATTTATTGAGACCCCACTATGTGCCAGGTGCTGTTGTAGACACTAGGGATTCAACAATGAACAAAACACAAAAATCCCGGATCTCATGGACTAAGGGAGAATCAGAAAATAAATAAAATTATAAAATGTAAGAATGGTAAAGAGTACAATAAATAAAAATAAAGCAGGAAAGGGAGATGAAGAAGTCAGAGTGGGACTGCAGTTTTACTAGAATGGTCAGAGCTAAGCATGGTTGCACATGCCTGCCAATCCCAGCAACTGGGGCAGGAGGATTCCAAGTTCGAGGTCAGCCTCAGCAACTTAGACTCTCAGCAATTTAGCAAGACCCTGTCTCAAAATAAAAACTAAAACCATTTAAAGGAGTTAAGGACATAAGCTATGCAGACATATAGATAAGCATTTATGGGGAAAAGAGATTATAAATAAAAAGATTCTGGAGACTGTGTGTGTAATGGGGGAGGGGAAAAAGACATTCTTATTCATCAGGAGGCCATTGTGGCTAGAGCTGTGAAAAAGGAGGAAATGGTAGGAGCTGATAGGGATGGTGAGCCAGACCAAGTAGAGCTATTTGGGACATTGGCTTTTACTCTATGAGATAAGGAACCATTGTAGAGTTTGGACAGAGGTGTGATATCTGACTTGCAGTTTTAACCTATTACTTTGGCTCCTTCATTAATAGACTGGAGGGGAGGTATTAGGCACAAAAAGGCAGGGTAAATGGTTAGAGGTTATCTCTTGAAAGCCATGTAGAAAAAGTAAAAGGTGATGGTGACCAATGGACATGATAGAAAATGATCCAATTCTGTGTATATTTGCAAAGCTGACAGGATTTGCTAACGAAATCAGCATCCTGAAAGAGAAAGAGGAGTTAAGTATCATTCCACAGTTTGGGGCCTCAGCTGAGTATAGTATTAGCCTTCTCTGTCAAGGAAGACAGTGGGACATGTTTTCTTGGAGATGGAGAAGGGCATGGAGGTTAGACACTTGGTTTTGGACCTTTTAAATATGAGGTTCATTAAGACAGTGAAATGGTGAGGCTGAAGAAGGCACTGAATATGTGACTGTAGAGTTCAGTTAAATAAAAGTATATAAAGGTCTGGGCTAAGGGTGTAACTCAGTTGTAGAGCACTTCCCTAATATATATGAAGTCCTGGGTTCAATCCTCGGTACTGGAGGAAATAAAAGGAATAAAAAGTCCAAAAACCGAACAACAGTACCAAGAGAGCAAGTATAAATTAAAAGCGGTGGAAAAATCCAAGGACTGGAACTCAGGAAGCTTAAGTATTAAGAGGTCCAGAAGATAAGATGGAAGATAAGAGGAAATGGAAATAATGAGGTAAGGTAGAAAGACTACCAGAAGAGTGTGGTGACCTGGAAGCCAAGAAAGGAGCTTCAAGGAGGAGAGAGTGACTATATCAGTGCCACTGATAGACCTAAAAACAAGAGTACTAAGTGAACCCTTGACTTCACAACATGAAAGTCATTGTTGACCTGTACAGAGTTGATAATGAAAAAGATATACTTGGAAGATAGTATGTAGACAATAGTAAGCTTTTGCTGAGGAATATTGAGAGATCAGAATGAATAGAATGAAACCATAAGTGGAATGTTTAATGCCACATGTGAGGATTTGACCATTGATTGACAGAAAAAAGGGTTAAGAATAAAGGTATTTTTGGGCAGGCAGTGATCAAATAAAACCAGTGTTTTTTGAAAATTTGTATGATAGTGAGTGGGGAGAGGGAGGTCTAGATGCAGCAAACTAGTTAGAAGTTTGTTGTAAAAATGAAGCTTATTAGGAGAATGACAGCTAAGTTGAAGGGGAATGAATAGATGTAAGATTAATAGAATTATAGAAATGAGAGAAGAGACACCTAAGATCATTCTGAAGCTGCCTGAGAGAATCGGACATCTCTGGGCTTTAGAGATGGACCAGACTTGGGAAGTTAGAGAACCTGTAATTGTCCCAGGTATGTTTAGCCTGAAGTAATTTTCACAGAGCAGGAATATTTACTGTACATTTGAGTCTCATAATGAATCTGGGATCTAAAAGCTGGGGAAGACGATATGCAAAAGCACAGAGGCCATTCTTAGCGGGAAAAGAGATTACAAAAGTCCTGGGAGATTCCGTGATTGGTGATGTGTCATAGATCTTCTTTCATAGGTCTGGTCAGACAGAGGGAGTATCCTTATAGGTAATCCAATTATGAAAGATAGCCAAGACAGTATAAACAACTTTGCCCACTTTAGAGGGAAAAACATTGATTTGTTGGCTTTTAGTGGAAGTCAGTGAGATCAGAACCTGATGTTTTTATCATTTTTAAACTTGTTTGGGTGTTTCTACCCTCGAACATGTGAAAGTAGTGAATTTTAGAAGAGAAGAATGTTCAGATAAGTGAACTATTTACTGCTTTTGAAATTGAGGCTCTAAGAGCTTCAGTGCTGTTTAAGAAGTCATTCTTTCTGTTTGATAGATATTTATTGAACTGCTACTCTTTGCCAAGCACTTCACAAGGTGCTGAGAATACAAAGGTGAATGAATTAGGCACCAGATCACAGAAGACCTCATAGGTCATGTGAAGTATTCAGGACTTTATAATAAAAGTAATGGGAAGTCATTAAAATGTGTTCTAACAAGGACAATTGTGAGATGACATGATCAGGTCTGTGACTCCAGATCATTTCAACTGCACTTCTGAATAATAGTTTGGAGAAAAGCAAGAGTGAATGGATTGAGGGCTGGGCTTGTGGCTCAGTAGTAGAGTGCTTGGCTAGCATGTGTGAGGCACTGGGTTCGATACTTAGCACCACATAAAAATAAATAAAATAAAGGTCCATTGACAACTAAAAAATATTTTTTTAAAAGAAGAGTGAATGGATTGGATAGATATGTAGGAAGTAAAATTGACAAGACTTAGTTATTGATTGACTTCAGGAGCCAAGAAAAGGAGAAGTCAAGGTTAACTCCTAGGTTTTTGGACTGACTTTTGCTAAGAGGATTTTATTTGTTTGCATGTTTATTTGTTTTTGGATCTACATTACATTTTTTGATGACTTTAAGATATCTAAGCAGAAAAAAAAGATAGCTAAACAGAAAAACAAAGAGGTAGTGGAATACACAAAGTAGAATATGAATTAGACCAACACGTATGGAGTGAGAAGAATACTTACCAAAGGTTTCCTTTTTGTTTTGTTTTGTGTGTGTGTTTTGTTTTGTCTTGTTTTGTTTGTAATACTGGGGATTGAATCTTGGAGTTTTATCACTGAGCTACATCCTCTTCTTTTGAATTTTTTTTTCTTTTTGAGACAGGATCTTGCTAAATTGCTTGAGGTCTCAAACTTGTGATCCTCTTGCCTTGCCTCCCAAGTCACTGGGATTACAGGTGTGTGCCAACATACCCAGCTCCCTAGCCCTTTTTTATTTTTCATTTTGAGACAGGATCTCACTAAGTTGCCAGACTGGCCTCAAACTTGGAACCTCCTGCCTCAGACTCTGGAGTAGCTGGAATTACAGATGTGCACCACCACATCTGTCAAGAGTTCTGAAAATTTGAAGGACGAGATAAACTAGAAACCTGCAAAGAACAAGTAGAATTAGGAATAAAACCAGGCTATTGTAGTGTTATGGCAACCAAAGAAGAAGAGGCAGGAGAGTAGATGGGTGGTGAGGTCTGTAAGATGAAGGCTAAAAGATGTCATCTGAATTTAACAATGTAACAATGATTGCAGAATGATGGGCAGGGAAAATAAGAGAGAGTGGGTTAAGGAATGAGTGGAGAAAAAGGACATAGAAATGGTGAGGACTGGGGCTGGGGCTGGCACTCAGTGGCAGAGAGCTTGTCTAGCAAACTTGGGGCACTGAGTTCAATCCTTGGCACCACATAAAAATAAACAAATGAAATAGAGACATGTTGTCCACCTACAACTACAAAAAGGAAGGAAAGAAAGAAAGAGAGAGAAAGAGAGAGAGAGGAAGGAAGGAAGGAAAGAAAGGAATGAAGGAAGGAGAAGGGAGGGAGGGAGAGAAGAGAAAAGAAAAGAAAAGAAAAGAAAAGAAAAGGTGAGGACTGACAACTCCTCAAGTTTTTTGCTGTGAAGAGGAGAGGTGTGGGGTGGAGGGTGTATTTGTGTGTGTATGTGCACGTGTGTATAAAAGAGATTTGCACACGTTTAAAAGGATTCAGTTGAAAAGAGGTTGTGTATGAGTAAGACAAGAATTGTAAGAGATGGAATTCAGAAATATTTGTGGGGAATGGCCTTAGAAAAGAGACAATTAGATGGAATAAGAAGAAGGTGTGCAGATGGAGGTAGGTTTTTAGGTTGATGGTTCAAGAGAGAAATAAATGATAGGGAGAACCAAAAACATTTACAAATGAAGACATCTACATCAAAACAAATATGAGCAAAGATCCTACAAAAGCACCAGATTATTTATAAAACATTTAATAGATACACATCTAATATTGATAAGATGAAAGTATTTCAAACTACACACACACACACACACACACACACACACACACACACCTACCTACCTTACAGGATCCTTAACTTAGAGAAGATGGTTTTGCTTTTGTTTTGTTTTGTTTCAGTTCTGGGAATCAAACCCAGGACCTCAAATGCTATGCAGATGTTCTACCACTGAGCTATATCTTCAGCCCATGAGGTAGTTCTAAATTTCCAGATATTAAATTCTCAGTACTACACTGGAGCTCAAGATGGTCTCTTTGGGTTCACTGGTCACAAAAAAAAAAAAAAATACTAAATGTATTTCATTTTAGACATGTTTGAGAAAAAGACATTAAGAGAAAAAATTTCATACCACATTTATAAGATGAAAGGTTCTAAACTCTCAGTAATGTCTCAAGAAAGGAACCTAAAAGTTATATAATCTTTGGTGGGAATAGTGGACATTTTGGATGTTTTGACAAAAAGACCAACTAAGTAGATACTCAGAAAGAAGCTGAGGCAGGAAATGCCAAACACTTCTAACCAGTTTAAAATGCATGTATTAGGGGTTGGGGTTGTGGCTCAGTGGTGGAGCACTTACCTGGTGTATGTGAGGCACTGGATTCCATTCACAGCACCATATATAAAAATAAATGAAAATAAAGGTCCATTGACAACTAAAAAAAAAAATAAAATGCATATATTAAAATCCTAGTGCACCTTCATCAAAACACTATGACAAAATATGACTTCTCAAAAGAAACGGCAGAACAGGAACACTTTCAAAGAAAGGACAACTAAGATGATGACAGGGAATTTCATAAACTTGTAAGAGCAGACAGACAAGACATGCATTCATCTATAAATAGTTAGACCAGACAGAGAGACCATAATTAAAGTCTTCAAATTTAAAAGGAGAATAAGGGGAAAAACAGACCTGGTTTCTATCTGTGAAGATATTAGACCTAAAGAAACAGCTCAAAGCAGGATGTAATGACACACACCTGTAATCCCAGGGACTCAGGAGGCTGAGGCAGGAGGGTTGCAAAGTTTGAGGCCAGCCTCAGCAACTTATTGAGACCCTGTGTCAAAACACAAAATAGAAAAGGACTGGAAATGTAGCTCTGTTGTAAAGTGCCCCCAGGTTCGATCCCCAGTCAAAAACAAACAAACAAAAAACTCTTGAAGAATAAAATAAGTCAATTAATATTATCCTGAAATATTTATTTCTCTGGAAGTAAGTTTGGAAGATGAGCTCAGTTTGTGAATGACCAAAGCACATGGGATTGGAATTTGAGGAGGAAAGGTATACTTCCCAATAAAGCCAATTTAATGTCCTCAGTTATCCAGTCTTGGTCCTTGGTCATGATCTTACAGCTTGGGACTGAACAATGCCAAAAGTCTTCCTTGGAGAGAGCACCCAAGGGAAAAAAATGATACAGTCAGCTTCATCAGGCCTGCCCTAGGCTAGTTCTCTGTCCTAGCCTGGTTGGACTGGCAACCCTAATACTCCTGGAACCCTTCCCCTGTAGCTCCCCTGAGGTTTGCTATCAACATCTGGACCCAGGAGTTCCATTTTCCCATTTGTCTTAGTCTAATTTCTGAGGGGCTTGGTATTGGGACACTGTTCATCCTGAATCCACAGCCTTTGCTGCTTCTTCCCTACCTAGCCATGAGCTTATAGGCCAAATAGCTAGGAATGGTAGAGCCCTAGGAGTATCTGATGATAGAATATCCTGCCATCAGGAATCCTTCTGACTGTTGGAAAGGAAATCTTGTCCCTGGTCCTGATGGCCCCGATCTTTTCTATTTGTTTCTACACTGATCCTGACTACTATTGTCTTATCCTCACAGAAAGTTGAGGAAGCGAGCGGCCAAAGCCTCGGCCCGACGCTCCAAGTCCTTTGGAAGGTAATGGGGCAAAAGCCCCGGGACCTCCTGCTCTCCCCTGGACCCAGGAGGTGGATGGATGGATGACAGACCATCCATGTCCATCCCAGAACCCAGAATGCGACTGCAGAATTGCCATTCCTGCGGGAAGGTGGGGAAGAAAGCATGCAAATGGGTGAGCTTTGATTTTAGGAAACACAAGGAGGAAATACTGTAGGGATGACTGAGAAGTCCCTTATCTTTATACTTCCTCCAAATAGCTTGGATTGCAGCCTCTGCCACCTGGATGCCTCCACCCTCTCCCCAACTCCTCACCTCCCTTAGTTCACCTGCATTCTCATTCTCTCTCCTCCCTCAACCTTCTCTCAGACCTCCTCTTCTCTGCATGTGTTTCCATAACGGGAGTTCCCATCACTGTCACTGAATCCAGAGAACAACATGAGTTCCTGAAGTACACACACTGTGGTGTTCAGTGGTATATGGGGAAGTTCAGTCCTCCTTTACTTTGTCCCTTCCCATATACTCTGTTCCTTTCCAGAAACAGAAAATAACCCTCTCCATCTTCTGGGTCACATATCTAACCACTTCTTCCACCAATGTCTTTCTCATTTTTGCAGACCAGTCATCAAGCTTAAAGTCAAACCCAAATCCCGAGTGGGCAGGGGGCCAATCAAGAGGTAAATAAAGTTGGGGCTGGATGGAGAGGAGTGGGAGCACAGAATCATGAAGTTGGAGGAATCAGGCTGTGGTCAGGGATGGATGTAAGAGAGCCCTCTTTGGCTGAAAAAACTGACCAGGAGGTGGGGGAGCAGGAGCCATGACAAACCCCCTCCCAGGTTGTGAAATTGTTAAGTAAGGCTGAACCTACATCAGTCTCTGGGGAATTAAGCTTGCATAGAATTTTTTTTGGAGGGTGGGTATGGGGATTGAACTCAGGGACACTTGACCACTGAGCCAAATCCCCAGCCCTATACTGTATTTTATTTAGAGGCAGGCTCTGGCTGAGTTGCTTAGTACCTTGCTTTTGCTGAGGCTGGCTTTGAACTCGTGATCCCCCTGCCTCAGCTTCTGAAACCTTTGGGGATTACAGACATGTGCCATGCATAGAATTTTTGCATGTTGTCCCACATTTGTCTCCTTCGGTGAGTTCTTGTGGATACACTGGTACTTTTCTCCTTCAGACACTGTACTTACCTCTCCTCCAGGAAGTTAAGTTTGCCTAAGGGCTCAATGTTCCCATCCTGCCTTTATATGATTAGGTTTCTTAAATGCTACCAGTTCGCCTGAAGTGGAGTGCGAACCTTTCCAGGGTTGGAGTGAGATTCACATTCCCTGCCTCTCTGGCCCAGTTCACCCAATTAGGCTCCCAGTTCCATAATTTTCTCCTGTGCTCCTTAAAAAGTCAAGGGAATGGGAAACTTCCAACCCTTCCTTCTAACTTATCTCCAAAAGGTAGTTTGCATGTTAAAATTAAGTCTCCCTGACAACTTCTTTAGCAGTGATTGAGGTACACAGAATTCATCTCTTTTACCGTCCCCTCCTTGCCTAAGCAAGTTCTGTGTCGCTCCTGGTATCCCTTACTCCCCAGTTTTTCCCTCTAGTGGTTGCAAAATAGCTCAGAATTCGAGGGTGGTCTTGCAGTACCCTTCTTAACTTAGAGTCATCTTTGCCTAACATGGCCCTACTCTGGACTTCCCTGACCGCAACATTAAAGCATACACTGCTGTATTTATTTTGTTTGTTGTGGGGAACAGGAACTAGAGAGTTTAGAATATAGAAACTTTTTTCCTTTGATGGCCTCTCTGACTTTTATTTGCAACACAACTGGACTTTGAGGGAGTACCTTATCTCTTTGATCTTCAGGATCCATTTCTCCTGAATTTCCCAAGATATTCTGTAAAATTTTCAGACTTCCTTTGTCTATTTTGTTACAAATTTTTTCCTCCTTCCTTTGTCTTCCTAGCAAATGGTTTCAAGTCATCATATTCCTTCCTTCCTTCCATTTACTTTGATAGGGCATATTACTACAATAATTCACCACCAGATCAGCCTCACAGATCCATTCCATCAATCTGCTTCCCGCTATCTCTAGGATCCACCCAAGTGTTCTGCAAAGAGCAGAACACTTGTTTATTTGTTTATTTATTTATTTGGTAGTGCTGGCGATTGAACCCAGTGAGCTGCATCTACACATCCCCAGACCTTTTAATTTTTTTATTTTGAGGCAGTGTCTTGCTAAGTTGCTGAGGCTGGCCTTGAACACTTCTACCTTAACCTTCAGTGTCTAGATTACAGGTGTGTGGCTTTTGAGGGTACTTCTCTTCTCCACACACCTCACCGCAATCTCTCATTGCACAATGTCTCCCCTCCTTCCCCTCCTCAAGCATCTCTCTGCAGAATTTCCAAGCTTTACCATCTCTAATTTAGTCCTACTTTCTTGCTGAGATGTGTGAGGGACATTGTTGGGTTGAAGTTGTAGAAGCAATGGACTACCTCATTAAAGACTTCTACAGTTCAGCTCAGGTCCTGAGCTATCTTTGTCATGGTTATTCCCATCCACCTTTCTTCTCTGACCATGTGATTCCTGCAGTTTTGTCTGTCCTGCATTTATATATCTTTATTCCTGCTAATGCCATCACCAGTCCTTTTTTTTAATTTTTTTTTAGTTATACATGACAGTACAATGTATTTTGACATATCATACATACATGGAGTATAACTTCCTATTCTTGTGGTTGTACATGATGTGGAGTTATACTGGTCGGGTATTTATATATGAACATAGCAAAGTTATGTCTAATTCATTCTACTGTCTTTCTCATTCCCATCCCCCTGCCCTTTCCCCTAATTCAGTGAACCTCCATCCTCCCTTCCGGCCCCCATTGTGATGCAGCATCCACATATCAGAGAGAACATTTGGCCTTTGGGTTTTGGGACTTGACTTATTTCACTTAGCTATTTACCATCCATTTACCAGTAAATGCCATAATTTCATTCTTCTTTATGGCTGAGTAATATTCTATTGTATATATGTACCGTATTTTCTTTATCCATTCATCTGTTGGTGACACCTAGGTTGGTTTCACAGCTTAGCTATTGTGAATTGAGCTGCTATGAACATTGATGTGGCCGCATCACTATAGTATGCCACCAGTCCTTCCTGTGGCCACTATCTCGTCTGTCCTTCCTATAACTGCTCATTATACTCTGCATTACAGAGCTTCTGACCTGGAAGCCCCTCTGGCCTCTGGAAAACCTTTTAGATCCAAGACTTCCTCATCCTGTGCATCCTGACTTGCGCAGTTACTTCAGTCTCAGCATGATAGGCAGGTCTGCTCACTCTGGCTATTCAGGCTCCCATTGGTATTGGCCACTCTCCACTGCTTCCAGCTGTATAGTCCTGGCTTCCCATTTGGTTGGCACAGCAGCCTAAGCTCCCAGATTCTTTAGGAAACCACTGCAAACAAGGTTTCTGTCAAGCAAGTCAAGACCGGCAATCCTTCCACTAGGGTTCTTTTGCTACAGAAGGTCCCCAAGGACCCTCCTGTCTGGGTAGTTAAGGCACTTTCAGCCTACACTCTTGGCAATTGCTGTCTCTCTCTCAAGGGAAGCACAGAAGGGAAAAAAGAGGAAATACATGGTCATGAAAGGTTGTGGGAATGGTGGAGCAATGGAGTGGGCAAAGGTTTGTGGGGCACAGAGGCAGGAGCATTGTTTTACCCTACTGCACCTCACTCCTGTCCCCCCAGGCTGCTGGCCCAGCGGCAGCAACACTCCTTTGGTCTGCATGGGGTGGCGTGCGTGGGCACGGAAGCCCACCTCTCCCTCTGTTCTCTGGAGTTCTATCGTGCCAATGAAACCACCAGGTGCCCTGGGGGGGCCCCTGCGGTGGTGAGCTGTGTGCCGGGCCCTCTCTACACGGCGTCCAGTGGCCAGAAGAAGCAACAACAGTCGAAGCCTCAGGGGGAGGTGTGTGAGACAGTGACTGACCTTTCCCAGCCCAGGTGGAGAACCCTTTAGCCTCGCCAACCCCCTCCCACTAAACACAGCCCTGACCTTTGAGGACAGAGAGGAACCTTCCAGGGGGTGGGCCACAGACCTGACACCACCTACTCCCTCCCATCAAAAGTTCTGTTCTACTTAGCCCTATCCAGGCTGTTTCCACTCACCTCTGTTGGGCACATCTCTCCCCTCTACAGGCACGTGTGCGACTAAAGGGTGGAGCCCACCCTGGAGAGGGCCGGGTGGAAGTCCTGAAGGCTGGCACATGGGGCACAGTCTGTGACCGCAAGTGGGATCTGCAGGCAGCCAGTGTGGTGTGTCGGGAGCTGGGCTTTGGCAGTGCACGAGAGGCTCTGAGTGGTGCCCGCATGGGGCAGGGTGAGCGGGCAGGAAGATGGGAGGGAGAAGGAAGGAGGAGGTTCACATTCTCCAGGGCATATTCCTTGGAAAGGTAGAGTCCCCTGGGCAATGAATGTTGGTTACAAACTCCTGAACTTTGATTTCTTACCCTAGGCATGGGTGCCATCCACTTGAGTGAAGTTCGATGTTCTGGCCAAGAGTCCTCCCTCTGGAAGTGTCCCTATAAGAACATCACAGCTGAGGACTGTTCCCATAGCCAGGATGCTGGAGTGCGATGCAATCTACCCTACACTGGGGTAGAGACCAAGGTCAATCATACTTCCCACCTTGGTTCAGGTCTTCATCTCTCATTTTATCTGGTCCTGACCTCCATTCTACAGCCTGATGACCTCCGGTGCACTGCCCCATGCTCCTGCTGTCCTGCAGCTCCTACCTGACCCCACCACCTGCTAGCCTTTTCTGTGCCTCTGAATCACTTCTAGCTACATGCCTACTACAGACCCCACCATCCCACCCCAAAAGCTTCCCCTAGTGCTTCTATTCTGTCACTACAGATCCGACTAAGTGGGGGCCGCAGCCGACATGAGGGACGAGTTGAGGTGCAAGTAGGGGGACCTGGGCACCTTCGCTGGGGCCTCATCTGTGGGGATGACTGGGGGACACTGGAGGCCATGGTGGCCTGTAGGCAACTTGGTCTGGGCTACGCCAATCATGGCCTGCAGGTAAGTAGAAAGGGGGTAGGGCAAAACTCATCTCCAAAGCCTGTTTTGGGCAAAGGACTATGGAAGTGAGTCCCTTGGCCCACAAGGCTGGATCCTGGGGCCTCACAGAAACACCTACATATCCCTTCAGGAAACCTGGTACTGGGACTCAGGGAATATAACTGAGGTGGTGATGAGTGGAGTACGTTGCACAGGGACTGAGCTGTCCCTGGACCAATGTGCCCATCACAGCACCCACATCACCTGCAAGAGGACAGGAACCCGCTTCACTGCTGGAGTCATCTGTTCTGAGAGTGAGTGAAGGTTAGGGTGACCCAAGTAAGGAAGGGAGGCTCTGAGCCACATCTTTGTAAGGAGAAAGGGAACAATAATTTGGAGGGGTATTCCTTCCCCATGGAAAATCGATCTCACACTAGGAGGAGTGGAAGCACCCCCATCGGTCCCTGCCCCTCAGCAGTGACTCCCATCACTCTTCTTCCTTTCCCATGCAGCTGCCTCGGATTTGCTGCTGCACTCAGCTCTGGTGCAGGAGACCGCCTATATTGAGGACCGGCCCCTGCACATGTTGTACTGTGCTGCAGAAGAGAACTGCCTGGCCAGCTCTGCCCGTTCAGCCAACTGGCCTTATGGCCATCGGCGTTTGCTCCGATTCTCCTCCCAGATCCACAACCTGGGACGAGCAGACTTCAGGCCCAAGGCTGGGCGCCACTCCTGGGTGTGGCATGAATGCCATGGGTGAGAGGGCAGAGGGTAACAAGTAGAAGGGCAAGGCCACAGGGGAGGAGGCAAGCCTGCTGGAGTCAGGGAAAGAAACAGGAGTCCCCTTGTCCCCACAGGCATTACCACAGTATGGACATCTTCACTCATTATGATATCCTGACACCCAACGGCACCAAGGTGGCTGAGGGCCACAAAGCTAGTTTCTGTCTAGAAGACACTGAGTGTCAGGAGGGTGAGTTGGGGCCTAGAACATACTTCAGCACCTCCGAAGCACAGCATTTCCTTTTACTGACATATGCCAATCCCTTCAGATGTCTCCAAGAGGTATGAGTGTGCCAACTTTGGAGAGCAGGGCATCACTGTAGGTTGCTGGGATCTCTACAGGCATGACATCGACTGTCAGTGGATTGACATCACAGATGTAAAGCCAGGAAACTACATTCTCCAGGTGCCTGAAGTCTGGGGCTTCCAGATGGCAGGTGGGATGGGTATTTTATACATATTTGGACTTGAGAATTGCAGCTGGGTCAAGTGGCCTTTTTAACCAACAGGTGGTCATCAACCCAAATTTTGAAGTAGCAGAAAGTGACTTCACCAACAACGCAATGAAATGTAACTGCAAATATGATGGACATCGCATCTGGGTGCACAACTGCCACATTGGTATTTGATGGGAAGAAAAACCACAGGAAGATTGGGGGAACCACTTTTCCCTAAATGGTTTTTGCATCTTCCCATGCACTTGTTTCATTTCATTTTTGTTTTTTAGTAACAGAGATTTAACCCAGAGGCACTTAACCACTGAGCCACACACACAAAAAAAAATTTATATTTTATTCTGAGACAAGGTCTTACTAAATTGCTGAGGGCCTTGCTAAATTAGAGCCTTGCTAAATTGCTGAGGCTGGCATCAAACTTGCAATCCTCCTGCCTCAGCCTCCCAAGCCACTGGGATTACAGGTGTTATGCCACCATGCCCAGCCCCTACATACTTCTGGACCTGTCTCTCCACTTATTCCAACCCTTCCCCAGAATGGATGTCTTCCTGCTCCTATGTAGGGCATTCCCCCACACTACCTGTCTACTCTGCAGGTGATGCCTTCAGTGAAGAGGCCAACAGGAGGTTCGAGCGCTACCCTGGCCAGACTAGCAACCAGATCATCTAAAGGACGGGCCACCACCCCTTCTGCAAACCACCACTGGCCCCCAGCAGGGGTCTGAGGCTGCCATTACCTCAGGAGCTTACCACAGAACCCCCAATGTCAACAGCCTGCTGCACCCATCCACCTGTGCACCAAGCACAGGAACTTTCAAGCAGAAATTACTGCCCCCTTCCTAGGCCAGCTGTCAGTATCTGTGGCAAAGTATGGGGAATCTCTGCTCCTGGACTCAGCACCAAGCAGAACACACCACAAAGAACAGCACCTAACTGCCCAGAACAAGAGATGGCAGCAGCCCCAATTTTCTTGAATAAGGTCGTCAGGATGGTCAGCTCCTGTAGTTCCCCCAATTTCAAGGGGGGCTACAGCTTTACCTCTAGCCTTTAGATGGGCAGAAAGATCCAGCCCCCCTCCCATTTTTGACTATAACATGTTGCTGGGTATAATTTTATTTTATATAAAAAGTGTTCTTGTGATTCTTCAAAGCCCAGGAATTGGTGCTGGTGATTGGAGGGACCTGCCCCCCACTGGTTCATTGAATCCTCTGTCCAGGTGCCCTCAGAACCCAGGATAGGAAGGCCAAGAGGAAATCAGAGCAAGAGCCTTACACTCTTACTAATCCAGTCATTCTGTGACCTCAGGGGTCACATATAAGGTCAGTGTTTCTGGTCCTCGCCGGATCCTCACTGCCAGCTGGGATTGGGTTCGAACAGCTTCATAAACATCTTCAGCATTTTGTACCAGCTGCTCCCCAATGGCCAAGATCACATCACCAGGCCGTAGACCAGCCCTATGAAAAAAGATGGAGAGAAAGGGAGTAGACAGTTCACTTCAAGGACACATGCATACCTTGCCCACCCCATCTCACAGAGCAGTCTCTCCTTCACCTGTGTGCAGGGGAACCCAAGATGACTTTATGGATGAGCACACCATGCTGAACATCAGGAAAGCTTGGTTCTCGAAGCTGTAGTTCAGCAAGGATGCTGAAAGGACACAGATCACCCTTATCAGTCACACCCAGGCAGTCTCACTTCAAGACTCTCATCAATACACTGGCAAATGTATGGCTAAGACATACACTAGGTACTACAGATATAAAGGCAGTTCCTTTCTGCCTTCTAGCAATTAAGAAGTACAATAAGTACGTAAAAGAGAACTGATTCCAAATGACACACACGGAATTAAGTCAATAGCGCTGATGTCATTCTAGAATCCTAAGAAAAGCTTTAAGGGGGAGCAGAACTCAAGCTGAGCCTACAAGGATAGGTCTGATAATTTATATAAAATAATAACAGCATAAATAAAGACAAAAGAGTAGGAAATCAGGTTGGCTGACACAAAGTAGTCCTATAGGAAGTAACAGATGTCAAATCTGGAAGGCTGTTAAGACAGGTGGAAAATGGCCATTAAGTGCTAGATTAATGGATTGAAAACTTTAAATCTCAAGAGTAACAGGATGGAATCAATCAGTAACAGATACAAGATGGAGTAGTATAAAAAAGTCAAGTTGTGACAGTGAGAGGCAGCTCATCTTAAATACTAAGACACAAGTGAGAACAAAGCTCAATAGAGGGATCAGTACTTATCACTGTAGGGTGGGGAGAAGTTTCCAAGGGAGAATGGGTAAAAGAGATCTGTCATCTGAAGATGAGAGTAAGCAAACAGTTTCAACCAGGTGGTCCTACATTCATTAGTTCTAATGCTCATACCTTGGAGTAAGAGTCAGCATCATCACCCCAATGTAGCGGCGCTGGCCCCCACTGATTCCAAACCAGGAGTCTGTGAAAGGGGGATAAATAAGTCCCACTCAGCTACACCTTTCCTTCCCCTCCCTCTTCTTCCAACAGAATCCCCCTCCAGTAAGTCCCAAGGAATGCCCCTCCCTATATCCTATCCATCATTTTAAAAGTACCCCTTTCCCTCTAAGCCACGCTCACTTTTCTTTTCCCCACGATGCAAAAACTCTCTAAGGCGATCAGAAGGGATAGCAAAGGAGATTCCAGCTGTGACCTTCATGGTGTTCACTCCAATCACCTCCCCATCCTGCAGGGACACAACCCAAATAGATGTAGGGGATGGGAACATCTGAACAGAAGTAGCAGAGACTATTGAGGGAATATGGCTGGGCACTGGGAGACAGGCAACAAAGACTGCACAGAAACTTGGCCAGACATCAGTAAGTTAGAGAAAAAATACCTTTTTCTCATTATCTTGAGGCAGAGATTCTTAGAAGGATATCACACTCACCAGGTTAACCAGGGGACCTCCGGAGTTTCCAAACTGCAGAACAAGACAAAAAACATGGAAGAATTCTAGGGATTCTTAGATTCTAAGAATTCTAGGGATTCTATATAGAATTCTATGAAATTCTACATAACCAGGATATAGGCACTTTCTCCAAATTCTCTTCTCTCCCAGTCCATGAATAAGTGGCTACATTTTTGCAGCCCAACCTCTAAATATAGGGTCATAAGTCGGTCCCTGTACCACACAGCCTCTTTTCCCACCCCCAATCTCTTTTGTCATTTCTCACGTACATCAATAGCTGCATCAGTTTGAATGTATTCCACATTGGTCTGGGGGAGTCCCAGGTCTCTGGCTGGACGCTGAGCAGAGCTGACTATGCCAGATGTGATCGTGTTCTGTAGTGCAAAGGGACTTCCCATGGCAACAACAAACTCCCCTTGCCGGACATCAGCTGACCGTCCCAGGGGCAGTGTGGGGAGAGGCTCCTAATGAAGAATGAGGAGAGGACTGTCATCTGGAGATAAAAGCAAGCAAATAGTTCCAACCAGACCTAGCCTACTCCAACCCCACCTTGGTCTGAATCCTCAGCGTGGCAATGTCTGCCACAGGATCCACAGCTGTGACCATGGCCTCATATGTGTCACCACTAGGCAGCCTCACACGGACTCGGCGCCGATCGGCCACCACATGGGCGTTGGTAACGATGAGCCCATCAGCAGCCACCACAAATCCTGAGCCGTTTGAGATTGGGACTTCCCGGCCAGAGAAAGGGTGCCTGGAATAGGAGAGAGAACCACTGAGCTGAGGAAGCTCCGGTTCCTCCCGCTCACCGGCCCTCGGGCCCACGGCTTGGATGCCTCCCGTTCTACCCCACCATTACCGGTCCAGGATCTCGATATAGACCACGGCAGGTGCCGTCTTCTCCACCACGTCTGCGATGAAGTTGTACTGGCTCCGGGGTGAAGTGGGCGGCGGAGCAGGGACCGCAGCAAGGACCGCAGGGGGACCCCGACCGCCGCCCCACAACAGCAGCAGCACAGCTCCCCCAGCGCCCAGCGCTACCGCCAGCCACACGCGCGGGCGGGTTCCAGGGGTCCCCGAGGACTCTTGGGTCCGGGAATCTGGGGTCTCAGCAGTCACTCGTGCCCGAGGATCCGGGGTCCCAGTCGTCAGACATGCCCGGGACTCAGGGACCCCCACAGACAATCGGGCCCGGAGACTGGGGGTCCCATAAGTCACCCGGGCCTGGGGGTCAGGAGTGCCTGACGTCAGCAGGGCCCGTAGGTCAGGGGTCATCAAAGGTCCCTTACCCCAGAGAATACCCCCCAAAGCCCGCCATCCCCGGAGGCTCCAGCCTGCACCCCGCCCCGCCCTCAGCGCAGCCATCAGCTCCGCCTCGGTTGCCTCCTCGCCCGCCCTACTCAGAGGCGGTGCCCCGGACGCCAGCAGGCGGACAGCGGGAAGCGGGGCACGCTGGTACCTGAAGTCCTCCAAAAGTGCACGCCGGAACCCAGGATTCCCGGAGGCCGACTCCGCCCCGCTCCGCGAATGCCGGGAATTGTGGTCCCGACGGGACGCGAGGTCTCAGGCGGCCCCAGGGGCCGCGGGGCATGCTGGGACCGCTAGCCCTTCCGGGGCGCCTCGGACTTCGGGTCCCGGCACCCTGGCGGATGCCCAAAGACTCCGCCTTCCCAGGAGCCCCTGCGGCCCGGCGCGAAGATGGCGGCGGCAGCGGCAGGGCTTCCCTGAAGCAGCTACGATGGAGCCTCCCCCGGCCCCGGGGCCGGAGCGGCTCTTTGACTCGCACCGGTAAGAGCTCCGAAGAAAAGAGGCCGGCTCCCGCGTCCTGTCGGCCTTCGACTCCTGATCACCTCGCCTTTCGCCCCCAGGCTCCCGGGTGACGGCTTCCTGCTCCTCGCGCTGCTGCTTTACGCGCCCATCGGGTTCTGCCTCCTCGTCCTGCGTCTCTTTCTTGGGATCCACGTCTTCCTGGTCAGCTGCGCGCTGCCAGACAGCGTCCTTCGCAGGTTCCAACTCGGGCGCTCTGGGAGTATCCGGGCTGGGACTGGCCGGAGGTCGCACAGTCACCGCAGCCTGTGTCCCCAGGTTCGTGGTACGGACCATGTGTGCTGTGCTGGGGCTGGTAGCTCGGCAGGAGGACTCCGGACTCAGGGATCACCGCGTCAGGGTCCTCATTTCCAACCACGTGACACCTTTCGATCACAACATAGTCAACCTACTCACCACCTGTAGCACCGTGAGTTGGGGCAAGGCCAAGAGCGCCACCGGGTGGATCACTGGGCCCAAACTCGTGGTTCACCTCTCTGGGATTGGGGTTTCTCTTGGGAGATACTGAGCCTTGTCCCTAACCCCAGTCCACTACCCGTCATCTCATTTATTTTCTCATTTCCTCCATTCTTGCTTTCTCTCCTCCCGTTTCCCAGCCTCTACTCAATAGTCCCCCCAGCTTTGTGTGCTGGTCTCGGGGCTTCATGGAAATGGATAGGCAGGGGGAGTTGGTGGAGTCACTCAAAAGATTCTGTGCTTCCACGAGACTTCCCCCTACCCCTCTGCTGCTGTTCCCGGAGGAAGAGGCCACCAATGGCCGGGAGGGACTCCTGCGCTTCAGGTGAGTGAGTGAGCACAGATATCTGGCTCCAACTGGTTGAACTGGCGAACCCTTAGGTTTTCACAACCTTCAGCCCCTGTCCCACTCAATCCTAGTTCATTTTCTTTTTGTCACTTTTAATCGTTTCACTGGATCTCTTCCTTATTTATCAGCTTGTGCAGTTGGACCATTTACTGTACTAAGTTGGGTATGAGCTGCTGGTTGGGCTACCTGGACTCCCATCCTAATCTCTCTTTTCTCTTCTAGTTCCTGGCCATTTTCTATCCAGGATGTGGTACAGCCTCTTACCTTACAAGTTCAGAGACCCCTGGTCTCCGTGGTGAGTGTGTGCTGAACAGGAAATATCTGGGGTTTGGAAGGGAACTTTCCCACCCCTGACCCTGGCTTAGGCCTCACTTCATGCCCTCCCCTCAGACGGTGTCAGATGCCTCCTGGGTCTCAGAACTGCTGTGGTCACTTTTCGTCCCTTTCACGGTGTACCAAGTAAGGTATTAACTGTCCTCGTTTTTTGGTGGCTGGGGAGAGGCTCACCTCAAGGTCAAGGAAGTACTGACCTCTGCCCTGTACATTTGTAGATTTTTTATTATCAAGATCCTATCACAGAGGCAATAATATTTACTATTTCCCCACCCTCACCACCACTGTTCCATGGAAAGAGGTACTGAAGTGAGAAAGGGATGTCAGCCTCTATACTGAGTTCCCTAACCTGGCACTGGATTTTTTTTTTCTTTTTTTTTTTTCTTTTTTTTTTCTTGCAGGTGGCTTCATCCTGTTCATCGCCAGCTAGGGGAGGGGAATGAGGAGTTTGCACTTCGTGTACAACAGGTGATAGGGTACACAAGCTGGATAGAGGCACCTCCTTGGGGAGAGGAGTCAGAAGGCTTAAGATCTTGACACTTCTAAACTTGCAATTTTCCTAGCTTTTGGCCAAGGAATTGGGACAGACAGGGACACGGCTCACACCAGCAGACAAAGCAGAACACATGAAGCGACAAAGACACCCCAGACTGCGCCTGCAGTCAGGTGTGTGTTCTCTATATACAAAGCTTTTTGGTTTTGGTTTTGTTTGTTCATTTTGTTTTGTTTCAGCCTGTTGTGATTTCCTACTGCTGAGATAATCAGCCTCTCCTCCTTCCTAGTTCTCTATTTACTATGTATCTGATTTTTTCTTTTTTCTGTTTTTCCTTTTTTTTTTTTTTTTTTTTCCTTCAGCCCAGTCTTCTTTCCCTCCCTCTCCTGGCCCTTCTCCTGATGTACAACTGACAACTCTGGCTCAGAGAGTCAAGGAAGTTTTGCCCCATGTGCCATTGGGTGTCATCCAGAGAGACCTGGGTATGGGAAAGGGTGGCCGCATACAGTGACAAACACAAGGAGGAAAAGTGGGTTGTGAAGGAAGAAGAGGAACAGGGAATGGACTCCCTTCTCCTCTCTTCCTTTCTTCCCAGCTAGAACTGGCTGTGTAGACTTGACCATCACTAATCTGCTTGAGGGGGCTGTGGCTTTCATGCCTGAAGACATCACTGAGGGAACTCAGTCCCTGCCCACAGCCTCCACCCCAAAGGTGAGACCCACAGAGTGGTCAAGTCCAAGATTTAGGGTAGGTTGGGGCAGTCTACCCATACCCTATCCCTGGTTTCTCCTTTTGATCCTGAGACCCTAGCACAGTGCCTCTCTTGCAAAGTAGGCATTCGATGCGTGTTTAATGATGATGACTTCGCAAGCCCTCTGACATTGTGATCACCTCAGTTCCCCAGCTCTGGCCTGGTGACCCCTCAACCCACAGCCCTAACATTTGCCAAGTCTTCCTGGGCCCGTCAGGAGAGCCTACAGGAGCGCAAGCAGGCACTATATGAATATGCGAGAAGGTGAGGGGGATAGAGGAAGATGAGTAAGAAGGGGCAAGTTGCAGAGGGTATTTTGGAGCTAATGTGACAAAGCCTACACGATGTCTCTCCCTGTGTCCCGCAGGAGATTCAGAGAGAGACAGGCCCAGGAGGCTGACTGAGCTCAAAGGAACAGGATGGCACCCAGAGCCGCAGGACGGAGACTGGGGGCAGCCCTCACCCAACTCACAAAAGGCCGGATGAGTGGGTGGTAAAAAGGGAGGGAATGGGGCTCCCCCAATCTCACATTAAATTCAGGGTTTTCACTCAAGGTCTCTGTTGCCTCTCTGGGTTTCAAAAGCCCCATGAGCAGGTTCCTTTTCCCTTGGTTGGAGGGTGCAGGGGTAAGTGTCCTTGTAGGTTTGTGAGGAGTGACTAGAATGGAACTGTTCAAAATCATCTCATGCCAAGAGATAAGTGATACTAAGAAAGTATAAATGAAATGAAAATAGGCAGCAACTGGACCCCAGCTTGGGTATTATTCAACACTGTATGAATACACAAGGTTTGTAAAACTGGTGCTGCAAAACTACAAGTCCCATAATGTCTCACAAGCACAGGACTCTCAAGTTCACACATGCTCAGTGTGTTGGCAGAAGCCTATTTTCCATAGGTTCCTGGATAGGTTAAATCAGGTGGAGCAAATGGCCCCACCCCAAAAGCAAACTTTAGGATTGGAGTTTGAGCCTAGCCTCAGGGTGAAACCGGAACTTACCTTTGTACTAAAGGCAGGTCAGGGTTGGCTGGGTGGGTCTGGAACCAGCTGCCATCCTGACGCGTCTCAGCTGCAACAGGTTTGATTCCAAGATCTTTGTGACCCTGCTGTCCTGCCCCCATTCCTCATATTTATTTCTTCTTGGGACCTTCCAGCAGGTTATGTCTCATTCCTACTGCCCCCAAGAACCCCCGTGTTAGTTATAATATAAGATTTTTACTACCCAACTATAGGGTAAAAGTTAACTATTGACGGTCCCTTAGAAACACCCAGCACTGTCTCCCAGCAGCAAGAATCGCTGGGAAGAATGGACCCTGGGGCACTATCACCTGAGGGTAGAGGTTAGGAATCGGGTGAGGTGGGGAGATGGTGTCAAACACCAAATATGAGGTCTTACTAGCTGCCCTGCCTCCTTTAGGTCCTGCCGGATAGCCACCATGGCCTCTCAGCCTCCTAGGTTGGCAGAAGAGTCTAGCCCAAGTCCTGGGGAGTCTGAACTGGCTGTAAACCCCTTTGATGGGCTTCCCTTTTCTTCCCGATACTACGAGCTGCTTGAGCAGCGCCGAGCCTTGCCCATCTGGGCTGCTCGCTTCATCTTCTTGGAGCATTTGGAGAGCAGCCCCACTGGAGTGGTGCTAGTGTCTGGGGAGCCTGGCTCCGGCAAGAGTACCCAGGTGGTGGGAAATTTTGGGAGTGGACAAGGGAAGGGGCTAGGGAATTTGGTCTTTTCCTAGGTAAGGGATGGGTTGTGTGGGGATACAGGGGAGGTGGGCCAAATAAGATGAGTTAGACTGGTAAAGAACCAAGGACCCTTCAAACCAGGAGCCTTGGCCATAGCCCCCCACCCCACCCCCGCCCAGCACTTCTGACTGAATCCCTCCATCTACCTGACTGGTTTTCCTTTCCTACCCCTATCCCAGATCCCTCAGTGGTGTGCAGAGTTTGCCCTGGCCAGAGGGTTCCAGAAGGGCCAGGTTACTGTCACTCAGCCTTACCCTCTGGCAGCCCTGAGCCTGGCTGTGCAGGTTGCTGATGAGATGGACCTAAGCCTGGGTCATGAGGTTGGATACAGCATCCCTCAGGAGGACTGCACAGGGCCTGACACCCTGCTCAGGTGGGGTTCTTTGCAGGCCTGACCTGAATCTAATTTCCCTCACCAAGTTAAAAAAAAAAAAAAAAAAAACCCTTCCCCAGCCCAGCTCACCCTTTAAATGATGCACAGTATAACTGTTAAATTAATCCTCTGAACTCCAGCCAGGGGTCTCAGACATTTAACCTCACATTCACCTTGAAAATCTTACTTCCTTGATTATGAACCAAATGTCCTCAGTGGAGTTGTGGGGTCACACTTATGAGTCCACAAGCTCAGGAAGTCAGTCACAGCATCTTTTTCTAACCCTCAATACCAAAATCCAAGTCCCTTAGAGAGAGGTTCCCATGTACTTCTAGGACCAACTACTGTCCATTACTGATTCCTCTGCCTACTACCAATGTCAACAGGTTCTGCTGGGACAGGCTGCTTCTGCAAGAGGTGGCTTCGACCCGGGGCATTGGAGCCTGGGGTGTACTAGTACTGGATGAGGCTCAAGAGCGGTCAGTGGCCTCAGACTCACTCCAGGGGCTGCTACGAGATGCCAAGCTGAGAAACCTTCCAGGGGACCCTAAAGTGGTTGTGGTTACTGACCCTGCCCTTGTACCTAAGCTCCAAGCCTTCTGGGGCAATCCTCCTATTGTGCATGTACCCAAAGAGCCTGGTGAGAGTCCTACTCCTGTGTTCAGAGACACTGTCCCTACTGATCCGGTGGAAGCTGCCTGCCAAGCTGTGCTTGAGTTGTGTCAGAAGCAAGTTCCAGGAGATGTGCTTGTATACCTGTCCAGTGAGGAGGTAAAATAATTGGATAACCAAAAAAAAAAAAAAAAAGTGCTCAGGCTGGTAATGTAGCTTAGTGGCAGAATGCTTGCCTAGCATGCGTGAGGCCCTAGGTTTGATTCCCAACACTGCCAAAAAAAAAAGTATACCTTCCTGTTCTGGGGGGATAGGTTACTGAAGTGGTGCTATTTACTCTGCTGGGGTCTTAGGGAAAATACCAAGGACTTCAGGATAAAGAGAGCTGCCACCCACTTTTTGATTTCTAATGCAGGGATTTATGGTTCAGACAACTGAAATTATAACATCCCTGACATTATGAACATATACAGTTTTTCAGAGTGAAGGGTCATAGTTTCCATCAGTTTGACAAAGGGGTTTGTTACTCCCCCAAAAAGTGAGAACTGCCCTAATGACCTGTCCCTCTCTTTAGGAAATTTCCCTGTGCTGTGAATCCTTGTCCAGGGAAGTGGGGACCTTGGCTCTCCCAGGACCTCAACCACGGGTGCTGCCCCTTCACGCAGGCTGTGGTCAAGCCATTCAGGCTGTATATGAGGACACAGACATGGGTGCCCGGAAAGTTGTGGTCACTCATTGGCTGGCTGACTTCTCCTTCTCCCTCCCCTCCATCCATCATGTCATTGATTCAGGACTGGAGCTTCGAAGTGTGAGTGAGAGAAAGGGAGAGTGGGGCTAAAAACAAATGGCCCACTCTGATCTGTATTGGCTTTGGTTGGGGGGTGGGCAACAGGTTTACAATCCTCGGATCCGAGCTGAATCCCAAGTATTAAGACCAATTAGCAAGTGTCAGGCAGAGGCAAGACGACTGCGAGCAAGAGGGTTCCCACCAGGTAAGAGCCTTTGTCCTCACTGAGGTCAAGTGGAAGGAGAGTCACAGCATGCCAGCCCTGAGAAATCTACTTTCCCAGGTCTTTCTTTCCTTAGGGTCCTGCCTCTGCCTATACCCTAAGTCCTTCCTAGAACTAGAGGCTCCCCCACTGCCCCAACCCAGGGTGTGTGAAGAGAATCTGAGCCCCCTGGTGTTACTACTAAAGAGGCGACAGATCGCAGAACCAGGGGAGTGTCACTTCCTGGACCGGCCTGGTGAGCACCATTCCTGCTCAAGTGCTGCCCTTGGACCCACCCTGCTCAGACCTCACATTCTGTAAGCCCTGTTTCCTCACCAGCTCCAGAAGCATTGATGCAGGCACTGGAAGACCTAGACTATCTGGCAGCTCTGGATGATGACGGGGACCTATCAGACCTGGGAGTCATCCTATCAGAGTTTCCCCTGTCCCCTGAGCTGGCCAAAGCTCTGCTGGCATCCTGCGAGTTTGACTGCGTAGATGAGATGCTCACCCTTGCTGCCATGCTTACTGGTATATTTATAGCTTTAAGCCACAAAGGGGTTGAAAATTATATCATTTGTTAATTTGTTGTGTGTGCAGGGGGTGCTGGGGCTAGAACCCTGGGTCTTACACAGACTAGGCAAGTGCTTCACCCACTGAGCTACACTCCCAGCCCCTCACTGGTGTAAATCACTGCTATGAATCAGTGCTTATGTGGTCACTGCAGCCCTTTCTCTTGGGTTTTGATGCTCCCAATACTAGCCCTTTCCTCTGAGCTCTAGTTCCCACCTTGCACAGGGCTTACATCTCTGCCTTACTACTAAAACCCACATACCTCTCCCTTCTTCAGCTATACAACATAATCTCTATCCTGTTCTATCTAATGTGTTGCTCATCCCCGGATTACAATTGCAGGCCTACATATCACTGAAATGGCTTTCAGTTCACCAGTGACCTCCCAGATACACAACTCATTGGAGACTTTTGAGCCTTTATTCATGACCTTTTGGATGTGAGAGTGTTGGCCACTTTGAAACTGCCTCCTCCCTATGCTTCTGTGATGCTACTCTTCTATTCCTTGGACTCCCTTATTCTCTGCTTGTCCATTGTAAGTTGGTCCTCAGGGTTTTATCCTTGTGACTTCTCATTCACTGAACTCTTAGCAAGTTTATACACACTCATGATTTGAAACTGTGCCTTTATACTTGAAATATCCAAATTTTGTGACTTGTATCTCTTTGCCAATACCATTCATCTAAGGGGAGTGGGAAGGAGGAGGGAAAGATAGAGGGGAGGGAGAAGAGAGATCCAACTCCTCCTAGACATTTCTACCACAATAGTCCATGGTAATTCAGTCCATGGTAATTCAGCTCAGAACTGAACTTGAGCACTCTATTAGGCTACTCCTTTATCCATCACCACAAAATCTTTTCCCTCTCTTTGGATTCTCAGTTTCAGATAATACCATCACCTCTGCTCCTCCACTACCATCATTCTAGACTAATCTTTCCACAGATTTTTTTTCATTTTTAATTTATAAATATAGTTTTTTAATTAATTTCTTCTTCCCCATATTCATTGCCAATGCCACTGTTAGATCTTCATTGTTTAGCTGGATTCCTTCAGTAGTCTCCTAACTAGTGATGTGAACATTTTCAAACCAATGGACTCCCTTACTTAAAAAACTCCTCTTCAACAGCTATTCTTTAGCTTCAAGACAGAATGTAGGCACACACCTGTAAATTCCACCAACTCAGGAAGCTGAGGAAGGAGGATAACAAGTTTGAGGTCAGCCTCAGCAACTCAGTGAGACCCTGTATCAAAGTGAAAAAATAAAAAGGGCTGGGAATGTAGCTCAGTGGTAAAAGGGACTCCTGGGATCAACCCCCAGTACCCCCGACACACAATTTTAAAAAATAAATAACTCCTTCACACAACACATCCAGCCTCACATGACCTTGCCTATACCTGACTTTAGCTTTATCTCCTGCTCTTCTGCCACATATCATTCCCTCCACCTAAATCAGGTGGCTTACATTTCCCTAAATGTGCCATGTTATTAACGCCAGTTAATAACCTCATCTAATAGCTATGCTGTTCCTAAAGCCTCAAATATTCCCCTGCCCCTACACCATTAGCTCAGGACCTGAGCTAATTCCTACTTATATCAAAAAACTGATCCAAGGGCCCTCATCCTTTTCTCTCATATCACCCATGCTCCTGTCACCCAAAGCCTGGATTAACTGCCCTCCTCTGTGCTTCCATATACATATCCATGATGCTTATCAAGTCTGCTTGCTTATTGGTCTCTCCCACCAAACTCTAATCTTGAGGGCAAGAGACTCTTTCATTTACAGCCATTCCTCAGTATCCATGGGAAATTGGTTCCACCACCCTCTGTGGATACCAAAATGCACAATGCTTAAGTCTCTTATAAAATGGCATAGCATTTGCATGTAAACCATGCACATCCTCCGTATATTCTAAATCATCTCTAGATTACTTATAATAACTAATACAACGTAAACACTATGCTGTATTGTTTAAGGAATTATAACAAGACAATGTCTGTACATGTTCTATATAGATGCTGTTTTTTACTGAATATTTTTGATCCACAGTTTGAGTTCACAGATACAGAACCCATAGATATGGAGGCCAACTGTGTTTATCCTTAATGTCTAATAAAATGCAGAGTACCTAGAAGTTACCAATGTCTTTTGAATAAAGTTTCCAAAGAGGCACTTATACCTTTTAAATATTGCACCTGTAGTACTATCCTTTCTTCTTCCCCCAAACCACCTTCCTCTCTTCTACCTCCAGTTGCCCCTGGGTTTACTCGTCCTCCACTCTGTGCAGAAGAAGCTGCCTTGCGTCGGGCTCTGGAACATGCTGATGGTGACCACAGTTCTCTGATCCAGATTTATGAAGCCTTTATACAAAGTGAGTGGCCTACTTTGCCCCTTCTTAATCCCAGATTTTTCAAAAAGGAAAGTGGAGTGCAACCATCTAACAGATCTCAGGAAGAGAAGGCTGTTTGGCCACAGGTTGTATCCTTTAGGAGGACTCAAGGATTTAAGTTGTAGCTGGTCTGTTACTTTTCCTAGGTGGAACAAATGAGGCTTGGTGCCAGGCTCGGGGTCTAAACTGGGCAGCATTGTGCCAAGCCTGTAAACTTCGGGGAGAGCTCCGAGAACTCATGCAGCAAATTGAACTTCCCTTGACTCAACCAGCCTTTGGCTCTGAACAAAATCGCAGAGACCTTCAGAAAGCACTGGTGTCAGGATACTTCCTCAAGGTTAGGGGAAAGGGTTGGGGTGAGGGTGATAAAGACAGAGGAGACAGATATTCATATGCTACCTCTGAAATTGGGGTACAAGTGGACATTCCAAATATTCTTTAAAATGAAGAGGGACTATTCCTCTTAAGTTTTTGGAGTACAAGGGGCTGTGGAAATGCCATATGTATAGACAATACCCAAAGGTAATATTTTTACTTTTAAAACTCTCACTACCCTTATTGATTCAGCCCCTTGTCTTTTCTGTACTCTCTGCCCCTTCCTTTTAATTATTCCTTCAATATCTTTGTCTTTCAATGAGGTGGCCCGAGACACAGATGGGACTGGAAATTACCTGCTTCTAACCCATAAGCATGTGGCCCAACTCTCCTCAAATTGTTGCTACCGAAATCGCCGTCCTCCAGCCAGACCCCCACAGTGGGTGGTATACCACAGTTTCTCCATATTCAAAGACAACTGCCTTTCCATTGTTTCTGAGATTCAACCTCAGATGTGAGTTCCTTGACACCCCTCCTGAACTGCCCATTCCTCTCCCTGGGACTAAAACTAAGGCTGTCGAGTTAGACTTAAGAAGAGATCTTATACCACCAGATGCAGTGATGCACACCTGTAATCCTAGCAGCTCAGAAGGCTGAGGCAGGGGGATTGCAAGTTCAAAGTCAGCCTCAGCAAAAGTGAGATGCTAAGCAACTCAGTGAGATCTTGTCTCTAAATAAAATACAAAATAGGGCTGGGGATGTGGCTCAGGGGTTGAGTGCCCCTGAGTTCAATCCCCAGTACTCATCCACCCTCCCTCCCCCTCCAAAAAAAGAAGAGGAACTCTTAGTGGTTTGAGGAGAGAGGGCTCATGGAAAGGGTGATGGGAAGTTCAAGAGTCTGCATTATAAGAGAAGATACAGCTTATCTTATTATGCATCTCTCTTGTCAGGCTGGTGGAGTTGGCCCCTCCATATTTCCTGAGTAACTTGCCCCCCAGTGAGAGCAGAGATCTCCTGAACCAGTTGAGGAAAGGAATGGCGGATTCATCAGCAGAAAGCGAATCTTCCTCCACCCAGGAGTTCAAAGATGCCTGTGTCCTGCAGTGACCTGTCTACCTAAGGATTGGAGCCGAGCTCATCTCATAGTCCTCCTTCAGGCTAGCACCAAAGCAAACAACCAGATTTAGAGCCCAGAGTTTAAGGTTAAATGTAAATTCTGGAACCTAAGAGGAGTAGAGGGAATGGGGTAAGCCATTCGGATAGGACCTTATATCGGATAGGACCTTAGCCTATATATCGGATAGGACCTTAGCCTTCTTCTTTCTTTCCTTATTGGCCAGGGACTGACCTGCTCCCCATTCTACTAAGTTTTGTCAAATCCATCCTTATACTCCTTTTTGATCTATAAAATATTTTTCTATGATGCCAAGTTTGATTTTGGTTCTGCAGCACCATATACAAAACAACCATGAGTCAGAGATGATACCACATCAAAGATCCAGGGCCAACTCCTGGAGCCTCTTGCCTGGCTCCCACCCTTGGCCAAGCCTTCATGCTGTCTGGCATAACTGTCATAAGCACAGAACATTAGTAGTCTGGCTCCCATTGATCTCTGGCCCTGGCCCTCTTCCCTCTGTCACAATGTTCTAGCCTCCAGGGGAGGAAGAATGGAGGTGCTGGAGGAATCAGACAGAATCTACCCTTCTTCATACAACTTAAATCTTACTCCTTTTTAAACTTGATAGTAACTATGACCGTCCCCTCACCAGCTCACCATCAATAAGCTTCCCTGCAGTCTCTGGCCACTCACAAGCTGAAGCTGACACTTAAGGGACATGCTTTTCTTTCTGGCTGTGAACACCTTCCCCCCTTTTACCCTTAGACTATTAACTTGATATTCTCTGTCATCTTGCACATTGTAAATGTGTTTGTGGAATTTGGCTGGAAAGTAAGCTTTAATCCTTAGAACTCTGCTTTTCTCCTCAGTCTGCTCTCTTGGAGATTCTGTTCTCATCATTTCATTTATCTTCATCTGTATGTGAATGTCAGTTATGTCCCTCAAATGTACTTTTCCATAATTTATTCTTTCTAGATCTAACATTAGTTTTGCCTGGAGTTATCTTGCTGCAAACTTCCCAATTTCCCCCCTTCATCATCCACAGTATCATTGATTTCTTGATCCTCCATGTTTCCCATCTGAAATCATCTTTGTTTTTTTAGGCTTATTACTTCCAAAGTATTCTGGTCACCCTAATTCCACTGGGTCCATTAACTTTCCCCCTATACCCATCTCCCACTTCCATCCCCTGATACTGGGAACTGAACCCAGGGGAGCTCTACCACTGAGCTACATCCCTAGTGGCCCCCACCCCTATTCCTTTTTTGAGAGAGCGTCTTGCCAAGTTGCTGAGGCTGCCCTTAATTTGTGGTCTTCCTTCCTCAGCCTCCTGAATAGCCCAGATACAAGCCTGTGCCACTGTGCTCAGATTGGGCACATTAACTTTGCCCAGTTTCCTCTTCTCCCTTTTCTGTCCCTGTGGAACACCAAAGCCAGATATTCTTCCTAGATGTTAAATTGGTGTATACATATTTCTCTCGCCTAAGCCCAAGTGCACTGTGAAGCTCAAAGGGGAGAATACAACCAGCAGACTGCACATAGGACAACATGAGACTCAAAGTCAAGAAGGAATCCTTAGCTATTATTTTACAGTTGAGGGATGAGATGCCCAACATGGACAACCCTCTGGTCCCTGTGTGGTCAGTCAGATTCTGGCGCTCCAGCACCTTCTCCATTACTTCTCTGTTGTTGCCATCTTCCTTTCTTCACACCTGTGTTGTAGCCCCAGACAGCACTTGCTGCAGCCAACTCTTCCCAGCACCACGTGCTGCTGTCAGTACTCCAGGTCCTGGGCTCTGAGCCTACTCACCACAGAATCCCTAGTCCTTGAGGAGAGCAGCTACCATTGGCTAGCCCATCCCCCTCCCTGCACTTCGTTGGCTATCAACCTACAGGTCCCGCCCTCTAGCGCCTCAGGTTCTACTGGCTGCTCAAATTGCAGTACTGTGAAAAATGGCGGGAAAGGCCCTATCTGAGCACTCTGGGTGTCTACTCATGCGGACCTGGGAGCCCACTTAAGGCCAAAGAGCCGTCGACGATAATCTGAAGGCCTGCTGCTTCTCATACACTGGGCTGCCACCAGACCATGGGCCTGAGCAGCCGTGCTCCACTGCCCAAACGGGGCGTTCCATGCGGCGCCTTGGTCTGGAAAAGAGCACTCGGTGGATCCAGCAGGCGTAGCTCACACCACCGAGGCGAGCCCAGACACAGAAGCCACTTTGTTGTCCTCGGCCCAAGGCTGCAGATTCTGCAGCGCGAAGAGTGATGAGTTGTGCAGGCAAAGCGGGTCCGGGGGCAGGGGCGGCCGCAGCGGTCGTGGTAGCGCGTCCTGCTGCAGGTGCAAGAGCAGCCGACCCGCGCGGTGCCTCTCAGCCTCGCGCTCCTCTGCGGTCTGGCGCCTGGGCGGGCGGAGATGTGGGGTCAGCGAGGCGGTCCTCGCCCACCCCGCACCTCACCACCACTTGGAGGGCCCCGCGGGCCCCAGTTCACCCTAGCTCACCGCCACTTGGTGCGTCGGTTCTGGAACCAGGTCTTCACCTGTGCGTCGGTCATGCGCAAGGCCTTTGCCAGCGCCGCCCTCTCCGCGGAGGCCAGGTACTTCTGGCGCAGGAAGCGCCGTTCCAGCTCCAGCACCTGTGAGCGGGAAAAGGACGTGCGCGGCTTCTTCCGCTTCGGGGGGGTCCGGTTTTGGTAAGGGTGGCCTATGCGGCGCGTCCCAGAGAAGGGCGAGAGCGCGGCTATGGGGAGGAAGAAAGATCAGGGTAGGGTTTGCGGGGTGACCCAAGGTGTCACTGAAAAGAGACCCTGGTCCTTACCCGGGCCCCAGGCTCGGCCCAGCATTATCAGAAGCATCCAGACAAGAAGGGATATCGGAAGCAACGGCTCTCTGCATGAGTAAGGAGAGATGCCCGCCCCCCCCATAACTTTACCCTGCCCACCCCACAGCGTGAACAGTGGAATTGCAAAGCAGGGCAGCACAAGCACCGACGGCAGCTCCCTCCCCATTGCTCTCCTCTGCAGGATCGAAAGGTTCTTGGTGGTGGAGGATCCCCCGAGATATTCTGAGGGGAAGTATAAAAGGGGTCCCTGAGTTGGAGCAGAAAAAGGAGAAAAAGGGTCAGAGTGTGGTATGACGCTGGAGGCGTCGGGCAACCTCACCGGTGAGCCGATCCTTGGCAAAGCGTCGGCCGCTGTCCATCCACGGGAAGGTGAGTCCAGCTAGGCCCCCGGCTCCGCCCAAACCCGAGGGCCCAGGCACCGCAGGGGCACCTCCCGCGGGCGGTGGCACTGGCAGCGGGCGATGAGCTGGAACACGGATCACGCCACCAGGGCCCACTCCGGAGCTGCTGGGCAGCGGGGCCAGCGAACCTGCGGGGCTGTAACCCGAGGCTCCGTGGAATCCACCCGAGAATGCCGCAGTCTCGCCATGGCTCTGGCCCGCACGACCCGGGCCTAGGCCGCCCCCCGGGGGTTCGGGGCCGCTCAGGATCTGATCGATGCCGAAGCTGATTGGCTCGTGGTGCGCAAGGTTGTGCGGAGCCAGCACCGCGGGCTCCATGGGTCTGAGCCTGGGAAGACCTCGGGAGGTTCCGTGGATAAGTAGGGTGCTTTAGACAGCCCCGGGAGCCCAGCGGTGGCGCGCCCAGGTCAGCGGCCTCAAGGGCCAGCGAGGCAGGCCACAGCCGTGCGCCAGGGCCCCCAGAACAGCAGCATCCCTGTGCGCGTGAAACAGCCTCGCGGCTGCCCGCCCCTACCGGGCATTCGCGCTGGGACTCGCATCCCGGAGGAACGCGGCCCGCCGGGGCCCCCGGAGCTCCCTTGCTGGCTCCGAAGCGCAGATAGACGCTAGTCTGCCGAGGACGCTGCCCAAATCTCGGGTGGAGAGGGTTGGCCAGCTCGGACTAGGGCAGTGACTGACAGACCGGCCCCGGGTGGGCAGTGGGGGCTGGGGGTAGGGCAGGGGCGGGGCCCGACTGTTAAAGGGGAAGGGACGCCTGTTTGAGCCAAACACCCGGCGGGTTGTGCGGGGCGGAGGCAGAGAAGGGCGAGGATGTTAGGAACAAGGCTCAGCGCGGGAGGGGCCTCAACGTGGGCAGCTGAGTCAGCCAAGATGCTCACATCGCCTCCATCTCTCTGGCCTCCGCCTTTGGGCTGCCTCCGGCTTCACCGGCTTCCTCGGCAGGTGCCTCTTCCCCCAAGCCCCACTCTTCGCCTCCCGATGGGTCCTGTTTGCCAACTCCTGGATTCGTTGTGATCCCCACCTAAGTGTCCTCTAAGGTCAAATCTCGTTGTGGCTTCCCGGCTGCGTGCGAAGTGGCTGGGGAACAGCAACCCGCGATCTGGAGGCCCAAGAAGAGGACAGGTGTGGGAAGGGAATGGCAGGGTGCGTTCGGCGGGCTCGGGCGGGGAACAGCCACTCCGTGTTCTTGGTCCTGGTGTACCTCCTGACCTCTCCTTTAAAACACCCGGTCCCGTCCGCGCGCGTCAGTAATTGGGGCCCTGTTTCTTAGGATTTCGATTTTCCGAAATCGCTGTAAATCAAATCCATTGCTCAACCCTGGCCGACTCATCCCCAAGTGCAGGGAAGCCTCAAGGCGGGATTCTGCCCCTCTATTCTGAGCCCAATAAGTCTATTTTCGCATACGTTCCCCTCTTAAAGGCCGGAGGACAAAATCGCCACCGGCAACTCGAGGAACTCGCGGAGGCCTTGGGAGGATCCCAGCCGCCTAGTTTCCCATTCACACTTTACCTCAACCAAACCCCAGAAAATGGCCCTGGAGCGTGCCAGAGAAGGGAGGTGGGGAAAGGCTGAAGCCGCTTGGTGACCTTATGACCTCTGGCAGAAGACCCAGGAGCTGGGAGTGTGTGAACTCTGCGTCCTTCCTCGGGATGGGACCCTGGCCGAGAGGGCCCCAGAGCCTTAGACCCGCCCCCGCCGCCACCCTGCCCGGTGCAGGCCGCCATAATCAGGTTAGCTGGGCCGGAATTACATTACCTTCCCCAGCCCGCCCCGGCCCTTGGGGGGGCCCTGGCGCCTCCGAGCCGGTGAGACTGGGCTCGGGGAGGGGGGCACTCCTATCATCCCGCAGCGGGTGGGCACCGATGAGCAGCACAGACTGCCTCAGACACGTGGTGCCCCAAAGACCCCGCCCCACTGTGCCAGTCCTCTACCCTAATCCGAACCCACTCCAGCGCTCACCTCTACCCTGCCGCTTACCCCGGGTGAACCGAAATGCCTTCTAAGTCCAGTAGATGGATCCTCCTGAGAGCACTGAACTTCCAATGGATTCTCCAGGATCCCCTGGGAAAAACGTCCCTCCTTTCTCCCCAGCAGATGGGCTAGCAGCCTGGCGCCTGAGGCAGGGTGAGGGGGTCTTTTGCCTCCTGGGAACCAGGAATGATACTTGGGCATCTGGGTAGGAAGATTAAAAAAAAAAAAAAAGACAAATGGGCTTTCTCCTCACCCCAAACCAACCCCTCCGTGTTCCCGGAATCCTCAGTCTCAAGGGGTTGAGCCATGGGGGAAGGATGTGGACATTAATAATATGTGATAAACTCCCCTACCTTAGCCATCTCTATCATCCAATTTCTCCAGTTCTTCCTCAGCCCTGCTCACAGAAACAGTCCTTCTGAAACTGGGGGGATTCCTATCAATTTGGCAGCTGTGTTTTTATCTTGTTGCAGAAAATGAACATTATCACCTTCCCTATCCCTTCCAAAAACTTTCCCCCCTTTTTAGTAGCTACTGGAGGCTACAAGGAAATGTGAAGTCTCTGCTGTTGAGGCAAAACCTTCAGAAATAGCATAGGCTATTCTCCAGTAGTTGGGAACAGAGAGCCTAGGGAGACAGTCAGTCAAGAAGTGCAAGCTCTGACATGGGGCTTGCCTGAAGATTAGGAGTTTGCCACTCCCTTTCCCTGCTCAGGAGGGTGGTTGGGGAAGGGGTATCAGTGTGTCTCCAATCAAGTTGAATGAATCCTTGAATAAATCAATGAAAGTAAAAAAGAAAACATCATGCAGAACTGGCTCACTGTACATCCCTACCTTTTCAGGTTAGTATAGATGGCACTGCTTCTCACCCACAGATTTCCCAGTTGACCTTTTAAGAATGATCACAAACTCAATAGTGCATATGAAATTTCTGGGGAGTTTTAAAAAAAATAATTTAAAATCCCACTTCAAGAGCAGAGGGCATCCAGTTCTGTCAGCCAGCCACAGGCCTAGGAAAATTCTCTTCTTGCCTCTACCTCTCTGATTCTGATTCTCAGGGAAAGGATAGTTCCTGCTAGTTCAGGTTGAAGATTGAGACACTGGGGTGAGAGCCTCCTCATACACACTACTTTGGATGTATCTCACCATATCTTGTGTGTCTGTGCCCCACAAGTCTTTGTAGTTTGTAGCCTCATAGGAAAAAGCCAAGCTCTGGCCTCTACTCCTGCTCCTTCCTTCCTGTCGTTAGTCCATGTCCTTTATTCAAGATGGTTCCCACTCCTAAATCATTTATCAGCTTACTTCTTCCTGCTCCCAACTGTCTCACATCATCTGGACAAAATCTTTGCCTGACTCTCCAAGATAAATTATATTTTCTTTTCCTTTTTACTGACCATGTCCACTGCCTCCATTTCCTCATCATTCATTCTTATATTAATACAGTGCAAACTGGCTTCCCTATGCTGACACTTTCTTGAAGAGTTTTAGTGTCTGGTATGTATCTCTTTCCAGGTCTTCCCTGACATGTTTTAATTTATAACCAATGTTTTTTTGGGAAATGTCCTTTTTTTTTTTTTTGGCTTCTGTAATATTCTATTATTTTGTATCTTGGACTTTGTCACTGCTTACATCTCTCCTCCACTGACTTTGCATCTTCTACTGAAGTGATTGAACATTCTTCAGAGCACAGACTTGACCTTTCTTTTTTCTTTTTCTGTTTTCATACTGGGGACTGAAGCCAGGGCCTTGAACATGCTAGGCAAGAGCTCCAACACTGAGCGACATCCCCAGCATTGCCTCCCCCTCGCCTTGAATGTTTTTATTTTGAGATGGTCTCACTAAATTGGGGAGACTGGAATCAAACTTGGGATCCTCCTGCCTCAGCTTCCCTAGTGTCTGGAATTATAGGTGTGTGCCACCATGCCCAGCAACTTCAGCCTTCTCTTTCTCTACAGCTGTTCAGGTTTCATCCATTCCAATAGTCCCAACTCTCACATCTACGGAGACAACTCTGAGATCTTGATACTTCAGCCCCATCGCTCCAGCCCCGCCACTCCTTGCCATCTGACCAGCTCACCTTGCCTTTCCTGAAGCCACCTTAAGACATGCCTGCTTCCCAAATTTACCCTCTTGCCCAAACACCACAAATCTGATCCCTGGCTAATTCCTAACTTTCCTTTGAAGAGTTTCAGATAGAACCCTTTCCATCTCCATCAAGGCTGTCATCACCACCACCTGGATTTACTGATTTGTTCATCCATAAATTTTACTGAATATCCACTATGTGCCTGGCATTGGAGATAAAGCTATGAACACAATAGATGGTAGTGGACTTGTCTTTGAAAATCTTTCATCTCAGTGGGAAAGGCAAATGAAAAACTAACAAAGTATGTATTAGCAATATGTAATAGAAAATGTATTAAATAATAACAAACACGAATAATGCTAACACACGCTAAGAAGAAATATAGAGCAAGGAAGTGAAGGGGGGTACACAGTGATCACAGAAGCTTCATGGGGTGAAAACTGGAAAGGAGGGAGCCATTTGGATACCCAGCATTTCAAGTTGGGGACACAGCAGGAGCATATCCTGGTCTGTCTGTGGAATAAATACTGAGGGGTTCAGTGTGAGTGGAAAGACTATGCAGGGCTTTGCAGACCTTCATAAGACCTTTGGCTTTTATTATGATTGAAAAGGGAAGCTATCAAAAGGTTTGTTTCTGGTGTTTGTTTACAAGTGTTGAGGATGAACCCAAGGCCTCTACCACTCCTTACCAAATTTTTAAACAGAAAAAAGAAAGGACTTGATTTTTCAATTTTATTTTTAACAGATTTCTTGAGGTATAACTGACAAAGTGCGGATATTTAAAGTGTACAATTTGATGTCTTGACATAAAACACCCATGAAATTATCATCACAATCAAAATAATAAACATGTTCATCGAAAACTTTCCTAGTATCAGTTTTGATTCATGACATCAGAATACTTCTGAGGTGCCATGTGAAGAGCAGGATTAAGAAGTGCAAAGGTGGACACAAAGCAATCAAGAAACCACTGCAACCACTGAGGAGAGAAAATGGTAGCTTGGGCCAGTAAGGTAAACAGTGGCTATAATGAGTATTTGGTTAATAAAGCAGGGATTTCATAACTCCTTTCTGCTTGTCCACACCATTTCATTATGAAGAGAAATGGACATTTTGTTCCATTCATGGTGGAACACCTCCTCTCCTCACCTACCGCAACTTCTACTAGCTCCCTGTTGCCCTAAGGCTAAAATCCCAACTCTTAGTCGCTGTTGCTTCCGTTACCACTCTCAAATCCACACCTTGACCTCCTACCTGACAGTCCTCTCCGTTCTGCCTTTCTTTTCTATTTCCATCACACTTCTACCCCTTCCTCCACGTCTAAATTGTGCCCACATAAAGTCCCCCTTTTTCCAGAAAGTCTTCTGAAGTCTTCATTGGGATCTCACCCTTCTCGAATCTCCAATTCCACTTGTTGTCAATACGTCATAGTAAACTTATTCTCTTAAAATTTCGCTGTAAGGACCCAGGGATGGCGGTGCACAAGCCCTTGGGACCCCGGAGTCCTCCCCAAGTGTGGGGCTGGGCCTATGCTACTGCAGGCGCTCCCTGCCTAAGTGTGTCTGTGTGCGGCAGTGTCCTGTCGTCCTCCCCTCCTCCTTCGGCATCTGCTCTGCATTAGTCTGTCCCAGGCCTCCGCAGGCGCCGATGATTAAATCATCATCATTAACCAGAGCTTGCTACCCCCCCAATCCCCAGCAGCAGGGGGAAAATGTGGGGGAGCAGTAAGATCACTACCAAGTCCCTGGGGGATCTCCCTTCCCACTCCACCTTCTCCGAGACTCCGCAAAGCCCCTAGAAACTCCGGCAGCGGAGCTGGAAGAAGGCCCGCCATCTGGGTGAAGCTCCGCAACGCGTCAGTCGACAAGGCGGCATTAGGAGGGGAAGACCCAGGCCTTCCTTCTTCAGCTGGGTCACAGTCAGAAGACTGACGTCCCTGAAAGGTAGCTGGCCGTGATTGCCAGGCCTTTTTGGGTAGGAGGGGGCAGTCTTTCGCAGGCTTCAAAAAGTTAGTCCCGAGATTGGGTAGGATCTACTTTGATGACTCCTGCAGGAGGTGGAAGAGACAGGACCCTTCCCCACACACACCCCCACTCCCTAATTATGGATCGAGGAGGGGGAGGGGCCAGTGGGGCTCAGGTGAGCACACGGGGGAGTGAAGGACGTGGGCGGGGCCTTACAGAGAGTGAGCGAATCCGAAAAGACCTAGGTCCTCGTTGCCTGGAGACAAGTCCCGCCCCGCAGGCGGCACCGGAAGTGGCAGGCCAGGATCAGCCTTTAAGATGGCGTCTCCTCAGGGGGGCCAGATTGCGATCGCGATGAGGCTTCGGAACCAGCTTCAGTCAGTGTACAAGATGGACCCGCTACGGAACGAGGTGCAGGGGCGGCAGGGTTACTGCTGTGGTCGGGTAGCGGTGCGAACTGGGGCGGGCTAGAGGACGGGCGGTGGCTGGCCAGAAGCCCAGTGCGCTTGCGCAGAGACGGGGTGCCCGGTGCGCATGCGCGATTGCGGTCCGGTTGCCAAACTCGGGGCTAGAACGCCTGCGCATTGTGCAGCCAACATCGTGTGGTCTCCCCTGGGAAAGGAGGGTCAGGCGAGTCCAAGTGAAGGGAACCCCTGCTGTGCGCGGAGCCCTCTGCTGGGCGGAGGGGGAGTGCCAGCTCCTGGAAGTTAATCCTCTGCTGACAGCGAAGAGGGTGTGGGACTTGACTGGAGTCTGATGAAAGACACGACCCCCACGCTGGGAAGGCTCACGAGATGGGGTGGGCTGGGAGTGAGGGATGGATGATAGGTGACGGAGGGTGTGTCCGCAGGAGGAGGTCCGAGTGAAAATCAAAGATCTGAATGAGCATATTGTTTGCTGTCTGTGCGCTGGCTACTTCGTGGATGCCACCACCATCACCGAGTGTCTTCATACTTGTGAGTGCCCTAAATCCTGCCTGGTTCTTCCAGGCCTAGCCCTCACCAAGCAGACCGCGAGCCTCTGTGCCTCCTGCCCCACCCATCCCATGAATCGGGTTCCCAGAGAGTTTGAAAGTGTTTCTTTTCCTGCAGTCTGCAAAAGTTGTATCGTGAAGTACCTCCAAACCAGCAAGTACTGCCCCATGTGCAACATCAAGATTCACGAGACACAGCCACTGCTCAACCTCAAACTGGACCGAGTCATGCAGGACATCGTATATAAGCTAGTGCCTGGCTTGCAAGACAGTGAGTATTCAACTTGGTTTTGAGAGGCTTCTTGAAATCTAGTGAATGCTGGGTGGCAGCCTGAGGTGACAAGGGTTTTGATGGGAATTGTGGAGGTAAAAAGGCCAAGAGCCAAAGGAACAAAGAGGGAGGACTAACACTTTACTCCCATACTTCACACCCTCCTAGGTGAAGAGAAACGAATTCGGGAATTCTACCAGTCTCGAGGCTTGGACAGGGTCACTCAGCCCAGTGGGGAAGGTATGTCCCTGGTAGCAGGAGGGTAAAGCCAAGCTCCCAGAGAATTCTTCTTGCCCAGTTTGATCTCTGGGAAAAGAGGGTTATGGAACCTCCTCGGTACCTTATTTTTCTCAGAACCAGCCCTGAGCAACCTTGGCCTCCCCTTCAGCAGCTTCGACCACTCCAAAGCCCACTATTATCGCTATGATGAGCAGCTAAGCCTATGCTTGGAGCGACTGAGGTGAGGAGCAGTTCAGGAGTGATGTGAAATGACAGTGCCCAGAGCTGGGAAGTGGAGAGGTCAAGCAGTGAGGGAGTATCTGTGTGCTTGAAAAGTATACTGTGGCTCTTGGTGTAGGAAGGAAGGGAAAATGGAGGATCCCTAACCTGTGTTTTTTCCTCCCAGTTCTGGCAAAGACAAGAATAAAAGTGTCCTGCAGGTGAGAGGGGTTGAAAGGAGGGTTCCTCTAAGAAGGTTCATCTTCCTGTGGCCCTTCCTTATGCATCTTGTCTTCCCTTCCAATCCCTATCCCTAGAACAAGTATGTCAGATGTTCTGTTAGAGCTGAGGTACGCCATCTCCGGAGGGTCCTGTGTCACCGCTTGATGCTAAATCCACAGCATGTAAGTAATCCTACAGTAGGTTAATTTCCTTTTATAAAGGGGAAGGGGCTAAGGAGGGACAAAGTCTAGGGTAGATCAGGGTGGTTCTAGCCCAAAGAGGAGAATTCCATTTGCCTCTTAGGTACAGCTCCTTTTTGACAATGAAGTTCTCCCTGATCACATGACAATGAAACAGATATGGCTCTCCCGCTGGTTCGGCAAGGTAAGCCAGGACAAAGGTGGGGTGGGAGGTGGGGGGCCTTCAGATAATAACACTGTCCACTGACTACTTCTTCTCGCTTTGTTTCCTTAGCCATCCCCTCTGCTTTTACAATACAGTGTGAAAGAGAAGAGGAGGTAGGGGCCAAGCCCCAACCCCATCCTTTTCCCCTTCCCTTCCCAGATATTTATGTGAAATTAACTGTGGCTTTATTTTTTGAAATAAAAGCTTTAAAAAAGCATCTTTCTTCTTCCTGCCACACACTCATGCTTTGTCCTGTGTACTACTTCCCTCAAAAATCCTCTTAAAGTTTTACTCTAAAGAAGGGCCTTTCCTCTACTGTCAAGGGCCCTCAATATCTTGCCGAAAGAGAAGGGGATAAGACCCTATAGTGAAACTCAGAAACTGAGCCAACTGAAACCCACCCATACCAGCTCCTCTTGGTGAATGGAGTGCTTTCTAGGAGCAGCTCTCACTGTCCTTGTATGCTGCAGCATGTGATGCAAGCCTGAGTGGAAGGGGTTCTAATTTAATATGGGGAGAGGAGAGCTAGGGTTCAACAGTGTCTGCTGAAGAAGAGTAGTATTTTAAAGAAACATCCAAAGAATTGCACTTTGGTTCTATAACTTGGGTAATAGGAAGAGAAAGGAGGGAAGAATCTGAAAAACATTGAGGCCTATGTGCTGGCACATGCCTGTAATCCCAGCTACTTGGGAGGTTGAGGCAGGAGGATTGTAAATTCAAGGTCAGCTTCAGCAACTTAGTGAAAACCTGTTCCAAAATAAAATATTAAAAAAGAGCTGGAGATGAGCTTAGTGGTAGACTACAGCTGGGCTCAATTCCTAGTACAGCAAAGGACAACCAAACAAAAACAAAAGAAATTGGGTAGCAGTGGCAGGGATACAGTTGGAATCTTGGCTTATTCTTATAGGATTCCTGAGGTGGGAACAGGGAAGTGACTAGATGAAGCCAGGGTGGGGAAAGGGTAGTTGAGGAGGACAGCTGGCTGATGTAGAGAACACTGGCAGCTTTAAAGAACAAGAGGGAAGCAGCAAGGCATGAGCACCACTGATTATTTGGACAAACATCCCTTGTATAATTCTGGACATGCACTCTGGGCTCTGGCAATAAACCCAGTCAATATTCTTTTTCTCTGGGCCTCTAAATGGCATAGCAACTGGGACAGTGACAGAGCCCAAAGCAAAGACTTCTTGAAGGAAGCAAATGGGGCTGCTTTTGAATCTGGAACAAGTGGGATGGAGCAAGCAGCATAAATGTCAGGAGATCGAAGTGGAAAGAGATTGGAAAACCCAAATCTCACTCTGGTACTGACCTATTTCTGACTCCAGTAAGTCTGACTTTAAGACTTCAAGGGGGTGACTGTGCATACTTCTTGAGAACCAAAGACACTGCATTTTATTGAATGAGGGCCGGATGGCAGAGGACACAGGTGAAAGCCTGGGGGTGGTTACAGAGAAGGCTACTGGAACTGGGTAGGAAAGCTGGAGACATGACTTTGGGTGGGGAAAACCTGAGGTCACTTCTGGAACTCCCCATTCCCCACCACAATCTGCTCGTGCTTTCTGGAAACCTCTAACTCCTAGTGTCCATGAAAGTGTGGCACCAAGGGGAAGGCAAGCATGGAGAGGCTGATGGTGCTAACAAAGAGTGCTCAAGTGCATGGAGCAGGAAACAGGTACCCTGGTGGGAACACTGTGGAGCCACCACCAGCCTGGGTACGAACCTGTCCTGACCCAGGTCTCCAAGATTCCTAAAGCTTCCCGTTTCTGGGTCTCATGCCTGGAATGCCCACCTCACACACACCTTCCCGGTGTACTGCTCACCTCCAGGAAATTCTTCCCATCCAGAATCAGCTTCTTGTGCCTCTGAACCAGCCTCAAAAGCATCTGGATATTTGGGATTAATGATACCAACCCCCCGCCATTTCCTTCCTCCAACATTTAAACTCTGCTGGCACCGGGAGCATGGTGCACCCAGGCTGTTATCAAGGAGTTTATGAGCAAACTGGTATTTCCTAGGAGTGACTGGCTTGGGGCGGGGGGAGGGGTCTAGAATATAGGACCGCTTCTGGGGACGTTTTGCTCGAAAAGTCTGGCCGCTGCTGGAGTTGGGGAGCAATCTGACTAGCCCAGCGAAAACCCTCCAGTTGGGTTTGGAGGCAGCCTGGGGACGTAAAAGTGGGACCTGAAGATAAAGGGGGTTGGAAACCCTTGATCTAAGCATGAAGCCTCGAAATGAGGCTTTTAATGACATGTGGCCTAGAGGCCAGGGAGCTGCTGAAGGAGGTCTACACCCGTATCTGGGTTGGATCGGTTGCGGCGGCCAGGCCCAGCTCTGCGCGGCAGCCTTGGTTTTGTCTGTCAGCGTAGCGGTGACGGCAGCTGCGGTGCTTCTCCCACGGTAGCTGATGCTGACCACCTGCGGGCTCTGCGCAGCCCGCTCCCTGCCTGTGGATCCTTTTCTCCTTCTCACTCTGACGCCGGGATCGCTTGGGTCTGGATCTGTGCCGGGGTTGGCGAATCACTTACACTGTTCTCTTGGGCTCCGCGACTGAAAGCACTGGAGCGCAGCGATCTTAAAAGTTCAAAGGAGATGCGGCCGCAGCGCCGCCCTGAGCTTCTCTGTGCTTTGGAAAGGAGGCGTCAGTCCTCGCCTGCAGGGCCAAACCCGCCCTTGCCCCTGCCTACTTTTCTCCCAGCTGCTATTTCCGCTGCTCACTTTCAACCCGAGAAGTGGAAACCCCCTTTGGCACAGTCCTTCACCCGGCCTGGCCAGTCTCCCCCAGGGATTGAGGGGAGGGAGCCGAAGGGTAAAGGACTTTCCTAGAACAATGAGGGAAAGAGGGTCCGAGTATGCAGCCACTGCTTTCATCGTAGCCGCACACCCTTGGGACGGCAGTGGACGCGTGCAGTGCTCTTTACCAACCAGCGAACGGGGTCGGAAAGAGCTCACAGACCCGCCGCTCCACTCGTAACGAAAGCAAAATATAAGTCTGATCGGTTGACTCCGCAGTAATTTTTTTTTTTTTTTTTTGAAAGAGAAAATCCCAGAAGTGTGCGAGACGGTGAGATAACTCTCCCCAGGCTCCTTGCCTAAATATTCCTTCCTAAAATCCCACTGCTGTCTCACTCTGATTCAGGAATTTTCCCTAAGGGTAAAGGAGGTGGGCAAGCACATTTCTAAAAGTGTTCTTCCAGTCCACAGCCCCAATTAGGTTATTCTGGATGTTCTCAAACCCAGCTATACCCTCAATTCAGATAGATGTGCAGGGGGCCAATCCTGAGACGAAAGGTCCTTTATTGAGCAGACCTCAATAAAGCGGGGGAGGGGGCAACGAGCTCGGACTGGCCTTGGTGGAGGAACCTTTGGGTGAGAGGTGAGGGTGTCGGGAATGGGAACCCGGGGTTGGACTGGGGAGTGAGAATGGGAAATCTGAAAATGGGTGAAGAGAGGTGTTTGAAAGTGTACTTAAATGGTAATAAACTGCCTTCCCAAAGGAGTAAAGGTCAGAATGTGAGGATCTCTACAAGAGGAGGGAGCACCAGACCCTGAAATGTCTGAAGGGACAATAAAGGGAATCTGAGGAGATGGAAGATGTGAGAGATTGAGAATGGGGAGGAAATCCTGGGACCCATCAGGCTTCAGTGAAGACACACAGTTGGTGGCTTTCTGGGGAAGGACCTATGGCAGGAAGAGTTCACACTGTGGTGGGAGGTATGGCCGGAAGACCAGCGAAATTACTCCGAACCAGGGAGCTTCAGTGCTTTGCAGCTGGGGTGGGGGGGAGTCTCTGAGACAGTGGAGTGCCCCCTCAAACCCAGAACTAAGGTTTAATCTCTTAATCTCCCTCATTAATCACTCACCCTCCTCCTACCCCCCTCAGCGGATCCAGTTTCGCTCCAGCTTGTGTTCCAGACACTTCACTGGGAAAAAGCCCCCTTCTGTGGCCCCAGGATAGTCTGGACTAGTCCCTGGCTGACCTCAGCTGGGCCTCTGCTGTCCCAGGCATCATCCTTTTACTAGTCTCCACTTCCCTCTCCTCCCCCAAACTCGCGTCTGGGGACCATTCAATCCCATTACCTGAGCCCTGCTCAGAGGAGAGAAGGTAGATGGGAGAGATGGGCGGGAGGAAGGCAGAAGCCTATCAGGAGAGCCCCACACTCCTCACAGACACACAGAAGTAATTGAGAGCAGAGGTAGAGATGGATATAAAAGCCATATAGTGGATGCATGAGTGCAGGTTGCAATGTCTGCTTTGATGACATGCCTGGGATGCGGCAGATCAGTTCCCGCTGCCTTCTGGGATCCACTTTAATTGCAGATTAAATGAAACCACAAGGATGGTGCTGAGAGCTGAGGCCTGAAGCAGAGGAGTCCCCCCCATCCCCTGACCCCCACCATTAATAAGCAATTAACAAGGTCCTGAGGCAGCTCAGCTTTCTACTGTGGCCTGGCTCTGTTCTCTGATCCAGCAGTAGCCCATCAGGGCTTCAAGTGCATTGCGCAAGCCAGGCTTCCATGAGGGAACTATGTAAAGGACTGGGTGTCTGGGGGCTGAAGGTGTCATTGGAGGGAGCCCTTTATGAAGAAGAACTCCACTATCAAGCTGCCTTCCCTTCTTGTTGAGTCCTTGGCCCAGGTGCTAAGAATCCCCTAATGGGATATGGCTAAGCCCCAACAGCAGGCTCTACTTGCCCCAAGGAATAAACAGGTAGAGAGACATTGCACACATGATAGAAGATTCAGAGGTCTACAGGGAAGGTGACATAATGAACAGTCCAGGAGGGATGTGTCTGGTTCTTCATGGCACTGCCCAAGAAAACACACACCACACAACTAGAAGAACATTAGTTTCTGGCTGCTTTGGCAGCAGATTAGCATGTTCTCTGTCTTTGGACTATGAAGCCTCCAGGTATTTGAGATGGGGATATAGGGAAGAAACCCAAGCTTTGCCAAGACTTCACTTCTGGGAATGGGACCATGCTCTCCCTTAGCTACCTTTCTATGAAAGAGGGTGGTTGCTTGTCCTGGTATGAGTCCAGGACCAGACTAAATGTGGAAGAGAAGGGAAGCAAATGAATAAACTAGTCCTCAGAATTTGTGCCTGGGTCTGTCTCACCATCTGGTGGGGCCATGAAGCCTTCCCTTCTAATCAGTCTTCCATGGGCAGTAAGTGACCCCATACTGGTCAGCACCCCCATTTATTCACCTGGGCTATTTCTGGGCCTCTATAGGCTGGGGAAAACACACGAACTATAGAAATTTAATAAAATGACAAAGATCCACTGATAGACCAATAGAGAAAGCAGGAGGCCCTCAATGGGGACCAGTACTCACTGGCAAAGACCCCTCCTGACTAGCACCAGCTGAAAGCAGGAGATGCCAAATCTCTCCAGAGGCTCAAGGCTCCCCCAACTTTTCAAAGTGTTTGACTTAGTCTGAACCTCTAAGCCATGGTAGAGTCCGCTCACCTGCCCTTGTTTCCTTGTGACATCCCCACTACTGCAGTCATTCTGCCCAATCCTCCCAAGCCTGGCGTCCCTGACCCCTTATGCCGCGCTAATCACTTTCAGCCTCCAGGATCGTTTTAAGAGCGTTTACCGGGGGTTGGTGGCGATGAGGGGGCCAGGTTAGAAAGACTGAGGTTCTAGCTGAGATCAGGGATCCTTGTAGATCGGCCCAGATCCTCGTCCGTGGAACTTTGCAAATTCCCAGCTGTTGGGGCCCTGGAAAGCAATTTTATCGCTCACGAGTTTATGAGCCAGAGCGGCGGCTAGGCGGGGAGTCGGCAGCATACAAAGTCTAGGGGACTAGGCCCAGTTTTAGTGCACACGCGACTGCTCCCCATAGCGCAGAGTTCCACGGCAGCCCTAGTCTAGCGGGCTCTTCAGTCTACTTCTTTCCGCGCCTCTCCGCCCTGTAGATATAAGGCTGCCAGGACATCAACCCGCTCCAGACCAGCTGCGGCCCTGGGGAGAGGGGGTGGGGGCGCAGAAGGAGGGGCACCTGGGGCTTCAGCCTAGCGCCGGGGGCGGGTCCGAGTCAGGGGGCCCGGATTGGGAGCCAGTGCTGGGGCCCGGGTGACTGCGGAGCCAAGCGCAGCGGGTGGCAGGACCGCCACATCCCAGCGGGCCATGAACTCCGAACGCCAGCCCCGAATACCCTTCAGCATCGCAGACATTCTAGGCCCTCGCATGGTCCCCCGAGCACCCTCTGGGCCACAGCTTCCAGAATCCTGCCCGGATCCGACGTCGCCGCTGTGCGCCCTGGAGGAGCTGACCAGTAAAACTTTCCGCGGACTTGACGGGCGCGCTGCGCAGCCCTCTGAAGGTATAACGCGGGCAAAGTTGTGGGCCCTAACTTGGCGGTCTCTCCATTTCTCTTTTCCTGGTTCTTGGTTTCAAACTTTCGTCTCACGCCGGCCGGGTCACCCTAATCCGCGCCTGCCCTCGGTCGTTGAGTCAGGATTCGAATCCCGGGCTCCCTCTTCTCCTCCACCAGTCCCCCAGACTTTGTGGCTGCTCCAGGAAGCCACCGGCTCTGCGGCAAAAGGGCCTGGCCGTCCAGAATTGAGCGACCCGTTGGTCGGTTCGCAGTAGGCGGGGTAATCTCGACCGAGAAAGGCCGGAGAGTAGGAGACAAAAGGCTCGAGTCGCAGGCTGTAAACTAGTGAGCCAGGGCTTGGGCAATGCAGAAAGCGCCGGGAGGCGAGGCTTGGGTCTCTCCAGACGATCAAGCACTGCTCCAAGTCACTCTCTTCATGAGGGGGCGCAAAGAACCAAAGGTCTTTGGCGTAGCGTTGGGGGCGGGACACCGCACTCCGACTTTCCTCGCTTTCGGTACTTCCATTATCTATATTTTGGACTACCAGAGAGGACGCTGGTATCACTGATGAGGTGAGTGTAAGCTGAGTGCTCTACACGACTCAGGAAACTAAGGAAGGCAAGATCTAGGTCCTGTTACCTTCACCAACCCGGGTCGCGCACCCCTGCTCTGACCTACCTCTGGTGCCACCCCTAATCTGCTGGTTCTCTCAACCTGGGGCTACAAAAGACTTTGAGGCCTTACTTCAGACGACCTGACCCTGTGCCAGAATTTCTTTGGCCTGTCCCACCCTCCTTCCAGTCCCCTTCCTCCTCAGCAAGTCCTCAGTCTTCGGCCTCTGGTAACTCCAGTGGCGGGCTGCGCTTTGCTCCCCACCCCGCACCTCAACCTGACCTCCGCGCTATTTGATAAGATACTGCGGTTCTGGTCCCCATCCTCCTTCCTGGCTTCCTCCCTCTCTCTTTCCTACCCTACTGGACTGACCTCACCCCCAGCTTCTCCTCCAAGGCCACAACCTGATTCTCGCGGACCTGAGACTGATCCCCCGCCCTATCCCTGCAGGCAGGGTCGCTCCAGACTCGCTGGGCCCCGGCCCTGCCGGCCGCAGACGACGCAAGTCACGGACAGCCTTCACTGCGCAGCAGGTGCTGGAGCTGGAGAGGCGGTTCGTCTTCCAGAAGTACTTGGCACCTTCAGAGCGCGATGGACTGGCTGCGCGACTTGGCCTGGCCAACGCACAGGTTGTTACTTGGTTTCAGAACCGCCGTGCCAAGCTCAAGCGCGATGTGGAGGAGATGCGCGCCGACGTGGCCTCTCTACGCACATTGTCCCCCGGAGTTTTGTGCAGTCTGGCGCTGCCTCATGATTCTCAAAGCTCTGTCCCCAACTCCAGCCCTGGCCCCCTTGGGCCTAACTCCGGGTCCCACCTATCAGATGAAGAGATACAGGTGGATGATTGAAGGCAAACCCCCGGACAACCCTGGACTCTGGAGCCCTGGACTCCTCCCTTCCGAGCTCTTTGTCCTGTTGGGGTTCCCTGATCGAGGGAGGAGGTCCAACCCGGGCCTGTCTGACCAATAATCCAGACGCCCATCTTTTCCATTGTTGAGAATAAAGTCGAGGCTCTTCTGCAAAACGCCTCAATCCCATAGCCAATGACAGCAAAATCTGCAGGTTATTGGGGAAATACGGTACGGGCACCGTGCAGAGCACTTGAAACATGCTTTAACCCTGGTGGCAAACCTATTTTACAAAGGAAGAACCCCGAGGTCAAAATTTGGATTTCAGAGCTGGTGCTTGTCATTCTGCCTAGGAGTCTGGGTGGCCAGGAGAAAGTGGGCAGGACTCTGGCTGTGGCTTAGGCCACCACACCCCACTCCATGCTCCTACAGTTCGCTTTTGGTGGCAGAACTCTAGGAGGCCTCTCTGCTCAGCAGAGGAAAACTTGGGAGACCTCCATACTAAATTGTAGGCTGGCAAGTGCTTGACTTTTTTTCCTTCTCCATTGTTAATGGGTTTCTGACCTTCCTCCCTTGGGCATTAAGAACCCCATACTATGAAAATGTGATGGGTGTCTTGAGAGGGCATACCCTCACCTCTAGGACAGAACTCTGTCTGGCTCCTGCGTCAGAAATGTTCTTAGCATCACCAAGTCCCAGGAAGGTGGAAAGGCCTGACCCTCAGACAGAACTTGTAGTAGTGAGGTTTGCAGGGAGGGGATCCCAGTCTAGCTCCAATGCTGACGTTTTTGACATTCATTTATTCTGTTGGCACTTAATCACCCTGCAAGGTGATGGGAGAAGGGAGGGGAACAACTCCATTAGTTGCAGGCCTTCTGTCTTCCCCATCCCTGGCCATCCCAGCCAATCTTCAAGACCATGCTTAATCTTTTTCCAAATTCTCCTTTCCTTAGTCCTCCTGACCTCCTCAGATGCTCCTGTGTCTGCCCAGAGGCTCCCAGTGCTCAAGTGCCAGGGTGTTGGGCCTCAGTTGCAGGTAGAGGGCTAATAAGTTTTTCCAGGAAGGGTAGACAGACTGGAAGGTAGGAAGAAACTTGGCATTTTCAGAAGTAACTATCTCTTATTGAGCCATTCCAAGTGCTCTGTGTGGATTAATCCTCACAATAACCCAGGGAAACAGAGACTTTCCTTTTTGTTTTAAGGATAAGGAGACTGAATCACAGAAGCCTAAGGAAGCTTGTCCAGGTGGGTGCAGTTTGTAAATGATCAGGTGGGGCTAACCCTTGTGCTTGTCTGACTCAGGAGCACATGCTTTAACAACTACAGCTACTGTCCCTGTAAAGAGGACAGAATCTAACAGAAAGAAGCAAAGAAATTACAAAAACAGGAGAGCAGAAAGGGCTAAAGTTGGGAATTTAGGTATTGTACCAAAGAGCATGGTCCCGGGAGGTTTTAGAGAGACCTGAGAGCAATGTTTAGGATAGGGTAATACCCTATGTGCATGATGGCCCAGAGACTGGTAGAGACCAGAGGAAAGCAGTATATCTCTGGCCACTGCAGAAGGTAAGAAAAAAGAAAATTCAGGGCTAGATTTGCAGGCTAGGAGGAGGAGGTGGTCACAAAAGAGGAATAAGTATGATTGCCCCGGTGACCAAGGACTGTAGGAATCGGTGAAAACCTTACAAACCTGGACAACTGGGGGGAAAAAATCATGGACAGAAACAATGACCATTGGTATACTGCTACGAAACATTCTCTGCAGCTGTGCTATCCCTTTAATATACACACAACACACACATACCACCTCTGGTTCCCCCTCCTCCCTTATTCTTTTCATCACCTTCTGAAGACTGTCCTTCTGGAAACTTTCTAGGCCGTTACCAACCCTTCTTGATTTGCCCAAACACTTTCCCAGTCTTCATACTCCAGGAAAACCAGCATGTTGGTTATCCACTTTCCAGTCCTGAAGACTTGGAACTTAGGCTGTTGGGTCAGAACCCTATCAATCAGGAGTGGTACATATAGGGCACAGTGGCACAAGGTGTCAGGGGTCCTGTAGCTCTTGACTTAAAAGATTCAAGTCTTTGAAAGGCTAAGAGAGCTGGGAGTAAACATTGCAAACAAGAACAAGAAGCTAGCCTAGTCTAAAGGCTAAAATATCACACAAAAGTGATGGGTGGCCATTCTTTGAGGGGCTGGTAGCCCAGAAGCACCTAGATTTCCCTCCCCAACCAAAACCAGGAAAGCTAGATGGATAGACATCTTAAAGCATCACTGCAATATAATTACCCCTTAAACAAGAACAACTACTTCCCCCCACCTGCTGACTCCCCAGGGAAAAGTCAAGGAATTCCAAAGCAAATAAGGTTTCTTAAATTCCAGTGTGCCAGTGCTGCCACCTTTTATACTCAGGCCCTCTATGACAAACCTCTCCCACCAGAATGGTCTCTGGATGGATATCTTCTCTCTAAACCCTAGAACAGAATGCATCACAATCCTCTGGCAAGCGTATTGAATCATAAATTGCTGAGCCTCACTCCTGTGGTTTCCAGTTTGAAGGAAACTGGCCCGGGGCCTGTGGATTTGTATTTGCCATAAGTTCCTGGATGATACTGATGCTGCTGGTCCAAAGACTATACTTAGAGACCCATAGTCCTAGGAACTCTGGATTTTATGAATTTAGGCAGTGATTCACTCTTACTCCTCCTTTTCCACTGCAGGAATCACAAATATATAGGATAGTTATAGGCAAAAATAGTTTATTTAGCACCCTCCATGTACTAGGCACTTTGTGGTATTTTCTTATTCTCTTTTTTAATTCTCACAGCAGCCCTGTGAGGTAGGGATTACCCATTTCACAGATGAGGGAACTGAGGCTTAAATATGGAGAGATTTGCCCAAAGTGACCCAGATTGTAATGGAAGACTTCATCCAGCTATACAGTATTTAAGGACTTTAAATCACAAACAAAAAATTTTAGGAAAGTCCTATATAAAAGTGATATTTCAATACCTCCTATCTCCAGGTACAAACTATACTGAACAAGACCCATAGAGCATGAATGGTTCCTCTGGGGAAGTCATTTAGACCAGCAGGCTAAAAGTGCCTCCCTGTAGATCCACACCTAAATGAGCTAAGTGTCCTAGGTAAGGTCAGTAAGGAATCAGCCAAAGGAAGCTGCCAGGACCTTAGAGAAGCCAAAAGGAGATCATGTTTCTTACAGAGGAAGTAGAGCCATCTTTGGGGCAGTGACTTTAGGTGGGAAAACTCACTTGGGAATAGACTAATTGCAGTGCCAAGTAATGGGATAGAAAAACTGAAGTATCAGTGGCCTGGGTACCATGTGGCAAGAGAGCCGGCAGTAGGGAGTGTGGAGATGTGTGGGTCCTGCTGGTTCCAGAAAGCAGACAGTAAGGGATATTTCAAATGCAAACTCTTGAAGAATCTTCCAGGAGTTGGTATAGGTATCAGACATCAGACAGGAGAGGTCACAGTGTGCACAACAACATGGACGGGAAATGGCACAAGGGACTGAAGCAACTTGGGGGCTTCAGAAGATAAAGAAGATAGGGCAAGAACTGGGGTAATGAAGAGGTGAGCGCCATCAAGCTGAAGTGTTACTCAAACCTTGTTCATCGCTCTGACCCTGTTCCTGAGCTGGCAAATGAGGGTCAGGAAGCCCCAGGTGTGTCCTTACTGACTCTGATATAGTCTAAAGAGCTGAACTTCCATACAATTCCTGTCTTGAGTGTTGGTGGATTTTGTTTTTCCTACTGCCCCCCGAAGAAACCATCTGCTTAAGAACCGAAGAAAGGACGTTTCAGTAGATGTGAGACTCCCTCCTCTCATCAGAAGGTCCTCAGTGGCAAGAAGGACTGCCAGGGGTGTCCTCAACTATAGATTTCAAGTGCAGGGTCTCAAAACATGAATTATCCCCACAGTGTCCCCCATCCCTGTGGGATGTATGCTTGGCCTTGCCATATGAGGGACATGTCTTCTTTCATCTAGCCTGAGGTAGATGTTGGGACCAAAATCCCAGGATGTCCCAGTTCTTTGAAGGGTCCTGGAGATGGAGAGAGTGGGGTCTTCTACTCTGAGTCTGAGGGAAGGACCAGTTGGAGTGGCTCAGGTGATATGGAGGATAATGCAAGGGTGGAGGCAGACCAGGGGCCCTTGGAGCAGTACTTTGAGGATGACTGAGGGAGAGTAGGCCTGAGGCTCCTGGCTCAGAATGGGCAAATCCCTGGGGGACCCTGGTCAATCCAGGTGGCACACAAATTCTTCCTTGATGATGATCCTGCTGAGAAAGGAGAGAGGAATAAGACTCCACCCATCCTATGCCCCCTTGCCCATATGAGGTGGAAGGTAGCACCGCTTGATGTTGTAGTCCCAGCCAGTTACACCTGGTCCCCTCTCAGCCTGAGAGTTCGGCCTAGCTCCCTTACCAGAGAGAGCTGGAGAAGGCAAGAGTGGAGCTCCTGAGCTGCATCCAATTGAGAACCACCTCTCAGAGTCTCCTGGAACACAGCAGCAGCTTCCCCAAAACGCTTTGATCCCAGAGGGATTAGAAAAGGGAAAGTTTAGGTGTTAGGGGTCCAAGGAACTTAAAATTGATTCCATCCTCAAACTGCCCCCACCTCCTAGTACCATAACCAGGAGCTTATCCAGAAAAGGTCAATATAAAACTATTCCCTACTTCATCCCACCCAAGTCTCTCCTCTATTTCCAGGCTCAGTTCTATTACCTGTAGTCCCATCAGGGCCTTGCCCAGGCGGAAGAGGCCCCGGGGCCAGCCAGGCCGCAGGGTAAGGGCCACCTGGGCATCAGCTAGGGCCCACACAGGCTGACCCAGCCGCTCATGGCAGAAGGAGCGATTTCCAAATAACCTAACAAACAGAAAAAGTGGACAAAGGTCCAGGTCTTCAATATCCTGTCTTACTCTGATGTCCCTCAATACTCTGCCTTACCCTGATGCCTTACAGTAGCCAAGCTCCTACCTACCGGTGGTCCCGGGGGTTGAGCTTCAAGGCCTGGGTGAAAAGGACCACAGCCTCACGGTAGAAACCATTTTGAGCAAAGCTGGTACCCAACTCTGGGAAAGAGAAAAAGTGGGAAGCTTCCAATGGTGGTACCATAAGAAGGTGGAATGAGAAGAGAGAGAGAAAGGATCTTACTTGCTAATTCCTGGCTCTGCTGTAAGGCAGCTGCCTGCAGTCCTGTAGATGCCTAGGGATGGGAAGCAAAGTCAAGCTGGCCTTGAGGCCTTTCTGCCTAAATCTTTCTCCTCTATTCAGTTACACTGTAATCAGCAAATAATGGAAGTATCAGTACTATTTTCCTACAGAGAAAACTACCCAGGGTCAGGGGACAGTGATGAAGGCTGACTCCAGGTCTCTTAACCCCAAGGCTAGAGAACTCCTAATTGATAGGTCCTTCAGCCCTGAGAACTTGTGCCTTTCCAGAACCTTTTGGTTCCCCTGCCCACCTTACCTGGGCTTTACAATTCTGTCTGGGCCTCTCCTCTCTTGGAGGGTTCCCTTTCTCTTGGCCCATCTCCTCCTGGGAGCCATGGCCCCTGATGTGGAGGTCCTGGCTCACTCCCTTCTCTTGATGAGCACTGGGGGCCCAATCCCCAACCTTGCGCAAAGCAAGAGACACAAAAGTGCTAGATAGATCCAGTGGGTCCTGTGGGCAAAAGGAAAAGTTAAGGGCACACAAAAAGATAAACAATACACGTTCTTACTTATGATGTGGCAGCTAAAGAGTTGATCTCATAGAAGTGGAGAATACAACAATGGTTACTAGAACCTGTGCAGGGTGCTCGGCGGGGATGGAAAGAAGATGGTTAACAGATACAGGGTGCAGCTGGATAGGAGGAATAACTTCTAGTGGTCTACAGCAGAGTAGGATAACTATGGTAGTCAACAATTAATAGAATATTTCAAAATAGCTAGTAGAGAGGATTTTGAATGTCCCCAACACAAAGATATGATAAATGTCTGAGGCAACAGATATGCCAATTATGTTGATCTGATTATTACATATCATATACCTGTATTGAAATGTCACTGTACTCCATAAATACATACAATTACTATGTATCCATGAAAAATATTCTTAAAAATACATTTTAAAATTTTTAAAAGGAAAGTTAAGGACAGGGTGGGGATGAAGTAAATCCTGAAGTAGAGGAGGAGAGGGTGAACAGAGGTCAAGAAGGGAAGGGAGGGGCCCTCACCTCTTCCTCACCACACTGTCCCTGAGCTGGTTTCCCGGGGCTGGCTGGGGGGCTCTCATCCCCATCTGAGGTAGCCTTGGCCTGGATGGAAGGTGGGCAGGCACAGAGTTGGGATCATCTTGGCTCTCCTGCCTTTTCATCCCCCACCTTCCTGGCCCTTGCTGCTCTGTGTACCTGCCTGTAGAACTCACCTTGGACTCCCCACCATCCTGTTCCAACCGCTCCTGTCGCTTCCGTTCCTTTTGACGCTGCAATAATGATTACAATGATGATGATGTACTTTGAGCATTTACTATATGTCACATACTAGACTGAGCTTTGCATACACTATCTCATTTAATCCTTGCAATTCTATGAGATATTACTGTTATCCTCATTTTATAGGTGAAAAGAAGATAAAAAAGTCACTAGCCAGAGGCTTCACAGTAAGGAGAAGGTAGATTCCACCAGGGCAGTACTGTGCCATTTGAATCACTACTATGCCACAGATGGCCTTGAAGAAACCCTCCAATCCTTGGGTCCCTTGGGTTCACCTGGTGAAGGGATCCACTGCAAGATATCTTAAGTTCCTTCCCACTCTTACAAAGTTTGCTTATTTCCCTTCTTTAATTCCCTTTGGGCTCCCTTCTTCCACCCTGCAGCCACCTTCTTCTTGCGGCGTTTCTTCTCTGCTTTTTGTTTCATGCGCTCCTCCTCAGCCACCAGTTCCTCAGCCAGGCGGTTGGCTTCCTGGAGGAGGAAGGGCAAGTGACCAGAAAAGAGAAAAAAAACAGGGAGAATGAAAGAGAATGCAAAAGGGAGGCAAACTGTGTAGAAGGGTCTTGGTAGGTACAAATTAGGGCAGGATACAGGGGTGGAAATACATGGATTGAAAGGACCCTGGAGGACCATGAAGCCCTTTTCTGACAGTCTCACCTCTTCTGTCACCTGGAGTTTCTGGGGCAGGGCCACCTGAAGCAGGCTATCTGAGACACTGGGGGAGGATGCAGAGGCAGAGGGGCTTTGAGAACTGGGCTCAGCCCCTTGTGGAGGGTACAGGAAGGACTTTTGGAGACCACAGTAGGTGTCCAGTCCCTCAGCCCCCTTGCCCCTGATACTCTGTCCAATTGTGTTTCCTTCATCACAGAAATGGTCCAGAGGGTAATCTGTTAGCAGGGAGAAAGAGAAAGGAAAGAAGAGGAACATGAGAGAGGGGCACACCCGAGGGCCAGCCCACCCCAGGGTTCCAGCTTTGACCCCAGGTCCAGGCCCTGCACTCCCCACCATGGTGCCACTGCTGCAACTGCCTGCTGCTCCCATCCACATGGATCCGGTGCAGGCCCTGGGGATCACTCTCCACAAGCTGGCGAAGAAAATCCACTACGTCCTGGGAGGGGGAGTGGAGGGGAGGCTGGTGTTGGGGGAAATTCTGGGAGAGAGCAAGGGGTTGGCTGGCTTGAACTCTCCACCAGGGCAGCCACAAACCAACCACCCAACCTAAAGAAGACTTTTGGCTCTGACCTCTTTCCCATTCACACCTGGAAAATCTGCTGCTCCTGGCTCTCATGACGCATTACCTCTTTTCATTATTCTCCTGCATTCCCTAGGGCTAAGCATAGCACTCAGACCAGACTTCTTCACCACCAGAGTCTTCTTTCTTTGACCTGCCACTAGGTCAGCTACACTGAGACCCCTGGAATTGAGCCCATTTACCTGTCTTCCCCGTGTCTCATCATACCCTTGAATGTGAATGGCTCCCAGGTGACCCAAACCAAAGCTATCTCATGCCAAAACATACATGCATGGCAACTCCCGATTGGCCTCTCCTGCTCCTCATCTGCTTCTCTCCAAAACCAAGCTCTCAGAGAGTATTCTCCTGCTCCAAAACTTCTAGTAACTGCCAGCACCATAGGCAGGACTGAATCTAGGGCCTCGGTCTAGGATTTGGAGTCTTCCAAAGATCCCTGGCTAAACTTTCCAACATTTCCTTGCAGTCTTCCCTGCTTAGCTGCCATCCTCCCTTGGCCACCAGGGTCCCGTTAGCCTTGGGGTCTCCAGTTCTTGCTGGCTCTGATCTTCTTACCACATCTTTTCTCACCTTGAATGTACAGTCCAAATCCCATCTCCCTTTAAAACCTTTTCAGATCCTTTCGTCTCCAATTATTTCTGCCCTCTCTCAACCAAATTTTACCCACATAGTCTGTTATACAATTTAGAACCTTATTATTCATTGCTTTGTATTGCTAGTTGGTGAGGCAGCATGCAACTGGAAAAAGCTACACTAGAGTGGAGCTACTGGCCTCATATTATTGATTTGTTCACTGCCTGGATATTTCATTTTGGAGAATTCATTTGAACTTACTGTACTCATTTTTCCCATTTTATCAATGAGGAATGACTCTTCAAGGCTTGACCCACACACTTTTATTTTTTATTTTAATTTTTTAAATTGGTGCTGGATAGGAATCATCATATTCCTAAGTACCCTATGGCCACACATGATCTGGCCCCCCAATATCTTTATAAATCTCCCACCCTCTTGTCACCCTCCTCCAGTCACAGTATTATCTTTTGAAGTTCCTATAACACACCAACTAAGATCCCATCTCAGTGCTTTTGGTCTTGTCATTTCCTCAGTCTGGAATGCTCGTTCTCCAGTGAATGACACATTCCTTTGTTTCCTTTAGATCTCTGCTTAAATGTCACCTCCTCAGGGAGGTTTCTGACCACTCGTTGTAAAAAGAGAAACCTCCCATTTCCAATCAGTGCTCCCCATCCTTCTTCTTGCTTTTTTGCCCCACTTCTTATATGTGACATACTATGCTATTTATTTGTTGACTGTTACCTGTACTAGATACTTCCTTTTATTTTTTAGTTGTTGATGGATCTTTATTTATTTATATGCATTGCTGTCTACCACTGAGCTACAACCCCAGCCCTCTAACTCAATGAATAGAAAATTTTTTTGTTTGGTTTACTGCTGTCTTCCCATCATCTACAACACTGTCTGGTACATAATTTGTGCTTAGGGAGTGTATGCTGAGTAACCAAAGAGATTGGTAAGTAGGCTGTTCCAGTGGAGACAAATACAGGGACTATGTCAGAAAAGCCTGTGTGACCCAGTGAATCTGGCCTTTATCTAGTCACTGATGGGAGTGGACATAATCTGGACAGTGAACTGCTCATAATTCTGAAGAAGGAGATTACAAGGCTATTACAGCTGCTCGGGCCAGAGAGAATGAGGCCTTGAACTAAAAACTGAGGCAGTGGGAGCAAGAATGTAAATGAGGGGTTTGTTTCAAAAGACATTTCAGAAGTAGATTTTAGTGACTGACTAAATGTGTGAAGTAAAGGAAAGCAGGGAATACAAAACTATTCTTAGATTTCTGGATTAAGCAACTAGACAGAAGCTCCTGCTATGAACCGAAATTGGTGTTAGAAAAAAGCAGGGGCATGACTCTCCCACGCTCTCTCTCTGTAGTTCTGGGGACTGAACCCAGGGCCTTGTGCTTGCAAGGCAAGCACTCTACCAACTGAGCTATATCCCTAGCCCAAGACCCTGTCTCAAAATTACATAAATAAATGAATGAATGAATGAATGAGTAAATAAATAAAGGTCTGGGGATGTAGCTCAGCACAGCTGAGTTCAAGTCCCCGTAGCCCCCATCCCTCCCCTCCCAAAAAAAAGAGCAAAAAGAAAAAGAAAAAGAAAACTGATCCTATCCCTCTCTCAATAGCTCTATGGCCTACTTAAGGACCTCCAAACCTTTGGCCTTTCCAGTCACTCTTTGCCTTCTCTCCAATGCACCATTCACGTTCCAACCAAACCCTCCACTACGATCTGACCTTAGTGCAGTTCTCTCAGCTTTTCCTTGCTTTAGTGTCTTTCCTCGCACTGTCCTGTCTACAGTATCTGAGGGACCCGGTCTTCTCAGTTTGCCCACTTCCAGTATTTATTGCAGGAGGCTTATCCGCTCTATTCCCATCCAATTTCCTCAAGAGTAGCGTCCCAAGATACTTCTCCCAAAGCTCCCAGTGCCTGCACAGCTGATTGACAGAAGGCGGAAACGAGACGACCAGCGCGCGCTGCAGGACAGGGGCAGGTGGCAGTCTTTTTTACCTCTTTTCCGCAGTCCTCTGGTCCGAATTCCTTGCAGAGTTTGGGGACAGCAGCGACCTCCAGTGGGCATCCAGGTCGCTGAGGGCAGTCTACAGGAAAGGAAGGCAGTGCCGCTTCAGGGAGCTCGGGATGTTGGACCAGCGTCCCTCACCCTTCTCCTGAAGCATAAAATTCTACTAAAGCCGTCCAGATCACAATAGATTCAAGTGGAGCTCCTTCTGCCCTCCTAGGTCCCCTATGGTCGTGTCACACCGCTTACCTAGCTTGATCCGCCCCACAGTCTTGGGAATCGGCGCCATCTCCGGTTAACAGTGACACGAAAGTGAAACAGTCTAGAATTTGATGGGGGCAAAGGGCGGGGTCGGGTAGAGTAGGCGCCATCTTTTTTAAGGGCAGAGGCCGTCGATTACGGAGCGCGAGAGGGTACAGTCTCCGCGGCTCGGGGGTAAGAGAGTCGGTTCTTGGTATGAGGCGGAGTTCAGATGCAGCGGACGTTGGGCGGTGCTGGGAAGTGAGAATCGTTTGATTCGTTAGACCCGCCGCCCCATGGCTCAGGCTTCTCGCTCCGATGGCCGTCTGCCTCCGCTCGCTACTGTGCCCCCGCTGTGGGCGCAACCCGCGGGCTCTCAGGAGAAGCAGTGGGAGGGAAGGCGGACGGGAGCCAGCCGCGGGGAGGTTCGTGGCAGACAGGGGCTACTGGTTGCCCGGAGCATTCCCTGTCTGGATGCACAGCCTGGAGAAACTCTGGGAGGGCAGCAGTGCTGGTCGGAGTCGGCAGACGCAGGTAAGGAGCACGAGGCTGGCGCTGCGGACTGGAGGCGGGAGCCCGCAGCTGGCGGCCCGTTACCACTGGCGCTACAGCGTCTCCGGGCGGTGTTGCTGCGGTTGCACCGCGAGCGAGAGCAGCTCCTCCAGGCCCGGGATTGCGCCCGCCACCTGCAGGCGGCGGTGCACCTCTTGAAGACCCTGAGCCCCCGCACTCCCGCCGGCGGCCCCGGCCTCTTCCCGGAGTTGTGCCGCGACTTGCATCTGCACCCATCTCGGGGGGCAGTTCGGAGAATCGGCCTACGGGACACTCTCGAGCCGCTACTCCTAGCACGCCCCATCGGACTAGCGGCCCACATCTTGGATGCTGCCATCGAGATGCAGCTTCGTTCCCTGGGTCGGGCGCCAGCTAGCCTAAGCCTGACATCCCAACTCGCTGAACTGCTGCTGGAGCTTCCTGTCTATCACAGGCTGCAGGGAAAATCCGTGGGCCACCTACCAAGGGCAGCGCGCCCTTTCTCCCCGGCCCGTGTGCTCCATCTCCTGACTCGGGAGCGGGGTTGCCAGGTGGCAAGTCGGCTGGATGAGGCATTCAGAGGGTCGGACTTGCGGGACCATCTCCACAAGCGATGCCATGAGGAACGTGAGCTACTACCAGGACTGCTGGGCCTCATAGGGGGTGTGTCGGATTCAGTCAACAGTGGACTGGGGATTGGAGGGGCTGGAGCCCTATGGAGCCAGTATTGGACCCTGCTGTGGGCAGCTTGTACTCAGAGTTTGGACCTAAATCTGGGACCCTGGAGAGACCCCAGGGTAGCTGCACGACAACTGAGTCAGGCACTGGGTCAGGGTGAGTGATGGGCCTGGGCCATCTTTTGGGAGGACTGGGGTCTCTTCTCCCTACTCTGCTCATTCAAATGCTGACGACAGAAGCAGTTTACAATGAAATCCCTGGATTCTAACTATAGTTTCTGGGCTTCAAGGCAGTTCTGCCTTTCACCTGTCTTGAGTTTTGGAGAACCCATCATTGAGTGGGCAGGGGTTGTGGGACGGGTGGGCCTTGTATTCAGGTTCCAGAGTAATTTCTCTCCTTAGCATCCCTGCCTCAGGAGTGTGAGAAGGAGCTGACTTCTTTGTGTCACAGCCTACTTCATCAGTCTCTTATCTGGAGCTGGGATCAAGGTGAGAAGAGAGGGATAGTGGGGCAAACTCAAGTCCCAGGTTGCCACTCCCCATCAGACTATACCCTGTCATCCTCAGGTTTTTGCCAAGCCTTGGGATCAACCCTTGGGGATCAGAGTAGCCCTGCCTCACCCTCTCATACTACTCAACTGTTGCAGCAACTCTTTCCACCTCTCTTGGATGCTCTCCAAGAACCGAGATCAGGATTGATCCACTGCCGGCCTCCAGGTGAGAGGAGGGCCTGGAGACAGGGGAAGAGAACAGATGAGGATATCCCTTTTTCCTTCAGTCTGTTCTGAAGTCTGCTTTATCCCAAAGGTGTTCCATATCCCCTAAAATACTTTGCTCCTCCCCTCCCAGGGCCTGCACCTGCTGCCCTGGGACTCTGTACCCTGCAGACCACCTTGCTCTGGTTCTTGAACAGAGCTCAGCAGAACTTGGCAGCATGGACCCCAGGTTCCTTCCTTCTCCTGATCCAAAAGGATTTACCTGTGAGTGCCTAGGGAGTGGGGAGGGGAGCAGCCTGGGCTGGGCTGTGCTCTTACTCTCTGTTTCCATCCAAAGCCTCTTTTGCACGAGGCAGAAGCTCTGTCCAGTCTGGCCTCAGAGGAAAGCTTAGCCCTAGAGGTGGAGCAGCAGCTGGGCCTGGAGATACAGAAGCTCACTACACATATGCAGGTGAGGAGAACAGGGGCCCTAACAGTAGAAGTTTAAGACCCTATTCCATAACAACTTGGGGTGGGGCATGCAGTGGACAGGATGGGCAGAGTAGACCATCTCAGTGACTTGGAATCTCCACTAAACTAACCTGTTCTTGATTTATTGATTTTTTTTTTTTTTTTTTTTTTTTTTTTTTTTTGTGGTTGTTGTTCTCTCTTTAACTATGGAAAATTTCACCATATACAAACAGAAAGAAAAAAGTATAATGGAGCTCCCATATTTCTGCCATCAAGAAGGGCTTTAACAGTGATCAACTCATGGTCAATTTTGTTTCATTTTTTGATGTTTTTATTTTTATTTTTTTGGTGCTGGGGATCAAACCCAGGGCCTTGTGCTTGTAAGGCAAGCACTTTACCAACTGAGCTATATCCCCAGCCCCCATCATTTTTTGATGTTAACAGCCACTGACCATCATTGCCTAAACTCATTATTTCATTAAAGGTTGCACAGGGGTGATATTCCAATTTTATCATTCCTTCCTCATTTATTAGATAGGTCACTTTTATAAAAAGAAATCTATCCTCATTAATGATTTGGTTACCATGAGGGATGTGTTTGTGTGTGTGTTTTTTGTTTTTTGGGGTTTTTTTTTTTTTTTTTGGTATTGGGGATTGAACCCAGGGGTGCTTTACCACAGAGCTATATCCTTAGCTCTTTTTATTTTTGAGACAGGGTCTCACTAAATTGCTTAGGGACTTACTAATTTATTGAGACTGGCCTCAAACTTGGAATCCTCCTGCCTAAGCCTCCTGAGTCACTGGGATTGTAGACATGTGCCACTGTGCCCATTGAGATATATTTTGTAGAGAAAAATCAGGATAAATGATTGCACCTTTCCCCTTTGTTACCAGTGTTCAGTGCAATATTTCTTCTTTCTTTAAAAGTTTAATTTGCATTTTCATTAAAGTAGTACACATTGATAGTTTAAAAAGTGAAATAGGGCTGGGGATGTAACTCAATGGTTGAGCATGTGTGAAGTCCTGAATTTGAACCCCAGCACAAAAAAAAAAAAAAAAAAAGTAAAAAGTGAAATAGAATAGTATTTTATAAGACTTCTCATGAAAAAAAAAATAATGCTTTATTTGTCCTCACCTTTGATTCCTATGTCAGAATGATAACCTTTGTCCATTCTTGGCGATTTCTTTTATATTTATGAATAAAGCCATTATTATTCTATTTTAATTTTGCCCTATTTTGCATATTATCTGTTCCTACTATGGAAGATGTCTGTCTTTTGTTTTCTCTTTCTGCTCAGTTTTCTCCTCTTTGCCTTGAATAGGGGCATGGCTATAGAGTTCATGTTGACCCTCTACTTCTTTCTTCTGCATTTCTGCTTACCTAGTGCCTTGGTGCTGTAAACTCTCATAGTTTAGTTCGTCTGGCTCTCAAGAGTTCTAGTCCAGCCGGGTACTGAGGCAGGAGAATTACAAATTCAAAGCCAGCCTCAGCAACTTAGCAACACTGTAAGCAACCTAGTGAGACCCTGTCTCAAAATAAAAAGGACTGGGGATGTAGCTCAGTAGTTAAGGGCCCTTGGGTTCAATCCCTGGTACCAAAAAAAAAAAAAAAAAAAAAGAGTTCTAGTGCAGCATCTGCATTTGCATGTTGGGCATTTCTACCTAAATTACTTCTGTCTCCTTAAACTCAAGATGCCCTACAGTAGGCTTATCATGGAGTAGGGCAGATAGTGATGATTCTGGGAAGCCTGAGGAAGGAAGACCATGGGGGGGGGGGGGCATGTATTTTATAGAAAGTTCCATACAGAGCCTGTGACACAAGTTGGTGGCTGAGCGGTCTCAGAGAAGCAGCAGGGGTTACTGGAGGAAACAGTTCATAGATCCTTGGGAGTAGTAGAGTTGGTCTGACCAGAGCAGAGGCTGTGTGTGTGTGTGTGTGTGTGTGTGTGTGTGTGTGTGTGTGTGCGCACGCGCATATGTGTGTGTACACATACTATGTACATATGTATGTGTTGGGAAGGGAGTGTGGGACTGGAGGAATAAGCAGGTTAGCATCAAATTATGTGGAGGGCACTGAATGAATTTGAGCTTTGTCTCATGAGTGATGGGGAGCCACTGTAACAGCAGAAAGGGAACAGTGAATATGGTGAAAGAAGTGTGATCTAGCTGTAGGGGCTGCACAGAAGGGAGATGGGGAGGCATGATACAAGAAAGGTTCAGCTCTTAGTGACTGAGGTAAAAACAGAGCAAAAGGGACAAGAGACGGTGTGTTCACCACATGGACCAAACACTGCAGAGCACTGCATGCCTTGCTTCTCCACCTGGTGACTGTACGTCTAGACATCTGCTCTGGGTGCTCCAGCGCATGTCAGAAGAATCAGGTGTTGTGAGTTTACACTTCTCCCTAGCTGAACTGTAATGTCCCAGAAAGGGCAGGGGTGATCTCATACTGTGTACCTTGTATCTCTTCAGAGTTTTGAGTACGCAGGTTCTGATAAGTGTCCAGTGGCCACAGGACAATTTCCTTGATATACATAAGCAAAGAAAAGGGGAATCTGGTTTGTTGGAGAATAAAGAAAGAATTTAGAGTTGGACAGATTGTTGTCAGATGTGCCAAGAGTCGTATGGCCCTTCCCATCCCTCACTACTTTCTTCTCCACATTTTTTTTTTTTTTTTTAACAGAGCAGCTGCCATATACCCCATTTCTTGGGATACTCTCTTCCAAAATGGGCTACAAAGCAGAGACCTTCTTTATTACTGTCTTCTCTCCCTCCAAAACCACAACCTACCAAATAAGCTACAGAAACAAACAAAACCAGCACATAGGCCTTTTCTTGTTTTGTGGTTTATGTTGCTCTGGAGAAAAGATAGTAGGCCATCAAGAATATTGATTGTAAGGACATTCCAAAGCTTCCTAAATACCAGAATATTAAAGTAGTCATTACTCTTGGTTTACATACAGTTCCTACTTTCCTTTCATATATGATAACCAGAAAGTTTTTGTAATCACTCCCCATCAGATCCCTCTCTCTGGCATGTGCTTTTGAAAACACTGGTGGTAGATGATGATAGTAGTAGGGTGTCTTCTTTTTTTTTTTTTTTTTTTTTCTTAAAGTTACTAGAGAATAAAATTAACTTTAAGGACTATCCATTCACTGAATCAAGTTGAAAGCAGGGTATTTAGGGGAAAATTGTTCATAATTTGCATCAAGGGCTGGGGAGATAGCTCAGTCAGTAGAGTGCTTGCCTTGCATGCACAAGGCCCTGAGTTCGATCCCCAGCACCGCAAAAAAAAAAAAAAAAAAAAAAAAAAAAAGGCATAATTTGCATCAAGGACTCTTGGAAAACTTAATGAAAGCTATAGATTTCTCTTTAGAAATGCCACAATCATACATACAATCCTGGGGGTTTATGGACACCAAGTTGAACACCTGAGATTGATTGATTGAATTCCAGTACTGGGATTGAACCCAGATGGGCTTTACCATTGACCTACAACCTCAGCTCTTTTTATTTTGAAACAGGGTCTCACTAAGTTGTCCTGGTCTAGTTGCCTGGTCTTGAACTAGCAATTCTTTTGCCTCAGCATCCTGCGTAGCTGGGATTATAGGCATGGAATACCACACCCAGCTAACATCTAAGATTTAAAGAAACATCATAATTTGACAAGTCCCTAACGGATAAGCCCCTTTTACTTTCTCCCTATCCATGCAGCTCCTGCCTGAAGAGTCATTAAGTCTCTTTTTCCAAGAATGTCATAAACAAGCTACACAGGGCTTCAAGCTGTACATGCCACGTGGTCGGTACTGGAGGCTTCGTCTCTCTCCTGGTAACTTCTTATCCCACCTTCTACTTCCAGGGTCCCTGGGGGTGACAGTATTCCACCCTCTCCAAATACTGGCTCCACACCACTATCTCCATCCTCATCCTGACTTTCTGTGCCCTCCCTTCCTGAAATCCTAACCTCTTCTCACAAACACTCCACAGTCTCACATCCTATCCTTTCTCTTTTCTCACTCCAGAACTTCCCAGTGTTCCTAGTGAGTATGCTGGGTTGGTAGTCCGCACTGTACTGGAGCCTGTGTTGCAAGGATTGCAGGGATTACCACCCCAAGCCCAGGCCCCTGCCTTGGGTCAGGCGCTGACAGCCATTCTAGGTGCCTGGCTCGACCACATCCTCATCCATGGGATCCGGTTCAGGTGGGGAGAAAAAGCAGTTGCAGGAGGAATGGAACGGGGAAGAGGGTTTAGGAGGGATAGAGCTTTTGGCAAAGCACAAAGGTCAGGGGGTCACATTGCACCTGGACGTTTAGCCTGCAGGGAGCACTGCAGCTCAGACAAGACTTTGGTGTGGTCAGGGAGTTGCTTGAAGAAGAGCAGTGGGGCCTGTCCCTGGAGCTTCGACAGACTCTGTTCATGCTCAGCATCTTCCAGCAGCTAGATGGAGCCCTGCTGTGTTTACTGCAGCAGCCCCTACCCAAGGCTGGAGTCCACAGGAGGCCTCCCTGTTGCTGTGAGTCACTTCCCACCACCAATCTGAGATTCTCCTAGCCCCTCCCTCACTGCTTTAAGTGATCCACAGTTCAGACTCACCATTGATCTGCTTTAGTATCTTCCTACCAGCCACCTGCCTTGCACTCTTTCCTCACCAGGTGTTTGTAATGAAGTCCAGACCACAGAATGGCCCAGCAGCACCCTCAACAGCCTGGAGAGCTTGGAGCCCCCTCTAAGGCCTGAAGCACCCCCAGCCCAGACCACTCAGTTGCTAAGCACCCTGAGGGGAGGAGGACCTAGCCCTGAGGCTTACCTGGTGGGAAATCAGCAGGCTTGGCTTGCCCTAAGGCAGAACCAGCATCCCCGTTGGCACCTGCCTTTTCTTTCCTGCCTGGGGACCAGTCCTGAATCCTAAGGACCAGAAGCTCCCCAAATTTGACTGGAAAAGCCCAGATATTTGGAACTGCATATTGAAGAAGTCTAGAATTGGGAACTTGGGAGAAAGCATACATAAGCTACATTAGAGCCTGGAATCAGAAGCTATGAATCCAATATTACTCCAGTGCCAGCAATCAAGAGTTAAGGGCAAAACCATAGACTGGAACCTGAAGGTCAGCACCCTTGGATGGCTCAGGTCTAGTTCCCCACTCAGTGAAGACTGTGGGGCTGGAAGTAGGAGGAGGGTTACAGGTTGGATTTGAGGGTACAAGGAAAGGGGAAGCAATAGGAAACATGCCTGAAGCTGTATCCTCTTAAATACCAGAAACCGGACTAAAAGAGTTAATTTATGGGGAATCCCAAAGGTGGAATCAGTCCCAAGGGTTGTTTTATCCTGTACTCCCTTCCCTATTACTATTTTCAGTCACTTAAGAGTACTGGATTGTAGGACCTTCATATTCAAGATTTGGTTATTCAGTTACCTAAATAGGGTTTCCTCCTGGTAGGTAGATAATCCCTGCAGTGGTAATGTCCTCTCCTTGAAGGAGACAATTTAAGGTGGTGTTAGTCTAGGTCTTGTACATCAAGATTCTTAAGGGGAAAGGCTGCAAAAGATGGATGGATTTTCGTACAAAAGGGTTTTGCACTACTTATCGTCTGCACTGTGGTACAGAGGACTGTTAACGATAGAAAATATTTAGTGACCGCTTACTTTGGGCCCCTCCATACATTGTCCCGAAACCATGCCCCACCCCCTGGCTGGGGAGCCAGGGCTGCAGTTTGGTGACTGCAGTTTGGCTGCCGGTGGTCGGAAATCTACTTTGCAGAGGCTGCGGGAGGAGTAACCTTGCAGCTGCACCACTTCCGCTCTCGCGAGTCCTTCCGGGGCGGAGGTCACCATGGCCGCGGCCTTGGCTCGGCTAGGACTGCGATCCGTGAAACAGGTTCGGGTTCAGTTTTGCCCCTTCGAGAACAACGTGGAGTCGACGAGGTGAGAATGTGGGCGGGAAGGGGATGCATCCCCTTCCCGCCTCCTAGCCCCGTCCGCCCGCACTCACCCTGCCCCGTTTTTCCACCATAGGACCTTCCTCCAAGCAGTGAGCAGCGAGAAGGTCCGCTCCACCAATCTCAATTGCACAGTTATTGCTGACGTGAGGCACGACGGCTCCGAGCCCTGCGTGGACGTGCTGTTCGGTGGGCTCCGTGTGGGAAATGGGCTAGCAGGGCGGCAGGAAACCCCCAGCCCCAGCCCTGCTGTTGCTAAGTGCGTGACTCGTTTGTTTAAATCTTCCCCAGGAGACGGGCATCGCCTGATAATGCGCGGCGCTCACCTCACCGCCCAGGAAATGTTCATCGCGTTCGCTTCCCACATCCAGGCCAGAAACCCAGCGGGAAGCCGGGACAAGCCAGGCGCTGCTACTGAGCACTGACAGCGTGGAAGAAACCCAACAAGCAGATTTTGATCTTGGACTAGGACACTTAAGCACGACTTAATTATTCAAGTCACTATAGGTGAAGCCAGAATTGAGGACAGGTAGTTAGTATAGAATAAGAAATCTGGTCAAATGGAAGAAGGAAGGTCATCTGAGCCTGGGAGGCTGGAGACCACCCCTGGGAGATTGGAATGTCACTGTCTGCAGAACCCTTTTAATCACCAAAGTTGCCTGCCTAACTACCCCTCCCAAAATGTTGCAGCCAGGGAATTGCTAATTAATGTCCCCTGGGCCCCTACCTGAATATTCCCCTGCATTCACTTCTCATCTTTTTTTGCCCAGCAACTCCTGGGCCTAGTCAGATAGGCAGGAAAGAGAAAGATGGTAAGGGCGAGGGGAATGGAACAAAGACGACCCTAATCTATAAAAGATGTAGGGTGCGCTCACTTCTTGGGATTCTAGAACATCAGCCATGGCCCCCTTCTCCCTCCGGGAGAAGCCTGTATTATTACTTTTAAATAAAACCTGCGTAATGTGCTTGTCTTGGCGTGCTTCTCTGACATTATACTTCAACATCTGAGGAAGCACAACTCTTCATCAATAACGGTGGTATCATCAGGAGGGGCACAGAGTAGGGTGGATTGGGCGAGACCTGCCACTACTCTTTTGGGGCTCAACTTAAGAACAGACAGATCACCACTGAGAAGTCCAAATTTGAGTCTTTATTAAGCTGGCCGGCAGACTATCTCACACAATGCCCCAAAAAATGGCCATTGGGAGAACAGCCCCCACCACAGTGTTGTAGGGGTTCTTATACCAAAATTACATTAATCTTCCGTGTCTGTTGCTATGATTGAAAATTACAGACTAACATCATGAGATCATCAACAGGGGGAAGTGGGTCACCTAGGTACAAACTAAAGAACTGTTACTAACATCCACACAATAACCATTTACATGGTTAGGAGCAATAGGGATCAAAAGAGCAATTTTTTATTTCATAAGAATCGTTATTTTATATTGCTAAACATGTCACGCTAAGTAACTGATGATGGGGACAGAGGCCGGGTGTTCCCATGGGGGAAGTTAAGCAATTGTTAATGGGTACAGAGGTGGGGTGTTCCCATGGGAGAAGCTTATTTCCTACAGAACATGGAGTCTCAGAGCAAAATGGAGTCTGTCTAGACTATAACATTCTCATGGAACCAGATCTGTCAGCCCATCACACTACAATGCGTCTGGACTAGAGAAGATGGGGTGGGAAGAGGTTTGAACGAACTTGAATTTTTTTCTCTCTTACCATCACTTACTGCTTAACCCTTTTTAGTACAGCTTCTTACATCACTCAGGGTACCATTTAATCTTGTTTACCAAATGTGCTATTTTCTCAATCCTCAGCTTTCTTTCTCATTAGCTTTTTTCACTCTTAATTCACCTCCTTCCGTTACCTCTGTCCTTCTTGGATTTTCCCCCCTCATTAACCACAAAGACGTATTGTCTACATTTTTTTTTTTTTCCTTTTTATTCTTCCTGGGGCAACCATCTTTGGAGTCCTAACTTGAACTATCTTCTCTGGAGTAAAACCCTACATTTCTCTTTGGTTCTAGTCTTAATTTCTCTGCTTTAGTCAGGTTACTTACTACCAGCTTCCTCCAATTGCCATCAACATTCTTTGTCTAAAATAGAGTTGATTCCAGGAGGTGGCACAGGCCAGTAACCCTAGTGACCTGGGAGACTGAGGCAAGAGGATGGCAAATTCCAGGCCACCTCAGGAATTTAGTGAGATCCTGTCTCAAAATAAAAAAAATACAAAGGACTGGGATATAGCTTAGTGGTAGTGTGCCCTGGGTTCAATCTCCAGTAGCAATAAATAAAGAATTTAAAAGCTCTTGAACTTCTGTTCCCATTTATTCTCTTGTATCACTGTTGCATTCTGCCTGGTCTTTATCCTAATCACTTTTGCTAATTTGATTCTCCCAAAGCACATGGCTGCTTATTTCCCACCACTACCTGTCTCAGAAAATAGTACCTGAAATAGTTTTTCATTTTAGATTAACCCCCATTAGCGTGCATAATGAAATCAATTTATCAAATTACATCAGCCTATTTAAAAAAAAAAAAAGAATAAAAAGTATCAGTGTATGTCACATGGATTGGAAAGTTCTCTTAGAAAACTAGTTTTAAGCATGTAATCATATATACGGTGTGTGTATGTGTGTGTGTGTGTGTGTGTGTGTGTGTGTGTGTGTGTGTTGAATGCACTGGGTTGCAATATAGATGATTTGGAGGAGGGATCCCTTTTTATTTATTTATTTATTTGGTACCAGGGAATGAACCCAGGGGCTCTTAACCACCAAGCCACATCCTTAGCACTGCCCCCACATGCTTTTTTTTCCCCCCCCATCCCTTTTTATTTTTATTTTGAGACAAGGTCTTGCTAAGTTATTTAGAGCCTCACTAAATTGCTGAGACTGGCCTGGAACTTTTGATCCTCATGCCTCAGTCTCCTGACTTGCTGGGATTACAGTATGCCAGTATGGATGATTTCTTACTGTGGTTGTAGGGGGAAAAAAAAAAAAAAACTGAAAACCCCTGTCCTATAGAAAAACTTCAGAATGCTCAGCTAGGCAAAGATCTTAGACATTCATTGGCTTCTATCTACTTTTGTCATGTACATTTCACATGACCTTCCTATAATGTTACCATACCTTTTTCCCTGTCAATTTTTTTTTTTTTTTTTTTTTTTTTTTTTGGTACTAGGGATTGAACCCGGGGCACTCAACCACTAAGCTACATCCCCAACCCTTTTAAAAATACTTTATTTTAGAGACAGTGTCTCACTAAGTTGCTTGGAATCTCACTAAATTGCTCAGGCTGGCTTTGAACTTGAGATTCTCCTACCTCAGCCTCACAAGCTGCTGGGATTATAGGTATGCACCACCATACCTGGCCCTTTTCCCTGTCTGAAAGAGTGTCTCTCCATTCTCCACTCCCTTTAAAAAAGAAAACCACTTGGAAGCAGTATAGTGTACAACCAGACTGCCTGGGGTTGAAATACCACTTCTGCTTTAAGTAACTGTGTCACTTTGGACAAATTACTTAATCCATCAGTGCCTGCTTCCTCTTGTCAAATAAGGATAATAGTAGAAATGGCCCTCTATCCATGGGTTCTGTACCCTAGGATTCAACCAACCTCAGATTTAGAATACTGCAGAAAAAAAGATTGCATTTGTACTGAACATGTTCAGACTTTTCCCCTTGTTATTCCCTAAATAATACTGCATAACGGCTATCTGCATATATAGCATTTACATTGTATAGGTATCAGAAATCTAGAGATGATTTAAACTATACAGGAGGGCATATATAGATTATGCGCAAATACCTTAGCAATTCACATAGGGATTTGAGCAGGGGCCTTTTTATATAAGGGACTTTCAGGGGTCCTGGAACCAATCAACTGATAGGGATGACTGCCTCAGAGGACTGAGAGCATTTAATGAGTTAATGTCTATAAAATGCCTACAATGATGATGGGAGAATAATAAGTGCTATTATCTAAGAAGCTCTATTGTAAAGCAGAAAGAATATTGACAACCTGGATTTTGTTCTTCAGCTCCACAGTTAACTGGCTGTTAACATCTACCTTGCAACAATAAAGGTGATTAGTTCTGGGACACAAAGATGAATAAATAAAACTTAGGTATGTAAAACATTCTACAATAGAGATGTGGATCAAGTACAAGGGTAGCAAAGGGGTAGTACAAACAGGGTTGAGTATTAGGTTTGGTTAGAAGGTGATTGTTGAGTAAGAAGTCTACCAGTAGGGAGTGGGGCCAGAAGTCAGATTATAGTGAAATATAAATGAGCACGTTACATAAAGCATTAGTTTTTTACGATAAGTTTCTGCGGGAAGTAAGACAATAGGTAAAAGAGCATAAGGATATAGAATAGTCTGTGGGTGTAGCAGAATGGTACAGAATGTGCACAGCAAAGGCCCTGAGGTCAGTCCCCAGTACCAAAACAAAAGTTGAATAGGGCTGGCTTTCATTTAGGATGGGATGGACTTATGTATATAAACAGCTTTTATGTTGCACTGTTGGTGAGAAGGAAGTAACTATGAATCTAAGTTGCATTTCTGAGCTAGTTGAATCTAAGTTGCATTTCTGCACTGCCATAAAGGTAATGTTGATGCTTCTAGGTCAACCTGAGGTGCAGATACTACCTCCTTCCTACAGCCTTGGCTAATATAAACAAAAGCCACACTCTCCCCAAGGTCCTCTGCCTCCTGGATTGTTCTGGAGAAAGTGCCTTCTGTAAATACAGGTACCACTATTATGGTCATTCTAGGGTTCAACTAGATAAAATAATAATAGCCTACAGGGCTGGGGATTGTAGTTCAGTGGCAGAGCACTTGCCTAGTTGCACGCACCAGGTCTTGGATTCAATCCCCAGCACCAGTGGGGAGACGGGGTGGGAGGGGCTGTAGACTAGAATTGTAGGCCGAGTACACGGGTCTCTTACATATTCGTAAGTCTGGTTCCAGACATAGCTGGAACCAGACCCCAGGCTTCCTCTTGAGTCCACTTTCTGCATTCCTCGAGGACAGAAGGTACTAGGTGTCGATCAGGTAATCCAGCTTGATTCAGGTACACCTGAGTTCAAAGCTAGCCCAGCTCTGTGGCCTAGGCCAAGTTGAAAAGTTGTATTTCCTAGGCTCTGATTTTCTGCCACCTGATTGGGGTGGGGCAGTTATCAGTAAAGTACTTAGGCTAGCTTCTCAGGTTAATATATAATAGTTACTTAAAAAAAAGAAAAGAAAAGAAAAGAAAAAAGCTCAAAGTAGGACTGGTTTTCTCTACTAGTCTGTAGACTCCCTGAGCGCGCCAGATAAGCGCACACCCAGAGAGCGGTCTCTTCCCGGTACCGACCCGGCTGATCTGCCCCTTCTGCACGCGGACGACAGCGGTTCCGGACTAGGGGACTTGACCTGACGTGGCGGGGCGGGACTTCCGGCGCGAGGAGGACCTGAAGCTGGAGGCGCGGGCCCACTGGTGCTGACAGGACCGTGGCTGCGGGGGCCCCAGGCGAGAGCCGGAGAGGCGAAGCAGGACCCGGGCGCCACTGCCGCCTGCCTGCGCTAGGGCAACGTGCTGGGTGCTAGGATGGCTCGAGGCGAGCGGCGGCGCCGCGCAGCGCCCGCTGAAGGACCGCGGGCAGTAGAGAGGGAGGGGAGGGTCGGCCCGGGGCGACGGGACGGCCGGGGCGGCAGGGCCCGGGGCGCAGCCGGGGGAGCGGCTTTGGCAGTGGTGGTTCTGGCTCTGGCTCTCGCCCTGTCGGGGCGCTGGGTGCTGGTGTGGCACCGTGCATGGCGGGCGGTCACGCTGCACTCCGCGCCCCCAGCGCTGTCCCCCGACTCCTCCAGTCCCGCGGTGGCCCCGGACCTCTTCTGGGGCACCTACCGCCCTCACGTCTATTTCGGCATGAAGACTCGCAGCCCGAAGCCCCTCCTCACCGGTAACTGGGCCCCGGGGCGGGCAGACAGGCACTCTCTTAATCTGGGCGTCCCAGCTTCCCGCTAGAGCAAGGGTGGGGAGGAGTGGAGCAGGAGTTAAGAAGGATGACCCTAAAGTTCTCGGAGACCCAGAGGGACAGGTTCCCTGTGCTCTGTTTGACTTACGTGGCCATTCTACCCCCAGGACTGATGTGGGCGCAGCAGGGCGCCACCCCAGGGACCCCTAAGCTCAGGCACACGTGTGAGCAGGGAGACGGCGTGGGTCCCTATGGCTGGGAGTTCCACGACGGCCTCTCCTTCGGGCGGCAGCACATCCAGGATGGGGCCTTAAGGCTCACTACTGAGTTCGTCAAGAGGCCTGGGGGTCAACACGGAGGGGACTGGAGCTGGAGAGTGACTGTAGAGCCTCAGGTCAGGGCCTCAGGATACCCTTTCCTCAGCCCAGACTCCCTCAGTACTTCCCTTGCTGCCAGCAAATGCAGTCTGAATTGGGGGTAACAGCAGGGGCAGAGTCTGGCTGCCTGTTTTGAATTCTGTCTTAAACAACTCTCTGTATGACAGTGTCTGTTTACCACCCCAAAGCCTTGATTTCCTTGTTGGTAAAGCAAAGATAATAGTTAATGCCGAACTCACAAATTGTAAGAATTAAATAATCTGTGTAGAGTTCTTAGTGTAGGACATAGTACAAAGTATTCTATTATTTCCCAGAGAACTCTGTAAGGTTCCTTAGCTCATCCCACTGGGTATATCTATTTAGCCTCAGTGACTCAGCACTGCCAGACGTATATTGTTTACCATGTTACTCCTGCCTGGGATGCCTTTCACTCACTGTAAGGCTGAGTTTCAAGAAAGACTGCCAATTTAATGTTGATTTATTTATTTGTTTATTTATTTATTTTCTGTTCTTCTTGGTCACCCAGGCTTCAGGTACCTCTGCCCTTCCTTTGGTCTCCCTTTTCTTCTATGTGGTAACAGATGGCCAGGAAGTCCTACTCCCAGAGGTTGGGGCCAAGGGGCAGTTGAAGTTCATCAGTGGGCACACCAGTGAACTTGGTGACTTCCGCTTTACACTTTTGTCACCAACCAGTCCAGGGGACACTGCTCCCAAGTATGGCAGGTAACTCAGGGAAGAGTGTGGGGTGGTAGTAGGGGATGGTTTGGATGCTGACTCAGCTCAATTTGTTTCTCTCATCCTACTATCCCTCCACCAGTTACTTCCAGTCTCACCAGTCTCTATAGTCCCTGCATTAAGACTTTTCATCATGATTCCTGATCACCTTGCATTTCCCTATATAATCCCCACCCACCTCTTCCTGAATACTATTTTTTATTTCTCTTCTTGTCTTAAAGCTACAATGTCTTCTGGTCCTCCAACCCAGGACTGGCCCTGCTGACAGAGGTGGTGAAGAGTCGCCTAAATAGCTGGTTTCAGCATCAGCCCCCAGGGGCTTCTCCTGAGCGCTACCTCGGCTTGCCAGGATCTCTGAAGTGGGAGGACAGAGGCCCAAATGGGCAAGGGCAGGGACAAGGGCAGTTCTTGATACAGCAGGTGACTCTGAAAATCCCCTTTTCCGTGGATTTGGTGTTTGAATCTGGCAGCGCCCAGGCAGGAGGAAACCAAGCCCTGGGGCAACTGGCAGGCAGCCTACTGACCCAGGCCCTGGAGAGCCATGCTGCAGCCTTTCAAGAGCGCTTTGAGAAGACCTTTCAGCTAAAAGAGAAGGGCCTGAGTCCTGGGGAGCAGACTTTGGGTCAGGTTGCCCTCAGCAGCCTCCTTGGTGGGATTGGCTACTTCTATGGACAGGGTCTGGTATTGCCAGACATGGGGGTAGAAGGATCTGAGCAGAAGGTGGACCCAGCCCTCTTTCCACCTCTCCCTCTTTTCTCAGCAGTACCCTCCAGGTCATTCTTCCCACGAGGTTTCCTTTGGGATGAGGGCTTTCACCAGCTAGTGGTCCAACGGTGGGATCCCCACATCACCAGAGAGGTCCTAGGCCATTGGCTGGGGCTGCTCAATGCTGACGGCTGGATTGGGCGGGAGCAGGTACTGGGGGATGAGGCCCGAGCCCGGGTGCCCCCAGAATTCTTGGTGCAACGGGCAGCCCATGCCAACCCCCCAACCCTCTTTTTACCTGTTGCCCACATGTTAAAAGGTAGTGATCCTGCTGACTTGGCCTTCCTGCGCAGGGCCTTCCCCCGCCTACATGCCTGGTTCTCCTGGCTCCATCAGAGCCAAGCAGGGCCTGTGCCACTCTCTTACCGCTGGCGGGGCCGGGACCCAGCCTTGCCTACCCTACTGAACCCTAAGACACTGCCATCAGGGCTGGATGACTATCCCCGGGCTTCACATCCTTCAGCAACTGAGCGGCACCTGGATCTGCGATGCTGGGTGGCACTGGGTGCCCGTGTGCTGTCTCAGCTTGCAGAGCAGCTAGGGGAGACTGAGGCAGCTGCTGAGCTGGGCCCACTAGCTGCCTCACTGGAGGCAGAGGAGAGCTTGGATGAGCTGCACTGGGCTCCAGAGCTAGGAGTCTTTGCAGACTTTGGGAACCACACAAAAGCTGTACAGCTGAAGCCTAGGCCCCCTCAGGGGATGGTACGAGTGGTAGGGCGGACTCAACCCCGCTTGCAGTATGTGGATGCGTTGGGCTACGTTACTCTTTTTCCCTTCCTGCTGCGGCTTCTGGACCCCAACTCACCCCACCTTGGACCCCTGCTGGATGTTCTAGCTGACAGCCGTCATCTCTGGAGCCCCTTTGGTTTGCGTTCCCTTGCAGCCTCCAGCCCCTTTTATGGCCAGCACAATTCAGAGCATGATCCTCCCTACTGGCGGGGTGCTGTGTGGCTCAATATCAATTACTTGGCTCTAGGAGCGCTCCACCACTATGGGCACCTAGAGGGTCCCCATCAGATCCAGGCTGCCAAGCTCCACAGTGAGCTCCGTGCCAATGTGATAGGCAATGTATGGCGGCAGTACCAGGCTACAGGATTTCTGTGGGAACAGTACAGTGACCAGGATGGGCATGGCATGGGCTGCCGCCCTTTCCATGGCTGGACCACCCTAGTCTTATTGATCATGTCTGAAGATTACTGAACAGGGGTATGGGAGGAAAGCCAAGCCACTCATGCCACTCTAAATCTGGAGGTACAAGGTATCCTGTTGCCCCAGCTCTTCAGATACCATAATTCAAACCTTCCTCAGCTCATCTCAGGTGTCTCCTTGCTGTGTCACCCACACAGCCCTGGGGTGAATGTGAACTCAGAGTCTATTTTTCTAAATAAATTGTAAAAAATGAACCAAACTGTATTGCTTTTGGTAGCTTTGCTTCACTAAATTTTGGCTTAGTCCAGGCTTCAGGGCTACCTACTATCTTCAGGGAAGGTAAGATAAATGGCTATAACTTATCTCCTTCAAACCCAGGCATGTCAAATGGAATGCAACGAATTGAGTTCTAGTCCACCCAAATCCACAAGCAGCTGGTTCACATCTCTTTAATGAGATCGAAGGCTCCTGTGTATGTTTTGGGGTGGGCAAAGCTAGCACAGTCCCCCAGTACTGCCCCTCTCCTCAGGGCTCCAGCCCTTTCAGGCAGATTCTAGGAGGGCAGGGAGGAACCAAGGAGGAATCAAGGCCAGGGCTGTTTGTGGTGGCCAGTGGCTCACCCACCCTCCTGAAACTACTCATGGGATGTCCCCTTCACTGGAAGCCAGACCCATGGGAGAGACCTGTGGAATGGGATCTGGGGGCAGTGTACAAGGGGAGTGGTCCTCCAGATCTGATGGGATGGCACTAGCCCTCACCTCCTTGATTGGCTCACCCTCACTGGAATCAGGACAAGGGCAGAGCTCGATACCCGAGTCACCAGTCAGGCGACGATAGCGGCAAGAGGGGGGTGTGTGGGCTGGGCTGACCCCTGCCCCAGGCTCACTTTCCTGATGAGGGGGGACACTCTGGTGGGAGGAAACACCTTCCACATTTGTCCCCTCGCAGTGGGCAGGGCAGTTGGATGCAGAGGAACAGCAGGTGCATTCACTGGAAGCAGTTAAGGGGTGGCCTGGGGCCATAGTATAAGGAGGTGGTGGTGTGCCTGGGCGGTGAACCACATCCTCATAGGCTGGGGGTTTGAAGGCGCTGAGAAGGCCTGCAGGGAAGAGAATAGCATGGTTGAAGGCAACCAGGCATGGAGAAGTGATCTCACATTTGGGAAAAGGGTGCTTTGAAATGTGTACAAAAGGAAATATGGGATGATTCTGGGTCCTGATTTGGGAAGGGCCACTGGTAGTGGGCCCAGAGCCTCAAGTCACTCACGAAGGTCAAGCAGTGAACTGGCAGGGACAGGGCCAGCCCCGTGGCATGCCCCATGGTAGGCCAACAAGTTGATCTCACGCTGCCGCTGCTGTTGTTGCAGCCGGAGTTTAGCTCGTCGGTGGCGGAAGGCGCAACAGCAGCTAAAGAGGATGAGGACAGTCCAGAGCAGCCAGAACCCTGCAGGAGGCAAGGAAGGAGTGTCTTAGATACCTCCCATTCAGGGAAGGGTCCTTAAGGCTGGCATTCCAGGGTCCAAGGGAGGGTGGGCAGAGGGACCTGAGAATAGCCCTTATGGAGACTCACACCAGAGTTCATAGTAGTAGGTGCAGCAGCCAGTCTCCCCGCAGCAATGACCACTCTCACAGAGGTAGGGCTGGTTGTTCACTCCTGGGCACAGCTCTCGAAGCTGGGGGCAAGGAGGCACTTTAACTAAGGAAGATTCTAGCTCCAGGCACGGTCCACCCCCACCTCCTTCATGCACATATACACAATTCCACCCATGAGCCAAGTTCAGCTTGGAAAGATGGGAGGAGAGAGGGATGCTGGGGGAAGTGTTCAAATATCTAAAAGGCTATCAATGTGAAAAAGAATTTGGAATAGCAAGAAATTGGTGCAGTCTAGATATAAACACAAAAGTGTTAACAACAAAGAGGAAGATTTCTGAATACTGGAGACTTCTCTTATACTCAAGCTTGGCCCTACAGGGTGCTTTCTGTTAAGGGAGTGTTTTGGCAGAAGTGAGAAGCCAGTCTGAGCTATCTGTCTCAGAAAAGAGTAGAAATTTAAGACCATTTCCAAAGCTAAAATACCTTCATCATCTCTCACGGCCTGCCACCCCCCACCCCCCACCCCCAAGCTGAATCTTTCCACCCCTGGGACTCAGGCTCCCTAGGGTAGAGGAGGGGCAGTGTGAGACTCAGAGCAGTGCTCCCAACCAGATGGGATTGCTGTGGATGATAAAGGATGGCATCCAGGGCGCGAGTCTGGGTTCCAGCTCTTCTCCAGATTGCTCCCTCAAGAGAAGACGCTGCCGGACTCTGTTGTGACAATAGGCACATAGAAAAACATCACGAATAACTGTTTCAAGACAAAGAGAGTCTCCCTGGGGCCTCACTATGCCTCTGGTCACTGGAGAGCCACTGAAAGCTTTCACTGCAGCCACGGGATGGGGTCTATGAGGCTGCAGTTTAAGTCAACTGCGTCTACGTTACAAAGTTTAGACAAAGAGTGGGACATGTTTAGGAACTTCACAGTACCTTCGGCTCGGTGAGCTCGTCCCCCACCACCCCCCTCACCAATAGGAAGGGGCAGGAAAGGTGAAAGAGAAATAAATGGCTGTCGCGATAGATTTTTGGAGCTGTTGGGATACCTGCTGTTGCGGCGCCTGAAGTGCCCCCCAGGCCTCCTCGCTGCCGTTCCCGCTGCTGGCCCGAGCCATGCCTCCACCTACAGACCCCTGAACACCACAGCCTCCTCTACCACCAGCTGCCCCGCCCCTGCCACCTCTGCTGCCACCGCCATGGTCCCTGCCCGGCCCATGTTCGCTGCCGCCACCATCACTCCGCGGCCGGAGCTTCCATCCGGGGAGAGCTCCACCAACTAGGACCCAGGTTGACCTATCCAACCAATCAGCATCGCCCTTCGATGGACGGGCCAATAGGAGCACATCAGCGATTTCTCGCTGTAACCAATCCCTAGCAGCGACTCCGCCGCTCTCCCAGACAACAAGAGCTTGCACAGACAAAGAGTGGGGGAAGGTTCGACCAGGGCCCTGACTGACAGCGACAATAGCCAATATGCACAACAGAACAGGCTTTGACTTATCAACCAATAAATGCCGCCCAGAAGAACAAAGTTCCTGCTGATTGGCCTGAGCCAGGTTTTCGGGATGACGCCAAAAGCCGAACCACCACAGGTAATCCGGCTGGAAGAGGCGAGGTTCTGAAGGTCTGCCCAAGTCCAAGCTTGGACCCGCGGATCTCCTTGCGGTGGTTTCCAAGCCCAGAAAGGGCAAGATGTGTGTACCGGAGATTGGTCTGCCCATATACCACTCCCCAATGTCCGTACAAACTGAGGCACTGGATGAAATTTAATAGGGTAGGGAAGACACTGAAAACCGGGCGTGGGAGAGAGCGGAGTCCAGGTTTGGTAACGGTGTTAAGTAGCCAAAAGGGGGGATCCAGGGCCCTCGGGCCCTCCCAGCCGCATCTGCAGGTTGATGCGGTAACACTGAAGGCTGCAGAGCGCCTGGCCCGTGCGGGAACAGGCGTACCGGCGCGGGTGAGGGCAGCCCGGGACAGAGCAGCGCGGCGGGGGGCCTGTTGGAGCTGGACGCTGAGACACAGCCGCGGGGGCGGGGACACCAGGTGGGAAGGACAGAGTGGAACCCTGTGCCCCGCTGCTGTAGCGCACCATGGGGGCCGGGGCTGCTGCCCGCCCTCCCCGCCGCTCGCCCCGCGCGGCCCCCCGACCTCCCCGCCCGCTGGGAGCCGCAGTCTTGGTGAGGCGCTCGATTGTCTGGTTCTTGTGCTCTTCCGCTCGCCTCGCTGCCTGCAGTCGCCGCTTGCGCGCTCGCTCCTCGCGCTTTAGCAACATCTCCTCGGTGAGGGCAGGGGCCGGGCAGCCCCCTGCGACAGGCAGCGGCATCATCGGGGAAGGCTGACTCCGCGCCTTCTGGAGAAGAGCTCGCTGGGGAGAAAGAAGGAGTGGCGTCTGAAAATGGAGCATGAGGGAGTTGAGAGGTCCTCCAGGTCGAGGGAAGGGGCAGAGGGGAACGTGGAACAAACATAGGATCTGAAGGAGTGCAGGTCTTAGGACAAGGGGGATTAATGAGCATTTTCTTCTCGGGTCCTTAATCCTGCCTCCTCCCAAGTCTGATATTCACGTTCAGATCCTCAACTCTCAACTCTCGAGGGAAAAAGAACATTAGTAATATTACCTGCCTGCCCTGTGTACCAAAACTCTCTGCCACTCTTCAGGAGGTTTTTGTTGTTTTTAATATTTTTATCTCAATAGATGGCATCAATTGAATAAGTGTTCAAGCCAAGAATTCAGGGTTACTCATGATTCCATTTTTCACCAAATATCTATTTCCAAAATATATCCGGCATGCATCTGATTTCTCTATTTCCACTTTAATCTTGATTCAAATCACCACCATTTCTTAGTATCCTAACTGGTCTCCCTGCTTCTATCACTTAAGATTAGTTTTCCACATAGAAGCCAAAGTAGTCTATTAAAATGCACATCAAATGTTATTTCTCTACATACAACCGATCAGTGGTTTAGCCACTTTTTTTCTTCTTCTTTACCCTGCTAGGTAAATTCAGTCTCAGGGCTTTGCACCTACTGGCCCCTTTGTCTGAAAAGTTCCTCTGGTATTGTAAATGTTATCTCTTCAAAGAGGCCTTCCCTGACCACTTTACCTAATGTTGTCTCTTTGCCACTTTCTATTTTCATTACCTCTTTTTCTTGTCATAGAGCATTTTGCAGTTATTTACTTAGCCCCCCTCGGAACACACACACCCTAGACTATCGGCTCCATGAGAACAGAATCAGAATAGTTTTTTCTCTCCCACTGATGTCCCCATTGCCAGTGAAGTGCTTGGGACACTACAGGTTCCAATACAATATACATTTGGTGAGTGAATAAAGAATGAAATTAGCTTACTTGTCGAGCTGTGAGCAACCGCTCATTGATCTCCTTCTTGAGGTCTCCATTATCATCCAGTTCCCCCTTCTCCAGGGCATCCAGCCACCTCTGTTCCTCCTCTTCCTCCTGGCCCCCTAATCCCCCTGACAGGTCCCGAAGTGGGGAGGGAGACAGATTACTGTCTTCATCTGGGAAGGAAAGTTGGAGAGATATAAGTAGAATTGTTCAGATAGGGGCCCCTGTTTAGCCAAGTTAATTCTAGGACATTAAATATTCTCACCTACTTCAGAACTAACCCCCTTCCCTTAGGTATAATGAAAAACCCAGTTTCCCCACCTCCAGATCCTGCTCACCCAGCCAGGCTCGGTATTGCTCCAAGGGAACTCCTTCCATAGGTTCCTCTTCATTATCCACAACCATGAGGGGAGAGGGTGAGCGAGGACCCTCAGGGATCACAGTGAAGGTAGGCACACTGCAGAGAGACAACACTATCCTGTAAAGTGATCAAATATCTCCTGCTCAGTAGATACACTACAGCTTTCCTTGTATCATTGGATTCTTGCTGCCTAAACCTGGTACCTGAAATCACAGTGTTTTCTCTGTCTTTTAGAAAGCCCAGCCAGCTTCTACCTTCGCCTGCTCCTAAAGTTCCCCAAGAAAACTCCAGAACCTCTTGGCCTCACCTCTTGGTGCCTAGGACCTGCCCGCCCAGCTTGATTTTGAGTTTGAGCTGGGGCTTGGCAGGAGATGGCTGTGTAGGCCCGGCCTCCTCTTCCTGATGGTGTTTCTTCTTGTGCTTTTTCTTGTGCTTCTTGTGCTTTTTCTTGTGCACTCCGTGGCCATGGGTACCCACTAAGCTCAACTCCAGCGCTTCCCCTGCAGAAGAAGAGCCTGTCAACGGTGTTCGGCCAAACTGTGGCAGAGGAAACCCTGAATAACCTAATACTCACAAGAGGGACCCACTCTTCCAGCGGTACTAGCTGTTACCATAACGACAGCACCGCCTTTCTTCTCCCACCTGTGGCAAAGTACTCAGACGCTCCAAGAAGCGTAAAGAACTTCTTTTCCAAGAAGGTCTAAGTTTGATCGGCCAGTGCTTACCTGGCTCAGGAGCCTCCATAGCCCCTGGGGTGCTCCCGCGCCGCCACAGCTTACTCATGGGGTCCTCTAAGGGAAAGAGTCTGGAAATGGTCGGGAAACATGCAGACATGCCTTTTCCGCCCCGCGGAAGAACTGACCCCGAAAAATAATCCTCTACTTCCGGTGCGCGGCACCCATGCTTGTGCGGGGCACGCTTTACATCCAAAATCCTCCCTGAGAAACAACGATCCTTTAAACAAAAGTTCCGGGCTCTCTGAGGCCAGAACCGCCCAAAGGGGCATGGCTTTCTCCTCACTCCGCTTCCCAACACTAGAGTCCAGAACACAACGCGGGCGAGTCAATTATTACACTCAAGTTTGGTAAACATATACCCCAGACCAAGTGTGCGAGATAGGTTAAGAGGATACAAAGGTGAGTATGAAAACACTGACTCTTCTCTAGAGGAGCTCACAGTTCGGTGGAAGAATGCACAAGAAAGTACATTGCCAGCGAGATGCCTAACAGCAGAAGTGCCCCCAAGAACCCAGTAAATAGAATCTAAGGCTAAATTCTCATCGGTAGGGAAATGAACAACGAATTATGGTGTATCTATACAATTTGGAACACCACGTTGCTAAGAAAAGTTGAGCGATGTAAAGATGGGCACAGAATTTAGATTCCAGTGATTCGTAACACTTGGAAATAACCCAAGGATCCTAATAGGACATCAGAAATAAGTCTGGGGGATTTTTGTCCCTGCAGCAGTGGCTGCAGCACTATCGCATTTTATGTTTCTGGCACGGAGGAAGCGGAGTCTTTACCTGGTAGATTTATTTTATTGGGCATCTATGCACCGTTGGCTCTGGGACATCACTCAGTGAAAGTCGGTGGAGTCGCAGAGCTGTCGGAAAGTTGTGATGAAGAAAACAAAATATATTAGTGACAAACAGCCCAAGGTATTACAGATGGTCTTGCTGTGCTTCCTGGACTGGTCTCAAACTTCTAGGCTCAGACCATCCTCCTGCCTCAGACTTTTGAATAACTGGAACTACAGTTAGTTATTTAACTATAGTTACAGAATAAGACTGATTTTGTGGGGGAAATGAAGCTATGTATTCCAGATCTGCTATCTATGTTAAAATTCTGTTTGTTTGTTTTTTTTCTGTTCCCTTTAGTAATGACAGTAATAAAAGCAAATGAGTCATTGTAACAGGTAGGTATTAAGATGATTTACAGTAATAAGAATGGTGACTGCCTTGTTGGCTTAGGATCAGACTTCCTTAACAGGACTCCCATAGCACAAGAAATAAAAGCAAGAATCAACAACTGGGATAGATTCAAACTAAATAGCTTTCTCTCAGCAAAGGAAACTATCAGCAATGCGAAGAGAGCCTACAGAGTGGGAGAAAATCTTTGCCAATCATACTTCAGATAGAGCACTAATTTCCAGAATTTATAAAGAACTCAAAAAACTCTACATGAAGAATACAAATAACACAATCAACAAATGGGCTAAGGATATGAACAGACGCTTCACAGAAGAAGATCTACAAGTAATCAACAAACATATGAAAAAATGTTCACCATCTTTAGTAATAAGAGAAATGCAAATCAGAACTACACTAAGATTTCATCTCACCCCAATTAGAATGGCAATTATCAAGAATACAAGCAACAACAGGTGTTGGCGAGGATGTGGGAAAAAGGTACACTCATACATTGCTGGTGGGGCTGCAAATTAGTGCAGTCACTCTGGAAAGCAGTGTGGAGATTCCTTAGAAAACATGGAATGGACCCACCATTTTACCCAGCCATCTCACTCCTCGGCCTCTACCCAAAGGACTTAAAATGAGCATACTACAGAGATACAGCCACATCAATGTTCATAGCTGCTCAATTCACCATAGCCAGAGTGTGGAACCAACCTAGATGTCCTTCAATTGATGAATGGATAAAGAAACTGTGGTATATATATATACAATGGAATATTACTCAGCTATAAAGAATAATAAAATTATGGCATTTGCAGGCAAATGGATGAAATTGGAGAATATCATGCTAAGTGAGATAAGCCAATCTCAAAAATCCGAAGGGGAATGATCTCACTGATAAGCAGATGATAACACATAATAGGGGGTGGGAGGGGGGCAATAATGGAGGAAGGAGGGACTGTATAGAGGGAAAAGAGGGGTGGGAGGGGTGGGGGGGAAGGAAAAAAGAATGAATCAAACGTCATTACCCTATGTAAATGTATGATTACAAAAATGATATGCTGTTACTCCATGTACAAACAGAAACAACATGTATCCCATTTGTTTACAATAAAAATAAATTAAAATTAAAAAAAAAATCAACCTGGGCAACTGAGCCAGACCCTGTCTCCAAAAATAAAAAGCGTTGTGGATGTAGAAAAAAAAAAAAAAAAAAGAATGGTGTCTGCTTGCTTTACAACTGAATCTGAATGGGGGGAGATAAGGAGAGGTACTAATAGTAGCAGGAATGGTGAACAATGAAGACAAAACCACCACTTTGGAAGATATTATAAGTATCACTTAAATTATACATTTACTATTATGTAATTAAGCCCTCTGAGAATTTTTTTTCCTTTCACATAAATGTAAAACCTGAGCTAATGTTTCACTAAGAGTCTACTTTCTAGACTTGGCTTATGTTGATGTAATGTGGAATACAGGTGCTGTTGTTTCCAAAAGCTTGTCCCTTGTCCCTGATGTCAATCCAATAATAAGGACATGGTTTTGAGAAAAAGGAAAAAGAATGTTTATTGCTTCGCTAGCAAAGGATCAAGCCGGGCACCGTGGCACACACCTGTAATCCCAGCCTCTGGGGCGGGTGAGACAGGAAGATCTAGAGTTCAAAGCTAGCTTCAGCAAAATCGAGGTGCTAAGCAACTCAGTTAGACCCTTTCTCTAAATAAAATACAGAATAGGACTGGGGAAGTAGCTCAGTGGTCAAGTGCCCCTGAGTTCAATCCTTGTACAAAAAAAAAAAAAAAAGTAGGATCAACTTCTCGACTTCTTAGGGTTCTTTGAAGGAATAAAGCAAATCAAGAATGCAAAATACCTGGGGCAGTATTGGCACACAAAAGAAGTTTCTAGCAAATAGTAATAGTAATAATAATAATGAATGAATGACTTGTAGTGTTCTAGGTAAAGTACGTAGAGGGAATATTTTCTTTATTTATTCATTTTGATACTAGAAAGAACCCAGGTACTTGCACATTCTAGGCAAGTGCTCTGTCACTGAGCTACATTCCATGCCGTTTTTTTTAAATTTTATTTTGAGACAGGTTCTCCCTAAGTTATCCAGGATGGCCTCGAACTTGTAATTCTCCTGTCTCGGCCTAATGGGTAGCTGAGATTATAGGCATGCATCACTGCATCCAACGAGTGGGTGTTTTCAATAAGGAAGAGAACAGAAGAAGCAAAGCAAGTAAGAAAGGAATCATTTCATTTTGCCCAAGATATATTTGAAATGCCTCTGGGAATTTCTCAGTGAACATAGAGTAACTGAGAGAAGTGAACACTGAAGGTATGAGGGGGATGTCATCAGTATAATAATGGAGGTTGCCAGGGATGGAGGCAAATAAGAGAGTCCAAAAAGAGCAAGTAGGTGAAGAGGGAAAGGACCAGGAAAAGAACGGAATGAACAGCTGTTCTGGACAGGCAGACAGAAGAGCCAGGCAAGGTTGAGAAAAGGAGGTCAGATCAACCGCCTGCATCTGTGACCAGCTGTGTGCAGTCCTGCAGTGAGCAGGTAGAACTCTGAGGAGAGGATGCATTTTAGAAAGCTTTGAAAGCAATATTCCTGTGTCACTGGGAGTTAATGTGAAGAATCACTTGTAGTTAGCAGTTGGAGAAGACCTAAGAGTTTACAACTTGCTTTCATATGGTTTCTTTCTTTTTTCTTTTTTGGTGGTACTGGAAGCTAAATGCAGGAATGCTTTATCACTGAGCCACATCCCCAGCCATTTTTGTGTTTTTCATTTTCAGACAAGGTGCTACTAAGTTGCTTAGGGCCTTGCTAAATTGCTGAGGCTGTCCTCAAACTTGCAATCCTCCTGCCTCAGCCTCCCAAATGGCTGGGATTACAGGCATGTACCACCATGATAACTCTGGAAGAGAGATACTATTGTTCCCATCTTAAAAATGAGGAAACCGAAGCTCAGAGAGATGAAATGTTTTGGCCAAAGTCACACGTGAGGGATTAGCAGAGCCAGTCTCAAACAGAGGCTTCCTGACACTGACCTGGCCCCTGGCCATGTTTCAGCTACATCCTGGTGTCCAGCAGGGAGGAAGTGGCAATAGTAAGTGGTGGCTGACTTCATTATTTTGTTTTTAGTTTTTCTTTGTTTAGAATAAGAGGGATTTAAGCATGTTTAGGGGCTGAGAGGAACAGTTCCTTCTGAAAGAGTTCTTAGCCCTTTCTTTTCTCCTCCTTTTTTTGGGGTACTGCATATGGACCCAGGGCTTTGCTGATGCTAGGCAAGTGCTCCTTTACTGAGCCACACCCCCATCCCTATCCCTTTTTATTTTTAATTTTCAAACAGGGTCTTGCTACATTGCAGAGCCTGGCCTAGAACTTGTGATCCTCCTGCCTCATCCTCCCAAGTAACTGAGATTGCAGTTGTGCTCCACTGCACCTGGCTCTTACCTTTATTTTTAAAAGTTAATTTATTTTGAAATTTTTCCAATTTACAGAAAAAATGGAAGAATACAAAGAACTCTTGTCTCCTTAGGCCAGATTCTGCAATTGTTAACATTTATTCATACTCATATCATTACCATTTTTTCCTGATCAACTTGAGAGCAAATTGCAAACATGATGCTATTTTAGTCCTAATTATTTCAGCATGTATTTCCTCCTAAATAAGTACAATGTTCTGTAAGTTTCATGCAACCTTACCAATCAGGAAATTAACCTTGAAACAACACCACCATACAATTCACAGACCCCATTCAAACTTCACCAAATGTGCAATATCTCCTTTTCCTTTCCAGTCCAAGTCCAAATTCAGGATCATGCATTATATTTATTTATCATGTCTCGTTAATCAGTTTCAGTACAGAACATTTTCTTATTCTTATCCTGTCTTTCATTACCTTGACAGTTTTAGAGCATAGTCTTTGATTCTGTAGGATGTTCCTCAACCTGGGACTGTCTGGTGTGTCCTTGGGTCTAGACTTTTAAATTCACAGCTGGAATATTATGCACACAAAAATTATGCTGTGTTCTTCTCAGTGTATCATATCAGGAGACATGATGTCAACCCATCCTACCACTGATGATAATCTTGGTCAAGATGGTGTCTGCCAGCTTCTTCCACTATAAGTCACAATTTTTATCTTTGTAAATAATAAGTATTCTCAGGGGAAACATCCTGAAACTATCCTAATATCCTATTCTCTATTGAACCTCTACCCACTGGTACATTATCATGTACTGTAATAATTGCCTAATGGTAATCTATTTTTATTATTGTATTTACATCTATCAGTTGGCATTCTACTGTAAAGAAGAGATTACTCCATATATTTATTTACATATATTTATTTATACCAGTATAGATTCCTGTTTCAATCAATGGGTTGAATCCATTGATTTTGTGTGTGTGTGTGTGTGTGTGTGTGTGTGTGCATGCATGCGCATATGCATGTGTGCAATACTGGGGATTGAACCTGGGTGAGCTCTACCACTGACACCCCCAGCCCTTTTTATTTTTTTATTTTTAGGCAGCATTTCACCAAGTTGCCTAGGCTGGCTTCAAACTTGCCATCCTTGTGCCTCAGCCTCACAGTAGCTGGGATTATAAGCATGCCCCACTATGTTGGGTTATTGCTACTATTTTGATGTTGCCGTTTGTCCCAGATTTGATCAGTGGACATCCCTTTGAGCTTGCTTCTGTCTCCTTTTGATTTATCTCTATCATTTTTGAGCATTTTTCCCTTTTACTTTCAAACACTACAAAATGTTTGGGCTCATCTTGTACTTTCCCCAGATAAGCAGTGAGAACCAAGGCAGGCTAGACAACAGGAACATATGGCTGAGATTATGCCAAGGCCACCCTGAATTCATGCCATAGGAACTTGTTTGTGAGAATTTCCTGCTGGCACCACCCACACTTCAGAGGCTGCAAGTGCAGTGAAGATATCAGGAACTCTCCCTGGGTCTTGTGTGTACTCCAAGATTCAAAGTCCATTTGGGAGCATTCCATTTGTTTGAGTTAGGCCAAGTGCTTACCCCTGGGCTGCGAAGAAATAAGAGGGAACATAAATGTTTTCCCTAAAGGGGCTAGAGCTAATTCTTCCAATATTGTCCTGTGGGAGACTGCAGAAATAGGAAGATGATTTTTATTCTTTGTGGCCCACGATACCTTCTTCAAATAGCTACTTCATAGTCAGGGACATGTACATACAGACATAATCAAAGGGGAAAAGTTGGTAAGACTATGCAACAGAACAGTGGCATGCTGGTAAATGTTTAACAAAAGCTGCCCGAAAGAAAACCAGCACTGATTTGCGATGTTAGCCTATTTCCGTTGTGTGATACTCCCAGCATGGAGTTTCAAACGTGACATCACTGAACAGAGTTGGGAAGAGATGTGCAGTAGCACTCAATGTACAGCATTTTTACCATACAGATGCTCTACATGTAAATGACCTCAAGAGATAACAGCAATATGCACTAAAATGATCAGGAAGTGATGAGTTTTGAATGTTTATCACCTTTGCCTTAATATAATTTACTTAGTTGTAAATTTATGTCATTTAATTTTTAATTAAAGCAGTGTTTAACAACTGACATGCACAATTCTGAAAAATTCAGCCATTGTCTCATAAACTAGTGTGATATTTTGATACATTACTGAATTAAACTGTCTCATTGTTTTCCTCAGGAAATGGAATTGGGAGTGAGGAAGATGTATTTTATTTATTTTTTCTACTTTGTATTATTTTTAAAATAGTATTGGGATTTTTAAAAATGTATACATGTTTCAAACATTTTTCAAATAAAAGTTTAATTTAAAAATCCACAGAAGGGCTGGAGATGCAGCTCAGTGGTAAAACACTTGCCTATCCTGGTGAGACCCTGGTTTCAATCCCCAGTACTGCAAAAAACAAAAATAAAACTGGACGCAGTGGTGCACACCTATAATCATGCTTGTAATCTCAGCAACTTGGGAGGCTGAGGCAGGAGGATCACAAGTTTGAAGCCAGCTTCAGCAATTCAAAGAGATCGTGTCCCCCCCAAAAAAAGGGGGGGTGGTCAAGGTAAGCTCAGTGGGAGAGCACTTGCCTAGCAAGTACGAGGCTCTGGGTTTAATTCTTAGTATCACAAAAATAAATAAATAAATCTACAGACATTTTGGTCCTATCTCCTCTCTTGGTTGAGAGCAGTGTCAGCTGGCTTCACTGTTGTAACTCCTCCAGCTGCTTTATGCAAAAGGCTGCCAAGTTATGACTCTAAAATATAACTCTGTGTTGCTCCTTTTCAAAATCTTCAGCCACAATGAATACAAACTCTCAGGCAAGATTTGAACTCAACCTTCTTTTCAGATATTTTATATTTTACCTCTGGCCTGGGTCTTAAGCCAGGGATTTTTAATTTCGGGGGTTTGGAGGGATGGTTTTGTTTCATTTTTGAGATCTACCCCCAACACCCTGTAGTGGGGATTGAACTAGGAGTGTTCTGACATTAAGCTACATCCCTTGCCTTTTTAAAATTTTTTATTTTGAGATAGGGTCTTGCTGAGTTGCAGATTCAAATTTGTGATTCTCCTGCCTCAGCCTCCCGAGTTACTGGGATTATAGGCATGCACCACCACACCTGGCTCTTTTAAGATGGAGTCCTGATAAATTACCCAAGTTGGCCTGGAACTCCGTCTTCCTGCTTCAAGCCTCTTGAGTAGCTGGGATTCTAGGGCATGCTATTGCTGTGCCTGGTAGGGGTTTTCAAACCCTCTCACAGTGTCATGCTCCCTAATGGAAGAGGGCTGCTGAGGGCTTGTGGGGAGTACATGGTGTGAGGCTCCAGTAAGTACTTCCACGAGTGGCACTGATTGAAATCAATCTCATATTCTGGGTAAGATGTCACTTGGGGAAAAAAAAAAAAAAAGACTCTATTGCTTAAAAACAAACATTTGAAAAGAATTGTTTTAGTCCAACAGAATAGCTCATCTTAGTCAAACATTCTCAAATCTGCTTGCCTCTTTTTTTTTAGTTGTAGATGGACACGATATCTTTTGTATTCATTTTTTTTTTTTTTATGATGTGGTGCTGAGGATCGAACCCAGTGCCTCACACATGCAAGGGAGCACTCTACCACTGAGCTAAAGACCCAGCCCTGCTTGCTTCTTTTATTTACTTCAACAAATGTTTATTGAGCACTTGCTCTGTGCCAGGCACTGGTATTAAAACTGGACAACACCCAGCTATCCCACTCCTTGGCCTATACCCAAAGGATCTAAAATCAGCATACTACAGAGATACAGCCACATCAATGTTCATAGCTGCTCAATTCACAATAGCCAGACTATGGAACCAACCTAGATGCCCTTCAATTGACGAGTGGATAAAGAAACTGTGGTATATATACACAATGGAATATTACTCAGCCATAAAGAATGACAAAATTATGGCATTTGCAGGCAAATGGATGAAATTGGAGAATATCATGCTAAGTGAGATAAGCCAATCTCAAAAAGACAAGGGACGAATGATATCGCTAATAAGTGGAGGATGACACATAATGGGGGGGAGGGAAGGGTTAGTGTTAGGGTTAGAGTTAGGGTTAGGGAGGGGGGCAAGTATGGAGGAAGAAAGTACTGTATAGAGGGTAAAGAGGGATGGGAGGGGTGGGGGGAAGGGGAAAAAATAACAGAATGAATCAAACAACATTATTGTATGTGGACTTATGATTACACAAATGGTATGCCTTTGCGCCATGTACAAACAGAGAGGCAACATGTATCCCATTTGTTTACAATAAAATAAATAAAAAAAATATTCAGCTTACTAAAAAAACAAAACAAAACAAAAAAAAAAAAACTGGACAACAGACTGTCCTTCCTTGCTGAGTTTACAGCTTAAGGAATGACAATTGATATTTGAAGAAATTAAGAAACAATGCTTTTCCTCTTTCCCCTCACCCATCCTTGGGTGCCATGGACTTTTAAAAGTACACTTTTTAAAGATTTCTTTTCCTGCCAGGCGAGGTGGTATGCACTTGTAATGCCAGAGACCTGGGAGGTTGAGACAGGAGAATATCGAGTTTAAAGCCAGCCTCAGCAATTCAGCGAGGGCCTCAGCAACTCAGTGAGACCCTGCCTCTAATAAAATATAAAAAAGGGCTGGGGATGTGGCTGAGTGCACCTGGGTTCAATCCCTGGTACAAAAAAAAAAAAAAAAAAAAAAAAAAAAAAAAAAAAAAAAAAACCAACCAAGGAATTCTTTTCCTACTAACTACAACTCCATTCTTCATGTAAATTTTTATGCATAGAAGATGTTTGTTGTTTTTCTAGTCCATCATCCTTTTCTCCACCTTCTGGTGGTAGTACCTGGAACATTCTTTGAGCAATAACCTCTTCCTCACCTTGTTTCACCCTCCCAGCTTACTGGGTTCCGACTGGTCTCCAGGATTGCACAAGTGACTCAGGCCTGGCAGACTGAAACAGAGCAGTCTTTGCTACAGCAATTGGCTCAGGTCCAGCCAATCCTCTGGCTACAGTGATTGGTTTGGGATGGATAAATGATCCCAAATAGTTCACAGTGAATCCCAAATATGTGCAGGAGCCTCATCAAACAGATGTTATCTTTTTAAATGAATATAGACCCAGAATTTTTAGTAGCAATTTAGTTATGGAATGTAAGGCCAACACGAAGGAAGGTAGAACCAAGTGACGGAAAGAATCTGCATCCTTGTGACACTTAGTGCCTAGATCAAGCCACACCTAAAGCCCCTGGACATTTCATTCCATAAACCAGTAAATTTCCTTCTTTGCTAAGTAATTTTAAGCCCAACTTTCCAAAAGAATATTAGTAATTTGCTATAGCACAGCAGTTTAACCCGGACTCCCTAAGAACTGAAGACTGGTATGACTCTGGTTCTAGCCCATCAGTCTTGAAGGAGTCCCACTGTCTCTCAAGTTCTCCCCAGTAAGTTTTGAAGCCTCCAGGAGATACTTCATATGTGGTCTGAAAGTCAATACTCTTGCTGCTTCCTTCTGTCCCTTTGGGCTCTCTGAGGGAGAGGAGGGAACCCTGTTTCTGCAAAAGCAGGGACTAGTAACCCTGTCTCAGCCACCCAGCAAAGCTACATGGTCAATATTGAGGTCATGGAAGCCCTCACCCCCTTAAGCAACATAAGATCTGGAACCAGTATGCTGAGGCTGCTGGAGCACATCCAGGGGCATTAAGGGGCTGCACTTGTTCCTTTGCCTTCATAACTCTATTTGTGGGGCACTTTCCTCGGGCCAGGCATTATGCTCGGCATTTTACACTCATTCTCATATGTAATCCTCATAGCAACTTGCTAGAGTAGGGATAATTATATATCCTCACTGAATAGATGAGAAAACTTAACTTCAGAAAGTTCAATGACTGGGCCAAGCATCGCCAGCTAGTTAGTGAAGGAACTGGAGTTTTAAGGTATTCATAAGCATCCATGTATGAACGGTGACCCCTATGGATGAGTGGATAGCGGTGGAAGAGAGCCTAAAGGGCGAGGAAGTGAAAGAAGGGATATTTGGAACTGTAGGAAGTCGAAATGGTCGTTTCGGAGGCTGGGATGAGATTGGGCGGACCACGCCCCGACTGGAGCTGGAGTGTGCAGTGTGCACACAGAGTGTGCAATGTGATGAGCCATGTGACCATGGGATTTTCCGTGTGCAAAGATACGGGCTTGACAGGTGGGGGCGGGTGGGGGCGGGGCTTCTTTGGGCCCTCCCATTCCCAGGTGAGGCGCCTATGACCCCGCCGGAAGGGAGGATGCGCCCACGCGGTACTCGTGAAGTGTACGGTGTCCTTGTTTGTGGGGCTGTCTGGCCAGGCTCGCTTGGCACCCGAGTACTGGCCCGACGGGCCAAGCCTTTGGCGGGGGTGGGAGAGTAGGGTGCCGCGCCCTGCCCGGCCCAGGTGTCGTCTCCGGAGGCGGGGTTTGGAAACCAGGCAGCTGGAGATTCCCGGCCTGACTGGCGCGCGGGCGTCGAGGAACAGAAGCAGACGAGAGACAGAGCGGGAGAGCGCAGGGAGCGTACAGGGCGCGGAGCTACCAGCATGTTTTCCCGCAATCACCGCAGCCGGGTCACCGTGGCCAGGGGCTCAGCGCTGGAGATGGAGTTCAAACGCGGCCGCTTCCGACTTAGCCTCTTCAGCGACCAGCCCGAGGTGAGAGACTGCGTCCCTGGCTTGCCCTTCCCGCTCCAGCGTGCAGTCCTGGCCGCCTCTGCCTCCCGCCCTCGCCCGTGCACGCTGAGGGGCGGAGACGCCGAGGTCCGGGTCCAAGCTGGAGGGAGCTGTTGACTTAAAAAGTAAGATGCGGACCGTCTGCGCAGTAGTCGGATCCGTACTGCTCCACACATTCCCTGGCCTGGTTTGGGACGATTTGCTTTTGCCTGGCAAAATTTTGGTTGACCTCAATTTGAGGGGCTCCAGGCTCGATTCCCAAGGTGTGCCTGGCATCTCTGGGCCAAGGGCGGTGGGCAGCCAGGTGAACCCCAAACTCTTGGACTTTTGGCTGCTGGCTGATTCCCGGGTGCCAGCCCCATCCCGCACCCTGTCTCAACCCTCTGGGCCAGCAGCCTCTGTCATCAGTCCAGGTCTGCCGCTTAGCTGGAGCCCTCCCCAAACGGCGCCTCTGTGGCCCTGCCAGAGTGCTTGTGGGGTGGTGTCTCTTTTAACTTATTGGGATTATTTGCCACACCCAACTTTCCGCCTTCTTTCCTGGGGCCTAAGAGTAGACCTGCCTCTAGGTTGAGAGCGTCAACCCCTGCGCCACCGGGCTAAAAGTTGCCGTCGGCTGCGCCCCACCTGCAACTCGCCAAAGAACCTGGGGAGGTGCTGGAAGGGTGCGGCCGAACCAGGACTGAGAGGGCGCGTAGCCAACTCAAAGACACTTTTGTCCCCAAGGTCAGCCTCACTCGCCAAGGAGAGCCCAATTCCAAGCTGTCCTTCCCTCCCGGGCCTGGAAAGGGTTAAGTGAGGTGGGCCTTCTTCCCGGCCCCCTCTCCCTCCCGACTGGGATTCCAGCCCTGGCTTCTGCCCTTTCCCTCCAGGCTGCCCAGAACAAAGGCCCTTTCACACCGGTGTCCCGGTGTCCCGGGCCTTCTCGGAGTTAAAAGCTAGTGGAATGGGGGAGAGGGCCTTTGTCGCCCCCCTCCGCCCCCGCAGTAACTCGGCTTGAGGAACCCGCGTGGAGCCAGCGTGGGGGAGTAAGGGGCGAGGCCGGGGACCAGGAGGAGGGGCCTGTGAGCCGGCAGCCCCTGGGATCAGCCTGGCCTTCAGGGGCCAGAGCCAAGGAGTCGGGGCGGAGCCGAAGGGCCAGGCCGGCCGCCCAGGAGAGTGTGACTCCGTGGGCCTGGGGTGGAGGCGGGGAGGGGGGGTGGCGGGTAGCGCTGCAGCTGGCTGGGACTCGGGGCTGGTTTCCTGTCTGGAAGGGAAGGGGCCCGTAGAGGGGAGCGGGGGCAGCAGCAGACAGGCACACCCCTGCTTTTCTCCCTTTCTTTCCTCCCTTCTGCTGGAAAAGCGAGGTAATTGTGAGCCCAGGGTGGGGCGGGCTGGATGGGGGCCGGAGTTGGAAGGGGTGGCCCTGGGATCTGGGCCGCATTACCGACTCACCGCTTAGTCCCAATCCCTGGGTTCATCTCCCCTCAAATCCCCACTTCGGTTGCTTTTTTTCCTAACTTTGTCAAACTAAGTCAGAAGCCCTCTCTGAGAGCTCCAACCTCCTGACAAACCCTAGGACTCTGTGGAACCTGCAGGAGGCGCCCCCTCCCTGCCCCCTTCCAGCTGTGCCTGCCCCTCATTGCCCTCTCCACACACAGATTCTCTGTCCACCACGCCAGGGATGTGGGCGGGGGCTGGGGAGGAGCCATAGTGGGAATGAAAGGGCCTTTTTCTTCCACAGCTGGGAGAACAGCTGCCATCAAAGCAAGACTGGACACTCTGTGCCCACAGCCCCCTCTGCAGCTGGCTTCCACTCCCAGGACCCCACTAATCCTCACCTCACTTTCCTTTCCTCCCCTGCCTGGCTCCCACCGGGGCTTTGGAACAGGAGTAGGTGAGGAAAATTTGTCACAGCAGCCAAAAGAGACTAACAGTGCAGAAGGACAGGGGCAGCTTCTGCCCTCTGCCCAAGAGCTGGCCACCTTTCTCAAGACCAGGGAGCAGTGGGAGGACTGTGGGACAGCCTGGTGTCTACCTGCCACCCCTCTGAAGGGGCTGACAAGGGAAGGGCTCAGGGGGGCACAGAGATGCAGGACAGATTGCACATCCTGGAGGACCTGAATATGCTCTACATTCGGCAGATGGCACTCAGCCTGGAGGTAATGCCCCTACTCCTGAAGAACACACTTCCTCTGCTTGCATCCCAGCCCCTCTCTGCCTTGCCCATTCCTGCTGGGGCTGAGTCGGGGAGGGCATGGCCTACACTAAGTGGGGAGAGGGACAGGTAGTTCTTTTGGCCTTAGTTGGGTGCAGTGTGTGGACCCAGGCCCACTTCTGCTGATCAGAACATCCTGTTGACAGTGGGGGTCTTCACACCTATTTCTGCAAGCTCTGTGGGATGATGTGGGTGACTGTTATGGGGACAAGGTCTCCTTTCATGTATGGGACGGAGAGAGGAGTTCAATGTGAGGAAGGTTTGCAGAAAGGATGTAGCTCAGTGGAGAAGAAAAAGGAGATGTTGGGTCAGGATAAAGATTCTGCTGGCCCTGGAGATGGTTATTTATTCATTCTTAAACACATTTATTAAACATATACATGTGTCAAGCTCCTTTCTAGACCATGGACAAACAAGACAGGAAAAGTCCATTCTAGTGGGAGAACAGATAATAATCATGCAAACACATACATAATATCACATAGTGAAAATATGCTGAAGACAAGGGGATGTAATCAAAATCAGATGGGGGAGGTAGCATTAAATGTGGATGTCTGGGAAGATTTGAAGATGTGAGATTGAAGAAAACCTTAGAAAGGTTTTCCAGAGGGCACAGCAAGGGCAGAGACCCTTAGATGGAGATGGAGGATAATAAGTTTGTAAGAAAGAAAGCAGTTCAGTGTGGCTGGAATATAGTAGTTGAAGTTAAGCTAATGGGCAAGGGCTAGATCATGCAGGGCTTGAGGGCTATGATAAGGCGCTTAGATTGCACTCTACGTATGATGTTGGCCTATGGAAGGATTTAAAGCAGAGGAATGACTTATCCCCCACCCCATACTGGGAATTGAACCCAGGGGTGCTCTACCACTGAGCCCTTTTTTATTTTGAGACAGGGTCTTGCTAAGTTGCCAAAACTGGCCTAGAACTTGGAATGCTACTGCCTCAACCTGCTCCCCAACCCCAGTCGCTGGGATTAATTACAGGCATGCACCCACCATATCCGGTCTCATCTAATATTTTAAAATGATGGCTGCTGTAGAGAATAAACTGGGTGGTGGTGGTGAGGGAGGTCTGGGGAGGAGGGTTAGCAAGAGAGGTGGCAAAAGACTACCAAGGGGGTGTTCACATTGCAGTCAGAGGGGAGTGAGCCTGCTGGTGTAGATTAAAGTGTTCATGGTGGAGAAAGGAGGAAGAGGGTGGATTTCAAGTGATGGGTGATTTCAAGATCTAACAGGGCTTGCTTATGATCCTACAAGAGGAGTAAGGCAGAGAACTCCCAGAATGATTCCCCTGTGTATGGCTAAGCAACTGGGTATTGTCACCTTTTTCTGAGATAGGGCAGGTAGAAGAAGTTGTGAAAGTGACTGCTTGAATCAGGCAGGGAGGTTGCTGCTGAGGGAGGTTAGAGGCAGGAGTGTAAAGAGTCTAGATCAAGAATGTCAATTTATTGCACACATGCTGCTAGCCAGCCTCATCCCTACTCCCTGGATCATAGTGGACATTTCTAGTCAATCATGGCATTCTTTACCAATGAGTCTAGTCGTGACCTCAGAATCTTCCTCAGCATACGCTTGGCATAAATTGTGCAGACTGTGTCTTTCACACGTGCCAGCCAAAGGCAGGATTCCTGGTCTGGTGTCAGCTGCATCAGGAAGAGACACTTCAATTTGTTTGCCTGGAGAGAGTCACCTTTCTCTGTTTTGAAGAAAGGTGCCAAATGAACCCTTTGGGATTCTAACATTACCTAATTGGTCCTGTGTTGGCACATGAGATAAAATCTTTTTGTCAGCTGGGTGCAGTAGCACACACCTGAAATCCCAGCAACCAGGGAGGCTAGTACAGGAAGATCACAAGTTTGAAGCTGGCCTCTGCAACTCAGTGAGACCCTGTGTCAAAATCAAAAATAAAAGGACTGGGGATGTAGCTCTGTGGTGAAGTGCTCCTGGATCAATCCCCAGTACCAAAAATAAGATATGGATATTTCAATCTTAATTTTAGTTAATATAAAATAAAACAATTAGTTTCTCAGTTGTTCTAGCCATATTTCAAGTGCTAGCTGGCTACTGAACGTTTCCATCATCACAGGCTTTATCGAATAGCTATTGGTGTGCACACACCTTGCCACAGCCATGTAAATTTTCTCCTTGGGAGACTGCGTGCACAGGAAGGCCTTAGTTTTCACTTTGGTCAACTCTCCTTGAGCCATGAGCTGAACCTGCTGTTTTCTTTCTCCACCAAGTTAAGTGGGTTCCCAAAAGAGAGACCCACTGATGTTTCAGGGAATGGCAAGAAAGGTAGACCTGAAAGCCTACGTCCAAGAACAACTTCCAGAGGAGGTGACTTAAGCTGCTTAAGCTACAAGTAAAGGAGAGGTGAGCATGAGAGAAAGCTTATTTTTAAGTATATTGTAGGCTGAGCTGCCGGTTAGACTTTCCCATTTAATCCTCAAATAATTGTGGAGGAGGTGGAACACGCCCCCATCTATGAACAGAGAACCATTCCTATAATCTCAGTGACTCAGGAGGCTGAGGCAGGAGGATTGCAAGCCCAAGGCCAGTCTCAGCAATTTAGCAAGACCCTACATCAAAATTTAAAAATAAAAGGTGTTGTGCTGGGTAGTTCAGTGGTAGATTGCCCTTGGTTTCAATCCCTGGTATAGCAAATAAAGAAAGAAATAATAAAATAAATAAATAAAAAATAATAATGGAGATTCCAGAGGTTAAATGCTCACAGCTTGTCCCTAATCCAGGATTTGAACTTAGCCCTGATGGAGATTTTAAAGGGAACAAAAGGTGGTGAGAAGCAAAGCAAGAAGTCAGGGACAGAAGACAGCAGGAGGGCTGGGAAGGGATGTTCACAGAGGGCCTAATGTGTTCTGGGGCTTCTGCTGTGACTCATCCTCCTTCAGTCCCTTGGGATCTGACCCAAGTGCATACTGACACTCAACTCTGGGCTCTTTCCCAGGAGAGTGTGGGGAAAATGCTGGCTACTTGGGGACAGAGTGTGTGTGGGTAGGGAGGGAACAAGGAACTATCAGTGGCATGGGGAGATAGCGGCACAGTACAAGGATGCTCCACCCCAAAAGGTGGGAGCCCGTTTTCTAGGGCACTCTTGGTTGCGGACCCTGGGAGAATGATGTGGAGCTGGAGGATGTTTGGGCAAATAGGGGTGTGTCTAGGGCCTAGCGAACTCTCCAGTGGTTTCCCCACTTTGTATACCACCCCGTACTCTACCTCCAGCAAAGGGTCACATGACCGGGGAGGGGCCTCCTGGCCTCCCCAAGGGCCCAGAGTCCTTTCTGGAGCAATAGGGGTATCCTTGAGGTTCCGTTGCAAGAGGGTTTCCCCGAGGTTGCAATACCCAGATCTAGACCCGCCAGGTTCCTGGAGGAACAGCCTTCGCCTGGCGCCCCACAGCGGCTCTCGCGGCAATTGAGGGCTGATGTCACCAGCGCCCCAAGCGCAGCTGCGCCGGCGCCGGGGCCCCAAGGATTCTCTGCAGCCCTCAGCTCTGTGGGGCTCCCGGGGCTGGTGCTGCTCCCTGACCCCGCGGCCCGCACTGCACACGCAATGGACAGGGCTAGGGAAGGATCCGTGAGTGCCGGGACCCGGACAATGAGGAGGCTGGCAAGGAGAGGGCTTGACAACATCGCTGCGTCCCACTCCTCTTCAGCTTTTACCCATTTGGGGAATTTGTGACAGAAGCTGGGTGGAGTGGGGTTGGGGATGGCAAGCAGTGAAGCTTAGCAGATATAGGACCCTGATGAAGACAGACACAGCTAGGCTGGGAAGGGCTGTGTAGTCTGGGAGGGCTTCCTGGTGGAGGGGGCTTTGGGACTGGGTCAGCCTATTTTGGAAGGGAAACAAACATATGGTGCTGGGGTGAAGTGATGAAAGTATGCCCTAGCACAGTGGTTCAGAAAATAGATAAAGGAGGAATTTTGCAGGCAGACTGAACACGGCTTTGGCAAGAGGGAATTTAGGGGGGATTGGGTATTGAATTTGAAGACTGTAGCCACCTGGGACAGAAGCAAGGGCACAAGGTGTGGAAAAGAGCTGGTGTGAGGTAGAAGACAGGTTTGGGGAGGTCACATCCATTCCCTTCTTCCAACTGGGTGCCTCCACTTGTCTGCTGAAACCTTCTGTACTATGACTGGGTTAAGTCTTCTACTTCCTCTCTGGAGCCTCCCTGATCATCTTAAGCCAGAAGCAAATGAGGTCTGTCTCCTTGTGTGTTATGTTATGACATGGCATTTATGGAACAGCCATTAATGTCTGAATCTCCCATCTCCCAACTGGGTTTTGTATGTCAAGCCTTGGACAGCACAGGGATGCCCCAGTATTCACTGGGTGAATACCGCTGCTGCCAAAGTAGTGTCACTGTTAAAATAAGCATCCCTATCATCCACATATACTGTGTGCTGGGCATTGTGCTAAGTGCTTTAAGTCCCTGTCTATTGAATCCTCCCAAGCCTAGGATGTAGGAACTATTTTAATCCTCATTTTACCATGGCTTATGGAGGTTGTCTAGTCCTATTAAGCACCAGGAACACTCCTTTCAGAGTGAATGTTCCTGGGAATCTTGATTCCTTTCCCAGCAACTCCCCTTTGGCTCTGTGCACAGCCTCTCTAGCCCCTCACTCCTGAACCACTTACATCCTCATTCCCATTCCTTGCTGGTGACCTTACCTCCCAAGCTCATGGCCAGATGCTGTTGGGTGCCCTAATTTGACTTATGTATGGGGTTCTCTGAAGCATGGGTGGAATACTTCTTCCTAATGATGCCACGTCTCTTTCTGTCCCTGGCCTACAGGTCCATCATGACTAATAGTTTATGGATCTTTTATACATATTTTATGTATAAATATACATATCAATGTATATGTAAATATATACACATGTGCACATATGTACATATGTATAGATACCACGCACAAATGGTAGGATAATATTGTTCTGGTTTCTTTTCTCAGTATATTTTCTGGAGATTATTTCATATATGTACACATGTATCTACTCACTCTTTAATGTCTGTAATATTACATGGTTTAGATGTGCTGTAACTTATTAAGACAATGCAGTATTGAAAGTCTTCTAATTTTGATGTTTGAAACAATGCTGAAGCAGGGCATGGTGGCTCATGCCTACAGTCCCACTGATTCAGGAAACTGAGGCAGGAGGATCACAAGTTTTAAGCCGGCCTCAGCAACTTAGCAAGACTCTGTTTAAAAAAAAAAAAAGCAGGGGTTGGGGTGGCGGTTGGGATTGTAGCTCTGGGTTAAAGTGCCACAATTATTCAATTGAATAAATTATTCAATTATTAGTATATAAATTATTGCTATGTATATTATAATAAATTATTCAGTTGAATAAATAAACTAAGTGAATATTTTTGTACATATGACTTTGCCTATTATTATATATGTAACTATGTCAATAGGATAAAGAGCTAGATGTTGGTTAGTTAGATCAAAGGATGCATGAATTTGTAGTTTTCATAGATTTTTCCAAATTGTGTTCAAAAGAGGCAGAAGGGATCTATACTCCCAACCATCAAAGCATGAGAACATTTGTTTTGTTTTGTTTATGTGGTGTGGGGATTGAACCCAGGGGCACTGTACCGCTGAGCTATATCCCTAGCCCTTTTTATTTTTATTTTGAGACAGGGTCTTGCTAAGTTGTCCAGGTTGGCTTCAAACTTGAAATCATTCTGCCTCAGTCTCCTAAGTCACTAGGATTACAGGCATGTGCCACTGCACCCCATGCCATCTGTATTTAACAAAGTTTTTCTGGTTATTCTTAGGTACCTGAGGTTGAGACCCATTGTTTGCTCTTAAATTGCTTAAAAAATTAGTTTCTTCACAGTTTTTCCTGGGCCACAGCTCACTTGGAGACTGGGGAATGCTTTAGCCTGTTCCCTGACTGACATTTCCTTTTCACCTTTCCCCTGACCCTGGCTAGGATACAGAGTTGCAGAGGAAGCTAGACCATGAGATCCGGATGAGGGAAGGGGCCTGCAAACTACTGGCAGCCTGCTCCCAGCGAGAGCAGGCTCTGGAGGCCACCAAGAGCCTGCTGGTGTGTAACAGTCGCATCCTCAGCTACATGGGGGAACTGCAGCGGCGCAAAGAGGCCCAGGTGCTGGGGAAGACAGGCCGGCGGTGAGCAAGGGGGAGTAGAGGCCTCCGTGGGAGCAGGTGGCTATATGGGTGGTGGTTGTTCAGCCTGTATGTAGCGTGGATTGCCCCACAGATGACCTCCTCATGAAGGCCTGTCAGGGGCCAGGAATACACCTTGGGATTTTACCACTACCACGAATTACCCAGAGTAGTAGGGCTAGAATCAGAAAGCTGATGTGTCTGGTGGAAGCGGGCAATCTGAAGAATGACAAGCAATGCAAAAGCACGAATTTGCACTGATAAGTCTGACTGGCTGGCTTCTGGAAAAGTAATTTTCTTAAAGGCAGTTCACCAAGTGGCCAATTTGTTGAATGGCCAATCTACCACAAATTGACAATAGTTTGTTGTATCTTGGTTTCACCCTCAGAGGCAGGAACTGGGAAAGCCTCTGAGGAAATTATTTGGGAAAGCAAATAATTTTTAAAAATCCCTTAAAGGAAAGTCTGCCCATTTACATAAATTAGATTGTGCATTCTCAAAGGGCTCACCTTCTGGATTTGAAACACAAGCTATACTGATGCTAGATGCTGCTGATGTGACAGATATACATGAAATGGCCCAGGTGATGCCATGGTTAGGGAAAATATTTGGCAAGTTGATCATTTTTGAGAATTGGTCATTTTGGTATATCAGTCATTTGGAGAATTGGCTTCTGGCAAAGTGGCCTGCTTGCCTCACTTGGGCAGAGTGAGATGATCCTAACCCCTCACTGGCATGATGCCCACCCAGCAACGAGGGTACCCATAAAGCCAACAGAAGGTATTAACTCACTTTACAGCTGCCCATCACAGCTAGAGGATGGGCAAGCAGGCAAAGAGACAGCTTCTAAGAGTGTGCCACCTCCTGGGAGGTACCTATCTAGACTGCCCTGTCCAAGTAACCACACAGTCCACAGAGTGTGATGTGAGGTATATCCAAATCCCTGGCAGCTAATCACCATTAGTCCCACATCATTTAGCTGAAGATTCCAAGTCAGAAATTATATTAGTGGTATTATAAGTATAGTCAAACTGGCTGTCACCTTAGGAGAGGGATACACATTCAGTGAATCCCAGTGATGAGTAGGGAGAGGATGCTGCAGGTGTGGGGCCTGAGGAACTTGGGACATTGGGAAGGAGCAGTGTATCTGGGAGCAAGGTAAAGGGGAAATCAAAGCTGGGGGAGGGGTAGTGGGGAGTTCTCTGGTGAATGGAGCACAAATGTTTCCTACTTGTGTTTTTTACCTTTCATCAAACACTGGTCAATTTATTTTTTGACTATCTAGTGCCCTCTTACATCAAAGAAGTGATGAGATGCTGGAAAGGATCCCTATTAGAAAGAAAAGCCTGCAAACCTCTCTTACCCAGGGTCTAATGGAGAAGAGTCATTGTGGGTACCAGTCTCCTCAAGGCCCCATTCGTCTATGGCAGGGGTCTGGAGAAATGGTCCAGGAGGGTGCTTGGAGGAGGAGGAACCCTTAGCTTGTATACTGGCTGTATGAGTTAACATGGTTCCAGTGTCCACAGTATCCCTGAACTGAGTAAAACTCTGGGTGCAGTAAGCAACTGTCCTTCACAGTCCTCAACCTTGCCATATCAGCCTGGGACTACGGGGCTGGGCCTCTGGGACCAGGGTCCCCTAAAACCTTTGTGAATCAGAGCAAGGGGAAGGAGTGTATGAAGACCAGGCCAGGATGTTGTGATCTACCCACAGGCATTCGGACACTGGGCCACCCACTGAGCGCTCCCCGTGCCGCGGCCGGATCTGCATCTCTGGTAAGAAACACAGCTGCCCCAGCTGCTGGCACCCCTCACCTGGCCACAGGATCACCTGCCCCATCTCAACATCTATCCCTACCTCTCTGTTCCCTAGACCTCCGGATCCCACTCATGTGGAAGGACACAGAATATTTCAAGAATAAGGGTGGTAAGTTTCATACCCTGGACAAATTCAGGGGAATGTCCCAGAAATTGGAGGCACTTGTGAGGTACTTTTTTTTTTTTTTTAAACCACTTTTACCCTTTGTCCCCAGATTTGCACCGCTGGGCTGTGTTCCTACTGTTGCAGCTAGGGGAACAGATTCAGGACACAGAGATGATCCTGGTGGACAGGACCCTCACAGACATCTCCTTTCAGAACAATGTACTCTTGTGAGTACCTCACCCCCATGGCTCCCTCCTTTCTCCACTCTGCTCCAATCTGATGAGGTAGTTGTAGGGGAGGAGGAGGGAGATGGGCACCTGGCCTTTTCTGTGGAGCTGTCCTGTATGTGCACTCCCCGTCCCCACCCAGTTTTGTGCTCCCACAGGACACCATGTGACCACCCTCCTCTTCCTTCTGTAGCACTGAGGTGGGGCCAGACTTTGAACTTCGGCTGGAGCTGTATGGGGCCTGTATGGAAGAAGAAGGGGCCCTGGCTGGCGCCCCCAAGAGGCTTGCTACCAAACTTAGCAGCTCTCTGGGTCGTTCCTCAGGGAAGCGTGTCCGGGCATCGCTGGACAGTGCTGGGAGCTCAGGAAGCAGTCCCATCTTGCTCCCCACACCAGCTGTGGGGTAAGGCCCCATAGCCCCTGCCTCCACTGCCCTCAGTTCCTGTGTCCAGCCCACAGGTCATCTTTGAACCTTGTTGAGGATGCAGAACCCACTTTGCACTGCCACCAGGATGTGCAGATAGACATGAATAAGCAGTGGCCACACAGCTGGGAGGCATTCTGGCCTAAACCAGTTCACAAGATCACAGGAAGCAGGGAAAGTTGGATTCTGAGGTCTCGACTTTTTAGCAATTGCAAATACATCTTATAGATGTGGATAAACAGCTCCCTAGTTGGAGCAAGGTAGGCTGGGCCTTGTGGTGTGGCCTACACACACCTGGAAGTGCCTCTGAGGAGCCATAAATTATTGGGTGAGTTTCTGAACTTCTCTAAGCCTTACACTGTCTCATCTACTGATTGAAGAAAGCTCCAACCTCACAGGGCTGTCAAGGGAATACAATGGGATAACATACATAGAGTAGGTCCTGGCACTTAGCAAGAGGTCAGTAAATGTTCATTTCTAACCCCTGGCTGGGAAGCAAGCTAGTTTTCCATGGGATAGCCTAACAATGAGACAGGCTTGCTCAGTCCTGCTCCTGCTGTTGAACACGCAATTTACAGGTGTTCAACAGTCGTGATCGATGCCTGCCTCTTCTTCTTTCCAGGGGTCCTCGTTACCATCTCTTGGCTCACACCACACTCACCTTGGCAGCAGTGCAAGATGGGTTCCGCACACATGATCTCACCCTTGCCAGTCATGGTATGTATGTGTGTTGGGGACACTGGCAGGGTTAAGAAGGGCCACGGAATAGTCCCCTTCTCATTCCCCACCTTATGCTGCACTTCTTCCTCCCCCAGAGGAGAACCCTGCCTGGCTGCCCCTTTATGGTAGCGTGTGTTGCCGCCTGGCAGCTCAGCCTCTCTGCATGACTCAGCCCACTGCAAGTGGTACCCTCAGGGTGCAGGTGAGAGGACCCTGAGGAGTGGGAGGGAGCAGAATAGAGCTGGATCACTTAGGAATAACAGAACTCCTGGCAAATGAAGATTTGGGTGGAGGAAGGGGGTATGGTAAGATGAAGGGAAGAACAGACAGGAGGCGGGGCAAAAAGGGGCAGGTTGTCAGTGGGGGACTGGGGAAAAGAGTCTGGGGGTATGACTCCCCCAGGAAACATTAAGCCATTTATGCAGCAGGCTGGGGAGCTACAGAACGGGGCACAAGTGCATGGAGTCCTGAAAGGCACAAACCTCTTCTGTTACCGGCGACCTGAAGACACAGACACTGGGGAAGAGCCACTGTTTACTATTGTGATCAACAAGGTGATGGGTCCCTGGTGGTGAGGCCACTAGATGCCTGGGCCCAGGAGCCTCTCCTTCATGCCCCAGGATGATAGGCACAGACCTCAGAAACAGGGAGGCTGACCTCTTGCTCCTAATAGCACCATATTCTACTGCAGGGCCAGGGATGCTGAGGGGACCATATTCTCCCCAACCATAGCATCACTAGAAAAGCTGTCCCCTTCATTCATCATCCTCACCCCTGTCAAGTCCCAGAGAGAGTTCTACTGCCAGTTTAGGACTTTCATTCTTTTCTTCCACACAGCTGAGGTTCCAAATAGCATCTTCTTTACCACTTACTTTTCTCTCCCTATCTAGGTCCAGTTGCCCTTTTCTGATCTCTTGCCCTTTGTTGCCTTGCCTTTGCATTTTTGCAGTGCTAGGGATAAAGTCCATAGCCTTGTGCATGCTGGGCAAAGTTCTCTACCATTGAGCCATATCCCCAACCCTCTGCCTACATTCTGAAAGTATTAAGGGACCTCGGGCCTCAGTATTCTTGCCCACCTTGGTGTGCTTAATCTTACCTGACTCAGCACTGACTGGGTTATCCCTAGTTCTTTCTTACCATTCCTTCCCACTCTGGTCAGGAGGCAAATGAGGGCTCAGCAAAAATCTCACAACCATTCCTTCTAAGGCAGGGGTAAGCAAGGCCACCTGGTGTCACTGCTATGTTCCACAACCACAGTGGAGGTGGAAGCAGCTCTCTTATTTCTCCTGCAGGATACTCGAGTCCGGGCAGGAGAGCTGGACCAGGCCCCAGGACGGCCCTTCACCCTCAGCATTAGCAACCAGTATGGGGATGATGAGGTGACACACACCCTTCAGACAGAGAGCCGGGAAGCCTTGCAGAGCTGGATGGAAGCTCTGTGGCAGCTATTCTTTGACATGAGTAAGAGAGAAGGCAGCTGGGTTGAACCTTTGGGAGGGACTGAGCTCTCTTATTTTTACCAGATGGAGTGGATGGAAGGAATGTAACGGGAGAGGGCAACCTGGCCCTCTCTTCCAATCAGTGCTCTTCCTGCAGGCCAGTGGAAGCAGTGCTGTGATGAAATCATGAAAATTGAAACTCCTGCTCCCCGCAAACCACCCCAAGCACTGGCCAAGCAGGGGTCCTTATACCATGAAATGGGTGAGTGAGAGGAAAGTCCACCTGGGGAACGTGATGGGAAGTGGGGCTGGGGGCCTCAAGGGAGCCCAGATCATGGAAACAGAAAGTACACTTTGGGCAAAGGCAGATCTCCGGGGATCCATGTTCTACCCAGTCCTGTTGTACTTCTTTCTCCTCTCCAATTCTTCTTAGAACCGCCTCCACCAAAGTTCAAAACAAAACCCCAAAGAGCCAGATTCATTTCATGGATTTCTTTCCTAATTTCTTCTTTTCTGTTTCCCTTTCTGCATGCGGATTCCTGTCTCTTCCTCTGACCCTTCACCTGCCTGGCATTATTTTATTTTCTCCTCTTTCTTGGTTTCTCCACCCACTTCTGCTACCCTCTCTCTTCCCACCCACCCTGCACCCTGTATCCCACAGTTTTATCGGAGCCTGTGGCCCCAGGGGGCGCAGGTGAGGGGCTGCTTCTACAGGACAATGCAATCTCGGCTGAGATCCAGGCTTTGCTTTCCTCCTATTACAGTGACAGGTGATGGTCAGGGTTGGGTAGGTCTGGGGCTTGAGCTCTAATGAGCCCCCTCCCCTCAACCCCTTCCTGGTGCCACAGCTATTGAGCCGCTAGATGACATCGCAGCAGTGACAGACATCCTGGCCCAGCGGGAGGGCGCAAGGCTGGAGACACCCCCACCCTGGCTAGCAATGTTTACAGACCAGCCTGCCCTGCATAGCCCCTGCTCGCCTGCATCAGTGTCCCCAGCCTGGACACACCCACTTCCCTGGGGGCGACCCCGAACCTTTTCCCTGGATGCTGTCCCCCCAGACCACTCCCCTGGGGCTTCTCGCTTGGTTGCCCCCCTCCCACCACAGCGATCCCCACGATCCAGAGGCCTCTGCAGCAAAGGTCCACTCCGTACTTGGCTGCAGTCACCAGTGTGAGAGAAAGGTGCTAGCAACAGGACCTGGCCAAAATAAAGAAAGACCCACATGCACTTGGGCTCTGAGGACAGCACTGTCTGTAGCAAGTTGGCCAGCGTGGCCTTCTCTTCCTCTACTGGACTGGGGGTAGGCAGAGGATGGGGAACAGAAGCCCCTCTTAGGTGTGGCTGTCATGGTACTGAGGGGTTCATTCCTAGCCCTGGCTGGGACCCCCTAAACCCTTCCTGGGAGAAAACTGGAACAACCCTGCCCTACCTCCCTGCACTAACCAGCTTTGAGGATGGCACTGAAGAGTCCTGGGAGGGAATGCACTTCCATTGTCACTCCTACATCAACCATTAAAGTTATTTAACAGCAGCCTTCATGTGCTTTTATCTTTTTCTTTTTTTGGGCACTCTACCAGTGAGCCACATCCCTCACCCTTTTTCATTTTTTATTTTGAGACAGTGTCTCCCTAAGTAGCTGAGGTTGGTCTCAAACTTGCAATCTTTCTGCCTCAGCTTCCTGAGTCACTGGAATTACAGGCCTAAACCTGCACCTGGTTTCACCTGGTTCTTGAGGATAGGTTGCCTCTCTGCATGGTCTGGACCCACTCTCTCCTCCCTGGAGCTTCCTTCACCGTTGCAAAGTATGACTGTGACACTGAGTGATCAGACAAGGGCTAGGTGGAGGGGATGCTTTATAAATACCATAGGGGGAAGGGAAGGCTGCTCTTCTCTCACACACTGCTGTATCTCAGGATCTCAGCGAGGTCATAGCCAGTCACAGCAAAAGAGCTGCCTGTTGGATCACAGAATCGAGCACCACACACCTGGGTGTCAGATATGCACTCACCGTGACAGTGTTCCACCTGGGGGAGAAGAGGGCTGGTCAGGGCCTGTTGCCCCATGCTTGGGCCACCATTCCACCCTTCCCATGACACACACCTCAATGTAGCCACTCTCTGGGCTTCTGCTTAGCTTCCAGATATGCACAAAGGTGTCCTCAGCTGCAGAGAGTAGCTATATTAAACAAATAAACAAAAAAAAAAAAAAAAAAAACATGAAGAAAAAGAAAATCAGAATGCCCTGAATGGTCCAGGCACCCTCGGGAAGGGGCTCACTGAGTATAGAACCAAGTTTGGGTGCTCCTCTCAGCATTGTAGCATGAGGAAAAAGAGTATGTCAGCAGGTAGGTGTAGACTGACCTTGCCCGCCTCAGGAGCTAGGTCCAGGGCACTGATGGCCCGTGCGTGGGCATTGATCTGGACATGAAGAGTTCCTGTAGTGGCTTCATATAGACGTACTTGACCATTCCCGTAGCCTGCTGCTATGATCCCCTGCCACAGCTGTACGGAGGGGCATGGGATCCTGCAAGGGTGACATTTAACTTTGGCTTCTCCAGACCCACACCCACTCCCCACCCTGAAGCTACATCAGGAAGGCCACAGCCCCATTTTGCCTCACCTACCCGAATCCTGGAATGCGGGTCAGTAATGTGAATTCAGACCCTGACCGCCAGACACACAATAAGCCTGAATCATCAGCTGTCACCATGTCAGCCACGCTATCCTGAGGGGAAAGGTGGGATCAGCTCTTCCCTTTCTTCCCTGATGTGGTCCTGAGTACAGGGCAGGAGGGGAAGGGAGGCCATATTTGCATCTTTGCCTCTCAAGGAAAGGGCAAGATATGGACCCCTCACTGAGCGGACCCACTGAAACCCTCTTCAGGATTTCCTCAAGGACAGATTGCTTCCCTTGCATTTCCTTATAGAGCCACAAGTACCCATCTCCACCCCCTGCATCATGTATTAGAAGGAAATAAGTAATTGTCCTCGTTGAATGGATGACAAAACTGAAGAGACAGTGTCATGACTTTTGGAGGTCTTGCAATGACTAGACTCTGGGCCTCCTGACCTCCAACACCAGGTGGCCCACTGGACAAGGTGCCATGGAGAACATAAATCAGAAAATACACATCCTGTTCTCAAGAGGTTTGCAATTCAGTTGGGGAGACAAGAGTTGTCTTCGAGGGCAGGGCCAATTCAGGGTTTAGCTAAAAGAGATTAGTGGGAGCTGGAATAGACTCCTGGAAAGGGTGGCTCTGGAAGTTGGGCCTAAAAAGGTAGGACTTGCCCAAGTCCACAGAAGGAAATTGTATGTACTAGAGCTGGACAGCATCATAGAAACCATTTTTTTCCAACTCCTCAATTCATACCAGTATCAAAAGGCTTAATGAACTATAAAATGCCATCTAAAGTACCTCTAGCTTTATCACTGGACCTGAAGTTGCTGAAGTCTAGGAAGGAACAGATTTGCCCAAAGCCATCCAGCTGCTTAGTGGCACAGCCAAGACTCAAACCCAGGTCTGTTGCCTCCCAGGGTGGGTAAGGTTCCTAGGTTCACCAGAATGGACAAGAGAAGTCAACTCACCTGTCCCTGGGCAGGCTCTGTTGCAATATCTGTGACTGGTGTCTGGTGTCCAGCCAGCTCCTCACTCAGTACAATGTTGGGACCCTTGGCTGGGATGTCAAACACCAGCACCCGTCCTGTCCATGTTCCTGTAGCCAGAACCAGTGCCCCATGGATGACTTCCTGACCCTCCAAGATCTTCAGCCACCACACTCAGCATTCTTTCCATCCCAGAAACCTCAGTAACAAACCCATTATGCCAACAGCCTGACCCCTCTACTCATTGCCCTCATCCTACCCCATCCTGTCTTTCTATCCCCTTCACTCCCACCCTTCTCTCTAACCCTTCATAATTTCCTCAGTCCCTCAGCATTCTCTTGGCTGAAACCCACACCTCTATATTCCACTTCCCATAATACCCTCCCTGCCCATGGCTCCCTCACCCACACAGATGAAATGGCCACTGGCAGCAATTCCTCGAGCAAACACAGCCTGTACTGAGTGTGAAAAGGGAAAACTATCAGAAATAGCACTTTCCCCAACCTTGGTAAACACTTCTTATGCCCACCCCACTTTGTTCTGCAGGTACCTGAAGAGGTATCTCCAGAGTCCAGTGCATGCCAGTAGACCATGATGGAGCCATCAGATTCATACATCTGGAATACAGGGCCAAGGCTGGGGTATGGTCCTGCTGATCTTTGCTGAGCCTTGTACAGAGTTCTTCACATATCCATGTTAACTTTAGTTCATTTAATCCTTAAAACCATTCTGGGAGGCAGGCATTATTTTTATCCTTATTTTTTCAGAGGGGGAAACTAGGCTCTGCCTAAGGTCATACTGCTAAGCTAGTAAAGGGGTAGATGTTGGATGTGGCACTTGAGAAGATGGAAGATGAGACATAGAGGAAGAGGAGGCTACACATGTAAAAAGTCTGGAAGTGCCTACAGGCAAGTGCAGAAAGGTCTAGGGGAGGTCAAAAGGAGGGGAGTTGACTGGTGGAGGTGTCTTCTTACCTGTATCCCTCGATGTGAGGTGAGTACCAGCAGTACTCGGAAGGGGAGGACACACCAGTGGACCTGGATGGAGGTGGATCAGAATAAGGACAAAATCAGAGTAGGGGATATGAGGAATCAGAATGGAAATTCAGAGGGTTAGGGGAAGGCCTATTCCTTGAGGTCTGAAAAGGAAGGGGGGTAGGTCTGAGTTCACCAATACCACACCCCATCTCTGTGCCTCACCTGAGTGATAAGTGGGGGGCTCACTCCAGCGCCCTCTTTAGCGTGAAACTGGCGCTGGGCCAATGGCACACCTTCAGGGGCAGCGCTGAGAAGCTGGGCGCTTGGTCCGTGAACCACAGCATAGTGCATGAGGTTGCAGGCAGGCAGCTGCAGCACGCTGAGGTTGTTGCACAGGGCGGCGGCCGAGCCTCGAAGGGGGATGGAGCGCTCCCGGCGGAACATCCTGGGGGAAGAAACATCCCAATCACAGGGCACAAGGAAAAAGATCACAGTAGGGAATCCTGAGGGGAGGAACAATCTTGAGGCACTGAGGGAGACCCCCGAGACTGGGTGATATGATGGAATGCCCCGAGGACATGATGGGGAAGGGTCACACGGCGGGAGGAAGGTCTCCTACAGCAGGAGAGGGGAGTCCCAGGGCTGTGTCACAGGGCGATGAGCAATCCCAGAGGGGAAAGAGTGATGACACAGGAGCTGGTGGCCCCTGGTGCCCGAGCCAAAAGGGTGGGATGAAGTTCCCGGCCCTTCCTCTCTCGGCTCGGTTCCATATAGCCCCCTATCTGGTCTTAGATCACACCCGCAGCCCCAGATCCCCTTGCCTGACTCCTGGATCCTTCGGTCTCTCCGAATCCACCGCCACCATAGAGACGACGCACCCACGCAGGCTATTGGGCGGAGCGAACGGTCGGAACGTGCTGAGCGCGGCCCGGTTGCCGGGGAAACTGTAGGCGGGGCGAGCAACTCAAAGTGCCCCTTGGTCACCGAGACGACCGTTAGGCAGCGGCAGCGTCCGCAGCGGAGCCGCGTCAGGCAATCAACCGTGACACCTGGGTTGGAGCGACCGCCGCGGCAATGGCGCACGACGGCTCGGTGAGCTTCAGCTCGACTGGGGGTGCGTCGGCCAGTTAGGTCGGTGTCGGGAAGAGTGGGCCAGTCCCGCGTGGCCTGGGCGTTCAAGATGACCGAGGAAGCCACGTCCGTACTTGGGCAGAAAGCCTACATCTGCACTCATCTGCACTTTGCCCACTCGCGCTTTGTCCCACTTGGGCCCTGAAGGAAAGAGCCATTGAATGATGTAGAGCTCGAGAACAAGGAGTGAATTTGGAAACAGCTAACACATGTAATACGTTCCTTACGCTGGGCTTGCCATTTCTTTTTTTTTAATTGTAAACAAATGGGATACATGTTGTTTCTCTGTACGTGGCGTAAAGGCATACCATTTGTGTAATCATAAATTTACATACGGTAATGTTGTTTGATTCATTCTGTTATTTTTTTCCCTTCCCCCAACCCCTCCCACCCCTCTTTTCCCTCTATACAGTCCTTCCTTCCTCCATTCTTGCCCCCCTCCCTAACTCTAACCCTAACACTAACCCTTCCCTCCCCCCTTTATGTGTCCTCATCCACTTATTAGCGATATCATTCGACCTTTGGTTTTTTTGAGATTGGCTTATCTCACTTAGCATGATATTCTCCAATTTCATCCATTTGCCTGCAAATGCCATAATTTTATCATTCTTTATGGCTGAGTAATATTCCATCGTATATATATATACCACAGTTTCTTTATCCATTCATCAACTGAAGGACATCTAGGTTGGTTCCACAATCTGGCTATTGTGAATTGAGCAGCTATGAACATGGATGTGGCTGTATCCCTGTAGTATGCTGATTTTAAGTCCTTTGGGTAGAGGCCAAGGAGTGGGATAGCTGGGTCAAATGGTGGGTCCATTCCAGGTTTTCTAAGGAATCTCCACACTGCTTTCCAGAGTGGCTGCACTAATTTGCAAGCCCCATCAGCAATGTATGAGTGTACCTTTTTCCCCACATCCTCGCCAACACCTGTTGTTGCTTGTATTCTTGATAATCGCCATTCTAATTGGGGTGAGATGGAATCTTAGGGTGGTTTTGATTTCCATTTCTCTTATTACTAGAGATGTTGAACATTTTTCCATATTTTGTTGATTGCTTGTAGATCTTCTTCTGTGAAGTGTCTATTCATTTCCTTAGCCCATTTGTTGACTGGATTATTTGCATTCTTGGTGTAGAGTTTTTTGAGTTCTTTATAGATTCTGGAGATTAGTGCTCTATCTGAAGTATGATTGGCAAAGATTTTCTCCCACTCTGTAGGCTCTTTCTTCGCATTGCTGATAGTTTCCTTTGCAGAGAGAAAGCTTTTTAGTTTGAATCTATCCCAGTTATTGATTCTTGCTTTTATTTCTTGTGCTGTGGGAGTCCTGTTGAGGAAGTCTGGTCCTAAGCCGACGTGTTGAAGATCTGGACCTACTTTTTCTTCTATAATCTGCAGGGTCTCTGGTCTGATTCCGAGGTCCTTAATCCATTTTGAGTTTAGTTTCGTGCATGGTGAGAGATATGGGTTTAGTTTCATTCTATTGCATATGGATTTCCAATTCTCCCAGCTCCATTTGTTGAAGAGGCTATCTTTTCTCCATTGCATATTTTTGGCCCCTTTGTCTAGTATGAGAAAATTGTATTTATTTGGGTTTGTGTCCATGTCCTCTATTCTGTACCATTGATCTACCTTTCTATTTTGGTACCAATACCATGCCGTTTTTGTCACTATTGCTTTGTAGTAGAGTTGAAGATCTGGTATTGCGATACCCCCTGTTTCACTCTTTCTGCTAAGGATTGCTTTAGCTATTCTGGGTTTCTTATTCTTCCAGATGAATTTCATAATTGCTTGCTCTATTTCTGTAAGGTACGTCATTGAGATTTTGGGCTTGCCATTTCAATGGATAAACCAGAATTGGTCAGGCAGTTGGGGAGAGGTGTTGATGGATAAGCCATCTATTTCGAGAATTTCAGGAGAAACAAATGAATTAAACCAACAATGAGGCTACACTTGAAAATCAAGTTTTTCCAAAGCCAAGAAATTTTAAAACAAAGCATATCTGAAGAGTCTTTGTGCAAATATCTTATCTCATCCTGCCCCTGACCACCCCGCCCCCAATACTCCTGACGCCGTCAGGTCACATCTAGGCACCATCGCGGGTATCACATGCTTTATAGACTGGGAGAGGTCTAAGGGTCCAACTGCTATCCTAGTGCTTCCTGTTCTTGCTGGTGGAAAGGGGGAAGGAGCTGTAAGAGATTTGGGATTTGGTGTGAGGTTTAGGAAACATCAGATTGGAAAGAACGAATGTTAGTGAATATCAAGTATGAGTCCATAAGGTTGGAGGGCAGTAGATAAAGGTTTGGAAAGATCACTTTTGGGGGTCAGTTTTGGAAGGAACAAGGTTCAGGGAGACTGTTGTGGGGAAGTGAGAAGTCTCCCAAGAGACTTAGTAAGTTACCATGTCCCTAAAGTGAGTTTTGAGGACTAGTCTTCTTTTTAAGTAGGTTTTCCTTAATTATAAAAGATGCAAACTCATTGTAGAGAACCTGTAAAATAGAAAAGCATAGGAAAGAAACATACCTTCTGTAATGGTTTTGGGTTTTACTTTTTAAAATACATATTGGTTTATATGTCTGATATTATAATTTTGTATCTTGTTTAACTTAACATTATGTTATGAGCATTTTTTTTGCATTTTCTTTAAAAAAAAAACTTTTATTTATTTTTTTATGTAGTGCTGCTGAGGATCAAACCCAGTGCTTCACATATACTAGGCAAGTGCTGTCACTGAGCTACAATGCACATTCTATTATACAGATGCAGCATAATTAATCACCTTTTTCTTAGATGTTTCAGTGTTCTAGTGTAAATAACATCACAGAGAATATATAGGAAAATATTTTAATCTTTATTTCAGAATATGCCTTTTGAATGCATTTATAGAATTGAAACTACAGAGTCAAAGGAATGAAAGCATTTTTCTTCTTTTCTCCCCTGCCCCTCTCTCTACCAGGGATTGAATGTAGAGGTGCTTCCCACTGAGCAATTCCCAGCCCTTTTTAACTTTTTTTTTTTTTTTATTTTTAAGATAGGATCTCACTAGTTGCTGAGGGCCTCACATTTGCTATCCTCCTGCCTCAGCCTCACCAGTCACTGAGATTACAAGTGTACACCATGGCAACCGGCTCTTCCTCCTTTTTTTGAGCTGGTGCCTTCCTAGGTACGTTACCCAGGCTGTCCTGGACATCCTGGGCTCAAGTGATCTTCCTGCCTCAGCCTCCAGAATATTTGGGAGTAGAAGCATCTGTCACCATACTACTTGTCTTAAAAATATTTTTAATGCTATTGATACATATTGCTGCATGGCTTTCCAAAAATATTGTTATAGTTAATATTCCCATCAGCATGGTGTCACCTTATATACTTTGCTAGCATAAATATTCTTATATTGAATTTTTTTTTGCAGTACTGGAGTTTGGACCCAGAGCTACCTCTAAACTAAAAAGCTACCCTTTTTAGTTTTTGAGACAGGGTCTTACTAAGTTGCTAAGGCTGGCCTCAAGCTGGAGATCCTCTTACCTCAGCCTCCTGAGTTATCAGCCTCCTGAGTTTCTGGGATTACAGGCATGCATCACCACTCCTGGCCTTGAAAATGTTTTCTAGTAAGATAACTAAAAGTGAAAATATAAATTAAATGTACATATTTTGATCCATTTTGAAGATTGGACATCTTTTCAAATATGTATCAATCATCTACAGTTTCAAATATGTATTAATCAACTACAGTTTTTCTTTGGTGTCTTAAATGACTTTCTCCTTTTATATGAGTTTTTAATATATTTGGGGATATATGTATCCTTTTCATATGTGTTTTAACTATTTTTTATTTGGGAGGTAGGATGAAATCAAGTTCTGGAATTAGACAAACTGGCGTATGAATTCTGACTACTTCCTAATTGTGAGATCCTGGGCAAATCACATCAAATGGGAATAAAAATAGTAGTTAACAATATAGAGGAATGCGAAATAGCACTGGTAATTCCAGCATTCTTATTTTCTCATTATTTTCAAGTTCTCTGAACTCTCAACAACTTTGGACTCTTTGTATTAGTACAAATAGCAAGGACCATGAATAAGAGCTTTATGTAGCTAGATCTTACTAACTCTGTGCTTCGAAGCAAATGATGGCTAACTTCTGTAAAGCTTCAGTTTCTTTGTAAAGTGAACTTAATGGACATACAAAAATTAAATTAGGCCAAATACTTTAAAAAGCAATTAGTCACACGATAGTCTCTTAGTAAATCATTTTCCTCTTCCCTTTGTACTAAATAATTTCAGTAAGCTTTCTTCAAGTCCATAGCTAATCTTCTTTTGCATTTCTCAGTTACCTGCCCTGAGTGCCCTGTTTCATTCCTACAGAGGCAGGAAAGACAGGAGAGGCAAGCCCGAGACCGGGGCCCGACCAGATCCAAGGCTGAGAAGGCGAGACCTCCCACTGTGACGGTGCCACAGGTGGATATCGTGCCTGGGCGGCTCAATGAGGCTGAGTGGATCGCGTTAACAGCTGTGGAGGAGGGAGAGGACGTGGTGGGAGACATTCTGGCAGATCTGCTGGCTCGAGTCATGGACTCGGCCTTCCAAGTCTACCTGACACAGCAGGTGGGCCTGAATCCTGGTCTTCCAGACTCAACTTCTCCAGACCCACCACTCCTTGTGGGACTGAGACACTTCCTCACTTTCGCAGTGCATTCCATTTACCATCAGTCAGGCCCGGGAGGCCATGCTGCAGATCATTGAGTGGCGCTTCCTGGCCCGGGATGAGGGAGACTCTACAGTGGCTAAGGACCCTACATGGAGTGAGGACGAAGAGCCCCTGGTGTGCACTACTGATGCTTGGGCTCAGGGCTCCGTACCTGTGCTGCATGCACCTGCCTTGGAGGTTCTGGAGAACTGCCAAGACGAAGTAAGCCTCCTTCACACCCCAGCCTGCTTCCCGCCCCCTGCCTAGTCTTTGATCTCCTCAGGGGCCTTTCAGGACACCTGTCCTTAATTCCTCTCTCCCTTTCCTACCTCTCACCATCCCCATGCATTTCCCCAGGGACCTGGGAACCTGGACCAGATCCCTTTAAGAAGATCGTGGCCAGGTAGATGTTCCCAGGAACTGACAGAATCTTGGGAGCGTTCTCTGAGTGTCACCTTGGGCCCCCAGTCCAACCCGGAGCTGTTTCAGGAGGCAGAGCCTGGGGATACTCCGGAGGAACCTGATCATGGGGCAAGAAGCCACTCTTCACTGGTTTCGTTCTTGAATGGAAGTGTACAACCATCGTTTGAAGTGGAACTTGCAGAGAGTCCTCACCCTTTCCTGGAGCTGTCCCAGGTAGCCCACCCCCGGGCTTCTGTGGAGAGCCAGAGCCCACTACACCTCAGCCCCCACCTGTCGCTGGAGGACCTCTACTCTTGCATTCCCCAACCAGATGCGTCTGGGGACCAGCTAAAACTCAAGACCCAGGCATTACCCCGCATTGCCTCAGACGTGTTAGTGCCCTTCCCCTCTGAGGGCGACACCAGTACTCTCAGCGCATCAGCATCCTTCCAGTTGCAGCAGCCTGTGAGCTTGGATGCACGGCATGGCACACTTCAGTCCAGGGTGGGCCACAAGGCAGCCAAGGTGCGCTTGGATCCTGCGCAGCTTCCTCGCCACTGGGTGCGCCCCCTAGCTGAGGTCCTGGTTCCAGACTCAGAGGTTCGCCCCTTGGAAGCCTACCGTGGGCGCCAGCGGGGAAAGACCAAGGCCCAGGCTGGACCCCAAGCCTCTGGTCCCCACATTCGTGCCTCTCTGGCAGCATTCTTCCCTCTCCAGCCTGATGTTCCTTTCCGTGTTGTGGGCCCAGAACCCAGACTTCAATTACCCACTTTAAACTTAGGCCCACTGTCACCATCCTTTGGGTCGAAGCTACCTCTCCCAAGCCCTGGGATCCGCTTTCTGGACACGCACCTGCGGGCTGTTGAAGTCCCCCGCAGCACCAGCCCCAATGTGTGGCCCAGTGCCAAGTGGCCCAGTGGCTATGAGGGGGAGGCCAAGCTGCTGGGCAACCTGTGGGCAGGTCGTAGCCGTGTACCCCCACAGGGCCTGGGGCTTGCTGACAAGGAAGACCAGGCTTCTGGATGGTCCCAAACAATGCCTCAGGTTCTTGAGGCCACATCCCAGGTATTCTGGAAGCCAGTGTTGGTGCCAGAAGCAGTGAAGCTGGCTCCTGGTGTGAGCATGTGGAACCAGAGCACCCAGGTGCTGCTCAACTCTACTGCGTCCCAAGAAGAAGCCAAAGAAGAAGGAGATGCCTCTCCTGTAATTGAGCAGCGCCCCATCCAGAAAGGTGTGTCCAAGCCACATGTGACAGCAGAACAGCTAACAAGGAGTGCAACCCCCAAAGTGTGGTTGCTCCCCTCCAAGCCCATGCCCCATTCTGGGTCCTGAACCTCTGGCAGTGGGAATTGCACCTACACTCTGCCTGCCTGTCAGAAATAAACACCTGAGTTGCTCCAGAATTGGTTTGATGTTTCTTCCAAGGGTGTCTATTCTCTCACTGAACACCAGAGGGAGCAGTTGTCCTGCCAGCCTAGAAGATCAAACGCTGGCTCCAGAGGATAGCCCTGTTACCACCCTTAGGAGACCCTACTTTTAGGGACTAGGTTGTTTCCCAGCAGAGGCATTCTGCAAAGGAATCTATATAAGGCTAAAAATGAGGTCTACTTCAGAGAGGAGACATTTCTCTTTCAGTAGATGAGAAGGGATGGTCCTGCCTAAGCTCAAAGTGATTCAAGACAAGAGGAACTTGATTTGCTCCCTTGGTTCTTGGAACTTAGTCAGTTCACCTTAAACTGCAAATCCAAGTTTTACTTTTGGATTGAAGTTTGCCTTAGGCTCCATACCTGCCTCATTGCTAGTCCCCACTATGCCTTGAGTTGCCCCTCCCTCTCCCCCACTGAAGCACTTCCCAGTGGCCAGATGGCATTCTCTACTATGTTACTGTGAGCTCCATTCAGCACCCTGGTCTGGAGTCTGGGATTTTTCTTCTGTTTCTGATTCACCTGCTTGTCCACAATGTGGACAGCTCTGGCAGAAGTCTCATCCCTGGGACCTCCAGATGTATTCCACAGAAGTGACTGGGAAGACAGCAATAATGACTGGGCTCAATACTGGTGAGTGCTTCTCTTACCCTGTCGTATCACTAGGACCTCAGCCCCCAATAACCCCAGGACAGGGAGGGGATCAGTCTCCACTGTAAACACCCTTGCCCTTCCCCTTATTCCATTGCCCTCTAGTCTCCACCCAGACTGGCCTACTCTGAAGGTACCCTGCACAGGCATAGGGAAGGCTGTGTCCTGAGAGCTGACTTGTCATGAGCCCCGTGCAATCCTGATCTCCTAGAATTGGTGAAGTCACGCCCTTGTCTGGAATGGCGGAGTGGTGGCCCTAGGTGGGCTAGAGCATGGAAGGCAAGCACAGGCCTCAGTCACGAGGAGCCCATCATGCCATCACAGGCCTGTGGCATGGTAAGCCATAGCTCAAAAACCAGGGCTCACAGAGCTGTCCCATTGGTGGCCCAGCCCTAGATGATGAGCAGCAAGAGGTAGGGCAGACCTAAATGGAGATTGTAGGGCTAACCGATAGCATTGATACTTTCTAAGACCTTATTAGCATGAAGTGGGACCAACAGTGTTGACACAAGAGCTATATAAACTCATAGACTAGCATACCCACCCCTGGTGGGTCCCCTCTCATTCCAGAGAGTTCTGTCTTTTCTACCCTCTTGAATAAATCTTCCTCTTTTACACTTCACTTTCTGTCTCTGGATTTCATTCTTCAAATTCAGGAGACAAGAACCCAGAGAGAAGAAATTGGCAGTGAGCTGCTGGGATCTGCTGCAATACTGGAGGGCATCGACTCCCATTAAGAGCTGCAACATGCCATTGGGGGACCGTAGTGGAGAAGATTCCAGCTTTGCCGGCTGTGACATTCAGACCTGGCGCCTATCATAATTAGTTTCTAATATCAAAATAGGCTTTCTTGGTTGCAGAGGCCTGCAGCTTACACAGAACCCACCCACCAGCAGAAGTGAAGAATCAAGTTTTATCTCAAACTCTGGTGTCACTGGAAGCGTGAACAGTGCTGGCCTAGATCCAGGCAGCCTCCTGATGAGCAAGGAGGACATCAGATTTGTGGCCTCCATTTGGATTTTTGCCCAGTGGCATCTGCAGAAGTGTCCTGAGATATACCTGTGGGTAAACAGTTCTGGAATCAATGATATGTGCCTTGACCACCTTCTCCACAAACATTCTAGGGTCTCTTTCCTAACTTTTCTTCTTTCCTAACTCTTTTCCTAACTATCCTTCTTCCTCATCTGTTAGTTCTAGACAGACCAAGAGTTAGTCATTGCACCAGAATCTTTTTTTTTTTCATACCAGGGATTGAACCTGGGGGTACTTAATCACAGAACCACATCCCCAGCCCTCTTTCCCTTTCCCTTTCCTTTTCTTTCCACCAGGGATTAAACCCACAGGCACTGAGCCACATCCCCAGCCCTTTTTAATATTTTCTTTAGAGACAGGGCCTCATTAAGGTGCTTAGGACCTTGTTAAGTTGCTGAGGCTGGCTTTGAACTTGTGATCCTCCTGCCTCAGCTTCCCAAACTGCTGGGATTACAGGCAAGCACCACTGTACCTAGAATATTGGGAACATTTTAGAGAGCAGTGGAACTTCTTTCATGATTTGAAATTCCCTCTCTTCTTAAAAGAATGCATTCTGTTTCTGTTATTTAGTGGTTACTCTAGATTTTCAACTCTGCATATTTTTTAAAATATTTTTATTAGTTATCGATGAACCTTTATTTATTTGTATGCAGTGCTGAGAATCGAATCTAGTGCCTCACTCATGCTAGGCAAGTGCTCTACAGACACTGAGACACAATCCCAGCCCCATCAACTCTGCATATTTAACAGTTTTTTGTTCATTTATTTGTTTTTGTAGTACTGAGGATTGAATCCAGGGGCACTCTACCACTAAGCTACATCTCCACCCCTTTTTATTTGTTATTTTGAGGCAGAGTCTCACCAAGTTGCTCAAGTTGGCTTGGAACTTAAGATCATCCTGCCTCAATCTCCTGAGTCTCTAAGATTACAAGCAAGTATCACTGAGTCCACCTTGAATGTATTTTTTCAATTATAAATTTTATGAAACCTAAATCTAAACTAGATTAAATATTTTCAGGGCAGACAGGGGGTGATTTAGTGGTAGAGTTCTTGCCTAGCATGCATGAGATACTGCATTCAATATAAGTACTGAAAAAAATCTATTGTGAATATGACATATTAATAAAGATATGCCATAAATGCAAATACATACTGAATTTCAAAGACTTAGTTAAAAAACGTAAGACATCCCAATAGTTATTGTGTGTGTGTGTATGTGTGTTAAGGGGGATGGAACACAGGGATACCCTTCCACTGAACTACATCCCTAGCCCTCTTTATTTTTTGAGACAGGGTTTTGCTAGACCTCCCAAGCTATCTTCAAACTTGGGATTCTCCTACCTCAGCTTCCCAAGTCACTGGGATTACAGGCATGTGCCACTATGCCCAACTTCAATAATATTTTTATATTGATGATTATTACACATTGAAATGGTAATATTTAGGATATATTTGGTAAAATAAAAATATATTGTTGCCAGGCTTAGTTCCACAGACCTGTAATCCCAGCAATTTGGGAGGCTGAGGCAGGAGGATTGCAAGTTCAAAGTCAGTCTCGGCAACTTAGCAAGGCCTTGCTAAGGCCCCAAACTAAGCAAGACCCCAAACTTAAAAATAAAAAAGGAGGGGGATGTAGCTTAGTGGCAAAGTGCCCTAGGATTCCATGCCTGGGGCCAGCCCCAAAATATTAAATATTAAAGTAAAATTAAAATTAATTTTACTTGTTTCTTTTTACTTTTTAGAATTATGTTATCTAGGAAATTGAAATTATACATGTGGCTGACTTAGTGAAATTTAATCTTAATAACTTTCTCCAAAAATATCTTTAAATTTATTAGTTTATATCTCAAAGACAATTTCAAAGTTTACATTTTATGTCTACTAGACAGTGTTGGTATATCTAATCTAGATACTTTTTGCCCCTACATCTATCATCTTCCACATTTGGCTTTGTCGCCATTGATTTGCCCTCTTCCTTCATCTATCCCTTCTCCAATCCTTGCAGCTTAAAAATTTGCTTCCTCCTGAAAAACAGTCCTTCCTGAGGGGAGGTTTCTCCCCCTTGATGCTTTCCCATGGCATATAATGCCTAGAATACCACCCAAGGAGAACAGCTGTTCTTCAGTGTTCTGCATTATAGGTTGGGGCAATGGACTGTAGCCACACAGCAGTTTAGGAGTCCTTTGGGTATCATTCAGGCTGCTCATCAGAAGGATCAAAGACTGCCTGGGTCCCTTACAACAGTACCTGTTAATAAACAATATAGGGCTGGGGATATAGCTCGGTTGGTAGAGTGCTTGCCTTGCATGCACCAAGGCCCTGGGTTCAATCCACAGCACTACACCAAAAAAAAAAAAAAAAAAAAAAAAAAAAAGAAATATAAAGGACAAAAACAATATAATTTCCCTTGCAGTCCACTTAACCTAACCCCATGTATTAAAAAACGAACAATGACAACAAAACTCCAAAACACAATAACTCTCTTATAAGCATGACCTGTCCTTTAGATTCAGTGGGTCCCCACTTTCATGCTGCTGAGCAGCATTTGAATCTTTCCTGCATTCCACCTCCATCCAAGGTCTGGTAGCATCACATCCCAAATTCAGCACATCTGTTAAAGGTCCTTGTAGTTGTATATATATATATATGGAGATGTGTATATATATATATATATCTCCATATAGAACAAGGCATGCCAATCACAATGCATTAATATGGACAACTTTTAAGCCTCCAAGATTTGTCAAGATTGTTCAGCACGGATAAAACAAGGTTTAGTATGGTGCCACAGGAGCCTGTTGTTTGTATTTAAAATGCTTAAGTTTCCAAAGTCTTATTCTGGGACAATACACACACACAAAACAACAACAACAACAACAACAAGCAGGCATTAATTGTTGCTTTGGGTAAGAATCTTGGGGATGGGATGAGGGGGATATACATGTTTGTTTTAAAAATATGCATATAATAGCCAAAAGGTGGAAATAACCCAAATATCTCTCAAGGGAAAAATGGATGATCAGAAATGGTATATTTATATGTTAAAATATTAATCCATCCTTAAAAAGGAATGAAATTCTGACACATGCTACAATAGGGATTAGCCTGGAAGACATTTACTAAGTGAAATAAGCCAGGCATGAAAGAACAAATATCATATGATTCTACTATTTGTATGAAGTGCTTAGAATAGTCAAATCATAAGGACAAAGAATGATAATTATTAGGGTTTGGGAAAGGGAAGAATGGGGAGTTAGTGTTTATTTGGTACAGTTTTTATTATTATTTTCTTTTTTTAAATTTTGAGACAGAGTCTTGCTAAATTGCTTAGGGCCTTTCTAAATTGTTGAGGCTGGCTTTGAACTCACCATCTTCCTACCTCATCCTCCTGAGCTTCTGGGATTACAGGGGTACACCACTGCATCTGGCCTTATTTGGTACAGTTTTAGTGTGGAAAGATAAAGAAAAGTTCTGCAATGAAAGGAAGTGATGATTGTACAAAAATGTTAATGTATTTAGTGCCACTGAACTATAAACTTTCAAAATAGTTAAAATAGTAAATTTTATGTATATCTTACCAAAATAACAAATATGTATATGTAGTGAACCCCCTTTTAAAACTTATTTATTCACTTAGGCATTGGAGATTGAACCCAGGAGCACTTTACCACTGACTTATATCTCCAGCCCTTTTAGATTTTTTATTTTGAGACAGGGCTGACCAATTTGCTGAGGCTGATTTCAAACTTGCACTCCTCCTGCCTCAGACTCCAGATTACTGGGATTATAGGCATGCATCACCGCACCTTTTAAAACCTTTCAATCTATTTTATTTAATTAATTAATTCATTTTTTTTGCAGTGCTGGGGATTGAACCCAGGGCCTTGTGCTTGAGGGACCAGCACTTTACCAACTGAGCTATATCCCAAGCTCACTCAATTTTATTTTTATTATATTTCTTTTTCTACCCTCCCCTTCCCTTCTCTTCCCTTGTGTCCTCTCTCCCTTCCCCTCTTTCTTCTCTCTCTCTGTCTCTCAACCCCAGGGGTGCTTTACTACTGCTGTACATTCCCATTTTTTTTGAGACAGGGTCTCAATAAATCGCTGAGGTTGGCCTTTAACTTCTAATTTGCAATACTGGGTCTTCATCTCTGGAGTCTCTGGGATTATAAGCATGTGCCCCTGGGCTCCAGGTTTATACCATTTCTCTGTCATTGAAGGAGATGGAGGTCATTTCTACTGAAATTATAGATACAAAGGATCCACCAGGGGAAGCTGGTTAAAAAAATGATGTGTATCCATACAATAGAGCTGGGAAAAGAGTGAAGAAGACCTCTAATGTACTGAATTTTTTTTTTTTTTTTTTTTTTTTTTTGTGGTGCTGGGGATCAAACCCAGGGCCTTGTGCTTGCAAGGCAAGTACTCTACTGACTGAGCTATCTCCCCAGCCCTAATGTGCTAATTTATAAAGAGCTTTATAAAAACCAAGCGAAGAAAGCAAGGTGCAAGTGTACACAGTACATTACCTTTTGCACAAGGAATAGAAGGAAGCCTCGTGGGGTTGGCACATGTCTGTAATCCCAGCAACTGGGGAGGCTGAGGCAGGAGGATTGCAAATTTGAAGGCAGTCTTGCCAACTTAATAAGAAGACCCTGTCTCTAAATTAAAACAAGGTTTGGGGATAGAGGATGAAGCTCTGTGGTAAAGTATCCCTGGGTTCAATCCAATACCAAAAAAAAAAAAAAAAAAAAAGGAAAGAAAGGAGACCATATATTCATGCTCCTATTTAAATTAACCACTGAGGATATTGTTAGGTCGGAAATTAGGCGACTCTAGGGGGCACAGCTGAGCGGCTGGAACAAAGACCAGCCAGCCAAAGGTGACCAGAAAGTTCGCAGCAAGGTGATGGAAAGTTCCACTGACCCTTTACACCCACCTGTCACTCAACAGGACCCCCTCCCATCCTAGTCTATAAAAACCCTGGGCAGCCAGAGCCACAGCGATTTTCTCTGGGTCCCTATACCCCGGGGGTCTGGGAATTTCGCCCGAGAGCCAAATTCCAATAAAGCTTGGTTCAGCCACTTTTCTGTCCCATTTTATTTGGCTGCCAACTGTGCCCGCGGAGACCCGCCGAGTTTACATTTGGTCCCGCCATTGAGCCCGCCGAGCCCGTCGGAGCTTACAGATATGAATTAGAAACTACCAATAAGAGTTACCTGCAGTAGGCAAGAGTGGTGGACAGATTGGAAGAAAGGTTGAAAGGAGGTTTCTAAGTACAAATTTTTGAATCTTATTTGGATGATGATGATGATTCTTTGGTACCAGGGATTGAACCCAGGGGTTCACTGGCCCACATTCCCAGCCCTTTTTATGTTTTGTTTTGAGACAGGGTTTCTCTAAGTTGCTTAAGTCCTCTCTAAATTACTGAGGCTGGTTTTGAACTTGAAGTTCTCCTGCCTCAGCCTCTCAAATGATTGGAATTACAGGCATCTTGTGCCACCAGGCCCGCTTATTTTGATTTTTGAATCATACAGATATATTATCCATTCAGAATAATTTAAGAGATGTAGAAGTGAAATGGGAAAATAGGATGAGTAGTAGAGGGGTGAAAAATTCATCCCTTGAATCATTTACCTCTCATTCCCACCCATTATCAATTTTTGGATATTTCACTGAGACAAACATACCTTTGTAATAGTTACATTTAAGATTCTTTACATGGGTTGCCTTAATTCTCCTATCAGGTGAGGTAGGTACTATCATCACATTCTCAAATGAGGATCATTTGATCCTCATCCTCATTTAAAAAGAGGAAACAAAGGCATGGAGAAGTTAAGTAACTGGCCCAAGATCTCCTGTAGCTAGTAAATTGCAATTAGATTTCGAACCCATGTCTGCGAAATCCTGGCTTCCCCAACATTCTTATACAAATATTTTTGCAAAGTTTTTGATTTTTTTTTTAGGTTACATTATAAGAAGTGGACGCATGAGTCAAGAAGTTTAATTTTTTAAAATATAAAAGCCCCAAATGCCATTATGTATTATTTTACATTCCTATCAAAAAGGCATGAGAATGTTTGCATTCCCACATGGTGGATAACACTGAGTAGCAGCAAAATTTATGTTTTTCCTCCAACCTAGCCAACGAAATATGGTTTATTGCTACTGTTTTAACTGGCAGTTTAGCACTCAAAGTTTGTAAAAAATTCTCCAGATCTTCTATGCAGTCTCCCCTTCACTGACAGAGGGCGCTCGCCATGACGCGCCTTCCAACTAGGGGCCTTATCAGCTTCCCAGGCACACTGCGCATGAGCTCATCACGCTCTAGGTGTCCAGCTGTGTGCCTGATCGGTGTTTTCTCCGCCGCGCTTGGCGAGCACTTCTAAGCCAGGGAGATACTTCGGGAAAGAGTAGAGTTTCCTGTAAATTCAGAGCGCCCCTGGGTTTCTGGGACGAGGGGTTCTGGAGTGAGTCTGGAGGGTCGGGCGGCGCGTCGGGCAGCCCACGAAGGCGGGGCGGCGGGGCGGGGATCGCCGGGTCTTGGGCGTCGGTCGCTGGTGGGGCCCGAAGCGGGCGCGGAGCCCCTGACAGGACAGGTACCGAGGCGGTGTTTTGCCAACTGTCTGCTGTCCGCCCTCCACATGTTCGTGAGGTTCCAGCAGTGGGCTGTGGGTTCGGCGCTGACCTAGAGCACTGCACGGAGCCGGGTGTGTGACGGGGCGGGTAGGGTTGGGCCGCTGCAGGGGTGGGCGCCCGCCGTGGTCTGGGTGTTTGACCCCAGGCTCGTCCTACCCACCTGAGCTCTTCAGTCTGGCGGTGTTCTCCCTGGGTCAAAGTGGCAGTGCCTCAGAGTTCCTCCAGAACTGCAAGGGTCCCCCTTTTCCCGGGAGCGTCCGAGGCATCCCTGAACCCACACCAAGCCACAGGTTACCTGTGGGCACATGGTTGAGAAATTTGTCTCAAACAGGGGGAAAAATAGAGGACACAGGCATCGGGGTGTACATATGGGTTTGGTGTGTGTGTACCCCACTCTTTGGGGGTCCGCCTAAGCTGCTGGCATGATGACTCCTGAAGAGTCATCTTGCACATCTCTCTTGATTTCAGGCAGAACCACAAGTAAATCACACAGACGAGGAACTGCTGTTTTTAAAGACAGGTTTAGAAACTTACCCTCATTTATTGCAGTGAAGACAGCAGCAAGCCTTTATTCACCATTTGCTACTTTGGTATAAAGTACTGAGAGTCCAAGAGCTATGAGGTAGAGATTGACATTCTTTGCCTGGTATATTGCCAAAGCCTGAGCTGCGGAATGTTAAAAGAGGTAACTTCATTATTACTATTATTTTTAAATCCATGTTATGCCCAAATGTATTAAGAAATTTCCTGGTTAAAGTTTTCTGTACTCCAAACTATTTCAGATCCTTCAGTATGCTAATGATATTTATTGTGAATCTCCATCTGGGTGTATGTATGGAGAATTTCCCAAAATTTACTGGGAAATATTGTTTTTCTTGGGTTATACGTCTGTTTAACATCTAGTGCAGTTTGGGAAATGCAGTTTCTGAATTAGAAATTCACCGGAAGGGGCAGTGCAGGCCAGTGCTTTTCGAACTTTAATGATGTAGATGTTTAATGGAGTCTTGTTAAAATAGATTCCGATGGGTTCTCCTTTTCTAACAAGTTTCCAAGTAATGCTAATGCTGCCGTTCTGTGGACCACACTGAGTAGCAAGGGTGTAAATCACTGGATTAAAAGTTAGAAACCATTTTCTGCTCCCTGCCCTTCAGAACAAACTGCTGCCTTGGATGAGTCACTTCATCTGTCCAGGCCTTAAAATAGGAGTCTGAACTGGGAGATCTCTAAGACTTCTTTCAGATCTAAAATGCTGTGACTCTACACCTGTTCCCTTGCGATAGTGAATTCCATATAAAGTATTGTCAGTTTAGCAAATTTTGCAGTTTGGCTTAAACATTTCTAATGGGAATTAACTAGATATAAAGCATCCAATTTTATTATTGGGATAGTACAATCACAATAAAAATGTTCTTCAGGTTACTGAAACATTTCTGCAACTTCCATCCTATTTATTATCTCTTATAATAGTAAAAAAAAAAAAAAAAAAAGGCTCTTAAATACTGACTCTTAATGACAGCCACACCCCCAGCCCTAATTTGTATTTTATTTAGAGACAGGGTCTCACTGAGTTTCTTAGCACCTTGCTTTTGCTGAGGCTGGCTTTGAACTCAAGATCCTCCTGCCTTAGCCTCCCGAGTGACTGGGATTACAGGTGTGCACCACTGTGCCTGGCAATTCCTACCTCTTTTTTACTCAGAATGAACTGTCTTTAATTCTTCCATCATGTTTAAGAAATTTCTTTTCTAAATTTGTCCTTGTTCTGCATGTATTGGGGCTTTAGCTGGACTTTGAAGGATGGGTATGGCTTGCAAGACTAGAGGAAGCATCCTAAACTGACAGTGGTGCAGAGATGAGATTGCATATGTCAGATCCAGGATTGTTTGACTAACAGGAAAGAAATGGGATGTCAGTGAAAGATGCTGAGAAGATGAATGTGTGGACAGAGCAGTCTTTTAGAGGATATATTTGTTTTACTGTGGTATGTAAAGTGGTTGGAAATGAGAAGAAAGACAAAGAATCAGGCTTCACATATCAATAATAGGGGACTTAGGTTGATAATAATAGTAATGCCTATTTATGTATAACAGATTACAGAATTTTTCATGGGCATGATCTCATTTGATTGAATAATCCTGTGAAGTAGGCAGAGCAGCAGATGAGGCACCAGAAAGGATAAATGATTTACCTTAATATTCAAAACTACTGAACAGCAGACCAAAGTGATCACAGTGAAAATGAAGGAGAAAGGAAGGATGCAGGAGGTAATACTAAGGAAGAATTAATAAGTTAGGCTAGATTGGATGTGGGGTACAAAGAAGTCAGTAGGGAATAGTCAAAATAGTTGGGAGAATCATAACAACATTGATGGCTGCCACTCTAGGTTTTACTCTGCCAGCTCTGTCATTGCTAGTCACTTTCTGGAGTTACAAGTTGGGAGAGATTAGAGGAGAGGATTCCAGGTTACTTGACCTATCTGTAGTTACTAGGTTTCTGGGGGGATCTTGGATATCTGTCTGTCCATACCAAGGAAAATGGAATCTGGGTCCTCATTGTCCCTAAAGAGGTAAGAGTGAGAGATTGCCTGATTCAAATCTATCTTGGGGTCTTTGCCATCTTAGAGATTTTGATTTTGTCTTAATATTGTTTTCCTTTTGAAGTTTAGGCTGGTACTTGTTGAGCGTGACTGATGGACAGTTTAGGTGTCCAGTCTGACCTCTCTAGGCTCCTTCATATCTTCTAGGGGCTTCACTGCAGAAGAGCAAGGGCCCTTGCTGCCCTCAGAGCCTCATTTCCCAGAAATATGCACATCACTTAGACCCTCTTTGTGGTCCTTTTACTGTGGAAGCATACAAGATTGAGTTAGTGTCATGATCAAATTCCATAGGACCTGGGGCTGTCCCTGCAGTTTTAACTTATTAGGTTCCTGTCTGGAAAGGAGAGACACCACCACTACTGGTGGTGGTATTGGTGGTGCGTGTGTATGTGTGTGTGAGAGAGAGAGATCCCCGCTTCCCTCCATGGTTGTCTTTTAGGGTAGAGTAACTCTCTGGGAAAGCTATCAGAGCCAATTTATGTACCTAGAACCTGGTGTTGGTAAGAGCTTCTAGTTTACGTTGAGTGCTTTCTCTCTGCAAAGTGTTCAGTGCTTAGATACTGAGATGAGTAAAATTCTGTGTCCTGGAGGAATTCATAATAGGATAAAGTAGATAGTATTTTAAATAAGATTTGGTATTGTCCAAAGTGCTATGTGAGATATGTCCAAGGTGCCATGTAAGGAGGACAGAGGAAGGAATGACTAACTACATGAAGAAGGCAGGAGAGTCTTCAGGAATGAGGTGGTTATTGAGTCGAGTCTTGAAGGATAAGGAGGGGGAATAGTCCTGGTAATATTTGCAGCATTGCAGAGGTATAAGGGAAAAGTTAAGTAGTTCCAAGTGAATGGAACATAAGAGAATTTGGGGATCAAAGGAGAAGTGATTGGTGCAACTGGAATCGTAATGAAGCCAGGTTTTTAATAGGCAATAGTGCTGTGCTAAGAAGATTCAATTTTGTGGGCAGGAAAGCCACTGGAGGTTTTTAGACCGGGAGTGACATGATTGCATTTTGGGATGCCAACTGCGGAAATAGAGTGAAGGGTGGAAATAAGGATCAGGGATATTGGGAGGCTCTTTTAATAATATGGATGTGATATGTAGGACTGAATTAAGGATTATATCAGTGGAACTGGAGAGGAGGGGAACAAATCTGAGGGAGACAGCAGAGACAGAATTAACCCTGGTAATGACTAATTGGTGTTGAGAACAAGAAAGAGGTGTTGAAGATAACACAGTTTTCTATTTTTGGTGGATGGTGGTGCCAGTAGCAAAGAGGGACTATAGAAGAGGAACCTTCTTTGGGGTGGAAGATATCAAGCCTATTTTGGGTCATGTTGAATTTGAGTGATTTTTGGTACTTGGGTCTGAGGTTCAGCAGAGAATCATTGTCTAGGAGTGGTGGTAGGTGGAGGTAGAAGTTGAAGTTGTGGGAATGGTTGAACTCTCCCAGCCACATATATGGGAGGATGGAAATGACAAAGATGAGAGGGACTGGTGCTTAAGGTAAGAAAGAATATTGCCCGGGAAGCTAGGAAAGGAGAAAATTCCAGGGAAGTGATCAGCAGTTTTGTTTGCTTCAGGGAGGTCAAGTAGGATGAGCCTGGGAAATTAACCTTGAGTTTAAGTAGGTGGAGATTGTGGTCACTATGGGTCTTTTTAAGTGTGAGCAGCATCAGTGCAGTGGTAGGGTTGGAGCCAACTTGTAGTGTATTGTGGTGTAGATGAGAACTGAGAATAGGGAGTATGTACTCACTTTCAGTAGTTCTTTCAGGCAGGGAAGGGAAGAATAGAGATGGTGACAGCTTGCACGGGAGGTAACAAGGATTACAGACAGTTTTTCCTAGAATAGAAGAGCAAGTTTTTCTAATGATGCATTAGAGCTAGTAGAAGGAGTGCAATTGAAGGCACTGGAGGAGATGATTGCTAAATGAGGTTCTCAAAGGAGAGTGGAGGGGTTGGCCCAAAAATAAAGGTACACCATTTCCTTTGCAGAGAAATGATGGAAGAAAGGATGGAATTTACATTGGAAGAGGCAATGAATGCAGATATATCTAGTTTGCAAAGGAATTCTTACCTAATAGGCTCAATTTTCTTTCTCAACAAGTTTATTTGCTGAGGGCTAGGGGCACTTATATGAACTCCATCAAGAATAGGGACTTGAAAGTGGTAGAAGTAGTTTGAAAGAACTGTTCAGAGGAAGGAGAAAGAACAGAATTGAGATAAGCTCCAACAGTGCAGAGTACCCTCTGGACTGAAATCCTACATTTATAGGCTTCTCTTCCTCCTTCCTCATAATAATGGCTAAACCAGGCACTGTTTTAAGTACTTTTCAGGCATTCTCATGTGCTTTTTAAAGCAATACCTTAGAAAGGTGTTACAGAAGGGGACACTGAGGCATGGAAGATTACTTAGGCTTGGCAGTAATTCTGTTTGCCAGATCTTTTTCTGAAGAAATGAGATTTCTTCTCTGAGGCATCAGAGACAGAGATTTAATTCTACCTCCTGGTTTCTGGATCTTGAGGCTGCTAAGGAGGGGTTCTTACATGCCAGTCTCTGAGCATGATGATGGCATAAATGGGCAGGGCAGTGAGGTCAGTGTTGCTGCCAGCTTTTTGTAAGTATGTAGGGGAACTCTGAAGTTCCTGAGTAATTTCCCAGTATCCTGATTGGAAAGACAAGTGACTGACAGTGATTTGTCAAGTATTGCAGGCTGATACTGTCACCTGAGACACTGAATAAGAAGAGAGACCTTGTTCCCATCCCATTATCCAGAAAAAGAATTTTTTCCAACCACTCACTAGGCAGACCCATAATCTTATATAATAACATAATTATTATTAACTCACCTTATGTGTTTTTCTAGTTAGTGTGATAGGATTTGCAAGTAACTGACTTGAGTGAAAGGGGAGAATGGTGGATTGGCATGGATAGAAGAGAAACAGACTTACCTTTTTCTGCTGCAGCCACTGGAGCATCATCTCAGTGTCCTTCCTCTTGAGGTTGCCATGGATACGCCTTTGCATGGTGCTTTGAGATTGATTTCCATTATGATCAGATGATGACGTGGGTTTAAAAAGGGAAAGGACAGAGTGATCTGCTTCTGGGGAGTGGCCGATGAGCTGCTCAAACCATAGCGCCCAGTAGAGCCCAGCACAGCCGAGGTGGCTGTGGCTTTGTTGGCTGCTTTGCTTTTGCTGAAGTTGTGAAATGGTGCATCTCCCTCTTTAGAGCGCAGACTCAGGGTTCCCTGTCTGCAGGGTCCTAGTGCCAGGAATTTGCCACTTGATTCAGGGGGAGGAAACAGCAGGAACTTCAGAACTGGCTAAGTTCTGTTCTCCCTGGAAGTGTTGCTGTTTTTGAGCACAGGGTCTCAAAAACTCTCTTGCTTTTCTGCAGAGCTTCTATATTGAAGATTAATGAGGTGTACTGTGTAGCTTTCCTTCTTGACTTTTGGAGGTAAGCCTGGAAGTAATTGGGTCTTTCTTAGGGAGAGGAATACTTTGGAAAGGGTGTAGCTACATTTAAATTAGGAGTGGGCTTCAGGCATTTCGGGGGATAATAAGCTGGAGAGGTAGGGGAAGTCCATTTAGGGTCTACCCTCTATTGTATGAGATCTGTAAGGCAGATAAAGGAGTAGGACCAAGTAACAAAAGGCTCTGTGCATGTTATTATCCTGGGTTCCTGTGGGTTTCTGGAATCCAGTTTCAGTCCCCCACCCTCCATTCCCCTCTCAGTAAGGAAACCTTTTTTCCTTCCTGACTTCTGAGGGGCTTACATGCACACTTATTTCTTTGTTACCAGTTCTTTTGGTTATATGCAATTTTGCCCTGCTGTCAGACTGCCTAGGTTTCAAACCAGCTTCTCCAGGAGAGGGATCAAGGAAAGTAGATAGTTGAGTTAGACCAGGATCAAGTGAGACAAAAGAAGATCAAGGTATCAGGGGATGCTGGGGTGCCAGTAAAAGCAAGGTTGAAATTGTTCAGGCCAGTTAGAAATGGGCAAGTTTTTTGGCTTCAGAGATTCAGTTCTGTCACCTATAGAGTGTAGATAATGGAGTCTCTTTGGGCTATATCACAGGTTCTTGTTGTTTGGTTTGAAATATTTTGAGGTAATGAACACATTGACATGTAGTTGTAAGAAACAACACAGCGAGATTGCACATATCCTTATTTAGTTTCTCCTGATGGTTAACATCTTACAAAACTGTAGTACAGCATCACAGCCAGCCATTGACATTAACACAAAATTCTGAAATGTCATCCCTACAAGGGGTCCATCATGCTATCTTTTTATAGTCTCACCCTAGTCTGCATTCTACTAACCTTAGTCTGCAACCTCACAGGTTCGTATTTGAAGGAGGTAGTGAAATATATGTGCATTAGTGTACATACTTAAATTTGCCCCCGATAAAGCCCTGAGAACAAGACTTATTTTCTCACATCTAACATGCTGTTTCCCTTCCCATTTCCCCAGTTCTGTTAATATTGTGATCATCATTCCTACATTTTTACTTAAGTTTGAAAACTCCCAGTTTATTCATTTACTGATTTATACATTCATCCATCTATCCAGTTTTCCTTGCAACATTTGAGTTTCTACCATGTGTAAGTCATCATTGATATACAGTTGTAATAATGAAGATAGTATCTACAATTTATTGAGCACATATTTTGTGCTCAGTGCTTTAAGTCTTATTCCATACAACATTACTATGAGGTAGCTATTATTCCCTCCTTTTTGCAAGTTAGGTAACTGGGGCTCAGAAAATTAAATAGCTTTCCCAGGTGAGGAAATATGAGAACCAAAGCTGTATCCAGGTATATCTCCAGAGCCCAGGCCTGTTTTCTCTTTCCTCATGTCTAATTGTCTCAGAGCCTTTTCAGGATTCTTTTGGTACTATATTTCAATTGGCCCCTTCTCTCTCATGATGCCTATTCAGATCCCACCCCATGTTCATGATTGCAACAGCCTCCTTACTGTAATGCTGTCTTTGCCAAGTTACTCCTGCCTTCACTATATCCTGCACAAGCCACCAGTTTGATTTTTCCTAAAATAGTTTCTCTATGCCTCTCTACAGCTCAGGAGTAAGACCAGTTTCATGTTGTTATTGGATCCAATCCATCTATCTCTGCCTGATGTTTAAACTCCCTGCCTATCCATACTTACCTCCTGGTGCATCCCTGTATTTATTTATTCAATAAATATTTGACTCCAGGAGCTAAGAATGATCAAATCATAAAAAAGAAAAGTTGTAAGCTCTGCTTCAGAAGGCTTATGGTCTGTTAGTTTCATCTATAATTCTTCATTTCAGCTAAGCTAATTTTCTTTAATATTTCAAGCAAAATTATTTTTGTCTCTATTCATGCTTTGTTTACAACTTACAGTGCTTTGGAGGCCTTTCCTTTCTACATAGTTAGCCCCCTTCCTGAAAAAAAAAAAAAAAAATCCTCCAAAAATCTCACATGTACCTCTCTTCTTTCTAGTTCACTTTTATCTACAGTTCCTTATAATATTTATTATCTATGCATTTAATTTTAAGATTTATATACCATCTAGTATCCTTCCAAGTAATCATTCTTCATCCTTACAGTTTTGGTACTTTTTATGAAATACTTTCATGCACTTAATCTTATTTGATCCTCCTAATACTAATGTAGATATGGCAGATATTCACATTTTATAATAGAATAAATAGCACCCAATAAGTTAGTGTCTATGTATCCATGTGTTGTGAAACTGTTCTTAGATCTGAGTGCTTCTGACTTTTTTAAGGCTTCTGACAGAACCTTGAAAGCCTAGAGATGTGTATGGGAACAGTAAGAGGTAGTAGAAAGCATAGAGGTCTCTGGGTCAGGTTTTGGTTCCATTCTGATCTTCAGGGAAGTGTCTCAGTTCTGTAAGTCTGTTTCCTTACCGGTATTTCCCTGGTCTACCTATCTGTGGGGTCATTGTCATGTTCAACTATGGTGATGACAATGATAGTGTTCTTATCTTTTATTGAGCACTTATTAAATACCAAGCACTATCCTAAATGTTTTATGTGGATTTTCTCAGCTAATCCTCACTATACCTCTCTGAAATATATTCTTTGATTGTTCCCACTTAACAGATGCAGAAATTGAGACACAGAGATATTAAGTAACTAGACCAAACTGGATGTGGTTGTACATGCCTATAATCCCAGTGACTTGGGAGGTCGAGGCAGGAGGATCTTGGAGACCAGCCTGGGTAACTGTCTCAAAATAAAAAAAAAAAGGGCCTTGGATGTAGCTCAGTGGTAGAGTGCCCTTGGGTTCAATCCCCAGTACAATTAAAAAAAAAAAAAAAAAAAAAAAAAAAAACAAGACTAAGTTTATGATAAAACCAGGAAAGCAACCTGAGTCTAAAAACAGTATATTTTAGCCATCTATCTATAAAATGTTTGAAGTACTAAAAACATGCATGGTCCATGCTGCGGGGGCCTGCATGGCTTTACCCACCTGTGTAATGGTGACTGAAGAAGGAAGGTGGTAACATGGAGATTTTTCAGGGTTAGTTTCCTAGGGATCTGGACAGGATTAAAGATAGAGGTGTTTGAAGGATCTGTTTCTTTCTGTTAGGTATCATTCTATTGTTGAGCTATCTAGTCTACCTTTGAGAGAGGAGTAGGGGAAGTCGCCTTCTGCTAGTGAAGGAAGACAACTATGCCCAGGTCCAGGGTATCTAGGTCTGTATTGCAGCCAGGCGAGCCAAGGTTAGACCCTAGGCTAACCTTGCTGGCTGTTTAAGAGGCAAGGGTCCTGATCTGTTGGTTCCTAGCCCATGACAAATGGGTAAATAAGGTAGTATAGTTACATAGCCCCCTTGGAGACCTCTCAATAGAATGCATATTTTAATTATAAAGGTAATATATGATTATTAAGGAATTTTTGTGAAATACAGAAGTATAAAAAAATAAATCATTTCATTTATATCCAGGAATGCAAGGGGCAGGTGGCTGAGGTGAACTGGTGGCTCTAAGGGGAGAGTGGGGCTCTTTGTTTTTGAATACTAATCTAATTAAATCTTTCGTAATATAATTGAATCTAATGCTCTCAGGGTTCAGAGCCTGGTGTCTTATAACACCAGAAGAGAGGAAGCGTGATTGTGGCAAACTTTACTAATGTAGGGAGGCCTGGGATACTTATCTTGCCTTGAGTGGGAAGTTGCCTCCAGAACTTCCCTTCTTTTGCTGTTTTTATTTTTGTTTTTTCCTTTTTCCTTTTTTTTTTTTTTTTTTGGTGCTGGGGATTCAACTCATGGGCACTCAACCACTGAGCTACATCCCAGCCCTAATTTGTATTTTATTTAGAGACAGGGTCTCACCGAGTTGCTTAGTGCCTCACCGTTGCTGAGGCTGGTTTTGAACTCACAGTCCTCCTGTCTCAACCTTCCAACCCACTGAGATTAGCAGGCATGCACCACTGTGCCCAGCCCTTTGCTGTTTATTTGACGGGGCCTGACCCCTCTGGCCTAGCGTGAGATTGAGACCCACACCCTAATCACATGGATTTGGACCTAAGTACAGAGTTTAGGGAGGGGAGAAAAAAAGAAGAGTACCATAAATGGGGACAAGAGACCCTTATTTTGTCTGTGTGGAGGCTTTTGGTAGCTGACCATTTTGAAATGTCACTTGATGCTTGAGGGCCTGCTGAGGTCTCATAGCCCAGGGGAAGGGGGGACAGTGATAGTGAGGGGATACAGGCCAGGAGGAATTGTCAAGACTGCTCCCAGTCCCAAGATAGTGTACTCTAGGGGAGAATGCTGAGAGTCTGTGGCGAACCTATCTTTGGTCCCTTGTCCCTGTTGTCTGGCCCAGGTGAAGCAGGGGAGCACTAGGACCCAGAGGCTTGCACTGTTCCCGACAAGTCTAGAGCAGCACTAGCGCAGAGTGAGACTCATCAGCTGGCAAGCAGGATTCGGTATCTCTGGGTTCAGGAATCCTCAGGCAGCAGAGGGGACTTGTTCCTCAGCCCCCATCACTGCCCCCACCCCTGCCTCGGTAGGCAGCTGAGTGAGGCCCATGGACTGGGGAGGGCCGTGCTTGACGGCTCCTGTGTTGGTCCATAAGGGCCCAGCGCCCTGACCCTCCTGCCTAGGTTTCTGTCTTTTTTCTCTGTGTCTGGCCAGCTGGGGGAGGGGGTAAAGGCCGGATGAGCAGCATGGCCCAGAGCAAGAGGCACGTGTATAACCGGGTAAGTGGCTCTAATTTGGGATGGGCCCTGGGAGGGCTGCTGGAAAAGGCCTGGGTGCCTGTGGACATCATTGCTGTGGGGGCTGGGGAGATAAGCTGGAACTGAGCTGGGGGCACCCACAGACTGTTTCTAAGGAGCCTTTGAAGTCCTGATGGTGGTAGGCTGCACAGGCTTACCTTCCTAGAGTAGTGTCCTAAGGGTTACTGGCAAGGCCTGACCTCTGACTCTGATACCCAGGTTGGGGGTTCCTGAGGGGGACCAGACTATTTTGGGGACTCAGAATGGGATTGATGGCCCTTCTTTAGAGCTGCTTTGTTGTTTTTCACTTGCTTTCTCTTTCTTTCATCTGAGATTAAATCTGTACCCACTGTGGTGTCCTCCTGGTTCTGAGAGGCTTGTTGGGAGGTGTGGGGAGTCTCTGAGTTTGAGTCTGCCTTGATGTCACTGGCAGTTTCCTTTGTTATGAGATATACCTTGTAGTCCTAGATGTGAGTTGGGGTCCTGAATCCCTTGGTAGCTCTGTCCCTATCTTCCTGGATAAGGTCTTTGGGGAAGGGAGTTAGGGAGTGACAGGCTAGGAAGTATCCTGATTCTTCTTGGGTTCTGGCTGTGCTCCCTTCTGAAGCCAAGTGGTGGGTATCAAAAGGGAGCACTGTGGAATCTGCAGTACCATGGTGTCATTTCTTGCCTCATTTATCACTTTTGTTGGAAGGCACCTGGTTCATGGAGTTGCTATTGCTAAAAATGGCTTAGGTGTGATTTTCTTCTAAACCATGGGCCAATTTGGGACCTAATTTCATGTTGTGTCCTGTCATCACGGGTGTGTCAGAAGCTGAGAGCTTTCCAAGGACAGTTTCTTAGTCTATTTCTTTGCTTGCCCATCTGTGCCCATATATCCATTTGAACCACTAGGCAGAATCTAAGGACAGAATGAGGGACAAATTTGAGGTACATGATTTACTTGACCTATATTTTCTTTTCATAACAACATAGCATGGGGAAGGGATCTCCAGAGCTTGGGATAGAGAGTAGAAAACAAAATGCAGGCCATGCAGAAGGAAGTTGGATGGTTGAGTGGGTTGCAGTGAGGCATCCAGGAGTTTCATAGTGGGTATGTGGATGAGAGTGAGAGGAAGAAGTGGTGATGACCTGGGGTCCTGGAAAGAGACACAGTTATTTGCCTCTGAAAGGGAGAGATCTGAGAGAGCCATTTGAACTTCAGAAGAGATGGAAGTGGAGAAGGAAGCAGGCTTTTGTAGGGTCACCCACTCAACTCGGACTTTTGAGTCAGGGTATTATGTTATAGGGAACCTGGTCTAAACTGAGTTATTTGCTTGAGTTTAATTCCTCTGTTCAGGGGCAGTGCTCCTGAGAAAGTAGCCATGTGGTGACATTCACAGATCTATCAGTGAATTCTGATTTCATAAAATTTAAATATAAACTAAAAATTCTAGCAGATTCCAGAGGTATCTTAGACATACCACTGACATTTTCCAAAGGGAAGTTTGAGGGCTAACCTCAACCTGAGAATGGAGTTCAAAGAAAATGATTTTTTGTTTTTTGTTTTCAGTCCAGGATCTTGACTGGGGCATTTCTTATGCATGATGATGCCACCCTTGAACTGAGGCCTCTAACTTTGTATGTGTGTGCCTTTTTTTCAGACTTCCAGTGGCAGCAGGATGAGTGCAGAGGCAAGTGCCCGGCCTCTGCGGGTAGGCTCCCGTGTGGAGGTGATTGGAAAAGGCCACCGAGGCACTGTGGCCTATGTTGGAGCCACACTCTTTGCCACTGGCAAGTGGGTAGGCGTTATCCTGGATGAAGCAAAGGGCAAAAATGATGGAACTGTCCAAGGCAGGAAGTATTTCACTTGTGATGAAGGCCATGGCATCTTTGTGCGCCAATCCCAGGTACTTACCCTATCTTTTTAAATTTTATTTATTGTGTGTTTGTGTGTGTGTGTGTGTGTGCACATGCACATGCACACATGTCTGTTGCATGTGCAGCTTGTGTGTTGGTACTTGGTGTGGGCATAAGCCTGTGGTTGGGAGAGTGGGAGGTAGCAGTGGAGGGAAGATTGGGATCATCCTTAGGGAACTTGTCCTGCACTGTACCTTGCTTTGGGACTGGGGAGGGGCCCATATTACAGCCATTCTTGATCTGACTATATTGAGTCTTTTCTGTGGTTCCAGATCCAGGTATTTGAAGATGGAGCAGACACTACTTCCCCAGAGACACCTGACTCTTCTGCATCAAAATTCCTCAAAAGAGGTAACAGCCACCCACTTAAGCTACCTCCTCATATCCTGAAGTCCCAGCTCTTTTTCCTCTTAACAGGGGACCACAGTGGATACTGAAATTTTTCTGTCACTACCATATTTCCTTGATAGATCTCCCCCTACCCACCATGATGTTGTCTGGCCTAGCTCTGTGTACAAACACACACTTTGTTTCTGTTTGGTTTTTACAGAGGGAGCTGATACAGCTGCAAAGACTAGCAAACTGGTGAGTGGCTTGAGGGTGGGAGTAGACAGTTATATAGAGAAAGAGGAAGGGAGGGAGGGAGACTGAATGCTAGGCAAGTAGAAGCAATAGGTGAATTTGAACTGCAACTTTCTAGTCTCTTCAACCTCCTTGGGAAGGAATCCCTTATGGGTATGAGTTGCTACATTAAGCTAGAGTAAAGGTGATAGCAGGAAAAACGATTAGGTTCCAGAAGTAGAGTCAAATAGAATTGAGCTAGGGATGATAAGGATAGATAGGACCCTAGTAGTGTAGTGAATTTCCTACTCTTTGGTACACAGAGATGCCAAGATCTAGAGGGTTTAAGAGTAAGGTAAGGTAGAAAATAGAAGGAGAAGGAATTGTCCTATTTATAAGTAGTAGCAAGGCACCAGATCCTCTGCCACTTATTTTCAGCTATGGGTAGAGGGTCCTTCCTAGCTCCCCTCTGCCATTCTGCAGTGTTGTGGGTCCACTTACCTCTCTGCAGAGTGGAACTCTAGCTTCTCTGGACCAGGGCAATCATGTCCTGGAAGTTGAACCTTGAGGGACCCCTCTTTTCACCTAAGACTTGATGTTAACCTGAGTCCACCCACCCCTTGCCTCTGTATGTCTGATTGGTATTAATGCCTATACCCAGGATGTCTGGCCAGCTAGCACAATGTGATGTCTGTTCTCTAACTTGCCCTTTCCTACTCCTCATGCAGCGGGGACTGAAGCCTAAGAAGGTGGTGTGTTTACTGTTTGTGCTTGAGTGGGTGGCTCATGGCCCCCTCTCCTGCTGTCCTGCATGTCCTTGGGCTGCTGCATGCATGTGTGTGTAACCTTGGGGCTGTGATGACCAGAGGAAATGGCAGCCTTGGCTTCCAGAGTTCTTTTGAGTGGTACTAGGACATCAGGCTCAGCGTCTGGGCTCAAGCATACATTCACTAGGGATGATTTCTCACTGCCCCAAAGTCCTAACTAGAAATTCTGCGCATTTGACTATAAATAATAGCAGTATGAAATAGTTTATTGGCTTACAGTAGGTACTCACTTAGCCAAATTCAGGGGTGGTGGGAGGATAGGTTGGAAGAATAGGGCTGGGGAAAGTGGTTGTGCAGGGAATGGAATGTCAGAAATAGAGCACAGGAAGAGCAGTTGGAAAGACTGAGAGTCTTTATGGACCTTCCCTCCAGTGCATGCCCTGAATACCCACCCCCACTGTGCCCCATCAGTCTTTCTCTGCCTCCTCCTCCCTCTGGGGTGTGTCTAAAGCTTACCTTCACCCCTTGCAGTAGTTGATCTGTGCAACTTCTCTCCCCTCCACCAACTTTTTAAACACTTAAATTGATGCCAAGACCTCTTCCTCACACCAACCCCTGCCTTGGGCCTGTGCCCAAGCTGTGTCTGACTTGCACTTGCCTGTCTGAACTGTATATACTGTGCTGGATGTAAAATGCTGTGATTTCCTTGTCACCAGCCTGCCTCAGGCCTTTCTGATATTGCATGGAGAACTGATGGATCAAGGCAGTGGGAGGGGAAAGGAAAACATCTTTTTTACTCCTGGTGGGTTATAGGTCTTCACTTTGGAGTCTTGCCATGGTAGAGACCACATGCTGGTATTTGTTTTGCATCCTGGGTCCTCGCTCCAGATGGGAATGGGGATATAAGGAAAATAATGCTCTAAAGGGCTCTGGACCTTTAGATGGGGATACCATCTTACCTCAGTCCCCTAAATAGAGAAGGACATGAAACTGAGATCTAAGGAAGAGTTCTGGCTGTAACCTGACATGACCCTGGCAGGGACCTGAGCATTGCCAAATCCTGGGAAAATGTGGCAAAGCCTTACCTAGACTATCAGTGTTAGGCTATAGCACCTTCTTTGCTCACGGTGGGAGGTATCCGTCAATAATTGAGTGCCTATTCTGCACCCCCATCCTAACTTCCAGTCATCAGTCTCAGTGGTTCTCTCAAAGCAGATTACTCAGTCAGGGCCCCTGCTCTCACTTCATGTGAAACAGGGAACTAGATCTAAAACAAAAAAGTGTTCTAAGGGGGAAGACAGAAGAGGACATAGATGCTTTCATAAAATAACTAATCCTTTCTGGAAAGCCCTTCAGACAAAGGCTTTAACCTGTCTACAACCAGGGGACCACTGAAAAGAAGCTCAACACTGTTATTGGAGTTGCTACTTCCCCCATGGGATGTCACCTAGAGTTATTTAATCACTTGATGTGCTCCTCAGAGCTTATGACCAGTTCTGGGTGTGTGTTCCTGGGAAACAAGGGTATTGCCAGTGTGTATAAGAGAAGTGGACTTGATGGGGTTGTCAGGGGAGCAGAGTGCAGTTATGAGAGAGACTCATGGAGAAGGGAGACCCTATGTCCCTGCCCACTGATGCCCTGGCTCCATAAAGTGCCTTTGGTGGGATAGCCTCTGGCCCAGTGTTTTGGAGTAAGTTCTCGGGTGGGAGAGGGAGGGAACGGCAGAGCCAGAACCTGTTCTTTGGGCAAAGAAGCAAGGCAGGCTCTGCGCAGGACTATGTCCAGTCATGAGGAGGAGGAGGAGCCAACAGGGCCCTGGGTGGTTGCTAGGTGACGGTGGAAAAAGTGGCTCCACCCCCATGGAGCAGAGGAGGGTGGGTGCATGACGTCAGGTGGAGCTGGTGCTGCGGCCACTGAGGCTGCCATCAGCCTAAGCTGGCAAACTGGGCCAGGCACTGCTCTGGCGCCTGCTGGAGCCTGGTTGTCCTACTGCGCACCTTCAGAGGCCTCTGTGTCCCAGCAGCAGCGTTTGGTGGCTAGGAAGCTGCCGGCTGGGGAAGCTAAGGCTGCATTGTTGGGATTTGATGCACTAATCTCCTGTCTCCGCCGCCTTTCCCTCTGTTCGGTCTCTTTCCCTCCCTCCCTCCCTCCCTCCCTTCGTGTGTCCTTCCTCCCTGTGTTTGTCTATCCTCCTCTGTCCCTCCTTCTCTTTCCTCTCCTTGCTTTCTTTGGTTTTCTGCAATGATGAGACAGGCACCGACAGCCCGAAAGGTACTCTTGTTTGCTCTGGTCCTGCTACCGGGTTGCCAGGGTGATGGTGGCAGCAGGCAGCTGGGGTGGGGGTGGGGGCTGATTGACTTCATCTGTCTACCTGGTTGGGGGAGGAGGGTGAAGAAGAGGGAGGCAGGGTGAGGTGTGTGTCACCACCAGGCCCCACCCCTGGGCATTTGATTCTTGCCCTGCTTGCTTTTGGCACAGATAGTCTGTGTTCCAGGCCTTCTACCCAGTGGCCTCCCAGGCTTGGGCTTCAGGCAGCCTCTACTACAAACAGGCGTTGGGAGGGTTTCTTGTGGTATAAGCCAGAGAAGCAGGCCCAGGTGTCCTGGTGTCTTAGCAGGCCTACCTACCTTACTCAACCTTTGCTAGAATGACTTTTGGTTATTCTCCCAGTATCTCCTCCCCTAGGGTTTGTTTCAGGGGGCTTTACCAGGGTAGAATGGGGACCTAGAATAGTTTTTGACCCAAAGCTTTGGAAGCTTAGTCCAGGGTAGGAGGGTGGGGATTGGTCTCCTTGGGCTTAGTCTCTTGGAAACAAGACCCAAGCCAAATTTTATCTGCCACAGCAGTGAGACACTGAGCAGCAAGAACATCCATTGGTGTTAAAGGGTTTCTGAATTTGGTTTAGGACAGTAGTTTCTCTGTGCTGCCGCCTACCCCCACCTCTCTCTGTGCAGCTGGGTGGGGTTACTTTGCTGAGCTCTGGGCTTCTGCTAATGCAATATTCATAGTCCTGACACCTGAGCCCTCTGCCTTAGGGATGGGGACTGCTGCAGGATCTGGTCCTGGGGAGAGGGGGGAGGGAGGACAGCAACATTGTTCTGCCTTAGAGAGCTGATCCCTTACTTTTGAGCTTATATCACTCTTGTCATGGTGTGTGTATGGCAGAATGTGGGGGTTCCTAGGGAGTCCTCTGTGGAGTCTAGCAGTTGAAGAAAGAGGCTGACCTGGGAAAGTCCTTGCAGTGGTGTTTGGGCGGGGCTTCTGGCTCTGAGCTGGAGTGGGAGAGATTGTTCACAGAAGGACTGGTCTCTGGAGACCTCACCAGCTGCTGCCTTTGGTCTCCTGTGGCTCAGCCTAGGACACAGGGACCTCTGGGATTTTCAGGGTGTCTGAAGGGGTGAGGCCTGCAAGGGTTGGCAAAAGTGGGAGCAGGAACCAAGAGGAAAAGGAATTTGGGGTTTCTGGAATTTCTGTGATTCTCTGCAGGGAGAAGGGGATGGGTGAAGGGGGGTGGTGGCTAACTGTAGCCCCATTCCTCTTACTTCTTCTGCTCTCATTGCTGTCCCTTTGCTGTCTGTCTTTCTGCCATTATCCTTTCTTTCCTGACTACCTCTCTGGCTCCTGTTGCCTATCCAGACCACAACTCGGCGGCCCAAGGTGAGAACAAACAGGCCTCCATGCAAGCCACTGCTGAGTATGCACAAATGTTTGAGGCATGTGCATGTTTGTGGGCATGTGTACTAGCAAGTGAAAGTTGATCACAGTTTATCATGGGTTCTCTTTGAGGGGGAAGAAGGCCCTGGGGTTGGTGACAGGCCTCTCCTGGGAAAATGACTTCCAAATCTTAGAAGGTCCTCTGAGCTAGGAAATTGAGTAAAATAGAGAAATGAGGGAGTTGTGGTTAATCAGGACAGGCTTTCTTTAACAAGGTGATTTTGATTAGTTTTGAGGGAAGAGATTAGAAGAGAAGTGAAGAATTGGCAGTATAACATGTCGGAGGAAGGAGGTATATCTGTGAAAGCCTTTGACTTGGGGGGTGTCCATGGTAGCATGTGGTTTCTGAGTGTCAGCCCACTAAGGGGAAGTTTGGGGAGAGCACTGGGAAGGCTTGTCTGTTCCTGGGCGTGGGGCTTCATGATGGCTCCTGGGTTTTCTGTCCCACAAGGACCTGGGTAATTACTACCTGATTAGAACCCCTTTGTCTTAGGGGATTAAAGAAGGGTTGGTTATATGTACCTTGTTTCAAGGAGGAGCCAAGGCTGTAATTTTCTGTTTGGTTCTTTTACTTGTGGGAGTCCCTGACATAGACCAAGGGAGGACAATTTAGCTTGACTTCTAAAGAGTAGGGAGGGCCTAAGAAGGGTGGAGAGTCTGGAACCCCCACTTTTAGCCCAGTCCTCTCTGGAAACATGAATATCAAGAAGAAACACTAATCTGTTCTTTCTCTCTGGGATGACATTGAGGCACTTTTTTTCCCCTTGGGGGAGTTGGGCACAGACCCAGAGCAAGGATGGGACTGGGAGTATTAAGAAATTGCTACAGTGATCACAAGTGGGTCACAGAGGAGAACTGTAGGGAGTAAAAGATTCTGCTATAAAGGGTAGTGCCAGAGTTGGGAGGAATGTGGGATCAGTGCCAAAGGAGGAACCTTATAATCTCATGTTTTCCCCCATCCTTTCCTCCCTCCTTCCTCCCCCTGTCCTTTGTCAATGTTGCTTTGACTATGTCATTTTCCCTCTCTCCTTCACTGTGTCTCTGTTCTCATTGTGCTTTCATACTCTTTCTCTTTTCCCTTCTTTGTCTTCAACCCTTGCCATATTCTTATGTCCTGTGTCTTTCCCTTTCACCACCCCCATCCTCCGTTCTCTTTCCGGTTTGCCCCTGTTCTGAATAGCCCACTCGCCCTGCGAGTACTGGGGTGACTGGGGCCAGTAGCTCTTTGGGCCCCTCTGGCTCAGCATCAGCAGGTGAGCTGAGCAGCAGTGAGCCCAGCACCCCGGCTCAGACTCCGCTGGCAGCACCCATCATCCCCACACCAGCCCTCACCTCTCCTGGAGCAGCTCCCCCACTTCCTTCCCCATCCAAGGTAAGGACAAGCACTGGGGCAAAGGAGAATCAAGATACCAAGGGGTCTGTGATTCCTGGCTGGGTCTTAGAAATTTCCTAGGGTTGGGGAAGACCTAGAGCTTGGATCAGAAAAAGTGGGAACATAGTGTATGGGTATCTTGCTGCTGCCAAAAAGCTACCTTTTCTTTTCTTGCCTTTCTTTTCTTTTTTCTTTCTTTCTTTTCTTTTTTTCTTTGGCAGGAGGGATTTGAACCCAGGGCCTTGTGCACACAAGGCAAGTGCCCTACCACAGAAATATATCCCCAGTACTCCTGCCCTTCCTTCACACTTTTCTGGTACATACAGTGCCATGTTTCATTGGAAACACAGTTTTCCAATGTTTGTATGGTACTTGCTTTTGACTCTGGGGTTAGGGTGATGTTTGCACATATTCTTATCTTCTCTATTCCAGCTCAGTCTCAGGGGAGGCAGTGTGGGCTGTGCATAGGTGGCAAGACCTTTTCTTGGCAGGAGGAAGAGGGATTGAGGGCCCAGGTACGGGACCTGGAGGAGAAACTGGAGACCCTGAGGCTAAAACGGGCAGAAGACAAGGCAAAGCTGAAAGAACTGGAGAAACATAAGATCCAGCTGGAGCAGGTGCAGGAATGGAAGAGCAAAATGCAGGAGCAGCAGGCAGACTTGCAGCGTCGCCTCAAGGAGGCGCGGAAGGTGGGACTCAGGATGGAGGGGATGGCTGGGGAGGTTGAGGGACCCAAGGAGTTGAATTAGAAATGGGACTGGAACTAGAACCTGGTGTATATTGTGAGAATAGGCAGCATAGGACATCTCTTTGCTCCTGCCCCCCACCCCCAACCCTTTTCCCCTTCTCAGGAAGCCAAGGAGGCACTGGAAGCAAAGGAACGCTACATGGAGGAGATGGCCGACACTGCTGATGCCATCGAGATGGCCACTCTGGACAAGGAAATGGCTGAAGAACGGGCTGAGTCTCTGCAGCAGGAGGTCGAAGCACTGAAAGAGCGTGTGGATGAGCTCACCACCGACTTGGAGATACTGAAGGCTGAGATTGAAGAGAAAGGTAAGGTGCCAGGAGCTGTGGGGCCCAAGTGGTGGGGTGAGACCAAGTCTGAACATGTTAATGGTCTTCCCCAGGCTCAGATGGGGCTGCATCCAGTTACCAGCTCAAACAGCTTGAGGAACAAAATGCCCGCCTAAAGGATGCCCTGGTGAGGTAGGCTCCTCACTGCTTGGCCTTCACTCTCCTGCCTTTGGATATGTTAAAGTACCTGTTGCAGGTCACTCTGACACATGTTCTCCTCTCTCTCCCACAGGATGCGGGATCTTTCTTCCTCAGAGAAGCAGGAACATGTGAAGCTCCAGAAGCTCATGGAAAAGAAAAACCAAGAGCTAGAGATTGTGAGGCAACAGCGAGAGCGCCTGCAGGAGGAACTGAGCCAGGCAGAGAGCACCATTGATGAACTCAAGGAGCAGGTCTGTGAAACCCAGCCCTTGCCCGGAATTCCTGTTCTGTTGCCCCTTCCCCTTTCTAGTCATCTTCCAACAGCAGTTTTCCTGGTCCCTTCCCCATAACACAGGTGGATGCTGCTCTAGGTGCTGAGGAGATGGTGGAGATGCTGACTGACCGGAACTTGAATCTGGAAGAGAAAGTGCGGGAGTTGAGGGAGACTGTGGGGGACTTGGTAAGAGAAGGGCAGACTCCTGACCCTGATGGATGGTATTTGTAAGGAAACTGCCGAAAGAGAGATTGACACATGACCCCTGACCTTTGAACAGTGTGTGTGGTAAAAGGACCTGTCCTGGCCCTTCTACCCTAACCCTGCCTTTGCTTTCCCCCACCTACCTGTTGTATTCCAGGAAGCCATGAATGAGATGAATGATGAGCTCCAGGAGAATGCACGAGAGACAGAACTAGAGCTGCGGGAGCAGCTGGACATGGCTGGTGCCCGGGTACGTGAGGCCCAGAAGCGTGTAGAGGCAGCCCAGGAAACCGTTGCAGACTACCAACAAACCATCAAAAAATATCGCCAGCTGACTGCCCACCTACAGGTGCCTGCCCAACCCCTGTTCTCTGATCATACTATCTCTACCCACCATCACCCTAGGGTTATCTTGACCCAGCTGCCCCTCACTATCTCTGCTCTTAGGATGTAAATCGGGAACTAACAAACCAACAGGAAGCTTCTGTGGAGAGACAGCAGCAGCCACCTCCAGAGACTTTTGACTTCAAAATCAAGTTTGCTGAGACTAAAGCCCATGCCAAGGTCAGGAAAGTGGGTGGCTTGAGAGTCGGGTGTTAGGAAGCCCAGACTGGGTATGACTGTGAGCTAGCCTGGTATGGGCTCTGGGCTTCAGATTCCTGGGCTAGGGAGTTCTTTGTGTGGTTGTTTGGTAGACTACTGGCTTGGGCTTAACTTAAAAGCAAGGGATCTGGTGAGCAAGGCATAGTGATTTTTTGGACTCTAAATGAGAGCCCAACTCCCTGTCTACTTCACAGGCAATTGAAATGGAGTTGAGACAGATGGAGGTTGCCCAGGCCAACCGGCACATGTCTCTGCTGACAGCCTTCATGCCTGACAGCTTCCTTCGGCCAGGTGGGGACCATGACTGTGTCCTGGTGCTGCTACTCATGCCTCGTCTCATTTGTAAGGTATGGCCAGTTAGTCATATGTACAGTAAAAATCTGTTGGACTTACTGAGAGCCAAGCATTGAGGATGCCAAGTTAAGGCAGGAAAAATATAGTAGAGAAACATAGTCAACAAAGTCACAGATGAACATATACTGTTGGCCTCCTTATCTTTGGATTCTGAATTGGTGAATTCAAACAACTACAGATCAAAAATATTTTTGGAAAAGATTGCATCTGTACTGTACATGTACAGACTTTTTTTTCCTTCTCATTATTCCGTAAACAATACAATATAAAAACTACATAGTATTTACATTGCATTAGGTGTTGTAAGTAATCTAGAGGTGATTTGAAGTGTATAGGAAGATGCACATAGATTATATGCAAATACTGTCCCATTTCCTATGAGGGTCTTGAACGTCCATGATTATTATATTTATGGGGAGTTCTAAAATCAATCCCCTATAGATACAAAGGATGGATATATTACAGATTTTGTATTAGGAAGGAGAGGTAGGGTGTTCGAGAGAACACAGTTGAGGATCTGGTGTAGATGAAGCTGGTTGTGAGGGGTAATAACATTTGAACTGAAAGCCATAAGGTGGCTAAGAGTTAGCTAGGGGGATAACGGGCAGATAGCATTCTAGGTGGAGAGAGATCAGGAGCAGCAGCTTTAAGTCAGGGAAGCCTTGGTTTTTGTGTTCCCACTGTTCGTTCATTCTTATATCCTAAAATTCTCACAAGCACCAGTATTCCCATCATTTCCCTTTCCCCAGGTGAGACTTCCTGCCTATTTAAGAACTATGTCTGCTCTCTCTCCTGTGTGTGTCCATGCGCCCCATACAGTTGTAAGCTGTATCCTGTATTCCTGAGTCTATATTTTCCATCCCCTGCTCTGAGTTTCAGGTTCTTGGTCTTCTTCCCATAGGCAGAGCTGATCCGGAAGCAGGCCCAGGAGAAGTTTGAACTAAGTGAGAATTGTTCAGAGCGGCCTGGGCTTCGAGGAGCTGCAGGCGAGCAACTCAGCTTTGCTGCTGGGCTCGTGTATTCTCTGAGTCTGCTGCAGGCTACACTACACCGCTATGAGCAGTAAGTGACTCCTGATCCCTACTGCAGGACCATGGATCTAGGAATGATTGGAACTGAGATTGCCTGGAAGACTTTGACCTCATAGAGCTCTTCTCTGGTCTCTAGTGCCCTCTCTCAGTGCAACGTGGACGTATATAAGAAGGTGGGCAGCCTCTATCCTGAGATGAGTGCCCATGAGCGCTCCCTAGATTTCCTCATTGAACTGCTGCACAAGGATCAGCTGGATGAAACTGTCAATGTGGAGCCTCTCACAAAGGCCATCAAGTACTACCAGGTCTGCAGGAAATATGCAGGCTTGGGCAGGATGGGAGGGAAGCTTTCTCCTGATGGGAACCCTTGCCAGTGTATTGAGGGTCGTATGTCCCAGGCTGGCTGCTTGGAGCTTGATTTGCTCTGAGTTCAACTTGTCTTATGATGCCGCTGCCTGAGGTTTTGGATTCTCTTACCTCTCAAGACTCCCATAATGATCAAGGCTCAAATTATAGTTTGGGAAGAACTTCCCCCATTTCTACATGTTTAAAGACTATCTCTGTCATCTTTCCTCAGCACCTGTACAGTATCCATCTTGCTGAACAGCCTGAGGACAGTACCATGCAACTGGCTGACCACATTAAGGTGAAGTGTCTGGACCAGTGGTTGAGCCTTCTGTAGGGATCAGAAGTGGAGGATCAGATCAACAGATCAGACCCTAAGTGTTGTCACATAAGACAAGGTCACTAAAACCAGATCAGGGAAGACAGAGGACCCACTTATGTATGGGGCAGTAGAGGGTGGAGATTTCTTAGAGATGATGATGGGGCAGAGGATTCCTGTTAAAGCTGATAACCACCCGCTTCTCTTCTCACAGTTTACCCAGAGTGCCCTGGACTGCATGAGTGTGGAGGTGGGGCGACTGCGTGCCTTCTTGCAGGTGAGGGTGCATCTAGAGCTGTGTGAGTTCTTGTTCTTAGTTCCTACCACCTCACCTCCAGCCCTAATGCTTACCCGGTTTTCCATCTGTTTCCCATGTAGGGTGGGCAGGAGGCTACAGATATTGCCCTTTTGCTCCGGGATCTGGAAACATCATGCAGTGATATCCGTCAATTCTGCAAGAAGATCCGAAGGCGTATGCCAGGAACGGATGCTCCTGGGATCCCAGCAGCACTGGCCTTTGGACCACAGGTTTAGGGCTGCAAGTGGGAAAGGGAAAGATGTTGAATAAATCCAGGAGGGCCTACCATGTTAAAAGATTAATCTGGTCAGGGCACAAAACTGAGGTAGCTAGAAACTGTGATGCTGGACTCAGAGTGGGCTCTTGACTCTCGCTTTTCACACAGGTATCTGACATACTCCTAGACTGCAGGAAACATTTGACATGGGTGGTGGCTGTACTACAGGAAGTGGCAGCTGCTGCTGCCCAACTCATTGCCCCACTGGCAGAAAATGAGGGACTGCCTGTGGCTGCACTGGAGGAGCTGGCTTTCAAAGCAAGCGAGCAGGTTGGCCTGGATGGCTGGGCAGGAAGGGATGGGGAGTTAGTGGCCAGTGTGGGGCTTTCATTCCTGCCTTTGGCTCCTGCAGATCTATGGGAGCCCCTCCAGCAGCCCCTATGAGTGTCTGCGCCAGTCCTGTAACATCCTCATCAGCACCATGAACAAGCTGGCCACAGCCATGCAGGAGGGGGAGTATGATGCAGAGAGGCCCCCCAGCAAGGTGAGTGGAGGTTTCTTTGGAGGAGCTCCAGTACAGAGGAGCACAATTTGCAGAGCTGCAGCTGGTTGTGGGAGAGCAGGGAGGCAAGAGGAAGGCATCTGAGTATCCTCCCTAGAAGGCACTCCGAAAGGAGCATACTAGCGCTTTCCTCTCAGTGATCTACCCTCTGACCCACCCAATCCGTTAGCCTCCTCCAGTTGAGCTGCGGGCTGCAGCCCTTCGTGCAGAGATCACAGATGCTGAAGGCCTGGGTTTGAAACTTGAAGATCGAGAGACAGTTATCAAGGAATTGAAGAAATCACTCAAGATAAAGGTAAGGGTAGAGTATGCTCAGATTTTGGGACTGGGAAGTATGGTGGTCCTCAAGGCAACTGCAAATATTGGGATTGAGATCAGGACTAAGAAGGCTTGGGGTGATGGGGAGAAAAGGGGACTTGTGATCAAGACTCCATCAGGAAGCTTTCTATCTCATGATCTGGTTCCCAGGGCCATGGGGAGATGTTAGGGAACTAGAATCTCTGCTTTTCCAGGGAGAAGAACTGAGTGAGGCCAATGTGCGGCTGAGTCTCCTGGAGAAGAAGTTGGACAGTGCTGCCAAGGATGCGGATGAGCGCATTGAAAAAGTCCAGACTCGGCTGGAGGAGACCCAGGCACTGCTACGGAAGAAGGAGAAGTCAGGCACCTTCCCTGGGGCCCTGGCCCTTCTTCCTGCTTGAGGCTCTGTCCCTAACCCTTTCTCCTTCCTCTCCTAATGAGACTTTACCCATTTCCCTTCTCCATTCCATCTCCATTGTGTCACCCCAACCTAAGCCTGTGCTTCCCTGTCCCTGGCTTCTCACTAGCAGAGCTACCCCCCAGGACTTTTCAAGACTGAAAAATCATGTGGGGCCACAGGGAAGGGACACTACCCAAGTCCAGATTCTCTTTCACAGAGAGTTTGAGGAAACGATGGACGCACTCCAGGCTGACATCGACCAGCTGGAGGCAGAGAAGGCAGAGCTAAAGCAGCGGCTGAATAGCCAGTCTAAGCGCACAATTGAGGGGCTCCGAGGGCCCCCTTCCTCAGGCATTGCTACCCTGGTCTCTGGTATTGCTGGTGGTGAGTATAGTGGGGTAGGCAGAAATGACCCAGAAGAGACTAACTGTCCTGTCTCCTGTCCTTGGCCTCTATTTGACACATGCCCCCTTTCTCCTTAATGTTTGTCCAGGGATGTACTTGCCCAGTTCAACCAAGTTTTTACTTTCCCTAAAGATATCTGCAGAATATCTCTGACTAAAGTAGGACATTGCAAAGTGACATTCAGAATGATAAAAACAGTTGACTCTAGTAGCTGTCCCTTTTGGATCTACTTTTTGGCCTTTCTGCCCTAACCCTATATCCCAGAGGCTTTGCTTCCTCCCAGGGAATCCACCCTTGCCTGATGCCTGCTTTTTATTCTCTCTGCTTGAGCACTGTGTTTCCTCACTGAGCTCACGTAGCTTCATCTTATGTGCTTGCATCTTCCATTGTGTAATTCTCTCAAGTTTGCTTCTACTTGTGTTCTGACTTTCATCTACCCACTCCCCTACCTGGAGTTTTTCTGGCTTCCAGGCCCCGTCTTCTCTGTTTCCTGGGTAAGGAAGTGACTGCTGCCATCTTGGTTGTCATCTAACTTATTGTTAGTTTTCATTCCCCTTTAGTTTCTTACCATTTTCACTCCAGAGGACAATTTTTCGTGCCTTGGAATTAAACCATCAGGACTTCTAGACTTTTCCTGTTCTATGTCTCATCAGCTGACCTCACCTACGGTCTTGTTTTTATCAAAATTCCTGTCACTGATGCCTCATGATTTTGGGAAGTGACCAGATACCTTTGTAACATTAGACTCCTGTAGTACAGATAGTTCCATGTTCTTTGTGGGGAGTCTTCAGAATTACCATCTTGTATTATTTTGGCATAGGCTCTTTAAGCAAACATTGGTTCAGAATTAGTGAAATTTCCGAACAAAAAAGCAGAATTTTTGCCTCAGCAATGGGGAAATATGAGGCTAAAGGGAATATACTCACAACCTTAATCTGAGCGTTGCTGCTGGAGAGCACTAAGGGTACACACCGTCCGGGTCTCTAGAGCACGCCCCATGCTATTTTTGGAGATGAATTATGGAGCAGGGAGGTAAGAACAGTCTCATTTCCCAAGTGCTTCTTCCCGCACACTCACTTTTCCATTCTTCTCACACATTGCACCCTCTCTGATGTCCTCATGCTCCTTGTTTCTCTGTCACACATATCTACTCTTACTCCAAGCAGAGGGGCAGGGTCTTGTAAAGAAGGTAAGGTAATCAGAAAAAGGGTTTTCCTGCAGGTCATGTCCAGGATTCCTCTGGTATGTCCTCCAAGCCCCAAATTGTCTAATTCCTCTCTCCTCTTTTCCTGCTCCCTCATGGGCTATCCTGAAAACAGAAGAACAGCAGCGAGGTAGAAACCTACTGTGGCTGGGGCTTCCAGGGCTGGTGGGAGTTGGGGCTGGTGGAGAAGGGTGAGGCTTCCCCTTGTGGAATAGCCAGGCTAGAGGTGGTAAGGAATGAAGAAAGGGGAAGAGCAAGGATGGGCCCAATTTTCAACCCTTTCTACCTAATGCTAAGGACATTTGTTATGGTATCCACAGGGGGCATTTCTGGGCAGGCTCCAGGGTCCTTGCCAGGCCCGGGGCTGGTGAAGGACTCACCACTACTGCTTCAGCAGATCTCTGCCATGAGACTGCACATTTCTCAACTTCAGCATGAGAACAGCATCCTCAAGGTGAGAAACACAGGACTATGGTGGAGAGTGGAGCATACCCTCCCTTTGATGATAGATGGTAGAGGCCTTCTAGTGCCTCTCAACACTGCCACTACTTTTGCCCCCACAGGGAGCACAGATGAAGGCATCCTTGGCAGCCCTGCCCCCTCTGCATGTTGCAAAGATTTCCCTCCTACCCCATGAGGGCCCTGGCAGTGAAATAGCAGCTGGTGCACTGTACCGTAAGATCAGCCAGCTGCTGGAGACATTAAATCAGCTGAGCACGTGCACTCAAGTAGTAGATATCACTCGCACCAATCCTGGTATGTACCATTGACTCCTGAGATGAACATCATGCCTGACCCTTGCCCCCAGGGATTTAACCTCAGCCTGGGCAGTATCTGAATGGCAGAGGCTCATCCCAGCTGTGACCCTTGGCTTCAGTGTTCAGTTTTCCTGATTCACCCATTTTAAGTACCTGTACCATGAAAGGGTCCAGTACCTACACTTCCTGAACCTTAATCCAGACCAGTTGCCTATCTGAGCTGGGGTGGGCTTAACCAGCTTTCCCTTCTTACAGCTGCCAAGAGCCCATCAGCCCAGCTTCTGGAGCAAGTGGCTCAGCTCAAGTCCCTGAGTGACACCATTGAGAAACTCAAGGTCAGCTTAGATCCTGCCCTTTCCTACCTATGGAACTCATTTCAGAGCTTTCATTGGTGGAGCCAGGTGCTTCTGGAGTTCCTCTGGGCCCAGCCTTGCATTAGATGGCATGTTGGGAAGAACATGAAAGGGAAGACAGAATGCTTGCCTTGTAAACTGTCAGAAGATAAATTTTTATCAACAGAATGCATGAGCTAGGATCATCTTCAGGGTGTGTGGTTCAGTCTGCAGTTTTTGTCAGAGCTGAGATTGCTGTAGGTAGAATGGTTGGGCATGGCTTCTCAGAGGCTGTGGAAACTGAATTGGGCCTTAAAAGATGAGGATCTATAAGGGAGGGATGTTGGAGTGAGGATGGGGTTGGAGGTGAGAGCGGAAGTATTGTGATAAAGAGATGTGGGCTTCTGCTCCCCTGGTATTGGTGTCTCTGAAACTGGGAAGTCTTATGTTAGCCTGTGGAGGATCCCTTAAATAAACCCTGTCTTCCCTTCCCCAGGATGAAGTCCTCAAGGAGACAGTATCTCAGCGCCCTGGAGCCACAGTCCCCACTGACTTTGCCACCTTCCCTTCAACAGCTTTCCTCAGGGTAAGGGAAGTATGGGATGGAGGATAGCATAGTGTGGAGGGCTCAGGTAGATCTTACCCTCCCCCAAGAATTTGAAGAGAGCTGGAATCTTGGGTCCAACAACTGCATACCTTGTTTTATCTGACAAGCCCAAATCTTACTTGTAAGTAACAAAAATGCTTGCAGTGCTTCCAAAAAGTCTAATATATTAGCATGCAGATATCACCTCCCTATTGTCAGACTATGTACCTCCATTCTAATTTGAAAAATTTGGTCATCATGACCTAAAAATTCAAGGCTTCAGTCTCCTAAGGGTTGTCTTGGTGTCAATACTTAGGGACCCCCTCAAGGATCCACAGTTCAAGTGAACCCCTGACTTGTCATTGTGTTCCTCTCACCAAGGCTAAGGAAGAACAGCAAGATGATACAGTCTACATGGGCAAAGTGACCTTCTCATGTGCACCTGGCCTTGGACAGCAACACCGGCTGGTGCTGACCCAGGAGCAGCTGCACCAGCTTCACAGTCGCCTCATCTCCTAAACACTCCTTCCCTTGCCCCCCTCAACCATCAACCCTCCTGGTGCCACTCTGCCCAATGCACAGCCACCTCAGCCAACCCCCAGGTAGAACCATGTGGGTTAAGCTCTTCCTGCCCTCTTCAGCTTTGCTCCCATCCTGTCAGCGCCCTGCTCTTGCCCCTTAACCTGGGTTTACCCATTCCCATCCTTGGCCTCTTCCATAATTTGCTGTTTAGCTGCTCCCTCTTTCCTGAGGGGCCTCAGGGCATGTGGGGGGTAGGCTGAGACCCCACCACCAAAGGTTGAGTGAGGTCCCCCTGATTGAGGACTTCACCCCTTGATTAAAGCAACTTCTGCTTCATTGTTTTCTGTGTGGTGTTGAGAGTGGGACTTGGGCTATTTGGCTCAAAGCAGGAGTGGAGGAGAAGGGATGCTGAAGAAGCTTTGACTGTCAGATTTGAGGGCTCCTCTCTGGTGATCAGTAGAATGCTGTATCCCTCAAATGCATGTGCAGTAAGTTACTTTGAGAAAGGTGGAAGGAGCTAGACTTAGGGCTCGGCACTTAAGTTCATTTAGAGTTTTTAAAATTGGGAATATGTAACTCTGCCAGTTCTGCTGTGCTTCCTGGAGCTTCTGCTGCTCTTCAGTCCAATTTCTGGACTGGAATAATGATGTGATCACTGCTCCAAAACTTTCTCATAGGGAACATTTATTTACTAAACAAGGGGCAACTAAAACAACAGACTAGTGAGAAAGGATGGAAGTACAAAAGGTACTCCCAAACGCTACTACAAATTAGTATCAGTTGGGAAGCTGCTTTTAAATTATTACATATTTCTGGGTCTTGACCCAGACCTGCTAAAATACCTCAATGGTTGGGACCCATTGGGCCTGTGAGCAGCACTCTAGTATTTTAGAGTTTAGCCCAGTTTAGTTTAGTTGACTGACTGCTCGATACTCTTTTGATTGCCCATGTAGAAAAAGAAATCCAGCCCAAGCTCCCAAAAAAAGATAGAGAAAGAGACCTTTGCTTCTTTGGAGCAGTGCAGCTGAGTCAGGCTCTCCACTGTGCTGCTCCTCTTGAGGGCACAGGGCTGATAGGAGGATGGGGCCTTCACAATGGCAGCTCAGGAGCATATTCTCAAATAGAGCACATGGGAAAGTTAGTGGTCATGGCATTTGAATACCTGTCCTGTGCCTGTAGCCCTTCTTAATCGGGGTTCTGAGAGAAAACTATTTTTGTGACTCATCCTCAGTACTCTCAAGTATGATTCATCACTAGTGCCATTCAAGATGCATAACATTTAAATTTACTGCATAAAAGGGATGCCTTAGGATATTTGGGCTTAATTCCCACAGAGCTGATTGACAGGGGTTCTTGGATCTTGGTATGAGATAGTCTTCTCCTTGCGTTTCCGAATTTGGCTTCTCTGGTGCTAAGGAAATTGCAGACCACACTGTCCTTTTCCTGAGATTGGATTGCATTCCTGTCCTTTCTACCCAAACTGGTGGACTGGCTGCTGGTTGGTGGTTTAAGACACCAAGAGCCAAAGGGCAACTTCTGGTGGCACCTTGAGAACAGGACTTTTTCCTCTATCCTTTCCCATTGGTGGTAGTTTCTCACCATTGTAACTACTACTCTCCTGAGTCCCAGACTCATGCACTGAGTTGTCTGAATGCTGGCTACCTCCCTAGGAGTACCCCACAAGTATCTGTCTCAAAGTCAACATGTCCAAAACTGAAATCCTCTGTCCTGGATGTGACAAGCCACAAACTTCTTTGTTTACTCTCTTTAGTTAATTTCATATCCCAGCCCTGTTGAGTTTTTCCTTCATTACTGTCTCAAGTCTGTCCACCTTTTTCCCATTGCTTCTAACTCTAATTGCTTTGGGTAACCCAATTTCCATTGCCTCTCTTCAGCTGGTTCCCCACACCAATGCCAATAGGGCCTTTTCAAAATGCAAACTGGCTCATGTCATTCGATTTTAAATCCTGAAATGATCCCTTCAACTAGATTTAAAACTTAAATCCTGATACTCTCACTGCATGTCCCACATGGGTGAGGAAAAGGGTTCCTGTCAGAGGGATGGGCTGGCTGTGAACTAATCACTAAGAAATTTATTTATCAAGAAAGACAGGAGACAATGATCTTTTGAACCAGGGGCATAATAAACTGAGCTGTCCATAGGGACTGGCTCTAACAAATTTAAAGTTTAAACTCACTAGAATGGCATACAAGGCTATCAGTGATTTGGGTCCTGCCTGCCCTGTCATGAGGCTATTTCTCCACATGTACCTGGTGGCTTTAGCAAAACCCTACAGTTTCTTTGCCACTCTACCCTCTCAGGCCTCTTGTGAAATGAGAGGAGAATGCCATATACTTCTCTCCTTTCAACCCCTACCTGCCAGGTCCCATTCCTTAGTTGAAGTCTCGTTCATTTTTTGAGATCACTGTAGTGTCGCAACCTTAGGAAATCTCCAATCCCTGTGGATTGTTAGGTGTCCCCTTCTAAGGCAGCAAATAAACTAAAGCTTTATTCTAGGTATGCTTGGGCTCAGTTGTTTTATGGCCTGGTAAGATTTTGTTTGTTTGTTTTTGTTTTTAAATGGTTAAAATGGTAAATTTTATTTACATATATTTTATCAAGCTGTTGTTTGGATTAGAGCCCCAAAGGTCCGTGCCTTAAATCCTGTGTTCTCAGGATAGTGCTTTGGGAGCTGGTGAAACCTTTAGGAGGTAGGTTTTAATCCGATCTGTTTTCTTATTTGCAGAGTGGGAGAGGGGTTATTGTGAAGGCTAAACGAGTAATGCATGCAAGCATCAAGCACTGTGCTTGGTACACTGTAGGCTTACTCGCCTTCAGTACCTGCTTCTACTATACTGCTTTATATCTGTAAGCATCTGTTTCTATTTTAATTGTTAGGTAACTCCTCTCACTTCCCTGTCAGACAGATTAAAAATTGTTATAGAGTGTCTTCTATCTCTGCATCCCCCAAAACTCAGGAGAAGGGCATATGTTGGAGGAGAATAGTGAGTTTTATTGTGGACATGAGTTTAAGGTGCCTGTGAGAATGGTCAAGTGTAGATGTCCATTTGACAGTTGAATCCATCTGGGTGGAGCTCAGCAGAGAAGTCCAAACTGTAAAAAAAAAAGTTTGGAGAACCATTTGGGAGCATGTCAGTGGTGGTTGAAGAAATAGTTTGGATGTGTTCACTGCTATAATTCAGGTTACTTAGAAAACTGAACTGGAGTCATGTGGTGGCACATGCCTGTAATCCTAGCAGCTTGGTAGGCTGAGGCAGGAGGATCACAAGTTGAAAGCCAGCCTTAGCAACTTAGTGAGGCCCTAAGCAGCTTAGCGAGACCCTGTCTCAAAATAAAAAAATAAAATGAAAAGAACTGGGAATGGGGCTCAGTGATTAAGCACTCCTGGGTTAAAACCTGGTACCAAAAAAAGAAAAAGAGAAAACCGAACAGGAGGGAAAGTTTAAATGCCAGTGCTTTATTGGTACCTGCAATCAAAGAGCAGTGAGAGTGAAAGGAAAGGAGGAGGAAAAAAAAAATCAGTTTGTAGTGAGGTGACCACTGCTTCACAAAGACATAGCTGGTCACTTGCCCATGTGAGATGTCTCTGGATGGACTGTACATAAACCCTGTGCCTGGGGTTGATGGAGGACAGAGAGGAAGTTGCCTACTCTCCTTGCCTGTCCTTCAGTACTTTAACTTTGCCCTGGAGGGCGTCAGCTCCCTCTCATTTGCCAGGATTGTGCACAATATGTCATTTCACCCAAGACCTGAAGGGCTGAGGGGAACAGAATGTGGGCAAGAACCTGCAGGAGTTAGTAAGGGCAGAGCACATAATTGGAGCCTGGGAGTCAGATAAGGCTGAGAGAATCTGAAGTGGCAAGTCAGCTGAGGAGAGTGAAAAGAGGAAGGTGGAATCCTTGGCAGCCCTGAAAGTTAAGGAGCCCACAGCACAGCCTGAAGAAGCATCCACCAGGAGCAGAGGACTCCTAGAAAAAGGCCAAGGGATGAGAGAGATTGAGCAAATGAGTCCTGGGAAGTGGCCACTGTGATTCACAGATGTCTGGTGAACTGGCAGAGTGGTCTCCCTGGGTTAGAGGGAGCAGAAGCAGGTCATGGTGGTGAAAAAAGGGAAGAGGAGTTCACCTGTACTGCTGTGTTCCAGATGGCACTGGGTAACGTAGGAGTTGGGAACTAGAATGTAATGAAGGAGAGGCTGGCAAGGAGCTCTTTGAACCAAGGATGGAATATAGCGTGGTAATAGCCTTTTTTTACCTATCCAAACCCAGAACTGCTTTGTCACAGAACGAAAGACTGACTGGAAGTTGGCAGGGGCTATGTATGATTATTCTCAACTCTATCCTAGGAGCCCCTCTCTTTAGGGGGATCTAGGGCCCATTGCCAGGACCAGCATCACCTGCACCAACATGGAGGCAGCTTGTGAAGTAAGAATAGGGCTAATATCCCAACTCTTCACTTAGGGGAAGTTGCTTAACCTCTCAGCCTCAGTTTCTCTATCTGTAATACAAGACCAGTAGCACCTTCCTTCGTTGTTATTACCTCCTTGAATAATCTTTAGGGGGAGATTAAATGAGAGTATACTTGATACAGGTACTCAATAAAAAAAGGATACCTGGTAGATATTAAATAAGAAGAAAGACATATAAGCAGCCACATTCCCAAGGTGTGCTTGTGACACAGATAACCATATACTGAACCTGAAAGCATACTGTTGCCCCAACTTTCAGACTGTTTCTTTCAGTGGTTACTATTTTATTTTCTGCCACATTGGCACCATTTTCTCTTTTTATAAGCAAGTCAGGGCTGACCAAGAAACTAAACCTAGAGATACCCTCCTTATCCTCCCACCTGCTCAATTCACATTTTTGAATCCACCTGCTCAATTCACATTTTTTTTTTTTTTTTGTCCTGCTCTATAATGGGGAGCAAGATAGGAACAATACAAAGATCAAAATCTGCTGCTGGCTAATTCTAGGGAATGTGAAAGGACCTTGAGCTAAGATCCCTTCCTGACCTTGGCTGAATGTGAATAAGAAGAAGGTGTGTTCCAGAGTCCAGATGCCAAACTGGGTAAGTATCATAGCACTGATAACCTTGACCCCTGACAAGTGGGCCCAGGGCACCTGAAGAACACAGGGTCTGAGCCTGAGTGGCATCTCTGCTTCTCTGTGGGTATTATATTTCACGTAGCTGGCTCCTTTTCCGTATATATTGAAAAGTGTGTCTCTTCATTTAGCTTCCCTTCATCTGTATTCTGTGTGCCAACCAAAAAGGCATTGCTGCTTTCAGGAACAGACCTCGACCCTCAGAGCAGTAGCTGGGATATTCCTCTTCAGAAGACTGGGGATTTGGGATGTGGAAACTAGACTCTTTTTGATCAAATAACCAGGGTCAGAGTAAATATTTGTCTTTTACCTGTGTCTTATTACTTAATATTATGGAAAAACTTAACATACAAACCAGAGTAGAGTGTTATGAATCTCTGTATACTGTATCATTTCAGGGCTGTTTCTTATTTCATCTGCGTCCCATCTCTATTCTCTCCCTTCAGATTATTTTGAAGCAAACTACAGATATTTTATCATTGAATTATTTAATTTGAATTTATTCTAGTATTTCTAAAAGATAGAAAAGCTAAAATACCATTATCACACCTAAAAATAATCCATCAAATGTCCAATATTCAAATTTCCCTGGTGCCATTCAGTATTTACGTATTAAATAGCTGCGGTACAGCCCATAATGACACACAGACAACTGAAACAAATACTATTTCATTTAGATGGTCAAAGTCAGAAGGAATTGCATAACCTGCAAGAGTCTTTAACTTATATGTAGATGATAAAACTTAATAAGTAATTCAAGTATGGTAATATAAAGACTGGCAATGAAAGTCTCATATGTCATTCTAAAATTTAAGACACAAAAACTCTTTTTTTGCTTGTCATTTACATGGTTAGATATCAGCACCTTATTGTACAAAACATTCAGCTACTATATATGGTTACCCAAGAAGATAACCTTCAGGAAGCACAAAAGGTGTCAAATTCCATGATCAGCTTCATGTTTTCCAAGGTCATTTTACTACTTTATTCGTAGTAACCAAGTCTTCAACTCCAGCAAACCTCATTGGGTCTTTTCAAATCAAGATGATATCTTCAAGTTGTATGCAATCTTGTCATCCCACTGGCATTGGAAATTCATCATTTTGCTAATGAAATTCATGGCAAGGTCTATAAGAATATCCACTGACTCTGTAAGGATTCTGATTATTCCCTAAGCCTATATAACATACACTGTAACTCTTTAGAAAAAGGTCTTGACTAAGGATTGTAGCTCAGTGGTAGAGCTTGATTGTAGTGTTTCTCTTACTCAACTTTATGGTCTCTCCTTGAAGTCCAGATGTAACTTGGGATGAGTGTCTATTTCTGATATCTTTTGGACACCTCAGATACATCTCATCTCACCTGCTTTATCCCCTTGAAACGATTTTGTTAGGAGATGCTGAAAAACGTCATTCTGATCTATGAAGCCAATGTGAAGCACAGTGAAAGCACTGTGTCTGCCCACTGTCATCTTGGGACCACATTACAAAGTAGAAGGTGAAATTTATCTCAGCAATGCTAGGATATTATTCAACTGATACTCAAGGAAAGAACTTCCCTGATGTTTTATACCCAAATTGGCATAGGTAATCTTCCCTTTTAAAGTAATTTGAAGGTGTCCAATCTAAGTGTCTGGCCCTGATTCCAACCTAGAGCACTTTTGGAGGCCTGGGGCAGAATCTGGTAGATCCAACTCATGTACAGGACAGGTTTGTTCTCTGTCTGGGCCACCATCTTGGCTCTTCTCTCTGTGCCTATCATGTCTCTGTTACTGTCTAGGTTCTTTCTTGCATGCTGTTGTTTTCCTTTGATTTAAATCCAAATCTAAATTTTAAAAAAATCAAAACAGTTGGAATGGGGAGGGATGAAATATTGGTAGTTAGTCTCTTGATCAGGTAACATGCTTATTATTGCTAAGTTTTTATTTTCTATCAGTGAAAAATTTGGATTTCTTTCTGTGAAACCTCAGAGCAAATGGAATGTTAAACATATTATGGTTAAATACTTAACCATTTTAATACACTTTGAAAACTATATCATTACTCATGGTTCAGTGTTTTCTGCTCTTCATGAAGTGAGGAGTTAAGGGTTTACAATCCACCAAAGCTTAGGCCACCAAATCTTGATACTTTCTGGAAGACAAGGTAGCTCAGATATGGCAGACCCTTCTCTCTCAGAGATTGGAGTTTTATGTCATCTACATACTCTACAGGCAAAGGCACCTGGTTTAGAAAGATCCTTGGCCAGGCCCTATAGCTGCAGCACTGGCTTGTCAAGATTCTGGGAAGACTACCAGCCAGGCTTGTTTTTCCTTTTCAGAAGGGACCTTTCTGATCCTGTTAAAAAGGATCAGTCCAAGACTGGCCATCCACAGATAATCAGAGCCTACTCAAGCAGTTGAGCAAGGACCAATAGGTAGAACTGAACTTTCGTGAACTTGGGAGTAAACACAACTTGCCTTCCATGTTGTGAAATCAAATTGTTTTCCAAAGCCTCAGTGAACAAACCTAAGGTAAATCACTTTTAAGCCAACTTGATACTCTGGTTTAAAAAAAAGTAAAAGATAGGCTCTATGCATTTTTAAATACTCATAGAACTGAAAACTAAAGAATGGATTTTGTTGTATATAAATTTTAACAAGTGAATTTATACTTTTATTTTTTTAATACTGGGTACTGGGGCTTGAACCCAGGGATGCTTTACCATTGATCTAAAACTGTTCCAGTTTTATTTTTTTATTTTATTATTTTTTTTTAATTTTGAGACAGAGTCTTGCTAAGTTGCTGAGGACCTGAGTCTCTGGGATTACAGGCATGTACCACCATACTTAAAAAGTGAATTTTTAAAAGGAGTGCTTAGATTAACAATAAGACATGACTACACTTTGTTTTCATACATTTTCTTAGTGATATTGGAAATTCACTTTTCACTGTAAAGAAATCCTAATATACATTTTAGAAGTAGGTAGTTAGGCTCCTGTTTTAAATGAAGATATGTTGTCTGAAAAAGTAACATGCAGAGTGAAAAAGGGTAAAGAGACTGTAACTTATCCATTCTACTTTTTCTTTTTTCTTTCTTTTTTTTTTTTTTTTTTTGTGCAACAGTGATTGAAACCAGGGGCACTTTACCACTGAACAACATCCCCAGCCCTTTATTTAGAGACAGGGTCTCACTGAGTTGCTTAGGTCATTGCTAAATTGCGGAGGCTTATTTTGAACTCACAATCGTCCTGCCTCAGCCTCCCAGACCACTGGGATTACAGGTGTGCATCGCAGTGCCCAGGGCCATTCTACTCTGATGGACATTTGGCTTGCTTCCAAGTTTGAATACCTACAAACCGTGCTATATAAACATCCTTCCTTTTTCATGGGCCTTGGTACATATATCAAAAGTTCCTCTAAGGAGTGAAATTAGTCATTTGGTATGTGTATTTTCACATTTATTAAATATTGCCACATTGCTTTTGCAGAGTGGCTGTACCGGTTTATACCTTCACCAGTAGGATGGATCCCCTTGGCTGGATTCAAGTCTGCCCCTTTGGGGAGGGGCAGGGTAGGAAGATAAGGCTGGGAAGGAATGAGGAAGCCAGGCAGGGGAGGCCCTCAGTGCCAATCCAAGGAGTTCCAACTTGATTTGCCTGCGCTGGGAAGCCACTGGTGATTTTGGAACAGGGAACAAAGTGCAAAAATGGGTTTTTAGGAAGGTGAGTCTTTAAAGCTCTCTTTTGGTTTGGGTTGGGAGAAGGGTAGCAGTGGTGGTGGGATTGCTTTGGCCATCAACAGGACTCAAGCTCACAGGAGAGGAGATTTATGGAGAGAGGGCACAAAGGGGAAACTGAGCAAATGCCTGGGTGCGGAGTCTGGAGCATTTCAGATCTACCAACTTTTGTCCTTACATAATCCAGTTAGGCTCTCACACACTGCTGGTGGGGGTGTAAACTGCTACAACCACCCTGAAAAACAGTGTGGCATTGTTTAGCAAAGATAAAGATACACATACCCAATGGCCCAGAAGTCCCCAAATATACCAAAGCACAAGAAATAGATAAACAAAAACACCCCTAACGAAAGGAGGAAAAAATTGTCAACAGAGTGAGATGTAATAGAGGAGTCTGTGAAGAAAAGACCTGAAAAGTGTCCACTGATTTTGGCAGTTAGGAGTCTGATGATGTACTTTACCACAGGAACGCTTGTGATTTTGTAGGGAGTGTGGTGGCAGAGAGGAGAGGTGGTAGGAATGGGAAACAGTACAGGGTCTACTATCAGGTTGGTTGACTGAGAACAGACTCGAACACACAAACATTTAGTATGTGCTCAAGGTAGCATTTCAAACCAGTGGGTACAGGATATATAATTTGACAAATGGTGATAAAATACATGGGAAAAATAAAATTAAATCCTTGTCTGACACCATATACCACATTAAAGTCCAGATGGACTTAATATTTAAATATAATAAAACACAACAACAAAACTAAGAAAAAATATAGATGTATATAAGCTAGGAGATGGCTAAACCTAAAACTGACAAAACTAGAAATCCTAAAGTTTTAAAATATGGATAAATTTTACTTCGTTAAACTTCACACACACACACACACACACACACACACACACACACACACACACACACACCCTCATACATACCCTTTCTGTAAGGAAAAGAAGAAAAAATGTCATAAAATTGAATGAAAAATGACAAAAATATTTACAATACAGTCACCATGTGGGTTTTATTTCCATGGATTCAACCAAAGTCACTTCAGGGGGAAAAGTTGCATCCATACAGAACATGAAGAGATTTTTCTTCCATGTCATTATTCTCCAAACAATACAGTATACCAATTATTTACATAGCATTTACATTGTATTAGCTATGGCTAATATAAAGATGATTTAAAGTATTTGGGAGTGTGAGTAGGTTCTGTGCAAATCCTACATCATCTTATATAAGGGAGTTGAGCATTTGAGGATACTGGTGTGAGATGGGGAGGTTGGAACCAATTCCCTATGGATACCAAGGGACAATTGTGTATGTTAAAGAACTCATAAATAGGAAAAAAAGCATCAATTTAAACATGGATATGTATAGGCAATACCCCAAAATACAATAGTTCAGTACCAAATGAAAAAAAACCAACAACATAAAATCAAAAACTCTAGTCAAGATGATGAGTTGAATTCTTGTATTTACTGCTCTTTCCTTCCTAAATCCAACTGGAACTGTATTTTTATGAAAAGAAAAGAAAGAAAAGGGGGAAAAAATTCCCAAAGCAGTGCTGGAAAACAGAAAGGTTTGCAGTAGATTTCTTTCCCTTCTGAAGAAAAGTCCTGTATCCCTGCTGTGTCATGGGTTCCATATCAATTGCCATGTTCTTACATAGAGCTGGCATCCCAGCCATGGCAAATGTCCCAGGTATGGGCACAATTAGGGGTAGGGATGCCTCTCACCACCTTAGATTCTGTTTCATGGAACAAATGCAAAAGTCAGTTAATAAGCCAAATATAGCTTTATTAAGTTGGTAAAGAGAAGCCCTGTGATAGATTCTTGGGTTGGCTCTCTTAACTTCCTTTTCATTCTCCTAATTGGAGAGATAAAAAAGTTGAAAATTTTATTTCACAGAACCTCTTACTGCTAGAGTTTTGGATGTTAATTGGGTTCCACCAATTAGATACAACTATATCACATTTGCTGAGAAACTTGCCTCCTGGTAGAGGAAAGAGGAAGTCACCTGAGTGGGTAGAGTGGGAATTTCAGGCTCAGAGATAGCAGAACCAGGGAGCAGCTGCAGGATATTGTGGTAGTTGGAGGACTTCAGGCTGTGTACCTCACCCCTCTACCCTGCTTCTCTCTTTGCTCACACGGAACAGTCAAATGACTCCTTGGGTAGCAAGACAGAAAGACACTAAAAGTAAATATGGAACATTTTGGTTAACAGCTAACGAGGCATTAGGGCTGAGCATTAGGGAAACGAGTGGTGTACCGGTCAACTCCCACTGGACACTGGACAGAAAAACAATGTTTCCAGGGTAATTCCTTCCATATTTCCTCCCTCAGGAAGAATCCTCAGTCTGCAGACCTGTTCTCTTTTTGTATCCTGGAAAAAAAGCTCTCCACTTCATACTTTTCTTTCTTCTCACCTACCCAAGTGAAGCTTAAATCCTTGTATCACAAGGAAAAGAAGAAACAAATTATTTGTAATAAATGTCCAAATGATTTGAACAAAATCTGAGTAGGTAGAAATCAAAGGGTTTCACTTGAATGCTTGGGAGTAATGTCCCAACTGGTCTTTCCACCTATGTTACAATCCATTCTTAAGGCAATTTTTTTGTTATTGTACAAAGTCCCATTCCACATTTCTAAGAATTCAGACACTTGTGAATGTTTATGCCTCTCTATAGAATGGTCCAGCCTATCTTTACAGACCTAAATCTTTATGTCCCCCAACCTACCCTGTGCCCAGGGAAGCTGTTCCCCAGTTCCCAGGGTATTTAGATTGTATTCTTCTACCTCTCGGGTATATATTTTTATAGCTCCTTTCCTCTGCCTCAAATTCTGCTTGGTAGCTCTGCTGCTGTAAATCCTTCCCCATCCCATCCCTTCACTGTGCATCTAAGCCATTTCCTCCATAGAGCATTTCTTTGTCACAGAGAGCCCAGTCTAGGGCTAGGCCTTTAGGAGGTAACAAATGAACATTCATGGAATGAATTAATCCTCCAAACACATGTGGCGTTTTTGTTGTTGTTTGTTTGTTTGTTTGTTTTCCTTGGTGCACCTCTCCCTCTGTGCTACTTTTTGGGTCTCACATTCTGCTTGTGAATCTAATTCTCAACTAGCTGGAAAATCCCTAACACCTGTGACCATGCTTCTGACTTATCTACCTTGATCTAATGGGGTTTCTTGGGTCACAGACCTTCAGTGCTTAAACCAGGAAAGTCTCAGTCACTCCACAATGTGTTGATCTCCTTAGTCTTGCCTTCCTTTGATTCCATGGATTATTAAGAAAAACTAGGATGTAGGGTTTATGCATTGGTTCAGACTTGGCCTCCAAAATGTGCCTTTCTATGTGTCTGTTGCAGGCAAACCATAGAAATGAAAACACCACATGATCTAGGAATAAAGAGGTCTTTAAATTGGAGGATAAATTTCCTATATGAAAGAGAAGGCAAACCATGAAATACAAAGGCTGAAGACACCCAGGCCACAGAAGGGATTGTAGAAGAAGATGGGCAGAGTTCATATTTTACTGGGACTTCCAACCCCTGCTTTAACTCCTGTCTATGAGTCCATGGGAAAGTATTATTTTCTGAGCCTGTTTCCAAATCCATAAGGTTAGGGATGAGGATGCTCTCCTTGCAGGACTGTGGAGAAACTTCCATGGGGTGGGAATGTGTGTATGTTCAAGCACAGTGCCTGGTACCTGGAGAGGCTGTGACTTCCTGGCATGATCCTCCTCCCAGTCCCCAATGCTGTGCCTCCATTCTCTCTATTGGAACTTCGGTCATTTTCCCTCATGTCCACTCACTGACTCTTCTTCCTTCCCACTTCCCTGCACACTTCCTATCCCCTACTTATTTCTCCCTCATATTTTTCCCCCTTACAGAAAAAGAATTGATTAAAAAAAAAAAAAAAGAAGCCCCAAATCAGTATATAACCTAGAAAATCCACAAAGTATACAATATTTTTCTTACAGAATGTGGCATGTTCAAATGCCTTCTTGTTTTCTTTGTCCACATCCTTTGAAATCAGGATTTGAGGTTTGCAGAGTTGGGGGTCATGGTGGATGTGTAATATTCTTGATCTCAGACCCATGGAGAAAAGAGGTAAAAGTTCTCATATCTTTTCTGAGGATTTTCTATTTGAAAGGATCTGATTCTCTTCTGGGCAATGCCTTGGTTCTGTTGTGCCTGGACAAGCTGAATAGGCAAGTAACAAACCTCCCTAGGACGCACTGATTAGATAAGCAATGAGAACCATTGAAGACGCAGACATGAGATTAAAAAACATAAATGTTACTTTTATAGTGTCTGAATAAACAAAGACTTTTTGATTAAAAAATAGTTGGTCAGTGAGGCAATAGAGGAGGGGCTATGTTAATAGTAGAGGTGGGTGGGTTCCATCTGCAAGGCCAACCCTTAAGGGATTGAATTCAAGAGACCAGGAGTCACAGGCCACTGCATTGGGGGTGAGTAGAGTGGATTTTAAATATATGGAGTTGTAGTTTAATTGTAGATTCTGATTTGGGAATGTGAGTGAAAGGAAACTGGGCAGTACAGGCAGGAATCCCCAGCCTGCTGAAAGTCAGGTGAGAATTTTATTGCTTTAGTGTTACAGGGTGGTGCAAGACCTAGAGAGCAAAGATATGGGGCAATCTGATTGTTTAAATTAATCTATAACTATTCTGACATAGTAAAGGGTGAAAACAGAATGATGGCGTTGTTCTGTAGTGTTGGGCTCCCCTGGTTCCCTCGTTTTCTCTCCTTTAGAAAGGGGATCATATCTTTGTGTGCACATCTGTGCAGCGTCAGATTTCTACAGTGATGGGCTGAGACCTGTATCTAGTTATATTTTCTACACAGATGTCTGACTACCCCTCTTGAATCCCATGCTCTTGAGCCTTGGAAGTCACAGCATTTTGTAATATGAATACTTCACACTTCCAATTCAATAGGGTTATTTATGGCATCTTCTCTGAGTACACCACTACAGAAGATATAGACTTATTAAAAAAAAAACCCCTACTTCAGCAAGCTTTTTGGCCTGCAGAAGGCATTTTTCTTAAAAATCAAGAATCTGCTTCTTGAAGTCTTTAGGGAATGAGTTAGAAGGAATAGAGATAGAGTATCCAGGGAGCTTTTTCCTGTCTCCTTAGAAGTAAAAGAGCATATCATTCTTGGGCATCAGGACTACTGGAGATGGGCTGGCTTTCCAGAGAAAAGTTACCCAGTCATTGATGAAATTCTGACTTAGAAACCCAGTGCCCTTAGCGTTGTGGGTTTCTGCCCAGAGAGAATATCTTACTCTTTCTCCAAGTAGGCACCCTGGAAATTGGAATTCAGCTGTGAGCTAATGAGTTAATGATGTTCCCACCCTGGAGACAATCCAGTCATGTTATTCCCTACCCCCCAACTCACTTATTTTGGGTGGGCCAGTCTAAAGAGAGTACTCTTTCCCCATCCATTAACTGTACTCAATAGGTAGCTCTTGTTTGACTCACTGCTTGCCCACGATACCACCAGTCAAGTTCATCTTCTCAGAGAGGTACTAACCAAACAATTAGTAATGAAGATACTAAACATCTCTTCCCTCCACTGCATTGTGAACAGGGATGGTGGCCTGTCAACAACAGAGGCATTCAAGCACAAATGATGGCATCATGAGAAATGTCACCAATCCCCAAACCAGAATCAACTGGTCTTGAATATCCTTTTCTCAGCCTTCATCTATAGAAGAGTATCTTTCTTGAGCTACTTAAGATCTACTTCCTTAAGAGTTGGGCTCTGTGCAGTTTCTGCTCATTTGTTGTCTCAAAAGTGTAGATTTCGGATTTTGAGAACCAGGCCCTTTAAGATTCTCTTACTCAAAAAAAATGGGTTCAGCTCTGTTTGAGGTCTACGAGGTTACTGTAGTGTCCACTTCTGATGCCACAGAATTTAAGCTGGGTTTGGCTGAGAACTTCTATCTTATGTTTAAGCCTTACTCCAGAATAGCAACAGCCTAACAGAAAGAGTTTCCACATTTTCTTTGTTTCTGCCCATCTTACCATCTCTGGGCAACCTGTAATACCACTATCAGACTTCCTAGAACACAGACTCTCTTTTTAGGAAAAGTCAATTCAACCAGGATTTATTACCTGTCTGTTCAGTGCCAGGCCTGGTATAAGCCCAGTAATGTCATGGTGCTGCCTAAGGTAGGATAATCCCTCTTGATCAGTAGTTTAGTCCACAGCCTATCACTGTCTACTGTATTTATGCAAGACACTTTGCTGAGTTTGGGGAGCAATTTGGGGATAAAGAGCACATGGGCCTTTTTGGAGAGCTTACAGGCTAGTGGGAAAGAAAAGATATATGCATTTTTTAATATCTTTATTTTATTTTTTTATGTGGTGCTGAGAATCGAACCCAGTGCCTCACACATGCTAGGCGAGTGCTCTACCCCTGAATCACAACCCCAGCCCAAGATATATGCATATTAATTAACAATGAAGATAATATTGTGCATCTGTTCCATTGGATGATCATGATTCATGGGGTAAGATTAGAAAGCAACTTGGTTTGCCTCTCACTGCTCTTTTAAATTTATTCTGAGAGGCCTGATCTTGCTCTGTCCCTGAATGATTGTTCTGGTCATCCTTAGTCTTAGTCTCATTTCAAGAATTATAATGTCTACTCCCATGTAATAATTCAAGTTTCCATCCTGATTTGGAGCTGAGGCCCCTTCTGCCCATCCTTAGATGGGCGCTGCAAAAGGGAAGACTGTGGGCGATGGTGGCTGGATGAGGACTCCCTGGTTTCACTCTTCTTCATTCATTTAGCTACAGTCTCCTCCAACTCCTTCAGGGTTGTTGCCTGGGGAGGCAGAAGAGGTGAGAGGTACAAGAAAAATTTCTCTACGTATTTGTGGTCTTCAGCCTCACCAGGGTCCTTGGTGAAATGGGTGATTATTTTATGAGTTCCTGGTCTTACCCCTCAGTTTTCCCCTTAAAGCCAATTTTTTGGCCCTTGTCAGAATCCCCCATCTATTTACTTCACTCTTCAAGGAGAAAGCCTATGTGGCCAGGTGGGAATTTCTCCACTTCTGCCCACAACAGTCATCTCTTCCTTTCCCTTCTCTCCCCTGGTTTGGAGGAAGCTACCCTCCTTCCCTGGTTTAGTATTACAAATCCTCAAAAAGTCATCTAGCAGAATCAAGCAGATCTACCTGGCATAGAAAATAAGACTAAGAGTCCTTTTGTGGATAGGACCATTCTTCATCATGACTCATATGATACATCTTGTAATTTATCTCTACATTTAATAGAACCCAGTCAAAGTAATAAAGGCTTTTTTTTAATAAAAAAGATTTTAATAAAAAATAAAATTAAAAAAGTTGGAAGAAGAAAAAAAATAAGGCTGTACATAAGAAAAAATGTTGCCCAACTGCACTAGTAAATATCCAAAAATATTTAGTGACACTCTTTTTTTTTTTTTTTTCTTTTTTTGCTGTGCTGAGGATTGAACCCAGGGCCTTGTGCTTACAAGGTAGGCACTCTACCAACTGAGCCATAACCCCAGCCCTAGAGTGATACTTTGTTAAAAAAATTTTTTTTATTAAAAAATCATAAATTTACATAGGGCAATGTTGCTTGATTCATTCTGTTATTTTTTCCCCTTCCCCCCACCCCTCCCACCCCTCTTTTCCCTCTATACAGTCCTTCCTTCTTCATTCTTACCACCCTCCTTATCCCTAACCCTAAACCTAACCCTAACCCTAACACTAACCCCTCCTACCCCCCATTATATGTCCTCATCCGCTTATCAGTGAGATCATTCGTCCTTTAGTTTTTTGAGATTGGCTTATCTCACTTAGCATGATATTCTCCAATTTCATCTATTTGCCTGCAAATGCCATAATTTTATCATTCTTCATGGTGGAGTAATATTCCATTGTATATATATGCCACAGTTTCTTTATCCATTCATCAATTGAAGGGCATCTAGGTTGGTTCCACAATCTGGCTATGGTGAATTGAGTAGCTATGAACATTGATGTGGCTGTATCTCTGTAGTATGCTCATTTTAAGTCCTTTGGGTATAGGCCAAGGAGTGGGATAGCTGGGTCAAATGGTGGTTCCATTCCAAGCTTTCTGAGGAATCTCCATAGTGCTTTCCAGAGTGGCTGCACTAATTTGCAACCCCACCAGCAATGTATGAGTGTACCTTTTTCCCCACATCCTTGCCAACACCTATTGTTACTTGTGAATAAAGGCTTTTTAAAATTCTTTTCTTTTTGTGGTAAAATAAGCATAACACAAAACACACCAGTCTAACCATTTTTAAGTGTACAATTTGTTGGCATTAAGTACATTCACAAACCACCATTGCCACCATCTACCTCCAGAAACTTTCTCATCATCCCCAACTGAAACTCTGTACCATTTAACATCACTCCTACTCCCTGCTCCTCTAGCCCTACTTTCTGTCTCTGTGAATATGACTAGGTACCTCTTACAAGTGAATTATACAATGTTTGTCATTTTGCTTATTTCACACAGCATAATGTCCTCAAGGTTCATCCATGTTGAAGCATGTGTCAACATTTCATTACTGCTTAACATGGAATAACATTCCATTGTACATATGTATCACATTTTTGCTTATTCCATTCTTCAGTTGATGAACAGTTGGGTTGTTTCCACCTTTTTGCTATCTCAGCTATTGTGAAGAATGCTGCTGTGCATAATGCCATACGAGTAGCTGTTTGAGTTCTGGCCCTTGAGTTCTCTTATGACTTATGATCAGAAGTGGAATTTACTTAGATGTTTCTGAATAGGAAATACATCCATATAGTAGACAATGTAAAAGGTATAAGAGATCATACAGTGAGTGAACTGTGAGCCCCTGCCTCCCAGTTCTCCTTGGGAGCATCACTGGAACCTGTTTCTATGACTTTTTCCCTGGAGAGATCGTGTACTCATAAACAACCCACATACAAATGGTGGCCATAGGCACTCTTGTACACCTTGATTCTTCCACTTACAGTAATTTTTTCTTTTCATTTTTCTCTTTTATTTCCTTCCTTCCCTTCCTTTGTCCATGGGAAATGAACCCAGGGGCTCACACATCTTAAGCAAGTGCTTCACCACTGAGCTAAACTCCTGGCCCTTTTTATTGTGGAATAGGGTCTCACTAAGTTTCCCAGGTTGACCTCAACTTTGTGTTGTGATCCTCCTGCCTCAGCCTCCTGAGTAACTGAGATTACAGGTATGTACCACCATGCCCTACCACTTACCAATATTTCTTTTTTCTTTTCTTTCCTTCTTTTTTCCTCCTTTTTCTTCTCTTCCTCCTCCTCCTCTTCTTCTTCCTCCATCATTTTTAAAAAGAAATTGTAATTATTTTTTTCAGTACTGGGTACTGAACTCAGAGTCTTGTGCATGCTAGACAAGTGCTCTACCACTGAGCTACACTACAGCCATAGCTCTTCTTACCAATATTTCTAAAAGATCATGTTATAGCAATGTTTGAATATCCTCTTCTATTTAAAAACTTCACGGTTTTCCGAAGTACAGAAAAAACTTGGTTTTTTTGATCATTCTTTGTTGATGGATATTCAAGTTTTTTCCAATGTTTTGTTATCACAAACACTGGTATAATAATAGTCAGAATTTACTGCATGCTAATAATGTTCTAGGCCCTCATTAAAATCCTCTCCATATACTTTATCATGATTCCTGTGGCAATCCTCTGACATAATAAACACAGACAGGTGAATAATTACTCCAAACCATATATCCGCTTTTGTCCACAGATGGGAATGTGTCTGTAAGATAACTTTCTAGATGAAGAATTGAGGCTACCAAAAGTTTCATGCATTTTGAAGTTCTGTAAATATTGCCTAAGTGGTTATGTTGAGGCTGTGTCTATCTAGTTTCCCTGGCAAGTGTATATGTGAGAGCCCATTACCCGCTACTCTTTCTATTGTGAAACTTCTTGATTTACCAATTTGAAAGATGAATAGTGGTATTTTATCATGGTTCTGATTTGCTCTTTTTTTCCTTTTCAAATGTTTAAGGGCCATTTGATTTATGATTTTTTTTAAATTCATAAAATGATTTACACTTGATCTAGAGGAATCTATGAACTAAGTGGCCTGTTTCCTCTAAATTTTAGTTTGTTTATAAATTTTCTTTTTGTGGTACAGGGGCTCAAGCCTAGGGTCTCCTGCATGCTAGGCAAAACACTCTTATCACCACTGAGCCACATCCACAGCTACATCCCCAACACTTTTTGTTTATTTTGAGACAAAGTCTCCACTAAGTTGCTCAGGCTGGCCTTGAACTGCCTCTGCCTCCCAAATAGCTGGGAATACAGGTGTGTGCCACTATGCCCAGCTTATTTATAGATTTTCTGATAATAATAAAGGCACAAGATAGAAAATTGAAAAGGATTGAGGGTAAAGATAAGCCCCCCTTCCGTATCTTTTCACAATTCTTGCTCAAGACAGGAATCAACCCTCTATCCTGCACACAACCTGGGCCATTTCTGAGTTGCTCCATTTCTGAAATATTAAATTCTAACATCCCACTTTGACTCCACCGCTATCCTCTTAACTCCACCCAGCACCTGACCTTCAACTTCACTATGAATCCTCTTGGGTCACCCATCATCTGCCTCTTCCTTACCTGACCTTCCATCCCCAGTCAGCAAAGGTTCTTGCTCCCTCTAGTCCTTTCAGAAGCTTGGCTTTCTGACCCCCTGATCTTGAGTCACGTCTTATGGAAAGCTTTACGTTCTGTTTCATGATACCTCACTCGGAATCAGCCCACCCACAAGATCATTCTCATTTTTTTAAATCTTAAGCAGATCTATTACATAATTTATTGCCCAAATTAGAGCTCTTTAGAGAATGAAAGGAGCACAACTAATAATGAAGCCAAAACAGGGGCAGATGGTAACTGCGCAAGGCAAATCAGGATGTAGTTGTCTTAAGGAGTGGTCACATTTAATGGCAGAGTAGAGTTAACATGGGCTGAATGCAACCAATGATTAGGTTGTTTCCTTCATCCACAGTCAAAGTGTCTCTTCTAACTTGATTTTTTAAAATAATGCATTTTCCTAACACTATCCTTAAAATATTCTTTAGAATACCAGCTTCAGATTCCCTAAACTCAAGTGTGTAGAAACATGTTTATTTCTAAAACTCTCATTTGTAATTCTGAGCCCTCATTTTAAAAAGGTGCTGACACTTAATCCCAGTTGGTTCTGAGTTTCCATTGCAACTTCCATTTCGGAGCTTGGTTAGAATGGAGTAGAGGGTTCTAGACCCCTAGGAGCCTTTGTCCTTACCTCATTTGATCCCTGGTTATTGGTACCCTGCCTGTCATGGTAGGGAATAGTCTCTTTCCCCCTCTTCATGCTGCCTCAGTGAGCTTGTCTGGGTTTTCTTTGGCTCAGATACAACCAGCGGCCATTCTCTTTCTATCTAGGAAGCAAGACACAGTTTCCTTCTGCTCTCAAACCCACAGAGCTATGAGGCATGCTACCTTCTTTCTGGGGCTCAGCCCCGGAAGGAGGGATCCAGACCCTGGTCTTCAGGACCCACCAGCATCAGTGTCTCTCAGCCACCCTCCAACTCTTGTCCTTGTCCTTGGGAACCCTTTTTGGATGAGGAAATGGACATGGCCTTGATCTTTCTTGTGATCATTTTCTCCCATGCTTTACTTTAGGTCTAGGCCAGGAGTCTTCCCTATTCCTAAAGGAAGAGGCTCTTTTACCTAATATTATTTTTACACATCCTCTCTGAGGCACTGAGCTTGGAATGGCTCTGGCTGTTGGAATGGCAGAAAGGAGGGAGGTAAAGGAAATATCAGGCTGAGGGAGGCAATTGATAATATTGTAGAATGTAATTTTTGCAAAGCATAAATAAATGTCTTATAAGATGTGCTTCTCATATTAACTTATGATTTTATAATTTTGTAGATCTTGCAATCCTCCCTACTTTCTTTCTCCAGGCCAGTTCAGCTGTTCACTAGCTGTGTGAACTTGGGCAAATTACATTATCCTCTCTAAGCTTTAGTTTCTCATCTATAAATGAGAAAAATAATAATTCCTACCAATTAAGTATTTATACTTGCCAAGCACTGTTCTAAATAGTTTATTGGCTCATTTAATCCTGGCCATAAACTTCTGAGATAGCTAATATTATTCCCATTTTACAGGTAAGGAATCACCTTTCACAGTTGTAAGTAACTCGGTAAAAGTCATGTGATCTACTCTTGACCACTGCTTTGCCCTGTTCTTCATGAATATTAATAATGACCTTATAGGGTTGCTATGAGAATTAACGAAAGTAAAGTATGTAAAGCACAGTCCAGAGTCTGAAGGAGTTCTTTTTTTGGTGGGGAAGGGGGTTCTGAGGATTGAGCTCAGGGATACTTGACCACTGAGTCACATCCCCACCCTTTTCTGTATTTTATTTAGAGACAAGGTCTCACTGAGTTGCTTAGCAGCCTCACTTTTGCTGAAGCTGGGTTTGAACTTGTAATCCTCCTGCCTCAGCCTCCTGAGCTGCTGGGATTACAGGCGTGCATCACCACTCCTGGCTGGCAGGGTTTGAGCTAAAACTTTAGTGATGATTTATTATTATTATTATCTTATTTGGTTATTCTCATCTAAAATGCCATTGGAACTGTATTTGACATGTACATCAATTTCTGAAGATTTAACACATTTGCCCTATTCAGGTTTCCCATCCAGGAATATGGTTCCTCATTACATGTTTCTTTGCAAGGTTTTTTTGTATCTAAAACGTGCATTTCTAGGCAAGTTTACTTCTAGATGTTTCTATGGTCCTGTCACTGTTAAAAATAACAAAAGTAATTTCCCTCATATCTTTTAATCTTAAAAAAATGGGACTAATAATCTTGGTGTCCCCAGTTTCTTGTTCATTAATCACACCTCCCCCCAAATGCCTCCAGAGAGGTGGTTTTCCATAGCCCTCTCATTTTGAACTGACAACATGAAAATCACTTTTCCCATAAGGTAACATGCCCTGACAGGATGTGAGGCACAGGGTGAGAAGCAGCTTTCCAGGGTGGCTCAAGTTGGCCAAGGTGACCACAGCCTTGTCCCCTAGCTCAGGAAGTACAGCCTGAATGATGGGGGAAGTGGCCAGCCCTAGCAGCCTGCCTGCTTTGGATTCATTTTGGGGATGTCTGAGAAGGGTTCCCAGGTACTTGCAGCAACTCTGTGGTCTTAGTGTTTTCCATTTGGTTTGCCAAATGATGGCTTCAGTGGCAGCTTTGCCAAGAACCAAGCTTGCCACCTGGAGTGTCGGGCTTGCTTAATAGAGGGAATGTCATCCAGCAAAACCTGAGTTTTCTCTGTGAAAATCTATAAATCCTGTGTCTCTTAACACAGTTGACTTGCTGCCTCAGTTTCAGACCTCAAGGGGGCAGCAGAGAGCAAGCAAGAGGAGAGAACAGGACCTTGGTTCAGGGCTTGCAGGGGATATTGGTTCCCAGAGAAGCAACAAAGTCTGCTTTACTCCTGCAAACTGCTAAATACCACTCATCCCCACACCCCACCTCCTCGGAATACACATGTTGTCAACTCCTGAGAGTGTAATCAGTGTAATAATGTTACTAGTTAATTGTAATTATTCCCTGTGGGCCAGATACCGATCTAAGATTTCACATACATTAATTCAATCAGACAGTGGTAGATATGATTATTAGTCCCATTTTTTTCAGTTGAGGGAAATTTAAGCAAAAATCAAAAACCAACCAAACAAAAAATAACTTGCCCAAGGTTCCACAGGTTGTAGAGCTAGAGTTTGAACCCAACCAATTGAGCCAGGTTTTATTCTAGGTATCAGAAATACATCCATGAACAAAATAAATTCCCTTCCCTATTAGAGGAACAGACAACAAATAAATAAAAAATAACTAAAGCCAGGTGGTTCATACCTGCAATCCCCAAAATTCAGGAGACTGAGGCAGGAGTATCTCAAGTTCGAGACCAGTCTCAGCAACTTAGCAAGACTCTTGTCTCAAAATAAAAGTAAAATTGGCTAGGGATGTAGCTGAGTGGTAGAGCACTCTGAGTTCAATCCTCAGTACCACAAAGCCAACCAAACAAACAAACGAACAAAAAAACCAGACAAGTTAAAACAAAAAAACAGACACATATGTGGGTTTGGATAGAAGTGCTATATGTCCAAATAAAGTAGAGTTAAGGACAGAGAGGAGAATTTCAGTTATGCTGTCAGGAAAGGTATTCTTAGGTAGATGGCATTTGTCCAGATAGTCGAACACATGAGGGAGCAAGTTGGAGAAGGAGTGAGTGCAAAGATTCTGAGGTGAGAATGAGTTTGGGGTGTTGAAGGAGCATCAAGACAAGGGTTGATGCAGGGTGAGCTGAAACCACAGAACACAGCAGCAATCTGAGAGGAGGCGGAGCACCCATCCAGAGCTTAACCTGGCATGTCCTCTTAAGGTTTCCCAGCTTCTCTTTAAGATATCTCTCATCTTTTTCTGCCTTCCCATGGAGTTCTGATACCATCACAGTATGTCCCCTGCTCAACCTGGATACTGTTCAAAGCAGCTAAAGCTGACAAGATCTGGGGCAGCCAGTTATTGTACCACCTGCCAAAGCTTGGCACTAACAATCTGGAAGCCAAAGATTACACACACTGGAGTGAGTCCATGTCCAGCTTAGGGGGAACTTCTTGTAGTTAAAGTTCTAGAAAAAGCCTGCCAGGGTCCCCAAAATGACTCCTTAGTCACACTGACAAGGGTAGAAAGTTTTTCTGTCTTCGTGGAACTTTGCCCCATGCCAGAGTCCTTACCAAAACTGCCCAAACCCTGTTGGATGCCCAAACCCTGGTAGGATTCAGGTGGATGTGGGCCAGGAGATGGAAAGGAAATCTGTCCCTATGAACAGGTTTGCCCTGTCTCCAAAGGAAACAGAGGTACAGAGGTCAAATGCTACAAATGTTAAGAACCTTTGGCTTCCCCTTCTGGTAGAGTCCTGAAGACCGAAGTGGGCCCATATTGAATTTTCCATTGCCTGGGTTAGAGCCCAGAGCTAGAGGATCCTGAGTGGTCTAATCCAGGCTTTCTTGACCCCTGGGGCTAATTCTGTGTTGTGAGGGCTGGCCTGTGAATTGTAGGATGTTGGCAGCAACCTTGGCCTATCTGTACTATGGGCCAGTAGTACCCTCCCTTTGGTAGGGACCCTCCTCTCCAGTGTCTCAATGTAGCCAGCTATCTCCAGGAGGAAAACACCTCTGGTGGAGAACCACTGGGCCCATCTTCCCCTTTCCCCAGCTAGTGCAGGAGTCTCAGCTGTTACCATTCTGTTGATGAGAAGGATTGAAGTACCCCCAAACATTTACTATATTAAAATAGCAGTTGGTGCACTAGCCTTCTTGGCAGTAACTGGAAGGAGGCCAGAAGGCAGGGAGAGGAGAGAAAAGGGGTGGCCAGATCTTCTCTCAACATTTTTTTTTGCAGGGGGTCTCACAAGCTAAACCATGAGGAGGGGCAGGGGATGAGTTGGACATTGGCATCATGGGACTAGAACTCTCTCTCCCCTCTCTCCCCACCTCACCCTTCCTCCAACACACACACACACACACACACACACACACACACACACACTCTGCCACTCTGTGTATTGGTGGCGTTGCTGTGTTCTCTCACACTGAAGACTGGGTTTCTCCAGAAATGAAGAAATGAAAGAGAGCTTAGCACAGGAAGAGAAGGTTGATGGATGGGCTGATTTAACCCAAGAGTTGGCAGGGCAGGAATAATACACTAAGAGTATCATTGAGGGAGGAAAGAAAGGGATCTGTCATGAAGTCCAGGTCTGAAGTCATATGGGGCTGGCATAGAGGGAGAAGGGGAAGGTGTTTGAAGATTAGAGGTCTTTCTTGGGTTGACAAGCAGGGAAGAAGGGAGTCAGAGATTAAGAAATTGTTCATAAGCGTCCCAACATCTGACCCACCTCCATCAATATATGGTTGTTCTGCTCCAGAGCCTAATCCACTTAGACTTACAGAATCATAGGATTTTAGAGCTTGAAGGAAACTCAAGAGATCATTGAGTCCAGTCCACTCCGTACAGGCTTTTTCTCTAATTCCACAGTATGGGACTTCTCCAAGTCCTCTCTGTTCTTATGATCGAAGGAGAAATAAGTTCTAACCAACAGCTAGAACTTGAAATAGATTTATGACAGAGCTGATTGGAGAAGGTTGTTTAGATGTACAATCAGGCCTCCTAATTCTTTTCTCATGGAATCAAACTTATCTACCCAGAAATGGAAGAATTCCCTGTCCGGCAAGACAAGAACGTTCCCTGGGAAGGTTACTGTGAAAAGAAGAAGAGGAGGGAAATGCAGGCCTTCTCTGAAGCATGCAGTTCCCAGGAGGAGGAAACCCAGAGGAATCTGTGTTATGGCTCAGGCCTGCTGTATTTTACCAAATTCCCCAAGCACATGAGTTACTCGTCCCCAACTAGTGGGGAATGAGTGAGGAGTTACAAAAGAGAGTTTAGCTTTTCTTAAGACTTCAGAAAAGACAAAGCTCCTAATTTACAGGGCAAGGTAAAAAGGCTTGAAGGGAGAGAGATAGGTTGCGCCCTAAACACCACCAATTAATAAGTGCAAAATCTGATATAAGGACTCTGAGACCCCGAGAGGTGAAGTGATTTCACAAAGATCACACAGCTCTGGGAACAAAATCAAGTTCTCCAGACAATGGCAAAGTTTTATCATTTCACTTGTGGTTTCCCCCCCACCCCTTGAGGGGCCAGGGATTCGAACCACGACCTTGCGCATGCTAGGTGACCTGTCTCCAATAGGAGCTATTTCTTCAGCTCCATCATTTCACTTGTGTAATTACAGGTCTCCATCCAGGGTAATCAGCAAAATAATACGAGTCTCCCATTATTTAGAAGGACTTCTAACTCCTTTCTCCAATACCAGTACTGCCCCCACTTCCTCAATCTACATCTTGACCTCCATCTACACCGCACACCTCCATTCCACCCCTATTACCTCCATCTACACCTCCACTACCATCCTGTTACTTCTACCATTGACATCACCTCTGTCACTTCCTTTATCATTACTCCCACCTCCCCATTTGTCAGTAAGCAGCCAGTGGTCATCCTCTTTGGGTGGAGAGGCAGGTGTGAACTAGAATGCTACTCATATGGCTCAGTCTAGAGAAGTCTTGTGTCTTTGAGATCAAAGGTATCTCTAGTTTTTGGCGTCATTTGACCTCTCCAAAATATCACCTTAAGGAATTTTATGAAGATTGAGATAGTAATACCTTAATGTAGGTATATGTGTTTATACAAACTCATTAACCAGTGCCTCAATTCCTAAGTCAGGCCCTAAGCTGTAGGTTTCTAGATACCTGATAGGATCCATTGCCAGCATCTCAGCAGTCTTAAAGTGCTAGCTACCTAAATCTTGAAGATGTTCAGATGAGCTGTAACTTTTAAGTCCCCCGGGGTCATCCCAGTATGTAGCAACAGGCCCACTTGTCTGTAGGCTCCTGGAAATGTTGTTGCCCTCTCTGGCCTCAGTTTTCCCCAGTATAAAACTGGGCGAACCTTGGAATAGAGCTAGATCATCTCCAAGTTTTCTTTCCAGCTCTAACATCCCTCTGAGGCGGAATACAAAAAAACATCTGGGATAAAAACCATGTAAAGGGATAAATTGGCATTTCAAAATTAAGGCCAGAATATACCACAGCCATAAAAAGATCTGTAAATTAAAATCCAAGAAGAAATTTGGAGCAACGTCATCAGCCTATAACTCTACTCAGACCCTGCCTTACCCTGCTCTGTCAGCCAACCAGGCAACCGTCCCTGACCTGCAGAAGCGTCCCTTCCCCCACCCTGGTCACATGGCGTGCCACCACTGAGCCCCAGAAGTCAATCTCCGATGCCCCAAATACAGTTCAGCCTGGGAATAACAGAGAGCCCTTCCTGCCACCCAACAGGAACAGAGCAAGTGACTGACCTCCCTGGGACTTGGACCCTGGTTTCCAACACTAGAACAGGAAGGTAAGTTTGCAGCTTGAAACTTCAGAGAGTAGATGAAGTCATGTAGGTGAGGCAAAAATGTGCTTCCTAGTATGAACAGAGTATTTGAGAGTGAGTTTCACGCACACTGAGAATAATACCAAGAAAGCTGGATAAATCCTTCAAATGAGCATTGGATACTTGCCTCTCCTTTCAAACTTATACTGTATTTGTCACCTTGGTGTCTTGAGTTTACTGGTTTTGGATGTAATTCTCATTCCACATTAACAGAAATGACAGGAGACTCATACTCTCCGACAGCCTGGTGGATTAATTCTATATTGTACTCATCTGATGGAACTGAGAAACTTTCTCTTCTGGGCATGTAAATTTCTATTGTGTTTGCCAAATGTGTGAGATTGGTTGAAATGATTACAAAGTAGGCGAAAAGTCTGAGACTCACTTCTTCCCCAAAGAAGTACGGAGAAATAGATTATACCTGTTAAAATAAATAAAATAAATAGATAATATCTCTGGATAGAAACAGAATGGGGGCTAGCCTCATTTCATAAGACGTTTTTGTTTCTAGGTTTTGAATATGGTACCTGGTGTTACTATTGCTAGTTTGCTTGTGGATATTTTGCTTTTGTCTTTTCTCTCTGGGAGCATGCGTGGGTGTTTGCTTTGTAGGCCCTGAGGCAATGGCAAGCCACAGTTGGAAGGAGGTGTCTCCCTGGCTTTTAGCTTCCCTTCCTAAAGCCCAGCATGATTCTGTGTCATTCTTGTTGATTCAATTCACAAAATAATTCCAGGTCAACCCTGGGGGGGTGGTTACTTTTCTGAAATACTTTGGGCCATCAAAAGGAATCACCACGTATCATGTGGACTAGTCTAGTTCTTAGATGTTAAGGTTAAATGGCTTTAAAAGACAGAGTGGAAGAAAGAGCTCTCAAAGGGTTGATTAATGAATGTGGCACAAGCTTTTTTTCAGTTATTTTTCTTTCAGAGACATGGATGTCTAATCTTGAGGATTTATTACCATATTTTGCCCTTCATTCCCATAAGTAAGCTGTTTTGTTCTGTTTGTTTCTAGCATCTAGAACAAATGTCTGGAAAAAAGTGGATATAAGGATTTGTTGGATTGAATTGATGTGTCCTTGTGGATGGGGAGGGAGTGGATGCTTAACTGACAGATAATTCCATCACCATGGTTTTGATGGCTAAATCGTGCTGTGCATATTTGGGCTAGCTGTTATCATTAGCCCCTTGCTGTGCTGCTACTTGAATAGGGTGCCTTCAGTGTTATTTGCCAGGGTAGCACTCTGGTTCTTAGCCTTCCAGACTTAGAGTATTGATTTTGTCAGTAGCATTTTAGATTGTTAGGTATTGGATCTGGGATCCCAGATGTAATTAATTCCAGGCTAGTGGTAAGGGCCGTGAAATAGAAAGGGGTCTCTGAATGACCAGGACAGAAAAAGATTTGGTCTGATCCCTCACTATAAAATTATGCTTAAGACCAAGGTGATCTACAATCTGAAGATAGATTGGACAATAATGGTAACCTAGGTGGGCACTGGAGGGACTGGTTTTAGAAAAAGCTGCTCTTACAAGCTCTTCCACTTGCTGCATGCTGGGGCCATTGCCACAATTCCTTTGGTAACATATTATAGTGGATGGTTGTGCTGGTTAGCACTTTTTGGGTGAGAGTAACTCAAATCAACTAAAGTTAACAGAAAGAAAAGAGGGTCTTATTATAAGGCCATGAGGGGGTGGGGGGGGTTAATATACAGGAATTCAGCCAGACTTCAGTAAAAGCCTGGAACTCAGAAGCAAAAGGCCATCAGAAACCTATACTAGTCATCCTCTACGTCTTACATCTTCACTTCTCTTCTCCTCTTTTCCTCCCTCCTTTCCTTTTATTTCCTTCCTGTCCCTTCCTCCATTCCTCTCTTACTTCCTTGAGTTTGGGAATCAGCAAGACTCCAATTTGAATCCTGGTTCTCCCATGACTGGCTCTAGACCCAGGACAAATTAATTCTCTTTGTTTCCATTTCCTCATCTGTAAATGGGGATGAAAATTATGTGTTTCACTGAATTGTAGTAAAGATTAAATGAGATTATGAAAGAAAAATATCCAACATTTGATTGATATACATTATATGAAATGTTAGGGATAGAAATTGTTTCATAAGTTAGGTCAGGGCTTTATGGTGAGCAGTGCAGCTGCCAATCAGAACAGTAGCTAAACCCAAACATCTTCCATATGGCCAACACTCAGGTTCAGATGGATGACTTCCTCTGAGGTAGCCTGGGTTCTCCTGCTCCTGCACATTTCTAGAAGGGAACTTTTCTCAAGCTGTAAGAAGATAGGAATCAGCATAGAGGAGATGAGGGGGCAATGGTGTCATCTGGTCCTGAACTGGGAGGTATGCATCTACCCTGAACATCGTATCTCTATATGTTATGGTTTGGCTATTGAGGTGTCTCCCAGAAGTTCTGTGTTAATGCAGGAATATTCAGAGGTGAAATGATTAGAATATGGAGCTATAACCTGATCAGTCCACCCTAGTCTGAATGACTAACTGGGTGGTAACTGTAGGCAGGTGCAGCTGGAGTAGGTGCATCACTGGGTGTGTGCCCTGGAAAGTCTCAGCTTTCCGCAGACCCCTTCCATACTCTCTGCTTCCTGGCTGCCAGGAGTGGAGCAGCACTCCTCCCCATACCCTTCTGCCATGATATTCTCTCTCACATTGGGCCAGAGCAATGGAATCAGCCAACCATGGACTGAACCTCTGAAACTGTGAGACAAAATAAACGTTTTCCTCCTCTAAGTTTGGCCTTGTCAGGTATTTTGTCATAAAGACGAAAAACTAATACAGCATACTTCCAGTTTTGTGGAGTTCTCATTTCTGCTTGTGTCTGTATCAGCATTTGTATTAATTTTATCTGTCTTCCAATCTGATAAACCCATAGTACTTCAAATATGAAAGTCACATTTTTAAACATGCTAGAAAACTATTTCATTTGTGTTAGTCAGGAATTCTTGGTTTAAAATATCAGAAACCCAATTCAAACATGAGAAAAAAATAATGTAAATTTAACAGCTCAACACAACTGATAAGGTCAGTTCAGGATTAACTAACTTTGGCATTCATCGTGTCATCAGTTCTCTGATTTTCTTCTCTTGAATGTTTCTCTCTATATGACAGGCACAAGAGTAGCCCCCCCAGTTTATCAGTTTAGCAGCACCAGAGTGAGCAGTGTTTGGGGATGGATCAAGCACAAATGTCTTGGAAATTCTGATGGGCCCACATCTCTGTGGCTGGGAAGAGGGAGTGTTTGATTGACCAGGCTGGGTCATGTGGCTTTTCTCATTAGAGTTGGGAGAAATGGAGTCAGCTCCACTAAATCACTTATTGGTGCTTTTATATGGAAAGGGGGTCTGTTACTCAGCTGTTTGTACTCTTCACACCATGGTGGATGAGAACTCAATTAAAAAAATTGACCCAATTTAATGGAAAATACAAATAGACTCTGAAGGTCAAGGGTGGTATGTGTTCTCTCATATGTGGAAGCTAGAGAGGACAAAGGAGAAAGAAAGGTGGTGGGGAAAAGATCTCATGAAAATCAAAGGGACATCTGTAGAGTAGAAGAAAGAGACCAGGGGGAGGGAGGAGGGGAAGAAAGGAGAAATACTGAGAATGTTATTGGCCAAATGTATGTTGTTATGTTGTGTGTATGTGCAGATATGTAACAACAAATCTTACCATTATGTACAACTATAATGCACTGATAAAATATGAAAAAAAGAGAAAATACAAATAAGGAGTTACTGCCTTAAAAATAGTGATTTTTAAGGTGCTGGGGTTGTGGGCTCAAATGGTAGAGCACTTGCCTTGCACGTGTGAGGCACTAGGTTCGATCCCCAGGACCACATAAAAAAATACAAAATAAAAACAAAATAAAGGTATTGTGTCCATCGAGGAAAAATAAATAAATAAATAAAATGCCCTTGGATCAGCAGCTACAGCCACAACTACTTGTTGAAAATGCAAATTCTCAGCATACATCCCAGATCTACCAAATTTAAAATTCTGGGGGTGGAGTTGACAAGCTGCATTTTAACAAGTCCTAAAGTGACTCTGAGGTACACTTGAGTTTGAGGAATACTGTCTCAAATTGCTGGGCTAGGGGAAGTAGCTTCAGGGGTAGAGCACATGCCTAGCATGTATAAGACCCTGGGTTTCAAGCCCCAGGGCAACACAACAAAAACAAAACTATGATTCACTTTGAACAGGTAGATTTAATCATGAATTTTCAAGGATATGATTATCACACAAAGTGGTAACAGATATATCATATTAAATTATTTGCCTTAAATTTTAAAAAATAATTAAAGCTATAATTTAAAAACTAATAACACATGTAAGAGCTTATGATAAAAAGCAGTGGGAACTCCATCTTGGCTTTTCTCATACTCCAAAGTGCCACTTCCAAAAACAACTACAAGGAATTATTTAGCTTTTCTGTTGATTATCTATACAGCAACAACAATAATTTATCTATGTAAAACATGGAAGATATAGGTAAAACAGCACAATTAAACCTTATCTCTCCCAGAGGTAAACTGAAACTAGTATGTATTGTTCCTCTGCATGATTCATACTTTCATTATTTGTAAATGTAACAATAAGGGATATTGGTACTATTTTACATGCTTTAAAATTTTATATAAATAGTATTTTCTTGAAACTTTTATAAACTTGTTATTGAAAATCACTATGTTTTTGAGATTTATGCCTGTTGATATATGGAGGTTTAGTTCATTCACTTTTTAAAAGTAACATAAAACTTGGCTAACAGTGTAAATATAAAGGTTAGGTTTTCCTCTCATAGCATGAAGCCTAGAAATAAGTAGTCCAGAGGGCAGTGACAGAATCAGCACCCCAAGTTTGCTCCATCTGTTTTATGCCTTTGGTCTTCACATCTGTCCATCACTGTTGCAAGATGGCTCTGCTCCATCTCAAAGTCTTATGTCCAAAATCTGTGCAGGAAAAGAGGAGGGTAAAGGATAAGCTGCATTACAGATGTGTCTGTCACTTTTTATTGGGAAATAAAAACTTGCCCTGGAAGCTCTACCCAGGGGACTTCCATTTAACTCTCTTTGGCTAGAAAAGGAGCACATGACTACTCCTAAGGCCAGTGACTGGCCAGGAGCAGCTAGATTTCCATGAATCGTTTATACAGATTGTAATTCATTGCCTAGGGTTTGGGGAAAAATGACTACTGGCAATCAAGGGCCTCCTCCTCTACCTGAACAAATGGAGTTCTATAAACAGGAAAGAGGAGAAGGGGAATGGATGTTGGCAGTGTAGCAGACATTTCTAGATGATCATCCAATTATCCTTTCTCCATTTTTTCATTACTACAGAATGCCCTAATATATCATCTTATTTGACTACTTAAAACTTGATTACCCCAGAGTCCTTTGTGATACTGTTACAGAGTTAGAGCCTTCTGAGAAACTGAGGCAGCATGAAATCCCCCTCTTCAATCCCCAATTCTTGAGACCAGATTAGAAAGATTTCAGACATGTTGCTCAGGAGTAAGTAGGCATGCATTTGTTGAAGGGCTAGGAAAAGGGAAAGGGGACACTATCAAGGGAGAGGAGTGGGGGGTTCTCAGCAGAGAGGAGAGGGATGATATGTCTCTCCTACATTCCCGTTTTATTGGTATCCCAGAGAAGTTTCCATTGAGTCCTCCCCAGTCCACCTCTTGACTTTTGACTGACAGCAAGGTGTCATGAGACTTTCAGTCCCACTGTCCATGGCAACTCTAGGTCACCTTGGCCCATGCTGACAGGTAATAATTGGATACTTAATCATGCCTTACAGACTTTATGGTTAGGAGGAACTATCCTTATCTTCCAGAACCTGATCTGTGCAAAGGATCACAAAAGTCTCTCCCTTCAAAGTAACGTGGGTTCCTCTTATCAATGCTATTTCATGTTTGCATTTCCTTGAAGATAACAGGTAGTTTGCTGAGGAATGTGACATATCCTGTCCATTTAGGCCAGGCAGGGCTGCAGGCAAATTTCTTTTTGGCAAAGAAAGCATGTAGGGGTCAGCGAAGTAGGCACATTTTATAGAATTCTTCTCTTAAACTTATGTTTCCACTATCCTCATCTATTTGTCCCCTAACATTATGACTCAGATGTGGTTGAATAACAAAAGCTAGTTATAGTAGTTTAAACAAGTAAATGGTTTCCTTGTTCTTCATAACAAGATGTTGAAGTACAGGATATCCAACACTGGTAGCATGAAGACATTAAGGGCCTTGACTCCTTCCTCCCTTTAAATTCATAGTTAGCATATGACCTTCATTCTGTAAGCTCCAGGAATAGTTTGCCAGATAAAATATAGTTTGCCTAGTTATAATTGAATTTCAGCTGTCAATGAATTTTTTTAGTACAATTATATCCTAAAAATTGCATGGGACATAACTTACACCATAATTGTCATTTATCTGAAATTCAACTTCAACTGGGCAAACTATTTTTATTTGCCGAATCTATAAATGCTCTCTGGGAAGAAAGAAAGAAAAGCAAAGGGACTTACTTTTCAGGAAGGGACTCTCCCCAGATCTTTCTGATATTTCTTTAACCAGAAACAGGTAAAGGGCATCTTGGGGAAGTGATTATTTTTTATTGGTCACAGGGCTTCCTTGAATCAAATCAGAGCAGAAAGTGAGATGGTTATCAGGCAGGTAGTTTACAGCCTCCTCCATAGCTGTCTTATACCATCCCTTATCTCTCCATCCTTCAAAGTAGTTATATCCAGTGGTGATATTGAAAGTATTTAATAATCAATATGACATTGACCCTGACCAATCAGAGTAGATAGCTGACCATGAAGAATAAGTATTGCCAAGATTAGCAGCCCTAGTAGTTATATTGGTGGGTACAAACCTTACTAATATCATGATTTTTGGTAAAATTAATATTTATTTTTATTTATTAGGACTGTAAAAATATTGATTACAGTTGAGTAGAGGGTGTCATCTTTACTTACCCTTTTTCTAACTCTTTTCAGATTTGTTTATATACTCTCAAATATATCAACCAAATATATCAAGATAATTTTTCAGATCCAGATTTTTTTCTTGAATTCATCATGTCCAAAGCCTGCTGTAGGATACCCTCATTGTTTTCTGGGCCTCTGTGTATTCTTCTGTTAGGACTTCACTTGACAGTCCTTTTTTTCTTTGTTTTTTTGGTACCGGGATTGACATGGGGTGCTTAAACACTGAACCACATATCCAGCCTTTTATGTTTTTTTTTTTTTGAGACACAGTCTAAGTTACTTAGGACCTTCCTAAATTGCTGACGCTGGCTTTGAACTTGCAATCCTCCTACCTCAGCCTCACGAGCTGCTGAGATTGTAGGTGCGTGCCACTGTGCCCAGCTACTTTAACCAGTGTTTTGTGGTGAATTTCATTTCCAGATCCTGTATTCCTTTCTTAGTACTCCTTCATCTTGCTGAGATTCTTCCTTCAATCATTTCCTGAGGAAAAAAAATCACAATAAGTAATCTTGAGGGCATTTTTATGTCTGAAAGGTGCCCTTATTCCACTTTTGCATTTGATTGATAGCTTGATTGGGACTGGAGTTCTAGATTGGAAATAATTTTTTTTCTCACATTTGGAGGTACTGTCTTGTAGCTTCCACTGTAGTGATCGAGATAATGACAATTCTTATTTTTGTTTGTTGTAGGTGACTTCTTTTCTTCTGGAAGCTTTTAAGATCTCTTTTTTTGTTTTTGTTTATTTTACTTTTTGGTATGATCTCTTAATCTGTGATGTAATAACACTTCATGATATGACTTGGAGTCTTACATTTAAAAAATATGTATACATAATAAATAAATATATCTTTGCATTTGTTTTCTCTTACCTGACATATTCATTCAATTTTGTGTACTCTTTTATTAAAATGTTTCTTCTAGCATTTTGAGGGGGGGTACTAGGGATTAACTGAGGGGCACTCAACCACTGAGTCACATCCCAAGCCCTATTTTGTGTTTTATTTAGATACAGGATCTCACTGAGTTGCTTAGAACCTCGCCATTGCTGAGGCTTTGAACTCATGATCCTCCTGCCTCAGTCTCCCAAGCTGCTAGGATTACAGGCCTATGCCACCACCCAGGTTCTTACAGCATTTTTAATTGCCAAGTAGTCCTTCCTATTCTTTGAAAGTTCCAGATTTATAGCATTCTACTTTTATTATTGTCATAGGTACAATGCCTTTTTCTTGTCTCCTTAGAAATGTTAATTATATATATATTTTTTTTTTAAATGTTTTTTTTTTTGTTTGTTTTCCATGGGTCCATGACTCTTTTCTCCTAGGACTTGCCCTTCCTGTCTGTTTTGGTCTCCGTCATTCTGGTGATTCTTGTCTACCTTCTCATATTTTGGAGTGGAGTTGTCAAGTCCATGTGGACAGGCTGAACTTGTTGAATGATGGGCTTACAGTGGGCAGTTGGATGGAGCCCTCACTATTTTGTTAGAGGTCCCCAAAATCTAGAATATGTAAGTCTTCTAGTCTCCTTCCTGGAAGATCTAAGCTTAATTTATTTCCTAGGGACCAGATAACCAGAGAACTAGGGAGTAACTGTCTTTACTTAACCCCCTTTCCTCCTCAGCTCTCAAGGGACCTTCAGATTTAGCCTCTCCCTCTTCAAAGAGTCTGGAGCCTAGAAGAGATCTGAGATTTTTTTCCCCCTGCACCATTAGTGATTGAACACAGGAGTGCTTTACCACGCAGCTACATCTCTAGCCCTTTCAATTTTTTTTTTTTTTTGTCTCTGTGTGTGTGACAGGGTCTTGCTAAATTGCTAAAGCTGGCCTCGAACTTGGGGTCCTCCTGCCTCAGCCTCCTGAGTTGCTGGGATTATAGGTGGGTCCCACCACACTGAGATTTGAGGATTTTATCAACTTCTTAGGAAGATTCTCAAATAACTCCTTTCTTCAGCCCCACTGCACATCCTGGTCTTCAGATGGACCTACTGCCTCTGATTTCCTCCTTTTCTATTTTTAAGAAACATTTTGCATAAGCAGAAGCTATCTAATCTCTGAAGGTTCAGATAAAACTGTTTTAAAAAACACTGTTCCTGGTGTTTATTTATTTTTCATTGTAGAACAATTTTCAAATATAACAGAAGTAGAAAAAACTATGATTACTCTTTTGAATTTATAATTAATAGTTACTGTTGATTCAGGTTTTCTCATTCTTTGTAAGTACATTTTGAAATTTCTATTATTTTTATAGTAAAGTATCTTTTATTAACCTTATGGCTAAAAGCTATAGTTCCAGAAAAAAACTATATGGGTTTGAATCTGTTTTTCCATCTGTGTAGTAATTTAAACTGTTTTCCTCAGTTTCCTCATCTATAAAATGGGAATAATCAAATTGGGATTATAATTCAATGGTAGAGTGCTTGCTTAGCATGTGTGAGGCCCTGGGTTTGATTTCCGAGACCATAAAAAAAGGGAGAAAATGATAATAACAATGTTACTTTTCTCTTAGTTATTGTTGAGAAGATTGAGTTAGGTCATAAACACAAAGCACTTAAAATACAGCCTAGCACAGTAACACTAGCTATTTTATCTAAGTTATAAAATTTATATACATAAAATTTGTTCATAGAATTCTCTTACAATCTTTGAATTCTCTACTAAATTTTCAGTTATGTCATTTTTTCATTCCTTATGTTGTTTACTTGTGAATAGTCTCTTTCCTTCTTGATTCATCTTGTATAACTTGCCTTTTAAATAATCTTTCCAAATAATTGTCCTTGGATTTATTAAGCACCTCTATGCTCGTTTTCTATTTTATTGTTTCTGCTTTTATTGTTTATATTTACATTCTTCTACTTTCAGTTTTAGTTCTTGTTCTTCTGGCTTCTTTAGTTGAATGCTTAGCACATTTACTTACTTGTCTTCTTTCACCCTCCATTCCGCCCTCCTTCTCTCCTTTCCTTCTTTCTTACTGCTTCTAAGTGTGCTGCATTCCACAAATTTCGATATGTAGTAGTTGAAAATATTGAGTTCAAAATATTTAATAATTTCCATGGTGGTTTCCCTATCAAATCATGACTAGAAATTATTTTTAGTAACACATAATAGAAATATGTTTAATTTACTGAGGCTTTTTGTGACCTACTATGTGTGCTCTCTTTGCAAATGCTCCATTTTTACTTGAAAAAGAGACATGTTCTATTTGTTGGAAATATATATATATATGTATATACATATGTGTATTTATATATACACACACATATATACATAGTTTGAGGTTCTTCTTTTGCTTTAATTTTTTTCATGTGCATTAAGGTCTCCCACTCTGAGTACAGGATTCAACAATTTGTCCTTGAAATCCTGCCCTTTTTTGTTGCATACATTTTTGAGGCTGTGTTCCTCTTTTACTTTATAGTCATGAAGGTGGAAGAAGAGAAGGCTGGGGCAGGAAAACTGGACCCCATGTACTACAGGAGATGTCCGAATCAAGGTAAAGACACTTTGAAAGTGTGATGCAAATCTCAGGAGGCTTTGAGAATTCCTTGGTGTCAGGCTGGGGATAGAGTTCAGTGATAGAGTGTGTGCTTAGCATGTGTAAGGAATTCTTCTCAGAATTCCTAGTCATAACAGCACTTCCATTCAGATACTCTGGAGAGCTGCTCTCTTTCCTTGATTCACCACTATTGTCTCTTTGAAGCTGGTAGGACCAAATTTCACAATGTCTTTTTCTTTCTTTCTTTTTTTCTTTCCTTCACCATGTCTTAAAGTGACTGGTTGGGTGGGAGATAGGAAACTGGCACTTTGCCTGCATGAATTAGGGCACAGATTTATCAACATAAGTTTATTTAATGTTATCAGATCTACAAACTATGATTAGTGCCTAACAGCAACATTTAGTAGTTTCTGAAAATGGATGCACAATTAAAAGCAGTGTAAGAGGATATTGAGAGGGTATTTTTGTTGTTGCAGAATTGCTGACTCAGTGGCCCTAAGTCCCCTGGACAGACAGATGATCCCTGATTTAACAATGTTTTGGTGAATTTTCTGATTCTACTATTGTGCAAAAACAGAGTCTTTCAGTAGAAACTGATTTGAATTTTGAATTTTGATCTTTTCCTTAGGCTAACAAAATGTTCTACAATACTCTTTCATGATGCTGGGCAGTGGCAGTGAGCTGCAGCCCCCAATCAATCAGGTGATCTTGAGGGGACACCATTGATACTTCATCACTAAGCTAGGATGCTTGGAAGTTTAGGTGTATTGAGTGCATTTTCAACTTATGATATTTCCAATTTACATTGGGTTTATCTGGATGCAACTAATTGTAGGTTGAGGAGCACCTGGACTCTATAGAGAAGCAGCATAGACCTTAAGAAGAGACAACCAGATGACCTGGTGCTCCTTCCATTATTCCAGCCCTACTTGGAAGGAGGCATTAACCTTGCTGTCCAGCTGGATGCTTGCTGAGCTGCAGAATGTGTAGGGACACTCTGGGACTGTTGATGGAACAAGAGGAGTGCAATGTGGAGTTCCTAGGAGAACTTGGCATGTGTCCCAAGCCAAAGTCTGCAAGATGTTCACCATGGGAAAAGAGGTCCTCCGGAGCCAGAAAGGAGAATTTTTGTTGGGGGAGGACCAAACTCTACACAGTTAACCAACTAAACAGTCATGCTCCAATGATATTATAGGAGTCAGGAAAAAATGGGACAAGTTAGATGTGGGGCAGAAAATAAAACATTTCCCCAATAGCCATCTCCTCTGTGTTCTTTAGTATGCATATTCTTCACATGAATAGTTCCATGATTACAATTTTCATAATTATGTTCCTATACATGATCCTACTCTATTTTCTCAATATCTTGCCAAACCAGTAAAGGAAAATATTTTAATTTCCATGTTACAGATAAGGGCAGTAAATCCAGAGAGGCAGGAGGTCGCTGACCACAGAGTAAGTAAAGACAAACCAGAGATTACTCAGGGTAGCAATCTCTTGGGTAGAGGCTTTTCTGATGTACCTGCTACTTCTCATTTCTGTTCCTGGACTCAAGGGTGGAGAACAGGAACTTGACAGTGAAACATCTACGTATGCTAAGCTTAGAGTAGAACTATTTATCTCTAAATACTGGTGTCCATGGCTTACCTAGAATTACAGCTTGCTTAATAAAATGTAGTGTAGGATATAGACCAGTGATAGAGCACCTGCTTAGCATGGACAAGACCCTGGGTTCAATCCCTAGCACCAAATATATATATACACACACACACTGTAGCAGAAATGAATAATGCCATATATATGTATGATGTCACACTATACTGGGGAGAGAAGAGAGGATGGAAGAAGGTCAGTCATTCTCATACTATTGTAGAATTAAGTAACCAATCTATGACAAATAAAAAAGGTCCATTCTGAAGCTCAACTATGAGAAATTTATAAAATATAGAGTAGTGACAAACTAAAATGACCACTAAGACTTCCAGTTTCCACTTTGACATGTAAAGAGCTTTAAAGTTGTCATTCCTACTCACGCAAATGACAAAATAGCTGAACGAGCCGAACAATCAATTATTTTTCTTAGATGCAACAAAGAATTGAGGCCACAGGAGCACAACAGCACTCTAGTTGTCGGAGAGACAAATATAGAGAGTACAAGTCAGCTTGTATAAAGCCAAAGCTGCTGGAGCGACTGACTTGTACCAACACTGAAATGGTAATTTCAACAAATCAATAAAGGCTGGATGTGGACTAATTTGAGAGTTAGAAACTCTTGGGGCCTAGTCTAAGGAGCCCTCACTCTTTCATGAATCTTACCTCCACAAGCCTTTCCACCATCTCTCAGTGAAGATCAGCAAAATTTTCTCTCATGTTTGCCCAGGAGGAAAAATGTTTCAAAATATGCCCAGAGTATTATCCACAAAAAAGATCTACCCAGAAAAGAAAAAGAAAAAAAATCTTTGCCAGAGCCTAATTCAACTTTGTGGAAGAGACAGTACCCAATTCAGCTTCCTGCCTCAAGCAAGTTGGGGGAAAGCGCACTTGAAAGCCACAGCACATGGGTACCGGCTTGCTAAAAATACTAGGACCTAATCATAGGATTAATAGAACACTTTGCTTCCCCCATATCTTGCCACAACTTCAGCAGGATTTCTGTATAATAACAGTGGATCATAGCTGAAAGAATTGCAAAGCTTAGGCTCTAAGAAGGAGTTTCTAGGGAAACCTAAAAGCAACAGATGTACAATAATAAGTACACCAGAGAAAACTGAAATCTCTGACATTTACTATTATAGCAAATAGTAAACACAGCCTAATCCCTAGCTAGAAAAACATAAAACCTCACACTAAAGGCTTAACGTACTTTATATTGGTTCATTTGGGGACCAACTGTATCTTTGATTTTTAATTTTCTGGTATTGAATCACTTACATGACTACTGAAGCTACTTTCCTCTTATGGACCTTTATACTTCCTTTCATTTCTTTTCTTCTTCTTCCTCCTCCTCCTCCTCCTCCCTCTTCTCAGAACTTTTCATTTTATTTCGTTTTCTTTCTTTCTTTTTTTTTTTGAATTATCAGAAAAGAAATTTAAAATAACTATGATAAATATGCTTGGAGTTCTAATGGGAACAGTGGACAATATGCAAAAGCAGGTGTATAATCTAGGCAGATAAACACTCTAAGAAAGAATACAAAATAAGTGCTTAATATCAAAAACACTGTAACAGAAATGAATAATGCTTTTGATAGATTCATTAGTAGACTGAGCATAGCTAAGAAAAGCATCAACAATCTTGAAGATATGTCAATAGAAATTTCCATACTCCCAAAAAGAAGGGGAAAAAAAGTAGGAAAAAAAAAAAAAAAAAAAAAAGAAACAAAATATCCAAAGACTGCATAGGATAACTACAGAAGTGACACATACATATATGGGACTACCAGAGGGAGAAGAGAAAGAGAAAAGAACAGAAGAGATATTTGAAGTGATACTGGTTTAAGATTTTCCAAAATTAGGCGGGGGCTATAATTCAGTGGTAGAGCACTTGACTAGCACATGGGTTCGATCCTCAGTACACATAAATATAAATAAATAAAATAAAAGGCACACTGCCCATCTACAACTACAAAAAAATTTTTTTTTAAAGATTTTCCAAAATTAAAGAAAGAAACTAAGCCACAGGAAGATCAGAGAACATCATGCAGGATAAATATCAACAAGCTAAGTATAACATATTCAAAGAGAAAAAAAAGGAAGATTTAAGGACTGTAAAATGTTGGGAAAAACACTCTCTCTAAGGAGGAACCATGTAAGCAAGAAGATAGTGGAATGAAATATTTACAGAATTAAAGGAGAAAAATGCCACTAACCTAGAATTTTTATCCAGTGATTATCCTTCTAAAGCAAAGAAAATGACCATCTCAAACAAAAACTGAGACAATTTGTGGTCAGTGGATTTCCTTTGCAAGAAATGTTAAAAGAAGTTCTTTAGAGAGAAGGAAAATTATGTATACCAGATACTCAGTCATATACAAAGAAAGAAATAGCATCATAGAAGGAATAACAAACAATTGTTCAAAGTAATAATAGTAACAATGTATTAGACGATTATAGCACATGGATAAGTCACCCGAATGGAGTGAGTAGTATAAGGGGTAGAGGGAGAGATCGAGAATATGCTATTTTAAGTTTCCTGAACCACGCAAGAAACAGTACAATGTTATTTGAAAGTGAACTTAGATTAGTTGTAAGTGTATGTTGTAAACTTTAGGGAAAACACTAGAATTTTTAAAAATGTAATACTGGGGCTTTGTACATGTTCTACCACTGGGCTACATCCCAAACCCTAGAATTCTTTTTTTTTAAAAGTACAATTGACCTGCTGAGAGAAGATGAAACCATATAAAAGGCTCAATTAAAACCAGAGTAGGCATAACAATGATGGAAGATTTGAAAAATAAAGAATTAGTTCCATGAACACAAGCAGTTGCAAACACAGTAGACGTTAATTTAATTATATGAATGATCAATTTAAATACAAATGATTTAAACATATCATTTAAAAGAGTGTTTGAGTGAATCAAAATACAAACTCCATCTGTAGGACAGGAACCCCTACATTAAATATACAGGCACAGATAGATTTAAAGTAAAGGGATGGAACTGGGCATGGTGGTGCATGCCTGTGTTTACAGGTACTTGGGAGGCTGAGGCAAGAAGATCACAAATTCTAGGTTGACCTGAGCAACTTAGTGAGACCCTGTCTCAAAAAAACAGAAAAGTAAAAAAAACTTTAAAAAGGGTTGGGAGCGTAGCTCAGTGGTAGAGTGCCCTAGGTTCAATCCCCAGTATTGGGAGGAAGGCAGGAAGGAAAGGAATAGGAAAAGATATATCATACTAACACTAATCAAAAGAAAGCAGGAATAACTATTTTAATTCCAGACAAAGCAGACTTTAGAGCAAAGAACATTTCTCTCTCTCTTTTTAAACAAGGATAGAGGTGAGCATTGAACAATGATAAAAGGGTCAATTTTCTACGAAGACAGAAGAATCCTTACCATGTATGTACCTAACAGTGAAGCATCAATATACATGAGGCAAAAACTGATAGCACTGCAAGAACAATAGACAAATCAGCAATTATAATTATAGTTGTGGTCTTCAGTAGCCTCTATCAGTAAGTGACTGATACAGCAAGCAGAAACTCAGTAAACACAGTTGAACTGAATAGCACCACAAATCAACTGGATTTCATTGACATTTATAGGACACTTCATCCAGCAATAGTAGAATGCACATTCTTCTGAAGCACTCATGGAGCATTCACCATGATGGACCAGTTCTGGACCATAAAACATAGCTGAAAAAATTTAAAACAATAAAAGTCACACAAACTATGCTCTCATACCACATTGTAATTAAGTGAGTAATCAGAGAGAGAAGACATGCATTACTAACATCAGAAATGAAAGAGGGGTCATCACTATTGATCCCATGAACATTAAAAGGATAATAAAGAAGCTGGGTGTGGTGATGCACTCTGGTAATGCCAGTGACTCGGAAGACTGAGGCAGGAGGATTGCAAGTTCAAAGCCAGCCTCGGCAACTTAGTGAGGCCCTAGGCAACTTAGCGAGACCCTGTCTCAAAATAAAAAATAAAAGGACTGGAGATATAATTTAGTGTTTTAAATATATATATATATATAAGGAATATTTATGAACACTTCTAAGCATACAAATCTGATAACTTAGATGAACTGAATTAACTCCTTGAAAGACACAAACTACTTACACAGGACAAATAGGTAATCTGAATAATACTTATAATACTTATAATACTAGGTAAACATAATACTTATAATACTACTACTACTAATAATAAACACCTTTCTAAAAAAGCACCAGGCCCAGATGGGTTTAGCAGTGAATTCTATCAAACTTTAAGGAAAAAATGATACAACCCCCTACAATGTCTTCTAGAAATTAGAAGCGAAGAGAATATCTCCTAACTCATTCTGTGAAGACAGTGTTATCCCAATTCTAAAACCAAATGACATTACAAAAATGGAAAACCACACACCAATATCTCTCATGAACATAGATGCAAAAAGACTAAATAAAATATTAGTAAATCAAACCCAAAAATGTATGAAAAGTATTATACATCATGACCAAGTGGGATTTATCCTAGATTTGCAAGATTGGCTCACTAATTGAAAATCAATTAATGTAACCAAATCAACAGGCTGAAGAGCAATCATGATGATAGCAATAAAAGATTCCAAAGAATTGAGCAGAATACTTCTGAAACTAATAAGTAATGATAGCAAGGTCACAAGTTATAAAGTCCACAAACAAAATCAGTTCCTTTCCCGTATACCGGTAATTGAAATTTGAATTTTAAAACATTTGCATCAGCATCAAAAAATCCTAAGCATAAATCTAACAAAATATATACAGGATCTATATGAGGAAAATTATAAAACTGATCAAAGAAGTCAAAGATCTCAGTAATTGGAGACAGATTTCATGTTCATGGACAGGAAGATTCAATATTGTTAAGGTGTCAATTTTCCCAACTTGATTCCAATAAAAGTCCCAGAAAGTTACTATTTGGATACTGACAAATTGATTCTAAAGTTTATAAGGAAAGACAAAAGACACAGAATAGCCAACACAATACTGGAGAAGAATAAAGTGACACTGTTGAAGACTGCTGCCCTGTAGGGCCCGCAGTGGTAGCTGGCCTCGCCTTAAGATGGCGCCGAGAAGCCCAACTGCAAAGAAAAACAACTTTAAGGAAGTGCTTTCTATTGGCTGACTGATCTCCTCCGCGTCTGTGCTTAGCTCATGATCAGTACATGTCCTCATTGCCCACCATTAAGTCTCCACGAACCAAACTCCTGACCTGTTAAGGTGATTGGCTGTTGCATCCCATAAAGCTGCGTACTTTGCGCGGCGGAGGAGGGCAGGCGGCAGCTGCGTGAAGAGAGAAGAAGAGAGAAGTAGCAGCTGCACGAGAGAAAAGAAGGAGAGAGAGAGCTGCACGACGAGAGGAAGAAGAAGAAGAAGGCAGCGGCGGTGGAGGAGGAAGAACCAGGCACTCGGCTCAGAAGCTCTCCCATAAAAATAAAGACCTTAAAACTTCATCTGAGAGCCAAGTCTTCATTGTACTTGCTGGACGAGTCATGACACTATCCAGTTTTAAGACCTATAAAGCTCTCATGGTCAAGACAGTGTATACTGGCAAAAGAATGAACAACTTGATCAATGGAACAGAAGAGAGAGCCCAGAAATGGACCTCCAAAAATATAGTCAATGATCTCCTACAAAGAAGCTAAGAGAATTTAACGGAGAAAGGAAAGTCTTTTCAACAAATGGTGCTGGAAGTAGACCACCATATTTTAAAATAAGGAATCTAGACATAGTCCTTACACCTAAATTAATTCACCAAAATTAATTCATAGTGGATCTTAAAACTAAAATTCAAAACCATAAAACTTCTATGAGATAGCATAGGAAAAAATCTGGGTGATCTTACAGTTGGCAATCAGTTTTCAAAATACAACACCAAAGTACAATGTGTGAGAGAAAAAATTGAAAAGTTAGTCTTTATTAAAATTAAAATTTTCTTCTTTGTGAAAGACACTGTTAAGAAAATGAAAGGAAAAGTCATAGATGAGAAAAAATATTTGCAAAATACATATCTAGTAAAAGACAACCATAGAAACAAAATGATGTACCCCATTTGTATACAATGAATCAAAATGCAGTCTATAAAAAATCAAAAAATAATTTAAAAAGACTTGAATCCCAAAAATATGCAAAGAACTCTTAAAACTGAACAATAAGCAAACAAACAACCCAACTTTTAAATGGGCAAAATGAACAGACACCTTACCAAAGAAGATATACAGATGGCAACTAAATATACAAAAAGAAGCTTAAGGCTGTATGTCATTAGGGAATTGAAAATTAAAACAAAAACACACACTTGTTAGAATGGCTAAAATCCAAAACAAACAACCCTGATAATGTCAAATGCTGATGAGGATGCAACAAGAATGTTCTTCCATTGCTGGTGGAAATGCAAATAATATAATCATTTTGGAAGACAGTATGGCAGTTTGTTCCAAAGCTAAACATAGATTTATCGTATGAACCAGCAATCATGTTATAGATATGTACTCAATTGCATTGAAAATTACATCTACATAGAAGTCTGCATGTGAATCTTTGTAGCTTCTTTATTCATAATCACCCCAAACTGGAAGCCAAATAGTCCTTCAATAGGAGAGTGAATGAAGAATGATACTTTCTTACAATGGAATATTATTCAGAGATAAACATAAATGAGCTACTAAACCATGAAAACACATGCATAAAACTTAAATGTATATTGCTAACTGAAAGAGCCAGTGTGAAAGGCTGCATAATGTATGAGTCCAGTTATTTGACATTTTGGAAAAGGCAAAATAATAGAGATAGTAAAAAGGGGCTTGGGGAAAGGGAGAAGAATTAATAGATGAAAAAGAATTTTTATGGTAGTGAAGCTATTCCATATGATTCAGTGATGGAAAATGCATGTCATTATGCATTTGTCAAAACCCATAGAAGTATCTATATGGAACAGGAAGAGTGAACTTTGGACTAGAGTTGATAATAATGTATCAATATTTATTTATTAATGGTAACAAATGTACTGTACTAATACAAGATGTTAACAATAGGGGAAATAATGTGGGGGTAGGGCTGGGGGTAAAGGTGGGAGTAGGAAGGAACTCTATTACTCTGTAAATCTAAAACTGTACTAAGACTCTATTAATTAATTATTTTAAATTGTTGACTAACTCAAGACAACATTGATGTTAAACTGGTGACAGAGTATGCGTTCTGAGAACTGAGGAATTCCAGCTGCCTCTGTTCACAGACCTACTGGGGGCAATGTGTATTATCCAGGGTCACAGGGCAATTGGGTTTCTTCATGGAATTCTGACTTAGGGATCTTGCTGACTTTGAGAAGCCCTTTTCTGGTAAAAAGTTTTAAGGTAAGTAGTTCATGTAGTCCTTGGTTGTTAGTAAAAAATAGCACTCAGTGGAATTCATGACTTTCCCATAACAACCAAAGAGGGTAGTTGGCATTTTGGACTACATCCCACTGAGACACTTGCTCCTGGATCACGTGTCAAAACCACATCTGGTCATTAATGTTGTAGACAAGCAAGAACTGGGAAATGGGAGCTCTGCTTGTTCTAATAAAATTCTAACTATAGCATACAGAGTATTCCTTCTAGCAACTACTGAGGTGGTCAGAAAGGGAATTCTGTCAAACCCAAGTCTTGCAGGGCTTTGGCCCCATCCGGGCACCCCTTTGGCTTTCATTTTGCTTCTGTGGCCCCATCTCTTTGTACCTAGTGGATATTATGGAGAATTGCCAATGTTTAGTAATTCTGCATCCCCTTCTCTTTCGTGCTGTATTCACAGACTGTCCTTCCATCCATATTGGACTTCCAGTCCCCCATTACTCTCAAAGAAAAAGTGACCAGAAGGGACATCTTTCAGGCCCACAAAAAGTCCGTTGGGGACTGCAGCCAGACAAGCCACAGCAGGAACTGACCAACCCAGGGAGAGGAACAAGCAGTCAGGACGGCAGCGTGGATCTCATCAGCAGGACTCGTGAGTTCCTTGAGGGACACATACATTCTGGAGATTCATCCTGCTGGTGGGTCCAGAGGGGCATGGCAGGGCAGGGGAGATTCTCTGGAGAATGTGGGTAATGCCCTTGTGGCTCAACCTTGCTATCAGGGCCTCTATTGCTCTGCTTCCCGTGCTGATCAGCCTCCCTGCCCATGAACACTTAGAATCAGCCTGAAGCCCTCTGTCTCTCTATGTGGACTTTGAGACCTCTACTCTGATCCATTGTGTATGTGTATGTCATGGTTTAATTCTCAGGATTATTTCTCTTTAAATTCCTAGATGCCACATGGTTGTCCTAAGAACCAGTAACAAATATGAGTGTTTTGCCTGGAGTGTTGCACTCAATAACCTGAATTCCTTGTTACATACTTTGAGCTTAAAGGGATGGGACAGACTTGTCTAGCCATCCTGCATCATAGGGACCCCTCAGAAGCATTCTGCCAGGACCACAAAGCCCCTTAGTCCTTTCTCTGTTCCTGGAGAAATCACTTATGGGCTAATTAAAAGCCAATATCTAGGACTAGGGAGATAGCTCAGCTGGTAGAGTGCTTGCCTTTCAAACACAAAGCCCTGGGTTCAATCCCCAGCACTGTAAAAAAACAAAAACAAACAAAAAGTCAGTATCTTTTTGATTGATAATTGAAAATTATCAATCTTTTGAGAAGTAAGAAAGACTGGAATCCTTAGAGAACAACTGTGACATTTTGTTTTTTCTAGGCTTTAAAATGTTTCTGGGTACATGATTTCACCCTCAGCATATCTTAAATCTATCTAAAAATGTTATTTAATCGGTTTCTACTATATACTTGCATCATCTTGAGTATGGCAAAAGAGTTTTTTTTATCATCTACACCTTCAAAAGACTGTTAGGTCAGTGACTGCATCTTATTGTCCTGGTAGGAAACCTATGTACCTCCTAAAGATCACTGGAGCCACAATCAACCATGCAGACTGACTCCTGTACCAAATGAGACTCCTCGTTGGCACCAAATCTATAAGGGGTCTGTGGGATTTCCAGAGTAAATGTCTGGGTATTGGGGAGTCCTTTGAGAGTCCAGAATAAGAGATGGGTTCTGATTAAAATATATATGCACACACATAAAAACATGCATGCATAAGCGCGCACACACACACACACACACACACACACACACACACACACACACCACACACACTCAAGGGTAGGAACATTAGAGGCCAAGAAGAAAGCAAGCCTGGTGGGAAGACCTTCTGCTCCCCATGTGGGTTCTGGATGCCAAACACATACTGACATGCTCTCCCCCCACGGGACCCCCTACCTACATTCAGGGATGAGGTTGCCCTTTGAAAATTGAGTCTGCTGAGTCCCTTCTGAACTAGAGAAGAGGAAAGAAGTCTGGAGTTGGTGTTCTCTGCTCAAAGGGTTTGGAGGAGGTAACACACCACACCACAAAAGTGGTTATGAACAGTGGGGTTTTGTTTGCTTTGGTGGTTTCTGATTCAGTTAAGGGGACATTGGTTTAAACTAGAAATCAAAGAAGAAAGAATGTGGAATCCTTTGGTATATTTGTACATTGGGTACATTTCCTTTGTGGCCAGTACACATGCCATGTGCATTACTGACTTGTTCCTGGCATGACTATGGAACAGGGGACAGAATGGGAGAGCCTAGTAGGACAGGACATTTCAGGTCATGTCTCCCAAGCCAGAATGAAGTAAGGACCCCTTTTGAAGAGAAAATAATTTCTTATGAGTCCATGAAAATGCATTTATAGATCATAGAGCCTCAGGGAACCACATATCCAAGTTTTAGAAATAATATCTTAACAAGTATGGGTTTTATTCCATGAAAGTATCTTTCAATTATAAATTGTCACCAAAGAAACAGTACCTTTATACCTAATAAAAGAAACCGTTTTAAGATTATCATCAAATAGAAATGCACAATTTAAAAATATAAATATAAAAAATACCCAGTTCCCCCTAAGTATACATTCTAGACCCCAGTTCCAGACATGCTGACTTCAGGGAGCCACAAAGTCTCCTAATAAAGTCAACAGCCATGGAGATTTTTTTTTTTTGTAGCCATGGGAGCTGAGTTGGTTTCTGGCATTCTCCATGGGGTGGTAGAAGGCTCAGTCCCCCAGTCATTCATTTCTTCCAAGCAAAAAGGGGGTCAGATGTGTGATGCAGATATAAAGTCTGCTCCCACCACATCATGCGGCCAGTGCCAATTTCCCATGGAAAGGAAAATTAAACACTACCAGCATAATTCTACCTAGATGGTCTGAATAAACTGCCTGCATCCCTACTGTGCTGCCCACCCCACCTTCTTTTCTTTTAGACCAAGTGTATTTTTCCTAAGTGTCTTGTCGTTTCTGTGAATCCATCCAGACAACCTCGGCAGGGCGTCCAGTAGCAGGCCTGGCTACCTAGCCCAAGTAGGAGCTCCCACTTCAGAGGAGGGGGATCCTGCAGAATACAGGGGTCTGGGTGGGGAGTAATGGCTAACTGTGACTGGGCCTGATAGGCTGTGAAGAAGGATTGGAGAGAGAATCATGGCAAAGAGTCAACAAAACAATGGGTGAACAGAGGCTTTGTATCTGTGAAATCAATCTGCTAATGATAGTTCATTATAATTTTGTTAACTAAATGTATTAATAATCATAACTATAATGTTGAAGAAACACCAGATAACTCACTTTTATTCTTTTCAGAGAGAACCACAGGGCACCTTTAATATATGCTCTAGGTTTACTAGCCACCAAGATGATTCTGAAACACACAAGTCAGCTACCTGACATGTTAGATGTGGTACGGCGCTTGGGTGTCTATACTTTTCTATTAGATTCCCCAGTGCACCTGGTTAAAAACTCAGGTTCCTAAGGCAATCTGATGCTTCCTTTAACCAGGTACAAATCTAAAGAAAGTTGTGAAGTCTGTGCTCTTACTGTTGTGGAGGCCGGACAACCCCTTTCCAGGTCAGGGACAAGAAAGAGGTCAGCCAAGGCCTGCTGGTCCTTCTTGTGCTGGCTCCATGTCCTCTGAGTGGGAGCAAGCCTCTTGCTTGAGTCATGTTGCTCTGGATCATCTTAGAGTCCCTAGGAGAAAACTTCTCATACCTGGGGAAGACAAACAGAGAAGTATAAGTTGATGTGAGGTGCAGTGAGGGAAGACTGCACAAGGAATTATCTCAGGAGCAGCAGGAGGCACATACAGGCCCAGGTGGTGAGCAGGTGTTGGTGATGGGGGCAACACAGGCTTCCTGAAACAAGTAACACCTGCGTGTGACACCTGTGAGTCTGACCTGACAAGTAAAGATTGACCAGAGAAGGTGGATGGGAGAATTAAAGAAAGAGAAGTTTATATAACTCTTTCCCATTGCAGCTTTATTGAAGATTAATTAACAAATATAATTATACTTTATAATTATTTAAGGTGCACAATGTGGTGATTTGATGTGGTATGAATTGTGAAATGATTATCATAACGAGTTAGTTCACAAATTCATCACCTCGAATAGTTACCATTTTTTATATGTTTCGTGGTGCTGCGGATTGAAACAAAGGCCTTGTGTATGCAAGGCAAGCACTCTACCAACTGAGCTATATCCCCAGTCCTAGTTAACATTTTTTTGTGTGTGATGAGACTCATAAGATCTCTCTTAGCAAATTTCTGTTATATTCCCAAAACTTACTCATCTTTAACCAACATCTCATTTTGCTATCCTCCCATCCCATCCCCTGGTACCCACTGCTACTCTGTTTCTACAAGTTCAACTTTTTTAGATTCCACAAATAAGTGAGAACATGCAGCATTTGTCTTTCTGAATCTGGCTCTTTTTTCTTAACATAAAATCATCCAGGTTCATCTATGTTGTCACAAATGACAGGCTTTCCATCTTCTTCTAACCCTCAATACTATTCCACTGTGTGTGTGCATATATGTCACATTTTCTTTATTCATTCATCATCAGATGTCTTGGCTATGATGAATCATGCTTCAACGAACAGGGAAGTACAAATATCTCTTTAAGTTCCTGATGTCATTTCTTTTGGATATATACCCAGAAGTGGGATTGCTCTATGATATGATAATTTTATTTTTAATTTTTTGAGGAACCTTCATACTGTTTTATATAGCAGGTATACTAATTTACATTCCCCCAAACAGTTCACAAGCATTCTCTTTTCTCTGTATCCTCACCATTACTTGTTATTTCTTGTCTTTGGATAATAGTTATTCTAGAAGGTGTAATGTTATATCTCATCATGGTTTTGGTTTATACTTCACTGATTATTAGTGATGTTGAACAGTTTTTTCATGCACATGCAATGGATGTCCAGTTTTCCCAACACTAATTATTAAAGTAAACATCCTTTCCTCATTGTGTATTTTTGTCACCTTTGTCAAATATTAGTTGACCACATATGCATGGATTTACTTCTGAGTTCTCTATTCTGTTTCATTGATCTATGAGTCTTATGTTTTTATACAAGTACCATATGCTGTTCTGATTGTTGTAGCTCTATAACAGAGTTTGAAATCAGGCAGTATATCATGCCTTGATCCTCATGCCAACACTAAAAGGGAAATATTATTATCCCATCTTCAGATTAGGAAATCAAGGTTCAAAGACATGAAGCATGATGCAACTAATAACCAGTGAAACTGGGAAATTGAAACAGGTCTGTTGATGCCAAAGCCTGTGTGTACCCTCTCCACCATTGCTGCTTTCCTTTGTAAGGCATCATTGGTCATTGGCTTATCACCCTATTGGACATGGAGCTGAGAATTACATTCTTCCAAGTAGTCAAATTGCCTTATGGTGAAAGAGATGGGTATGTAGTGGATAATACAGAACATATATTATTGTATCTCTCTCTGTCTCCTTATCATCCCTCCCTTCGATGTGAATATAATTTAGAAACTCAGTTCTTTAAGGTCAGTTTGATTTTAGAAGAGCATATATAATGAGTGGTATCATCAAATTGTAGTGAGAATTGGTAAGAGTCATGTTTTCTACTCTGGAAAAAAAAATGTCTTGTCTCAGAACTTCCTGAGAAGTCATTAGGAGCAAGAGGATTTGAAGCACCTTGAGAAATATGGTTGCACTTCCACTTTCCTAGGCTGCTAACAAGAACTGGACCCAAGAGCCTAATCTGGGTGTGTAGACTCTAGACTCTTAGTATCCTCATGTATAGGATGAAAGATTAGGTAAGGAGGCCAACTGTCTCAGTCTGCTCAGGACTGAAGGATTCCAAACACAAGTGAGACAGGAATTTCAGTGCTAAACCCAGGTCAGTACCAAGCAAGTTGGATGTTTAGTCTTGCCAGATTGTCATGAGTTGCAAAATGAGATACAAACAGATTTTAAATATCTCATATGGTACATGGTACCTGGAAGACACTTAACATATAATTGGTTCACTTTAAACATAATAACCCAATTTAAAAGTAGGAAGCCCAGGTCTTTTTTCTCTAGAAATAAGCATTTGTTTGGTTCGGCTGTTCTCACTGGTGCTGAGAAATTTATAAAATCTTTCTGATGGGGACTGGTGTTGTGGCTCAGTGGTAGGGCAATTGCCCAGCATGTGTGAGGCACTGGGTTCAATTATCTGCACTGCATATAGGTCCATCAACAACTAAAAAGAAATTATTAAAAAATCATTCTGATGCTCCAGAGGGGCATGAAAAATATTAAGACTTTCTTTTACTTGTCATATATTGAACTACTCAAGGTTTTTTTTGTTGTTGTTATTGTTTTGTGGCGCTAGGGATCGAACCCAGGGCTTTGTGCTTGCAAGGCGAGCACGCTACCAACTGAGCTATCTCTCCAGCCCCTCAAGGGTTTTAAAAGATCAAAACCACATCAAAATAGGTTAGGCATGATGGTGCATGCCTCTAATCCCAGCGAATGGAGAGGCTGAGGCAGGAGGATGGCAAATTTAAGGACAGCCTTGGCAATTTACCAATATTCTCAGCAGCTTAGAATATCAAATAAAAAGGACTGGGAAGGTAGCTCAGTGGTAATGTGTCCCTGGGTTCAATTCCCACTTCCCAATGTGTGTGTGTGTGTGTATGTCCACCCAAGAATAAACCATAAAGGAGAAAAATGCTGTTTTCTATTCAGACTTTGGAACCTCATGTGGTTCCAAAGCTTTAGGACCAAAAGTATGTTTCATCTTGGCTTTCTTTCCTCATTTCTGATGTGGAAGGAGCAAGGGTTTGTATAGAAGACCAGTTTTTCTCTAAAGCATCTCTTCCCCTAAGGGGGTTCTGAAACAGGCTATTTCAAGCATAGGAACAAAGATAATTTGGTTTCTTTTAGAGTTTGAAGCTTTATAATGGGTGACTTCCTCACTTGTCTCTGCTTAACAATTTTGGATCTTGGAGATTTGGTGAAGAGGGAGAAGAGGGACAGAGAAAGGGGATGAGACCTTTCATGCCCTTCCCTGCCTGCTGGTGGGGATGGGGCAGAAAAGCAAATTAAAATTCTCCAAAGGAAGCCCGTATTTACTCTTCAATCTCTTCTTGTCTTTTGACACCTTAAACCCTGGCTCTCTAGGAATTACCAATGCAAATAGGATTCCCTCCTCTACCACAAGAGTTATTCTCTTAAAAATAAAACACAAATAAATATACTGTATTAGAAGAAAACCCTGAGTTAGTGACCCTTCAAGCAAGTCAGTTAGTGACCCTTCAAACCCTTGTTTGCAAGTGAACCAATGAAATCCTTAATAAATATAAAGTTTTAGTAACCTTATTCCTTGAGATTTAAAATGGACTCCAGACTCCTCACCCACATCCTGGGGAGGTCCATGCCTTTTCCTAAATGTCTGTGAGTTTCCAGAGGCTTCTAGTCTCAGTATCACTCTGGTTCCAAGTTCCTGCCTGTGAGCTCTGAGTTTTGCTGTGTTTTGCCTCCTGTATCTGTTCACTGCTTTTCCCTCTGGGTCAGCTCAGGCATGGAATTCTATTCTTTGGTTTCCACCAAACTGGTGATTTAAGACCTATGTGTGAGCAGCAGGCTTTGTGAAAGGTTTGGAATCGTAGATGGATTTTACCTTGCAGATATATACAATCTTGAAAATGAGATACTAGGTATCCCTGTTCTTAAAAATCCTCTGACCACTGAAAAGTTGTCCTTGGCCACCTTTCTCTCCTACCATATTTTTGGCACCTCCTCGCCCACCGTCACTGCCCTTTTGGGTCTCCTCACAGTACCTTGTTGCTCAAATTCTGAGCTCCCTCTTGGCTTAGAAAGGAGAAGCAGCAACTGTTTTGGTTTTAAATGATAATGTCTCCACTTTATTGCATTCATATTCACTAAAACAAAGCAATAAGGACAACACGTGAAATGGAAGACTGTGACATTTTACACTTCCTAAGTAATGAATAACAGTTGTAGGACAATCAACTACCTTTTACCATTTTGGCTCTCCAGGAGTGGGTGAGCACTAGTAAGATGGGTGGCATTCTCTTTTCCCCGTGGGGTCTCCTACAAATGCTCAGGGTCTTTCTAATTTCATACGGAGGTTGATACCCTTTCCAGAACTGGAGGAGCAGAGTGACTGGGGGTCTCAGAAGGGAAAGGCCTAGGGATTCTTTATTTAAATTTCTCGGGGAGCTTTGGCAGAGGTCCCCGCATTCCAATACACTTGAGATATTCTTCCTGATGTCATGCACATGCCAGAGTATTCTAGTCCCCCTGACCCAGCAGAGCCAGGGCTAAGGTGACTTTCCTCGAGCTTATTCTGTCTCTGCTTTGCTCCACTTTCTTTCACTGATTCCCTGAACCTTCTTGTTCTATTTCATCATGGCATTCTTTTATAACTCTTAGGCTTACAGTTTTCAAGAAGGCTCTTCATAACCTGGAATTTTACATATGGAGACTCATGATTGAGAAGGTAATTATATCACAATATCAGAAACCTAGCTGAGCTGGATTGGGCAAGGAAGAAGAGACAGAGTCAGAAAGAGAGAAGGGAGGGAAGAGAGAGAAATCACTTGTATTGTAAAAGCAAAGGAGTTTCTCACAGTCCAAGACAGAAGGAACAGTCAGGCTCCAGTGGGAGGATGTGGCATCTTCTCAGTCCCCTCTCTGGGTCTGCATGGTCTTCTCTGCTTCAGCTCCAGGTCACTTCACTTCTCTTTCTCTGCAGCTCAGCCCTTTCTGCCTGTCTGCGCCCTAGGCTTACAGTTTACGTGTTCTCTCTCCTAGAAACCATCAGGAAAGGCCCAGCCAACTCAGAGACCTGGTTCAAAATTTCCAGGCTTTGGTCACGTGTCCAATTACTTAACTGCTCCTGATCCAATTAATTGTGGCCAAGGACATAGGTATATGTTATCCAACAATTGCCCCCCCTCCCCCACTCATCCTTATGAAGCTGGGGGACATGGGCTGGGCAGACATACTCATATGCACACGTGGTAGTATTCTCTCCTCTTCCTCTCTCAGAAAGCACATTTGAAGTTTATGTACAGTTTCTGAGAAGGGAACTTTATTGTCCATGAAACTAGTACTGGGGGCCTCCAAGTTCCCCTCTCAAAGGCTTTCATGCCAGGTGTGGTGGTGCTTGCCATGCTTGTAATCCTAGCTAATCGGGATGCTGAGGCAAGAGGATGGCAAATTCTAGGCTAGCCTGGGACAACTTAGTGAGACCCTGTCTCAAAGTAAAACATAAAAAAAAGGGCTGGGGACGCAGGTCAGTGGTGAAGTGCCCCTGGGTCTAATCCTCAGTACTGGGGGCTGGAGGATGCCTGCTTATCACAATTGGCAAGAATGACTTTGGCGCTCTCAAGTTCTGTCTCCCACTCCCCAATACTTAGTGGCCTCAAGCCACTACTGCTCCCCCTGCTCAACCCCCATCTCCATTTCCTTGTTCTTGGCTCCTTTCTTGCTGCGGCTAATCCCAGCTGATGTGCTCATGAGTGTTAATCAGTCAAATTCACTCACCCAGCAAATATTTATTGAGTGCCCTTGCTGTGTGAGCCCTGTGTCAGGGGCCAGCAGCGTGATGTGAACAAGACAGACCCTGACCTCCAAAGCTGACTGTCTAGTGATTTAATGTGGAGCCTAAAAGAGAGGGAATCTCTGAAATCCTGATGCTGACCTCCTGGAGGTCAAAAATACCTCCTGAGTCTTTACTGGGAGTTGAAGTCTCCACTGTACTTCCTGACACTCATCCTCACTGAGCTTGTGTTGCTCCCAGAAACTGCTTGTTGAATTCATTCCTACATGTGTGTCCAGGCTATGTGACTCTTACAGTTAGTTATGTGGCATTTCTAATTATGTAGGTTAACTTGTAAGTTATTGCATGCATGTGGGACCTGCAGTACATTAGAGAAACCCTGATGCAATAGGACAGCTTGTGGTAAGCTAGACTTTCTGTGAGCAGGAGCGGGGCATCAAGGTGGAGGAGGGACATGGGTAGTGTGGGTGTAGCAGGGGGGTTTAGAAACTGGAAAGGACTGAGCCCCTGGAATGCTCAGAGGGTAGGCTGGTGATTGGCGATAAGGGAGGATGGGGTCACACCTCCTGGAAATAGCAATAATGGCAATATCATTTATTGAGTGACTGCTGTATTCCAAGCACTATGCTAGCTACATTATATATATTATCTCCTTTACTCTCCAACAATCCAGGTTAGTAGGCATAATTATTCCCATTTTATGGATGGGAAAACCAAGATTCAGAGTTTAGTGCCTTACCAAGATCCTACCACTAGTAATTAGTGTAAAGAGTTGAACCCAGGTCTTGGCTCACATTAACAGAGAGGGTCCTTCTGGCATCCTTGGCAATCTTTCTTTGGGTGTTGAGGCCAAGCCTGACTTGGTATGGCCTGCAGTGGCTGCTTAGCAGCACTTAGGAGGGACTGGGCCAACCTCAAACACAGTGCAGTGCAAGCTGTAGAGCCCAGGACCCTCAGGGGAGCCCAGATGTTCACTGTCCACGAAGGCAGAAACTCCTGGGATGCCTTTTATAGAGGTCTATGTAATGGTGGCTTTGCTTGGAGCCCAGCATTCAACACATGGTTGTCACCCTATGCTTCTGTTTTTTCAGCTTTATAATGGGTAAGTTCGATTTTCAAGCCTTAGGTATGAAAATGTAGTCAATGGATCCAGCCAGTGGGGCAGTATGGAGTGGAAGATGTCAGAAAGTGTGGGCTCCCTCTCTCCCAGACTCTGGATTGGAACCTGGTGGGGGGCCTTCTGTGGTGTAAAGTGGGTCTCAGTTTTCTTATCCATGAAATGAAGTGTTTGGACATAGCCAACACTAAGCTCCCTCTCAGCTCTAAGACTTAGTGAAATTCGGGGTTTGTAGCTCCTTGGAGCTGCCACCATTCGGTGACCTCTAATCAACCTTGGCTCATTCTAAGTACTCAGTAAAAACCCAGTAAAAACTAAACCCAGGAGATTAGGAGTTTCTCAGAGGAGCAAAATAATTCCCCAGGAGGGTTCACCACACACCCTGAAGTGACCAGTTCCCTCTGACCATAGGCTCTCAGAAAACACCCACTGAATAATAACTTTTGGCATTTTGTCTCAGAGGTGGGCAAAAAGGAAGAAGACCCAATTTGCATTTAAAGTTGGGAAAGGAGAGGAAGCAGTTATATGAAACGCTATTGAATAAACATTGCTTGCTGTGAAATGTTGGGCCCCCACAGCAAACACTGTCCTCCAACTCCCTACCTCCACCCCAGGGCCCAGCCAGGCCACTCACCAGCCAGCTTACCTGAGAGAGGGGGCTTTTGAGAAACTTCTAGGAGTCTCAAGGCAAATCCTACCAGGGCCTTTATAAAGGAGCCTGAGGAGAGGGGCCTGGGCTGTCCTGGAGCTTTCAGGAAAAGGGGGAAGGGCCCATTGAGAGGGAGAGGGGCAGTTCTGCCAGTCCTCTCACAGTAGCTGCCAACCCTGCTACTGTAGGGAACAGCTTTTTGCTAGTTTCACTGTAGCCACTGAGCCCTTCTCTCTCGAGTGCACCTGAGATCTCCCTCTTTCTTCTTCTCTTCCCTCTCTCTCACACACACTGTATCTTTAATTCACTTTCAATGTAGTTTTTCTCTCCCACATAATTTCCCATAATCTCTTTCACACTTACCACATCTCTATTCCCTCTACATATAGCCCTCTCTCTCCATCACTCCAGTCTCCTTTCACACATTTTTTTTCCTCCTCCTCCTCCTCCTCCTCCTCCTCCTCCTTCCCCCACACCTCCCCTGCTGCTTAACTGGAAACAAAAGTGAGTTTGTTGTGTGAAGAACAGGAGCCAGGCAGCAGCCAGGGTGACAGCAGCAGAAACAGGCTGGGGTCAGAGGCAGCACCAACAGCCGGAGACTCCAGCACTCAGCTATTCCAGGGAGCAGGTAATGCCCATTCAGGGCTGGCTCAGACCTACTGCCCTCTGCCCCACCTCATCTCTCCATGGTCATTCCATTTATTTGCCTTCTTTGTAGCTTTGAAGGGGGAAAGGAACTCCAGAGTTATGGAGTAGTAGGCACAGAGACCCAAAGGTAGCTTGCCCTCCTCTTCAGAGAACCATGTATGTGCTGGTGTGGCTGGGATCAACAAGAGCTGGGGTCAGGACAGCTGGTGTCCAGGCTTGCTGGGATCCAGAATGGCTTGGTGAGGGACACACTGGAACCTAGAAAGACAGGTCAGGGCCAGATCACAAGAGATGTTTTGAGCCATACCACCAACCTTAGGTTTAGACAGTGAAAAGCTCGTGAAAGTTTTTCACCCGAATGGTAACAATCAATTCCACATTTTAAGAGTAGTTATTGAGGGCTGGGGATGTGGCTCAGTGATAGAGTACTTGCCTAGCTTGTCTGAGGCCCTGGGTACCAGCATTGCCAAAAGAAGAGTAGTTATTAAACGCTGATCTCATGGAGAATTGGTGTGTGGCCCCTAAAATCAAATAGTCATAGTCCTCTCCCAATTTGAAGAAAAAATCGTTTTTTCAATTGTTGATTTTCTTTTCTAAAATTTCCTTAAATCTTTTTTTTTTTTTTTTTGGGGGGGGGGTACCAGGGATTGAACTCAGGGGCATGTGTCAAACACTGAGCCACATTCCCCAGCCCTATTTTGTATTTTATTTAGAGACAGAGTCTCACTGAGTTGCTTATCACCTCTCCATTGCTGAGGCTGGCTTTGAACTCGCAATCCTCTGGTCTCAGCCTCCTGAGCTGCTGAGATTACAGGCATGCGCCACAGAACCTGGCAAAATTTGCTTAAATCTTGTGACTGCCAGCAAATGCCAGCAATCAATAAGTCAATGAAAAGGAAATATATTAAAAATAATAATAGAAACTTTTGGAAATAAAATCATTTTAAATAAATGAGGTACATACAGGTAAATAGTATTTTCTACCAGTAAAATTCTTTCTAACTCATGTATAATATTTTATGGGGCTGCCCAAAGAGCACTGTGGCTCCCAGGAATCCACTGCATAAACATACTTGAAATGTGTTAAAAGCAAACTCTGCTGCTATCTGGGCCATGTAGATAGGTGGGGTGACCAGAGGCAGTGGGACTGTGGGTGGCTACTGCCAGGAGATAATGAGAGGCAGAGAGAGTCAGATTACTCAGAAGGAAAGATCTTTTGTTCAAAGATGGATGGCAATAGGAGTGAGGACATAGAAGGACTAAAGAGAAGACTAATGGATTTCATGCCTGGAAGCCTTTATTTTCTTGGTGAAGTGGGGTAGAATGTAGATCAAGAAGCTTAAAGAGAGGAGCAAAGGTTATGAATGGCGTCGAGGGGTAAGAAGAGTACGGGGAGGGGAGCTGATGGGATGAGTGGGAGGTGCCTGCACTTGAGACCTGCTGAGGGAAGAACTCTCCATTTGCACTGTTGAGTGGTTTCTACAGCAGAGCTCATGTGCCTGAGGCCTGGGTTGGCGGTGAGGGGAGATAAGCACCTGTTACATCCTAAGCCCTGTGTCAGGTGTTATATTCTCCTTAAATGATTTCCTCCTTCCAACAACCCTGTTCACTCAGGCTGAATTTACCCATGCAGAAGTGGCAACTCTGAGATTTGTACCCATATGTGGCTAGATTAGAAGTCCACTGTGCACTTCGCCTCCCCCTGGAAACCTCAGACACCCTTGCAAAGAACAGGTCAATGAATTCTTGTTAGGGTATTGACTGGTTTTATCAGCCAAGGGGGAAGCAAATAAAAGGGGTGATGAGAGGATAGTCGAAATTATTGACCCCTGGGGGCCTGCTGAGAAATGAGTGAGGACAGAGGGAATGATAAACTGAGGGCTTAAGACACTGGGAGGAAGGAGAAGATGATGAGGTTTGGAGGCAGTTGATGGGAGACTGAATCAGGGCAGAGCAGTGGGGTTGATGTGCAAATGCAGTCTTGAAAATTCTAACGTGGAAGCGAGGATAAGGAAAAGAGAGGTGAGGTGATGAGAACCCCAGGGTATCTAGCCTGTGTAGTGGTGGGAACAGGATGCCTTTACCTAAGGCATTGGTCACCACTTTGACATCTTGCCATCCTTCTCTCCCACCTGCTCACCATGTTTCATGCCACACTGACTGACACATTCCTACCACTTTGATTTTTTTTGGCGGGGGGAAGTGCTGGGGATTGAACCCAGGGACTTGTGCTTGACAGGCAAGCACTCTATGAACTGAGCTATATTCCCCAGCCCTTCTTCCATCTTTTAAATCACAGTTCAAATACTCCTTCTCTTAGAGCCTTTCATGACCTTCTTATCTCCTGTAGCTTCCCCAGTCATGTGATGTTTTTCAGAGAATTTATATTATCTAAAAAGGTCACTTATGGGTTTGTTTACTTATTTATTATCAGTTTCTGCCACTAGAACAGAAGCATAAGACAGCAAGGACATTTGGGTCTTCTTTACTACGTTATTTTCCAACACCTAGAACAATGCCTAGCACATAATAGGTATTCACTAAATATAGGAAGGAAGGAAAGGGAAGCATGTTTAGGTGAGGGTACATGTTCAGTGTTGGGTTGCTGAGCTTTGAGGTACCCAAGAGATACCCACGTGGCAACTTCAATTGGTCCATTGGGGATCAGGCTGGGCACTCAGGAAACACACCCCACCTTGCCAATGATGAAAGTGGCCCACATGGCACACTGGTGCCAACATGTCCTTTCACATAACTGATTGCCTCTTCATGACCACCTTCAGGAGTTAGTCAGCTCCCAAAAGAGTCAAACCAAACAGTTTGGGGCCCAACAGGAAGAAGGTCCTCTCTGGGTTTGTTAGGCTCAAGTTCGATTAGACTATACTTCACTTTTCTATTCTGTTCTTGGTTCTTGCTGATCCCCTGACTTGGGCTATTTTCCATCCTCCTCCACCATTCAACCACAAGACTCTGAGTCTAAATACAGACCAAATCCTTATCTCACCCACATCCAACCAAAGTAATGTAAATCCAGCTTCACCCAGAAGCTGGACTTAGTTTTACCAAATCAGGACATACTTTTCCCTTGCCCTTGACTCTTGCCCCATTTCTTTTTTTTTTTAAAACACTTGTCTTTAAATTGTAGATGAACATGATACCTTTATTTTATTATGTGGTGCTGAGAATCGAACCCAGTGCCTCATGCATGCTAGGTGAGTGCTCTACCACTGAGCCACAGCCCCAACCTTCCTACTCCATTTCTTTTGGCCTTGTAGCCCTCCTGTCTTCCACAAGGTGCTCAGCACACCTTTCCACTCTTCCTTTGCAGGGTCTCCAGCTGCTGAGCAGCTCCAGGACATCCTGGGGGAGGAAGATGAGGTTCCCAACCCCACTCTCTTCACAGAGATGGACACTCTGCAACATGATGGGGACCAGATGGAGTGGAAGGAGTCAGCCAGGTGAGAAGGAGCCCCAGGAGGGAGATGGAGGGTGGCTTCCCCCTGCAGTGTTCCTGGGGCCCTGGCCGGGCTGATCCTCCTAGTAGGAGTGGCACCTTGCATCTTGAGTCTTCCAGGGAACTTTCTGGTCCACAAATACCATCTTGCCTGCCTTCCTTTGGGTCCGCAACTATGTTGGACATTGAAGAGCAAACAGAAACTTGTGATTTTGTTTTTATCCTTAAAGAAATGAAAAGCGGGAAGATAAGACAGTCATCCATGAAACCCTGAAAGAATAATAAAAGGGACATATGTTCTTTAATGGTAATGTCAAAATGGCTTGAACTGTGTGCTGTAGAAGGGAGTTGCCAAGCAGCTGTGGTAGACAGGGAGGGCTTCCTGGAAGAAAGAGAATGTGTGCCAGGCACAGAGTCTGAGTGGCAGGGAAAGTCCAAATAGAAAGGCCTAGTGGGCTGCTAAAAAAACAACAACAAAAAAAAGACTTGGTATAGCATTTGGGGCTAGACAACTAGAATTAACTGCAGAGGTGGAACCATGGCGAAAAGAGAGGGGTGCAGACAGAGCTTTAGAAATAGGGGTAGGAGAAGGAATAGGAGACCTGGAAGGCTGGAGGGGAAGTGCTTGGTGGAGTCACAAGAGCTGAGGGAGGGTAAGGGTAAGGAGTGGTCACTGCTACCCATATCTCCAGTACCTGCCTCTGAATTGAACTGGCCTGGTTGGCAGTGCCACATGCTCCAAAGAGACCAAGAAAAAGGAAAGAAATCATAAGAGCAGCAGGAGAGACCCTGGGAGGGATGTGAAGAGAGTATGCAAGATAGTCTGTCCTGATGTTTCTCAATCTTTTTGTGTGTGTGTGTGTGTGTTTGTTTTTGCTTTGGAATATGCCCCTCTTCCCCAGGAGGAGAAACAATTTTAATTAACTTTATAAATTAAAATTTAATGTATTTCTAATGAGAGACATTAACTATTAAGGAATAATATTTGTCATATTTGAGCTCTGGAGTACTGCAAACCATTAATGGTTACTGCCAGCTGCCATTTTTTTTCATTCTCCTAAGAACCAGTTTTTGCCTCCTGAAAGGTAACAGTGCCTTGTGGAGAACGCATGGACTTGCTTCCAGCTGTGCCCAGGACTGACTTTGTGTGGGGGCCACCTGACACCCAGGGCCTGACAGCTCCCTCCATATGTGGCCTGGGCTCCTCCCTCACCCACCTCCCTCAATGGCATGGGCAGTTGCTATGCAGAGTCAGAAGCAGCAAATTTCAACATCCTCGGGTTCCCTGCTCCACCTCTCCTGCAGGGGCATCTGGGAAAAGGCCACTGGGGAGGAATGAATCCCTCGCTCCACAGCTGGGCCCAGCCCTGTGTGCAGGCCCAGGAGCCTCTTTCCATCAGTCTCTTCATTGAACTCTTACCCAATGAATGATTCACACTCTCATCTCATTCAAGCTGCATAGTGACCCTAATGGGGTGGAAACTATTATCCTGTTTTATTGAGAGAATTCTGGGGTGAAGAAGGACTAGTAGCTTGCCAAGGGTAAGAGCACACAGGTGGCTGTCTGGATTCCAGCCCAGTCCTGTCTGACTCCCCAGCTTGAGGGCTTAGACACTTTGTCATGCTTTCCCTATTTTCTCAGCCACTTCGCTGCCCTCCTCCAACTTCTAGGGATTCTGTTTTGACTTCAGAGGAGGACATAGGTGTAGAGGCAATTCTATTAGAGTTGGAGATAAATGTAGACAGCTGTGGAGCCCAGCAACCCTAGAGCTCCATCTATCCAGAGTTGACAAAAGGGGGCAGGATATTTCAAATGACCAGAGCCCATCCTAGATTATTGTTTCACAACTGTGAGGGGCTAGGGCCCAAAGTCTGAAGCCCTGAACATGTATCTCTTCTGTTCAAAGTGTGTGAAAGTGAGAAAAGGGCCTTTCAGAGGTCTGAGAAAGAGAGGGTGCCTTCTCCCCACCCTGGGCAGGCTCTTTACCCAGAACCCCTGGAATAATTGCCAGGGCCACATCCACCACTATTACACTATGGGACTATTACATAGCCAGTGAGTCCTTGCTGAGAAGGCTTCAGGGCCCTCAAAGACCCTATTGTTGCCTGTTTCTGTTCTTTTTGTTTGGACGCATAGCACCCCTAGCACTACAGACCAAGCATTGAAACTGATAAACTGTAGATGAGAATATTTCTAAGAGTCTCCTCTTAAACTATAAAGCACTCTGGCATGTATCATCTGCAAGGTGGTGGGTTTTTCTGTGAGGTAAGCTTTCTGAGAACAGCATCTGAGGAGACCCAGGAAAAGCCTCAGTATAACAGGCTCAAACCCATGCTGAAAAGAGTGGTGACCAGAAATACAAATCCCTGAAGACAATTCCAGGCAGATCCCAGAGGGGAGTGGCTGAGGACCGACTTGGAAGCAGGAAGCAGTGGAGAACAGCTGAGGGCCTCCCCACCTTGACTCCCCTTTCTCTACTTTGCCCCACCTTCCTATAATCGTCTCTCCAGCTAACCTTTCAAGGTATGACCAGCAAAACCCCGGTGAAGTCAGAAGGGTTTGACTATTGGCTAAAAGGTCCACCTGGTCTGGACAGCTTTTCTGGGTCCTTATCCAGGTAAACTGTGAGAGAAGAGGTGCTTGGGTCAGACCTATTTGGGACCTGTCACCTCATCAAAAGAATGGGAAGCATTTCCCTGAATTAACAGGCTCTGGGACCCATCTGAGGGAAGCCAGAGTTCCCAGAAGTTTCCAAAATCTAAGAACTAGCAAATTCTAGTCAATTCAGGGCCTCCTTGGAGTAACAGAAGACAATGATGGAGAGTGGGAGACATCCCCTCAAGAAGACTCACAGGGTCCCACAATATCCACACCAAGGAGAATGAGGGAGGGAACCCTTTAATAAAAGTATTTAATTTGTTGCAAGGAGTGTTTGCTTTATTGAGTTAGGAGATTAAAAGAATGAAAATCTCAAATCCGCAAGGAATTTTCCCTGGTGGTGCTTTGTCGGGGTTATTAGTTTGGGGGATGTTTCAGGTCCTTGAAGGAGTCACTCCTGCATGGGTTTAAGTGGCTTTTTGAGCTCGGCTGAGCTTTGCCCCGTGCACATAATGGGGACTGTGTGTGCCGCGTCATTTCTAATGTGATCAATGTTGGTAGGTCAGGCTGTTAATAAGATAGATTTTTTTTTTAACTCTCTCTTTAGCATTCCCATGAGAGAAACAACAGCTGGCCTTTTGCTGATAATGACCTTGCCTAAAGGGAGGGCTGGATCAGGTGGGGTGGGGGTGAAGTCCTCACCCTGAGTAAATAGTTTGCCCAGAATTCCATCCTCTATTAAGCCCACCTCTGCCTGACTATAAGGAGAAGGGTGGGGAGTAGAATAAAGCAGTTGGAACCCACCCAAGTATGGAGGGCCCTTTGGGTTCTCAGAAATAACCAGAGCTTAATGCCTTCTAAGAGCCCTGAAAGCAAATTCCAAATCCAAGCTGTTCTGGCCTCAACTCAGAGCAGACCAAGAGCGTGAACTTGCCAGAAGGCTCTTATGAGACACATATGCTCTGAGAACATTCCTGTGATGACAACAAAAGAGCAGGAAGAAGTAGAAGTGCATGAGAAGTGGGTCAGCTTAGTTGGGTCAAACCGGAGCAGTACATTTTCAAAAGCCCTGTGTGGTTCTTTACACGTAGGCAGAGATGCTTTTTCACTCCATACAGGGTGGAGGAGAAAACCTGTACTTCCTGTCTCAACTCTGAATCTGTTCCTATTCAAGAGCTTGTGTAATGCCCTCTTAGGATCATTCCCCCTCTCAGTATGGGGTAGAATACCTTCCAGTCTCACCTCATTACTTGCTCCATAATCAACCTTATGGGGCCCTATGTATAAAACAGAACAGACAGCTGAGCTCCCAATGCATAAGTCAACAAACTTTGTTCATTCATTTGGGTAATATTTACTAAGCGCTTACTATCTGCAAGCCGTGGACCAGATGCTAGAGAAAGAAAAATGGTCAGGACAATGCCAGCCTTGCTCTTTTGGACTCAATCTCGTGGAACATGCAGGCAAATAAGTAGGCTTTTGACAATGGGGGTGCTGTGAATACACAGCATAGGTACCTCTAACTCAGACAGGAGGGGCCAAGGAAGTCTTCCAGAAGGAAGAGGTGTTCCCACTGAGAACCCAAGGGTGGGTCAGAGTTAGCTAGGAGAGGACAGGCAAGGGGGGGGAAGAGGCCCCTGGACCAGGATAAACACATATATAGAGAGACAGAAGTTCCCTGTGGCTGGATTGTAGAGCAAAGGGCAGGTACTGATCAAGCCCTATTTACACCATGCTATGGAACTTGAACTTGAAGCTAAGAGATTTGGAGGACCGCTGATGGGTTTTAGGTGGGAAAGGGGAAGAACTGCATATGTATGTGAGAGAGATCACCTGCCTTTGGGGTGGAGAATGGATTAAAGGAAGCAAGACTTGGCAGTTAGGAGGCTGATCCAGGGGAGAGATAATAAAACTTGGGACCAAGACATTGGCAGTGGGGATAGAAGAGATGTAATTGAGATATAACTGAAAACATAGCGTTGGAAGAACTTGGTGACATGTGCCCAGATTTCCAGCCTGAGCAAGTGGGTATCTCATGGCAGTAGTTTAGGAAACATAAAGAGTAGTAAGGTTTTAATGTGTTGGGCAATTTTGTTTGTTTGGGGGCTGGTCGATGATGAGTTCCATTTTGTACAAGATATGTTTGGGAAAACTTCTAAGTGGATGTGTTCAGCAGGTCATCATATGGACACTGAGGTCTGGAGTTCAGTATAGAGGCAGAGAACTGTGAAGCATCAGATCCAGATGGAAATCAAATCATAGAAAAGGATAGAGTTATCCCCAGGTGTCTGTGAAGTGACGAGAGAGCCTAAGACAGAGCCTCAGGCTTTCAGGGATGGGTAGAGGAAGAGGAACTCACAATGAAGACTGAGAGGGAGAAACCCGAGAGCTAGAAGGGGAAAGAAAAGGGGCTTAATCTTGAAAACCAAGGGCAGTGAGACAGTCAAAATGGAAGGAGGGGCCCAGGAGTAGGGGAGGATCTGTAGAATATATAGAGGGTGGAGCATGGAGAGCAGTCTGGGGGAGCAAAAGCCAGACAGCAGTGGGTCAAGAAGAGAGACAAAAGGAGAAGGTGGTTCAGGTGGACAGTTCTGCCAAGATGCTTGTCCAGGAAGGGCAGGAACAAAACAGGTCTCTGGAGACTTGAATTTGAGCTCAAGGGAAGTCTTTGTTTTTTATTTTTGAGGATGCTCTATCTGAACACATTGAACGCTAATGGGAAGAGGCCAGAAGAGAGTGGGTTAAAGGGGCTTCTGGATGGAGTCAGGTCCTAGGAGCAGGTGGAGGGGGGCTCCTTTCAGTGAGTTGATAGAAGTGTGGGCTAGTCTCTGGTTTGAGGAGAGGGAAGAGGAAGAGCAAATGGATTGCTGGTGTACCTGAGCCAGGGAAGCTGGTGTAGCTGACCCCATGGCCATGGCTGTCCTGTTTCATTGCAGTGGAGTCATGCATGGAGATTTGCCGTCATATGAAAGTCTTTTGGAGGCTATTTGATTTCTATCTTCTGTGGATCTACTGGTCTGAATAATCATGCTATTTGCCATAACCAAGCTGATTTTATATCCAATATCTAACTTGGTTCCTTCCCTATTTCTTCACTAAACACTAACAACTGAGACTTATGCTAGGCAAGCAGGGATTTTTAAAAATGAATCTGAACCGGGCACAGTGGTGCATGCCTATAATGCCAGCAGCTCAGGAAACTGAGGCAAGAGGATCGCAAATTTGAAGCCAGCCTCAGCAATTTAGCAAGGCCCTGTCTCAAAATAAAATATAAAAAAAGGGCTGGGTATGACTCAGTGATTAAGCATCCCTGGGTTCAATTGAAGGAAAGAGAGAGAGAGAGAGAGAGAGAGAGAGAGAGAGAGAGAGAGAGAGAGAGAGAGAGAGAGAGAGAGAGAAAAGAAAAAACCTGAACTTGGATCAAGTCCCAGGTAAAAGAGGGTAAGGTGCCCTGTGACCTGAGAGGCCTTGGGTTCCATCCAAGGCCCTCACCTGTGAGCTGTATGAACACAGAATAGGGGATATCTAGGAGCTCTTGTTCCTTCAGGGACTTAGTGATCACGTCCAGTTAGCAGAGCTCAAGGCAGGACCGTATAAGAGGACTTAAAGTCCTACAATCAGACTGGGGAAGCACCAGTCTACACCCATGGTGACTGCCAAGCAGTGACAAAAGGCCACACATGGTTGACTCTGTATGCTAAGATTGAATCAGTTGGCAAGTGTTATAGGAAGTCTAATTAAGTGAGGAGAGATGGCAGGGACTAGAACATTCACAGAGCTTTTCCCAGATGAAGTATGACTGACTGGAAGTTCCTCAGAAACCCTCAAGGGTGACCAGCAAGAGGATGACCCAACCAGAGGCATACTTAGACAGCTCCCTCAGTTGCAGTTGTCAGGAGAAGAAAAGCTCTACCATCAGACCACTTTCATGCCAAGATCTTAATTTAATTTGCCTGTCCATTTTTAATCTATCTATCTATCTATCTATCTATCTATCTATCTATCTATCTATCTATCTATCCATCATCTATCTTTATCTATATATTTGTAGCCCATATCTATATGTCAACTTTTTATTATGGAACATTTCAAACACAAAAAGTAGAAGGGAATAATACAATAAATCTTCATGTGCTTTATCACTCAGTTTTGTCAATGATTAATATTTAATCTATTTCCACTACTTTTTTTTTTTTTTTTTTTTTTTTTTGCTTTTAGGAATTTTGCTTTGTTGCTTTCTTTTGCTAGAGCATTTTAAAGACAGTCCCAGATGTTGTGAACATTTCAGTATGCAGCACTACAAAATCAGACTTCTGCTGTAAATACAACCACTACGCCATCATGTGTCCTAACAAAATTGAGAATAATCCCTTAATAAGGGTGGATATCTAGACTAGAACCAAATTTCTCTTGCTGTCTCAAAAATCTCTTTGTTCTGTTGGTTCGTACAACATAGAATCAAAACAGGGTCTACACATTGATTTGGGCGCCTGTGTTTCCCATCTTATCAGGGTCAGAGTTGTGACATACCAGAAATCAGAGAAACAGTCCCCCTGAAAATCCTTCCACTACAGTATTTCATGCTGAAGTCGAGTGTCCCCATCTTGATGCCCATGTCTTAGTACTTGTAGCTAAACTCAAGTGATCTCACAGAAATTATGAATGATGCCCAAGGAGGAGAGAAATGTAGCTGTCATTGTTAAGACATTTTAGGCTTCAAGTTACTGACTCCCACAAAGCTAACTTATATTGGAGTAACCTTATGGTACCCAGGGGCAGTGATCTCTCCAGGGCTGGACCTGGGAAACCAGTCTACCCTCTTTCTCTGCTTCTTTCAGGACTTCTTGTTTGCCCTCTGCAGCTGGTTTCTTTTGTCTTTGGCCAACCTCAGCTTCCATGTTTACATCTACTCAAGGGATCATCCCACAGTGGGAGCCTATTCCTTATTCCCAATTCCAAATTCTTCAGAGATTGATCTGCCCAACTTTGTCCCTCATTGTGTCTCAGATTAAAATTATGGGAAGGTATGGGGAGGGCTAGCCATGTCCTGGGAAAAACATCTCCATGGATGGTAGGCAGAGAAGACACCTCAAACAGATCTTTAAAACTTAGTAGTGAAGATATGCACTTAATGTGATCCATTATTTGGCCACAGTGATGCATCTAATGCGAACCAGGACTTTCAGAATACTTCAAGTTGCCCTTGAGAGTTCAGGTGGTGGAGTTTTGCAAATTCGTCCTCCTCTTGGAGGCATCACACCCTGTCTTTGTCCATGGAGATCTAATGTCATGGCAGTACTCCATCAATCCCCAGAGCAGTAAAAAGTAGAAGCTCTAACCTGTGGGTTTGGTAGAACTTTGGAAAGTTTGTCTCGTCTATACAGCTCTTGTGTTTCTGAAAACAATTGAGGGAATGTTGTGTTAGGTTCTACAGAAGAATTACAATGAATAAGGTAGGAATTTGTTCTCAGTGTTACTTGCACCCCTGGCCAGAGGCCCTGCTAGGGTTCCCGTGAACTGATTCATCCACATCAGAAGTAAGAGAAAATTATGTAAGAAGGAGAAAATGAATTTAATCACAGTTTGGTTCAAACTTGGAAGGCAGCTAGTCTGCCTCCACCATCCTATGGGAATGTTACAATCTGTAGGAACAAAAGCCAGGAAATATACATGTATAGATTTAGCCAGGCTTTGCTAGCCAGAGGGATGGCATAATTCCAGTTTTTCAACCCTTGCTAGAACCTACCCAGGCACTGGGACCAAGTTGCTCAGTTTTCACTCTCAGCATAAGGAAATTTAGTTGCAGAAAAATAATTCACCAGAAAATTGGGGACATTGGGGCTTTTGATTTTTTTTTCTTTTAAAAATTTGTTCTTTTTAGATCTATATAACAGTAGAGTGTTTTTTGACATATTATACATACATGGAGTATAACTTCCCACTCTTGGTTGTACATAATGTGGCGTTTCACTGGTTGGGTATTCATATATGAACATAGGAAAGATATGTCTGATTCATTCTACTGTCTTTCCTCTTCCCATTTCTCCCTTCCCTTCCCTTTATCCCCCTTTGTCTAATCCAAAGAACTTCTTTACTTCATTCACCTCCCCCTTATTGTGTGTTAGCATCCACATATCAGAGAGAATATTTGGCCTTTAGTTTTTTGGGATCAGCTTATTTTACTTAGGATGATAGTCTCCAGTTCCATCCATTTATGAATATGTCATAATTTCATTCTTCTTTATGGCCAAGTAATGTTCTATTGTGTATATAGCCACATTTTCTTTATTCGTGCATTTGTTGGAGGGCACCTATGTTGGTTCCATAGCTTAGTTATTGTGACTTGAGCTGCTATAAACACCGATGTGACTGTGTCACTATAGTATGCTGATTTTAAATCCTTTGGGTAAGTGCCAAGGAGTGGAATAACTGGGTCAAATGGTGGTTCCATTCCAAGTTTTCCACCAAAGTGGTTGCACCCATTTTCAGTCCCATCAGCGACGTGTGAGTGTATTTTTTCACACTGGGGCTTTTAATTTTAAAGGGGCTCTATTTAAAAAGTACTCATGATCTAGTACAGATATTGGCAACCTTTTTCTGTCAAGGGCCAGGAAGAATTTGAGGCTTTTTGCTCACCAACGATCTCCCCCACCTCTTCTCCTTTCTGTTTTTTTCTTTTTTAACAACTCACAAGTATGTCAAATGTGCCTAGCCAGCTAAACATACAAGAACGGGCTGTGGGTGCTTGTAGCCCAGAGGGCATGGTTCCCAACCCATGAGCTATTTTAAAAGGCAGGTATGTACTCAGACGCATGCGCGCACACACACACACACACACACACACACACACACACACACACACAAAACAAAAAACAAAAGAACCTAGATCAATACCAGCTCAAAGACCTTGTGCTCAAACCCTGTCTTTCATAAATTGCATAACCTTGGGCACCCTTCTTATCTCTAAGATTCTCAGTCTCCTCATCTATACAGTGAGAATACGGGATAGATTCAAGGATTGTATGAAATAATACATGTAAAGCACTTAGCACCTAGAAAGTGCTCAGTAAGTTTTAGCCATTAGTCTAAGATAGAAGGACCCACTCTCCATCATTTGTCATTATTAGTAATGTCATGTGATAAGTGACACAAAGAGCAATGGCAGACAGAGGAAGGTGCAAGCTCTGCAACCTGGGGAGAACTCATCATGGAAGAAGTGGCCTTGGACCAGGGCCTGAATAGCAGAAGTAGAAGAGAGGGGACCTAGGTGGAGCAGCAGACCTCTCATGACAGCAGTAAGACTCTAAGGGAGATTGACAAGTCTGTGAACAAATGTCCCCATGGGGTAATTATAGCTAACTCCTGGACACAGACAAGGGGCCCTTAGAGAGGTTTGGTTCCAGAAGCCTTTCCCTGAAGGGGCCAGTTCAGGATTTGCCAGTAGCATTGTCTGATGGCACTCACTTAGCTGTGGGATTCCCTCACCCTTGAATGAAAGCATCATGGACCCTTCACCTGATGGTGGGTTTTGGAGCAGAGACCACCCCTCTCCGTTCACCATAGCTCTCTGGAATGCACACCTCTGCTCCACTCCGTCAGATGCATGGCTGAAGTTATGCCCTTTCTGGGAAGGAAGGGTTCTCCAGGGAGACCTGAACTCCCTGCTTCACCAAGGCCCTTCACCAAAGCTCCTGGCCAGCAAAAGGAGAGGATTTCAATCACAGGGAGTTGTTCGGTCATTGGAAAAAGTAGGTTTTTTTCCAGAAAAGTCTAAGATAGAGGGCCCCATCTGTCTGGTCCAGGTCTCAGGCATATCTCATCTTCAGAGATGGAGGCTGCCAGACATCTTATTCTGAATCTTAAACATTTGATGCACATGGCTAATGTACCTCATTCTGACACTAAGTGACTTTCTGATGATACTTTAGCTTTCCCTGTGCATCTACCTATAAGAACAGAATGCATGGGCTAGAGAAGTAACTGGCCTCTACAACTGTTGTAAATCTCATTTTAAATTACTTAAGTTAACCTTTAGGTTTATCTAGCAGCCCTTGTGAATTTGGTTATCATTAGTCATCCTGTCTGGACCTCATCATCTCTGGGACACTGAAAAGACAAAATTCTCAGTCTAGACTAGGTTGAATACCCCAAAAGGCCTGTGAGGCCCTTCTGGTGCTCATCAGCCCCTTTTGGTACCTTCTAAATTTCTCCATATATGTGTTGACACTGAACCTATGGATGTCCAGTCTTTTATACATTGTAATTTTCAAATTCACTGCCATGTTTTGTTTGTGAATGTACACACCATATTTGTAGCTTAAATCAGTTGGAGAGCAACTTGTTGCATTATCTCACATACATACTTTCATGCATGTACTTTTACCTAGTATGGATTTGCCAAGTAAATTGTAGGAATGGGCCAGAATTTGCTTAGGTGTTCCCCTTTTGAAAATAAAAATTCTTCCATAGATCATTTCTTGGTGCCTCTGTCAAAGAGAAACTAGGGAGTACCCAATGTTTCCTTAGACAGCCCTAGAAAAAAAATTTAAGTGCTCATAAGTGAATTAACTTGGGTTTTTGATTTCTGCTGGGAAATTCAGGGTCCTGATATGACTCAAATATGAAGTTGAATGGCTTTGCTGAATAATGGAGAAAAACTCACATTCATATTACTTTTAAAGAAATGAATCTGTAAAAGTCATAACATTATTACAAACAGGCCTTAGGCAAAAAGCAAAAACATGTCTTGGTGTTTTGCAGCCACACATGGGAGTCAAGTTTTTGGGTTATGGGTGAGGAGATGGGTTGGGAGAGCTACAGAATGGTCTATACAGAACCAAGTCTAAGGCCACAGTGATAGTGGCCACAGTGTGGGTGTGCATTTTACAAATCTTAGGTGAATGAACTTAACTTCATGAAAGAAACAAATTCACACAAATAAAATTCTTAACACAAATATGTAGAGACAACACAGCCTTAACATTAAAAGTTGCATTCTTAACTCAGTGAGACCCTGTCTCTAAATGAAATACAAAATAGGACTGGGGATGTGGCTCAGTAGTCAAGTGCCCCTGAGTTCAATCCCCAGTAAGCCCCGCCTCCAAAAATTACATTTTTGTTTGTTTTGACAAACTAACCAAGACACAATTTAATTACAATGATATGCAAAATAAATATAGAAAGTACCTTCCCTTTGATTACAATGTTTATGTATTGTCTGCAGATTTACTCTTATCCACCTAATGCCAGCTCATTTTATTTCCTTCTCAAATTACTGATGTCTGATTCTCAGCCCCCTGAGATTCTAATGTAATCAGTCTGAGGTTCAGTCTGGATTTGGGAATCTGTAAACAGCTCTCAGATGATCCTAATATAACCTGGGGAGGGAACCAGAATTCAGGTCTCCTGGTGTCCAGCCCTTTCCACATCTTTCTTGAAGGAGATCCTCCTGTCCTCCCAGCCTGTGGTTTGTGTTGGAAGCTCTGGCTGTCCGGGGTGGCTCATCCCTTCTCCTGCTCTTGTTATTAATGGAACAGCAGCGACCTCTAATTGCATCTTTGACCAAGTTACTAGGCACAGAAAAGGCCTCAGTTCTGGACACCCTCTGCGTGACAGAGAACTGCTTTCTGTGGCATGTGACTTTTCAAGGTTCTGTTCGGCTCCATTCTAGCCGAGAAAGAGGCACCTGATACTGCCCCTGGCACATACACAGGCAAAGGTTACCCGGCTGCCCAGGCCTGAGCAAAGTCCTTAAATGTCTTTTTCCAACCCAGAGATTTTTCTTTCCACTTGACCTGCTTTTCCAACTCTAATTCCCCACATTTTGAAGCCAACTATGGTATAAAGGTCACTTTGCAATGAGTTGTTTGGGATTACATTAACCATTTTGTCAGGCCTCCATGAGTTTTTAAAGCCTGTCTTTGACCAGAGGCTTTTTTTTTTTTTTTCAATCTTTCAATAATTTTTTATTTTAAACCCTTAGTAGACTTAGGAAGAAAATATAAAGTGCTTGGCTTTTGAGTTGGAGTTTGGGTGAAGAGGGAGAGGCCCCTCTGAGTTTTCATCACTTGGAATTTCCCTGTTCCTTAGAGAAAAAGAGGGTATGTCTCAGAAAGTTTTTTAAAAGGATAAAAATAATCCTTGAGTTTCTCGTGAGCCAGGGTGGGCAAGAAGTTCAATGACATAATTCACAGCCATCACAAAGGGAAGCAGAAAAGCAGAGTGAAGAATGAGTCTATTTCAAAGAAGATAGGAGGAAAAGAGAGGTGAGGCAGCAGGTGAGTCCCCCAGACTACACCAGGAAAAAAGTGGCTGCATGCATCTCTGGAGTCTCCAATAAATGTCGGGCAAAGGCCTGCTCCATTTGCACTGCGATAAGATTCTGTGAGGTATGGCTGGGATCAGGGCTGTCCTCCCAGAAATGCAGTGCTACCTGGAACTTGGGCAGGGGGCTCAGGCCCCAGAAGTACCTGTCCAAGCCTCTGCAGAAATAGGTGGTTCGGAAGAGCTCCATACACATGTTGCTGGGCAGCATGTGCGGGCCGGCCCAGGTGGGGCATGGGGTGCATTCCAGGAGATGGGGATGGGGCAAAGGCGTTGTACAGAGACCTCTGGAGTTACCGGCCACCCAGATGCCTCTCTTGATCTGGCTCAGGAGGTGCCGGATGGGCTCTAATGGGTCAGACTTGAGAGATATGACCTGTTCCATGCTGCTCCTGGAGTCTGAGGGCTCAGCCACGAGGTGGCAGTCCAGGCTGTATGCCTAGGCTGTGCCTACCACACGCCCACCGTAGATGAAGGTGAGCAGCAGCAAGTAGTCTGAGTCCAGAGGGAGAAGATGCTCCATGGATACCTGATCCTCTTGAAAAGTAGCCTCAGTGGTATCTGCACCTTCCTGTGGCTCAGGGCTGCTGCTGCTGCTGCTGCTGCTCCTACGGTCTGAGTGGCTTGCTTCCCCATTGATCCTTACCTCATTATCAAGGGGGTCCTGGAGGTAGGTAGTTGTTCATGGTACCCTCATCCTCCTTCCTCTCAGAGGACATGGAACTGTGATGTCACTTTGATGGTGATTTCTGGGTCTCTGGTTGGGCAGGGAGGGTACCTGATGGTAGCAGCCAATATACCCTGTAGGGTTTGGCAACATCCATGTGGCGTCTCTTAGGAACCTCTTCAAATTCAGGACTCTTGTTGAGGGCACAACGCAGATGAGTCTTCCAGGTAGCAGGGACTCCTATGTCGCCCTCCTTGTCCTTTCCTTAAACATAGCCCAGGCCTTGAAGAAGGCAGCATCCTAGTCCTCCCAGGAGTCCTGTTTGCTGTGTGCTTCCAGGGAATCCAGAACATGGTCTTAGCTGTGTTGTCCCAGCACACTCCTGGGAACTTCCTGCTCTCCACTTGTTCCACAACCCACTTCTGGAACTTTCAGGTAGAGTGTGCCCTGCCTGTTGCCATCCTTAGTTGCTGTATGGGCTGTCTCAGGGATCCAGGAATCTAAGCTCTGCTCCAGCCTAGGCAGCTTCCTGATCTCTCCTGACCAGAGACTTTTTAAAGAGCTCATTCCTTTATTCACTTTAGAATGGTTTAAGCATTTTATTATGGAAAATTTAAATTTATACAAAGTAATATTCAGTAGAAAGTAGCTTCAACAGTTACCAGCTAACTCAGAGCCAGTCTTGTCCCTCTATTCCCCTCCCCCACAAGATCATGTTGACATAGATCCCAGACACTGTCTCATTCCATCTGTAGATACTTCAGTATGTGTCTCTAAAAGATAGGGCCATAATTCAAAAGTGGAGCCAAGGGTAAGAAAGGGCTTTTTTCCTTGTTTATTTTTCTAGATATAAACAGATGTGTATTAGAAAACAATCCTTCATGTGCAACTAACGTATTACAATCACAGAACTCAGACAAAATTGCATTTATTCATCCTGAGGTTTCACATTTTAGTAACTTTCCCCATTTAATTTTAAAACTCTCCTAAGTTGAACATTACATATTGTCTCCTTAAAAGAAAATTTTAGACTTTTAAAATTCAAGTTTATTTTCTCTAGTTGTAGATGAAATCTCAAACAAATTAATTTTCATGCTCCTAGGAACTTCTGTCTACCACTTACTTCAAAAATAAAAAGTTATTTATTTCAACATTGTACATTATTACCAAAAAGATATTTACAAGGGAATATAGTAATTATTTAGGAAATAATGACTTGATATAAGTAAAATTAGCCACTCCTTTCCCACCTGAGTATTCAAAGCCAATACCTATACTAAATTGTTGCAATTATTATAAACTTATAATAAATCTTAATATCTGGAAGGCAAAAAAAAAGATAAGGCTATTTTTTCTTATAATAACACTGTCAGATTTAAAAAGAAACAATAGGAATTCCTTAATTCCACCAAATTATCCAGGAAGTATTCATATTTCCCAGATCATTTCATACTTTTTCATAAATTAGTCTACCCACTGTATTGGGGAGTACAACTCTTAAATCATTTTCAGTCTACAACTTCCCCCTCTTTCCTCCCCAATTTGCGCTTGTTATTAAAGGAACTGCGTCATCTGTCCTGTATGGTTTTCCACATTTTGTTCATTGCCTACCTATGGGGTTGTTTAACATGCTCCTCTGCCCGCTGTATTTCCTGTAAGTTCACAGTTGGGTCCAAGTTTATCTGACTCCAGTCTGACTTGACTTTTCTTTTAGTACTAGGGATTGAACCCAGGAGCACTTTACCACTGAGCTACATTCATTTTTATTTTGAGACAAGTCTCACTAAGTTGATGAGCTTCTCATCAAGCTATCCAGACTGGCCTCGAACTTGCAATCCTCCTGCCTCAGGTTCCCCAGTCGCTAGAATTAGAGGCGTGCACCACAGCACAACACACCCAGTTCATAGCTGGTGGTGTACATGTCCACCAGAGGGCAGCTCATATCCTGCTCATCTTTGCCTATGTGCTTGATGTTGCTGGACTAGATGATGATTGCTTACTGTGCTCTGAGTATTTTAGGATTTTTTGTGATTCTGGGGATTAAACACAGGTCTGCATGCATATTAGGCAAGCATTCTACCACTGAGCTACATCCCTAACCCAACCATTCTGAGTATTTTAAAGTATACCAACCTCCTTGAGTGTCAAACTGTTTTATTTTTCCCAGTCATTTTGCCATGGCCAGACTTCACCCAAGGTGATCAGTGAGTTCTCACTACCCTTAGGCAGCAGTGGGAAGCATTTAAGAAGAGTAGATCTGGGGACACCAGAGAGGAAAACAGGGGTCCCTGTCCTCAAGAGGCTTAATGTTTGTTTGGCATTTGTTATACACCAAAACAGAAAGGAGGATTCAGTACAATTGTTATTTTAGGGTCTGAGCTTGAGAAGGCAGGAACTTTACCTAGAGTAGTCCATAGTACAGAGTTGCCTGGGTCCCAGTCCAGATACACTGTTGTAAATTGGACTAGGATATGACCTGGACATCAAGATTTTTAAAGCGTTTAGGGTATTCTTATGTGAAACCAAGATTAAGAATCATCATCCTAGAATGGTGGTTTCAAAATATGGTCTCTGGATTAATAGCATCAGTGCCACCTGGAGACTTGTTAGAAATGTTCAAATTCTTACTCTACCCAGCTCCCAGGCCCATTGAACTTGAAACTCTAGAGTGGGGCCCAGACATCTGTACTTTCTCAAAACTCCAGATGATTCCATTGTGTGCTTCAATTTGAGGGCCACTGTCCTGGGTATTATAAGAGAAATAAGCAGATCTGAGTATGGTGGCATACCTATAATCCCAGTCACTCAGGAGACTGAGGCAGGAGAATCACATTTGAGGCCAGTCTCAATAATTTAGTGAGAGCCTCAAAATAAAAAATAAAAAAGGGCTGGGATAAAGCTCAGTGATAGAGTGCTCCTGGGCTCAATCCCTAGTACCACATATGGGAAGGGGGGACGAGGGCTTGTGGAGGATGTGGCACTTTCTCTGGGCAATAGAAAACAGAAAATGGGGTATTCTGCACGATATTCAGAGGTGATCTGCAGATCAGCAGTACCGGTACACTTGGGTGCATGTTAGAAATGTAGAATCTTGAACCCCCATCCCACACCTGCTGATTAGAATCTGCATTTTGACAAAATCTCCATACATATTAAATTTGCAATGCACTGGTATAGGCACAGAGTGACTACGCTAGAGGTTCTGGAGATTCCCCTCTACCCCTTCAGCTGGTATCACTGGAGCCAATCCTAAGGAAAAGAAGCTGTACCCCATCTTGTGTAAGGAGAATAGGCTCCCCTGTGCACATGGCCCTGTTTGCCTGCATCAGAACCAGACAATTCAAACTACCCAAAGTTATGCAGTTCTATGTGGCTATGAAACAGGAGCTCCTTAACCCTCAGGGCACAAGGGAATAATCTGAAAGCTTCCATGGTTGGCCTGCCTTCCTGGTGGAGTAAATATTCAAGCATCAGTATTTAAAAAAAAAATCTCCGAATAATGCCAATGAACAACCAAGGTTGAAAACCACTGCTTTCAATCTTCAGTCCTCCATGTTTCTTCATTCCACTCAAGGTCAATGTGAGCTAAACTTCCAGCTGTAGCCATTAAAAACACAAAACTAAGTTCCAGAGTGCAGGCTTAGTGGTTCAACATCTAGATTCCCAAAGTAATTGCAAAGGGGACCAGAGATGTGGTCCTGGTGAAGTTCTCCAGTATCCTGGAATTTTAAAAAATCCAGTTTTTAGGATTCTGGTAGTAGGATTCTACATGTCTTGAACATGGAGACAGGTAACTTTTTCAGCAGACTGTGCTCAGGTGGATTGGTAACCTTGTCTCTGTGAGCATGGAGCTAATGTTTAGTATGTGCATAACAATACAAATAGTTGAAGTTCTGGGAAGTAGAGAAGACACCTTGTCTTTGCTATCTGGAGTTAACAGAAGGGGCTTCAAAGAGGAGATGTGCTCTCACCCACTCCTTACAGGTGAAGTTGAGTTTGTACAGGCAGAAAGTCGAAGCGTGGGATATTAGGGGAGAGATGCTGAGGATGTCCAGCATAGTAAATTTGTGAGACAATAAAGATAGCAACCAGCCCAAGTATCTCCATACACTGGACCACATCATACCTTGAAGTAAGTGGATGGGATAAGGCCATGGAGTAGTAACAGAAGGGTCTTCAGTAACAGGTTGACAGTATAATTTGTCTTGTGTATTCTTTAACAACATAAAGAACACACAAAATTTATTACATACTCAAGGCATGGGATTATTAGCAAATGCTTGTGTATTTTTGAGCAAAAATAAGGTGGCAGAGGGCAATCTGAATAGGAGAAAGACCTCAGGAAAAAGGTTGAGTATCCTCTCAACTGAAACATTTGGATTTGTCCACTGAACTCTTCCTTGAAAACTCCTAAGGTTAACACAAAATAAAACTTTTTAGAAAAACCTTACTCTTTTTTTTTAAAACCTTACTCTGGATGTCGTACAAACTTGGATCTAACATAATTTAAATGATACTCCCCCAAATAGATTTTCTGATGAAAAAAGTCAGCTGCAAATTGGAAGCCTCCAGGGAACTCTGGTTACAGTCCCTGTTTTAGGTGTTCACCTTTCAGGCCTCCTCCTATCAAACCTTCCCATATTGTGTCCATCTAATACCCCCTAAGGCTTGTCAGCTGCCTGATTAACTTGTCTCAAATAACTGTATTCAATGAAGAATTAAATGCTGATAATGCAAAGGACTCCTACAATTGTGTGAAGAGGAAATCTAAGGAAAAGATGTCCATCTTATTAGTAATCAAAAGAATGCAATGTAGCTTTTCAATTAACAAACAATCAAAGGTAAAAAAGAATGAAAATTATGGGGTTTGACAGACTCTAATGAAATGTAAGGACTCATGCACATTTTTAAAGACTATCTAAAATGGTGTATTTATGGACATGAAAGGATGTTCACCGACTTTTATGCCCTTATGACCCTTGATGCCATTAATGTAAAGTTAACCTGAGCATGTGCTCAGGTGCATACATGCATGTGGAGATCTAGAATCATTGTCAGAAATCTCAACCATGATGTCATCTGGTTGGGAAGGCTTTGAATGATTTTACTTTCTTCTTTTTTATTGTTTCTAAAATCACAGAGTAATATTCTTTATTTTTAACTTATTAACTAACAGAGTTTATTTTGTGTGCTGGGCACTGCACTAATTGCTCTATACTAGTATTCCAGAAGAAAACAAAGGTGATAAGAGATTAAGGAATTGACCCAAGGTCCATTCTAGGAAGTGATGGAGCTGGGATATAAAACCTGGTAGTCCTGCTCCACAGACTAGGCTCTTACTACACTAATTAGCCCAAATAGAATCAAAGTCTCTTAAATTCTGTCCCCTCAAAGGCCCACTCCCCTGCTCAAAAGTAACCATTTGACATGGATCATTAAAAATCTTTTGCTAGGCATTTTCAGATGTGTGTGTGTGTGTGTGTGTGTGTTGTGTGTGTGCTTTTCTTTTTCATAAAATGAGATGGATGTGTTCCACCTGTCAATATGTATAGTTCACCTTCACAATTTTTATTTACCTCTGGAGGGCATTCTTCAGCATGGATGTGTGGAATTGATGGAACCATGCTTCTGCTGGAAAAGTGGTGTGTGTGTGTGTGTGTGTGTGTGTGTAGCTAGTGTTTGGTATATGCCAACACAATGCAAATAGCTGAAGTTCTGGGGGACAAAGAGGTGTTTTCCAGTTTTTCTCCCTAACAGACAAAAGTTACAGTAAGCACCTTGTATACACATTCCTGGGTGTAGATGTGCAATTGAAGTCCTGTGATAAACTACTAGAAAGAGAACCAATGGGCCAAAAAGCCAGGAACACTGAATGTGGAAAGAAGCTGCCCACATCAAGAAGGCCGCTGTGCCAGGGTCTGGAGAAGTGGCTCTGTGGTACAGCATTTGCCTGGCCTGTGTGAGGCATCAGGCTCAATCTCCCAAACTACAAAATAAAATAAAATAAAATAGTAAAATAAAATAAAATAATATAAAATGAAATAAAGTAAAATAAAAAATAAAATAAAATCTGTGCCACTACATCTGCAGCACAAGTGTCCCTGTCCTCATATGTTCACCAACACAAGAAGTTGTCCATGTTTTCAATTCTTATGAGAAATGAAGAATGTTACTTCATTTATAATAATTTAGAAGCTCTTGGTTACTAGTGAAGTTGAGCATCTTTTCGTTTGTTTTTTGGTCACCTTTGTTTCTTCTCAGATTGTTTTGTTTTTTTAGATAATTTGAGTTTTTCTTATTAATTTGAAGGACCTCCATTATGATATTCCCTTTTAATGTTCTATTTGATACAAATATTTTCCCCAGGGCATTATTTTCTTCAAACTTGGTTATTTTTTATACCGAAGTTTTTATGTATTTTGTTTTTATGTAATAAATCTGTCAATATTTTTCCTTTTTTGTTTTATACCTTGTTTTGAATGTATTTTCCACAATATCTTCTAAGAATATAATGCTCTCCTAATATTCTCTTCTTACACACCTGTGTTGTTGCTTATAGATTTATTTTTAGGTTTTGATTTTAATCAATGAAGAACTTAATATTGTTTGGTGAAAATGAGGAATTTAATCTTTTTTTATTTTCAGGCTGGTCAACTTTTAAGCAACTCCTTCATCTAAACCCAAGTTCCCATGCTTGCTGAGGTCTGTTTCTAGACTGTTCCATTGGTCCCTTTTTCTATATTTGACCTGGAATCACGTTGTTTTAGTTACTTACCAGCAAGTTTTTATGTCTGTTATGTCCCATCCCCATTCCTGATCTTTTTAAAACTTTCCCCAGCTCTCCCTAGGTATTTACTTTTTCAGAGGAACTTTAGAATTAGATAGTTATCTCAAAATACTCTTTTGAGATTTCAATTGGGACAAATGGAAATTTCCTGCTAATTTGAGGTTGATATCTTACATAGGTGAACTAGGGGTCTGCAGCCTGGACACCTGGCTACCTTGGCAGTTCTCCAGGCTGTCCAGAGTTGCCCTCTAATGGGGATAGACAGCCAGATGCTGCCTCTGCCTGCTGTCCAGGACCTTCTCACTCCATCACCTCCACACAGCCTGTGATTTCCAGTCTTCATGGAAGCACACATTCCTACACAATCCTAGTTTAAGATCTTTCCTTCTCCAAATGACATTTGGACTTTAACCTGAACTTTCAGAGACAAAATCCAGAACAAAAAAGTATGGAAACCTCAGACCCTGCAGTAAAACCCAGAGGGAAATACTTTTGTCATGGAACAATTTCCTTCTCCCAGAATACCACACTGAACACTCACGAGTGACTAACCTGGGGTAAAACAGGTTCCAGTTGAGACTTAAAAAGCAAACAAAATTACCAACTTTATTGTTGTAAAATAACCTAAAGTTATCAAATTTTAAGTGTATAGTTAAATAAGTTTTAGTAAATGTAGAGTTGTGTAGTCGTCACCATATTCCAAATTTAATACACTTCCATTACCCCCAAAAGATTCTTGATGCTTATTCAAGTTCATTCTCTGGATGCCACCTTGTCCTTAGCGTCACAGCATTAGGAGGAGTGGGGACAGTGAGGTCATTCCTAAGAGAACCTCCATTCATAAGTCTAGAACCAATGCCCCCAACAACATGAGCTCACAGGCCTACATTTTGCTGGGGTTACATTTTGCTGGAGCTCACGGTCCTCCTGAAGGGACCAGCCATGCTGAGCCCCATCCTTACCCCTTCCAGGTGGATAAAGTTTGAAGAAAAGGTAGAGGAAGGAGGCGAACGCTGGAGCAAGCCTCATGTGTCCACGCTGTCCCTGCACAGCCTCTTCGAGCTCCGTACCTGCCTGCAGACAGGGACAGTGCTGCTGGATCTGGACAGTGGCTCCTTACCACAGATCATAGGTGAGCATCTCTCCTGGGGTCCCGGCAAACCAGGGCAGCTCTACCTGCCTTGTGCCCACCTGCAAGTCTTGTGACTGGCCCATCCCTGACACCTGCGGGATTCTGGGGAGACCAGCTTTGGCTGTGATGTTCCCCAGTCAGCATTCCAGCTGCTCCAAGTTTCAGCTCCATGTATAGCTCCCTCAGGGAGGAAAAGATCATCCTCTGAAATGCTGTCCAGCAATGCAGCAATAAGGGAGAGTACTCCTACCATGGTCAGACATGTATTGCCATGACAACCTGTTTCTTTTCAGGGTAAAATGGATCATCGTTCATCTGTGGGAAATTAGCTCCCACTTAGTGGAGTGTCAAAAGGAAGAAGTGGCATGCTTTATCGCCCCTAAAATGCCTATGAGTTTTGTTCTAGCACATTTGATTTTGTCAGAAGTATTGTGCCCAAAATGCTTTTTCTTAAAAAATTCATTTTAGGACTAAAACTATTTAATACAGTACTTTATGCTTCCTGGGACACTTCCATATGTACTATTTCATGGACTTTTCATAAAACTGATAGAAAGGCAGAGGCTCCTATACACACATGCAAACACAGAGACATGCACATACTCTTGTACATGAAGAGACTGAGTGTTTGTGATGTGCCCAGGTTTCCACAGTTAGTGGCAAGGCCGGGACTATTTCCACATCCCCTGTCACCTTTAGCTCACGTTCAGTCCCACTAATAACAGGTGAAACTGAAGACCCCCACCATGGGTCCATTCTGTCCCACATGGACCAGGCATGTTCGTTTCCCACTCAGACGATGTCATTGAGAAGCAGATCGAGGATGGGCTCCTCCGACCAGAGCTCCGGGAAAGGGTCAGTTATGTCCTGCTGAGGAAGCATCGTCACCAAACCAAGAAGCCCATCCACCGCTCCTTAGTGGACATTGGAAAGTCTGTCTCTTCCACCACAAGTAAGTTGGGCTATCTGCTGCTGGCCTTTGGGTATGTGGGGACAGTGTCAGGCCCCAGAACGCAGGTGAGCCCACCTTGGTGACTGGGAATGCCTGCCTTCTCTGGCAGGCTTCTGGGGACTCCAGCTGCACCCCAGTGTTGTCTTTACCACCAGAGCAGAACAATTCCTAGGATGAGAGTTGGTTCTCAGCCTAAGTTGCATATTACAATCACTTGGAATCTTGAATCTTGTCCTAACGCCTGGGCCCCAGCCTGGAGAGCTGGATTCATTTCGTCTGGAGCATGGCCTGGGAGGAGAGAATGTTAGAACATGCCCAGGAGATCCTTGCATGCACACAGTGCTGAGGAATGCTGGTAGGATGACTTGTTTAGGAAAGGGCCTGGGAGTTTCCCACCAAGCTCCCAAGAGGAGCTAAGAGCCTCAGCAGAAAATGGCGCACATTTCTGTTAGAATGGGCTGGGTTTGCTACAAAGGTTCCAAGGTTTATATACCTGGCAGCTGGTGTCATTCTGATTAGCAAAGTGTGGGGTCTGGGAAAGTGGATTGTCTACCTCCAGCCCTCCCTTCAATATCTCAGTAGAGATGCGCAGAGGCACTGGCCCTCCTGAACCTGTCAGATAAATAGAGGAACCAGAACAAAGTTGATAAATTTGCTAATAAAAACCCTTAAGGACTGGGTACAGTGGTACATGCCTGTAACCCCAGCAACTCAGGAGGGTTAAGCAGGAGGATCACAAGTTTGAGGCTAGTCTCAGCAATTTACTGAGACCCTCAGCAACTTAGTAAGATCCTATCCCCCACAAAAAGGGCATCTGGGGTTGTGCCTCAATGGTAAAGGACCCTTGGGTTCAACCTCCAGTATAAAAAAAAGAAAACAAAACTAAAACAATCTCTTAAATGAATTGTGTAAAAATGGGAATGTGTTTAGCATATCAGAACAACAGCAAATGCATACTCACTACTTTCCACGTTCCAGGCAGTGTTGGGAGTTTTCATCCTCTGTGAACTCATTCCATCTTCACAATGACCTGTGGCATAGGTGCTGTTCTTATCCCCCAATGAGCTGCCTGAGGCAGAGAGGTTAAATAACTTGCCATAGGTCACACAGCCCATAAGTGGGGGACTCAGGGATGAGCCCAGGTAGTCTACTTTACCTGGCACCAGTTTAATTAATTGTGTATCACTTTTAGTAGTACAAATATTTTCTCTGTAATCTTGTTCAGACTATTAACTGATTTCTAAAGAAAAAATGTTCTTCCTGGAAGGGAAAAGGACACACCTTGCAGAGGCTTTATTTAGTTGAAGTGACTGTACAGGGATAACCTAATTGGAAAGGCTGCACTGTGCAAGGCTTCCAGAACCAAGTGCCTTCTTCTTGCCCCAGATCGCAGTCCTGCTCGGAGCCCTGCAGCTGGTGCAAGTCTACGCCGCTCCACAGAGGACCTGAGGATGAGGCAAAGTGCAAATTATGGACATCTGTGTGAGTGTGTCCTCTGCCACTCAGTGAGAGTTTCACTTTGATCATAACAGCTATGGAATGTCCTCATTTTCATAGAATGAGGAGGTGGAGGCCAGGATCTATCTAGAATTCTCAGGACATGCACTAGGAGAAATTGAACTTCACCCTAACCTTGACTATACTATTCCAAATAATTCCTCTGAACAATGGAGCTCTAAATCAATCCCTGGCATAATTGATACCAACCCTGTATTCTAGACATGTTTCTCTTAGTCTAATCCTTGTTTCCACCAAACTGATGACTTGCCCTCTTTTCTGGTGAGAAGCCTCCCTAGAAATGGAATTAAATTAGACAGCGTTCCCATCCCTGATGACAGTCTCTCACAAAGTAGAAATATGGGCAGAGTTGTTGCCTTCTATTTGCTAGGAATGAACTAGGGGGCATGTGGAATAAAAAGTCACTGACAGGCTTTTTCAGGGGTGACCATCAGAATGAGCTATGAGGAAAGAGAGAACTTGGAAAATGAAGAGAAAAACAAAAAGCAATGTGGAATAGTTTTCTTTAACTACTTTTACTAAAAATGTCCACATATGAACAAGGGCAGCCCAGGACTGTGCCACTGACCAGGCGGGAGGAATGACTTGGGGACCATGTGCCCCTGCCCATGGCCTCTGCCACAACAGCTCCTTTTTTCTCTGTCCCCATGCCCGAGTCCCTTGTCTCCCACCCTGTTATTCCACATAGGGCTGAGATGAGGCAGTGGTCAGTTGGCAAAATGGGAGTTGGGTAGACCTTTCCCTCCATTACCACTGGGTATGGGATGCCTCCCGGCCTGACTCTGCTTCCTGGTGGGAACCCCAACAAGAGGCATGAGTAAGTGACTACAGCTTTGCATAAACTATCTCATAGTCAAGGTGTGCACCCCACCCCAAGGTCAGCCAGTGCACAGGCCACAATAGGGAAGCCTCGAAGAGGAGGGAACACACAACTGTCTTGGCGATAAGTCGTTTTCCAGAAACAAGGGGGAGGAAGAGTGTGTTCTAAACAAAAGACACAAAGAGCAGGCAAAGGGAAGGAGCTATCAAGGAAAAGAACACTGGTTCCGTTCACCAGGAGTGTAAGGATTAGGGGAAGAGAGTGTCGAATCAAAGAGGACCTTGTGTGCCCAGCAAAAGAACCCAGACATCATTCCGAGGGAATGGGGACCACTGCAAAGCTCAAAGCAGGAGATGCCATAATCGGAGTTTTATCTGAGAAAGAATAAATGAGCAAGACTGAAAGCAAGAGACTGGGTCTGCATTCAGGAATGGGAGGAAAGGACCACGGTGGCATATAACCACCTGTGGGAAGTGGGAGAGGAGGAATAGGGAAGAACCTCCGAGGATCCTCTTTGAAGGGCTGGTAGGTGGGAGGGAGGAGGCATTGAGTGGAATTGAGCCTGTGGGGTAAATGGTTTGGTGGAAGATAATGAGTTGAGTTTGAGGTGCCAGATGAGGCTGCTCCAATGAATCTGGAGCCTGGGAGAGAGATGGGACTGGAGATCCATCCTCAGTGTCATCAGGTCAGATTTGCAGTGGGAGCACCAGGAGTGGATAAGATTGGCCAAGGAGGGGGAGGCGAGGCCTCTGAGGGGGTGACCAGACAAAACCCTGAGGTGAGTCAAAAAGGAGAGGATCCTGGGATGGAAACAAAAGAGAACAATGTTCTGGAAGCGAGCAGCGGTCATGGGCCAAAAGCAAGAAATTGTAGATCTGAGAGTGTTCCCTGGATTGTGCTAGTGGGAAATGAAAGCTGATTCCCAGAGGAAGGAACTCCTGGCAGTTCAGATGACACTTTCACTGTTGGAAGCCCTCTCCCTTCCCTCTCTCAGCCCCTCTCCAAAGATGGTAATGGGTCATGGAGAATGGAGGTGAAACTGGTCTCTCTGGCTGACAAGTTTTAAGCTTAGTGACATCTGGCTCCTCACCTAAAACTGCATCTGTGGCCCTCCTCACATCTGAGCAAGGCACAGAGCCCACACCTGGAATAGACATCTTAGTTAAGTCCAAGAGGCGGAGCCAAGAGGCAGAAATCGGAGTACAGTAGATTGAGAAATGAGAAGGAAGAAGAGGAAACTGGAGTCTATTTGCTTTTTTAAGGAAGTCACCATTGAAGAGAAAGAGTGAGAGTCTGTTAGCTTAAGGGGGCTGCAGGATGAAGGGGAGGAATTCTTATTTCTGTTATGAACATGGGAAAGGAATGAGTAGGCACAAAGGGTAGAGGACCTGCAAGATCCTGGCTTCCCTTGATGGACTTTCTTTTCCTTCTCTCCTAGGTCACGCCCAGAGCAGAAGTATGAATGACATCTCTCACACCCCAAACCCAGACCAGGTAGAAAAGCCCCTGAGCTTGGCTGCAGTGGAGGGCTGGGCAGAGAGAAGCCTTTGGGTTTCTTTTAGGGGCAGAGAGCTCCTAGGGGAACAACAAAGGAGTGGCAGTCCCCAGGAAAGACCATTGAGGGGAACCCTGAGCTGCCTTGGTAACTGCCTAGCCCATCAGTCAGTTACTGACTGAGTCTGGGGTGCTGGTTCTGTGTTAGGCCCTGGATGGCCAGGAATGGGTGACAGAGAATGTGATCAGATGAGGTACCAGCTGTCCCTGAACTTGGGATTTATTGGAGAGAGAAGACATAGCAAGAACATATAGCTTCACTTTCCCTGTGACCCACATGCACCTTTTTTAAAGTTGGAATAGGAATTGAGGCTGGCATAGAGGAGGAAGTGGGGACTCCCCACAGAGGGAACAATGATAGTTAATTAATTGGACTGCCCAGTGGTGTGTCTTCCTCCTTGGCTAGGGCAGGAGAACATCAACCCTGGTCTCCCACCAGCTGGGCTGCAACACCCTTGATGAGATCAGAAGCCCACAAAGGTTGAATCCAAGTCCTAAGGCCCACAACCAGGGACCCTGTGACCATACCACCTAGGGAAGCTCATAGGAGGACCCCTCAATTCTGACCTCTGCATACCTCAAGGGCAGGAGGTCCTGTGCCCAGGATAAAGAAGAAAGGTGACAAAGGGGACCTGAAACAAACTCCCTCACGAAGGGGACACTGGACTGCCTTGGCGACTCTGCCTAGCCCTTGGTCAGGTGCTGAATGAGTCTGGCTGGGGTGCTGCACCTTCATGGCACCCCCAAGTTTGATGTAAAGCAAAACAAAAGCAGTTCTCATGTCCACAATACTAAAATAATAATAACATCAACCAACATTAAAGGTCCCCATACAGCATGTGCTACACTATGCCAAGCATTTTCTGTGCATCATGAAGGCAACATTAACATCCCCATTTTACCAATGAGAGAATAGCGAAGCTGGAGAAGTCAAATAACATGCTGAAGGCCATATTGCCAAAAGGTGGCAGAACCATGACCTGACCCAGGCAGTCTGATTCTAGAGCCCTTATTCGGGAGCAATTTAGAAACCAGTAAGTATCCTGAAATATCATTTGAAGAGAAACAGTACTTTATTATAACCATGCACACTGACAAAGGAGCCAGGATAAGAAAGCATTACCTAGAAAAGTCTTTTGTAACTTATATTTTAAAAAGTATAATTGGAGTTAATAATGCTGGCTGTCACTTTACCAGGCAATGCTTCCTTGATTTAAGGATTGGAACTTAGCATCTGGTACCAGCATTTGTTTCTTCTGACTGGCACCTGATGCTGCTTCTCAACATTCTTGACATCATAGCTTGTACCCCTTTGGCTGTTCTTTAGGTGTGAGCCCAGAGGCATCGGCCCTGCACCTATCACTGGTTTGTGTAGGGTGAGCTCCATGCCCACCCTCCAACTGGTGGGTTTTCAGTGAACAGAGTGGATTCACACAGCTTCCTCTGCTGCAGTGACCCTGTACTACAGGGCTGGGCCAGATCCCCCCTAGTTCAGGAAGTGGGGTCCCATGGATCCCTACTTGGACAAGCCTGTGCTGGACTGTAGCCAAGTCAGTGTGACCAGAATACCAGCATGACTCCATTTCTGTGTTGCCACTACCCTGACTTCCTGACCAAATATGTCACAACCTACAAGAAAGGATTTAGGTCCTGTTTCAATTCCTCTTCTTTTCTGGATTACAAGTGGGCGTGTTGGGCCACTCTGCAGTGGTGTTGCTTTCAAAGTCTCATTCTCCAGGGTGCTGCCCACCCTGACTCTTCTGTTCTCCTGTGGACTTTTTCCACTCCCCCACCTTTCTTTCTCCTGCCAGCCTGATACTTGGGGGCATGGGGCTGGCATGGCATGGCACATCCAACCCTCCATCCTAAAGAACTGCTTATTAATCAGCTGACTATACCTGGGACAAACGGACTCTTTGAGTCTTAGGGACTCTGGCCTTCCAATCAACTCCTGCCCTTGCTTATTCTCACCATGTTAGGATCCTCGAGGCTGTTGCTGGTTGCCTGGGTGGTTGTGGAGCTTTGTGTTTTCCCCATTGAATTTAAAAGATTGTAAGGGGGTGTGTGTAGGCCTTGTCATGTGCTCTTCCTTGCTGGTCAGTCACCCTATCCAGTGTGTGTTATACCCTTCAAGAACCAAATCAGGAAACAATTGGCACAAAGGAGAAGGACCTGTTGGCCATGTCCATGCCCACAACTGACCCCTCCATTGGGACAAGAAGAGACACAAGGGGACCTGTGTCTTCTACGAGCCTACGAGAAACAGACATCTCTTTGCCCACTTGAGAAATTCTAACAGAGAGGGGACTGGAGGAAAATTGTGATGTCCACAGAAGCTCCTTTCAGACCTGGCCTCCACCTCAAGGTGCTGGCCTCCTCTCTGTGTCTGCCACTGTAGACTGAAACTAGCCCTGCCTTTCCTCTCCACCCTCCTACAAAATCATCTCTGCCTCTTATCCATCCCCTCGCTGCCCAGAAAGAAAGCAATCTGAAAAAGTAATTCATTTTAGGATAAGGACTGAAGAAGAGCTTGTGTGTGACTCTCCCTGGGGCATTTTCATCATAAGAGGACTCAGGGGAACTTAAGTCATAAACAGAGAGAGTGGGAACAAATTTGGCCAGAAGTCTTGTCCAATACCTGTCATTTCAGACCCTATCCCTCTATTTGATCTTCCTCCACTGGACAGACACTAGTTGGAGAGACTCTCCAGGCCACCTTGAGTGTCTCAACTGGAAAGCTGCAGAAGTAATGAGCTTCTTAGGAGGGCCCATAGTGGCCAACTTGGGGCACTGCAGACTTAGAAATTGGTCATCACTATTCCTATGACCAGGAAGTAGGTGATGAGGGGAAAACAAAACCTATCTGCCCTGGCTATCAGAAAAGGCTTCACCCTCCCTCTGCCACCAAAGGTGAAGCAGAGAGGGGAGGTCTGGTCAGCTGGACTGTAAATGCTGAGATTCCCATCTGTTTGGACAAAGGAGGAAGTCCAACAGGCCTAAGGGCTCTCTTCTCAACCTCTCAGCCCACACTGCAGCCCACACTGCAGCTAAGCAGTCTTCTCCCATCAATGGATACTTTAGGGGTCAGATGTATTTTCCCATCTGCAAAGACTTAATTGGCCTCTGCAGTTAACCAACATTGAGTCCCCTCATCTATAGAATCCAGGAAAGTGTTATTACTTCTTTCAGTCTCTTGAGAAGTAGTGGGAAATTTTTTAAAGTTCGGCCTCCAGTGAGGGAGGAAGAGTGTGTGTAGTATTCTTGGGTATCTCATTTTCCCTTCCTTGAGCAGCGGAAAAACAAATTCATGAAGAAGATCCCCAAGGACTCAGAAGCCTCCAATGTACTTGTGGGTGAGGTGGACTTCCTGGACCAGCCATTCATTGCATTTGTGCGTCTCATCCAGTCTGCCATGCTGGGTGGAGTGACCGAGGTGCCCGTCCCTACCAGGTAAGAGAGAGCCTCTGAAACCATGCCAGTCCTGAAGGTGCCAGCTGAGCATGTGTTCAGCAATCTGTGCTGATAGGGACACCCCTAGAGGTAGATATTTTCTGGACAAGAGTTTGAGAGAATCATAATCATAAAAGAGAAGGACGCAATAGCAGAGAGAGAAGCCGTTGGGTGGGTTTGGGCAGCAAGACAAAGATGAGGAAGCTCCAGGGGAGCTTAGTGCAAGTGGAAGAGGAATGTTTCTCCAACGAATATAAGACTCAAAGGACGGAAGCTAAGGACTGGGGTGTAGCTCAGCAGGGAGCACTTGCCTAGCATGCTTGAGTCCCTGAGTTCAATCCCCAGTACTAGAACACACAAAAAAGGAGAGAAGTTAAAAATTTAGCAGTGGATACTGTTGAGGACCAAAGAATCCTTCTCTTCACCTGCTCCTATTTTTCCTTCTCATTTTCCTCCTCTTCCTCATACTTCATCTTTGTAGATTTCTGTTCATACTGCTGGGACCTTCTGGGAGAGCAAAATCCTACAATGAAATTGGCCGTGCCATTGCGACCCTGATGGTAGATGATGTAAGTGGTGACAAGGAGCATGCACTCCTGAATATCACAGCTCCTGTACAAGCACTGCTCCTTCATTCACTGAGTTATCCAACAGGCACATTTGAGCACCTACTGTATACCAGACCCTGTGCAGGGTACTGAAGATTATGAGATTCAGGGACAAGTCAATGTCTTTAAGAAGCACCCATAAAGTGGGAGGGACAGATCTATAATAATAAAATTAACCATGTGCTAGCTGCCTAGGCAGTTGAGGGCTTCACAGATGAGGAAGCTTTATAACTTAGATGCGCAGGATGCAGGTGGGTCCAGCACCAGTCTAGGAGGCAAGCACTCCAGACAAAGCAAACAGGGATTAAGGCTCAGAGAAGCCGGATAGAAGTGATTCAATGTAGGCTCAGTGTAAGAGTTTGGAGGACAAGAAATGATACCAGAGAGGTGAGTCAAAGATTATGCAGAACCTGTAAGCAGATCCTAGTGTTCATGAACTGTCCCCGCAGTGATGGGCTGCCCAGAGGACTTTAAACACATAACCTGATCTAATTTGTAAGTCAGAGAGCATGCTCTGAAGACAGCAGGCAACTTGACCCTCCAAGAGTGAAGGGCTCAAAAGTAATATGTGAATTTGAAATATCTGAGTTTCTTGAACTGGGCTCTACAGAGGTTTTCTAATGTGCTTGCTCTGTGGAAAACTGAAACCAGAGGGTTCAGTAATTCAACCAAAGCCCTACAGAAGGAATATAGAATATGCTTCAGAGAGCAAATGGGCTGTCTTGCCTTGATTGCTGACTCTTTCCAATTGGGTCCTATTTTCCCCTGGTACTATGTTCTTATCCCCCAAACTGAGTAAGTTGGCAGTGGGAGCAGTGGTTGAGAGTGACTCCACTATAGCTAGCTGTGCTGTCTCCCAGGAGGTGGACAAGGGGTAATGTCAAAAAGAGAGCTGACACCTTTTTTCTTCCTTGATCCTTGACAGCTCTTCAGTGACGTGGCCTATAAAGCCCGCAATCGAGAGGATCTGATCGCAGGAATTGATGAGTTTCTGGATGAGGTCATTGTCCTTCCCCCTGGAGAATGGGACCCAAATATCCGAATTGAACCACCCAAGAAAGTGCCCTCTGCTGACAAGAGGTGTGTATATGAGTGGAAGGGATGAGGATGGGGCAAGGGGTGAAGGAGAGCAATTTTGTTGGTATTATTGTATTTCTTTTTTAAAAATTTTAAAATTTTATTTGTTCTAGTTATTTGTACATGACAGTAGAATGCATTTATATATTTTGATAGATCATATATAAATAGAGTATAATCTCTTATTTTCTGACTATACATTTTCTCTTTGTAAAAAATCAGAAATAAATATGGCTAAATGTGAACTTCTGTAAAATCTGGGTAACCTCTGTATGAGTATTGTTAGATCACTTTCTGCATTTCCCCCTGTCTTTCAAGATATTTCACAATTTTTATTGGAGAGGTGAAGGATGTTCCAGGGACAATTCTGGAGGGACTGGGACCCTCCCAACATTGGGAACCCCACTCTCTCCCATCCCCTTTCACTTCCAGGAAATCCGTGTTCTCCCTGGCTGACCTTGGCCAAATGAATGGCTCTGTGGGAGGAGGTGGCGGCTCAGCTGGAGGAGCAGGCAGTGGCGGCGGTGCTGGTGGCAGTGGAACGGGTGCAGCAGGCAGCGGGGACGATGCAGAGATGCCAGCAGTGCACGAAATTGGGGAGGAGCTTATCTGGACAGGAAGGTGCCCACCCCAGGCCTGAGAGAGACCCTGCTGTCCTTTCAACTTCTCTCCTTCCCATCACTTTAGTGTCCTTCCCCACCACTGGGTACAGCGCCAACTTGGGGCCATGGAGCAGAACACTGCAGTCTTTTCCTTCCTGAGCCCTCCACGCCCCTCTTGGATCCTGAGGAGGGTTGTCTCAGGAAAGGGGAATAGGAGACCCAACCCAGGAATGGAGGAACCCAAACTTTTCACTAGATGCCCTGTGGTACCTGTATTCATTTCCTAGGGCTGCCAAAACAGTACGACAAACTAGGTGGTGCAAAACAACAGGTTATTCTCCCATAGTTCTGGAGGTCAGAAGTTCAAAATCAAGATGTGGACAGGGCCATGTTTCCTTTGAGACTCTGGTAGAGTCCTTCCTTGCCTAATCCTCGTTTCTAGTGGTAGCCAACAATCCTTGGCCTGCAGCTGTGTCCCTCTAGTTTCTGTCTGTGTCATCATGGGCCTCTTCCTTGTGGTTCTGTCTTCATGTAGCAATGCCCTTTTTAAAAAATAAAAACACCCATCTTATTGGATCAGAGCCCACCCTATGACTTCATTATAACTTGATCATCTCTGCAAAGACCCTATTTCCAAATAAAATCGTATTCATAAGCATTGGGGGTCAGGGCTTTACTTTTTTTTTTTTTTTTTTGAGAACACAAACACATAATAGTACCTTTTAAAAAACTTAATGTTATCTATTAAAAAACTTTTTTTCCTTTTATTTTAATACAAGACAAAAATCCTCCTTGCCTTTATTCTTTGCCAGCTCCTAGTATCTCTCAGGTTGATACAGGTTTAAGAAAGGACACAGCCCTATAAAGCCATGTACAAAACATGACTTTAAGAATAAAGTCATAGTTTATATACCCTTGGCTCTATACCGGTGGTTTTCAACTGAAAACAACTTTTCCCTTCCTTAGTCTCCGCCCCACCCCCACTGACCCCTGCTACTCTCTTCCTTTTGACACAGAGGATTTGGCAATGTTCAGACACATTTTCATTTGCCCCAGAGGAAATGAAGAGGAGATTCTATTGGCATCTAATGGATAGAGGCCAGGGATGCTGTTAAATACCCTACAATGCACAGGAGAGAACCCTTCCAATAAAGAATTACCGGGTCCAAAATATCAATAGTACGGAGGCTGAGAAACCCTGCTATGATATGTACTGGTTTAGGAGTTCTATGGAATAGCATCTCCAGTAAAAACTGTCCCCAAACCTAAATTCCCAACTTAGTTGTTCCAGGGAGCAAAGAAACAAAATTCCCTTCCTCACCCCAGATTCTGCAGGACCCTAAAAATAGCCCTGCCCCTACACTGGTATTTGTGGTAAGAAAGCCTCCCCTGGGTCTGTCTCAAACAGATTCTTTGGTGGACTGTGTCTGGATATCAAGAGGAAGTTGCCCTGGTTCCTGAGTGACTTCTATGATGGCTTCCACATTCAGTCCATCTCCGCCATCCTATTCATCTACCTCGGCTGTATCACCAATGCAATCACCTTTGGTGGGCTTCTGGGAGATGCCACCGACAACTATCAGGTGTGTGTGAGCAGGGAACCTGAGTGCAACTATAAGTAAAATCTGCTGCCACCTGGTGGTAGTAAGGAGATTCATCCTGTAATTCAAGCACAAGGTTTTAGTGAAGGTCTAGGTTTAGGCCATCACTTTTTTTTTTTTTTTTTTTTTTTTTGCGGTGCTTGGTTTTGAACTCAGGGCCGTGTGCTTGCAAAGCAAGCACTCTACCAACTGAGCTATATCCCCAGTCCTAGGCCATCACTTTTATAACCAGTTACCCTTAAAAATTTTTTTTTCAAAGAAAGTAATAATTAATTACTAAAGACCAAATTTAAGGATGATATAAATATGCCAAAATTTAAGGGGGAATCATCACTTTGTTATTTAGCACATTGCCCACTAATAATTGAATGAACTTAATCAGCACAATTAGTTGAGTTGTAATCATGATCTTCTCCCCCATTTTTTTTTTTTTAACACCAACTTTGATTTCTTAGCTTGGAGTTAAGACGTTTATAGAAGGATGGTAAGTTGTTACCATGACAACCACACAGACCTCCCTGGGAAAAATAGCTCAACAGAGACCCACTCCTGTCTCCTGAACAAGGGTCCTCTCCAGTGGAGGCTTTGGTGGGAAGAGTCATTAGGAAACAGGGCCCCAAGGAAATGGCTAATTTTCCGAGACAGGTTGAGATGAATGGCATTGCATCCATTATCTTCTCCTGACCTGCTATGCATAGGCCTTTCCCAGTATAACAAGTGATACTATGATTCACCCAGCTGTGCACACCAGAAACTAGTCATCATCCTTAACTCCTAAATCCCAGATTCTCCTGGTGGCCTTTATGGCATGGCTCTACTTGCCTCTCAAGGCTCATCTCCTGGCATTCTTTCTCAGTATTTCCCGATCTACTCACCCATTCTACAATCTGTTTTCCATTAATCCTGATTATCTTTAAATTCCTCAAAGATATGTTCCCTTTCAGTCCAGTCTTTGAATATACTATTCCCTCTTTGAGGACATTCATTGTCTTTACTCCACTTAATCTTATTCTCCTGACCAATCCTTCTTCATGTGTTTGGTCTCAGCTTCCACATATCTACATCTAGGGTGGCCTTTCTGACTACCCTTTCTCTCCTACTGTATACACCTATGACACCTGAAACCCATCCCAGCTAATTGCACTCCTTGACAGAGGCTCTCAACAGGGGCAGTTTTGATCTAGGAGACATTTGGCAACATCCAGAGGTAGTTTTTATTATTACAACTGGGAAAAATGGCTACTGGCTTCTAGTGGGTAGAGGCTAGGGAGGCTGCTAGACATCCTACAATACACAGGACAGACCCCACAGTAGAGAATTATCTATCCTGGAACACCAATGGTGCTAAGTTTGAAAAACCCTGATGTATGGAAATTGGTTCTTTATATATCCTACTAGACTGAATATGGGTTATCTTATTCGCTGATGGATCTCCAATACCTAACACAATGCCTGGTACATAGCAGGCACTTAATGGATTTTGGATGAATGAATGATCAGAAATCTAAAGACATCAAACAGATGTTTGAATAAATGGAGATTAGATGGATGAATGGGCTGTCCTCTGTGAGCAGAATGGACACAAGGACAAGCATATCCATGGTTTTCAAGGCCTGGGGTGCCAGAAGCAAGTCACAAGGGACCTTAATCCAAATTGAATTAGGGTGATACTGGCCATGGTGACAAGTTGTGGGAGATGGTAAGCAAAATTGGGGAGAAGAGAGAGGCCAGAACAAAGGATGAACAAAGGCTCTTGGAGAGATAACTGGATTGCAACCTGTATGAAGAAGCCCCTTCTGCTACCCCTGCTAAGCCTCACATTTCTCATGCCCCCAGGGAGTGATGGAGAGCTTCCTGGGCACTGCCATGTCCGGCTCCTTGTTCTGCCTCTTCTCGGGACAGCCTCTCATCATTCTCAGCAGCACAGGGCCCATCCTCATCTTTGAGAAGCTCCTCTTCGACTTCAGCAAGTAGGTATCTTTTGGTGATGCCCCACGCCATCTCTTGCTCTTGGGGCAGTTAGCCAAGGCCTGGGCAGAGGAACAGGCCCAAAAGGGAGACAGGACCTATGAAGTGCCAAGGCCACCTTTAATTAACAGAGGGCTGTCAGGTGGATCCTCCTGACTTCTACCAGCTACCTGCCTTTAAGATGGCTATCTTAGTGTATGTTAGCACAGCCCAGGCAAGACAAGGGAAGAAGAGTTATACCTTGCTGTTCATGAGCAATCATGACTTGGGAGTCAGTGTAGTGTTTGAAGTCTTGGGCTGGAGGTCAGAAGGCTGCACCCACATTCAGGCAACTCCCATCACTCTAAGTTCAGCTGTCTCATCTACAACACAAGGGTTGGACTCAACCATGTCTAAGGTCTGTTCCAGCCCTGTTCATTGGAAATTTCCTGTTTTTCACTTCCTCTGGGTGTCTATTACCAACTACATGAGCACTGAGTTGTCTTAGCACCATCCTGGCATCTTCATGAGATTCTTTCCTAGAATTCTCCAAAATCAGGCAACACCACTGAGGAATTATCCTGGTCCCCAGTTCTCTTACTGTCCCTAGAAGGGCACCTGTGCCACAGGAGGGAGAGATGAGCCTCTAAGGGCGGGTCTGGGGAGCCAAGCACAGGAGCCCTGGACTGGAGGACCCCCCTTTCCCTCTGCCTTCCAGAGGCAATGGCCTGGACTACATGGAGTTCCGCCTCTGGATTGGCCTACACTCAGCCATCCAGTGCCTTATCCTGGTGGCCACAGATGCCAGCTTTATCATCAAATATATCACCCGCTTCACTGAGGAGGGCTTCTCCACCCTCATCAGCTTCATCTTCATCTATGATGCCATCAAGAAGATGATCGGTGCCTTCAGGTACTACCCCATCAACATGGACTTCAAGCCTGACTCCATCACCACCTACAAATGCGAGTGCGTCGCCCCTGATACAGGTGACCGGTAACCCCAGACATGCCCTGGGCCCCCACCCACCCACCTACTCTCTCCTGCAACCACAGTTGTCTATGAAATGCAGGAGAGTGAGCCTGCTTGAGAGGGGCTCTTCAGCCAAGCATTCCAAGGGAGCCATGCATAGTCTTGAACCCACTACTTAAAAGGAAACCAAGGGAATGGTACCCCTAATATTAACTCCCAGGGTTATGACAGAAGGTTACAGGGTTATCTCAGGAAGGAATAGGCCCAATTTGCTTCAGTGCAGGGTGATATGGAGGCTATACCTGTTGGCATGTTACCCAAGCCAGAGGTAGATCTTTTGGTGACAAAAGACCCTCTCAGCCCCATCATTGCATGACACCTGTTCCCCGCACATTGCTGTCAGTATGGTCTCATGCTTTATAATGTGAGAGCACATTTGATGAATGAACATCCTTACAAACAGAAACACATCCAGTGTGGTGAACTTGCCAATCATGCCATTAGAACAACAGTAGGATAACCTGGGGCTCTTTAACTTCTTAGGGATAAGAGAAGTATGAGAGAAAAACTGTCATGCCACAAGAGTCTACACTCACCCTCTGTAACCACAGAATGTAGAACACATTGAGGAGCCAAAGTTTCAGGGAACCAGATGCTGACTGACTTTAGGGAAGAATGCGCAATGGTGGGAGTCACCATCATGGAAAATATGCAACCCCCTTGGTTGATAGTTACTTGGACTCTGGATGTCTGTGTGCCAAGGGTAGCATTGTAAAAGGGATCCTCACACTGGGTGGGAGGTTTAATCAACCAAATGGTCAACCTGATAATAACTATTCTATACCATTCCTGTGGAGTTACTTTCTGGATCAAAACCTATCATCTGGAAACTTAAGATTTCTCATAGAGTCTGATCTCTTGACCTCCCTCACAGCCATAAGCATGGCCCTGAGAGCCTTCACTGGGATGTACCCAGAGTGCTGCAGAGCAGGAGCAGGAGATCCACCCACACTTCTCCAAGCACCACCAGGCTGGACTCACAGAGAGCAAACTGAGGCCCAGAGGCCACCCAAGGTCACACCAAACCTCAGTTTCCCTAGATATAAAAGGGGGACATCAATGTTGGCTGTGCCAGTTCTGTGGGGCTCTTATGAGGTTTTCAAATCTATGCTCAAATTTGGTTAAAGGAAGTAAGTAAACAATTGGGGTTTTCAGTCCCTTAATACATTACTACGAGCCAGGCAAGGTGGTGCACACTTATGATCCCAGCTAGTCAGGAAGCTGAGGCAGGAGGATCACAAGTTTGAGGCAAGCCTGGAAACTTAGTGAGACTATTTCAAATTAAAAATTCAAAAGGACTGGGGGTACAGCTCAGTGGTAGAGTGCTTGACTAGCTTGTTTGAGGCCCTGGGTTCAATCCCCAGTACTGCCAAAAAGTTCAAACAAAGAACCCAAACAGTATTACTATGGATAATAATAAAAAAAAAAGTTGATAAATCAATCAAAAATATTTGTGACACAATTTTTGAGGGTCTTTGGGTTTTGTGGAAGATAACAATGCCCGGCCTGCAAGAAGTGTGGCTTTGATTATACCTCCTCTCCCTATCACCACACTGATTTTGTAAAGAAGTTGAGACTCAATTTTTCCTTACATTTTTTTCTGTCATTGATTTTGAGTTATTCTATTAAAATCCAGTGACAGGTAAAGCTACCATTGGTCCTGAGTCGTGGCACAGTGCTTGACCAGAGCATTGAGGAGGTCCTACACACTGGCCCTTTTTATTCTGCCCTAGGGCAAACCCTACTTCAGGGCCAAGTTCCATCTGGGTGCTCTTGTTTACAGCTTATGCATTCCAGACTCTAGATTCTTTGCACTGAACACAAATTTCCCATAAACATGACTTTTAGAATAATATTCCTTGATCTCTTTCTATAAACGTTCCAAATTCTGGGGTCATATGAAGACCTTTGGCTATTCTGAAAATTATCTATCCACAGGAGAAACCAAACCTAGAGATGCCCTAGAAACAGGGGATGAAGGAGCATACAAAGTGGAGTTCAAGGAGCGTAATGAAGCCACTTCATTTCCAAATCGCTTCCCCTCTGGTCTTACCCAGGCACTTGATGTCACTTCATTCTTTTGAGTCATGCTGTTGTCATGGTTCTCAAAAAGGGGTCCCCAGACCCACAGCATTATCACCATCTGAGAACTTGTGAGAAATGCAAATTCTTGGGCCCCATCCCAGACCTACTGAATCAGAAACTGGGGCAGGGTCCAACCATCTATTAACAAACCTTCCAAGAGCTTCTGATGCACTCTCAAGTTTGAAATCTTCTGCTGTCTTGAACTATTACATAGAAACATCGAGGCATTATTAGCTACTAATTCCAACAAGATTAGATTCTCAGTTTCTTCACTGGAACCAGAGCAAGTTAGTTCTGATTAGAACATGGAAAGGAAAGTTCTAGATATGTAGGAAACTAGGGAGTGGGGAACTAACTGTGGTTTCTTTCCAGTTCATGAGTCATCTACTTACTAATTGTTCCATATTCCTAGGTTTACTGGAAAAAAAAAGAAAAAAAAAAAAAAAACAGCCAAACTATGGCATACTATCATTCTTTGTCACTCTTCCTAATAAGCGCTTGTTCGGGAGCACTTTCTTTTTATATTTAATTTTGTTTCCATTGTAACTGATTTGTATTCTGTTTATGGATGCTGCAAACACTGATTTGGCTGCTTTCAATCCCAAGTGAGTACCACTCTTTGCACACTAGAATTTTACAATATTTTTGAACCCTTTCTGGAATTTTTTGTGTTATATTTCTTCCATCTTCATCAAGTGACTTTCAGATAAACTCTTACATAGTTCTTGATATAAAATAATTGATACACATAAGCTGAAGACATCAAGAGGATGTCTGGAAAACACAGGGTAGTGGAAAATGATTGATCTCCTCAAGTTTAAGCACAAACAGGGAATTCTCTAGCATGTGAGTGGGTGGCCCTGAGGCAGCTTCTTGCCCAGCTTCTCTGTCCCTGATGTTAACTGTGCATCATGTTCTCTTGGTCATCAATGTGAGGAAAGGCAACAGATTTGTTGCCTTGATTTCTAGTAAGTGACACCTTTGTCAGAACAATCTGAGTAAACCTCTGGGTTTGTAGAACTCCTAGGAATGTTCTACAAACTGAGCAAGACTGAGTTTCTCACCTATCCAGCCCAGCGGCCCTGAAAGTGAATACCTTAGAGGGGTCCTGAGGTAATATCCAACCCTGTGGACAGCTTGTTAGAGGCTGGGAAAAGCTTCAAGATTAAGCTCTAATCAAAGGTGGACAGTCTGCAGGAGCCAAATGGGGCTTGCAGTGCATCTCAGGCATATTGCCAGCAAACCAGCTGGGGTTCCTTGATCTCCCCACACCTGCCACAGGGGATCTGCTTAGTCTGCCTTCACTTGGAGGAGGAAAGGGAGCTGGACTTGGCCTTCACTTCCACTCCTGCAGTTTAGAAGGAAGAAAGAGGGCAAGCAGTGGTCCTCCAAGGCCTGCCTTTGTCATGAGTGGCCACAAACTCTGGGAAAACCCATGTAGGTGATGAGCTTTCCCCACAGGAAGGAGTAAAGGAGGCCCAATAGGGAGCAGAAGGGGGAGTGGAAGAGTCCACATGGAAATGAGAGGAAGCAGATTATGTTTCCTCCACCTTTCCTCAGGGACTTGAAGGGACCCTTAGATGCGCTACTTAAAGTAAGGGACACTGAGACCAGGGAAGGGGAGAGCTGGCAAGAGACACAGTGGGAACAGCAGAGAACAGAACCTTTGGGTTCCTGATCCTTCTTCAGTTCCTACACCCAGGTTATATTTACCTCGTCTTCTACAAAATGAGATTAGAGAAGATAATATCAAATCAAACAAGTTTGAACAGGCCCAGTTGACCTTAAAAAAAAAAAAAAAAAGCACATATGGAGAGGGGTGGGAGAGAAAGGAAGTGTTGGGGGAGGGGAGGGGACAAAGCCTGCTGTGCAGAACTGGGAGGTTGACATGCTCTGGGCCAGCCTGCCTGGGATGGGATCATGGCTCCAAGTATGAGCTCTGTGACCTTGGGCAATAATAGGCAAGTTAACCTCTCTGGGCCTCAGTTACCTCATCTGTAAAATGGGGATACTTCATGGAGATTTGGGAACTTAAGTGAATATATATTTGGGTTTGGCATAGTGCATGGCATGTAGTCACTCCTTTAAAAATGTTCCTTAAGTCTAACTGCACAGAAATGGGTCCAGTGGCCAGTAGGAATTCACAAGGCACATTATTCATCAACTTGTCTTAGCATCAGAGTATTTCAGTTTTTTATAAAACAGCTGTTTATTGTCAGGCAGGAGAGGTCCTAGAACAGCTGGCCCAGCTGTTATGTCTGAGTTCTGGCCCAGGCTCCCTCCCACCAACCCATCCCTCAAGAGTGACAAAATGGGGAAGGTGAAGAGAGGCCAGATATGATGAACTGTCCTCATGATGGAAACCAATTTGGCTCTAAGGAACCAGAGGGAGAACGGAAAGGGTGGGCACTCTGAGGGGGTTGCAGGCTCCCCATCCAGAAGCCACTGACCGTCCCCATGTCCTTGCTCATCTACAGTGAATACAACCGTGTTCAATGCCTCAGCCTCACCAGCACCAAACCTCAATGCTTCTCTGGTAAGTCCCTTCCTCTTAGATCAGACATTCAGGTACTTTGGGGGCGGGGGGAAGTGGGTAGTGAAAAGAGAGTTGGGAAACTGAGACCAACTCATGGCAACCCAGACTCAGCAGAGGTCAACCCCAGGGGCACCCGCAGAGCTTTGTAAATGTGTACTTTTATTTTATGTACTGTAAACATCCCATTTTAAAACATGCCTCATTCTATTACCACCATTTGCATAAATACAATATACACCAAAAATGGAAGGGAGGTAGCAGTGAGCAGTGGTAACAGAGCTGCACATACAAGCTGTAAACAGTTTCCTGTTCATTTTTCTTGGTTGTCCTTCCCTCTCCACCAGTTCCCACCCAACAGTGCCAATCCCTGCTTCCAGAAAGTTCATTAGTGCTCCTCCATCCCAATGAATCTGACCTGTCATTTGCCCTTCTTAGTCCCTGGGGCTTCTAGGTCTGGTCTGCCTTTTCCAATAATGAGGAGGATGGCCTTCAGGAGCCAATGTCCTAGTTAATGGTGGGAAGCTCAAATTCAGGTGAAGGGTAGCCTTCAAAGGCCTTGGGAGAGATGTGTAGGCTTTTAGTGTCTCTGAGATTGCTTCTTAAGTTACCCTACACAGGCAGTTGGTGACTGTGCTCAGACACATTCCAGTTGACAATTTAACCTAAGGTTTTCCAAATCTCAGGTCTTGAAAGAGAAAGAATAGAATCAGTCAATGCCTATTTCTCAAAACCTATTAGGTGCAAGATGCTATGCACACTAAGAAATCAATGTGGGGCTGGGGGTGTAGCTCAGTGGTAGAATACTTGCCTGGCACATCAGAGGCCCTGGCTTCAATTGCCAACACTGCAAAAAAAAAAAAAAAAAAAAAAAAGAAAAGAAAAAAGAGTAAAGAAAGAAACCAACATGGTTTCTCCACCTTACTTTTTTTTTCTTAATAACTTTGTTTATTTTTAATGTGGTGTTGAGGATCAAACCCAGTACCTCACATGTACGAGGCAAGCACTCTACCACTGAGCTACAACCCCAGACCATCCAACTTCCTTTTGATATGCTTGTTAAATGAAGGATTATGGGAGGCATGAGTAGGGCTTGCCATGCATCAAATCTAGGCCACATATGTTATTCCAACCTTGGTGGCAGGAAAGGAAATCCGCCAGAGAGACAGAAAAAGCCTCATGGAGAAAGTGGAATGTGCTCAGGTGTTCAAGGTTGGGAGGTTGATTCAGCAGAGAGAAGAACATTCCAAGCCAAGGGAACGTCAAAGACAAAGAATCAAAGAGGAACAGCACAAAACCTGTGCAAGGACAGTGGATGGACAAGTTCATCTAAGATGGAGGAGGATGGGAGATTGAACAGGGAATCACAAGAGAAAAACTGGAAAATAAAAAGTGGGGCAGACCTGTGGGACGGTAGAGGAATATCTGCAGGGAGCATTTTAAATTATATGTGGTGATTGAGGGATATGGCAGACATTCAGTAGATGGGGTCCTAGAATGCAAGACAGCATGGGACAGTCCCATACCAGACCTCCTCGGTTATGTTGCTATGTAACAAGCTGTCCTCAAAACTAGTGTTGTAGCAAATTGGGAGGCTGAGGCAGGAGGATCAAAAGTTTGAGGCCATCCTGGGAAATGTAGTGAGATGAGTGGTAGAGTACCCCTGGATTCAATCCCCAGTATGAAAAAGAAAAATGGATTAAAACAAAAGAAGCAGCAGTTATAATTCTCATAATTCTGTGGGATGACTGGCTGTGTCACTGTTTTCACCTGAACTCAGTTTTGTGGCCTTTCAATCTGGCAAGTCTGCTGTGGTCTGGCCTCAGGTGGAACACAGTGACTCTACTCTTCTCTCCATGTGGTTTTCTTAGCCTTGAATTTGTCACAGCATTCAGTTATCAGGTTTCCAAGAGGGTGAGAGCAGAACCTGCAAGGTTCCTTTGATTGCTTCAAAGTCACTTCCTCCCTCACTCTACTGGTCTAAGCATGTCAAAGACCAACCCATATTCAAAGGGATGGGAAATTAGACTTCCCCTCTGATAGAAGGACCATCAATGCCTGAGAATGAGTGTGAATGCAGGGAGGCATGATTCATTGGGGACCTTATTGTAATGATCTATCACACTTGTCTTAGTCCAAACATCTCTTACAGCTAGTTGTAAGCATCTGTTTACTTCGTTATGTAGCTGTTTCTAAACATTTACACATTAACTTTCTAAAATACGTATTAAATCATATTAAAAATTACTCCCCTTTTCTTCCTCCTTTTACTACTCTTAGGAATATATAAATACAGACATTTTTCAATAGTCACAGAGGTTTAACTCCAGGATCCCCCAAAGATATCAAAATCCATGGATGCTCAAATGCCTTATATAAAATGGTATAATATTTACATGGCCATCTCCTGGATATTTTAACTCATCTTTAGATAACTTATAATACCTAATACAGTGTAAATGCTATGTAAATATTTGTTATACTGTATCATTTAGGTAGTAACAGTTATAGTAGTCTATACATGTTTAGTACAGATGCAATTTTTAAAAACATATTTTTGATTCACAGTTGATTGAATTCACACTAGTGAAACCTGTGGATACAATGGATATAAAATTTAAATTTATATATAAAATTGCATTGTTTTGCATGCCCTGAATTTTAGGGTCTGGGACACAAAGGAGGAAAATAGCTAAAATGACCTAAGAATGGACTGACAGGGAGAGTGACAGAGGGGAAGGAGAGGAGGGAATAATGTGAGCTGTCAGTAGACCCATGGTTGATGGACAGGGATGGAAGTCCAGCCTACTGAGAAGTCCTCCCACTCCTGTGCAGTTCCTTGTTTCTAGCAAAAACTAGGGTTCAACCCAGAACACAATCAAAAAGCAAGTGTCAGCTTCCAATCTTCCCAGGAAGCTACCAGCTCATCAATCCTGTCCCCTGGAGCACCATTCTGTTGCTAAAGGCTCAGGGTGGTGGGTGTGTGGGCTTCCTGGGACGACAAGGAGAAGGACACAGCCAACCTGCCAGGAGGGTCCTGACCCTTTCTCTCTTATGTTTGGTCTCCAAGTACGATCCCCTTAACCTCACAGCACTGGACTGGTCCCTGCTGAGCAAGAAGGAGTGTTTGAGCTATGGTGGGCGCCTACTTGGGAACTCCTGCCAGTTCATCCCAGACCTGGCACTCATGTCCTTCATCCTTTTCTTTGGGACTTACTCCATGACCTTGACTTTGAAGAAATTCAAATTCAGCCGCTATTTTCCTACCAAGGTAAGTGCACCACGCAGTTAGGAGGGACCTATAGTCAAACAACTATTAAGAAAAGGGCCACTACGTGGGCGATGGCCCATGGGGGTTTTTCAAGTTAAAGCACACATTTCAGAATCAGGGAGAACTGGAATCGCTTGTTGTCAAGCCCTTTGACAACAAACACTTCATTTTTTCAGACTTTAATCTTTAGCCTTTCTGTGCAATAGTAACTCTTATTTTTTTTAAGTTTTTCAGTGCCCTGATGACTAATGAAATTGAAAACTTTGTCATGTGTTTATTAATACATAACTTTCGTATTTGTTATATCTTTTTCTTGCTCTGTGACTGGCATTTTTACTTTCTTAAAGGAACATTTTGATTAACAGAGATTCTTACTTTCATTGTAATAGAATACAGGGAAATTTTCCTCAAGGAAAAGATTGGACAGAGGTATCTTATGTTATTGTCTAAAAGCTTTATTGTCTTTCCTTTCATGTTAGATCTACAATCCATCAGAATTAATGTTGGTATATAATGTGAGATAGTGTTTCTTTGTGTTTTTATGTAAATAGTCAATTGTTTTGGTATTTTAAAAAAAATGTTTCTCCACTGTTTGCAAGGCTTCCTTTGCCATAGATCAAATGTTCGTATATGACAGTGTCTGTTTCTGGATTCCTCCTTCTGTTTCGCAGGTCTATTTGTACACCAGTATCACAGTCTTCATTTCTTTAGCTCCTAAGAAGTTTTTATATCTTATAGACCAAAATCTCCCTCTTCATCCTTCTCAATAGTGTTATCCTGGCCCCTGCCTGTTCCACATAAATTTTAGAATCATTTTAGATTTCACCAAAATTTAAAAACTTGTGGAATTTCGATAGGAATGTCTTGATTGTATGTGTCAATTTGGAAAGAATGATCACTTTCATTTTTTTTTTAGTCTTCTGATTCAAGAATATAGTATACTTCATTTATTTTAGTCTTAATTCTCTCCATAATGTATTCTAAGATTTGGTCTTCAGGTCTTGAACATTTTTTGTTAGGTTTATTCCTTGTCACCTGATTTTTAAATATAAATGCTAACTGCTATTTTTAATTTCAGTTTCTGTTTGTGTCTGGAATAGAATATGTTTTAATCAAAACTGCACTTGTAGGCTGGGGTTGTAGCTCAGTGGTAGAGTGCTTGCCTGGCACGTGTGAGGCACTGGGTTCGATCCTTGGCACCACATAAAAATAAATAAATAAATAAATAAGTAAATAAATAGATAAGTAAGATAAAGGTATTGTGTTCATCTACAACTGAAAAAATTTTAAAAACTACTCTTGTATATGGGAGGAATAGCTGTTCCATGGGAAGGGATGCTTGGAAGAATTTTAGCAACTCTCTCATACCACAAAAATCCCATGCATGCTCTCCTAAAGCCATCTTAAATAAATATTGCTACTATCACTAATGATAAATGAATATTATGAATAATAAATTCATTTAATAATAAAGGAATATTATAAATATCATATGAATAGTTAAATATTTCCCAATGTAAAAGACTAAATAAAAGGCTCATTAGGAATAGACCAACTAAGTAAAAACTAGTGGGACTACAACACAAATGCATCCTAAAAACAAACCTGCCTCCTCATGTCCTCTCTGCTTCCACCTATCATCTCCCTAAGTCCCCTCTTATATGAAAATGCTAGAGCAGTGGCCGAGTCTAAGAATGAAAATAATTTGCATGTATGAAGTTCTAGGCCCACCAGCATTTTTTCCCTTAAAATACTTCAAAATTGCTCTCTTGCCTCCTGGAATTTTGTGTTGCTGAGAATGAGGTCACACTAGTTTACACTCATCAGGTTGGTAAGCACTACAAGCCTTGGAATACCAGTTATTGGAGATTAAAAGTGATAGATGAGAGTGTCAAGAGTTATGATAAATTTAGAGGGCAATGGGCACCCTATGATAAAGCCAAAGATGACAGAATCTTCAGACTAGACTTCCACTCCCAAGCATATGCCCCACAGAAATTCTCACATGTGTACAAGATTAGTCACAGAAACACTGATTCCAAGAGAAAAACTGAAAATAATCTAAATTCAAATATTAACATGAAAATAAAGAAACAAATGATAAATAATCAAAGATTAAGCTGCAAATAATATAGACTACAGCTACATCTCTCCACAAGGAAAAATATTGCAAACATAATGGTAAACAAAAAAAGCAAGTTGCAGAAGATTACAAATAACATGCTACCCTTTAATTTAAAACATACAAAGTGGGGCTGGGGAGATAGCTCAGCTGGTAGAGTGCTTGCCTCACAAGCACAAGGGCCTGAGTTCAATCCCCAGTACCGCAAAAAAAGAAAAAGAAAAAAAAAAAAAAAAAACATACAAAGCAATGCCATATTTCATTGAGGGTTATGTACATATTTAGTCAAAGTAGAGACTCCATGGGAAAAGTAAACTCTGAATTCAAACCAGTGGTTCTCTTTAAAGAGCTAGGACAGAGATGCCACTGGGTGACAGGAGAGGTTGTCTACTGAATAGGTAAGTTTTTATTAAGATGGGAGGGAGCTCACAGCTGTTTATTTTGTTCATCTTTATATTAGATTGGACTGTATGAAATGGCCTATATTTGACTGTTTTGTCCTACAAAAAATGGCAGACTTACAGTTAACTTGATAACATTTTGATCTGGGTGCTAGGAAAATTATGGAAAAGAAATATAAATGTAGCACACCACTTGATTCTTCTGTGACCAATGCTGATATGATCCTAACAATATAAAGATGTTATTGATTTTCACCTTTCAGAATCCATTTACAGATAAGACACAAAAGATATGTCTACACAACAGTGTTTGATCTCCTCAGCTTTGCTATGTAAAGATCAAAGTGGAGGCATCTTAAGTGGAAGGGGGACAGGTGAGAGAGGTAGTGACAAACTCAATGACAACGATCCTCACCTCACTTGATATTGGCAAAAGTTATGAAACATTTAATTACATAACACAAAAGTACAAAGGAAGCCCATAGGAAGAGTTTTTAAATGAATATAAAAAATTGGCAATGTGGAAAGGGAAGGAGAGGTAATATAAGTAAATCTAAATCTTACAGTAATGCATTAAATTAGCAAATAAAAATATAAAATTATAAGCATTTTAACTGACATGGAATAAACCTCCAGAACAACTAAAACTGAGCAGACATATGTCAGGATGGTGGAACTGGAATGAGGAAAGATAAGGCAGGGACTTTGCTCTCCACTGTCTCTTTTATACAATGTGAATTTTCAGTCACATGTTATATTAACAATTTGAAAGGGGAGTAAGATGTGCTATCGCCTGCTTCTGCCCTTCAACTTGTTTTCTCTGAAGAGATATAAAAAAAGGTACCAGATAGACATTGGGGGACCCTCTGCCCTGAGACTTCTCAATATAGAATTATGGGGGGATGGGTTCAGAGGATGCTTTTTCAGAAAGGGCAGGGAAGTCAGATTCAGAACCTAGCCTGGGACAGGTCTCCCAAAAACAAGAGCTATAGGCTGGTAGACAGAATGTTTGAGAGGAGCCAGAGGTTCCCTATGTAATTGGTGGGGGTTGGGGTGAGAGTTTCCCTCCCAGCCCAGGGGTACAAAGCTTGTCACATGGTTTTGAAAGCTAGGATTTCCTTCCAAGTTCAACACTTCTCCTCATCATACCTGGCAGGTGGTCCAGCCCAATCTGTCATATCAGAACGCATCCTCAGCAAGGGTTGCCAGGGCCACCCATGCATTCTAACAACTCCCACTCTAACCACCAGCATCCCAAGCACTCTAAATGTGCCACAGCTCACTTACACCTTGAAGTAGGTACTTCTGTAAGTGCAAAAGGACAGGAAGCAGACCTCAACAGATTCAGAGAAGCCTTTATTCCTTTGCAGACTTGGGTGCCATTTGGGTCTACTTTCCAGTTGGAAAAATGGCCATCAGTTACAGAGGGGTTTCTGGTTTTTGCAGGGTACAGTGAGGATGATGTAATCATTGGAAATCGTGCATGTGCAGTTTTGATCATCAGGGGCTAGTTGCACAGGTTAAAACCAGACCCTGAGGGATGAGTACTCAAATCTTGCCCATTGTCATTCAGGACTAATTTGACACGGGGGAAGGTCAAGGTTTAGGCCTGGCATTCTGTGTCTGCCCCTCTCCTTTAGGGCCCATTATTATCAGATATGTACTGAGAGAGGTTTAATGTTTGGCCAATTTCCCCTCCCACCTCCCAAGCCACACTGACCCTCCATTTTTCTTGGGGAACTGTCTTATAGGAATATTGTTTTCCATAACCCTTCAACTTCCATTTCACAATGGAAGAAACAGGCTCAATGGCATACTTCCCCAAGGTCACATAGCCAGCAAGAGGCAGAACAAGGATTTGAGCCTAGGCCTGCTGACTTCATGGCCCATCCTCTTGGCCACCTGTAGACTGAGTCAGCCTGGAGCAGGGTGGATGCTTCACTCACTGGTGTCTATCTTTTTTATAGGTCCGGGCCCTCGTGGCTGACTTTTCCATTATTTTCTCCATCCTGATGTTCTGTGGAATTGATGCCTGTTTTGGCCTGGAAACCCCCAAGCTGCACGTGCCCAATGTCATCAAGGTTTGCCCCTTGCCCCTGCTCCTGGCACTTGCCCTGCCTGCCCATGAGCTACAGTCCCTAATCTCCATTATGCTCAACGTTCTTCTCTGAACCAAAACACCTTGTAGTTTCTCAGTGTATGCTCTACCACTTTCTGCCAGCCTCCCAGGGGCAGTCCTTTGAGAGGTGGGTGGGGGAATATTTGGAGTGAAATCTTGCTGTGTACCCTAAGAAGTAGGGCAGGTGCTGGAATCCACCCTCCAGTCCAATTGAAGTCTTTTGACTTCTATGTGAGGGTTTCCAATTTCCTCATCTATGACAATTGAAAAGCTGGGCCAATGAGGATCTGTTGAAAATGATCCCTTGTAACAGCAACTCTCAAAGTATGGTCCCTGGACTAGTGTCACATTGTCACCTGGGAACTTGTTAGAAATGCAAATTCTCTTAGTGAGTCTGTACTCCCAGCATTCCCAAGGTGGGAGACTGCTTGAGCTCAGGAATTCCAGGCTAGCTTGGGCTAGTGAGTCCCTGCCTAAAGAAAGGAAAGGAGAGGAGAGGAGAGGAGAGGATAGGAGAGGAGAGGAGAGGAAAGTTAGGGAAGAAAGAAAGAAAAAGAAAGAAAGAAAGAAAGGAAGGAAGGAAGGAAGGAAGGAAAGAAAGAAAGAAAGAAAGAAAGAAAGAAAGAAAGAAAGAAAGAAAGAAAGAAAGAAAGAAAGAAAGAAAGAAAGAAAATTCTCAAATTCTCATTCCATCTCTGACCTATAGAATCTGAAAGTCTTAGGTGGAACCCAGCAATTTGTGTTTTAACCAGCGCTCCAGGTAATTCTGGACATGTTCACAATTCAAAACCACTGCTTTAGAAATTATCCATTAGTCCAAAAGTTGGTGCCATTTGCTGTGGCTAAGCTCAAGCCCTCTTCCGTCACAAATGCTCCTGCCAGATAAGAAGGGTAGGGAGTCCAGGTTCTGGAAGTTTCCTCTGCCTTTGAGGTCTTGACCTTCAGGATATTATTTCAGGGTTTTACTGAGTAGTTTAAACACATCTCGTACAATTCATGCTGACTCTTCAAAATAAAAGTACCTCTTTCTCTTAAATATAAAAAAATTGTAAATATCAGCTTCTGCATAGCTAACCCTTTTTTCCCCACAAGCTAATCTGAGTCGACGTTTGGCATTTTGTTTTGAAATACTGGAGATGTAACTCAGGGCCTCGTGTATGCTAGGCAAGTGCTCCACCACTGAGCTACATCTCCAGCCCCCAGTGTTTGATGTTTTACAGACAGTTCTACAATGCACTGAACCCAGAATGCGTTATTCTTGCCTCTTGGACCTCATTTCTGCCTTCTGTTCTTTTGCATTAGTGACTGCATATTCACCTGCCCTCTAATCTTTACTTTCCTTTCCCAACCAATCCTAGGGCCGTCACAGCAAATTATCCCATTAATTCTGTAGACCCCACCTGTGTTCATGCCACTTCCCACAGCTATGTGCCTCTGTGATCTCTTTAAAGTTGCAGGTGCTTCATGCCCTTAAGGGAAAAAATTGTGCTTGAAAAAACCCCAGTTGGGGAAAAGGTGAGGTGGTAGGAAAGGGGCCAGCAGACAAGTGCCTGGCAAGGGAGAGAGGAAAGGGCCCTCTTCATTTGCTCTGCTCAGCCCACACGGCCTGACCGAGGCTGGTTCGTGGCCCCCTTTGGGAAGAACCCGTGGTGGGTGTACCTGGCGAGCATCCTGCCCGCCCTACTGGTGACCATCCTGATCTTCATGGACCAGCAGATCACAGCTGTCATTGTTAACAGAAAGGAGAACAAGCTGAAGGTAAGGCTCTCCTTTGCTAGAAGCAAAGTTAGAAGGAATAAAGGAGGGAGAGGCTTCTTTCAATACTTTGAGCAGAAGATGAGTTCCCACTTGGTGTGTGGTGAGGGTGGGTGGGAATGGGGGGTGACTTTCAGCAGGGCCAGAATGACCTGGTCTGAGGACCAGGGCCAAACTGGGCCCTGTATGCAGAACCCTTGCCTCTTCCAAAGTGGTCCTCCAATTCTGTACCTCTGACCATGAATTTGGGAGTCTAAGCAGATGCTGACAGGAGGACAAGCCTAAAATCATGAGGCAGAGAAACTTCCTTAGCCTCCTTGGTCCCTGAAACTCCCCTTTCTCCTTGCCTCTGGGTCCTCTGGGACTTAGGATACCCTCTCCTTGACCCCAACATAGACCAAACTAGGCTCCCAGCTGGGGCCTCTCATTCAGGAACTGCAGATACTATGGCCACTGAGTGGGAGCCCTCCTCCCTAAGGACCCAAACCTAGGACTTTTCCTAGCCTGAACATCCCTCTCCTTCATTACCTGTGTCTCTTACTTGATTAACCCTTTCAGACAAGGTGGCAACTGAAGCCACCTTTGAGGGAAGCAAGACCTGAACACCTCTAAAGTCCTTACAGGGAGCGCCTCAGGGTGGCAGCCCCCTCAGAGTACTCTCTGGAAGGCAGGGGAGCCTCTGACCCATGTTCCACAAAATGGCTGCTCTGAGGAGAAACAGGCTCCCAGAAGCTTCTTCCATCCTACCACCCCTGCAGAAGGCTGCTGGCTACCATCTGGACCTGTTCTGGGTGGGCATCCTCATGGCCCTGTGCTCCTTCACGGGGCTCCCCTGGTATGTGGCTGCCACAGTCATCTCCATTGCCCACATCGACAGCCTCAAGATGGAGACGGAGACCAGCGCCCCTGGGGAGCAGCCCCAGTTCCTGGGAGTCAGGTAGGAAGAAGTCAGGGCCTGGACCACCTGAATAGGAGTGACCTATCTGGGGAAGAGGAAGGCAGCAGACAAGTGCCTGGAAAGGGAGAGAGGAAAGGGCCCTCAAGGAATATGGGGAAAGGGGTCCCTGCTCCAACAGCCTAGGAACCAGGGACAGGAGTGATATTGGAAGAGAGGAAAGAAAGGAGATGAAAATTTAGTTCTAAGTGGTACTTTTTTTTTAATAGTCTCCAAGTAGTGCATACATGTGCACACATGTGCGCATCCCCCCACACACGCGCACACACACATACGCACACACACAAATATGCCAAATATACCTGCACACACATGAACTCCAGAGACTCACCTACACAGGCCATGATAGGACCTCTTCCTGTCCCTGCCTTTTCTCTTCCTTAAGACCCTCCAGGCCCCTGGGTCTCCTGTTTACAATGTTCCCCTATGGGTTTGAATCTTGCTTAATCTTCATTCCTCCAGAAAATCTTCCTGGGACCACCACCATCCCCTACACTGAGCCCTGGTCTGTTCTTTCCCTTGCTCCTCCTCTTTGCCCCATGCCAGGTCCCCAAACTGTTCTGTGCCGGGAATCACATCTGCCCCATAAGGCCCCTGAAACCTACACCAAATTCTGGCATTCTCCTAATGGAAGTTTCTCCCTACTGCCTTGGGATATGTAGGCTACCTGGCCCGCCCTGAGGGAGGCTTCTCTGCCTCACTGCAGGGTTTACAACTGGATAGAGCAGTGTCCCCTCCTGGTCTCCTGAGTCCCTGATCTAAGCAATCTAACCCAGAACCCAGGGCTCCAATCTTGGGTTGTGTTAGGGTCTGGGCACTCAGGAAAACTACCTCTTCAGCCCCTGACATCTCCTCCACTGGCAGCCAGGCCCCCTTTGCCCTGCAAAAGTGGGATCTTACTACCAAAAATCAAGGTAATAAGCACTTTTTATTACAACAATCTCCTGATGTAGGTGTCATTATTAGCTCTATTCTACATGACTCAAGGCGATCATGGTCTTGTCTGATAACACACAGTGAGTAAATGATGGAGCCAAGATTCAATCTAAGTCCATCCAGCTATTAGGCACTATACTGAACAAGCTCGCTGGTGCCCCTGCAAAATGTCCTGGCCTCCTTCAGGGGTTCCCTGACTTCCCTGTGCAGGTCAGCTATGCCTTAGGCTAAAAGGCAGAGCCTGATGCAGAAGGCATGGCCTTGAACCCAAGTTTCAGAGTCCACAGAGAGGCAGGGGGTGGGAATGGTCACCGAGTATCTCTAGATCTCCTCTGATCTTCTCCACCAGGGAACAGAGAGTGACTGGCATCGTCGTCTTCATCCTGACAGGGACCTCTGTTTTCCTGGCTCCCGTCCTAAAGGTGAGGCTCTGCATCCCACCTAGGGCCCTGTCACCTGAGAAAGCACAGAGCAGAGGCCTCAGGCATGGGGAGCATCCCCACACAGCCCAGGTATCACTGGCCTGTGGGCCCCTAAAAAAGGCAAAATTTTAGTAGGCCCAAGAGATATTTCAGTGCCAGCGCCACTGTTCTCTGTAATGCTGTATCACCTGTGACCATCACCCATCCTCTGCTCTCTCACAGCCCACCCAGAGTTCACTCTCACCTTCCTGGAGGACACTTTCCTCTAGAAAGTTCTTCCAAGTTCTGACCCTGCTTAGATCAAGAACAGCCCAAGCTTGCTGGAGGCCTTCTTGCTCACTCATTTTCTGAAGTTTAAACCTTCAGGGGAGAGGACTCTTGAGCTGTCCTCTAGGCCTGTTCTCTGCTCCTCTATCTTGAATTTGTTGAGCACCTAAGTGATTTTCTCCCATATAGTTGGGAAGCTTCTCTTGCTCATGTCCCACCACGCCAGCTGGAAGAGACTAACTACAACAGGGGTGCATTCGAGCCAGAATGGTCACTTTCCAGTCAGTAATAGGATGTTCCCACCAGGTCTCTCCACTGAGCCAGTTGCCTATCAACAGCCCTTTCCCTCAATCAGTGCACACATAAGACTTCATTTCTGAATTAAGGTTACTTAATTGCTCCAATCTTTGCAATTATTTTCCCTCTTTGAATATCTTAAAACAGCTCATTTTGGGCTGACCTTGTTAAAAAGACAAAGACGAGAGAACCATGAGGCTAACTGATTCATTTACTATGAAAAATATTTCTGGATTGAGAATCAGAGCTGGCACACCTGAGCAGTCGGCTTAAGGTTGGGCAGTTTTAATGGAATGTTTTTGTTGTGTAGGAGACAGGTTACACACAGATGATTTTGTTTATTTAGAAGTGTATTTTAAATGGCCAGAGAAAGTTTACTTTTGTGGAAAGGGCTCCAAAGAACCATCATGCATATCATTCCTGATACCACCTGACAAGCATTTGTGTAAAAACAATTTGAATCTAAAAACAGCATACTATAGGAGCCAAAAGTTCCTAGAAACATTTTGCAGATGGCACCTCCGGCTATCTTTGCAGACTCAGACTTCAGGCAGTCCCAGGCATGCCACCCCAGCGGCTGAGTGTGTTCAGCGATTCAGTCATTGCACACAAGCTTTCGATGCACAGCTGAACAGAAACAAAGCAATTAGAAAATTCCACTATGGTTTCCTTCCTTTTGTTCCATTTATAACATGATGAATTCTTTGATGAACACATTTATCATATTCTGGCTTTTATCATTTTCTAGGCTTTTACACTCACACTATTAACATCTGATTTTTGTAAAATTTTTTCTTTTAATATTGTGTATCTTCTTAATGTAGGTCACATGCCAACTGCGGTATAATTAAAATAATTGAAATGAGGACTGGAACATAAAACTCAGAGGCAGAGCACTTACTTAGCATGCAGGAGACCCTGGGCTTGATCCTCAGCCCTATAGGAAAAAAGGAAAAAAAAAAAAGAAGAAGAAGAAGAAGAAGAAGAGAGGAGAAATGAAACTAGTTCTGTGCATAAAATTTGACATTGTCAAAGCCTTTGGTGTTGTCATCCTTTAAGTGACGTATACTCACTCACATTGCTTCCTCTTGGGTGATATGTACTAGTTCCACATTTTGAGCAATAATAGAAATTCCCTTTTGCTATTATTCTTGGTCCAAATATTGTAACTCTTTCAAGTTGTAAACTGTATTTCTAATATAAATTTATGCAACTTAAAAGATACATTAAGATACTTAAAAGAGAGTAAGGTTCAGATATGGGGAAATGTTCATTATCATTCTGATAATCAAGGAAAAGTTTGCAAGAGTCCACATGGCTTCAAGTGTTTTGATACTGTCTTTGCACTCAATCAAATCACAAAGGAGTTTGAAAAATCTGCCCACCAGTATTCTTTCAGAATAGGAATGAAAAAAAAAAAAAGACTAACATACTTTATTTATCCAACATTTAATCTATTTGATAAATTTTGTAGCAGAACTGACCTATCTAGGGTTTTATTGATCATAAGATTTAGGATTTCCAATTCTATTTTATCAAGGTATATACCTTTTTATAAACCTAGGCTTTCAAAATTGGTAGTTAACTAATTAAAGCATTATTACTAGTTGACACCAGTACTAAATACTGGATTCATTTTATATTAAAGAAAAGAAATTTGGTGTAGCTGTTCAAGAAAAATATAACTAATCAAGATGGAAGATCCTAGATTCTATCTAGGAGCCTCTCTCTCTCTGCCCCTTCCCCCTCTCTTTCTCTATCAATGAATGCTTGTGTTGATATTAGACAATAATGTTTATTGTTAGAGGATCAGTGATATTCCTCAGGCCTTCCATTACTGATTTGCAAATATTTCATCGTCTTGTCAAACAAAGATACAGGGGAATGAATTGAGCATGTATTTGATGAGTGACATGAATTACTTAACACACCGAGCAAATTCCCCAGTCCATCCCAGAACTATGAAGTTTTGTCTTGTAGACACCTTGCCATGGTTCTTTGAGACTGTGGAGTTCTGCATCCTGCCTCAGAGGAACTCCTGACGATGCCCACTCTCCCCCTGTGGGCCCCGCGTTATTCTCACGGTCCCTGTCTCACAGCATACAGGAAGGTTCTGATGTCCTTGCGGTTGCAGTACTGTCATCATTGTTCATCTAAAACTGACACTGAAGTTTTATTGATTTTGGAAAGAGCCTTTTCCTGGAGATTTCAAGGAAGATTTATGCTGATTAATCCAGAATTCTAGATCACAGCCCTATCACTGATAGGAGAATGATATTATAGGCCTTTAGGGTTTGCTGGGAAAGCTGCAGATGACAAGACTGGAGACAATTTCCTTGACTTGAAAATGTAGTAACTTTTAGTCATGGTAACTACAAGTCATTTAAGACTTAATCCAGTTTGTTTTCACACCCAGTAGAGCAAAAAGGGAAATTGTAAGTGAACTTGAGTTTGTGTTGCTACAGATGATAGCCAAGTTTTTAAATGTAAGCATTTATTTCTCTCTCAATCTCCTTCATACTTTGAGGGTGATTAGCAGAACAATTCCTTGAAATCTTTATCTTGTTTCATAGTTAGGCAAAAATCTCATAAGTATTTACTAATGAAAGTATGGAACGGTCACATATTTCTTTCTTTCTTTTTTTTTTTTTTGTACTGGGATTGTACCCAGTGGCACTTTATCACCAGGTTACCTCCCTAGACCTTGCTAAACTGCTTAGGGCCTTGCCAAATTGCTGAGGCTGGCCTCGAACTTGCAATCTTCCTGCTTCAGCCTCCTGAGTCACTGGGATTACAGGTGTGCATCACTGTGCCCAGCATATATTTCCTATTTTTTAACTTTTAGTTCAAATGTCTTGGATTGATGTTTACAACATGTAGGTCCAAACTGTGTTTTGTATTTAAAAAATAAACATGGTCTAACTTATCCTAAATTTGAGGTTATTAACTTGGTTGGATTCATTAACATTCTTTTTTTAAAATACTTTTTTAGTTGGAGATTGACACATACCTTTATTTTTTCATTTTTAAAAATATTTTTAGTTGTGGATGGACACAATATCTTTATTTATTTTTATGTGGTGCTGAGGATTGAACCCAGTGCCTCACAGGAGCTAGGCAAGTGCTCTACCACTAAGCCACAACCCAAGACCCTCATTAACATTCATAAATGGCATCTACAAATTGAGAAGCCCTGGTTAGCACCATACTCTGATCACCAAAGTGTTCTACCACAAGCCAGAGCAAGGCAAGACAGTCTATTCACAATGGCAAGCATCAGGTACAGCTAAAGGAGAGGATAAAAGTAGTAGAAATACAGCTTAGACAGAGATGAAGAAATGCCTCAAAAACTTTTAAAAGCCAGTTGTGGTGGTGCACACCTGTAATCCCAGTGATTCAGGAGGCTAAGACAGGAGGATCACAAGTTTGAGGCCAGCCTCAGCAACTTAGCGAGGCCCTTTTCAAAATAAAAAATAAAAAAGATGGGGATGTGGCTCAGTGGTAGAGTGCCTCTGGGTTCACTCCCCAGCACTGAAAGAAAAAAAAAAGTTTTTAAAAATTGTAGGGCAGTATGAATTACATGATCCCACTTTTGAAAAAGAAAACAAACTGCTAATGTGTATGTTTGGAAGAGTACCTACCAAACTTCCAGTGGTTAGTTGATGATTAGTGGGTTTTTCGTTACCAATAGTTTTGTTGGTCCCCTGAGAGAGAGCCCTTAAAGGGGTCCTTTTTCCATTCAGTGTCACAAAGCACTAAATTGATTTGTGCATCCATGGCACAGACTTTTATTCAGTGACCAAAGAATGGAGTAGGGGTTCTCACCTCACATTCGACTTAACTTAGAGTTGGGAAGTTAGATAGAGTAGCCGAAATGAGGGGAGGGCGTAGGTTAATGGAGGGGAGGAATATTCATGTAATTTCCTGCAACAGGCAGAGTCTTCTACAAATTCAGGTGCACTCTCCATTTCTTCCTTTTCGGCCTGCTATTTCCAGACACCAGTGGCGAGGGAGTGTGTCTTTAGCATGGAAACTACATTTTAATGAAGCTAGAGGTCAGCTGTTACCCTGGCAAACATTTTACATCCAACCAGTTTGGGCACTAGACCACCTGAAGAGGAACACTTGGTGTTCAGACATCCTGTCCTCAAAGGGTGGGGATTTAGTAGGCTGTACACTGGGCACAGTTTATATACTTCTGTTTTGCTTCTTTTTTATGATTGTGTATGATACGTGATTTTTTAAGTGGCCTTGGTACTTCCTGATGATTTAGGTCAATTCACCAAAAGTTCTTGGCCCCCTGCAGGCCCAGCAGCTTTGGGGGCCCTCAGCTAAGGCTGAAAGTGGGAAGGAACAGGCAGGCAAGTCTGTGGAACTTTCCCACTTTCTAGGAGTGTCTTCAGTGAAACCACAGGGCTTCCATGGGGCAGGAAGAGGGGCCAAGCGAGGAGAGAGCAGTGTGCCCCCCGAGTCTCATCTCCCACCTGCACCCTGACTCTGGCTCCAGGCCTTCTCTCAGACACCTTCAGTTCCTCCAGATATCCACCTCTGTGGCTGCCTCTATAGTTGGCAGACACATTTGTCCAGAACAAAGAGACCAAGGACCCACCCCAGGCAAAGGTCCAATCCAAACCTCTGCTCCCATTTCAGTATATCCCCATGCCTGTGCTGTATGGAGTCTTCCTCTACATGGGTGTGGCCTCCCTGAATGGCATCCAGGTAAGTCTCTCCCCTCCCCAGGCTGATAGGACATGAAATCAGCACTCCCTAACATCACCAAGACCCCAAATGCTTGCTCTTCTGGTTCAGTGAAAGAATAATAGTAATATTCTGTACCAGGCAAAATAACTGTATGAGGCACTTTACAGGTGTCATTTAATCTATGTAATTAGGTCCTCTGATCCCCATTTTACAGATGGGGAGACTGCAACTCATAATTCAAAACTTGGATCAAGCTAACACCAAAGAGCACTTCATTGTACCTCTCTCCTCTCTTCCCTAAGACAACTCCACGGAACAAAGCATTTTGCTTTGTTTTGTTCTATATTTACCATGAAATTCCAGGATGCCTTGGATAGTTTGTGGCCATTAAATTGCATTTTCCTTGAATGGACCATGTTCATTTTGCAGCCATCTCCAGGGCCATTCCCCTCACCCAGGGCTCAGGCTCCTCCCTCCCTTCACCATTATATATCTGCCTAGACACCTCCAGAGCATCTTACTTAATGCCTGAATGAGAGTCCCCTTTCTGAGACCCTACCAAGTCACCCCTTCCCAGTGGGCCTACACAAGGATGTTGGGGAATATGGCCTGGCTGCCTTGCTGAGCCACACTATCCCTATCAGTTCTGGGAACGTTGCAAGCTCTTCCTGATGCCAGCGAAGCACCAGCCAGACCACGCCTTCCTTCGCCATGTACCCCTGCGCAGGATCCACCTCTTCACCCTGGTGCAGGTCCTCTGCCTGGCAGTACTCTGGATCCTCAAGTCCACTGTGGCCGCCATCATCTTCCCTGTCATGGTAAGGTGGGCATGGGCTTCTCTGCTGCTGGGCAGGTTGATCTAGACGAGCTTTGGCTGGGAGGGCCAGCAGTGCAGCCAGTGCTTCCCCTTCCATAGCCCTTCACTTTCTCCCCAATGGCTTGGTTTGGTTCCCTTGGGTGGAGGAAGCCAGCTCAGAACAAGTTTCCAGTTGTGAGGCCAGGCCAGATGGTGTGTGTTGGGGGGAGGTGGAGAGAAGGGTGGAGGAAAGACTGTCAGTGTGGTGGGAGGACCCTGCAGTGACAATCCACATGCTGAGGTCCCTACCCAACTTTCCTACTAGGGGAGGGCTAATAAACATGGGATGGGAGAAGCTGGACACATTCAACCTGAAACCCGAGTTCTCCACTGCCAAACCTCAAACCAATCTCACAAGTAGATGCATACTAAGTATAAATCTTTTCACCATGCAAAATTAATGAATTCAAAACAATAAACAGTATGTGTGTGACTCAGGGAGGGAACAGAATCAGAGAACAGGAACTTCAAAACCCAATGACCAAAGTTTGAGCTGGGAGTTCTTTGACTATTCTTTCACATTTTATGGAAATTTGAAATTATCCTGGAATAAAAAGTAAAAACAGCCAGGCACAGTGGCACATTCCTGTAATCCCAGTGGCTGGGGAGGCCAAGGCAGAAGGATTGCAAGTTCAAAGCCAGCCTCAGCAATTTAGAAAGGTCCTAAGCAATTTAGCAAGACCCTGTCTCAAAATAAAATATTAAAAAGGCTGGGGGTGTGACTCCATTAAGCACCTATGGGTTCAAACCCTGACACCAAAAATAAATAAATAAATAAGGGCTGGGAATGTGGCTCCATGGTTACGCATCTCTGGGTTCAATCCCTAGTAAAAAAAAAAAAAAAAACAGTGAAAACCATGTTGCATCTGGCCCTCTAGATAACTCCACCAGAGGAAAGCCACCCAGGCCCTGCTGGGGGACTGAAGCTTGGGGGCTAATGCTCATAGAGTGCCTGCAGGCCTAGATTAGGAGCCAAAGCAAGGACACTGGTGGAACTTGAAATGAGCCCTCCTAGAAGATCTCTAGTCAGTGGTTCTTGACTCTGGCTGCTTTTGGAAATCTATGAAAATCAATTAAATCAGAATGTCTTGGGGAACCCCCAGCTTTAGTATTTTTAATAAGTCTGCAGGGAGCATAAATATGCAGCCAGGGTTGAGAACCACCACTCCTGGGAACCAGACATGGATCCTCCGGATAGTGTCCTCCTGGGCCTCAGAGATGAGGAAGGGAAAGATAATGATAGTGATGATTGGCATGTACTGCGCGCTGTCCACTTAGTCCACCCCAGCCCCTGAAGTATTACTAGGTACCCCCATTTTACAATGAGAATGATGAGGCTCAGGGTGCACAAGGGAGTGACAAACCCAGGTCAGGGCAGAGCAAGATCTGCATCCCTCCTGCTTGTTTTTAAATACGGTGAAATTCATTCTGTTCTGTAGTTTTAGCTAATGTGCAGATGGTGATCCTACCACCGTCGTCATGATGCTGAATGGCTCCACCATCCCCAAATTCCTTCTTGCTGCCCCATAAGTGGACAGCCCTTGGCCCACCCCTATCCCTAGCAACCATTGATTTGTTTTCAGAGTCAAGAGTTTATTGTTGTGGTTTGTTGGTTTTTTGATTTTGCTTTGTGGTACTGGGGATTGAACCCAGGGATGCACTACTACTGAGTCACATTCCCCAACCCTTTTTAAATTTTTTATTTTGAGACTGGGTCTCTCTAGTTTGCCAAGGCTGGCCTCAAGCTTGTGGATCCCCTGCCTCAGCCTCCCAATTAGGTGTACACCACTGTGCCCCACCACCTCCAGGAGTTTTTAAACCCAGGTTTATCTGACCCCTGAGGCTCTACATGCTCAAGAAGTAGTATCAGTGAGGAACCAGTGTTAAAACCAGCTGAAGGGTTTGCTCTCTGGCCTCATTTAATTGCCAGTTTTCAGTGGTAAAATGATATGTATAACAGACCATCCTGGACCCACTGAGTTTATTAAAAGATCACTTATTTCTCCCTTTAATTTGTTCATTCTGAACAGAATCAAACTTTCTTTAAGAATTCCATATAACTTACTATATTTTATTTGGCTTTTGTTAATGGAGAGATTGACAGTTCTTAGAAATGGGAGCAGAGCAATTGACAATAGTCAAGCTATTGGACCAACCTAGGTGCCCTTCAACAGATGAATGAATAGAGAAAATGTGGTACATATACATGATGGAATATTACTTAGACATAAAGAAGAATGCTTAAAGCATTTGCCAGTAAATGGATGGAACTGGAGACTATCATGCTAAGTGGAATAAGCCAGTTCCAAAAGACCAAAGGCTGAATGTTCTCTCTGATATGTGGATGCTAACACAACAAGGGAGGATGAGGAGGGGAAGAATAGAAATTCACTGAATCAGACAAAGGGGAATGAAGGGAAGGGAGGAGTGATGGGAGTAGGAAAGACAGCAGGATCAACCAGACGTGACTTCCTACATTCACGTGTGAAGGGTGACGTAGGAGGACTCCATGTCATGTGACCATGAGAATGGGCCCTAATTAGAATGTTGTGTCCCATGTGTGTATGATACGTCAGAATGCACTCTACTGTCATGTGTATCTAAAGAGAACGAACTTTTTAAAAAAGAAAATAAATGGGAGTAGAGGGGCAGTGGGTCTCAACATGTGATCCCTGGGCCGGCAGCACTAACGTCACCTGAGAAACTTGTTAGAGATACAGATTCTTGGGCCATACCCCAGACCTGCTGAATCAGAAACTTTGGGGTGACACCCAGCAATGTTGTATTAACAAGCCCTCAGGGTGACCCCAAAGCACATTCAACAAATGTGAGAACCATTAAAGAAGGACTGTGGTTCTCCAGCCACGGGTTCTGCCCTGGCTCCCCACTTCAGCTGTCACAGGCTCTGTCCTTCTCGGTCACAGGAAGTCATAGTCACTCACCTGAGAAGCCAAACGAGAGGAATCAAGGGAGCTGGGGCGGTGAACATGGTTTGTGGGGACTTGGGAATAGCTCCAAAGACTGATCCCAAGAGCTACCTGAACTCAGCTGACTGAGGAAGAAAAACCTTTAGCCTATGGTTTTCTCTGAACTCCCACAAAACCTCAGCCTCTCTGTCTTCATCCCACGCAGATCCTGGGCCTCATCATTGTTCGAAGGCTTCTGGACTTCATCTTCTCTCAGCATGATCTGGCCTGGATTGACAACATCCTGCCAGAGAAGGAGAAAAAGGAGACAGACAAGAAGAAGAAGAGAAGGAAGGGGGCCCATGAGGACAGTGATGAGGAGGTGGGGAAGATGTCAGGCCTGGGCGGAGCAGGGAGACAAGAGATCCTTCCTCAGCTGCCACCAGGGCCAGGGAGAGGGTGGCTTTTCACGTGACTGCAAAGTGCCTGCCATAAGTCCAGATAAGCTAGGTCTTCTACTCAGCCCTTATCCTAACTCTAACCCTAACGCTAACCCTAACCCTAACCCTAACCCTAACAGGACTTAAAAGTCCTGATGGGGACTTTTAAGTAGACTGGACTCTGGGACAGGTAGGAGGCACTAGAGCTAAGCTTGGCTTGGGCTTGCCTCTACAGTATTGGGAACAAAAGTTGGGGGAGAGGTATGTGTCCTCACTGAAAGAAGAATGGCTTCCTCTCCCAGATGCCTGGGACCACCTGATTGCCCCCATCTATCCCTCTCCTCTCCCATGCTTCCCTCACATCCCACCCCAAACACCCAGTCAACAGACAAGGAGCCAGCCAGAAGTTACAACAAATCTCAGAACATTAGGCAGAAACATTGTCATGTTCAAGTGTTCATTACAAATGGTGACACTGTCCCCCCAAAGGGAAGTGACTTACCCAAGACATACGTTGAATGTCTAAGAGGGAATTAGGAAATCATTTCCAACTCATGTTTCTCATATACTGAGATGCCATGTCATTTTCTAAGACCATGCCTGGCTCCCAGTCTCCCAGTTTTACCTGAACTCACAACCCTTCACCTTGTCCTGTTTTCCTGGGATCTCACCTTTTGCAAATGAAAGGCATTCTGGGCAAATACTTGCTCGCTGGTTAGTGATTAAGCTATCCTTTGACGGTTGTGATCGGCCAAAACTCCCCAGGTCTTTAATTACTTTCCTCTTCCAGAAAGGAGAAAATCTCATAATTTTTTATTTATTTTTTTATGTGGTGCTGAGGATCAAACCCAGTGCCTCACATGTGCTAGGCAGGTGCTTACCTCTGAGTCACAACCCCAGCCCCCTTATAATATATTCACATTTTTTTCACATAAATTTCAAAAATAGAATCTGAAAAGAAACAGAGTCCAGGTGTCTTTTAAAAACAAACACTTATCTTTTTCATTGGTTCATTCAACAAATATTTGAGTGGATCCCACATGCCGGGAAACTATTCCAACATTTGGGGTAAAACTTCTCAGGATTATATGACACATTCAATGGAAAAATGAGATTCACAAATTGGTTCACAAATTGGTTTTACACGTCTTTAGAGCAACACAGATAGTGTGAGGTTCAGTCCCAAATGACTGGTTGCATGATGACAAAACTGTTCTGAGGAGTGACATTCCTGGATGAGTTCCTTCCTGCCCACTGGGCATCTAAAATGGAGGCCTGACTGTGCCCATTTTCCCTTAGTGGATCCCAGAGCATTTGCAGCACCCCGTTTAGTCTGGATGTGAAGGAATGGTAGTTTGCACATTGTGGATGTATGCATTTTCCATCTTGGCAAGAGAGACAAAGTGGTTGTGTTGGTGTTTATCGGCTTTTCCCACTGTTTTTCTCCAGCCCCAGTTCCTCCCTCCCTCAGTTATAAAGATTCCCATGGAATGTGTCCAATCAGATCCCCAAAACGGTATCCACTGCATTGCCAGTAAGTAAAACACACGGTGTCTGTCCCTTCTTACTCACTACTAATCCTTCACCTATTTTCCTAAGGAGCTTCCATCCGTAACTCAGGGATCTAATCATTTTAGATACCAGAGGACTCCTGTGCTAGGCAGAGGTTAAAGAGAACTGGGCCATGAGGGTTGGGACTCCAACCAGGTGAAAACCCCAAAGCACACCCTGAAGTCTCCTCCTTCACTTTAGTTTAGGCAAACCCCCCTCTTTCCTGCCCTTCCTCTGCTGCCCTTTCCTGCATCGTTTCAGACCACATCAGTCCAAACCTGACCCATTGAGCTGTGCATATTTTCCAGTCATTGTTGAAATGATTGCAAGCTCGTATCAGAGCTGAGTGTTCCCCTTTAGAGAAATAGGTAGGCATCTGGGCAACCAGTCAGAACTGAAGGCCCTGGGGGTTGGGCTACGGTTCTGTATGAAGCACAAACATCCTCCATGTGCTGAAAGAGAGGCTTCCCATCAGGCATTGCTTACAAAGACCCTGCAAGATTCTGTCACTGCCTCTCATCCCTCCCAATTGATGGACAGTCCTGTCATCAAGACCACACCAAGAGCCTGATCCAAGTACTGACCTGGTGCTCCTAAGATAGGGCTTATCACTGTCCTTAAAGACAGAGACTAGGGGTGGGTCACCAGGGACTCCTGTCAGCAACCTCCAGGGCTGCTCTGCATCATAGTACCTCAAGGTCTTTTTGCATTCCTCACTCTCCTGCCCACTTTCTTTTGTTGACTTCCCTCATCCTTCCTCTCTACTCCCTAGGCCTCCCCATGCCTCACTCCTTCTCAGCTGGCTCAGAGCCCTCTCTATGAAAGGATTAATTGATCCAGAGCCACCCATCTCTGTAGGCCCCAGTATTCCTCTTTTATACTGTTGGCCGCAGTATTACAGAATAGAAAACAGGAAGAAAGGTGAGGGAGCACTGGAGAAATAGGATGTTCTCAAACCTGCTTCACATCTGACTTTCTCTTCCAGGAAAAAGATCTTCCAGTTGGAGTTATTCACTCTGATTCTTCTTTCAGCGGCTCAGAACTTGATCGAAGGTAAGGGCTGTTAGGTAGATTCCTTGGATGTTAGCTAAGAGACTAAGCAATGGTCAGAAGGTTGGGGGACTAAGATTTCCCAGTCCAGCTGATGTTTTAATAGAGAGAGAGAGACAAAGGCTGACCAACCTGATTATTGGGGGTCAAGTAACAATGTGTCTTCTTACTGACATCAACAACACAGTGATAAGCATCCTTCATGTGCTGATAGGGTACACAACTTTAGAGAAGGAAATTTCAAATATTATGTAGAATAATGAAAGTAATTATTGAAAAAAGAAAACAACATAGAAGAAAGTTAGATAGCTTAAGTATTTGTTAATAAAAGCCAGGATAAGTTCACTCTAAGGATCAAAACACTAGGTACTCTAATACTCTATAGGATTACATAACAGCAGGGTTCATTGTCACTGGTCAGAATGGGTATTAAGGAAAAAATCAAATATTAAATGAAGATACAAACAGTCAAGAAAGGATTCAAGACCTAGATGCCAGGAGTCTCCATGCCAGCAATGTGATTCCATGGCGTTCTTGAGCAATTACCCATGGGAAAAGTGGGACTGTTTGATGATTACACAGGGGGCCCCAAAATGAAAAAGAATCCAGAGGCAAAGAAGTCGTTTCCTGTTATTACTTGGGAAATTGGCAGGGCCAGTGCTACCCCTAATGTATCCGCTAATATGGACAAGGAGATGCTCTGTACTAGATCCAATTAGTAAGTGTATAGGCTATCAAAATTATAGAGGCAGGTAAATCTCCAGCCTTAGATGGCACTCACTCAAGAGTTTTTCAGGAAACATATACAGGATCTCCTGAATTATGAGGCAAAACTGTTCTACAATGCCAAGATGGGGATTCTTATCACCAGTTCAACCCTCTGAGCTGCAGGCTCAAGGACACTATACATCTCAGAAGTGTCACATGTCATATTATGTTCCTCATATCCCATGACTCCAGTCTGGGCTCCTATGCCCTTATTGACACTAATATTTATGTATGTATAGTCACAGAATAACAATGTCTGTCCTGATTTATCTTCTTTTTAAAAATAGCCTACACTAAATAAAATCTCTTAATTGCCCCAATTTTAGACTGTGGAGAATTTGGACCAGGAAAGGGCATTCCAAAAACCTGTTAAATTATGCAGAGCTATGGGACAAGGTCAGAAATGCAAAAAAAAAAAAAAAAAAAAAAAAATTGGTTACTATAGATGGATTCTTCCCAACCACACTGGTGCTTTACCAAATCAATGAAAATAGATGGTAGCAAAGATCACTAAATAGCAGGATTTTGCTTCAGTAAAGAAAAATGCTTAGCAACATTACCTAGTTTAATACAGATTAAGCATTAAAGGTCTGCCAGGCACGATACTTGATCCCTGGGGATATAGAAGCATATGTAAACAGATGGGGAGCACCATGTGCAAGAACAAGAATGGGTACACAGGAGAGAAGGCCAGTGATCAAAGGAAGGTAATTAGCTTTATCAGGAGAATCTAGCACAGATAAATAGGACCCTGCCAGATGTACAGTATGAGACAGAGCAAAGGAGAACAGGGGATTTCAGACAATGGGAATAAGCCTGAAGCATCACTTGAAAACATACTCACAGGGCAAGACCAGTTAAGGGACAGAGTGGCACTCAAACTAGGAAAGTAGGCAGGAATTCAAGCATAGGTGGCCCTGTCTTGTCATGCCAAGGAGCTTGGATTCTATTCTTTGAATAATGGGAACCAGTCAAATTTGTGATTTAGAAAGTTTGACTTGGTAGCAATTTGAAGAATGAAAAATGAAAAAAGGTGAGACCAGTTCAAAGGCTGTGGCTAAAAGCCCAGCAGGTAGGATGCTTTGTTCCCATGGTGTGTTAAGAATTCATAAGCAAAGACAGAAATGCTTGCATTAGAGCCCTGCTCTGGAGAATAGGGTTCAAAACACCCCAAATTAGATAATCATTCTTCCCTTCTCCTTTCTTGTTCAGCATCACCTTACACTTCAAAATCTCCTGTCCAGCTTCACCTGCTTTCAGCTACCCAAGGAGCCCAGTCTTCATGGTGCCACAGGTGAAGATAGAGATGGAGTCTGATTATGACTTCACAGACATAGATGAATATGGAAGAGAGGCCCACGGTGAGACCACCCTCTAAGATGACACAGCTTCTCCCAGACTGGGCAAGGACCTGGTTTAGTTCTGAGTCTTCTCTGTGCCTGTCTCCTTATTTACTGGAGGAGGTCCTTCTGCCCGATAGAAAACTGGCCGTCTTTCAGTGCAAAGTCCTACTTAGATGCAAAGCTCTCCCCATCCCTTTGTAGTTATTAAAATATCTAAATGTAAACATTGTACCTTATTTGAAAACACAGTTCAGCATAGAAATAACATTTCTTTTGAATTGAAAAAAAAAAAAATGCTTGTCTCCTTAAAACCATAACTAAGATAAATGGACAATGGTTAATTTATATTTAAAACAAGTATCGATTAAGAATTTTAAAGGTTAGATTGAAATCTAGATGGTTTAAAATAACTCTTACATCGATAGGCTAAAGCTGGAATATTTGTTTTGCAAAGTTGCATATCGAGAAATGCTGGAAAGGTCCTACTTTTTCTCTCCATCTCATTCAGCTAAGTTTGAAGCTGCATTATGGCCCTTGCTCTCTAAGTGTGACTGGGGCTTTCCTGGATTGAAAATCCAGTTCCAAAAATCTATTACTGAAGGAACCAATGCATCAGAGTAAAGTTTTTTAAAATGAAATAGTCGTTATTAAAGTGAAATCTCAAATCACATGAGATCAACAAAAAGATCCTTTAAAATTATTGTTTTTTCACACTTGGATTCCAATTTCTTTATGCATTTGGATAGGCTCTTCCTGCAATTTTTCAATGACTGATTCCCAAAGTCAAATTTCCATCTACATGAACATTACATGTTAGGCAGCTAACATTTTGGAAGATTTTAAATTTGCAATGTAAGGCAAACTAGTTCTTCAGAGGAATGGTTAGAAGCAATTTGGGTAGATTAACACCAGTTATTAATGAAGCAGACCCTTTTCCCATTAAACTTAAAAAGACCTTTTATGTTCAATACACATTTAATGAGTGAGCACCGTTATGTAATGCCTGCTATTGCTGGATAACCACACGCATCTGACATTTTCTTTCTCCAAAACAACTATGAATTTGAATCTTGAATAAATAATTTTGGCTAGTTACTACATTTACTCAAGTTTACAAATGCATGTACTTTTTATTCACTTTTTAAGACAAATGATACTAGTTATTTAACATCTCGAGTACCAGAACAGGTAGTTGCCACTGTAGTCCTGGGCCTAATGTAGTGCCTGGTTCATAAAAAATTCTCAATAAATGTTCATTAAATTTAACCTCAGAGCTCCCTTCCAAGTAATACTGCCAAGAAGTAAAGCTCTAAACTTCTACCTGATAGCAAAATTATTTAGCTGTTCACTAATCCAGAACCATTCTGTTTAAGTACAAAGTCTTTATCTTCATCTGTACCAATCCTGGGAGAGCTAACAATCTACCCTTAACATTTAAGTTTTAAAGCCTGGCTGATTTGAAATAGCACTGTCCCCATTAAATTGTAGAAATGTTATGGGTTCAGGAGTAAATGTGCTTGATTAATAAAACAAGCTGGAAAAGTATGATGTTAGCTTTTTGTTGTAAATTGATCCATGCTATTTTTACCTTATATATCCTTTATATTTTGTATATACATGAGCATTTTAATTTTAATAGTCTTAACAGGTTGACATATTGTTATTTCTCCATGCAGTAATTTTTTCCACTTTTAATGTAACTAAAATTCAATAAAACTTAATCCTGCCTGCTCATCTGACTCCATGTTTAATAATTTTGGTAAGTTAGCAGGCAATTGGCATATAGACTTAAGCTATACCTCACGTACAAAAATCTCCATAAAACTAGCAAAAAAAAATAAAGTAAGCCAGCAGAGGAACAAGGAAGAAGCAGGTCAACTCCAGAGAGTTCTCTCCCTTCCAGCTTCAGGCTGCCTACAGCAGGAGCTACTTGCAAGAAAGCACAGGTACACAGCTGTGATTCAGCATACCCAGGGACCTATCTCAGTGTCAGGATGTGCACCACACCTTCCCTAGTCACACTTATACTTTAAACACACATGCGTACACATGCGTGCGCGCGCGCACACACACACACACACACACACACAGGGTGGGCAGGGATGGCAATTGAGAAATAAACTTACTATGAGTGTATTGAGAACAGCAAGGAGAAAATCCTCTGTAGCAATGTGTAAACTGAATGCCTGGTTTAGAAAACACTCAGAACCACTTAAAGAAATCTTACAGATTAAGTTCCTGGTTTGGCACTACCTGCTGGGATTAAGGACTAGGCTGGTTTCTTCATAGTTCTTTAAACCAATTAGTTTAAGTTTAGAGGTTGGGTGTTACCCAATATAGAAATAACTAGATCATATTCAATGAGAAAAATTCACTCTGGTTAGGTTGTGACTAAGACGGTGGTAGGAAGACAGTATTTCAGAAACATTCCACACCAGATAAATGTGTTTTATTTAAAAAAAACCAACAACAACAACAACAAAAAAAAACCCTTTAAAAAAATGCACACACATACACACACACACACAAAAAAAGAACCCCTTTCATCAGAAAGTCTAAATTCAACATTAACTCAAGCTCTTTAAAATATTTCAGGAAAGATGACAGAAAAGAAGGCAGCTGTGACAATTCTTTGGTGGAAAAGTTGCATACTTACACCAGCTGCCCAATGATTATCAAGCCCAAGTTTTGGTTTTCAAAAATAGGTTTCAAGACATATCAAATAAACCATGCAGATACCCACTAACAATACAAAAACTGAATAATAAAGTTTAAGAATATAGCAAAATTGATTTGGCAAAAAGGGTATAGTCAAATATGACAATACACACAAATAATTTATAAAACAAGCCTTTCAATCCTAGAAAATGACAAGGGGGAGAACTCACTGAAGGCTAAGGTATGCAAAGTGAGGGTGACAGCAAATGGAACAACCCAAAACATTTCCCTAACAACTAAGCCAAAAAAAAAAAAAAAAAACAAAAAGAGCTAGTAATGTTTTTCTTTGTTCCAGCCAATTCAGTTCTCTTCAGATAGATTTAGTTATTGATCAATATGTATAAAAATTATGGTGATTTTTTTTTTCTCCGCTCTACTACCATTTCTTTCTTTCTCCTAATTTTCTCTCTAACATTTTTTTTTTCCTTTGGTTTGACCAGTTGAACTCAAAAGGCTTGGAACCTAAAATGAGTATCAACTCTTATTGGAAAAGCACTTGGGAAATGCAATCCTAGAAAAGGCAAAGTTTTAACCAAAGTGGCTTGACAAAGTTAAGCATCCATTCTTGATGTGACAAGGTCTCCCATGTTAATCACTAGGTTAATGGCTTCTCTTGGCTAGATCACAGGATCCAGCATGACATTGGAGTGTTCCCTGGTGAGGCACTACAGAGCCATATGTGCACAAAACCCACCCATTTCAGCTTTCAATAAATACAAAGCATCATTTTAAACCATTTCAGTAGAATAAATTAAAAATATTGCATTTCTCGTGGCCTGCTCTATCACTTCATGGACTGGCTTGAAGTGCTGTTCATGGCACAGTAGACACAACAGTTAATTGGTGGCTACTCCAAGTTCTTTAGACTTCAGCACTTCCCGCTCTTCAGGCCTCAGCACTTTTTTTGCAGCAATAATAGTATTCTTCATTAGCATTGCCACTGTCATGGGACCAACACCCCCAGGGACAGGAGTGATATAACTGGCTTTCTTCCTGACTCCTACATGGAAACAAGACAGGCTGCTTCAGTTGCGGCAAAGGACACATATATACTTTAACATTATGAAAGAAGCATACCAAAAAAAAAGCAATAATAAACATAAGCACCTTCATTAGCCTCAAACTCATTAAAAGAAAATCACAGCTACATTACTCAAGAGTAAATGCTTTTGAACACACTAGTGAAATAACATGCACATAATATGCAGTTAATCAATAAATATCTGTACATCTAATAACATGTAGTTTTATGGTTATACTTTTCCATGTTAAATAAATTTAAAAAGAAACATCTTAGTAGGTTAACTGTATGGAAGGTCTAACTCTAAGAATAAGCATTACCTCAGTACGCACCCACATTTTTTACATCTTGAATATAATTTACCCAAAGTACCAAAGTAATTTTGTACATCTAATAACTTGTAGTTTTCCAGCTATACTCCCATTTTTTTTTTTTTTTTTTGGTACCAGGGATTGAACAGGGGCACATAACCACTGAGCCACATCTCTAGCCCTTTTATTAAGTACATATTTTATTTAGCAACAGGATCTTTTTGAGTTGGCTCAGGGCTTTGCTAAGTTGCTGAGGCTGGCTTTGAACTTAGGATCCTCCTGCCTGAGCCTCCAGAGCCACTGAGAGTATAGGCATGTGCCATCATGCCTAGCTCATACTCCATGATTTCACAACACAAGTATCTAAAATAATCTAGAATGGCTTTCATTTTTAAAAGATTTCTTTCAGTTCTTTTTTTTTTTTTTTTGGGGGGGGGGGTAACCAGGAATTGAACTCATGGGTACTTGACCACTGAGTCACAACCCCAGCCCTATTTTGTATTTTTTATTTAGAGACAGGGTCTCACTGTGTTGCTTAGCACCTCGCTTTTATTGAGGCTGGCTTTGAACTCTCATTCCTCCTGTTTCAGCCTCCTGAGTCAATAGGATTACAGGTGTGCACCACTGCTCCCGCTTCTTTCAGTTCTTATGAAAGCATTTTAAACAGCATTATGAGAGTAAGACAAGTTCAAAAGTTAAATAAAAAGTGGTCTATCAAATCAAAATTTTTAAAAAACTAAAAAAAAAAAAGAAAAAGTGGTCTGTCCTAAATATCCATTAAAGGCAGTATTAGTTGATTTTATGCATTTTTAAAATTACATCATTTACCTTCAAAGTCTACATCTCCAACCAACTTGGGTTTAGCAGTTACAGGATCCTGAATTCTGTTTATTCCCACATCAATGACTGCTGCTCCTTCCTTGATCATATCTGCTGTGATCAGATTTGGAATGCCTGGCAATGGAGATAGGAATGATCAACTTAGTACTGAAAAGAAGATCTAACCTGTCAGATTCTTGCCTTTCAATTTCTAGAGATTTAAAAGAGGTAACTAGGAGCTGGACTTGTAGCTCAGGGGTATAGTGCTTGCCTAGCATGTGCAAGGCACTGGGTTCGATTCTAAGCACCACATATAAATAATAAAATAAAAGTCCATCAACATCTAAAAAAAATTTTTTTTTTAAAAGAGCTAATTAACACCTTTTATAAAAACTTGTTAAAGAACCAAGGAGCCACTTAAACTTCATATAGTAAATGGAACTATTTTTAGGTCTTAGGAATAACCTTCTCCTATCCAGTCTATAATGGAGTGCCAAAAACCAGTATTCCAACCATAACTCCACCCTCATCTTTGAAGGCAACTCAAAGAATTATTATGAGGGGAAAGATGAATGGTAGCAAGGCAGGTGGATCTTAAGAGATGAGGTACAACCTCACTCTTCTGAAGAGAAGTCCTTCCAGCCCTCTCTCTTAATTTCTTACCTGCAGCAGATATGACAATATCTGCAAGAATTGTATGCTTCTTCAATTGTTCCTTGGGAGTATATCGATGAGATATTGTAACGGTGGCATCACCTATGAAGAAAAAAATTTAATTACTGAATCAAAGCTGGTTAATATAAATATTCATTAAGCTTGTTAATTGTGTTGTTAAAAAAAAAAAAAAGCTGGTTAGGTCTCAAGTAATCAAGTCACTGTAGAAACTCACCTCTGAAAAATAATTGACTTAATGGCTGTGCCGTATTTTCTGGACATCTAATTTTCATTTGCTTTTAAAAATTAATACTCAATGTAGCTTTTACCTATTGGTCTTGGCCCTACCCTTTGGAATCATACATAATTAACTTTATTCCTTGTTCTATTTCACAGCCTTCGAAGAATTTTATCTTGTCTAAGCAAAATATCACTAGGATTAGAAGTTGTTATTTATTTATTTATTCATTGATTTATTTAGTATTGGGGATTGAACCCAGGGCACTTAACCACTGAGCCACATCCCCAGCCCTTTTATTTGAGACAAGGGCTCATTAAGTTGCTTAGGACCTTGCTAAGTTGCAGAGGCCAGCTTGGAACATGTGGCCCTTCTGCCTCAGCCTCCTGAGTCACTGTGATTACCAGTCATATGCCACCACACCCAGCTGGGTTGTTTTAAAGTATGCAAAAACATAGCTGAAAATATAGTTTTGTTACTATTTCTGATATAAACATATAAAGTCATTATTGCAATAATTTCATGTGGTACAGTTACCACATGATTTATAAGGCTTTTTCTTAGATGAAATAACACAACTTGACATGTCACATGGCAGTCATATCAAATCAACCCTCTGCAGTGGTCTGAGATATTTTTTCTACCAAACAACCCAGAACACTATATTAACTTCAAATCAAAACTGCTTCTTAGTTCCAACCATCAAAGCCACAACTGAAAATTTCTAATTGCCTACAAACATGCTTTATTCAAAACTCAAATTGATTTCTGAAGTTAATTCCATAATAAATGAATTGAAACTCCTTGATGACACTGAGTAGTTCTACACAAAGATTATTCGCTGAGTGAATGTTAACAGAATTACAACAAACGTATTTCCAATGGCCTCTCAAGGTTCTCAGAAAAAAGGAGAAGAGGGCACTGCTCTGAAAGCAGTTTCCTTACCTCCAGGTCTTTCATGAGCCCCATCTGTGTGTAGTAACATTGCAATGGGCATTCCAACATTTTTTGATCTTCCAGCCACAACCACATTCTTCCCTAGGGTTGGAATACCTATGAAAAAAATATATTTTTGCATTAAAAGCAGTGTCAGTCCTTCTAAATTGTGAAAAAAAAAAAAAAAAAAATCAGATGACCTGGGACATGAATTCAATTTTAATAGTGAAGGAAGTCACTAAGCTTATTGCCTTATCAGTCAATCAGAGTTAATACTTGCCACACATAGAAAGGGCTAAAAGAAAACAGGATGCAATGGCACATGCCTATTATTCAGTGACTTGGGAGGCTGAGACAGGAGAATTGCCAAGTTTGAGGCCAACATCAGCAACTCATTGAGACCCTACCTCAAAATAAAAAATGATAAGGGCTGGGGATGTGGCTCAGTACCAAAAAAAAAAAAAAAAAGAAGAAGAAAGAACACAGGAGAATGTGTCCTGTAAACTACAAAACATAAGAATATGAACTACCACCACTACTAAATCTCAAGTTCCTTTCCTGAGGTTTCTGAATTAAAGTCCCAAAATAGTCACAGACAAGTATTAGAATAGGTAGCCCACCAGAGTAGGAACAGAAGATATGGGCTAGGGTTCCACTCTTTGGAACTGTAGAAATTTTTGCCATTTGCAAGTACAGGTTGAATGTTCCTTATCTGAAATACTTGGGACCAGAAGTGTTTCAGATTTCACAGATTTTCAGATTTTGGAATATTTGTATAGAAAGTCTATGTTTGTATAACTTTATATTTACATTTTTCATAACTTTATCAGTTGAGCATCCTGAATCCAAAAATTGACAACGCTTTGCCCTTACTTCCTTGATAATTCTAACAAGACATAAGATTCTAGGATATACCTACCAGTTCGCTTAATTATTTCCCACACACCCCATGGGGTAGCAGGTAACATGGAATATTGGTCCAAACACATTCGTCCTACATTAATTACATGAAAGCCATCAACGTCCTTGTCTGGAGAAACAGCATTGCAGATCTTTCTCTCATCGATGTGCTCTGTAAAAGAAACCAAAACTGAGGCCTTAAATCACTATTCTATAGTTAGGGGTGCTTGACTCTGTCTTATCTGATTTGTTATGCAAATCCAACCCCCTTCTGACTTGCCTCCCTGATGCACTTCATCCTCACAGATGTCAAATGCCAGTATAGAAGCCAACATCCTTTTTTTCTCTTTGCTTCCCTCCACTGTGGTTTGTACAAAGGTTTCAATACCAAGACAAGCAACGATCAGTATTCTGAGTAGGTCTGTCCGGTTAATAAAATATTCAATCTTTTTACCTGACCTTTAAGTCAAATCCACATGAAGGGCCAGAAGTACAAAGCAGTCAAGCCTCTCCAGGGCTCAGACACCATTATAACTGGAGACCAAAACTCACCTGGGAGAGGGAGCTGAACAAGCAGACCGTCTACATTTTCATCATTATTTAATTTATTGATTAAATTCAATAGCTCTTCCTCTGAAATTGAAGCTGGTTTCACAATTGTCTCACTGTTGATTCCTATGGTAAGAAAATGATGAAGTTAAAGAAATATTGAGTTACTCAGTGAGCACAGCTATGTTGCCAGCCATGCTCTGCTACCACAGGGGTTTTTAATCATTGCACACACCCTGGCAGCTGAAAAACTAAACTGGCTCTCAAGGAACCTAAAAAGTTTAACTTCACATATATATAGGCTAGAGAAGACTACCTCGACGCTTTCATACATTATTCTATGCAATCTTCATTAATCTCATTTTAGAGATCAGGAGACTAAAGCAGACAGATCAAAAAGCTAGTTGGTGCTGGGTGCATTGACAAATGCCCGTAATCCCAGCAGCCTGGGAGGCTGAGGCAGGAGGATCCCCAGTTCAAAGCCAGCCTCAGCAATTTAACAAGGCCCTAAGCAACTTTAGTGAGACCGTCTCTAAATAAAAAATAAAAAAGAGCTGGGGATATAACTCAGTGGTAAAGCACGCCTCTGCGTTCAATCCCTGGTACAAAATAAATAAATAAATAAATAAAGCTAGCTTGTGGCACAGTCAATCGTTCTCTTTCCAAAGTCCATTCCACCTCCCAATGTCTTTAATAGTTTGCAGCCATGTGCAGTGGTGCAAACCTGTAATCTTAGTGACTTGAGAGCTGAGGCAGGAGGATTGCAAGTTTGAAGCCAGCCTTAGCAGCTTAGTGAGGTCCTGTCTCAAATGAATAAATAAATAGATAGGACTGGAGATGTAGCTCAGTGATAAAGTGCCCCTGGGTTCAATCCCCTGTATAAAAAAATGTCATGGCTTACGATTTTCTAGAGGTTTCTAAAGGTTTTCAGCTAAAACGACAGGAGGTCTCGATTTTCAGTGACCATAAATAGAGTTCACAAAGGGCTCAGAGGCTAAAAACTCCACCCAGCCACACTAGAAGGTCAGAAAGGAAGGGACCCTGGTGCTCAGACCACTGACCCAGAAGAGCGTTGGCACAGGTGTATCCAAGCCCATTGACTCTTCTGCAGTTATGCAGTAATCTGTGGTACTGTGAGACCTTACAAACCTCCTACCACCCAGATCCAAATCACTTTTTTGTTTGTTTATAACATGATTTTTCTTTTTAACTTTTTTTTTTTTTTGGCGGTGCTGAGGATTTGGCGGTGCTGAGGTGCTGAGGCCTCATGCATGCAAGGCAATCACTCTACCAACTGAGCTATATCCCCAGCCCCACAAATCACTTCTAACTGCATGATTAGCTTTGGAACCAATCAGTAAAGAAGTCAAAGGCTATTTCCCAGAAGTCAGAGTCATTTCCTTCAAATCTGTGACTTGTTCAACCACATCACTAAGGTGTCTTATGGTCCTACTGCTCAATCTTTCTCCGTTACCCTATTGCTCTAAACTGCTACACCCAAAATAGGGACCCTCATTATTGCTCAAGAAAAGCAAATATAAAACATGTTCAAGATCGCCTGTTAAATGTTAAGGCCAAGAACAGAATTTAGCTTGTATTCCAGAAGACACCAAAAATGCCAATCAGGTTCTTCCTGTTCCAATCGATAAGCTGCCCCAGTAAATTGGACCTAATTTCTTTGCAATGTTTTGGACACGGTTCAATCACATGAGCCTCCTCTGCTTGAATTTTCTTTTCTTTTTTTTATTTTTATTTTTTTGGTGGTGCTGGGGATTGAACCCAGGGCCTTGTGCTTGCGAGGCGAGCACTCTACCAACTGAGCTATATACCCAGCCCTGAATTTTCTAATCAGAAAAAGGAATCATAAATTACAATGGCATCTGCCTCAGAAAAACTTCAACTGAAAGACAGAGGGGTCTGACAGCAATACATACCCACATCTGCAGCTGCCCTGGTTTTGTTGAGGACATAGGAGTGACTTGCAGGATTCTCACCAATCAGAATCACGCTCAGATGTGGCCGCTTGTTGCCGGAGGCTACCCACTCTTCTACCTCCTGCCGTACTTCCTGCTTGATCTGCTGGGCCAGTTTCCTTCCAGAAATGACAACAGCTTCATTTCTGCAGAAGGTAACAGAGTCACAAAACCAAATAGCTTAGATTTCTATAAAAGTAAAGCTCCAACTACAAAAAGTTGTTATTAAACCCCAAAGCTTGGATTAAAATGCCTGGTGCCTAATCTGAGGGATTCAAGAGGTGAACATGTGTCCAGTTACATGTTTAGGGGGATAAAGTTGAATGAAATGGTTAATCTGAAGCTCTGGGAGTTTAAGTGACTGACCAAGTTCGTGTTTTGCCAGGGCTGTTAATAATCAGTCATGACTCATATTAATATTTCCCAATTATTCTATTGCCTTTTAATTTTTTATCATGCTTTTATATAGAGTTCTTCCTTGGTATCTGTAAGGAATTGATTCGAGGTTCCCTTTTCTACCCATGGACACTCAAGTCCCTTATATAAAATGGTACATTTGCATACAATCTACACACATCCACCCCTATACTTTTCTTTGAGTATGGGGGGAGTACTGGAGATGGAAGTGGGGACTCTTCACCACTAAACTACATTCCCAGCCTTTCTAATTTTTTGAGACAGGGTCTCTCTGAGCTGCCCAGGGTGGACTTTAACTTGCAATCTTCTTGTCTCAGCTTCCTAAATCACTGAGATTACGTGTGTGCCACCATGCCCGTCTCCCCTGTACTTTAAATCATCTCTAGATTATTTATAATACCTAATACAATGCAAATCTATATAAATAGTGTTTCACAGTATTGTTTAGGGAATAAAGCCAAGAAAAAAAGGTCTGTATGTGCATTTTCCCCCAAATACTTTCCATATGCAGTTGGTTAAACCCACAGATACAAAAGGCTGACTATATATAAATTAAGTGATATAATTACACCAATAAACACAATGCTGGCCAGGTCAAACCTCACAATGCCTACCGCTGCCCACAGCCCCTGTGGGAAAGAGGGGGAGGTTCCTCCTCATAGGTGGCAAAATATTCTACCCCAGGACCCCACAGCTCATCCACAGCTGACAAACCATCGGTGAGTATCTGACACCCAGGGTGACAATTCCTAGGTTGACCAGCAGTCCAGTTAGTGTAATAGCTTATCTCAACAGGAGCAGTAGCAGTTAACTGGATCAGCAAGACCTCCTCCCCTAGAGACTTCAGACTATAACCACAGAGGACCTATTGAGGATGGAAACAGCTGAAGATTGACGAAGAAGCAGAGATAAGAGAATAGCAGTCACATCAATGAAAGTCAATTAGGGCAAAGAATCAGAAAACTGCTTGAGTTGGGCATGGTGGCCACTCAGGAGGCTGAGGCAGGATAGCAAGGTCAAGGTCAGCTTCAGCAATTTAGCAAGACCTTATCTCACAAATGAAAAAGGACTGGGGATGCAGCTCAGTGGTAAAGCACACCTGGACATTCCTAGTACTAAAAATAAATTTAAAAAAAATTCCACTAGCAGTAGGGCAACTCCAATTTCTAAAACTATGTTCAGACCTCTTACAAGACTGTCTCTTCCCAATAAGAATGGGTTATGCAGCTCCTCCTGAACTCTGAAGCCTAAATGTGGAAAGTCCTAGTTTCCTTTTTTTTTTTTTATGTTATTGTATTTTTTATACCTTTATTTTATTTACTTTTACGTGGTGCTAAAGATCAAACCCAGTGCCTCACACATGCTAGGCAAGTGCTCTACCACTGAGCTACAACCACAGCCTTGAGTCCTAATTTTCTTATTTCCACACACATCTTTACAGTAAAGTGCCATTACTTAAAGAAAAGAATCTTGTCCTTAAGCAAAAAAAAAAAAAAAAAAGAATGCCATGAAAACAAGTCTTTCCCTTTAGACGTCTGTCCTCAGTGTCATATGAACACTGCTCCAATCTAAAGACCAATGAAATATCCATTTCCCCTTATAATACATGTTTTAATTCTCAGGAATACAGCACTCAAGTATTGGACATCAGATAGGGTTAATTCTCAAGGTCACTGCTAGTTCAGACAATTCCAAATCTCTAATCTTTTAATGTCTGCTTTTTATTTGCATTGTGAATAAATACCTACTCTAAACCAAATCTCAATGTCTTATATGTAATACAAAAAATTTATATTATTCTGTAATCTATCTTGTGAGGTATTAAGATCTCATAATACTTAGCAAACCAAGTACTTTTACCCAGATTTTATGTAATAATACTAGTATGGTACAAAATATATAATAGCATTTAATTTATACCCATGGTTTATTAAGGAATTAAACCATTGTTAATATTCATAAGTCATTTAGAGTTGAAGAGAACTACATTAATAGAGCTTTGCTGATACAAATACCCCAGTAACACTCCTGAACTATATTAGTACCTGGAATGCCCTTCCTTGACCCAAAATACATTCCCAACCCTGGAATGCTACAAAATCAAATACTACTTAAAAAGAGTTTAAGATAGTCATATTACTGAATGAAGTAATATATGTAAAATGTCAGGTATATGTGATCAATAATATTAATTTCTTATGTTCTTCTCTTGGTTGTATACACATATATATCCTTAATATATAATGGATATATTTTTACATACTCATGAGCAATTACACACACACACACACATGCACACACATATACTCAGTGAGAGGCACTTAGCTTGCCCTTCATAATAAATTTCTTTGAAAAGCAGTTAACTTAGGAAAAATGGTAGCAGCTCACTTGGACTAAAAATGATATACTAAAGTTAAGGACACAGGGTTCTGGGAGAAGCCAATGTTCCAAGCCCCAATCTTTGCTTCCAAAGGCAGTTCTGGGTATTATGCCAATTTGCTTAAAAAAAAAAAAAAAAAAAAAAATTGTCAGAAGAGCAACATGAACTAAAAACAAAGCCGCAATGTAATGAAGATCTTTCATAATATAACCACATTTTAGCCCTCCTCTGCTTCTCACAACTCTGCAAAAATGTGAAACACATTAACTAACCCTATCATCTCTTTTGCTCAGGAGCAGATAAGTCATTGCTAACCCCAAATAAACAGGGAAATAGGAAGAATAAGCCCAGTCCCCTAAGAAATCCAAACATTATAATTCTTTCAGCTAACATACATTTAAGTGCTTTTGCAAATGTGTTTAGAAAAATTTTCCATTCAAACAATGAATAGAAAAAAGTCAAGAGGTCTGTTCCAATAAATTTGAAATTAAAATTCAAGTCAGCATCATCTTCACTTTCCCTTTAACCCAATGGCTTAGTCATTTTCCATTGAAAAATAAGCCATTGGGGCATTTTACAACTCAAAACCAACTTATTTTGGGAAGAGTTCTGTTATCTACTTACTAATAGAACCAGTAATGAGTGAAGAAAGATACAAAAGGGAATGGAACTAACATCTATTTAACAGTGGGTCTTTTGCTACATACATTACTCTCAGTTACCTTGGGGCCATTATAATAACCCTCTTGCACAGAAGAGGACACTGAGGATAGTAAAAACGAGATCCAAATGCAGACTTCTGCCTCAAAGTCCATTTACTCGTCTCCTCCACTATCTTCTAGGCTACTATCTAACTAGTACTCTATCTAACCCTGGGGTTTGTGTTCCTGAAACCCTCAAACAGCAAAACATGGTCTCTGTTAATAACAAATGTGCAGTACAGAGCATACACATTGCCTTAAAAAATGTGGAGCCTACAAGTACATTCAGAAAGGCAAGCAGTAAAATGAGAGCATTTGTCACCTGTGTGTAAGCAAACTGGTCTAGTTCTTTAAGTAACGAATTAGAAGATCTTTATAAATACCATTATATCTTATGAAAGCTCTGATCCACAGGCACCTGTGGCCAGAACTTGGCGGGAGGGAAGAAAACAGACAGTAATGAAAGATGAGACCGAAAGGCTGGTCAGAATCAGACCAAGAAGTCTTGACTGTCCCCTTCCAACTTCTCCTTCAAAAACACACTCATGGGCTGGGGTTGTGGTTCAGTAGTAGAGCGCTTGCTTGCCTAGCATGTATGAGGCACTGGGTTCAATTCTCAGAACCACATATAAATAAAGATCCATCAACAACTAAAAAAATTTAAAAACAACAACAACAACAAAAAACCCTCACTCATACTACACATATTCTGCATCTTGAGCTGCAACAAGCAGTGCCTTGGAAATGTCTTTAATAGCATTTTTACACCAAGTGGAGATTACACACCTATCCTAATCCTTGACGGTTCCACTAATGAAAGAACAGTTTTTATCCCCGCTAACTCTGCACATCCTAGCAGAGTGTCCAGTGTATGCTGGGGGAAAAACAAAATAAAATAAAATAAATGCTGCTTTTAAGGGTACAGGGCTCTAGCTCCAAACGATCTAAAGATTGACAGGAAAGAGGGTGCACAGATGTGGCAAGAGAAAGTACAGTCCTCCAAAAGACTCTTCAACCTCGGTTTAGGAATGGGATTTTTGAGGTTCAAAAAGATCAAGAAAAACCAATTACTCCCTAAGGAAATGCAACCAGAGCCTTCCCTGTCTTCTTCCTAGTATTTTTTTTCGCTATTTTTTTTTTTTTTTTGTGCTAAGATGCACATATAAAATTTGCCATCATTACCAATTTTAAGCTTACAGTTCAGGTGGTATTACATTCATATTTAATACGTGCAAACATCACCTCTATTCATCTCCAAAACTCATCTTATAAAACTGAAACTATCCATGAAACAATAACTCCCCACTCCCCTCTTTCTCCCCCCAGCCCCTGGCAACCTCCCGGGTATTTATCATCTCAAGTTACCCCGGTTGGAATGGGCCACTTCGTGGGGTGGACTGCAGTCAAAGCCGGAGGACCACAGTACATTCATTCACCTCTGCAAAGCCGCAGCTAAAAGCGCAGCGCGAGCCACACCCACCTCGCGGAGGAGGAGCGAAGAGCGGGTACCCCTCTAGCAAGCCGGCTCCGGGATTTCATCAGACTGCACCAACCCCAGCCGCCGCTAGGGTCTTAGGAAGGGTCCGCTCGCAGAAGGCAGCTCTTTCGGAACCCTTCCCGGCGCTCGCCAAAGGGTCTCTGGCTTCCCAAGACAACTCTCAGCATCACAGCCAGCGTCGGCGGGTTCTAGCCGGTAACGTCCTTATGTTCCCATGTAAACAGGGCACCCCAGAGTCTCCTGAGCCTTCACTCCGCACTGTCGGTTGCTTGCAGCACTCGGTGCCACGTCGCCCCGCCACACCTCTCTAGGCGGCCACCGCCACCAGGGCGATGATTGAAAGACGTCCCTCAGCACCCCGCCGGAACCCGGGCGGCCCCTGTTCTCCGTTCCCCCCGGCTTTCCGCGCTGCGGGGCTCCCCGATCCACTTACCGAACTGCTGCCAGGTGGAAGGAATGATGGAGGAAATGGCAGCTTTGCGCGGGCCGGAGCAGCCGGGTGACCAAAGCGGACAGGAGGGAAGTTGCAGCCATCGCCAGCGCCGGTGCCCGTGCCGGGAGAGAAACGCGCGCGCGGGCCTCCCGGTTATACCTCCACTCCGTGGTAGGCCCCGCCCCCCTCCGACACCCATTGGTCACTTCCCCACTCTGCGGGCTGTCTTTTGGGCCTGCTGGACCCGAGAGAGCCAATCGGTTGTCTTCATTAAACGTAAGCGAGGCAGGATAGAGCCCGGCTTACGATTGGAGCAAGAAGAGCCAGCAACCAGGCTCTAGAAGGCTAGTAAGTCTCAGTAGCACGGCCTGATTGGCTGAGGAAGTCAAGCCCCTGCCTGACGCAGCTATAGTCACCCAAGCCCGGCCGACAGGAACTAGAGTTCATTCATTCATTGAACAAATGTCTGAAGGCCTACCGTGTGCCAGGCGCCGTAAAGGCACCAAAAAGGGTGGATAAAAAGGCAGATAGAATATCAACGAAGAAATGTAGATGGAGTTAGAAAATCACCACTTGGCAAAGTCATAGTAAAAACTGATGCATAATGATCAATGAATGTCAAAACAACTGGATGAAAAGTTGGATGAGGAACAAGATACTTACATATAGCTTCGTCAGATGTAGCAAATAAAAATAGTAGACGTGCAATTAAATTAGAATTTTAGATAAATAATTTGAGAAGGTCACAGTTGTATTTTTTAAAGCATATTATTTTTCTGGAATAAAAATTCAACTGGTTTTCCTGTATTTTATCTGACAGCACTTTTGCAAGTCTCAAATTATCTCTCCAGCAAAATACTTATTAATAACAAAAACTAAGTGATCAAATTTAACATCACCAGTCATGAAACAAAAACCTTATGAGCTTCTTAATATGATGCCCTGAGAAGGACATATCACTTCATAGCTTTAAACAAGACTGAAAATTAAATGCAGTGATTTAGGAAAACCTACAAGTCTCCTATAAAGTGTTACAGATTTCTCATTTTTACATTGAGAAGAGAGATCACAGACATGCAATGTGAAAACTTGTCCAAGAACAAAAACATGCATGGTGGCACATGCCTGTAATCCCAGCAACTCCAGAGGCTGAGGCAGGAGGATGGAAAGTTCAAAGCCAGCCTCAGCAACTTAGGGAAACCCTAAGCAACTTAGTGAGATCGTGTCAAATATAAAAAATAAAAAGGGTTAGGGATATAGCTCAGTGATTAAGTGCCCCTGGTTCAATCTCTGGTACCAAAACAAAAACATATTCCTAAATGCAGGAGAAAAAAACATATTACTGAAATTTTGGAATATGCTATAAGGTTTTAATCGAATCATGAGGAAATATCAGACAAGCTCAAATTGAGAGACACTCTACAAGCTAAGTCATCTATACTCTCCAAAATTGTCGAGACCATGAAAAACAAAGAATGAGGAAATGTTCTAGATAAAGGAGTTATAACAGCTAAATGCAAATGATTCTGGATTGGATTCTGGACCCTCTAATATTTTTGTTTCTCTTCTTTTTTTTCTCTTTTGCTATAATGACATTATAGGACAATTGGCAAAATGTGAATAAGGTCTATAGTTAGTTACTAGTATCACAACATTGTGAATTTCCTGATTTAGCTAATCATATTGTGGCATGTAGGAGAATGCACACTACTTGCCTTTAGAGATAAAGGGACCACTTACTTTCAAAAGATCTGGAAAAAATAAGGATATGTATTAAAAATAAAGGTATATGCATATGTATGTTTGCTAGGGTGCTCCTTCTCTTTCTCCTTTACCCCTCCCTCTCCATACATTTGTGTGTGTGTATTTAAATATATACACCAGGTACCGTGTTGCACACCTGTAATCCCAGGTGCTCAGGAGGCTGAGACAGGAAGATTGCAAGTTTAAGGCCAGCCTCAGCAACTAAGTGAGACCCTAAGCAACTTAGTGAGACCCTGCCTCAAAATAAAAAATAAAAAAAGCTGGAATGTGGCTCAGAGATAAAGTACCTCTGAGTTCAACTCCTAGTACCCAAAATTAAGTAAATAAATATATTTGCTATATATATATATATATATATGTATAAACTTTCTCTTCTTATAAGTCAGACTCTTCTTATACAGTCGACTGTATTAGAGGCTACCCTAATGCCCTCATTTTAACTTAATTATTGTTTTGAGACTCTATCTCCACTTATAGTCACACTATAAGGATAAGGTTTCAACACTGAATTCTGCGGGTAATACAATTCAGTCCATAGCATTATGTATATATAGAGAGAAACTGATCAAACAAATGGCAAATGTAAGATAATAACAGTTGAGGAATCTGAAGGAATAGTATGCCATGATTCTTCAAACATATCCTGTCACCTTTCTATATGTCTGAAATTACTTAAAAAATTTTTTTTTTCAAAAAGTGATATTTCTGTCCTCCTGGGGCTTGGCATAGGCAGACATCTAGTGAACAAGAAAAAAGACTAGAAAAAGAATATGATGCTGAGAATCCTCAAGACAATGGATGTGGGAGGTTGTATGGTTTGGAGCATGGTCTACAGGTTATATGACTAGGTTATATGACCAGAACCTGTCCCCAGCAAGTTTGGGTGAGGAAGCACCTTCCAGTTACCTGGGCTTATAACCATGACTGTGAAGAAGGAAACAGTCATGCCCAATTTTCAAGAAGCCCAGCCCTCTTAAAATTTTGAGAATTCTCTTTGCCAAAACTGTGAAATCTCAAGAGGGAAATTACATGTGAACATCATTGTAGGTGCTTAACATGCTTGACAAAAAGGACTTGTTTCTATGTTCCCACAGTATTATATTGAAATATGATTTGTTTAAGACAAATACTTTATACCCCGATTTTTAGATCAAGTTCTGTGGGGTAAGGTGCTCAGGTTCTTCTATACCCAGCCCCAATAAATCTTTCTGCCTGCTTTCTTCCCTCAGACCCCAGAGAGCACATCCTGTCCTTTTATTAATTATTAGGTCACAATCCTCCCTGTTTCCCAGAACCACTGCTACTCATCCTTCAAGGCTGTACCCCCAGACTGCCTGACTTAAAAGTTTGATCTCTAGGCCTCCACATCTAGCTCTTCACTGAGACTTGTATAATTTCTCTCCAAAATATATCTCAATTTCATCTACCATTCCCCATGTTGATCTAGTCCTGGTCAACTAGATCGCTGCCCAGATAAGTATGACAACCTCTTATCTGTTTTGGCTTTTAAAAGAGTAGTTAGCTTTGTTCTTCCAAACACTTTTCAGTGGGTGGCCACCTGGCTTCAAATAGGCTAAAAGATTCTTGGTGACTGGTTTCATTTCACTTCACTTTCCCCCTTGAGAGTCACATTCTCATCACACTGGGTTCTTTCAGTTCCTCAACTATAGAAAACTCCTGACTGCTTCAAAGCCTTTGCATACTCTGTTGATTCTGAACAGAATGCCCCACCTCTCCTCTTTGATCAGCTAACTCATCTTCTGGGGACTTAGTTTAAATGACACTTAAACTCCTCAGTCTCTCTTTGATCCTTCCTGTCACATTCTTTTAATGCTCTTCATGCATTCTATGCTTTTCACTTACTACAACTGTAATTACATATCATCTATTGGTATAATCATTTGATTAATATCTATATTCCCCAACTGAATATAAGCTCCAGGAGGACAGAGGCCATACATTTTGTTCGGCAATGAATATGACTAACACAGAGGTCTGATTTCCGGCTTACGACATTTTCAGAGTGGAAATATTCATGTGGCTTTTTTGTTCGAGTGAGTTTTTGGTGTCTGATAAATTGGATTTCTCTTTCATAGTCTGCAACCTGGGTCTCAAGATAATGGGCAGGGACATCTTAGCAGCTTTACTGTCCTTTTAAACTTACCTGTGACTGAGGCTAAAACATGAACTCCTGGGAGCACCAACTGGCTGGGAGAAGCAGGAACCCTTCTGTGACCAAAGTGGGAAGAGGCCCTTTGTGGGTACAGTTGATAGTGTAAAGCTGGAGGTTTGCAAATGATGAGACAGCACACTTACACAGAATGAAAATGCAAGGTTGCAAATCCTGTCCAAGGAAGCTGGAAAGGGGTGGGTGAGAGGTTCAAGAGAGGAGGAACTGGTGGCTTTATACCTTGCCATTTAACTTCTGTTTTCAGTATCTGCTATAAGCAGATGGTGTGCAGTGATCTCTCTGTTTGACTGAGACAAGGAGGGAATTAAAAAAAAAAAAAAAAAAAAAAAAACTTCCACAGTCTTTGGTTAGCCCCCATCTAGTGGAAAAGAAATTGCCCTGAAGCAATTAGCAATCAGCAATTTCTCTTTCTCCACTCTCTTCTCTCATCAGAAAATCTTATCTTTGATTTCTAAGTGGCCCATATTGATATCAGTCAAATATTGACCTGGGATTTTCACCTAATCCTGAAGGCTATCTCACTCCCTCCCTAAACATAACCATACTAAAAGCTTTATCTACTAAATTGCTGATCTTTCATTGATTTGATAATTCTTTGGCTTAAAGAACAATTCCATTAAAATGGGGGAAGAACGTTGAATCCTTTATTCTCCTGATGTTTTATAATTATATTACTTAGATAATTTAAGTTATGAAAAAAGTATGAGTCTGCATCCTTAGGTATATAGCTTCTATTCAGTTATATCAAATCACATGTTTAAATTATAAACTCCAAGTCAACAAAATAAACATAATTTAACGTGACAGGTGATATTTGAATGAAATAAAATCAACATGACTATCATGGTAACAGGTACAGGGGACAATCTCTTATTTACACCAGTCCTCCTGCACAGCCATTTGCTGTTTTATTGCTCAAGTTTCCCATAAATTTCCCTTTTTCTTGTCTTTTTCATTCCACTGTGGTGTCATGTAGCTGTCACTTGGTGTTATTGAATCCTTCACCCACATGAAAACCTGTACCTGGATGTTAACAGCATTATTCATAATGATGAAAAAGTGAAAACAACCCAAATGTCCATCAATAGATGACTGGATAAACAAAATGTGCTGTGTTGCACAATGGAATATCATTCATTTTGTAAAAGGAATGAAGTCCTCAAATATGTTACAGGGGTGAATCTTAAAACACTGTGCTGAAGCCAGTCACAAAAGATCACTTACTGAATGATTCTATTTATATGAAATGTCCAGATTAAGAAAATTCATAGATATAGAAAGTAGACTAGTGGTTGCCAGGAGTTGGGATGGGGAAGGGGAGGGACAGGGAGTGACGGCTAATGAGTATGGGATGAAAATGTTCTAGAACTAGATAAAGTGATGATGGTTGCACAAATCTCAATATACACAACCCGAAACAAACAAAAAACCCACAATGGAATGTATATTTTGAAGGGGAGAATTTTATGCGATGCAAATAATCCTTATTAAAAATAGATTCAAAATTTTTTTTAATTGCAGGGGTTTATATTGCTCATAGTGTCCCTACCGCTACCTGGGTAGTAGGGAAAAAACACGGCAGCACCAAGCTCCACCAAGTGCAAAGCCAGCCACCCTTCCGGACCACAGCGTTCCCTCACCACGCCTCCGGGAGAGGGCAGTCCCTGCATTCACAATGCTAATTGGCTTATCTCTAAACAGGGGGCGGGGTGAAAGGGATGTCAAATCCCTCTTCGAGGGGCGGGGCGAAGCTTTGGATCGCGAGATTTTGCTGGTTCCGCATTTCGGGTCTGTGAGGTGGGGGAGGCGGGGAGGCGGACGCCGCGGTTCACTCCGGCCTGCAGCCGCGGAAACCCGGGCTCGGAGACCCTGCTGCCAGCCTCCCGCTGTCTGTGAACCGAGGACCGTCCTCTTACTCTCGGTTCCCGCGCCAGTTCCGAATCCTGACGGGGCGGGGGCCAGCGGCCCCTCCCCTGCTCTCCAAGGACCGAAGATGAGCTTCCTCTTGTAAGTAGGGCCGGGCGGAGGGCACCAGGCTGAGGGCGGAGGTCGGGGACTGGCCAACGGGGTCCTGAGGGGATGACCCGGCCGGGCATCAGGGTCCGGTGGCTGGCATCCGCTCTGCCCCTGCTGGAGTCCACGGGGGTGGCCGAAGTGGGGAGGGACTGACAGAGATGAAGGTCGAAGCAAAGGAAGCCGAGCTGGGGGTTGGAAGCTGAAAGGCCCCGAGGCCGGCAGCGCCTCCAAACTTTTCCGCCCGAACGCCCCCGAGGGCGAGGAGGCGATCTGGAGGCGGAGCGCCTGGCCTTGCCCGGGGTTCCCAGTTTCTGTCCAGTCTGGAGCTCTAGTGACGATGCTTGCTGACTTAGCTTTTTACTCCATCATATGTCTGGTTTCGTTATTGTCAGTATTAAATTACCCCTGTGGAAAAATGCTGCCCCAGAAAAATGTGTAGTTGGAGAAAGCTGGAAGTTAGATGTGGGTCTTGCAACCAGACTCTTCTATCCAATTTCGATTCTGCCCACTTACTGATTTTGTGACTTTTTAATTCCTCTTATCCTCAGTTGAATCCCATTTTAGAAATAAAGGGCCCAAACGAGGCTTAAATGGACAGTTTTTAAGTTCTCTGATTTTTATGCACATTAAGATTTGAGAAGCCTTGCTCTGTAGCACCTTATTCTTGGGTGGTTCCCTCTACCTTGTGTGTAGCTTAACTGTGTGCTTAATCATTTTAATGATGAACATGATCCACGTGTTTGACATCATTAAATTTTATTGAAATACAGTGTTTCATAACCAGAGTTTACCCCTTCTTTAATGTGAGACGTTTGGATTTTTTTTTAGTATTCTGCTACTACAAAATAGCATTACTAAAAATATTTTTGTCTAAATGTCATTTTCTTAAGAGTATAGCCTCTGGAATATGATTACCATATTTAAAAAATACTTTTGACTTAGATTTGCTTGAAAATTTCCATATTACTGGAATTATTACACGTGAACCCACAGTCTGAGTTTAGTGGTTTGGGGATGTACAGTTGCCTTTTGGACCTAAGTGTGAGGTTTTATTTCGTTTACACTTTGCCTTGCTGTTGGACACTTGAGTTATTTACACTTTTTGGCTATGCTGCTATGAACATGTGTGTACAGGTTTTTGTGTGGATACCTTGTTTCTTGAGTATATACCTAGGAGTGGAATTGCTGGTTTATATGTTACCTCTGGGTTTACTTTCTTGCATAACTGCCAAATACTACACCATTTTATATTCCCACTAGCACTGTATGAAAGTTTCAATTTCCCCACACCTTCTCTAGCACTTGTTGTCTTTTTTATTATAGCCATCAGGGTGTAAAATGGGATTTCCTGATTTTATATGCATTTCTCTAATGACTGATAATATTGAGCTTCTTTTTTCTGTAAAGTCTATTCATATCCTTTGCCTATTTTAAAGTTGGATTGTCTTTTTGTTTTTAAGGTATAGGTTTTGTGTATATTTTGAATACAGGCTGCTTACCACATCTGTGATTTGCAAAAATTTTGTTCTATTCTGTGGATCGTTTTCACTGTGTTGGTGGTATAATTCAAAGTACAGAAGTCTTGAGTTAGATGAAGATTATATTGAGTCTTGAGAAATTATTTCATGTTTTTGAGATGTAGTCATTCACATCTTATTTCTGTGTGTAAATGACTGGTCCTTCTAGTTTAGTACTCCCCTTTAAATGTAGTTCTTTATTGTGTTAAAAGAAAACCTTTATTTGATTTTTACTGTTTTCACAATTCTTTTTCCTTTTCTTTCTTTCTCTTTTTTTTGGTGGCAGTGGCGGTATGAGGGATTGAACTCAGGATTTTGCAAATACTCTATATCTCCAGCCCTTTTCTATTTTATTTTGAGACAGGGTCTCACTAAGTTGCCCAGGCTGACCTTGAAACTTGAGATCTTCTTGCCTCAACCTCCCCAGTAGCTGGGATTATGTGCCCCCATGCCTGGCTTTTTTACTTCTTACACTCTTGGTTAAAATTCAAATTCCTCAGGTAAAGGGAAGGACACAGTTCTATTTCCTGACCCTTCCTAGAACTAATTATTAGTTTTAACATGTGTTGTTTTGATACTTTCTATGCATTAACAAAATGGACTTCTGCTCTACTTTTGTTCTAGGTGTTTAGCCATGTTTTGAATCCTTCTGTGTGAGTATGTGTATGATATATGTATTCTATCTCATTCTTTACTACTGTACAGTATTTCATGATGTGGATATACTATAGTTTATTCATTTACTGGTAAACTTTAGGATTGTTTCCAGGTTTTTCTTTTTCTTTTTTTTTTTTTTTTTTTTGGTACTAAGGATTGAACCCAGGAGTGCTTAACCACTGAGTCACATCTCCATCCCTTTTTATTTTTTACTTTGAGACAGGGTCTCTATAAGTTGTTTAGGACCTCACTAAGTTGCTGAAACTGGCTTTGAACTTGGCATCTCCTGTCTCAGCCTCCTGAGCCACTGGGATTACAGGTGTGCGCCCCTACACCCCCTCCAGGTTTTTCACCATTAAAGTAATCTTGGAGCTGGTCATGGTGGTGCACACCTGTAATCCCCGGGGCTTTGGAGACTAAGGCAGGAGGATTTTGAGTTCAAAGCCAGCTTCAGCAATTTAGCAAGACCCTAAGCAACTTAGTGAGACCTTATCTCAAAATAAAATATAAAAAGGACTGGGGATGTGACTCAGAGGTTAAGCGTCCCTGGATTCAATTCTCAGTACAAAATCATCATCCTTCTGGAAAATAAATCCTTGTCCACATCTAGCAGAATTACCTAGAAGTGAAATGGATGGATTGGAGAGCTTTTTAGTGTTAAAAGGTACTGCTATATAGCCCTACTAAAATGTTATGCACTTTTACACTTCCAGTGATAGAATGTTACTCATTTCTCCACACTTATTAATATAATCATTTTAACTTTTGACACTCAGACTAGGAAAAAATACATCTTACTGAAATTGAGCAGTTTTTCACATGTTCGTTGATCATTATACTTCTAAATTGCCTTTTTGTCTCCTTAGCCCATTTTTCTAAAGGGTTCCTTAACAAATTCTAGAAGTCCTTTATTCAGTTCATCTTATGTAAATATGTTGCAAGTACTTTTTGTTGTTGTTGCCTGTCTTTTTGCTCTGTTATGAAGTTTTAATTGTTCCAATTTGAAGTCAGTCCATTTTTTCTTTAAGGTTTCTAGGTTTTGTTTCATTTTAGGAGGACCTTGTGAATGGTATAAGATAGGAATAAAATCTGCCCTCCCCCCCCAAAAAAAAACCCAAGTTATATCTGTCTCGTTTATTTTCCCTGATAAAACTTCATATTTTTTTTTTCTTTTAGAGTGGTTTCCTTTGACAGCATCTCAAATATTTCAGTGTAGAAAACTGGATCCTGAAATAGAGAACTTTAGAGCCAACTCCCTCCCTTCACCATTTTCTGCAGGTAGAAATTGAGGCCAAAAAGATAGGTGTCTCAGGTAGTCACAGAGCTAGTGGCAGATCACGGACCAGAATATAAGTGTTTTCTTTGGTTAAAGTGTCCTGTATAGTGGGCTTCTATGTGACATCCTTTTTATTGTGGTCATCAGCTCTCTTCCAACCTGTCCTATTTGGAATTTTTTTGTTTTTTGGTACTGGAAATTGAGCCCAGGGTGCTTAACCACTGAGCCACATCTCCAGCCCTTTTTCATATTTCATTTAGAGACAGGGTCTCACTGAGTTGCTTAGGGCCTCAGCCTCCTGAATCACTGGGATTATAGGCTTGCCACCATGTCCAGCTTAGGGAATTTTTTTTTTTTTAATTTTCATTTTACAGAGTGATTTATATACCTAAAATGATGCCATTCTGCTTTTAGTACTAAAAATTCATACATTTTTACTTTTAATCCAACAGCAGTAGCCGCTCTTCTAAAACATTCAAGCCAAAGAAGAATATCCCTGAAGGTTCTCACCAATATGAACTCTTAAAACATGCAGAAGCAACTCTAGGAAGTGGGAATCTGAGACAGGCAGTTATGTTGCCAGAGGGAGAAGACCTCAATGAATGGATTGCAGTTAATAGTAAGTTTTTTAACAAATTTAACTTCATTGGTTTATGAAAAGATTTTGCTAAAATCTTGTTAATGAATTTCTTTTATAGGCATCAGTGTTACAATACATTATCTGTAAGGAAACATAAGCACAAATACATCCAAAGCTGTGTTTTTTAAAATACATAATTGTGGCTTGTATGGTTGAGTAGAGAAACTTGAGTAAAATGATGAAATGCTTTGGGGTAATTCCTAAGGAGAATACAGTGAAGAGCTGAGTATGGGCAAATAAAATATTAACACATGTATGAATTCTGCCTATGGACTATGAGCTTTATAAGGAATCCATCTGGGCAGTTTTGCCTGCACTCCTAGTAGTATTCATTTGCCTACACATACTGACTGCAGTTTCTATGGGCAATCAGTTGTTTTATGATTTAGGAATAGTCAGAAGGAAAATGAGGGATCCATGAGCCAAAGGGTCACTCTTGAGTCCAAGAGAACGATGACATGACATGAACTGATACGCTGAGGCTAGAGTGCCTCTTGTTTCTGAGATTAGATAGGTCTGGGAACTTTTTAATGGAAAATTTCAAACATAGAAAAGTGAAGAAACTAGTGAATTCCCAGGTATCCATTATCCAGCTTCAGCATATACCAATTTGTGGCCAATTTGTGCTTCTGTATTTCCTGTATTTTGAAATAAATCCCAAACGTGTTATTTCATCTATAAATACTTCAATGAGTATCTGAGGACAAGAACTCCTTTTAAAAATAACGACAGTACTGTCATCCTTTAATGTTTTCAAATATCTGGTCTGTGTTCGCATTTCCCTGACTATCCTAAAATTTTTTTTTTTTTGTCCTGGGGATTGATCCCAGGAGCACTTAATCACTGAGCCACATCCCTGGCCCTTTTTGTATTTTATTTAGAGACAGGATCTTGCAAGGTTGCTGAAGCTGACTTTGAACTCACAGTCCTCCTGCCTAGCCTCCTGAGCTGCTGGGATAACAGGTGTGCACCACAACACCTGGCAAATTTTTTTTTTTTTTTTTAATGTAAGCTTAGTTTAAATCAGGATCTAACAAGACCTGTTTCTTGAATCTCTTAATCCACAGGTTTCCCCTCTATTGCAGTCTTTTTTCCCTGCTTTCTTCTTTGTTGAAGAAACCACATTGTTTATATTCCAGAGTAGGAATTCTGCTGATTGTATCCCCAGAGTGCCCACTGTGCTGTCCTTCCTTTTATCTCCTGTATTCATTGTTAGATCTAGAGATCTAGATCTAGCAGCTCTGTCCAGTAGAACTTTCTATAAAGATGAGATTTTTCTATACCTTGAAATGTAGCTAGTGTAACTAAGGAACTGAAATTTTAATTTAATTTAAATAAATTTTAATGTAAGTAGCCATATATAGCTAGTAGTTACCATGTTATTGCAGATTTGGAATCTTGATCAAATCCAGGTTTGATTTTGTTATTGTTTGCAGGTTACTTGATAGGTAGTGGTATATAGTTGCATAGAATCTAGTCCTTTTTTAAAATTGTCCAACTTCCTAGTTTACAGTAGTGTTCACTCTTACTTGCACATTTTATAGGTTTGGACAAATTTATGATGATACATAACATTATAGTATCATCACAAAGTGATTTCACTGCCTTAAAAATCCTCTATGTTTTGCCTATTCATCTCTCCCTCTCCCATAACATCTGGCAGTTACTGATCTTTTTTTTTTTCTGTTTCCTGATCATTTTTATTGTCTCCATAGTTTAACCTTTTCCAGAATGTCATATAGTTAGAATTCCCTGATGTGAAGCCTCTTCAGAATGGCTTCTTGTACTTGGCAATATTTAAGTTTCTTCCATGTCTTCATTGTTTTTAGCCCTGATATTTTCTAGATTTATCACAGTTTATCCAATCACTTACTGAAAAATATATCAGCTACTTCCAAGTTTAGGCAGTTATGAATAAATCTGCTGTAAAAAAAACGTGCTAGTTTTTGTGTAGATGAGTGTTTTTTTTTTAATTTGTTCCTTTTAGATATATATGACAATAGAGTGTAGTTTGACATACATACATGGAGTATAACTTCCCCTTTCAATTTTGGGTAAATACCATGGAGCACAGTGACCAATTGAGTAGCGTTTTTCGTTTTCTGAGAAACCACCAGTCTTTCATAGTGCCATTTTGGAATACCCATCGGCAATGAATGAGAGTTGCTGTTGTTCCTCATCCTTGCCAGTGTTTTGTGTTGTTGATATGCTGGATTTTGGCCAATCTAAATAGAAGTATATTGGTATCTTATTGTTTTAATGTGCATTTCCTTGATGACATTTGATGTGGAATATCTTTTCATATGCTTATTTGCCATCTGTATATCTTTGGTGAGGTATCTGTTAAGGTCTTTGGCTTGTTTTGTTGTTTTTTGAGTTGAGTTCTCTGTATATTTTAGATAATAGTCCTCTATAACGTGTCTTTTGCAAATATTTGCGATTATTTTCTTCCAGCATGTTGTTTGTCTTTTTATTCTCTTAACAGTGACTTCTGCACAGCAGAAAATTTTAATTTAATGAAAAGCAGCTATTTCTTTCACCGTTTGTGCCTTTGGTGTAGTATCTAAAAAGTCATTAACAAACCCAAGTCACCTGATTTTCTCCTGTGTCTTCTAGGAGTTTTATACTTTTTGTGAGAGATCTGTAGATCTGTGTCTTTTTTTTTTTTTTTTTTTTTTTTTTTTTTTGCACGTGGATGTCCAGTTCTTGTGCTATTGAAGGGACTATCTTTTCTCAAATGTGTTGTCTTTGCTCTTTTGTCAAAGCTCAATTGACTATTTCTGTGTTCTCTATTCTGTTCCATTGACCTGTCAGTTTGTTGTTTCACCAGTACTGTGCACTGTCTTGATTAGTGTAGTTTTACTAGTAAGTGTTGAAATTGAGCAGTGTTAGTCCTTCTACTCTCTTCCTTTACGTCAGTACTGTGTTAACGGCTCATGTCTTTTGTTTCTTTATTTAAACTTTGGAAGCAGTTTTTGATAATTTCAAAATAAATTGTGGTTTCGATTGGGTCTAGTTGTCTTTTTATGGGATATTATCAGTATTTATAATCATTGCCTTGATCCTTGCTGTTCAGTAGTAATCTAATATGAGCTACTTATGTAATTTTAAGTTTTCTAGTAGCTACATTTAAAATTTTTTGCTTTTCTCATTTGTTAAAAAGCCATATTTGTATTGTTCAGAGGAAAAAAAGATACAGAACTACGCAGTATGTTATCTTTTGTGTAAGAAAGGGTTAAGAAATTTAGGGGGCTGGAGGCAAAAATGTAAAGTAGTTACTTGTATGTAATACAGGAGAGTATTGGAATTTAGATTTTGTTTTTACTCTATACTTTTGCATATTATTTTGATATTTGAACCATGTGAAGTATTATTTAATTCAGGAAAAAAGACATTTTTTTAACCTCATTCTTTTTAGCCTTAGATTTCTTTCTTTTAGACTTACTGCTTAAAGTCAGTAGTTTAAACCTTTTTAGTCTGGGAACACCTTCTCTTCAAAATTGAGAACTCCAAAAAGCTTTTAATTGTGTACAGTGTATCCAGTGTTACGTGTTAGAAATTAAAACTGAGAAAATTTTATTTTATTTTCCCACATTTTTTTATTGTTGCCTTATAGTTGTATATACTCATGGGGTTGTTACATATTCATATATGCACAATACGCACAAAATAACAATATAATTTAGCCAATATCATTGAGAAAATTTTAAAGTTTTTTTTAAAGTTATTTTTAAATGAGATTTTAAATAAGTTTAAAAATAACAATAAACCTATTACATGTTAGCATATATACTTTTATTTAAAAATGAATGTTTTCTAAACAAATTTTAGTGAGAAATATGGTATTTTTGTATATTTTTGTGACTCTTATTTAATGTCTGGTTTAACACAGTTTGATTCTTTTTTTCTTTTTTTTCTTTTTTGCTACCAGGGGTTGAAATCAGGGCACTTGACCACTGAGCCACATCCCCACCCTTATTCTGTATTTTATTTAGACAGGGTCTCACTGAGTTGCTTTAGCACCTTGCTTTTGCTGAGGCTGGCTTTGAACTCTCTATCCTTCTGCCTCAACCTTCTGAGCCACTAGGATTACAGCGTGCACCACCACTCCTGGCTGGCAGTTTGAGTCTTAAATTTGCTTTTGCATTCACTGTATTGTGATATCATGGAGCCTCTGAAAAAAATCACTGCATCCTCTTGAGACAGAGAGAAAGAGAGAGAGAGAGAGAGAAAGTACAATTAAAATTGTTTTGGTCTCACAGACCCCCCCTGAAATGGAATCCCTACACCATATTTTGACAAGTTACTTTAAATGAAAACAGCCACCATTTGGTCATATTCTTTGTTTTGTATGAATATTGAGGATTTTAAATGTTAGTTTCTTAGAAACTAAATAAGAGGAAGGTTTATAAGTGAGGGAGTTTTACATAAAATTCCTTTTGACAAGCTGGAATTTTTAAAATCTGTTTTTAAAGAAATATGGAAAAGCCCTTGTTGATGTTTAGGTATTCCCTTAGAGGACCAAAACATTTTTAAAACTTTATAAGAGATAGGTTGTTCTCTTTACACAGAAAAATTACACTTCACTAAGTCAGGAGTACTCACCCCCATCTCCTTTTTCTCCCAGATCTAACTAAAGTCCCTGTAAGAACTCCCTGACTACCTCAGCTTTTCCTGACATTGCCTTCTCTCTGAACTTCCTTGTTACTGAATCCAGGTTCAGAAGCTGATCTTTCAGAAAAACCAATGTCTGAGAGATAGGTTTTGGGGAGAAAGAAAGGCTTTGTATTCAATGGCCAAAAAATGGAGAAGAGGGAGCTTTGCTTACAATTAGTTTCTAAACTACAAGGGGTTCAGGAGTTACAGATAAAGGATAGGAATAATGAGGAAGAGGGATAGGCTGATAAAGGGGAAGAATATTTGTGTATTTTCTGAGAACAATGAAGATTTTCCAGGAACTTGTAAGCACCTCTTTTCATTCCTTCATGGTCTGTTGTTTCTGCTCTTAGTGGCTGGTCTTTAGCCTTAAGTGGGAGAGAGAGAGGGAGACTAAAGAAGTCTAGATCAATTTAACCCTATATTAAGTTTTGAACAAAACATTTCTCAAATGACCAACATGTCTGCATTCAGTATTGAGTAAAGTCTGACCCAAGGGTTAAGTCAGCAGAGGAGACAGACACAGTATGAAGATAAAGATGCCAGACACTTTCATCCCAGTCTCTTCACCCATTGGACATCTGCAGGCCCAAGTGAAGAGTCAGTGTTTTCATCAAAAGTGGTCTTCAGGTCCCTGAGGAATAACCCACACAATCGTTATCATTGTAACCCACATGCCAGAGGTGTCGTCTACAGCAAAGCTAGTATTGCCCAGCTGTGCATCCTCCAAAATTAGTCATTTTTAAGTCAACTAAGAAGTGAAGCTAGAGTGTTTATTTAGTTTTTTTCCCAGTAGTACTTGTCCTTTGGGTCCTATCTTCTTGTACTTTGTATTGTTCATCTCCTTTAATTTTGTCCCTTCTGTTAGATGGAGACCCCAAGGCAAGGGACTTGTTCCCATCTTTCTTATGTTCTCTATGCTGGAGGCTTCAAATATTTATGCTGAATTAGATATTTTTTGTCTGTTGATACAACTAATATACCTTCTCACTCACAGTATATTTCATAACAGTTTTATTCTCTTTCCTAACAAATCACACTGTCTTGTTCAGATTAATAAACTATGACTGGACACAGTGGCACACACCTGTAACCCCAATGGCTCAGGAGGCTGAGACAAGAGGATTGGGAGTTCAAAGCCAGCCTGAGCAATGGAGAGGCACTAAGCAACTCAGTGAGACCCTGTCTCTAAATAAAATATAAAATAGGACTGGGGATGTGGCTCATGGTTGAGTGTGACTGAGTTCAATCCCCAGTACTGCCCCCCACACACACCCAAAGAAAGCTGTGGATTTTTCATTCCCTTGAATATAACCAGATTGTCTGTTCTAATGATATAATATTCACCATTAAGATATCTAGTATTTTACTTTTCTAAGTGCTGTTTAGAAGTTTAGTACATTAAAAGTTAATAGTAAGCATAAGCCAGATATGGTGGCAGGTGCTTATAGTCCTAGTTACTCAGGAGGCTGAGGCAAGAGGATCACTTGAGCCAGGGAGTTTGACACCAGTCCAAGAAACATAGAGAGCCCCATCTCAACACCCCTGCCCCCAACCACACACACACACAAAAAACATTATCCATTTGGCCTTCAACATATAGGTCTGACATTTTTGTTATATTTATATAGATATTTAACGGATATGCCATTCTCTTTGCAGCTGTGGATTTCTTCAATCAGATTAACATGTTATATGGAACTATTACAGAATTCTGCACGGAAGCAAGCTGTCCAGTCATGTCAGCAGGTCCCAGGTGCCTATTATATAGGTCTTTGGATTACTTTTGCTTTCTAATTGATATGTAAATTAAATAATAAAGACTTTGTTTTTCATCTGTTTGCTTATGTAAATGTCATTCAATTTTATTAGTTCTTGAATACTCACCTATTATAGCTAAGGTCGTTTTGTTTTTGTGGAGCTGGGGATTGAACTGGTGCTTTTCCAATGCATAACTGTTATTATTAAATATTTCAGTATGTGATTACTCAAGTGTTTGATTTTTATATTGCATCATAGTAAGTCAGAATAAAAGTATAGAAATCTGAATTAGGTAAATCTACCATCACAAAAGTATGAAAGTTCTGGGTTTTTTTTTTTTTTTTCAATTTGATTAACAGATTAACATTTACCATTCCTTTTGCTAGTTTTTAAATGAATTTCTCAGAGTGTTAACTTTAAAAAAATTTTTTTTTAGTTGTTGATGGACTTTTATTTTATTCATTTATTCATATGCGGTGCTGAGATGTGAACCCAGTGCCTCATACATGCTAGGCAAGCACTTTACCCCTGAGCCACAACCCCAGCCCTTTAGTTGACTTTTTAATATTTGATTGTTTTTTCTTATGCTAATTACAAAAGGAATACAATTTAGTAAAAGAGATGCTAGATTAAAAAGTGTTTTGACATTATAATTTTAAAGAGATGTTTTAAAAGAGGATAGAACTTTTTCTTACATTGTTAAGTCAGGGTGTGATGGGATTAATGATTTTGGTTTATTTCCTTGGTACTTTCTGGTCCTAATTTTATTGAAGTATTTTAGGAGGGATGTTGTTATTTTATGTTGTAAGTTTTATTGCTTAAACTTTAAAATAAGCTAAATGGAGCCCAACATGGTGGCACACGCCTGTAATCCCAGTGACTTGGGAGGTTGAGGCAGGAGGAGTGCGAGTTCAAAGCCAGGCTCAGCAATTTAGGGAGGCCCTAAGCAACTTTAGTGAGATCCTGTCTCAAAATAAAAAAAAATAAAAAGGGCTGCAGATGTGGTTCAATGGTTAAGCGCACCTGGGTTCAGTCCCTGGTGCTAAATACAAAATAGGAATTTTAAACTTGCCTGTATCTTAAATACTTTACACAGTTTTGCATAAGTCTTGTTAATTGTTCTAGCTTAGCAAAGATGAAGGGAGAAAGTATATATGCCCAAGAAGGTTATTTTTCTAAACACTCTCTCCAAGAAACAGGGTTTTATAATTTTGGTTCCATTGATGATAATAATTTATACCCAAGGATCTTAGAATATAGTGGATCCATCACACTCTTGCCCAGTCCTTAGCACATTCTACTTTAGACAGGAATGCAGTTCCCAAGGCTGTCCTATAAAATATGCATCAGCTACCACATTGTTTCCCTTTTCTCTTCCAGTTATAACTGTCACATTTCAGAATATTCTATAGAGAACTTGCAGTAACTTTCAGTAGAACTTTAGATAATTTATTAAAGTTACATATAATGTGTTGATAAAATGTGAACCTGCTTGATTGCAAGTTGCACATTTGTTAATGTTTTTGAAAACTATGAATAAAACACTTTTTTCTTTCCAGATATGAATATCATTGGGCAGATGGTACTAATATTAAAAAGCCAATCAAATGTTCTGCACCAAAATACATTGACTATTTGATGACTTGGGTTCAGGATCAGCTTGATGATGAAACTCTTTTTCCTTCTAAGATTGGTGAGTTAATGTTGTAAAACTTATTTTTCTTTCTGAATACTTTTTAACCTTCAAATAATTTTGTTTGTTTGGAATTTCCGCAATCTAACAATGCTGGGGACTCAAACCCGGCCTTAAAATAATTTAATAGAGACTGCTCTATTTTTCTCCAAAATGTTTTTATCACTGTATCATTGTACCTCCATTATGTATGTGTGTTTCTTCATCACACTGATTATTTACTCATTTTAAAATCTTTACCAATTTTTTTTAAATTTGTTTTAATGTAAATTTTAAAAATATTGATGAAGGCTAGGGTTGTGGCTCAGTGATAGAGTGCTTGCCTAGCATGTGTGAGGCACTGGGTTCGATTCTCAGCACCACACATAAATAAGTAAATAAAATAATGGTTCATCAACAACTTAAAAAATATTTTTAAAAATATTGATGAAATGGAGCATTTTTTGATTTATTGATCATCCTTATTTATTTTGACATATTAATCATTTCCTTTGTGATTTGGATTTCAGTAGTGATGACTAAGCTTTCCTTACTTCCAGGTTATAAAAATATTTGTTTTCATTTAGTATTTTTGTTTTTCTATTAAATCCTGGGTCTGTCAGGATTTTTGACTTCTGAATGTTGCCTTCATTTTTTTTCAAACACAATACCTAGCCACTCTGTCCCAATATCACTTTTGAATACATGCCTTTTCCCACCTGGTTATCTCATGTGTGCAACAAACTGCCGTATATTTTGTGGCTTTTTTGTCTTGTTATCTGTTGCTGTTGGAATTCCTCAGTTTTAATTCACTTGGTCATGTATCTTTTAGCATATTGTAGGACCAGTCTCCCTTCCCTTCTCTTCTTTTTCAGAATATTCACAGCTATTTTGCGGTATTTGTTCTTCCAAGTACCGCATTTAGAATTTAGAGTCATTTTCTCAAGGTAAAAAACTCTCTTAGATTTTACTTACGATTGCATCCAATTTGGGATTCTTGTTCTCTCTTTACAATACAGAGTCGTCTTAGTCAAGAACAAGATACCATCCTTCATTCACTTTTGTCTTTTATTATAGTTTATTTAATCGTTCAAGTTTCTTAAATTTATTCCTAGGCATTTTATACTTTTTATTGATATCTGGTTTCCAACTCATTATTATTTGATATGTAGGGAAGCTGTTGATTTTTCTATAAATTTTATAACTAACATCAAACTTTGTATCCATTAGTTTTTGGTCAGGTCTCTTGAGTTTTTAAAGTATATGAAGATAATGTTAATTTGGTTTCTTCCTTTCTGCTATGTATTATTCTTGTTTCCTGCTTGTCTAATTGCACTAACTTCCAGGGCAATGCTGAATTATGGCGACAATGGCAGACATCCTTATTTTGTTTCCTTTCCTTTATTGAAATACCTGTAGTATTTCCACAGTAAGCAGGAATCTCTTGTTAAAGTGCTGTGGATTTTTTTTAAATCATGTGAATGAAATATCTATCCACTTCTATTATAAAAATGTTTTTAAAATCTGCAATGGTTCTAAGGGTTTTTTTTTTTTTAATCATATATTTCCATTGTATCTACTGTTGATGGCTGAAAGGCTTTCTCCATTTCATTCATTCATTCATTCATTCATTTATGGTGCCAGCCTCTTGAATGCTAAGCACACACTACCACTGAGGTTTACCCCCAGCCCCATCGTTTCTTTTTAAAAACATTCTGCTAGAAGAATTTTTCTTACTTGCTAGTATTTTGATGAAGATTTTGGCATCATTATTCAAGGATAACATTAGTCCTTGTCGTTTTCAATTTGAGTATCTATGAGTAACATTATTGAATTACTTTTTGCAATCTAAGTAGAGACTTTTTCAGGAGTAAAATTTATATCAAGTTGTTACATTTGGTCTGTTTGCTGTGGTCACTTTTTCCATTCTGTTACTTCCTTTCTCACAGATCCTTTATTGTATATTGTCTTTACTAAAATATGTTAAATTCAACTTGGAAAGTACTTAGATCAAGACAAATTGCTTACTTGTTTATTCACTAAGGTTTCCCTCTTATGAGACAGAAAACAGTTTTTACTTTATCCTTTTTTCTCAGATTCTTATTCTTTGATAATTCATTCTGATGTTCTAGAATTCTCCCCCCGCCCCATTAGGTTATGACTTACTTTTACTCATTACTTATTCTTATTAGAACTGCTTATTATCAATATTTAGTTATATATTCAACAAGTTATCAATAATATTAAAATTCCCATTTGTACATTTTGAATGAACAGGTATTTGTTTTTTAAAACCTGCCTTTTTAATACTTGAGTACAAGGTCCTACCTACGGGAACATTTCTATAAGCTCTGGTGTAATGTTTGAAAAGTCAAGTTTGACAAGACTTGGGGGAGGGAGGGGAATAACCACAAAAATCTGCAAAATATACTTGATTTCAAGATGTTAAGGAGTAAGAATGAAAGAAAAATGCAGGAAAAGAGTGTTTTAATAGGCCTTTGTTTTCTGAAAGGTTGAAAAAAGGAAGTATTTCAAGAGTAGTATTGTAGAACAGGCTTTTAAGGCTGGCTCATCTTGGTTGTTTTGGAAGCTGAATCTTCTTAGTGTTTGTTTTCTGTAGCCAGTGCCAGTGTATTTTTTCTCCTACCTCTGTTTTGCTAAGAGATTTTAATATTGTCAACGAAAATTTATAGGAATGAGCCAGACACTGTGACGCACACTTGTAATCCCAGTGGCCTGGGTGGCTAGGGCAAGAGGATCACAAGTTCAAAGCTATCCTTAGCAACTCAGCAAGGCCCTGAGCAACTTAGTGAGACCCTGTCTCTAAATAAAATATAAAAAGGGCTGGGAATGTGGCTCAGTGGTTAAGCACCCCTGGGCTCAATGCTGGTACCAAAAAAAGAAAAAAATTTCCAGAAACGTAAGTAGTTAGAACCTGTCTCCACTACTTAGAGAGAGATCACCCCTGCCCACCCCACCCCGCCACCTCTTTAAAGAGGTGTTTATTTTCTTTGAAAAATAGGGAGGTCCTCTCTGTCCCTTTTTCAGGATGGATACCCACCTTTTAGGCTACAGGAAAATGAAAACTAGCTTTCCCAGAGTAACTCAGAAGAAAATACTTTTTACATGTAGATGCTAATGACTCATAATGTACCTGTACTTCTGTTGGGGTAGGAAAGTTTCCAGTTCCACTTGAGAGAGAAAGAGTGTAATGTACTTTTTCTTAGGAGTTACAAATTACAAAATAGTACTCTCTTTTATGATTAAAATACCGTTGGATTTAATCTTAGGAAGAAACTCTGATATTTAATTCTAGTCTTAAAATTATATGAATTTTGATTTGTATAATTTGATGCCTGTGTCTGCTGTTCTCAGGCAATCAGAAAAGAGTGTGCTTTGTGAGAAATACTTAGGTTTGGGAGTTTTTCACTTTGTCTTTTATATAGAAGTAGGCTTGTGTGTGCTTGTGAGTGTTTGTGTATGTTGCAGTTGCTTATGACACTGTCAAAACTTGCTGCTATTCAATTAGATAAAAAACTGATATATATGTATTTTGGGTTACAGGTGTCCCATTTCCCAAAAACTTTATGTCTGTGGCAAAGACCATCCTAAAGCGTCTGTTCAGGGTTTATGCCCATATTTATCATCAGCACTTTGATTCTGTGATGCAGCTGCAAGAGGAGGCCCACCTCAACACCTCCTTTAAGCACTTTATTTTCTTTGTTCAGGTAAGAGAACCATATTGATTTCTGGGTCCTGTGACTTGAACTTATTTGGATTGATAACCTTAATAAAGACAAGTGTGTCTTATTTATAGATTGTAGAGCAGCTAAGTACAAGCAGGCTTCTGTCTTCTGTTTTATTTCTAACCCCTCCCCAAACATTAATTATATATAGCAGCATACAAAGGTATTACTTCCATTTTGGGCCTTCTGCCTCTGGCTTCCCCATGTTGTGCTTAGGATGTATCATTGAAGGACATGCCCTGTTGTCTTTTGAGCACTTAGTTAGAATTTTTTTTTTGCCCTGTTGTCTTTTGAGCACTTAGCTAGAATTTTTTTTTTTGCCCTGTTCTTTTGAGCACTTAGTTAGAATTTTTTTACATTTGATTTTTAAAATTTTTTCTAATTAGTTATACATGACAGTATGCATTTTGACAAATTTTACACAAATGGAGCATAACTTCTCATTCCTCTGGCTGTACATGGTGCGAGTCACACCAGTAGTGTAATCATACATGTACGTAGGGTAATAATGTCTATCTCATTCTACCATCCTTCCCATCCCCACTGCCCCAACCCTCTGCACAATGCAAAGTTCCTTCTAGAATGATTACTTTTAAAAATCAAAATAATTCACATTTTTTAAAAAAAGATATCAAAGAATCGGACTCCTTTAGCCTAACCTTAGAGCTGTATAATTTTGTATACAAAATATAAATATGTCTCTGGATATCATTTTATGGTAGAAAAGCCTGATAGCATTTCAGAAGATATTGTGTACTCTGGCTCTGTATATAACACAAAGGAAAACATACTATAGTCTTTGTGATCTCCCAAGATAGTTGCATGGCATGTATATATATGAATGTTTGGGCGTAAAAGTAAAAAGGCTTCTATGCCAGAGGTGGCCACTGTCAAAAGTTCAATTTGTAGTTTTCAGATAATTTCTATGGAAATTCAAATGTATATTTTATATTTGTGTATATGTAGATTCCCGTATACATATTTTATACACATTTATTATATGTATTTATATACATATTTTATATGTGTATATATGCATAAACACATAAATATCATTTACACACACACAATAATATCACTATAATCACTTATTTAATAAATCCCTTAGTAAAGGATATAGGGGGGAAAAAAACCGTACTTTCTTAACACAAACCTAATGTATAGGTTTTCCTCCACATACACTAAGCAAGCAATCCATTTTACAGCAGACACCAGCTGGGTGTCCTCTAATCTAACTCAATTAAATTCTGGCACTATTTGGAAAAGGTAGTATGAGATCCCACAGCTTCAGAGCTTAGTACCACAAGTCCTGCCCCCAGCTTCAGACATCAGTCAAAAGCAGTGGGTTTCACAAAAGGGGTGTGTGTGTATGTGTGTGTGTGTGTCATTTCTGATAGAGCAGCTTTAAATCAGGGTTCCCAGGACACCCTCCTTGAGTTTGATTAATTTGCAGGAGTTACTCACAGAACTCAGGGAAACACCTTTACTATTTTATTATGAAGGGTATTTTGAGGGATACAAATGAACAGCCAGATAGAAGAGATGTAAAATGTGAGGCCTAGGAGAAGGGATGTGGAGTTTCAATACCATCCCTTCTCTAGGCATAACATACTCCAGAAACCTCCATGTGTTCACCTGTTACCTAGAACCTCTCTGAATCTTGTCCTTTTGGATTTTTATGGGGTCTGCGTTATTTGGTTATAATTAATTACATCATTAGCCATTGGTGGTTAACTCATCCTTTAGCAGCTCTTTTCTCTCTAGGGTTGGGTGGACTAAAAGTCCCAAAACACAATAATCATGCCTTGGTCTTTCTGGTAAGCAGCCCCATCATGATGCTCTCTCCAAGGGCTCTCGCCACCAGTCATCTCATTAGCACAGAACAAACACACTTGCCGCTCTGAAGATTCCAAGGATGTTAGGAGCTGTGAGAAAGATCAGTATATATCACAATATCATACTTGTCGGGTTTTAGGGTTTGATTTTGTTTTTTTTCCCCAATACTCTAGAAACACTAGTATTTTTAAAAAGAGAGTAAAAATAATTGCTCTAAAATATTCATAGAGGTCATTTGATCATTCTTTTGAATTTCAGAAAACTAGGATTGGGAGTCCTTTCTCTAAAAAGAAAAAATTAAAGAGTTAATTAATTTAGGTGCATTTTTAAATTTTATTTTTCTTCTCTTTTTAGGAGTTTAATCTGATTGATAGGCGTGAGTTGGCACCTCTTCAGGAATTAATTGAGAAGCTTGGCTCAAAAGACAGATAAATGTTTCTTCAAAACAAAGTTACTCTTGCTTCATCTACTGCTAGAGCTATTTCATTGTTACCTGTTATAGACTAGTGATACAGACTTTAAGGAAACAAGATAAAGAGATACCTATTTTTTGTGTCTACAAATAAAATTGTCCCAAAGGTAGGTGGGCCTGATAGTTTCAGAGTGAGATCTTAAGAACACATCAAAATCAGAGGGACTGTGGGACCGTTCCCATTATTTTCAGTCATACTTGGTTTTAACATGTAATGACTAGCCTGTAGTTTATTAGTTTTCTTCTTATTTTTACTCAGCAAAATGATTGAGTCTGTTTCAGTTGACCAGCATAACTGATAGTAAGAGTTTTTACCAATAATTTATTAATAAGTTTCCAGAACAAATTTCCTAATAACACAATCAGATCAGTTTTATTCTGCTTTTATTTTATAAAAGAAATGTTATTTTTAAGTTTCCTTAACATTTAGAACTTTTGTGTCACTTTGGATAATTTTTAGTTTCAAGTTGGAATGCTAGTGTTTTTAAAGATAAGAATATATATTTTTTCAAAATCCATGATCACAGTTTAAATCTCTTATGGCATATGTGGAATGGGAGTAACCAAAGTTATTTTTAAAGTGACTTTATTTTTTAATCTTTATTTAGGATTGTATTCACATCTATCTAAATTATTAGGAATGTGTATGTATCATAGATAATTTTTTTTTTTGCATTCTAAGGATGGTCTCTTGTAGGTTTTTATTTTGAAATGCTTCTTTCAAATCAATTTAATATATAGCTTTTGACTAAGGAAAAAAAAATTTCCAAAAAATTATGACAAACTTATGTCTCAAAGCCACTGTTTTCATTCATGTTGTTTTTCAGAGGCCTTGCAGTTCTGAGTCAGAGAGTGGAAAAAAGTAGAGTATTTTATTGTTTAATTTCCTGAAAATATTACTTCTGTGTTTTTAAGAGTGGTATAGAAATGCACAAACTTTATCCCAGTAAGGACAAAATTTACAACCACAATTTTAAAAAAATCTTGAAGGTACATACATTTTATAATTTGACACAGAAAGAAGTATGTGTTTAAAGTTGACATAATGGGAAAATAGTTTTTTTTTTTTTTTTTAAAAAAAGACAACTTTATATCATTCAGTTAATTACTCAAAGGATGGATTGAGTGCCCATAGGGTTTTTTTTTTTGTTTTTTTGTTTTTTTGTTTTTTTTTATTGTAAACAAATGGGATACATGTTGTGCCCATAGGGTTTTATGCTGTTTGTATCAAAACTTGAAGTTCTTCTCTTTCTATTGGGATAAAAGAATCTTCACGTTTAGTGAAAAAAAATGCCTGTTTTTCATTTGATTTTTGAAGATTGGCAGAGCTTTTGTTCATCATCATTTTGTGTTGCCAAGCTTTGGATTTTGCAGAGTACTCACCAGACTCCTTGATGGCTTTGATTTGATGAGGTTTTTTTTGGTTTTGTTTCGTTTTGTTGTTTTTTAATAACTCAATTTCAATAAATTCTTAAACATACACAGAATTTTAGAAGACATTATTTCATCTAACTTAGGCTGAAAATGTACATCAGATTGAGGAATCCAAGAGTAGGGTAATCATGAAAAACAAAGCCCTCTGTAAAACTTTCTATAATCCAATATTTTAAATGTATCCAAAGGTCATTCATTGTGTACATTCACACTGATTATTGCAAACAAGAGAGCAGGTTTCTGAATGCCACCTACAACATAATTGCCTCTCAACTTCCAACCCTGTGGACTTTTTATTTCTTATGGTACCAGGGATTAGACACAGGGCATTCCACGTGCTCGGCAAGTACTCTACAACTAAGCTACATCCCAAGCCTTTTTTTTAAACTCTATTCAAGACAGAGTCTCACCAAGTTGCCAAGTCTAGCCTGGGACTTGCAATTCTTCAACCTTAGCCTCTCAAGTAACTGGGATTACAGGCATGCACCATGGTGTCCAGTGGCTTTAATTTTTTAAGTCCACAAGGAATGAAATTATATTTCTCAATTAGGGTTATACTTTCATCATTTTTAATATTGTAAGTATTCTCAAGAGGTTTTTCACTTCTCTCCACTACTTTGAATCATGGAAATTCTCTTTTCATGACCAAGCCCCAAAACAAACCAAAGATGGTCACAAGGTTGGGCAGTAGTAAAGGCAGCTTACTAATGAGAAGTAAATTTTAAAATTGTTGGTAATTTGAGATTTAGAATGTAGTTTTGTTTTCTTTCCTTTTCTTTTTCTTTTTTATGAAAACATTACCAGGTTCCCAAGCCAGTTTGGCTCAACTAACAATGCACCTAAACATTACATTATTAATTGTTGACTTCTGATGGCAGGAGAATTGGAGGAAGGAGAAAGGATGGGAAGTGGATGGTGCCTTCCTGACATGGCTAGAGGGCCATTCTTTGACAAATGTTTGAAGAAATCATTGTGTCTTGGTCTCACTTTTGATTTAACCTATTCATGTCGAGGGTTTCCCTGTTCTATAGTACTCCCTTTTCTTCCTAAGAGAAAACTATTTCCTCAGTGTCACATCTCTGCTCCTCATATGTGTTTACAATCATGGGCTGGGGAGTGCTTGCTAAATTATGCAGCTAATCCTGTGGTGCTTTAATTTTCAGGCCTTTAAAAAAACTTGGACATTGATGTATAGATTTTTGTTTAAATATTCAAACTACCTTGTACTACAGTTTTTGTATTGACAGCCAATTGTATCCTTTATTCTCCTTCAGATTTGCATGAATAAATTGACTTTATGGGGCTGGCTGCCAGCTGGCAAGGTGTTCCCTTCATCTTAGACTTGCAGAGCTCTAGCTTTTGGGGATGCTTACTGGAAAATGCAAATGTGTATTCACCATGACTTTAATAACAGTTTTTCTCATAGTGTAGAGGCAAAAGGGACAATCCTCGTTGTGATAGTAACTTTTGCCAAGTGATAATAACTATTGGAAGCCTTGGGGAGGTTCCATGATGATAGCTTCTCTCGGAGCAGCAAGGCCATGCCATAAATAGAGCTTCTGAAACGTGATGTCAGTACCTTAGAAGTATAAACAAATCAGGCCCAAAGAGTGCAAGTCCTCCAAATGTGTTCCTGGGTAGCCCCAGTTAGATGCTGAAGTTACTTCTGCCTCATGATAGGAAGCTATCTTCTGTCAGTATGGAACTCTAGCCAGAAAAATGCTGATCTGGACACCAGACACTGAGCACCTTCAACAGACACACTATTTCCTAAGTGAACTTGGTTTCTACCATTAAAGAATTCTGGCAAAGAGGAAATAGTCCTTTGGTCTTCCTATTTTTGCATTCAGTTTTGATATTTCAGGTTGTAAGAGGGGGATAATATTGACATGTGGTAGCAGTAATTTTATTCAAGCAACTGCACTGAAATTCACTTGGGTTTTCTTTTCATTATTAAATTTTGTTCCAAACAAGTGTTCTGTAAATCCAGATGGATTACCAGTGTGCTGTAGACTTATTATAGAGCAATATTCTATGTTTGGTCTACATTGAAAGTAGTTTGCATAAGTTAGTCTTGGTTACCATCTAAAATATTTTTATGTTCTTTACATAAAAATTTGTTATATTTTTAAACCTTTAGGGGCTTTATCTATTTTTCTAAGTCAGTTAACTGTACTTTTTAAAAAGTATTTTGTATCTACTTTTGTAACTTCATCAAAATAAAATATATTGAAAGCAAGAAAAGACTGATATTAAAGTATGTGTCTCAACACACTTGCTTCTATATAAAAAATGGAAACGATTTTTGAAGGTTCTGTGGATTTTGAGTACAGCGTAAATTTTGAAGGTGACTACCATTGTATATCATTTAGTAGCTAAAATATTTCCTTACCATTTAAAGAAGAGTTCCTAAATAAAATTAAGTGTCTTAAAATACTAGGACCTACCCCAATCCCAAGAAACAGATTGCCAATGCATATAGTGACTGAAACCCACCCCAGACAAAAAGTAGTCTCCTCCCTACCAAGCCAACCAAGCTGTGCACCTCTTTTGTATATTCCTGAGTGTAAGACTGGGAAGAGTGACTGGAATCACTAATTTTCTTACCTTGAAGTTGAGTACTCTGTGTGTATCTTTAAAACACTCCCCACCTCAAGCAACCATTTTTTAATTATTGTTGGAGAAACATTAGTGGAGTTAGTTCAGACGAATTACAGGTATGTGTTAGGTCTACAGCAGTGCTAGAATTGTTTTTTATTTTTGAGTAGAATTAAGAAGTCAATGATGTGGTGGTGCATGCCTATAATTGCAGTGCTTAGGAGGCTGAGGCAGGAGGATCGCAAGTTCAAAAGCCAGCCTGAGCAAAAGAGAGGTGCTGAGCAAGTCAGTGAGACCCTGTCTCCAAATTAAAAAATAAATTATATATATAATTAATTATATAATTTATATATATAAATTATTTATATATAAAAATTATATATAAATAAATTATATATATAAATTTATATATATATAATTTATATATATATATAATTTATTTTTTAATAAATAAATATATATATGAGAAATAGGGCTGGGGATGTGGCTCAGTGGTTGAGTGCCCGAGTTCAATCCCCTATCCCTCGCAGCCCCCCCAAAAAAGTCAATGATGTGAATACATAGGGGTTAATACTCATTTTTTATAAGATATGGGTAATCAGTTTTGGCTTTTTTTCCTAACAATTCAGTAGGCTTATAAGCAAACACAAAAGTGATGTTTGTAAGAGTTTCTAATGTTGAAGTCTTTCAAAGCTATTCCAAACTTAATAAAAAGAGTACTAGATTAAATTCAAATAACCTTTGGGAGAGCCAGAGTCAGAATTCAAAACTTGACAGTCAGAAACCATGTCGAAATCATGCTTTGGGCCTTCTCAGCAAATACCCTGGGTAATGTCTCTTCTACCTATGGACTCTACCGCCTGTGCCATTATCGCTGGCCACTAGATGTCAGTGTCCCCTGCCACAGATGTCTGATAGCCATATGGAAATTGAGGGTATGGGAAGCAGGGTAGGGCTGAGGCTATAGTTCAAAAGTCTTAGAATAATGTGGGTAATTGTTGAATTATGGTGAAGGAGGTTGGAGTAACACTTTCAACAAAGGAGTTAAACAAATGCAAATACACACTTGTGAGCTTAATTTGAGTCGCTTGGTTAAGAGTGACAAACTCAAACATTCAGTACTTATTTCCAGCAATGCTGGCTTCCAGCTGCACAAGCGCAAACATCTGTCTCCTCTTAGCGCTGCTTTCCTATGTGTCTGCTTCATTTGTAAAATAGTTCTACCCAGATGGTTGCCAGCAGCTCCAGGCTTTCTATCCTCTTGCAACACAGTTGGAAAAGAAATGTTAGTTCTACGTAAGGTCAGCTCTCATTGGTCTGGCTTAGATCATGAATCAACCCTAAGCCAATCCACATCTAGTTAGCCTGAGTTGGACCAAGTGTTCACTCCTAGTGCTGGGACTGAGTGGGCTTCATCTGTACCATATGGTTTGAATAACAGTGGTTCACCACTACATTGCAGGAAAAGTTGTTTTGACAGTTTTAAAGTATCATTGACATCAATGAAGAAAATTTAAAAGTCAACAAATTGTCCCAGCTCATACTAACCATAACTTAAGGAACCAAGCACAAAGCGTGTCCACTAACAGTAACCCAAAAGAGAAATGAAGGCAGGTACATAGGAGTTGCTCACCATCTGCATGAATGAACTTATGTATAAAGAACAAATGTGGGTCCAATCTGTGGCAGGTACAAACCTAGAGGTATTGATTACATAGGCCAGAGTGCAATGGTAAAAAGCTGATCAATCCTGCAGGGCAGCACTAGACCACATACTGCAAAGACAGCTGGAGGGAAGGGGCTTGGTTGTATTTGGGCTTTGACTTGTCTGACAGTGCACCACAGTCAGGCAGGCTTGCTGACCCATTGCCTCTGCTTATAGGACTCATGGTGTGTGGGTCCAACCTGTGCCTCTGTTAGGCAGTATCCAGCAGCTCCTTAAACTCAGGCCCTCACCTAGCCCTTTTCCATCTTTTTCACAGTCTATCTAGGAGTCATCCCAAGCCTTTCCTCTCTTATCCGCAATATCCAGTCACTCTATTTCATTCACCTCCCAAGTGTCTCAGTTCACTCCACCCATACCTCCTGCCATTGAATTAGTTCAGACCCCTCATCTCACCTGGGTATTGCAGTAGCCTGGGAACTTCTGTCCTTGTCTCCAATTTCGGCCCCTTACAGTCCCCCCTTCCTCACAGAAGCCAAGGTGATCTTTCTAAAACGCAATGAGAAAACGCGTCCCTTGCTTAACATCCTTTCACTAGTTCCCTTACCTGGAGAGAAACCCGGGCTCCTCAGGTCAAGCCAGCCAAGCTGCAGTGATGAGGGGCGAGATAGAAGTTCCGCCAGGGAACCACGGGTATTCACGTGAGGAAAGGCCGTACTGCGCTCCCAGGACGTTGGTGTTTCTAGCCGCGGAGGAAGGGAATTTTGACGTGGCCAAGCCCCTGTCGTGAACCAGGCCAGCGGAGGCCGGAGGAGCGCGGCGCAAGCAAGCCCGAGGCGGGGCCCGAAGTGGGCGGGCGCCGCGGTTCCGGACACCGAGTCCCAGCGGCCGGGGTGGGTTGGGCGGGACCGCGGCCTCCGGGCGGCAGGGGGCGGCCTCGCCCACGGCGACAGGTTTCGGTCCTGGCTCTGCACCTCTCTGACAGCACGGCGATCTCCGGCTGCCGGCCGCGGCGGCCCGGCATGGCGGCGTGGAGTCCCGCGGCGGCAGCGCCTCTGCTCCGCGGGAGCCGCGGGGTGAGCGGGCGGGTTCGGAGCTATTCTCTCCGGGCGGAGCTACTGGGGGACGTGGCCGGCCGCCGTCGGGGCTCTAAGAAGGGCTCTCTGGGGCGCGGACAGGGCCGGGGGCCGCACTTTTTCTCAGTTTGTTCGTTCATCCGTTCACTCCATGGCCGTAGGCGCGCGGAGGAGTTTGTGGCCCTGGCGACACCTTCGGCACTGCGGAGAGGTCGGGGTTCAGGGGGACGGACACAAACTGTGTGCACACGGAAGAGAAATGTTGATTCGCAGAGCGGAAGGCAGTTGTCTAGTCCGGAGTCCAGGCGTGGGTGCAGGGCGCTGCGGAGGCCGGGTCTGGGCTCCGGGAACCTTGACCGAGCCTCTGACCTTGACCCTTGAAACTCCGCCGCCCCCAGGCAGAAAGCCCCTTAGAGGGCATTCCACTCGCGCTCTCCCAATCCTTTCTGCCCCTTCTTGACTCATCTTCTCTTCCCTTGGTGTTGAACCTGCCTCCCCGGTGCATGCTGAGGAGTTCTATCAGGATGGCGACTTTCAGTGTGGGCAGTGGTCAGCCGGGGACTTCGTCAGTCCTTTACAGGCGCTGCCCACAGGTGTGCCAAGGTGGTAGAATGGCTTCTGCCCAGGATTCTGCAGTGCTAACCTCCCTCCCCCTATTACTGGTTGCCAGTTCTGCTTGCCATTTTCTGCCTTTTCCCTCCACCAAGGTCCTGTCCCCATTTGGGCTCCTGCAACCTCACCCAACCTCAAATATCCACTTTTTGTCCTTTTCTACATAGCACACAGAGCTAATTCCAGTCTTTTCTCCTGACCTGCATTTCAACTGCCTGCCAGACTTTCTTTGCCTGTGCCCAGTAGACATATCCCTAATCTGCTCAAAATTCACCCATCTATTGACTTCTGAGAGCCAGCCCTGGGGTGCACTGTGGGCTGCTAAAGCAGGACAATTGCTTTCTTTACCTTTAAGAGTAATTGGTAAGAGAGCCATTTGCACAGCTGAGATGCTATGACAGGGTCCTGCTCTGGGCCATCAGGAAAGGCAGGGGTGAAAATGTGGCACTTTCAGCACCAGCACTTGCTAATAATCCTGGGGTTTTGCCTCTCCTACAGCGGTGAGGGACCAGCCTAGTGCTTCTCCTTCCTGATGTCTCCCCAGACTAGCTGCACAAGGCACTGTTTTCTACAACTAATTGGTACCAAGATCCTAAGTCTCACCTGGGGTTATATAGCCTAACAAGCCCAAAATCTCTAGTCTGGCACTCAAAACCTGCCCTGGTCTATTTTCAGTCACTGCTCAGCTTGTGCTGGGTCCGGCCAAATGGCTATGACCTGTTTTTCTGCTGCTTCCCTCCTAGGGTTTGAGACATGTTCCTTCTCAAACACTTGCTTCCTCTGGTAACCATCCAGGAAATGGGTGGGTTGTTGTCAATGGTGAATAACCCAAAATTATTCCTTCTTCAGGACGTTTAATACAACTTCTCCCCAGTAAGAGTTAGTACGTGGTATAAAGAAGAGCTGGCAGTGGGTTGTGAGGTCACCTTCCCTTGGGGAGGGTGCAGCCTGTTAATCAAACCTTAAGAGTGGATGGGATTTGGCCTCACTGCCCAGGGCAGTACACGGGCAATGCACAGTAATCTGACAGTGCAGGTCTGAGTCAGGTTCCCTGGCCTTTCCCCTGTATCTGAATTTTTTTTTTTTTTTTTTTTTTTTTTTTTTGTACTGGGGATTGAACTCAGGGGCACTTAACCACTGAACCATATCCCCAGCCCTTTTTCTATATTTTATTAGAGACAGGGTCTCACTGAGTTGCTGAGGCTGACTTTGAACTTTGATCCTCCTGCCTCAGCCTCCCAAGCCATAGGATTACAGACAGATCCAGCCTTGGGCATGTTACTTAGTGCCTCAGTTTTCTTGCTTATAAAACTGTCACCAAAAAAAAAAAAAAAAACAAAAAACTGTCACCACAGTAGTGTCTCTCTTACAGTGTACTGTCAAAAGTTAAACATCTCTTGAATTGGGTCTGGGGCCTTATCTGTATAGTCTTTAAGTTGTTTATGCTTTCCCCCTACCCCCACCCCTGAAAGTTCTGTTCTGTGTCCTGGGAAGCTAAATGGCCACTTGGTAGCACATACCCCTCCTGACTTAACCGATGTCTGTGCAGTGAGATCAGGGGCCTGTCTTGCAGGGAAATCGCAGTGGCCGTGGGGTCAGCACCATCTTGCTCTGCCATGAGCCTTTTCTCTGTTCTGTGGCAGCTTCCTTTTTACTATGTCCACCGGATGTTTGCCTCCCAGACTGAAGGGGAGCTCAAAGTGACTCAGATTCTCAAAGAAAAGTTTCCTCGAGCTACAGCTATCAAAGTTACTGACATTTCAGGTAAGGCTTTCTCTCGTCATTCCCACAGAACTTTGGTGAGATTTTAGTCCTATGGAGGGGCAGAAAGCAAACGTGGTTCCATACCAGTGGCTTCTCAATGTGTCTTGCTGTGGGATAGGTGGAACTTGGCCTTTCCTACCTGATGGTGTTTTGGGGAGGTGGGGGATTCAGAAATGTCAGAGGGAACTGTGGGAAGTTTCTTCCTCCTGCTGGGGGGACTCAGTTGTAAGCCTGGCCTATTGTGAATGAGATCCCTCTCAGTCACCCCAGTACTTGAGTCCAGAGTCTGATTTTCCCACATTCTCCTGACACCCGGGAATGTCAGAGCTCCAACCGCCTTACTTTCCTCAGGAGCCAAGCTCAGAAAGGCTAGAGGATCTTTCTAGCCCCCTGAAGGGAGGAGGCAGTAGAACCAGAGGCAAAACCAGGACTCTGTGCTAAGCTCAGGTACCAGCCCAGCCAGGCCCAGCCTTCCTCTGGCAGCCTTTGGCACTTAGAAGTTCAGGCTAGCTGTGTGTTAGGAGCAGGCTGGGGACACAGCTTCTGCACCCACAAGATGGGAAAGACAGGCTCTTTATCCAGACACACACGTGGGCAGCCAGATAGGTGACAGCTTGTATCTCCACACCCAGACGTGGCTCAGCCACTGCGTTGCCACAAGGGCTCACTGACTTCACCAAGAGCTCAGAATTTACATGGATTCTGGAAAGTTCTAGGAAACTAAAGATCTGTTAGAATGATATCAGGGGACAGCTCTACAGGGCTCCCAGGGAGTGCCGAGACCTTGATGCCACCAGGCCTGTACCTGGCCCAGGGCACAGCTGAAACTCTGAAAGGTTATTGTGATATTATGGTGTACATATTTTGGCATTTTTTAAAAATATTTTTTTAATTGTAGATGGACACCATATTTTTATTTTATTTATTTTTATATGGTGCTAAGGATCGAACCCAGTGCCTCACACATGCTAGGCAAGCATCCTACCACTGAGCCACAACCCCAGTCCCATATTTTGGTTTTTGACCACAGTTCCTGGCTTATAACCCCTTTCTCCAAGGCAGGCCAGAGAAACTAGAATTTCTCTTTCCCAATGCTTTTCATGGAAACTCGAATCTTCTCCTGCCTGTCTTGGAGCTGGCCATAAGGAATTCTCTGATAATAAGAACCCTATTTCAGAAGGGGTGCTGCCCTAAGCCCACAAGGAAGGCATGCTGCACAGAGAGGCCAGAAGGAGTCTGAATAGACAAGCTTTGCTGGGTTCCCCACCCAGTGTATTAGGAATTGTGCCTATGCAATGAAGTCTCCAGAAAAACCCCAAAGGAAAGGATTCAGAGAGCTTCTGGGTAGCTGAACAAAGGGTGGCTCCTGGAGGGTGGAGCTCTGGACAGGGAATGGGAGCTCTGCACCCCTTCTCCCATACCTCACCCTTTGCCTCTTTTCGTCTGTATCCTTTGTATTGTCCTTTATAATAAAACCAGTAAACCTAACGTTGCCCTGGGTTCTGTGAGCTATTTACACAAATTGTACCTAAGAAGGCAGTTGTGGGAACCCTGACTTGTAGTAGTAGGTGGATCAGAAGCATGGGTGAAACAACCTGCTGCTTGCAACTGGCATCTGCAACCAGGTAGGTAGGGTCACCCTGATTTGGATTAGAGGATACTCAGCTGATGTCCACTGCTGTAGGATGTCTTGCTTGCTGGTGGGGAGAAAGCCCCCCACCTCTGAGGTCATAGGCATGTCTGTTTTGAGTGCATAGTGGGAGAAACTGAGTTTGAGTGGGTTTTTTATTCTGTCATTGAGGCCAGGAGCCTGAGTATAACCAAAATGTGAACTCTCTGAGCACGTGGCATGAGAAGCAATTGTAGATTGTACTTCTTAGATGGTGGCCTGGTGTTCCCAGCGCAGGGGACGTTCTCTCGTGCTTTGCTTTGTGCTCGTGCAGCCCGTGTATCATCGAGCTTTAGCACAGCTGGGAAGCTTGGCCAGGGCTGGCGGGGCCCACCTGCCTTAGGGTTTCACCGTAGCTCTCCTTTCCAACTTCCCCCAAAGCTTGTGATGAAAGGCTGGAGGCTGTCCTGTAGACCAGAAGGGGCCAGAGACAGCCCTCTGAGCAGCTCCAGGTCCAGAATGTTCACCATGCCCCTGGTTCTCTCCTGCTTCTTTACTCCTTTCTTTTCTTTTGGATGGCATCACAAATACAGCCTTTAAACCAAATTTTAGTGCATATATATATATATATATATATATATATATATTTTTTTTTTTTTTTTTTTTTTTTTTTTTTTTTTTTTTTGCATTTTAAAAAATACAGATTGCAGGTCCTTTGGAATGAGGAATACTTGAAATTCAGTCCTTCCCACTCTCTTCCATAGCTTTTGTTGTCCTACTAAAAGAAAATACTCTGTATTCCTTAAGTTTTTACATGCTTTGTGCTTTATATTTCCTGCCCACAAGTAATAATCCTGGGTTGCTCATTGCCTTCCAAAAGAAAGAATACGCTTGGGTTGAGGCAGCCAGCCAGGAGCTTGCCAGGAAGTGTATGTGGTCAGATTGGAAGCCCTGATCTTTTTTGTACATGTCTTAACAACATTCCTAGATGCTGAATAATAATATTTAGACCTTCTTTGGATTGTACCATACTTCCAGGACAGGTGGGACCATGGCTACCATACATAATAATCAAAATACGTTTGACTCATGTTTATTTTAGGAGGCTGCGGGGCAATGTATGAAATTAAAATTGAATCAGAAGAATTTAAGGAGAAGAGAACTGTCCAGCAGCACCAGATGGTTAATCAGGTCAGTGGAGGTAACAACGTTCCTCTGGTCTTCAGCACCAGAGGGCTGCAGAGAGGATGCAGAGGTTTTCACTAGGAAAGAACATTGCAAATTCCACAATCGCACAAACAGGACTGGAAACCTGAGAAAAATTAGATTGTAGGCAAATGTGGATTTTATTCAAAATGGGAAACAAGCCACCCAATTGTTATTTTGTAGTTCCTTGTCTAGTGAATAGTGTTTGTAAGCATGTGCAGTGCTAAATGGTACATGTTTTTGTAGATTTGGACTTGTTTTTAGCCTCCCTTTGGGCCTGCTTTACAGATGGATGAATTGATGTACAGCATGATTGAGAATTGCTTCAGCTGCCCCCAACCCAGTGACAGAATATTTGGGGCCTAGAATTTCATGTTTAAACAAACTAAGGCCCATTTATATTTAGTTTAATTTGAGTTCATACCAGCTCTGACCTTTGGGCCTGGGTCTATAACTCACCCACTTCAGCAGGTGTTTTTTTGACATCATTCTGAAAGGTATTGCATGTTGTGAACTAGTTTAATTTTTGCAAAGCACAGCTATGGCCACAGGGTCTCTGCAGCGGCCCCTCCCATCGAGCCCAGGTGTTCTGCACTGCTATTTGAGGGCGCCCTGCCTCCCGGCACACACCCTCCCAGCAACCTGCTACCTATCCGTCTATCCTTTCTGCATCTGGATATTTGACGAGATCAGACCTCCCACCTAGGCTGCCCTTCCCCTCTTGCACCTGACTCAAATGCTGTCTCCCTTCCCTCCCTAGCAGGGCATGAAAGCCCTCCACCCTTCAACTCCCTCTGTCAACTTCCAGTGTTTCTGCCTTGTGTCCTGGATGCTTGTGCCCCTGTCGTCTATCCTTTGGAACCTGCGAGCCCTTTGTGGGCTGGTTCCATTTTTTAATTTCTCACAGCACCTAGCTCTTCACCTTATATGTGGCCCTACAGCCCTAAGGCATACTGGTGGTCTGATGGGTGAACTAGGGCAGGACAGCAACCACCTCACTCCTCCAGAGAGGGGTCAGAGTCCAGGTAGAATACAGGGGAGGGAAGATGTGGCTGGCTCAGCTCATCCTTAACTGGTGGGATATGGGTTTTTTCTCAAAACTATGCAGGTTGCCTAATGTGATCTAACTCCCAAGTGCCATAAATTTGTGGGCATCCCTCAACCTGAAGCCACAGTCGTACATGGTTAAGTTTGTTGATGCTCACTTTCCAGCTGTGTGATCTTGATCAAGTTATTTAACCTCCCTGTGTCAGTACCCTAATCTGTAACACAGGGACAGGAACAGTACTTGCCTTAAGAGCTTATAGGAGGACTAGTGATAAAGTCCATGGCGAGCACTGAGAACAGTGCCTGACACATAGAAAGCCCTCGGTAAACACGAGCCTCCTCACCATCAGCATCATCACCTGCAATGCTGGGTTCCTGCATCAAGTCCTGGGGAGGGCAGCCATTCCCTCATCGGGGGAATGTCACCTGTACTATCTTGGGCTCAAGGTGTCCTCTGAGTCTCTGCATCAACACATACTTTCCCTGATGCTGGCCCTGTCACTTGTTAGTTGTCCCCCGAGAGAGCAGACTTTGTGCAGTCTGGGGCTGTTTCCCCCCAACCCAATAAAGGATCAGCATGTGGAAGGAGCTCAGTATTTGTTGAGTTTGAAGACGGTAAGGAACGTTGGCCTGTGTCTTCCGATTGGCTTACAGAGAATTAAATGCTTTATACCTGAATGCCATTCCACTGGGAGAATTTGTACCCTGGCATTGGTGTGCTTTTAACCTAGGATAGCTCTGGCCTATCCTAGGCTTTAGAGCTCACTCCACCTGGCCCACCACCCCCTCCACCACTGTGCCTTCACAGGAAGCCAAGGTAGGTGAGGGAAAATGGGGAGGCCCTGAGCCTGACCTTCAGCCTGTGCAGAGACCCCCCAATGGCCACAGCACATGGTAAGGGCACTGATAAAGGTGTCTAAAAATACCAGAGTGGTCACAGGCACTTTCTAGATGACTAAGTTTGGGGATGTTGGCTTTGATAGAGTCACATGGGAGGTACAAAAATGAAACCTCTTTAAAGAGCAGGTCTGTTGACCTGTAGGGTCTGAGCTGGGGCCTGAAGTTGCTGTACTTGGAGCAGGTGTTAGCACCTAGGAGGAGGTGGACCAGGCATGACCAGACTCTTCTGCCCAAGGTCAAGCTTTTCAAGCACAATGTTTTGTCTTCAAAAGTGGAGTGAGGTTGGGGTAGGAGCCCCATCCAGCACACAGGATGTCCTGTGGTCAGAGTGGGGCCCTGGCAGGCCTGAGTTGGGGTGAAGCTTTCCTTGTGAATTTTGCCTGGTCATCCTCACACCTAGTAATGTTCATCTTGGTGACATAGGATCTGATTCTTTGTCCAAAAGGCCCTGAAAACGTCACCTGGCTTATCAGTGCTGGACTCCCTCCCCAGTTTCTCAGGGAACAGTCCCTGCTTGATTCCTTGGGGACATGGTGCCCCTCCCAGCAGGACTTGCCTGCTTCACCTCAGGAGAGGCCTCTCCTTCCTCTGGGATCTGCTGATATAGGACACAGGGCTCAGGCTCTCCCAAGTCCCACAGTTTATCAGCCTTCTCTTCAGAAATATTGAGCATCCCACTGGGCATGGTGGCTCACACCTGTAATCCCAGCAGCTTGGGAGGCTGAGGCAAGAGAATCACAAGTTCAAGGCCAGCCTCAGCAACTCAGTGAGACTCTAAGCAACTTGGACCCTGTCTCAAATATTTAAAAAAAAAAAAAAAAGAAAGAAAGGAAAAAGGGCTAGGCCTGCAGCTCCAGTGGGAAAGTGCTCCTGGGTTAAATCCCTGGAACCAAAATACATATATACATATATACATACATCCTGAGCATCTTCTTGGAGCGCCCCCACTTATCCCACCACCCTGGTGAGGCACAAGAAGGATGAGGAAGTGGCGTGTTACCTCCAGAGTTGGACCAAGGTGGGACCTGAGCCTCCCTTCCCTTGATGAAAGAGTTGCCCAAGGCCATGGCCCACACCCAGCAGGGTGCCCCTTCCCTCCTGCCTCTTTCCTGTCTGCTGCCTGATGACCTTCCCCTGAGGGCATCTCTGCCCATGTCTCCCCTCTGCTCAGTGTCCTTCCTAACCTGGGATTTGCCACCCTCAGGGATCTGCCTCAGTCTTTCCCCTGTCCCTGTCCCTTACTCCAGGCTGCCTCCTCGAGGCCCTTCTCGCCCTCCTGAGGACACCTGCAAAAGGCTGCCAGGCTCGCAGCCTTCCAGTGCCATTGCTGCAGCCTGGAATCCACTTTTGTGGCTTTCTGTTTTGTGGACTTTTACCTTCATTGTTCTCTAATGCCTTCTCTGGGTCCTCAGCTCCCACCAGAATTCAGTAGATAGCAGAGCTTGAAAATGTTTATCCAAGCTAGTCTTCTCTCCATGCACTTTTGGCCAGATTGTTTCTCCCACCAGGTCCCCAGTTTCCCTCCTCTCCTGTAAAGTGACCCTGGTGATCTCAGAGGCCCTCTAGCTGTGACATATGTTATGTGTGACACTGTGAGGGTGTGTTGGGAGCTTTCAGGGGACTGCACAGAATGCAGAAAGAGGGTGTTAGGAGAGGGAAGTATGAAGACCTGAGGTGGCAAAGTCCAGAAGTTTCCTCAGTCCAGGGATGTCAGCTGAACTGTGAGTGGGACCTCATCCAGCCAAGGAGGCCCCAGTGTCCTCAGCCTGCAGGGGCAAGTAGCCCCAGGGGCTGTGCACTCTTCACCCTGTTGCAATATGAGGCTGTCAAAATGGGGAATTTGTGGCATTGGTGTGGTTTTAAAGAATAGCTGTTAATGGCTTGAAATAGCAAAACATAGCAAACAGCCCTAAAGTTCATTAGGGGACAAGTTGAAAAGTCATAATACATCATTGGACACGATGCCAATGCAAAGAATGAGGACACTCTATGCTTACAATGGAAAGATCTTCAAGGTAGATGGTTAGGGGAAAGCAAAGCGTGGAACAGTGTGTTTGAAATGTTAACCATTTGTGGTTTTGAAAGGCAGTGGGGTGGAATATATATTCATGTTAGTTTGAATATGCATTTTATCCCTGCAAATAGATACAAGAAACTACAATAACAGTGTCCTGTTTGGGGATGGGGATGGAGGGAAGAGGTAGACGGGGAGCTCACCATATGCCTTCTTATATCGTCTGAGTTTTAAGCAATGCTGTTTTTTGTGTTTGTTTTGTTTTGAGATAGGGTCTCGCTATGTTGCCTAGGCTAGTCTGGGATTCTTGAGCACAAGTGATCCTCCTGCCTCAGCCTCCCGAATACTGGGACAATAGACCCATGTCACTGTGCTCAGCTTAGAAAAATTCAAAAAATTATAAAGGAAAAATTACTTAGACAAGACATGCAAAGGCTACTTCAGATATATAAAGATACTCCTAATCGATGGCAAATACACAGAAATGATGATGCTCTTTTACTTACTCAGGCACTAAAAGAAGAAATCAAAAGCATGCACGGACTTCGGATCTTTACCTCCGTCCCCAAGCACTGACCATACCCTGACTGTACAGACGCTGCTGCCCAAAGCCTTGGGTGAATTTCACTGATGGCATTCTTCCCAAGGCATTTGCCAAAAACTTTATCTATTTTTGGTCATAGACATTTCTATATTATAATTATTAGAAGAGATGTTATCTACTTAGATGTTAATTAAAGGTCACAGACACCTGACACTTTGGGAGGGTCTTGACTAATGCTTAAAGTTCATTTATCTCAGGAATGTGTACCCTTTGTCCAGAGTGGTCATCTTCAGACAGTTCTGTCCTGCCTCTAGAGACAGAATGAGTGCCAGCTTTTTGTCTTGTGAAGAGATTTTCTTAGGACTGGGGGTGTGGCTCAGAGGTAGAGCAATTGCCTTGTATATGCACGAAGCCTTAGGTTGAATCCCCAGCATGGTGAACAAACAAAATGTTAGGTTCTGGTTTCTTTCCCTTTAGGAAACTGCTCAGTTCCCTTAATCATATCAGAAGAAAGAGCTTTGGCTCTTCATCACTCTTTCCTTTCCCTTCCAAACTTCTTCAAGAATGACCTTGAACCCTGCCCCACTCTGGAGCAGATTTGGGGTTGCTGACTCTGCATCCTTTCCTGTATTTAAAGATCCACACAGTCTGCACTTCAGTTGGAGGCCCAGCCTGCCTCCTTTGATAAGAGCAGAGGGGTGAGGTTGGGCCTTCTCAGCCTCCTTTGCAACTCAGCCACAGGCCATCTCAACTCACCCCATCAGACAGACCTGCCCTGGATTTCTCAGAAAATGACACTGAGAAGCAGGGACTTGGGACATGAATTTCAGCTGCTGTGGCTGCAACATCTGATGTTCTGGGTAGTGGCTCTGGTGGCTGCATATTCAGTTTTACAGGCTGTTGTCTCTGAGCCCATGACAGTGACCTCAGTGTCTGGGTCCGCAGCATGATTTGGGCTGCAGCTGCAGAGACTGCCTTATTCCTGCCTGTTTCCAGAAGCTAACTCTCCAGTGTTCCCAGAAGTTTTGTGACTGCCCCCATGTCCTTGTAATAGATCTTTCCCTGCTCACGGAAGTCTGGTCAGTGTCTGATGCTGGTAGCCAAGAACCCTCACAGATTCACCAGCCCCTTGCAATTTGGCTCCTGCCTTCCTGTCCCCACTTCTACTGTTCAGCTTCCTGAGAGGTGACCACACCCACTGCCTCTCAGTCCTCGGCTCCCTGGTCACCATGCTGGTGGGAGGTTAACATCTATTCCTTCCTCAAACTCCTTTTTGTATTTCAACCTCCAGAGAAGTCAGTGGTCACTATCAGTTCTGCAGGTACCTCCCTAGGAAACAAGGGGATATAGGGAGAACAACCTTAGGCCCCAGGTTTTTGGGGCAGCACAGATTTCAAACACTGTTCACATCCTGTGTCCCCATTTTGTGGTTTAAAAATATTCTCTGTCTACACCATGGGGTTGGGAGGGATTGATATCCTGATAGGGCAAAACTACCTTTGACGTGGAATAGTCACTCAATTCTATCAGTGCTGAGAAGATAGAACAAAACCAAGAGAACCATGCCTGAGTGCCCAAGCCACCTCTGAAAGGGCTAGACAGCAGGAAATACCTAGTCCCGGAGGCTAGCCAGACGGTAGTGATCAGTAAGGATGGAGAGAGCACAAACTTAGATACATGTCAGTTACCTGTGTGGAACCTAATTATCCTTATCTTAAGGGTGGACTCCACGTACTCATCTGCTCCTAGAAAGAAGAATGCAGGGGAAGTGATGTGCAGTTTCAGAGGCAAAGTCCTAGAAGGCACTGTGGCTTCCCTCGTCACCCTTGCCCTTGGATTGCTTGTTCTGGTGAATGGTAACCACCATGTTGTGAGGACATATGAGCAACCTGTGGAGAAGACCATGTGGTGAGAAACAGCCCTCTTACCAAGAGCCAACCTACCAGGCCTGCAAACAGTCAGCCAGGAACAGGCCTGCCAAAACAAGAGCCATCTTGGAAATGGATCCTTTGGCCACAGTCAGAAAACTGTAGCAGGAGCCAGAACCACCCAACTGAGCCATGCCCCACTTCCTAACCAAACTAAGATATAAATGTTTGTTTTAAACCGTTGTGTTATGCAGCAATAAAGAATGCATTTGCACATTACTGGAAAGACACTGGGGCATCTCATTGATGGAAGGGTTGAAGGGCCAAACCACCTTTTAGATGGGGGCACATCTAAATGTCAGGAACACCAATGCTGCCAAGTCTCCATCATTTGTTTCTCTTTGTGGATCAACTTTTTTTGGGGGGAGGGGTGCCAGGGGATTCAGGGCATTCCACTGAGCCACATCCTTAGCCCTTTTTAAAATATTTTATTTAGAGACAGGGTCTCATGAGTTATTTAGTGCCTCACTAAGTTGCTGAGGCTGGCCTTGAACTTGTGATTCTCCTGCTTCAGCCTCCTGAGCAGCCGAGATTACAGGTGTGCGCCACTGCACCCAGCCTGCAAATCAGCTTTATTGTATCTCACTCTTGAATGGTGTCCACTCTATCACTTAACCACCAGTAACAATTTTTATATTTTAACGTCCAGGACATGAAAAAAGGGTAGACTCTAGACTCTCCTTCCAAGTTCCAGGGAAGGGCCTCTCTGATTGGTGTATCCTGAATCTAGAGCCACCAGGACTGATGAGCCCAGGGCCAGGAGTCTTGCAACTTCTGACTGGACTCTGGTTCGGGGTGAAGGGAGGGGTTTCAAAAAGAAGCTTTGGTCGGAGGCAGGGGTGTTCCCCACAGAAGCGGTTGGAGATGGAACACCAGGTGTTCTCAAGGGGAGAAGAAGGTAAGTATGGCTTAGGGGGCCTGCCCTCCTGGGAGTCTCCAGACACAGGAGAAACACAGACACCTCCCCAGTGTCGCCCCCTTGGGACTTGAGACCAGTGAACCATGTCCATCCTACCATTTCCAGGCCTCTGCTTCTGGATCTGGCAGCAAGAATGCTTTAAAGTAGCCCCTCCACCCCCATTGTGCTTCCTCCAAAATTAAGAGGAAAGACCAGAGAGGAATCACAAGATTTCTTTTTAATTGATTAAAAAAAGAAGAAATTGTTTAATCCTAGCAGCTAGAGTAGAACATTGCATCTGATACAGCTACTCCTAATTTTTTTATTAGGTGCTACTTGTGGAAACTGCTGAATTTGTATAATACATTTCTGAGCTGAGTACTCCTTTTTATTTTTGTGCTACAGGGGATTGAACCTAGGGGTGTGCTACCATCGAGCTATATCCCCAGTCCATTTAACGTTTTTTTTGTTTTGTTTTGTTTTGTTTTTGAGACAGGGTCTTGCTAAATTATTGAGGGTCATGCTGAGCTGCTAAGGCTGGCTTCAGACTTGTGATCCTCCTGCTTCAGCCTTCCTAGTCATTGAGACTACAAGAGTGTGCTACCATACCAGCCTGAATGTCCTGTTAAAAACAGTGTGTAGTTGTCCAGAGAGAAATGCAGAGTTTTGAGGTGGCTGCTTGCTGACTAAGACCGGGAGAAGCTCCCCAGTCCACAGTCCTTGTCCTGGTTCCTCTTGTGCCCCCTCAGCCTCATTAGACACCCAACTAACAGTGTATGGGACCAACTGACCAGCAAACTGGGAGAGACCTGGTGCCAGATGCAGAAAACGGTGAGGAGTCAATGGTTCCCAGCTCCCTTTTTAGGGCACCCAAACTGGGAAGGGAAAGTAAGTGATCCAGGGATGGCCAGTCCACAGACAGGCTAATACTAGTGGGAAGTGTGGGGCAAACAAATCAAGGAATCCAAATTGAGAAATATGGAGAGAAGCTGAAGTCAAAAAATAGATGGACAGCTATCATCAATGAAGGGTCCTGGCAAGTAGGATGTGGAAGAGATAATAAAGTGATCCCAAGTCTGACTGCAAATTAGACCCTGCCAAGTCTGAGGCTGGTTAATAAGGGTTGGAGAGAGAGGCAGCTCAGAGGCCAGGCAAGCCATGTTAAAGGTGAATCCCTGGGCAGAACCACCTCAGACTTTCGAGCCTCATGAGGCAGACTCCCCATTCCTCCCTGACCGCTCTTCCCACTCCCTTTTCCCTCCATAGAGCTACTGGTCTCCATTGTTAACCTGCTCATCTCCAACTCCTACCTGTTTTGGGGAACTAACCTCCTCGATTCCACAGGAGGAAGGCAGAGGGTCGGGGAACCCAAGGCAACCAGAGCCAGGGTAGGTCCCACCCAAGCTTGGACAAGCCTGTCCTGGGAAGTGGTTGTAGCCAGGAGTGGCCAGTTTATCTTCTGCTTGGAAAGCAGCCCAATGAGCCTATGACCCCACAGGCTGGTTTCCAACCACAGAGTGCCCAAGTAGAGAGAGGAGATGTAGGTGGAGGGATAGGATCAGGGTGAACTGTCTTCAACCCCAGCTCCAGTTGCTGCATACTCCTACCCTGTACTTCCTTGTCACAACTCTATCAGAAATGTCATCTTGCTGGGTGTGGTGGGCATACCTGCACAGGAGTGGCACAGGAGGCTGAGGCAAGAGGATTGCAAGTTCAAAGCCAGGCTCGCAACTTATCGAGGCCCTGAGCAACTTAGTGAGGCCCTATCTCAAAATGAAAACATAAGGGCTCGGGCTGTAGCTCAGTGGCAGAGTACTTGCCTAGCACCTGTGAGGCACTGGGTTTGATGCTTAGCACCACATATAAATAAACAAAGGCATTCGGTTCATTTACAACTACAATTTTTTTAAATTAATAATAAAAACATAAAAAGGTCTGGGGATATGACTCAGTGGTTATGCACCCCTGGGTTCAATCCCCAGTACCAATAAAAAAAAAAAAAGAATAAAAAGAAACAACATAAGTTAGCAAAAGGAGGCTTGCTAGCTAAAGTTGGCTTTCTAACAGTCACCTAAATAACCCGAGACCATACCACATGCTTCCTTACAACTCTATTGCAGCATATTGGAGCATGTCTCGACTCTTTTGCCCCATGATCTCAACCTTTCTATTTCACTAGATCTTGGTTTCATTTAGTTTGTTATTTCCACAATCCCACGGTGCTGGGGACTCGAACCCGGGCCTCTAGCATGCGATTCAGGCACTCTACGTGATGGGCTATATCGCCAGCACTATTTCACTAGGTCTTGATAAATAACATTTTGTAGGAGGCCATGGATTTGGATTGGCATCTGCATGGGGCGCAGTAGACCAAATATAGTTTAATCTGCTGGTTGCAGAAGGCCCTAGAGTCTGTTAGCTGATTAGGCTGTAAATAACTAGTTAGGCTATAACCGATTGACAAGGCTGTGGTCAGTTAAGTTGTTTTCGATGCCTTGTGCCTGTTTTCCTATAAGGGCCCTCTAATTGCCACATTGACAGGAATTCTCAGAAACTGCATTGGTTCTGAGGGTTACCTTCTTCATGAATGATGGTTTTGTTTTGTTCAGATAGATGCCACTAAATACAATGGGTCTAAAGAATTTTCCTTTTCACAGTATTGGCATAGTCAGCAGGATCCAAAGCAGAGCTCCAGAGACCCCCAGGAGCACAAGGTAAGCAGAGTTGGGTAACAGCGGGGTTCATCCTGTGCCCTGAGATCTTGATGCATCTGGGATGGTAGGTAAGTTCTCTCTCAAATCCCAAAGTTCCCTGGGTTTGTGTTTTGAATTATCTGAGTTTGCATGAACAAAATTTTGATCTGGACTAAGTTTAGATTTTATGACAGAAACCAGAAACCAGTCTGGGCCCTCTAGGGAAGTCTCTAGGTCTGTTAAGTAGGCACAAACCCAAACGAGTCCTGTAGAGAGGCCTCAGGTATATGACCAGGTCAAAGGAGAAACAAAAGAAGCAAAAACTGGTGGGGTTGGGGATGTAGCTCAGGGGTAAAGTGCTTGCCTAGCATGTTGCCATTTATTTAATTACAAACATAGTACTGGTCTCACAGTTTGATGTTTGAATAAATTTGGGTACTGGGACATCTTGTTTTAAATGCAGTGTGGGGCAGGTCAGTGTGTTTAGCCTGTTTGTAGACAGGAAAAGTGTTGATTATGAAGAAACATGTTTGCAGAAATTTAGAGATAGTGCCCATCTACCAAATCGCGATATGAAACAGCTCAAAACTGCTTGCTTCCTAGGTTGTCACAGAAACTAAGGTTACTGGACATTTAAAAAATCATAATATGTGGTAATCACAACTAGAATCAACTCCTTATGCAAGGAAAGTAAGATGTATTTGGCAGGAAAAGCTGTATGTGGTTTTTTGAGGAGGGAGAAAGCAAGTGTTAGATCTAAAATAAAATGGCTGCTTATCTCAAAGCAAGAGAGGGAATATATAGGACAAATAATCAAAGGCATGTAAGAAGGTTGTGAAAAACTAGAGAAAGATGAATATCATGAGTGGAATTTTGTTTCAAGTTGACTAGAATTAAAAAGGAATTACTTAGTCTTCCTAAGAACCAAACATTAATGTCAAATATAACTAACTATAGCCAGGTGCAGTGGCACGTGTCTGTAATCTCAGTCACTTGGGAGGCTGAGACAGGAGGAGCACAAGTTCAAGGCCAATCTTAGCAACCAAAAATTAGAATATGGTTCTTTATGTTAAAACAAGATTTTGAGAGTTTGTCTGCTCTTACTAGGTAATAGGGCTTCATTAGGTCTCTTGATACTTAGGAATACTGAGTCCTTTTTATTGAACGGCTTGGATTTTTTTCCTGTGACCCTTTAACTTTGTGTTTGCTTTTGAAGTTTCTTGACAGTCATTTTGGTTAAATGAATGATTTACAGTGACCATGATCTCATTTTGATCAAGAGTTTGGAAATTTGATCTTTTTTTGTTAGTGGGGATTAAACCCAGGGGTGCTCTACCACCAAACTACATTCCAGCCCTTTTTGATTTTTATTTTGAAACAGGGTTTCACTAAATAACTAAGGGTCTTGTAAGTTGCTGAGGATGGCCTTGAACGTGTGATTCTCCTGCTTCAGTCCCCCAAGTCACTGGGATTACAGGTGTGCACCACTAGTCCTGGTAAACCTTCAGTACCTAGACAGATCTCCCAAACTCAAAGTTACTATGTTTATTTGTTTGTTCATTTTTAACTGAAACTAACCTTGGGATGTTCCAGAAAGGCCCCTGGAACATCTGAAAGAGAGATTTTTAAATTAGCATATCAAGTAGGCCTAAGTAAATTGTATGGAAAGCTCTGTCAAATAATTGAGGCTGGATCCTCTTTGAGTCATATTTATATGAAATTGTTGGTCATGTGTTTCAAAAACCATATGAAATACATAACATAGTCCTGATGTAAAGCTGTCTGCCATAATTCTGGTTATTAAGAAGGATGCTTATTCACAATAAGGGGAAGGGGATAGGGAGAAATAGTTACTTTATATTATGTAGAGGGAAGTGATGGGAGGGAAAGGGGATGGGGTAGGAAGGATAGAAGAGTGAAACAGACATTATTACCTCATGTACATATATGACTGCATGACTGATGTGATCCTACACTATGTACAATCAGAAAAATGAGAAATTACACTCCATTTATGTATGACCTATCAAAATGTATAAATGCATTCTACTGTCATGTACAACAAATTAAAACAAATAAAAAATTAATTAAAAAAGAATTTCTTAGTGAATTGTGGTGGTGTTACTATAAGAAACCCTCATTTCACAGAAGGTTAATTTACTCTGATCTATAGTATTTCTTTTTCAAGGAGACTCTGGAAAGGACTCTGACAAATGAAGGTTTTTGACCTCTGTGAGATTTCATAATTGGACTGGATAAGGCTTCTGGAATTCTAATGGAGAGATGGATTGGTCATAACCCTGCTAATCCAACATCAGAACAGGAATTGACTGCATACCAGGGAAATGCCTTGGAAGATTTTCATGCTGGGTCAGTCAGTGCTGAAACTGCTAAGATGTGGTTCTGGGAAAACCCGGTCCTCGTGTATAAGAGCAGGCCACAAGGTGCCGTGAGACCCGAGGAAGAGGCAGAAATCCAGGATGGCAGAGTCCATGTCAATGGAGACTTAGTGACAAAAGTGTGGTCCCAGGTACAGCAAGGCCAGAGGGTCCCCATGATTTGGATCAGAAGGAGGGGGCTTATACAATAGGACACAATGACTTCATCTGTGCTGAATCATGGTTTGGTTTTGCTTTGCTCAAATAGATGCTAATAAACTTAAATGGTCTCAGGAATCTTCCTTTCAACACTCTAATAATGCTGGTAAGAATAAGACAAGGGTCAGTTCTATGGTTAGGCACCATATTTCACAGAGTTGATCTCATTTCTCAGCTTGTGGTAAAACACCCCATCACTGAAATCAGAAGAATGTTTTAAAAACTTGCTAATTAGGCCAATGGGAAGATACAACTAAAAGATGCTAGACAGTCTTTTCTTCTACAATAGAACTAGAAAGAAGCAATCTTTCTTTTTTTTTTTTTTTTTGCTGGGGAACGAACTCAGGGCCTCATGCATACTAGGCAAGTACTCTACCACTGAGCCCCATCCCCAGGCCAGAAAGAAGCAATCATATTGACCATATTAAAACAACCTCAGTGAGAACACAACTGTCTGTAATACAGAGTGCAGGGCTGAGCAGCTAGCTGGCAGGGAACTTAACTGTGAATGGGGCCATCTCACCACCGCCTGCAGTTACGAAAACAAAGTTCATCAGGGAGCAGAAAAAAATAAACACAAAGAGTAAAATGTTAAAACAACTGAGGTTCAAATAATGCTTTTAGTATTTTCTTTCATAATAGTCTTTATTGTGTTAGAACAGTTTTAGACTTACAGGAGAATTCTGGAAATGGTACAGAGTTCCCATACACCCCACATCCAGTTTTCCTCAATATTAACATCTTATGTGAGCATGTATATCCATTCTAATTAATGAACCAATACTTGTGGACTATGAAAGCACTTCACTTATTCAGATTTTTTCAGTTTTCCCCAAATGTCATTATACGATATTACTTTTAGTTGTCATGGCTCCTTGGCTCCTTTGGGCTGTGAAGGTTTCTAGGACCTTCTTTTTCTTTGGTGACCCTCCAGTGTTTCATAGCCTCATATTCAAATATATTGCATGGGGGAACTGTGGAAGAGTTTGACAAAGCAATTTTAAAAGCAAAACCATAAAAGAAGAATGTCACCATCAATTGCCCAATTGAAAGTTACTCCGTTCCCAACATTCTAGCAAACGTGAAATAATCACATTTTAGTCACCACACTAAAAAAGTGCACTAACATTTAAATGAATAAAATTAAACAACTGCCAAGTTGTGGACATTGTGGAGAAGCAGTTGCCCTTTAAAGAGGGTGGTTTTAAGAAGGGCAGTGTTGAGACCAGGCTTGGCAGGCCAATAAACAGGGTTAGTGAGAAAAGCCTCCCATGTGTACATTATTGATATGTAAGTGTATCTCGAAAATACAGGAAGAAAACCATATAAACAAGCCGAGATTTCCCCCCTTATTTAATAGACCTGTTGGAAGAAGACAGACTAGTTTAGGTGCAAATGGAAATTCCTGATGTGCTGGGAATTGTTTCAATGCTTTTCTGAGTACTTCAGGCATTGACTAGAGAACTGAGACTAGAAAATACCCTTACCTGTTTAGCCAGTGTCACATATCATTTAACTTAAAACACTCATCATACATTTATGCAGTAACCCCTATTCCCCCTTGCTCCATGCAAACTGAGCTATTTTCTGAATCAAATTTGTACAAATTTTAAAAGCTTCACAGACTAACACATTTTATAAGGCAGGCATTTTAGAAGCTAATGTTGATTTGCCCTATTTTGGACTTTTCCAGTGTTTAGTCTACCTTCTTGGGTAGTTAGGTTGGAAATAAGTTCATCATCTGATATTAAAAGTCTGATGTTTTTCTTTTTTGAGATTCTGGGGATTGAACCCAGAATTTTGCACATGTTAGGCAAGCACTCTACCAATGAGCTACACCCCCCCCAAATGGTCTGATTGTAATTTCTTCAGTATCCCATTTTCTTGATTAAATACCTAAAGTAGGCAATCTACTAGTGCTAAAGAAAGTGGAAGAAGCATTTATGACTCATTAGAACAAATCCCTGTTTCTCTTCGTCATAAAACCTCCTTGAAACAGAACCAAGGGATTAAGATGATTTGCACCCTTTTTATGGAAGGTTCTTTATGCAGTGTCAAAACACTGGTTCTAGGTGGGTGCAGTGGTATATGCCTGTGATCTCAATGAGTGAGGAGCTGAGATGGGAGAATCACAAGTTCAAGCCAAGTCTTTGCAACTTAGCAAGATGTTGTCTCAAAAATACACAATAAAAAGGGACAGAACTCAATGGTAGAACCCCGCTGGGTTCAATCCCTAGTACCAAAAACAAATAAAATTGTTTTTATTGACACAATTGTTTTAATGACACAAATACTGTGTCATTCTGGTGGGGGAAGATCGATTAGTGTCACATATAAAAATCAATAGGTTAATTGATCAAACATCTTCAAATTTCAATTGGATGTTTAGAATCAAATGTATATTACAGGACAATCAAGATGAAAACTGATCTTAACCATGCTTTAGGAATAATACAAACTTTTAGTAATTCAAGTACTTATTCTTTCCTCAAAGGGTGAGATTTTTGTGATTTGCTCTAAGTGAGTAATGGTAAAATTTAACAAAAGAGCTTAGTTCAATTTATTAAGCTATACAATGTAACATTCTAGTGTATTTCACTTTATGTAAAAATTGCATCTATAGGGCTGGGCTCAGCGGTAGAGCCATTGCCTAGCATGCACATGGCCCTGGTTTGATCCCCAGCACTGCAGAGTAAATAAGACAGCTACTTAAGTATTAGAAGAAAGTATGGACCAATTCCTTTGTAAGTTAGGTGATATTTCCTGATTATGAGAATATCTAAATGTAACAAAAGAAAGATAATTTAGACTGCATAAAATAAGGGAAAAGAGTCACAAGCAAAGACAAATGAAAAATGAGGATAAAATACTTGCAACACATACCACAGATAAAGGTTTAATGTGCCCATTTTTTTTTTTTTTAATTTTTTTTTTTATTTTTATTTTTTTTTTATTGTAAACAAATGGGATACATGTTGTTTCTCTGTTTGTACATGGAGTAAAGGCATACCATTTGTGTAATCATAAATTTACATAGAGCAATGTTGTTTGATTCATTCTGTTATTTTTTTCCCCTTCCCCCCACCCCTCCCACCCCTCTTTACCCTCTATACAGTAGTTCCTTCCTCCATACTTGCCCCCCTCCCTAACCCTAACTCTAACCCTTCCCTCCCCCCCATTATGTGTCAACCTCCACTTATTAGCGATATCATTCGTCCTTTGGCTTTTTGAGATTGGCTTATCTCACTTAGCATGATATTCTCCAATTTCATCCATTTGCCTGCAAATGTCATAATTTTATCATTCTTTATGGCTGAGTAATATTCCATAGTATATATATACCACAGTTTCTTTATCCACTCATCAATTGAAGGGCATCTAGGTTGGTTCCACAGTCTGGCTATTGTGAATTGAGCAGCTATGAACATTGATGTGGCTGTATTTCTGTAGTATGCAGATTTTAAGTCCTTTGGGTATAGGCCAAGGAGTGGGATAGCTGGGTCAAATGGTGGTTCCATTCCAAGTTTTCTAAGGAATCTCCACACTGCTTTCCATAGCGGCTGCACTAATTTGCAGCCCCACCAGCAGTGTATGAGTGTACCTTTCTCCCCACATCCTCGCCAACACCTGTTGTTGCTCGTATTCTTGATAATCGCCATTCTAATTGGGGTGAGATGGAACCTTAGGGTGGTTTTGATTTGGATTTCTCTTATTACTAGAGATGTTGAACATTTTTCCATATGTTTGTTGATTGCTTGTAGATCTTCTTCTGTGAAGTGTCTATTCATTTCCTTAGCCCATTTGTTGACTGGACTGTTTGAATTCTTGGAGTAGAGTTTTTTGAGTTCTTTATAGATTCTGGAGATTAGTGCTCTATCTGAAGTATGATTGGCAAAGATATTCTCCCACTCTGTAGGCTCTTTCTTCGCATTGCTGATAGTTTCCTTTGCTGAGAGAAAGCTTTTTAGTTTGAATCTATCCCAGTGGTTGATTCTAGCTTTTATTTCTTGTGCTATGGGAGTCCTGTTAAGGAAGTCTGGTCCTAGACCAACAAGATGAAGATTTGGACCTACTTTTTCTTCTATAATCTGCAGGGTCTCTGGTCTGATTCCGAGGTCCTTAATCCATTTTGAGTTTAGTTTCGTGCATGGTGAGAGATATGGGTTTAGTTTCATTCTGTTGCATATGGATTTCCAATTCTCCCAGCACCATTTGTTGAAGAGGCTATCTTTTCTCCATTGCATATTTTTGGCCCCTTTGTCTAGTATGAGAAAATTGTATTTATTTGGGTTTGTGTCCGTGTCCTCTATTCTGTACCATTGATCTACCTTTCTATTTTGGTACCAATACCATGCCGTTTTTGTTACTATTGCTTTGTAGTAGAGTTGAAGATCTGGTATTGCAATACCCCCTGTTTCACTCTTCCTGCTAAGGATTGCTTTAGCTATTCTGGGTTTCTTATTCTTCCAGATGAATTTCATAATTGCCTGCTCTATTTCTGTAAGGTACGTCATTGGGATTTTAATTGGAATTGCATTGAATTTGTATAGCACTTTAGGTAGTATGGCCATTTTGACAATATTAATTCTTCCTATCCAAGAACTAATGTGCCCATTGTATAAAGAAATCCTAAAAACTGAGGAGGTAGGCAATGAGGGAAAGACCAAAAAAATTTATTAGAACAATGGATAAAATACGTGAAAATACATATAATTCACAAAAATATATGCACAAATATTCCTTAAAGATATGAAAAATGGAGATTGGGGTTGTGGCTCAATGATAGAGTGCTTGCCTAGTATGTGTGACCACTGGGTTTGGTTCTGAGCACTACATATAAGCAAATGAATAAAATAAAGGTCTATCAACATCTAAAAATGTTTTTTAAAAAAGATATGAAAAATGCTCAACTTCACTTAAGAGAAATTAAAACTATGCTGAAATACTATTTCTTATTGACAAATGTTCAAAAATTAGATGACATAATAGCTGAGACTGTGGGGAAACAGATGCACTCATACATTGCTGATGACAGAGCAAAATGTCAGGGCATCTGGAAATACTTTGGGCAAACAATCCTATTTCTAGGAATTTATCCTGAATATAGCACACAATGTGAAAATAAGTATGCAAATGGTTATTCACTATGGCATTATCGATAATAAGAAAAACCAAATGTGCAAACATGGGAGACTAGTTGAATAAACTATCGTACATCCACACAATCAAGTACTATGCAGGTGTAAAAAACAATGGGAAATGAATATTTTAAAAATCTTAAAGAATGTGCATACATGCTAAAAACTGATATATGAGCTGGGCACATGTTGCATGCTTGTAATCCCAGCAGCTTGGGAGGCTGAAACAGGAGGGTGGCAAGTTCAAGACCAGCCTTGGCAACTTAGTGAGAGACTGTCTCAAAATAAAAAATGAAAAGGGAAAAAGGACTAGAGATGTGAGTCAGTGGTTAAAGCACCCCTGGATTCAGTCCTTGGTACAAAAAACAAAAACTAATACATGCAGTAACAAGATTGCAGGATATAAGGTCAATATACAAAAATCGATTGTATTTCTATACCCTAACAACAAACAATATGAAAACAATTCCATGTATAATATCAAAAAAGAATGAAACTCAAATAAATTTAATCAGAGATGTAAGACTTATACTTTGAAAACTATGGAATATCATTGAAAGAGACTGAAGAAGACCTAAGTAAGTAGAAAGACATTGCATATTCCAGGATTAGAATATTATTAAAAATAATAATAATAATATTAGAATATTATTAAAATGGCAATACTCCCCAAACTGGTCTAAAGATAAAATGAATGAATTTTAATGCAACACAGTATTCCTCAAATGGATCAAATGATGCAAGATAATCCTATCAGAATTCCCTCTGTTCTTTCTTGCAGAAGTTGATAAGCTGGTTCTAAAATTCATATGGAAATTTAAGGGATCCAGACTACCCAAAATAATCTTGAAAATGCATTTGGAGTATTCTCACTTCTTAATTTCAAAGTGTAAAAAAAAAAAACAAAAAAACAAAAAAACAAACAAACAAAAAAACACACAAAAAAAACTATGTATCAAGAGAGTGTGATATTAAAATAGAATAGAAATATAGATCAAAGGAATTGTTAGGGAGTGCATGACAATTACAAACCACCAAGCATATTGAACCACATTAAAAGGGAAATAAGGGTTCTTTTTTTTTAATTTATTTTTACTGTAAACAAATAGGATACATGTTTCTGTTTGTACATGGAGTCACAGCATACCATTTGCGTAATCATACATTCACATAGGGTAATGAGGTTTGATTCATTCTGTTGTTTTTTCCTCCCCCCCACCCCTCACACCCCTCTTTTCCCTCTATACAGTCCCTCCTTCCTCCATTCATATCAGTGAGATCATTCATCTTTTGGATTTTTGAGATTGGCTTATCTCACTTAGCATATTCTCCAATTTCATCCATTTGCCTGCAAATGCTATAATTTTATTATTCTTTATAGTTGAATAATATTCCATATATATATACCACAGTTTCTTTATCCAATCATCAATTGAAGGACTTCTAGGTTGGTTCCATAGTCTGGCTATTGTGAATTGAGCCGCTATGAACATTGATGTGGCTGTATCTCTGTACTATGCTGATTTTAAGTCCTTTGGGTATAGGCCAAGGAGTGGGATAGCTGAGTCAAATGGTGGGTCCATTCCAAGTTTTCTAAGGAATCTCCACACTGCTTTCCAGAGTGCCCCACCAGCAATGTATGAGTGTACCTTTTTCCCCACATCCTCTCCAACACATATTGTTGCTTTTATTCTTGATAATCGCCATTCTAATTGGGGTGAGATGGAATCTTAGTGTAGTTTTGATTTGCATTTCTCTTATTACTAAAGATGGTGAACATTTTTTTCATATGTTTGTTGATTGCTTGTAGATCTTCTTCTGTGAAGTGTCTGTTCATATCCTTAGCCCATTTGTTGATTGGGTTATTTGTATTCTTGGTGTAGAGTTTTTTTAGTTCTTTATATATTCTGGAAATTAGTGCTCTATCTGAAGTATGAGTGGCAAAGATATTCTCCCACTCTGTAGGCTCTCTCTTCGCATTGCTGATAGTTTCCTTTGCTGAGAGAAAGCTATTTAGTTTGAATCTATCCCAGTTATTGATTCTTGCTTTTATTTCTTGTGCTATGGGAGTTCTGTTAAGGAAATCTGATCCTAAGCCAACAAGTTGAAGATTTGGACCTACTTTTTCTTTCATAAGATGCAGGGTCTCTGGTCTGATTTCAAGGTCCTTGATCCATTGTGAGTTGATTTTTGTGCAGGGTGAGAGATAGGGGTTTAGTTTCATTGTGTTGCATATGGATTTCCAGTTTTCCCAGCACCATTTGTTGAAGAGGCTATCTTTTCTCCATTGCATATTTTTTGGCCCCTTTGTCTAGTATGAGAAAATTGTATTTATTTGGGTTTGTGTCCGTGTCCTCTATTCTGTACCATTGATCTACCTGTCTATTTTGATGCCAATACCAGGCCGTTTTTGTTACTATTGCTTTAGTATAGTTGAAGTTCTGGTATTGCGATACAGCCTGTTTCATTCTTCCTGCTAAGGATTGCTTTAGCTATTCTGGGTTTCTTATTCTTCCAGATGAATTTCATGATTGCTTGCTCTATTTCTGTAAGGTATGTCATTGGGATTTTAATTGGAATTGCATTGAATCTGTATAGCACTTTTGGTAGTATGGCCATTTTGATAATATTAATTCTGCCTATCCAACAACATGGGAGATCTTTCCATCTTCTAAGGTCTTCCTCAATTTCTTTCTTCAATGTTTTGTAGTTTTCATTGTAGAGATCTTTTACCTCTTTGGTTAGATTGATTCCCAAGAATTTTATTTTTTTTGAGGCTATTGCAAATGGAGTTGTTTCCCTCATCTCCCTTTCAACTCTTTCGTCACTTGCGTATAAAAATGCTTTAGATTTATGTGTGTTGATTTTATAGCCTGCTATTTTGCTGAATTCATTGATGAGGTCTAGACGTTTTCTGGAGGAGGTTTTTGGATCCTCTAAATATAGAATCATGTCATCAGCAAATAGTGACAGCTTAAGTTCCTCTTTTCCTATTCGTATCCCTTTAATTTCTTTGGTCTGCCTAATTGCTCTGGCTAGAGTTTTGAGGACAATGTTGAATAGAAGTGGTGAAAGAGGACATCCGTGTCTTGTTCCCATTTTTAAAGGGAATGGTTTCAGTTTTTCTCCATTAAGAATGATGTTGGCCATGGGCTTAGCATAAATGGCCTTTACAATGTTGAGGTATGTTCCTACTATCCCTATTTTTTTTAGTGTTTTGAGCATGAAGTGGTGTTGTATTTTGTCAAATGCTTTTTCTGCATCAATTGAAATAACCATATGATTCTTATCCTTAAGTCTGTTGACATGATGGATTACGTTTATTGATTTACAGATGTTAAACCATCCTTGCATTCCAGGGATGAACCCCACTTGATAGTGGTGCACAATTTTCTTAATATGTTTTTGAATATGGTTTGCCAATATTTTGTTAAGGATCTTTGCATCTATATTCATCAAGAATATCGGTCTAAAATTTTCTTTCCTTGATGTGTCTTTGCCTGGTTTGGGTATGAGGGTGATATTAGCTTCATAGAATGAGTTTGGTAGGGTTTCCTCCTTTTCTATTTCCTGGAATACTTTGAGAAGTATTGGAATGAGTTCTTCTCTGAAGGTCTTGTAGAACTCGGCTGAGAATCTGTCTAGTCCTGGGCTTTTCTTGGATGGTAGATTTTTAATGGCTTCTTCTATTTCATTGCTTGATATTGATCTGTTTAAATTGTGTATGTCCTCCTGGTTCAGTTTGGGAGGAACATATGTCTCTAGAAATTTGTCAATGTCTTCTGTAGTTTCTATTTTGTTGGAATACAGATTTTCAAAGTAGCTTCTCATTGTGTTCTGTATCTCAGTGTTGTCTGTCATGATATTTCCTTTTTCATCATGAATTTTAGAAATTTTTCTCTCTCCTTCTCTTTGTTATTGTGGCTAAGGGTTTGTCTATTTTGTTTACTTTCTCAAAGAACCAACTTTTTGTTTTGTCAATTTTTTGAATTGTTTCTTTTGTTTCAATTTCATTGATTTCGGCTCTGATTTTAATGATTTCCTGTCTTCTACTAGTTTTGCTGTTATTCTGTTCTTCTTTTTCTAGGACTTTGAGCTGTAATGTTATGTCATTTAGTTGTTGACTTTTCATTCTTTTCTGGAATGCACTCCATGCAATGAATTTTCCTCTTAGTACTGCTTTCATAGTGTCCCAGAGATTTTGATATGTTGTATTGGCATTCTCATTGATCTCTAAGAATTTTTTTATCCTCCCTGATGATTTTTGTTATCCATGTTTCATTCAAAAGCATATTATTTAGTCTCCAAGTGTTGGAGTAATTTTTGTTTTTTATTTTGTCATTGATTTCTGTTCTCAGTCCATCATGATCTGATAGAACACAAGGCAGTATCTCTATTTTTTTGCATTTCCTAAGGGCTGCTTTGTGGCATAACTAATGGTCTGTTTTCGAGAAGGTTCCATGTGCTGCTGAGAAGAAAGTGAATCTGCTCATTGATGGATGGAATATTCTATATATGTCTATTAAGTCTAGGTCATTGGTTGTGTTATTGAGTTCTATGGTTTCTTTGGTTGGTTTTTGTTTGGAAGATCTATCTAGTGGTGACAGCGGTGCATTAAAGTCACCCAGAATTATTGTGTTGTAGTATATGTGATTCCTGAAATTGAGAAGGATTTGTTTGATGTACAGGGATGCACCACTGTTTGGGGCATAAATATTTACTATTTTTATGTCTTCCTGATTTATGGTTCCCTTAAGCAGTATGAAATGTCAAAAAAAGGGTTCTTTAATGAGCATACCAGACAAGTGGTGGCTGGGAGCAGGCTAACACCTCAAAGTACTCCCAGCACCTGAACTTTGGAAGTACAGCGTTTATAAAGCAAAAACCACAAGAACTGAGGCACATACAGGTCAGAAAGACCCTGTAGAGACAGTTATTTTGATTACATGAGAGAATTGTTTTAATTATGCATTTCAGAATCATTTTGTTATACATCAGGGCCATAGTCAGGGACGTGGGATGGTCCTACTGTACTGTCAACATAGATATAGCTTCAGGAGGCTGAAAGGAAAACGTCATAAGCAAGCACACGATGGAGTCAGGTCAGAACAAAATGGCATTACTTTGGTTCTTTTCCATTTCAGAATATACTTGAAAGCCCAGAAACAAACCCTAAGACTTGATCTGAGAAAACATGACCTTCAACCTTCTGAGTTTGACTTATTTAACTTAACATAATGGTCTCTAGTTCTATCCATTCTGCAAATGACATAATTTCATTTTTCTTTATGGTTGAATAAAACTCCATTGCATATTTACACTACATTTTCTTCATTAATTTCCCTAGTATGGTTTGGTAATTTGCCAATTGTGAATTGTGCTTCTATAAACATGTATATGCACATATCACTATGGTATGATGACTTTAATTTTTTAGTATAAATACCAATGGGTGGTACAGCTGGGTCATATGATAGTTGCATTCCTAGTCTTTTGAGGAAGTTCCATACTGATTTCCATAGTAGTTATACTAATTTACTTTCCCACCAATATGGTGAAGGTATTCCTTTTCACCACATCCTCTCTAGCTTTTATTATTGTTTGTATTCTTGATTGAAGTGAGATGAAAACGCAGTGTAATTTTGGTTTACTTTTCCCTAATTGCTAAAGATGTTGGACATTTGTTCATAGTTGTCAGCACTTGAATTTTTTATGAGACGTGTCTGTTCATTTGCTAATTTATTAATAGAGTTATTTGGGTTTTTTTAGTGGTGAGTATTTTTTTTTTTTAATTCTTTATGTTTTCCGGATATTCTGTGAGAAGACTAACTAGTAAAGATTTTCTCCTATGAGTTGCAGTTTCTGGTCTAATTTCTAGGACTTTGATCCATTTTCAGTTGACTTTTGGGCAGGGCAAGAGACAGTAATCTAGTCTCATTCTTCTACACACAGGTAACCAGTTATCCCATCACCATTTGTTGAAAAGGCTGTCTTTTTTCCTACATACATTTTTTGCAACTTTGTCAAGAATCAGATGACTATAAGTGTGTGGGTTTGTCTCTTGTGTTTTCTATTCTGTCTCATTGGTCTACATGTCTGTTCTTATACCAGTACCATCCAATTTTTATTAATATATCTCTTCAATATTATTTGAAGTCAGGTATGTGATGCCTCCAGCATTGCTTTTTTGGATTAGAATTGCTTTGGCTATCTGGGCATGGTGGTACATGCCTGTAATCCCAGCAGCTCAGGAGGCAGAAGCAGGAGGATTGCAGGTTTGAAGTCACTCTCAGCAACTTAGCAAAGTTGTAAGCAACCTAGTGAGACACAGTCTCAAAGTAAAAAGGCTGGGGACCTGTCTCAAAATAAAAATGGCAGTGGTTAAACACCCTTGGGTTCAATTCCTATTTACCACCCCCCAGCTCCCCCCCCCAAAAAAAAAAAAAAAGAATGGCTTTGGCTATTCTGGGTCTTTTGTTCTCCCAAATGAATTTTAAGATTGTTCTTTCTAGTTTTGTGAAGAAGAATGTCATTGGTGTTTTGATAGGAATTTCATTGGACTATGATGTTACAGTATGATGGTCATTTTAACAATATGAATTCTGCCTATCCATGAACATGGAACATCTTTCCATTTTCTTGAATCTTCTTTGATTTCTTTCTTCAATATTCTATAGTCTTTATCATAGAGGTCTTTTACATCCTTGATTAAATTTATTCCTCGTGTGTCATTGTTGTTGTTTTGTGATTGTGAATGGGATTGTTTTCCTAGATTCTTTCTCAGCAGGTTCATTATTGGTATATAGGAAAGCTGTTGATTTTGTAACTGCTATTTTGTGGAGTTTATTAGCTTTAGCAATCTTCTAGTGGAGCTTTTTGGATTTTTCCAAGTATAGGATCATATCCTCTGCAAACAGTGATAATTTGACTTCTTTGTTTCATATTTTTATCCTTTTTATTTCCTTCTCTTGCCTAATCATTATGTATATATTTTAAATTGTTATGGTTTATATTTGAGGTATCCTCCAAAAACTCATGTGTGACCAATGCAAGAAAGTTCAAAGGTGAAAAGACTGGGTTATGAAAACCTAAACTAATCAGTGCATTAATCTCCTGATAGATAACTAGGTGGTAACTGTGGGCAGGTAGGGTGTGGCAGAGGAAGTGGTCACTGCGGGTGTGTCTTGGGATTTATAGTTTGTCTGTGGTGAGGGGAGTGCTTGCTCCCCCTCCTTCCCTCCCTCCCTTCGCCCCTCCCTCTCCCTCCCCATTCCCTTCTCCCCCCTCCCTGGTGCCATGCTTCCAGCTGCTTTCCTCTGCCATACTTTTCTGCTATGATGTTCTGCCTTACCTGAGGCCCTGGGTAATGGAGTTGGCCATCTATGAACTGAGACCTCTGAAGCTGCGGGTCCCCAGATAAACTTTTCTTTCTCTAATTTTTCTTGTCAGGTCTTTTGGTCACAGCAGTAAAAAAAAAAACTGACTAAAACATAAAGTGTGTGTGCGGAGGGATGCTAGAACAGAACCCAGGGTCTCACTCATGCTAGGCAAGCCCTCTACCACTGAACCACACCCCAGGCTTTTGCTGTATATTCTTTCCTGTTCTATAGCTGTTTCCTGATCTTCTACTTTATTTATTTTCTTCCCTACAGCATCATTTGTGCATTTTGGCTAAATAGGCATGACTTTGTTATCTAGTAGTCTTGCTTTGGTGGAGTAGGTGAGATGTCTACCCTTTCATATTTCTTACAAAAGACTCTTTCAATTCTTAATGTTGGTTTGTTATTTCTGCCGTAAAACTTTATATTTGTCTTAAATTCATTTTGTCTCCTGTTTATTCATGCTCTTCTAAGTAAAATCTCCCTAATCTTTTTGCTCTTATTGATCCTTTTCTTTATTTGGAGTACTTTCAGAGCTTAGACCAATCTTTTAATGGAATTTAAAAGGAGTGAGTTTTGGGTGGTCTTTCTGGAATGACTTTCAGCCTGGAAACCCTTCATATTGAGGGACCACTTGGAAGTACCAAGGAGATGATTAGAGAAAGACACCAAGTGGCCTGTAAGGTCCTAGATATGCAAATTGGGCCAGGTCCTGCGAGGCCCTTGGACAAAGTTAAGATGCGTACCTTATCCTGAGAACGGCATCAGTTGGGGAATATGGAGCAGTATTTCAGGCAAATAGTATTGTCCAATTTGTTTTTCAGAAAGACTATGTAAATAGACTAGCTTGGGCAAGCTGGGCAGGGAAATCAAATAGAAACTGGAATCCAAGCCTTTCAAATATCAGTACCTGTTGAAAATACCCTAAAGAGCACCAGTCTCTTCTATAGAGCCACCTTGTTATAAACTGTGCCTCTCTTGTCCATAAACCTGCATGCTCTAAGCTCTGCTTATGGGCAGATGTCCAACAGCAAGGACAGTATGTGTCCCTTGGGAATATGGGTCTTAGGGTACAGAAAAAATGGGCAAGATACTGGGGGTAGAATACAGATTTGATGGGTGTCAGAATGTGACCAGGAGAAAAATGGGAACTTGACAGAGTTGTCAGTTTTAGTCGTGTTGCATTTAACACTTTGACTCTACCAAATGACCACCTAGAGCTACCCAGCAGCCTAAACCCTTGGAGACCAGGGATGGACATGGTTTTGAAAATCATTGGCATTGGGGTCATACTTGAGACCTGGTGGCTCAATAGGGTCCTTGAGGGAAAGGCTGTAGCTGTGGAAATTGAGTCAATTCTCTTGCGGGCATTAGTATTTAAAAGACATGAAGGTACAAGGGGGTCCATGAAGAGGGGTAGAAGACTTTTGGGTCCTGTTGTTACCAGCCATGGATCCTGGGAGCAGAATGTTTCTTGAGGGATAAAGGGACACAGAGTCAAGACTTCAGAGATCAGCAAGGACAAGGCGCTTGGGCCTGGAAGACAGCTCTTTATGGAGGAACAGGGCGTGGGCAAGTGAGTGACATGGAAGTTGAAGCCTGGAGGTTATCGATGCCTGCAGAAATGTGGCAGTGGCAGGATGACCTAGGAAAGTGTGAGTCTGAGGAAGAGCAGCAGCAGGCCTGGGCAGCCCTGAGAGGTTGGGATGGGGAGAAAAGGAGCGACTGCGAAGCATATTCCCAAGGAGCGGCAAAGGTAGAGATTTAGAGTAAGTCAGCGGAAGGGGCACCAAGGAGCAGGGATTGGAGTGTAGAGAAGAGGGTGAGGATACAGGAGGGTGGCTTGAGGTGGAGGACAGGAAGTTGGGCAAGGTCCTTCAGGCCAGAGGGGCTTCTCAGTAGGGGAGGAAAGGGGGTGTTACCAAGACTGGTGGGAGTGGGAGAGGGGCTGGGGTTGGAGGGATCCAGTGTTTGACAAAACTTTGTCTTCTGTGGCATCCTTGACAGGACCAGGCACTAGACTATGTGGGTTGAACATATTTCCAGGGCCTTTTTCCTCCTCCAGAATGGCGAGAGCCTAGTATTTACAGAGTATAGCGGGAGGGATAACAATGACTAATAGCTCTTCAGGGTTAGGAAGGCTGTAAGAGCACCAGTGAGAGAAGGTTTGATAAGGTTGTTGACCGTGCTGTCTGGACAGGGACAATGAGTACTCTGACAAAGTGAAGACTCAAAATAGGGAGGATGGGTTAGAGTCCATTTGAGATGGCTAAGCTTCAAGTGCTGTGTGAAGCATTCAAGAAACGAATCTTGGTCAAAACTTCGTATATGTCAAGAGTAACACTGGCTCTTATCATCTGCCATACCCCTAATGCCTGGCAGTTTTATTTCTGTAGTATTCGTTTTTATCCACGTATCAATTTTATGTCATATCATCAGCCTGTTTTACAAAGTGAATGGCACAGGGAGACAGAACTGCTCAGCTTACATCATGCATTTGGGAAACGGAGCCACCTTCTCTCCAGAGCCTCCAATGTGTTTTAGCTGATTAAAAACTTAATAAACCTTGGTGTGCATTTATAAAAATGCCATGAGCAGATCATCCTGTGTGTCTGCTTGGCATGGACCTGTAGGATACCATCTGGATGAAGACGTTCATGTCTGAGTGTCCCAATGTGAAGAATGATGCTCTAGGCATGACAAGACGGGGGTGTGGTGGATAGGGCCTGGCACTGTTCCAAGGAGAGTTGGAGAATTAAAGATGTAGTTATGCGGTGGAGGGGGACTTACTGTGGTGCTGCTACAGTAGAAAGAAATTCAGTGGGTGAGCTTGGAAGAAGGTTTGGAATAGTATAATTGATACGTGCAACAGGTCGGGAAGTTAAAGAGCTTGAAAACTTGGAGATGATTAAATGCTTCTGTATCAATACAATGAAACACTAGGTGACTTCTGTATTAGTCGTCTTCGTGTCACTGTGACCAAAGTACCTGACAAGGACAACACAGAGGAAGTTGTTTATTTTGGCTCACAATTTCACAGATTTAGTCCATGGCTGGTTGACTCTATTGCTCTGGGATTTAAAGGTGGAGAACACCATAGCAGAAGTGTGTGGCAGAGGCAAGCTGCTCAGGACATAGCAGCCAGGAAGCAGAGAAGATTCCCGGGGGAAGATGCACCTTCCAAGGCACATCCCCAGTGACCTACCTTCTCCAGCTCTGCCTCACCTGCCTACAGTTACCACCCAGCAAGTCCATTCAAACCAGAATAGACCGAGTAGGTCAGAGCTCTCATAATCTAATCATTTTTCCCTCTGAATATTTCTGTGTTGACACAGGAGCTTTTTTGGGGCGGGGGGAACGCTTCATATCCAAACCATATTTGAAAAGATGTAGCTCCATATAATTGATATTTAAATATATATTAAGTGAAAAAAGTGACAGTATTACTGTATTCCACTTTTAAAAATACATATACACACATGGTCATATATACATACTGAGAAAATGTTTGCAACCACTAATATTCTTGTGTGGAATTTCAGATAATTTTAAAAAGGTGTCTTCTAATTCTACATTGAACATGGACTTTGTCTAAGAAATGAGGGCATATTTACAGCCACCCAGTAGTGAAATCAGCCCCTGCTGAAGCAGGACTTGCCCACCCTCCCCTCAGACTCTGAAGTTGGGGCCACCATGACAGAGACTTAGGAAGGAACTCTATCTCACAGGAAAACAAGTTACAAAACAGTGTGATCCTGCTTTTGTGAAAATACAAAGAAATTTGAGGACCCCTGGATAGACTAGAAGGTTCTACCTACGGAGACCTCCCCACGAGTTTTATGCAAGTGAAACAAAATGGGAGATGAAAACCTCTGAGCTAATCACCTGTTAGAGCTGTGAAGCTTTTAGTTAGATGCCCTCAGAGATGAGCTTTCCTGTTGTGGGAGGTTTTGTGGATGGCTGGGGTGCTTGTCTCAGACACTGGATTGATTCCGGTGCTGTTTCAAGTCGGAGGAAGGAGAAGATAGGACAGCTTTCCTGCCCCTTTATTCTTCCCTCTCCTCCTTCCTCAGTACAGGGTTCCCCTTTTTATAAGAACAGCCACATCAGAATCAGCAACCTGAAATAAAGAGGGTAGCTCTAGGTATGGGGCCTTAGGGAACCTCCTCTTCCCAGGGACAGCAGACTCTCGGGTTCCATCTTTGCCCCTCCCTACTAGACTCAGATTCCATGATCCTCTGCACGGGTAAAAATTTTAATGGAGGGTGGGGGGATTGCCAAGTTGGGGGACAAAGGAAAAGAAAACAACAGGAGAAACAGATGGGGGAAATGCCACCTCATTATACCCAGATTTAACAGCAGTCCTTGAACATGGTTTTATTTATCTGGGTGCATAATGGACAAGGACAGTTAGCAATGAAGGCTTCATTTGTGCATCTACACCCACGCTGGAAGGGTGAGGTTACAGGGTCCCTGAGTGTCAAAATGAAATCCTGGTTTAAGGAGGAAAGAAAGAATCCACACTGAATTTGAGTGCAAAAAATAAATATAAAATTTATTAAAACACCCACAATATTTTAAAGATACCAGGAGTAATACAGTTCACAAACCCAATTGTTTGTGTAAATTATAATAAAATACAAATCAAAAAAGGATACATACTTGCAATTTCTAGGCACCCTAAATTAAATTTACTGAAACACTGGGGGAGAAGGGAGGGTAAGGGAAGGGGGTAGCTCAGGAGGCAAACCAATAAAGTGGAAGGAAAAAAATATTAACAAAAAGGTAAAAATTATACAAAATAAAATTATCAGCATAAATTTACTGTACTAAGAGTATCTACAGTTTAATACACATCCTATTGCCTTGAGACATAGCAAAAATCTACCATTCATCCATCAACCCCAGATAAACTTCATTTCAAGTAGCCACAGTTTACAAAGTCAAGACGGAATATTCAAGTATGGTTGTTAAGTTCACCTCCATTGGAAGCCAAGTAACCAAACAGGAATTCAAAGAGATAAGAAATAAAACACATCGGAAAGCTACAAGGGCTCTAGATTAAGCCTAACGTGTTAATAATATGCCACAAGACGACCTGTCCTTGTTTCTTTAACACATGAAAAAGAAATGACATCACTCCTGTTTTTCTCCCCTTTTCCCCTCAAAAGAAAAAAGGAAAGGTACTGGAAGGGAGGAAATTTGCGATGTCCAAATGAGCCAATTGGTATTTAAGTCCCCGTGTGAAGAGTGACGAGTTCCCCCTGAATGACGGGTAGTCAAAACGAGGAGAGCACAAACAATACCACTACAAAAAGCATCCCTGATATCAGAATAGAAGCATAGGAGGAAGTAGGCCAAATAGCTCACTGATTCTTAGACAAAAATCAACTTTAGACCTGGCATATGTGCGCTGAGGTCTCTGCTCAGGGGAGGAGCCTATTGCTTTGCTCTTGCCAGCAGCTCTGCAGAAGGACTGGCGCACGTGCGTGCGGGACGGCATGACCTAGGCTGGGGCATGAACCTCGGTGTTATTTTGGTCCAGGGTGTGATGAAGCTAGCCAGGTACTACAGCCGAGGCAGCTGGCTAATAAAAGTAGGTTTTGAAGGAGTCATTTCAAATGACAGCAACCGTGACTGAGAAAGCACGATGAGATGGGCAGAAGAGATTCACATTTTATTCTAAAGCAAAACTTAAAAGGAAACAAAGAAGCCGACCACACTCCTTCCTTTAGGCGTTCTGCCATCTTAACTGCTGAAGAATGAAAACCAAAGTGACCCCAGATTCTTCAAGGTCAAGCATGTCATCAAATGGACAACCTGCAGGTCTCAGACCCTCATGGAATCTACTGAAGTCGTCATGATGTCCTGTTTTTGAGGTATTTAAAAAAATTGTGACAGTGGATGATGCAAAATGGAGCTTCCTGTTGAGTTCTAAAACATCAACTTCTGTGGACCCAAGGAGAAATTTAGCACCAACTAAAAAGCAGCCTCAGTGGCACTGAGGGACAAAGAAAGCTCCTGCCTGCAGTCTGAACCTGGCAGGCAGCAGAAGCCATGCTGGGGCAGACTGGGACCAGCAAAGGAATGAACCCCTTGTCTACAGTGGCCCCAGCTGGTGTCAGAAGAGGAAGGAGCTCCCTCTGGACCCCTCAGCGTGCCCCTTCGAGACTCCCAGGAAATCTGCTTAGCACCCTGGGCCATAGGAGGAAATAAGTGGCTCTGGCTATGGGGACGCCTGCCTTGCTAGGAGAGGCAGGAGTATCTGACTCCCGTTCCTCAAAGACATCACCCCCAAGCCCTCCCCACTTTCTTCCTCTTCGGGCCTGAGAAGACAGGCATGAAACCAAAGCACCTGCTGAGCCGGACAGGCCCACCACCACCCTCAGCAAGGGAGCAAGCTACCTTCTCACCTTGCCTTAGTTTGGCCACCAAGGGAAGAACCATAAAACAAAACACAAAAATTGCTCAGAGCAGATTACAGCATGGTAAACAGAGGTCTAAGAAGACAGCACCAAACGAGGGGGGGGGGGGAAGCCAAGAGAGACTGGAGCCCACCTTGTTTTTGGTTGGTTGTGGTTTCAGAACGTTGATAGCACCTCAGCGAGACAGGATCGGGGACAGTCACATTAAAACACCATAGCACCATTTTATTTAGTCTATTCAATTCATAAAAATGCTTCCTAGTCCATAAAACACACTTCAGTAACAAAAGGAAAGAGATATTGGTTGAGGCACGTCAGGGATATATCAGTTTTCCACCAGCTTTGCCTTGGTTTGTGATCTCATGGTGGTTAAACTTCAGGAGAAAAGTCTGGCTGGATATCTCTCAGTGAAGCCAGGTCACATCTACTTATCATCAACCATCCTCACACATCTGCTGCTGTCTAAAACAAAGCAATTAAGCTCTGCTACTTCTTTCCTTGCTTTAGCACTTTAAAAATCTCTTGCTCTGCAAACTACTGTTTCCAAAAAAGACAGGTGGAAGGACCAGAGGGGACAGGTATCAATCTCTTTCCATGCACACCATTGTCAACTCAGTGAGAAGGCAAAGCAGCACCCAGGAAGCTAGGGGTATGGGGAACTTAGGACCTGCTAAAAGCCAGACCCAAAACAAAACCCCCTAAATCCATGCAACACCTTTAGTCAAGCTTGCCAATGGCAAGACGGTGGTTTCTTGAGCTAGCACCAGTTATTTTGTGAGAACCTGCTGCAAAGTGATTTTTCTTTTAAAAAATCTCTTAGCACAGAACTTTGCAAGTACTTCCCTTGCATGCAACAGGAAGGGAAAACACAACAAAGCAAAAAAAGGAACTGAACATTTGCACTGCATGTGGATGGTCCGTGGACGGGGCACACTGGGGAGATGACAGTAAGACTCCATCATTTTCTGTTGCTATATTATCATTCTTAAAACTTGGTCATGCTGTTAGGTTCTTCAGTTGCAATGGCTTTATTTTTCTTCTCATGATAAAAATGTCAATCATCTTTAGGACTTAAAAAAATGATAGTGCCAGTAAAAAATAAAAATTTGATTTTTCTCTTTAAGAAGCCTTCAGCAGCAAGGGGGGATAAAGAGCTGTGCATAGTTACTTTTAAAATATACGTCTAAAGCATGCTAATTTCAATGACTGAGATTTGAGGTAGGTTATACATGTAGTGTGTAAAAATCAGCAATGGGCTTGAGCGCGGCAACAGCACCACCCAACTCTCAGAACACGCCTGGTGGGAAAGGGGGGCGTCCCACAGAGACCGCCTCCTGCCAGCCTCTCAGCTCCTAGCCAGGAAGCTTATGACCCAAGGCTGTGTGGGCTGGGGGACAGACGTCACATGCTTTGAGCTTGTATTGTTTTCTCCTTTCATCTAATGGCTTTGCTACCAAAGGGTGGCGAGGGGAAGAGTATATTTAACATACATCAGAGAGATCCACACATGCCAAGTATCAGAAATCACCTGGGTTACACTCAGGACCTTCCAAACCAACAGCCAACCTGGGGCTTCCACGGGTCATACAGACGGTCACATTCTCCAAATGTTTCGTAAAATATCATATTTCTTGCTTAAGATCATTTAAAATGAAGTTTTCAAGGCACCCCCGCATCTACCTAAGCACGGAGTCAAATGAGACCTGCATAAAAGTACTGATGCGATAAGCAAAATAGCATTTAAAGGACCCAACTTTTCCTCAAAACTAGAAAAATTAGCATGCTCATTAAAGACTCTGCTTCCTTTAGCTTGTCAAACTGAAGGTCAGAGGTTTTCCTATAAATCTGAGTTCTGAATAATTCTAAATCCTGATAAACTCTTGGGTATTTATTTCAAAATCAATAATATTTCATTTTTGTCCTGTAAAATAAATGCAACTTTACAGAATATGGTAAAAGTGGAGGATAGACAAAGCACGTTAAATATTCAGCTACTATTTACAATTTCTCCCACAATTACATGTTAAAACGTACTTTTTTTTTTTCAAGTTGCTGTTTAAATCTAGGCAAAAGTGCTTAAAAAAATCTTTCGCTATTTACAGTTAAAACCAGACCACATAAATGCTCAGGACATCTCACAGCGACTCTCCACCAGTGCTTCCAAAGGGCTACAGTGAACACCTGGCGGGTCGGTTCTCAGCTCTTCCACAAGGCACCTGGAAGCTCAGGAGCTTGCCTTTAGCATTGTCATCTGATTGTTAGACTCGACTTATGAAGACCTACATCTGAATAAAACTGCTTACATATCTGATGTTCACCCTCAGGGCTTGGCTGTCATTCACCATGTGGCCCCCATCTCCCTACCCCGTGTCCTGACAAAACCCCCCACTCACCATACACATCCACGAGGGTAGCTTGAGATCATCTCTGCTAATACCACAGGAAAAATGAACACTCCAAGAAGTGTGACTTGTAGACGAGGGCTACTTCCACTTGTCAGGCCCAACCTCTCTTAACAATGTCACTAAAATTAAGCACCACATTCTCATTTCAAAGAACTGAACGAATGCACCAGAATTTTAGAATGGGTGTGTTACAGGAGGGTGGAGAGGCAAGGAACGAAAAAAGAAAATGGAGTAAATGGAGAACTGGCACCAATGAAGGAGGAAAATCATAGCAACCTGTTGAAAATGTTTGACTCTTGCACTTTAAAATTAAGTGGAGGCCCCACCCCCTGCAGAGCATGGAGGGGGTGGGCTGGGGCATGCACCATTGTCCACTGTGGAGATCCAGGAATAAGGACAGATGTGGTAACTGCTGTTACACTGGTTTGCTGAGCTCCCACAGGACACGACTGGCCCAAGAGTCAAGAAAGTCCCAGCACAATACTAGAGCACCAGCTCCGCACAGCCCAGCACCAAGGGCAGAACCATGCAGGCTCTCCGCTGCTTGGATTCAACTTGCTTTTAGAGAACAGTAGCCCTTTTGCAGCATCAGCACAGACTTTGGGGCGATTCTGAAAAACTGCCACTGAGACAAATTCCTTCAGCCCAGCATTCACTGGCTTATCAAGGTGGTGGAGAGGACTCCTGGGAGCCTCTCAACTCCTGCTCCAGCATGAGGTGCTGCCTAGCAAACCATGACATCGGGACTTGGTAAATAACGGACAGACAGGATTCAGTGTGGAGACTAGCAAGCTTGAAGCTGTCTACTTCCACCCTGGTTTCTGGGGAAATCAACACCAGGGTCTCTGGGGCTGGGCCTGGGGTGCCCCTGCCCTGCCACCAACCGGAAAGGGGCCCCAGATGGTTTTCTACAGTTTCTCCCATCCTGCTGGAGAGGATGAGGCTGTCCCAAGGGCTCCCTTGCCTGTGGGGAGGGATGAATGGACTGGGGGCTACACGCTGCACTTGGCTCATGAGGGGCAGATGACTGAGAACCTGTCAGCTCCCAAGAGGCCAGGCTCGCCAGGCAGGAACGAGCACTGTGGGCCTTTCCTGCCCTCTGTTACCATTACTACTGTCGCTTTAAAAAAATCCAATAAATACACATTTTAAATGGAATTTAAAACTACTCCTTTGTGAAAGGACACTATAAACTTTCTTTCCATTATTGTGATATACAAGGATAGAGTTTTAAAAACAAAATAAAACCCCTCAAACAAGGGGAAAAATAAAACAACGTGGAGATATAAATATTAAGATCACGGAAAAATCACCCGACAGCCGTAGTTTCTTCTTCAAAGTGCTGGGGACGAGGGGGGGGGGAGGGGCGGGTCAGTTCTGAGGTTTGGACCATAAATACATATATATGATAGGCATATCCATATATGTATGTATAGATAGAAAGACTTCTGCACCCCCAACCCGCCCCCGGTGTGAGGGCAAAAGCACCAGAGGCAGCTCGGGCCGGGCCCGACGCTGAGGTACGCTGGCTCCCTGGCACCTAGATCCAGCGGCTGTAGGGGCCAGTGACCTTCGTGTAGGCGTAAGAGGACACGGTGACCGCTGAGTCTGTGGGCACGGCCAGTGCCTGCCGGGTGGGGACAGCCCCCTTCTTCTCCTTGTGCTGGGGCTCAGGGACCATGGCACCCCCCCACTTGCGCTTCTTCCCGTACAGCTTGGCCTCCTGCTGGCCCAGGCCCAGTCGGGCAGCCTCCTCCTGTCGGGCCCGTGCCCGCTCTGCCAGCTGCTTCATCTTGGCTTCCCAGAGGGCCAGCCCGTGGTTGGGCTGGTTGAGGTTCTTGTGCTGGTAGAAGACCAGCGAGATGCGGGTGGGGTGGCAGCGGTTGGGCTTCTTGAGTGGTGTAGTGGCGTGCAGCTCCCGCCGGGCACACTCGATGAGGATGGAGCCATGGGCAGGGGCCACAGCCACGCCGCCGATATTCTCATCTAGGAAGTTGTGTTCGCTGTCCGACCACAGCTCTTCCTCCTCCTCCTCCACGCCAGCGCCGCCCTTCTCCTCCTTCACAGTTCCCTTGCTGGGGGGCTCCTCAGCTGTTCCCTCCTCCAGGCTGAAGGGGTCCCACAGCTTCTCCTCTGACTTCAGGGCCCCAAACAGCTTCTCGCTGGAGCCCAGGGGCATGCCAAAGGCCTGCCAGGCTTTATCCAGCTGGCTGGCCCCAGGGGTGGGAATTCTTCCCTCCTCCCCTTTCATGGGGTTCCACAACTTGTCTTGGAACCCTGCACCACCTTTCAGGGCAGAGTTGAAATCCCCTGTCCCCACCCAACATGGCTTCTCAGTCAGGCCAGGTCCAGTCAAGGCTGAGGTGTTATTCCCAAACTTACAAGGGCTCCACGGTTTGCCTCGAAGCCGTCCTCCAGGATGGGGAGCTGACTGCTGCCCATCGCCAGCAAACAGACCCCACTGGCCATCTGGGAAGTGCGAAGGTGTCAGACAGCTGGTCCCAAAAGAACTAAGCTTGTCGGGGACGACAGCAGGACTCTCCCCTGAAGGGAACATGCCCCAGCTGCCACCCACACTGTTAGTCCTCTTGGGGGACATGGTTGGGCCTCCTGAGTACTGTCCCCATAGGTGATTGGCTCCCCCATTCTGAGATGCCTCAGGCAAAGGTGTTTTGCCCAGCTTACCAGGGTCTCTGGTTACAGATTCGGCCTGGGCCAGTGCGTCTACTGGCTCTTGCTTGATGGATCTGTTATAGCAGTTGGAGCTCTGAGCAAAGGGAGAGGGGTCCCTGGATGCTGGGTGGAGCTGGGGGGCCTTGGGAAGCAGATACTCCTTGGGGCCTGGGTAAGCAGGCTGCTGGTGGTGAGGAGTGGGGTGGTGGGTGTCCGTGGGAACAGCCTGGCCAGGTAGCTCGGCAAACTCAGCACCACCGTAGGCTGGGCTCAGGCTGTTGTGCAGAGCATGGAGATCTGGCTTCTTCTCAAAACTGCTGCTGCTGCTGCCACTGTGCCCCCAGGTGCCAGGACCCAGGAACTGAGAGGGGAAAACAGGGTTGCTGGGTGGAAAGCCATAGTAACTGAATGAGGGAAGAGCGTACTTGGAGTGGAACCCGTTGACGGAGGTCAGGCTGGGCTGTGCATAGTAGGAGTGGTAGGAGTACACGCTGTTCATGCTGTAAGGGTCGGAGGGCCGGCAATTGCCCAGCACCGAGTAGCTCTCCACCACAGAGTTGCCGCTGTACTTGAAGGAGCTGAAGTGGTTCTGCGGCTCCACCTTGAGGGAGGGCTTCAGGCTTTGCTGGGACAATCCACCCTTCAGAGACAGGCCTGGGGAGAGCAGAAGGCAAGGTGGAAAGGAGCCGAGAACACCACAGCCTGGCAAGGTCGGGGTGGAGGACAGGGGAAGGGACCTTCCTCCTTCCCTGAGATGTGTCCTCTTTCTGGTGGGAGAGGCAGGACAGGTGAGGTGCTGAGACTTACCCAGTTCAGGATCTGGACTTACTTTCTGGATGCCCCTGAGCATAGGTCCCACTTTGGGTGTGAGAAAGTGGCTTGCAGTCCTCACACTTCCCCAGGGAATTCCCCAAGTTTTCACCAAAGCACCACTACCACATGCTGGGTCAGGGTCACTAGACACAAGAACCCAGGTGCCTACTACCCTCTGTATTAGCAAGTCCACAAACCCCGGGGCAATGCACCTTTCCTCAGACTCCAGGGGATGCGTGAACATGCTAGAGAAGCCAGTGCTCCCATCCACCAAGCTCAGTTCCCTGGACAGAACCAGCCCTCGCTGCACTTACCCCGCCAGGAGCCTCCATCAGGTAACTCTCCTACTGACACAACTAAGCAGAGGCCCCAAGACTTTCTATCCAGCTGCTAGTGTGATGCAGGCATGGGGGTGGAGGGTGAGCCCCTCCAGGAAGGGGCCTAGGCCAGCCCTGACAGTGCCCTCTCCACACACCTGTGTCAGTGGGAACCCCGGCCAGCTCCAGGGCCTCTTGCTTGATCTTCTCAGGGGTGCTCAGCTTCTCCTTCTGAATCTTCTTCTTTTCAGCTGCTGCCCTCCTGGCTTCCAGTTGCCGTTGTCGACAAGACTTGGCAGGCTCAGGTAGGCGCCGGACCTCACGGGGGAAGGCAGTGAGCACCTGAATGGCCCCGCTGCCCACCTTGGCATTCTGGTTCTCCTCACTGCCAAACTCATCTGTGCTGGCCATCTTGTACAGGGGGAGCACGTGCAGCTGCTCGTCCTCGGGAATCTGGCCCACACAGCGATTGTCTTCCTTGGTCAGGGTACAGACCTGCCCCACACAGTGGGAGAGAAAGACAGGGGGTTGGGAACCAAGTGCTGGGGAGGGTCTAAATCTGCAAACATGAGACCACCTCCTGCCCCACACTGCCACCCATCAACCCAGCCCCACCACTCTCAGCTGCTTCCCAGAGTTTCTAAAAGCACGTTCATCTTGATTCATGGAGTAACAGTACTGACAACATTACAGTATGCGCCACAGCTTTCAAAGTGGGTCTGCTCATGTCACCTCGCATGCCCCTGATGTGGTGCAGGGTCAATGCTGGCAAAGGGCTGGGCCAGGAACAAGAAAACTGCTTTGCCCTGCGCCCAGCGTTGCTGCCACTGCACCTGGCTGAGCCTGGACCTTCCTTTCCCTGTTCTGAACACGCAAGTTCCTTTTACTCTTGAGATAATTCTCCTTTTTGTTAAAAACTATGTTCTGGTTGTACAAAATTTAGGAAAGAAAAAAAAAAACTATCTCCACAATCCCATTACTCAGACAATCATTGCAAACACTTGGGTCATCTGTGCATACATATGCACACGATTACTTGTGGTACTAGGGATACACTGTGCATTAACAAGTCCATTTCTTCTTAACACAGTATGAATATTTTCTTATACATTAAACATTCATCCCAGTATGATTTAAGAACTACATATGATTATGGTACCAGTGTTAGTTACTTAACTAATACCTCATTATAAAACATTTCAACTCGTTTCCAATTTTTCCCTACCATAACACTATGTGCTTCTAAATTTCCTTTAACTATTCTCTAGGATACTTAATTCCTTAGACTAAATGCTGTGAAGCACACCAGTCACATAGAGCCAAAATGCCTTCAGAAATAACTGTTTTTCACTCATACCAGCAGAATGTGAGTTTCCATTTTTTTGCACATTTTTGCTGATAATTTTGTCATTAATCTCTTTAAAAACATTTTGCTCATTAAAATGTATCTTCTTGTTGGTTTACATTTCCCAACCAGCCTTACTTTTTTTCAAGTTTATTCTCTCCTCTTGTATTTTCTTATTTTTTATTTCTTTCTCTGTATTCTTGATGCTGGTATTTGAGGCCTTGACCCTGGAGATCTGGCCCCTCCCAGAACTAGCTAATTCCTAGAGATAGCACATGACTCCCTGAGAATTGAGCCTTTGATACAGAACCAAACAATCCAGAGCCCACATCTCCCAACCACCTCCTTCATCAAGCTCACACAGCAAGCCGATATTCTCCCTACTCTAACTCACCCCACGGCTAGGTCCCAAGCAGTTGTGGACCACCTCCATAACCCAAAGCCTGCTAAAATTATCCAAACCTGAACAACTCCACATACCTTACTCGGCCTTGCCATTCCTTCCTGTGGAAACTACAATAAAGGCTCTGGCCAAATTTTTGCAGCTCCCCTGCCTCCTGACTGACCCTGATCTGCCTTGCCCCCACCTCCACCCCATGGTGTGCCATGCCTCCTGTCTCTAGGGATCTGTATGAACTTCTTCCTTGAGGACAGTTATTTCATGTGTCTTATGATACCTAATTAAAACAAATTTTTACAACTCTATAGAATTGTATTAGACCTTTTGCCAATTTTTATTCGTTTATAGTCCTCTTTTTTTAAAAAAAAATTTTAGTTGTAGGTAGACAATGCCTTTATTTATTTTCATGTGGTGCTGAGGATTGAACTCCGTGCCTCACACGTGCTAGGCAAGTGCTCTACCACTGAGCTACAACTGAACCCCATATAGTCACCTCTGTACATTCATGTTATTCATTCCTTTATCACAAATACTACTGCAGTTGAGCTCTGTGAACTGTTACCCACTGTGAGCATCTGATGACCATCCAGAAGCTGCATGTGTGTGTGCATGTGTAGCTAGACACACTTTGACACAAATGAGCACATGTTATCTATTCCTGTTCTAGGACCTACTTTTATTTTTTGAACCCAGGGGTGCTCCACCTCTAAGCTACACCCCCGTCATTTTTTATTTTGAGACAGGGTCTTGCTAAGTTGCTGAGGATCTCACAAAGTTGCCGAGGCTGGCCTCAAACTTGTGATCCTCCTGTGCCTCAGCCTCCCAAGTTACTAGGATGACCATCATGCTCAACTACGCCTGGCAGGACCTATTTTTCTTAACTGGAAAGATAATTCCAGTTATCCATTTTGCATTGGCCTTTCATTTTGATTATGGTGCTTTATTTATTGAACGGAAACTTCATTTTTCGGGGTCAGCTTTATGAATCCTTTCATTCTGACTTCCTCCTTTGGCTTCGTGCTCTAGCTTAACTCAATGTTATAAACACGACAGAGGTAAAATGGAAGGGTGAGATATGACAGAAATTTTGCTTCTATTTCTAACACATAAAAGGCACTTAACAAAATGTCAAAAGATATGGCAATCCTAATTTTAAAAATAAGCAGTAAAGGACATAAATGGAATATTCACAAAGCTGAAATGGGCAAGAAAAACAACTTCTTTAGTATAAGGGACACAAATTAAAGTAAGACTCTATGTTGGCCACTGGAGGAAATGATGACTAAAAAGACTGACACAGTCCAGTGTTGCCAGTAGGCAGAACAGATGCTCCCCAACCCTATACATGTAAATGTTCTAGCCTGGGGACATCAAAGAAACTACCACGTGGTGGCACAAAGCTGCATGAGGCTGGGTCTGCCTCGTGGCTTATAGATGAGAAACTGAAAGTGCCCACTTCCCTCCACAGGGGCTGGTTAAATAAATGGCATCAGAGCCATACACACAGCCTCAGCAAGCATGGATATAAATCCATCTCCACTGACACAAAGTTGGAGTTATCCTTGAGTTAGGATCAGCAAGTCACAGAAGAGGATGGAGAGATCTCAACCAGAAACCCTCACATGAGGGCGTAGACTGGTGCCTGCCCCATTTTGCTTTTCAGTCTTGGGCACAGAGACAGGAGACAGGGTGGAGGAATAAAATCCTGGGATGGGGCCGCCAGTCCTCAAAGGCCAAGAAGTACAGTCAGAATCTGGGAGCTCTCTTGCCTCTTCCACAGCCGCCCAGGAGCCCTGCCTGCATAGGATCTGGTTAAAGAGCAGAGCAGAGCACAGCACTGGCGTCATCCCTTTGAGGGGGATTCCACACCCGCGCCTCTTCCCTTCTTCATCCACAAATGCGCCCCTGGAGATCCAGTTGGCCCAGAGCTCTGCGAGTACCATCCCTGCAAATCCACCTCTTTCCTGCCTGCTCCTTCTACACATTTAGTAGATATCTCAAAACAAATTCTTTCATTTTTTTTTTTTTTTTTTTTTTTTTTTACCCCAAATCTGATCTTCTCCTGTTATTCTCCTTCTCGGAAAATGGCACCAATATACTCCCAGTTGTTCAAACATCTCCTGTCCCTTTGTCTCTCACACTACTTACTTCTACCCCAGCCTCTACTGCTATGGGACAGAGTATCACATACTTGGGAGGAGACTTCGTCCATTTTATTCCCCACAACATAGGCAGTGCTTGGGAACACAGCTGATACTCAATAAACAATTGCTTAATTAATGAATTGAGGATTTATTTGGATTTAAATCCAAGTGTCCACAGAGACCTGGAATCACATTCTAGATGACCAGGGATTCCAGGTGTGCAAGGTACTGTATCCCACAGCATCCACCTGAGACACAGAGCCTGCACCAACCTGCCTATCATTACAGAATTTCTCTGAGAAGCAGCAGGAGCAGGTAGTCTGGCCAGACATCACCCAGAATTTTGAGAATACTGCCTCCTTGTCCCTCTAGACCCTGGGCCCACTTTCTGCACAGACAACAGGTGGGCTTCCCTCCCAGGACTGCTCTGCAGGTGAGACTGCCACAGAACACAGGCTTCCTTACCACAGTGCACCCGTTGTAGAGGTTATGCTGGTCCTTGTGGGCGTGGGCACAGAAGTCCATGCAGGCTGTGACCCCCGAGAAGGGCCGCCCTTCCTTCAGCCCCAGGCGGCAGTCGATCGCTATTTCCTCATTGGTAACCTGTGTGAATGTCAAGGACAGAGCTGCTCATGGGACCAGAAGTGAGATCCTGATTCCGCACCTGAGGAGCCAGGCTTAGAGGAATGGAGGTTAAGGATCATAGCTGGCTTCAACTTGGACTGGTGAGAGGCCCTAGTTCCCAAAAGTTACTTTCCAATTACTGAATGGTTCCCTCCTGGGTTATCTCCAGCACCGCACCTCGCCTGGGAGATGCAGGTTCCAGGGAGAGCTCAGGCCTCAGTGAGTTTCCTTCCTCAGCAGTGGAAACCAGACCAGAGGAGGCAGAGGACAACTTGGGAGAGGGGACAAAGACTAGGGGTTCTGTAGAGATGGTGTGTGATGCAGTTAGCTTGGTATAAAAAGGATTTGTTAAAGAACTACATCGCCTCTTTACTTCTGGGCTGGGCTCTTTAAGTAAGAGCACAAAGGAGTCCACACTCCCACTTCATAACTTTGGGGAGCCCAGGGGTTGGGGGAAGATGTGGATGGTGTGTGGGCAGAAAGGCCCAGGTCCCAGTACCTGGTTCTGATAGGCCTGAGGGGCCAGCCGCTTGTACAGAGGAGCGACTTCAGTGGCCAGGTCCTGGAAACTCTTCCGGAGCACTTCTTCCTATGGAAAGAAAAACAGTCAGAGCGGCCCTGCAGGGCAAACTGCATGCTGGGAATGCACCTCCATCCAGAACCACAGCCAGGTGTATAGGCAAAGTGGGAAGTCAGGTACAAGCACAGTTTTATTGTATTCCTTCTGCCCTGTCCACTTTAAAGTTGGGGGCACTGAGGCTCACCAAGAAAAGCCACTACCAGAAGATCATCTTGACTACTATGCTACTGACCAGTTCAACCCAGGACACACAGTACAGGTTCTTGCTTTTAGTGCTGAACACCCTGAAGGTATGGTACCACGGGCATAAAAAAACTGAGAGCAACAGATATGGCTCCTTTTACTCATGTTGGAGACAGGAAGGCAGAGGAGACAGGATTCTGTGCTAGAAAATCCATGGCCAGCCTGGCCCAGAGTCTGTCATGAGCCAGATGCTCAGATGAATTCCAAAGTTCAGGCTGCTAAATCCATACCACCTAATTACAAATTTACTCCCTCAGGTGAACTAGCCACATTTCAAATGCCCAGCAGCTACTACCCTCTAATCAGAGAAAGTTCCCCTAGACGGTACCACTTTAGACAAGGCCATGGTCACCTGCATTTACAGATGTCCATAGCCCTCTCTCTGGCCCTCATAGAGTAGCAAGCCAGGCTGTAAGGGGCTTCTATGAGGCCTTGAGCATAGGCACAAAGAGTTTATGAAGAAGTAGGAAGAAGAGGGAAGAGAAAAAGAAGCAAACACACGGGGTTAGAAATGGAAATCAAGAGCAATGGCTCAGTTCTCTATCCAGTGGGATGGACAAAGCCTGGTGACCTCCCTGGCTGCTGTCCAGACACTGCCACCAATATAGTGGGCCTGAAGCCAGTGCAACATTGAGGTGAGTCCCATGAGATCTGGGGAAACAGGCTGAGGACCAAACCTTGTCTTCATCATGAGCCAGAAGACCTTCGACAAGGCCTTTGCCTCTCTGTAAAGTGAGGTAACAGTGCCTAGATTTACTGGGGGGCCTGAAATTAACTGAGATACCTGTGAGAAGCTCAGCGCAATATCCAGCAAATAATAAGTGCACAGGAAATGAAGGCTGACAGCACGGGGGAAGTATTTCAAGAGACTGACCCAGTCTTTCCAGTCCTGGGAACTCTTAGGTCTTGGTGGCCCTGAGGCTCCTCCATTGACCAATAACACCATTGGCTGCTTCAGAGGAAGGGCATATCCCATCTTAAAAGTCTAGTGCCAAATTAAACTATGATAAGCTAACAGGACAGTCTGAGAGACAGGTTTTGGGAAGGGGGAACATCCTGAATTTGAAAATGCTTCCTTTTGCTCATAATGCATTTAAACTCTGCCTTTTGCTTCTTTTTGTTGGAAGTAGGAAAACACAAGTTCACATGGTATACAGAGGTGGATGGATGTCCCTACTCTGTGGGAAAGGGGAAAGCCCCTCTGGCATGGAAGCATGAGAGCTGGAAGGTTAAGACTGGGATCAGGATGCTATGCCTGGATTCCAACAGAGTGACTCAGTACCCTCGGGCTCAGACACTCAGGCAAGAGGGAGGGAAGGTGGAGGCGAAGTGTTGGCAAGCCCAGAAGGCTTAAGCCTGCTTTGTTGGGGTACACCAGTCCTACCTCCCAGGGGAGAAAGGGAAGGATCCCTGTGCTCCCCACACAACTCTGCTCACCTCCTTGGGATTGTCCCCTGCCAGGCGAAACTTTCGAGGTGTCTTGCTCCGGGCATATTTGCAGCCATTGAAGTACATGCTCCAGGAACAGCCGAAGGAGAAGGAGGCACCACAGGTGTTAGGGTCTTTGCCTTGGCAAGCGCAGGTCCGGCTGCAACATATATCACAAAGTAGGCATATTGATAAAATACCAATTTGTTCTGGAATCTTTTTCCTCCCATAAGTCCCTGCTGAGGCCTGGCATCTACCAGCCTCCAAGTGACTTAGGCTCATCCTTCCCTGCCCAAGTCCTTTCTCAAATTTCTTTGAGCAGATGACCAGTTCTCAGCAACCTTCTGTGCCCCATCTGAGAGTAAAGAGCTAACCCAGTCTGATGTTGAGAGAGGCAAGTGCGTTAAGAAAGGGATGAATTAGTAAAAGCCCAGTAAGGTTTATACTTTGCTTTAACTCTAATATTCTGACCAGCTCCAGTGCAGGCCTCCACGTAGGGAATGATGTGGACCCCAAGGCTGGAACATGCCTGCTTCCTGCAGCCCAGCTGAAAGTTCTTGAAACTAAAGAATGCTGACATAAAAATTCAACACAATCAATTAACCTGGAAACAACCCTAGTGCCCCTCAACTGGGGAATGGATAAACAAACACTGATCCATCCACACAGTGGAAGACCCCTAAGTGAAAGAAAGAAGAAAGTCACTGACACATATCAACTGCACAAGCCTCAAAAACACCATGCTCAGTGCATAGCCAGGCTCAATGGGCTGCACTCTGTATGATCTCGCTAGGTGACATTCCCACAAAGGCAAACCTGCAGAGGCAAGAAACAAGACTGGTGGTTGCTAAGGGCTGGGGAAAGGGCTGCTGATAAAGGGGAGTTTTATCAGCACAGAGACTTTGGGGAGGTGATGGAACTGATTTCTGTCTTGATTATGGTGATGGCAGCTGCATGACTATAAATATTTGTCAAAATCTCCCAATTATATACCTGAAAGGATGAATCTTACTGAAAATAACTATGCCTCAATAAAAAAAAAAAAAAAAAAAATGAGGAAATTCAAAACAAAAGCAGGTTTTGTAAGATATGTATGTTTGTGGGACACATACTTTCTCCACCCTTGTTAATACCATTAGAGCCGCAGCGCTGACCTGGAGCTGAGCCAAGCAACAGCCTTCCCAGAGCCAGGTCAGCACCCAGGCCAGGATCTGTGGGGAGACACTCCTCAACCCTGGTCCCAACACTGTAGGACAAACAGCACCCAGAGAGGGTGCAAGCTTGCCTAGGGTTGCCCAGAATCCCTGCACCTACTGCCCTGAGTCCTGTGGGAGACCCTGGCACCCCTGTGCCTGCCTCCTGACCCCCCAACCCCTCAACACATACTCATCATTGAGGCCACATCTCCGGCTGGTGGGATTCCCATACTTCCGAAGAGTGTCAGTAAGCTCCTGGTACAGGGTGTCTCCGAGGCTGCGGGGGATGCCCTCCCAGGCCAGGATGAGGATGACAATCACAGCATTCTGACAGTGGTGGCCCGCCCGGTGCCGCACCAGGCAGAGCAGCTTCTCTTCCAGCGTATGCCTGCGGATCACCTGTGGGGATGTAGGGCCACACTGTAAACTGTGGGAGCCACACCCTCTACACAGTGCCACAAATCCTTCACTGCCACACAGGATGTGGGTCTTTAGGGTGTTGACCCATGAGTGTCACAACGTGGCAAGAGCAACCCCACAGGCAAAAAGATGGTTACAATCAGGAAATAAACCACACACAAAAAACATTTAAGAGTGAAATGAAGAATAATCACTACAGTGTCTCAGACTTTGCAGTTTAAGATACTGATGACTTACATAGGCTTTGAAGTAAAGATGCATAGATAAAATTCTAAGCCAGAGTACAGTCAGAGATTTTTACACTGTCCTAAAACATTTATAGTGAAAATACAGCATACCTGTGTTTTAAGTTAAAAGCAAGGAGCTTGGGTGCTATGGAAAACAGATCACAGTTCCTTAAAAAGCTACAAATAGAATTAACACATGATCCAGCAAAGCTATGCCTTGGACTATACACTAGGGAATCGGGACAGGAACTCAGGCAGATCATGTACATAAAATGATTACAGCAGCATGACAACAGCTGAAGGTGGAAACGACTCAAATCTATCAGCAGATGGATGCACGGATAAATTATGGTTATATGTACAATATTATTCTATTATACATTCATATTATATATTCATATTATATTATTCAGCTATAAAAAGGAATGAAATTCTGACACCTGCTACAAACACAGATGAACCCTTAAAACATTCAGCTAAGTGAAAAAAGCCAGACACCAGAGGATGAATTTTGTATGACTCTGCTAATATAAGGTGACTAGAATAGACAGATTCAGAGAGACAGAAAGCAGATTAGAGGTTATCAGGGACTGGAGAAGGGGGAATGGGGAGGAAATTGGGGAGAATACCCAAAACAAGCTGTTAAAATATTAAAAAGCAAGGGCCCTAGGCATCACACTACTCTGTAGCTCAGGATTCAGTTGTTTCTCATCCAGGTTTTCATGTCCTCCCTCCCCACACAGAAAGATGCATCAGGTCAAAGCATCCTGGGAGCTGGGGAACAGGGTAGGGTGGCTGAATCTCCCCAAAGGGTCCCAAGCAGTTCTGTGATGAGATACAGGTAGAGGGCCTGTGAACAGGGGTGGGATGGAGGCAGACAGGGAAGAGCCAAGTGGCACTGATGTAACAGAAGCAAAAATACACATGGCTCTGAAGTATAGCAGCAGGGAGGGAAATAAGCAAAGGAGTGGATTCCAGAGACGTTGGAGAGAAAAGCAATTTGGGACTACGGAGGCTGACAGGGAAGCATTCAAGTGACTTCCAACTTTTGTGGCTTAGGAGGCTGGGCGTGGAGGTGCTAAATGGCATGTCAACTGGGAGTTCACGGAGGTTGAGCTACTTGGGAAGATCCCAGGGGCTATTTCCACCAAGTCTCAACAGAGTGAGTCTGGAGGTCAGATGTCTGGGCTGCAGAGACATGGTCACAAGCATGCCCAGGCAGGAGATGCAGAAAGGGATAGCCAGGCAGATAACACCAACAAGGAAAGTGGGCCTGATGCAAGGCCAGCGAGTGATGTGGACCACGGCAATGTAAAGGCGTCTGCCTATTAAAGGGGGAAGCCAGGCCTCAGCCCTATCAGCTGCCTGCAGTTGGGGGATGCCAGCCTAGCACAGTCAATTCTTTTGATTTATCAGAGGAAAAAAGTATAAATTCACAATTTTATGTGATTTTAAAAACGTGGACACCACATTCAACTTTTTTGTCATGGTAAAATATACAACAACTTTTCCATTTTAAATGTACATTTCAGTGGAATTGGGTACATCCAAATCATCACCATCTCTAGAACTTTTTCACCTTGCAAAACCTAAACTATTCAAACAATAACTCCTGGTTCTTCCCTCCTGACAGATCCCACTAAGCACTACTCCACTTTAAGTCTCTATGAATTTGACTCCTCTAGGTATCTCATGTGAGTGAAACCAAGTAAAATCTGTCCTTTTGTGACCAACTTGTTTCACTAAAGTATAACTCCTCAAGGTTCATCCATGTTGCAGCATGTGTCACAATTTCCTTCAAACTTTTAAGGGATACTTTGCATGCTGATCAAAATACATCTCTGGCTGGTTCTTGCTTTGGGGCAAGGCAATAATGGTGCCTTGCTACTGAAGCACCAATTGTATTTTTTTTTTTTAAGTTGTATTTTGGAAACCAGGAACACATGAATAAGACACTAAGTCATACTGTGCTAGAACTTCCTGTGTAGTTGCCTGGCTTTCTGCAGAATGAGCTGAGCATATCATGGATATCAATACACATCTGTGGAAACTAACATGACAAATGGTCCCTGTGACTAGGATTTGTGAGGCACTATGGTCAACCTCTGCTCACTGCCTGGGGCACCACACAGGCTACCACATTCATGGGTCCTACACTCAGAGCACACAGGAAGATCCAAGCAGCCAAAGCTGTGATGAGGCTGCGTCATTCTGGTTCCCACAGTGGCAAACACTCAAATGTGTTAGCACAAGTAGACAGCTCTCCCTGGCCACATCCTCACAGGTCTATGGTTATGGCCAAAAAAATTAAGAGAGTAAAAAACAGGAGCTGCTTACTGCCCACAGTCCTAGGAAGAAACCCAGCAGGAAGAGGTGCACGAAAATGTAAAAGTTAAAGGTGATTGAAAGGCATGAACACACAAACACCAAGCACTGTACTGTTGGTGGTTCACACTCTGTGAAAGCATCATGAATGTCTCACCCCATTTCTGGGGAGGTATTCCCTGAGCACTGAACCAAGAGTTCTTGGCTTCATCCTCTACAGTTTCCCGAGTCAGTCTGCTCCACCATGCCCTGATGGGCCTTCTGATACCTGCCTTCTGATCTCTGCTACCTTTATCTTGCCCAACAGCATCTCTGTGGTTTTTCTATCTCTGTGTGTCTGCTGTCCTCACTGTGTGCTTGTGTTTATTCTGAGCCTTTAACTGCTCCCTGGGCACTCCCTCATTCTCATGTTTGGCATCTTCCATATTTGGTACAGGCCATCTCAAAATCAGCTGTTGGGCATTCTAACACATGCCTATAATCGCAGGGACTCGAGAGGTTGGGGCAGAAGGTTTGCAAGTTCCAGACCAGCCTAGGCAATTTAGCGAGATTCTGTCTCAAAATAAATAATAAGCAGGGTGTGGTGGCACATCCCTGAAATCCTAGCAACTTGGGAGACAGAGGCAGGAGGATTGTAGGTTTGAAGCCAGCCTCAGGAACTTAGTGAGGCTATAAACAACCTAGTGAGACTCTGTATCAAAATAAAAAATAAAAAAAGGTTGGATTCAATTCCTGGAACCAAAAAACCAAAAAAAAAAAAAAAAAAAAAAACCTCACAAAAAAACAAATCCTTATTAAAAAGGGCTGGGATGTAGCTCAGTGGTAGACAGCCCCGAGTTCAGTTCCTAGTACTGCGAAAATAGAATAAAACAAAAGAACAAGATCAGATAGGGCTCCCTGGATTGACCTATTGTGTTCTCAAATCCTTCAACACATTTTCTGTGCACTCATGATGTGCCTAACACCCACATGCTATGCTTTCTCCATAAGAAAAAGATTTCTTTCTCTTTTTCTTCACTCAATGGATGGGAACTTCCCCACCTGGACACGGTCACTATGTATTCCCTATGCTGTCCACCAGGGCTTAGGGATCTCTGTGAGGATCATTGTACTGAGGATGGAGTTCTTCCCCTCCTCCCTTCTGCTTCCCTCTTACAACAAAGAAGCTCTTCCTAACCCTCGGCAGAGCCACACAAGCCTGGTCACTCTACCATCCGTTCCAGGCTCTAGAAGTCCACATTCTCTCCTTCAAGGTTATCACATAGTCAGCTGTCCCTCTTTAAGATGCCAACTTTTTGAAGCTGGAAAAGTCCCTCCTTTTACCTGTGCCCTGAGGTTTTTCTCCCCAAAATGCTGGAATTCCTCAACAATCAGCTGAATTATCAGGAGAAAGGTGCAGCTGTCACTCTATGGCAGATGTAATTTCATGGATGGATTTTACGGAAAGAGAACCTTCACCTTGGACCAGCCACATCAGACCTCCCACTGCAATGACCATCTCTCACAGGGGTTGGGCCAGCACATTTATTATGCCTGCGAATGTGCTAAGTAGTTTCAGATTATTTTGTTGTATATATTTCTACCACAGTGACTAAAAACTGCTAAAAGTAGGTATGTGGTAGGTGAAGTTCGGACACCTTTGATTTTCATTAAATGCAAAGATGCAGGGGCCTGGGGTACACAACAGTTACAACAAGCATGTGTGCAGATGAACAAATGCTGACCAAGGTCAGTCTACCAACCTCCCTCCGTCAGTCATGTGTTATCCACCCAGCCTTTCTGCCTTTGACTACCTGACCCTCCTCCCTGGGAATGCTCCTACCCACTCCCCAGTTCGTTAAACGTGGACCAATAATCCATGGCCTCGTGCATATGTACCTTCCTGGGACAATCTAGTCTGAACATTCCTTTTGCCACTCTAGGTCCTTGTCCCTGAACTCCTGCAGCATCATACCTGCCTCTATTAAACCTCTTATTGTTCACGTCTCCATGACTTTATTTTGCTGTCTCTAAAGCACAAACTGCTTCAACATAAAGACTGAGCATCTTTCACGTGTACCCTCACCGAGCCCCCAGCTGAGCTCACAGGTACTAGCAGAGTCTCGCTGTGGCTCCTGGGCTCTCATTCTACAGAAATGTATGCTCTGCTACTACCATATCTCCCTGTGGATCACCAAGCTAGGCCAAGAGAATTTTGCTTTGGTTAATTGGGGTCTCATTCTACCTGCTGAGACACCCAGGCTTCTGGGAGGAATGGCAGCTCAGAAGCCAGGCAGGTGTAAGGTTGGTCACAACCCTGCTCAGGGGTCCAGGCTTGTCCCTCAGGTTGGGTCACAGCAGGCCAGTCTTCAGTTTCCTCCCTGGCTTTCAGGCAGGAGATAGGAGACAAGAGTATTGGCCACTCCAGGGCACAGGAATCCAAGAGACCTCAGCGGGACCCAGCATTGGGTAATGACATTTCCAGCTCTCCTTTTCCTAACCTGCAGCCCTGAACCAGAGACCATATGACCTAAGGGGAATGATTACCAGTTCCCAGATAGCCTGGGATGCCAGGGGCTCGCACTTAGATAACATGAAGACAAATGGCTGATGCTGGAGGAAAATGACCCTAACCATTGGCTCCAGAGTTCCCTGGAGGGTTAACATGTCTGTTTCTTACACTCCCTGCCCAGACCTGCAAACTGCTCTGCTAGTTGAGGGGGTGAGGAAAGAAGGAACAGCTTGGCTGTGAGGACTCAACACTCACCCACTTAGCAATGGGGCAGCCTCGAGAGCTCTTCCCCTCCTTCCCCGTGTAGATGACCTTCTCGATCCGGATGGCTTTCCCCTTCTCTCCATACCTATAGAAGGAGACAGAGGCCACCATTAGCACAGTGGAATGCCAAACATCTTGTGGTAAGAAGGTAGGAGCTTCATTATGGGTTTGCAGTTACTGTGGGGACATTAGAGAGGAGAGAACAGTTATTCTGTGCTTCAAGGCTCTGAAGACACAGTGGTTACTTCCAGCTTCCCAGGCTTGGGTTCACCTGCCTCTTCTTTGCTCCTGTCCCAGGGCAGAGGAACGGTCAGGCAGAATGTCCCTGATTATTAGCCTGAGTCTCCAAGAAGGGTCTTGAAATCAAAGGCTAAACAAGGTTCCTGTATTCTGCCTTGTTAGCTTAGCCACCTGAGAGTTAGCAATTTATAAATCCAGGGCACAAAAGAAAATAAAAGGGGGAAATCTTTACTTTTCTCTTTTAGCCATCCCAGCTGACCTCTGGGAAAGTGGCCCTACCAAACACACAGATTGGTAAACACATCTGGTTCCCGCACACATCTGCTGCCCTTGTCCACGCTCAGCTCTGCAAACCTGCAGGTCCTCTGAGATCATCTAATCAACCATATCATGTTCAGAAGTGATGAGGCCACAAATGGCCCCAGAACTGAAGTGACTTGTCCAAGGCCACACAACCCTATGGGGGAAAGAGTGATTCGTGTACAGCCTGAGAGGTCAGACAGACTGGGTTTGAGTGCCAGTCCAGTCACTACCTAGACATATAATGATGGCCAATTAATGACTTCTCTAAATCTCAGTTTTCTTACTGCAAAATGGAGATGAAAATTGTTCCTACCTCCTAGGCTTGGTAAACAACGCATAGGGAGCATTATGGTGATTCATCTTACGGAACCACCTCATTTTAATAGATTTTAATTTCAGGAAAAATATATCACCTGCAGATAATAGTCACTTGTCACCTCTTCCTTTTTACTCTTGATGCCTCTATTTCAATTTCTGTCTCTCTGTACTGACCTCATTTTTTTTTTTTGTATTAGAGATTGAATCCAGGGACACTGCCACTGAGCTACCTTCCCAGCTCTTTTTAATTTTTATTTGGAGACAGGGCCTCACTAAGTCGCTTACCATCTCAAATTTGTGATCCTCCTGCCTCAGCCTCCTGAGTTGCTGGGATTACAGGTGCGCCACTGCACCTTTGCTTATTTCTCCACTTTAACAAAAATGTTTCTTGTAAGTTATCACTGAGCATGAAGCCAGCTGGTGCTGGGAGACAGACTCCTTGCTTTGAAGAGTGCTACTAAAGATCTCCTAAGAATTTTTAACTAAGAATAATTTAACTCTTATCAAATACAATTTTAACATTTAAGGAGACAGGAGATATGGCTTTTTTTTTTTTTTTCTTTGTTCAATGAACAAGTTTTTTTTTTTTTTTTTTTTTTTTCCGGGTATTGAACCCAGGGGTGCTTAACCACTGAGCACCATCCTCAGCCCTTTCTAATATTTTATTTAGAGACAGGGTCTTGCTGAGTTGCTTAGGGCCTCGCTAAGTTGCTGAGGCTGGCTTTGAACTTGTGATCCTCCTGCCTCAGCGTCCTGAGTCACTGGGATTATAGGTGTGTGCTACTGCACCTGACTGGTATGCCTTTTTTTTTTTTAATGTGGTGCTGAGGGTTGAGCTCAGTGCCTCGCACATGCTAGGCAAGTGGTCTATCACTGAGCTACAATCCCAGCCCAATTTTTAACACTGTATAAATCAAACTTTTCTTGTATTTCTGTAATGAATTCAACTTGATAAAACATTTTAATATACTATTTAATAAAGCATAATGTTATCATAGTCATTACCATTTAAAATACCACGTTTTTTTATCACCTCCCTTCAACTTCTAGGAATCACTACCTCAAACTAACCATACAAATGCAGTGTGCTGGGGCTGTGGCCCAGTGGTACAACAGTGGGTAGGAATGATCTCATTTGGTTCAATATTTCTCTATATACATATGTGTATCTTTGTAAATGCTTACAAAGATGGAAATGTAAACATCAAGCCTTTAAAAAAGTTTCCTCTGGGAAGGATAACTGCTGGAGGGTTTTTTTCACTCTGTATTTAAGACTTTTTAAGGATCTTGTTTCATTTTCATAACTTAAAAAGTTTTTTTTTTTTTTTTAGTGTTAACCAAAGGTTTCTGAGCTTCATGTTGTCTGTCTCACCTGAGGTCTAGTGATGGGGTGAGGAGTGCTTCTGATCACTACAGCATTAGAATTTGAAAGCTCTATTAGCCCCTTATAGAAATATTTGACAACAGGACACTGAGAACTCCTATAATGTGGTCTGGATCATGAGAAAAAGATCACATACTGCTGTTTTTGTTTGGCTTCTGGACAACTTTCAGTTCAACAAGCACTTATCAGGAAGCCGCCCACAAGTACAGTTCTGGATCCTCTGTGTGTCCTGGGAATCTCTGTCCAGAGAACAGTGTGAGGTGACCACACTAACCTCTCTAAGATGTAGGACTATCATGTTCCTCACAGGAGGGTGAGCTAAGGACACAGATGCTGGCTTTCCACCCAGGTCCTCCCCACTACCCTCTGTGAGAAATGCATCCTTCAGCGAGCTTTGTACTAGAGAGCAAATAAAAGGATCAAGCACTGACTGACCAGTTACATTTTAAAAAACAAACAAAAAACAGAATTGAGAGTTCCTTTGTATTTAAAGACAATCCATCAACTCTTGCTTTAGCTCTTTCTTCTTAAACATCTCACTTTCTGTCCTAGCATGGATTAGACCTTCTACTACTACATAAACACCCAGGCCCTAAACTAAGTCAGCAAGGACAGGCTGAACCTTATTTTGAAGAGTAACTAATAATCTTAGCCAATGGTTCTCCAAGTGTGGTCCCAGGACTAGCAGCATTGGCATCACCTGGCAACTTCATAGGATTGGGAAGTAGGTTTTCACATCACATCCCAGACCTGCTGGGTCAGAAACTCAGTAGAGCCAGGCAATATGTTCTTTCAAAGGCTCTCAGGAGCTTCTGATGCCTGTGTAAGTTGAAGAACCACTGCTCTAAAGCTGTATTTCTTCAGGGTCAGCTCTACCACACTAATGAGATCAGTTCCTCCAAAGCTCAGAGGACTTGCTATCACAGTGTTAGTTCTTCATTTCTAGAACAAGCATTTAATGAACTAGGCTGCAGGGAATCCCTTTCCCAGATAGGGAAAGGCTCTGGGCAACGTACCATTCTCAGATCTGAGTTTGACAACTGACTCCAATTATCTATGACAATGAGGACCTGGGTACCCAGGAGGTATGAAGCCCATAAATAAATTGAGATATTTTAGGATTTGCTTCCAACCACCTTCTCCTTTCTCCAAATCTGTACCAGAGAAACTAACAGCATCATCTCTCTCTTTCTCTCTCTCTCTTTTTTTTTTTTTTGTACTGGGGATTGAACTCAGGGGCACTTAATCATTGAGTCACATTCCCAGGCCTATTTTGTATTTCATTTAGAGGCAGGGTCTGAGAGTTGCTTAGAGCCTCACTATTGCTGAGGCTGGTTTTGAACTCTCCATCCTCCTGCCTCAGCCTCCCGAGCTGCTGGGATTACAGGTGTGTACCACTGCGCTTGGAGCATCATCTCTTTGATTTCGCCTTATTTCTCCTCTCTGACTTTGGCTGATGGTTGACAACAGAAGTTCTGTAGAGAAAGGGTAGAGGGAAAAGTCTAGAGACAGGGCTAAGACCATTCACAAACTCGACCCCCCAGCCAGGGAATTTTCACCATTCATTCATTTCCCTCTTTGTTCCAGGAAGAATCTTAATAACATGTCTCTGAGATAAAAATAACAGCTGATGAAATCAGACAGAAGTGGGTAAAGAACAGATATGTTGGTACACAAAATATAATCGGTGGGGTTTTTACATGTATTTTTGAGATGTGCCTAGAACATCTTGTCATATGAAGAATTGAAAACATTAAAAGACTCTAGGGTTATATCAAAAGGACTCAGGAGCAACCTGAACATGTTCCATGGTCAAAGGAGAGATACCACATTCCTCCTAGTAGGGGGTACAAAAATCTGGCTCTAAACTTACTAGCAGCAAACATAAAGATGGAAATGCAATCTGTTACATGATTTACAAGGTTCTTAAGATAAAAATAAACCAGTTGCTGAGGAAAAACACAAGTATTCCTGGTCTTAAGAGGAATTCCTCCCTTGGATCAGACTATGAAGAATCTACAGCTGGTTGTTTTTTTTTTTTTTTTTTTTTTTAAGAGGAAAAAATATACAAATCTCAACTTTCTCTCTTAATCCATGTTTTAAAATGTACTCTTCAATAATTAAAAGTTATTTAGGGAAATCTTATAAAAGTATTACTCCCAAACCCCTCCAAAAAGCAAATGCAAAAAACAAGCACCCATCCCAGATCAATTTGTATATTTCACTCCCCTGCAGCAAAGGATACTGTTGAGACGTCATACAAAAACCACTGGCAAATGCTGCTTATTCCAATCTAGAAACTGCAGCACACGGGCCTGTAGGCACAGGAAGCAAACGTGTACAAAACACACAGTTTTAAACCTTGATGTGCTCTTATGGGCTCAGAAGTGCCCTTCACATCAGGCTCAAATTTACAGATTGGGTCTTTGATCAAATGTTCTTCTGATCGACTTCGAATATAAATGTTTCCAAATGATGTAAGAAATGAAGAGTGACCACTGCAGATCACTGACCTCCATCCATCTCACCTTACAGTAATTCAGCTCAAAATCAAGTTCCCTACTATGTTGACAGGACTCATTGGTTCCCCTGCTCAGATAAAATCTGGTTCCCAAATCTCTGGAAATTCTAAGCCACTCAAGCCTTCCACACAACTGCTCCTATGTGTGTACCAAACATATGCTCATGTCCACGTCACCTTTGCCTTTACTTAAAATGCTCATGCTTGTCATAAAAACTGCAACGGGTGCACAAGTATACGAGGCAGACGAAGACTGCCCACCGTGTGGTGCTTTTAGCAGACACTATTTTCCATACGTCAGCTCAGTTTATCCTCACAATACTCCCACGCTGTACGTGCTTCTGTCATCATCCCTATTTTGTCATTAAGAAAACTGAATCACACAGGAGAACGACTTCCCAAGGACTCGGCAGTAAGTGGCAGGGCCAGGAGTGGACCCAAAAGAGCTCCAGCATCTGTGCTCTCAGCCAACAGGCTGTATTACTATGGTAATACAGACTGGAACTCAGTATTTACCAACTGCTGTGGACAGGTACATAGGTTTAAAGTTTCTATCTACATGAACAGCTTTTTTTTTTTTTTTTTTTAACTATTATTCTATAGTCTTGAATTTGAATTGGGAGTGTCAATATAAATTCATGATGATTTAACCCCTAGAGGATAACAAAAATTAAAACCCCACAGATACAACTTAGGTCTTTCTACTGAAATGATCTAAAAACAATGAACAAAGCAGTGGTGTGTACCTATAATCCCAGACCTTTGGGAGGCTGGAGGAGGAGGAGCACAAGCTTGAGGGTAACCTCAGCAACCTGGCAAGACCCTAGCTCAAAATAAAAAATAAAAAATAAAAAAGGCTGGGTAAGTAGCTCAGTGGTAAAGGGTCCATAGGTTCAATTCCCAGTTTTAAAAAAAAGTTTAAAAGTAAACAGAAATAAAAACTGCCCCCCCTGCAACCTCCCGCAATCCCACAGTGCTGGGGATTTGAAACCGGGCCTTGTGCATGCTAGGCAAGCGCTCTACGAGATGGGCTATATTCTCAGAACAACTTCTGAATAATTGTATGACATGAGCCTAGAACATCTTTTCATACAGAAATCAAGTGGATATCATCTATGAAGCAGTTTTGGAAAAAAAAAAAAAAAAACCAACCACCTGATTCCAGTCTTTTAGCTCTAATTACCAATTTATAGGACTCACAGAGGGAGGAAGAGCATGTTAAACGCCATCACAGGAAAGCAATTCAGCACAATTCAGACTGTGGGAAACAAACTCTGCAGGACATACACCCACATGAACATGTGCCTTCAGTAAACATATTTCAGAAATGAGGGTGCATATGGAGGGTGGAGAGCTCAGTGGTAAAGGGCCCATAGGTTCAATTCCCAGTTTTAAGAAACCCAGTACTAGAAGGCACGTTCTGTCGACACACCCATTTCTTTTAGCACATCTAAGGATCACTCACCGCTCCTCCATGAGTTCCCGGATGGAGGCTACTGTGGGGCCAGATCCCAGGTGAGTGTAATAAGGACCTTCATCTTTCTCCACTATTTGTTCTGTAGAAACACCAAGAATAAGCATCATTTGGAGATATCAATTAGTCAACATCAATTAAGAAAGGCAAGCCATCAAAAGGAAAATTAGTAGGCACATTACAAAACAGGAAACCCCCATGACTTATAAGCATGTGAAAATGTATTCAATTCCTTCAGAAACCAGGAAATCATAATAAAGCATCATTACACACCCACCAAATGGGCAAACATTTAGAAATCTGGTAAAACTAAGTGTCATCGAGACTGTGGTCTAAGCACTTTGGAATTCAGCTCACCAACACCCAGTAAAGCCAGAGTGTTGTACACTGTGACCCAGTAAGTCCCCTTCTATGTACATACTCTAGATCAGGGGTCAGCAAGCTACTCCAGATGGACTACAAAACACACCCAAATTGGGCCAGCATTCAGAGCCATCATTCATAAACAAGTGAAAACGACACAGGTGTCCATCAATAAATGAATGGATAAATTAAATGTGGTATAACCATACAATGGAATATTATTCAGACTTAAAAAGGAATAAAGATCTAGCTGGGCGCAGTGGCTCACAACTGTAACCTCAGCAGCTTGGGAAGCTAAGGAAGGAGGATTCAAAACCACCCCCAACAACTTAGTAAGACCCTGTCTTCAAAACATAAAAAGGGCTGGGGATGTGGTTCAGTGGTTAAACGCCCCTGGGTTCAATCCCCAGTATCAATCAACCAATCAATGTACCATAATTATGTAAGACATTTACATTAGGAAAGCTACATAAAGAATATTCAGAAACTTTCTGTACCATTCTGCAACTCTCCTATAGGTATAAATTATTTCAAAATAGTTTTTTTTTTTCTTTTTTCAAAGTTAAATCAGGCAGTGAGCTCTCATTTGTGATTCTGTCCTATAAAATAATTATGGTTAGATAAAACACATATAAAAGAGTTTTCATAACAACGCTGTTTGCAATAATCAAAACTGGAAACAGCCTGCTATGGGTGGCATGTCTGTGTCCTCCCACAGTCATGTAGAAGAATAACCCAACGTGATGGTATTAGAGGTGGGGCTTTTGAGAGGTAGCGAATGCAGTTCTCAGATTACGATTAGTGCCCTTACAAGAAGAACCTCAGAGAGCGCTTTTCCCTTCTCCACTCAAAAGCTAAATTTCCTTAATATTACCCTTCTCCTTTTTTTTTTTTAATTCCTTTGTATGTGTTTTTTTTTTTTTTTTTAATTCCAGGGGTGTTCTACCACTGAGCTATATCCCCAGTCCCTTTTATTTTGAGAAAGGGTCTCACTAAGTTATCCAGGCTGTCCTTGACTTTGCTATCCCTCCTACCTCAGCCTCTTGAGCTCCTGAGATCACAGGTGTGCATCACTGCACCTGGTTTCCATATTAAGAGCTACTATAGCTAAACAAGGTCAATGCATAAGAGAAAAATGGGGAAAAAAGGATAAAAACGAATCTTGGAGAAAGCAAATGGCTCAAACACACATAAAGCTACAATAAGATAATTTTTTTCCTTTCAGATAGGTCATCATCAAAAAAAAAATAAAACCTGATAACTCACTGTGTTGGCAAGGGTATGCAAAACAAGTATTATAGAATTTAGCAACATTATTAAAGTGATAAATGCACAATCTGATCCAGCAACTTCAAATTATTTATCCAAATAATTTATTTCTAGGAGTTTGGTTATACTTGCATATATATTAAATAAGTGTGCAAGAGTATTTACCGTATTTGTAATGGGAAAATGTCAGAAAGTACCTAAATGTTCATTATTAAGAACTGGTTAAAAATATTATGACATCCATATAATAAAATATTAAGCAGCTAAAATTAGGTGGTTCCATCTCCAAATATGCCGACAAAATGATTTCCAAGGTATTTTAAGTAGAAGGTGATTCAGATTCTCAGTATAACATGAGAATACAATCACATACATATTTGTACACAAACACAAGCATAAAGGTGTATATAGTATTATTAAGAACAGAGTAAGTTTAAATTGACTTTACTTGTATTCTTCATTATTATTTTTTTAATACCAATGCTGTGTGCAACCCAGCCAATGATCTGCTCACAAAGGCTCTTCATTCCTCCCTTTTATCTGAGTTATTACCATGGTCTAACTGGTCTGTCTCCTAAGTCACCACCAGTTATGCTCCCCAAACAGAAATCTGCTCACACAACTTACCACTGACAACTCCACACTAGACAAGAGACCCCCACCACCACCAACTCCAGAGCTCTGTCCTCAGGATCCTGTCACGTGGGCATCTCTACAAACCTGCTGATCTTGCATTCTGCCTTGGCCACCCAGGCTCCTGGTACAGTACCCCTGTGTCTTTAAATGTTTTCTCACTGACAACAGTGCCTTCCTTTATTTCTCCCTTTAGAGAAACTCATCTCCTAAGGCCTAGTTTAAGTGCTGTCTTTTCTGTGATGCCCTACTGGACTTGCTCAGAGCACTTTATACACAAAGCACTATCAGGCACCAGTCACGATCTATTATGTAACTGTTAATGGGGAATAGAAGAACACACACGGATCTTGCAGACAGAGACCTGGGCAACTGTGATGCATTATGTTCCCAACCTCTCTAATCCTCATGCCTTCATGTGTAAAATACATAAAAGGGCTTATTAGCACATTTTTGGCACATAATATGAACTCAATAGGTTGCTATTGTGCAGGCTCTGACAAACGAACTGTGTGACCATGGACAAGTTGCACAACCTTCATAAGCCTTAAAGCAGTTGAAATAATATTTACGCATGATAGAATTATGGAGGATTACATGAGATGTAAGGTACCAGGGCTTTAAATACTACAGGAATGAATGGTTTCAACCAAAGAGTTAAAAACGACCTGCTCCAAATATGCATTTTTTTTGAAACATAAAACAGATTTTACAGAAGTCTGCGAGTGAAGAGTGGAGGAAGGGAAAGGCTGGAAGGGACTGGGGTTTAGGGAAAGATGGTGTGAGGACGTGGGTGTGGGGGTAGTAGTCTGAAGCTCTTTATAGGTGCTAGGAGACCACATGGTATACAGAAAATAGAACTAAAGAACATGCCAGAACTTCTGGGCTCTGTTCCAGTTTTTATTGTCTGGAGAAAATGCAAAGTTATGAATTGACTACAGGGTCTTACACTGGAACTAGAACCTAATATAGCTTATGGTGATCACCTTCTGCCCTACATCAGAAAAACTCAAACCTCACAGGGTTAAGAGCAGAGAAAGGAAATTTTCAAGAAGATGCAAACTAAATCTTGGCAGCTCCAGTCCAGCAGCTGGAACAGAAGAAAAGAGGTTCTAAACCAAGCCAACCTGGAAACCGGCTGGTTGGGTTTCTCTGGGAGGGCCAGTGAAACACACAGGGCAGGCCAGCTCCAAGAGCCAAATAAAACCAAAGCCACTTGTAGCAGTTTACAAGACAGAACAAGGAGAATCAACAGCATGTTTCTTTTCACTGCATCCCTTGCCCTGTGTGTCTGTGTCAGGGGAAGATATGTGAAGGAATCTGACAATGCAGTAGGCCTAGTATGAAACTGGAGTGTATATATTTATAAACACTCTTAACACTACCAATCTCAATTTCATACAGTTTTTGTTTTTATATTCAATATTATATTTGGTACTTAAAGGTTCCTGAGTTAGGAACTAACATAGTAAGGATAAAAGAGGTACAAGTATAAAAATTTAAAAATTAAGTAAAAATCCTGTTCTGTTAAATTTGAAGTATAAATATCACAGTGACAGAAATACCTGAGATAATCTATTTATAAAGAAGAAAGGTTTATTCAGGCTTATGGTTTCAGAAGTTTTAGTCCATGGTTGCTTGGCCCCTGTTGCTCTGGGCCTGAGATGGCACAGTGTATCATGGAGAGTGCATGGCAAGGAGACCTGTTACCTCATGGCAGCCAGGAAGGAGAGAGAGGAAGAAATGGGGCCAGGGTACCAACATCTCCTTGGAAGGTAGGTCCCCATGACCTTTCTTCCACTAGCCCCCAAGGTTCCACCACTTCCCAGAAGTTCTGGGCTCAGCACATGCCTTCAATACGTGTGTCTTTGGGGGTCATTCAAGTTCCTAACTGTAGCAATCACTACAAACTTGGGTTCTAGTCAAAGAGCAAAAAAGCAATGGTACTCTAGTAACTGTGAGCACCCCTAGCTCTCCAATTTTGATTTCTAAATATCATTATCCACCAGAAGGAACAGGTGTCCTCAAAGAAATGATCAAGCAGGGAATGGTGGCACACACCTGTAATCCCAGTGGTTCGGGAGGCTGAAGCAGGAGGATTGCAAGTTCAAAGCCAGCCTCAGCAAAAGTGAGGTGCTAAGCAACTCAGTGAGACCCTGTCTCTATATAAAATACAAAATAGGGTTAGGGATATGGCTTAGTGGTTGAGTGTCCCCAAGATCAATCCTCAGTACCCTCTCCCCTGACAAAAAAAAAGAAATGATCAATTCAAGGTCTAAGGCAGAAGTACAATTCATGTGTGTACTGGTATCAAAATGACTGCCCGACCAACAACTTGCACAAGACATCACTGATTACAAGCCATAGCCTGACTTCAGAAATGTTGAAGATGTTTTTAAAAGGTATACACACATGCACACTCACGAATATTCCAAATGAGGAAACATAATAAGCCACCTTTTATATTCTGATAATTGACAACTAAAAGGAAAATTATGCATTATCCTGGCTTTCTGGTAGAAGTTAACTATGAAGATCAAGCCCTGCCACCTTTTGGTAATAACACGTTATGTAATGTCTACCGTGTTACATTTTTAAGTGCACAACATGGCATTGTTAACTACAGGCCCTATGTTGTACAGCAGATCTCTAGAACTTTCTCATCTTGTGTAACATCACACCCACTGAACGAACTTCCCATTTCTCTCCCCCGCCATACCCTGGCAACCGCCATTCTATTTTCTACTTCTGTAAGTCTATTTTAAATACCTCACATAAGTGGAATCATGAAGTATGTGTTGGTCTATAACAGACTTATTTCACTTAGCATAATGTTTTCCAGATCCATCCATGTTTAGAAAAGTATCACTTCTTAAACATACAAGGAATGATAGAAAATTATAATTTTGCAATCTGTAATGAAAAACTAATTTACTTAAGGAACATGAGGATCTGGATAAGCACATGACTTAAGATTTGGATATGAGGTGTCCCCCCAAAAGTGCCTGTGTTAATACAGGAATGTTCAGAGGTGTGATGATTAAGATTATGAGCTGTATAACCTATTTAGTGGACTAATCCATTTCATGGATAAATAATTTAGAACTACAGTACTGAGTGGTTGCTGTCGGCAGATGGGGCATGGCAGGAGGAAAAGGGTTACTGGAGGTATGCCCCGGTCCTTCCCTTTCTCTTTCTTCTGCTTCCTGGCTACCATGAGCTGGGCAGTTTTCCTCCTGCATGCCCTTCTGCCATGATGTTCTGCTTCACCTTGGCCCCATAGCAATGGAGTTGGCTGACCATGGACGAACCTCTGAAACCACGATCCCCAATAAACTTTTCCTCCTCTAAGTTTTTCTTGTAAGGTATTTTGGTCACAGCAAGGAAAATCTGTGACCAAAATGTGGCAAAGTTTTGCTACATAGATTACTTGTTGGATGCGAAGGGGGAAAAAGTAACTTTGTAATGGCAAAATCTAGCTCTTAACCACCTTAACCTACTGATCAACTGTCATCACTAACAGTGGGACAAGCATAATTCTAGATGTGATGTAATAAAACATAGCATCATCCATTTAAAAAACTTTTCCCACCAATCAAGTACTCAGATCTAACTTCCAGCCCCAGGAAACGCAGAAACAAGAATAAGTTAGGCAACATCACAAATCCAGAAAGGTGATAGGACAATGTAGAGGCCAGCTAGCCCTGTGCTCAATATACTCTGGGTATGGATTTGCCTTCTCTTCCTGCAGTGCTTCTGCCAAACTACCACTCTGGACTTACACAATGCCATGTGTATCTAGCACAGAAGCGCAACTGGGGCTCATGTTACAGATAACGAAAGGTATCAGTGGGCTTGTACTCAGTTATAGTGCCAGAGAGGAGATGACACTTTGCAAAGTTGGGATAATGTTTTGTAAGTTTTGTTTGTTTGGTACTGAGGATTGAGCCCAGAGGAGTTCTATCACTGAGCTACATCCTCATCCCTCTTTATTTTGAGACAGGGTTTTGCTAAATTGTTGAGGCTGGCCTTGAACTTGTAATTCTCCTGCCTCAGGTTCCTTAGTCTCTGGGATTACATGTGTAAACCACTAAGCCTGGAGTAGGACAAGTTCTACATGATATACATGCTTGGAATCGCATATCAGTATGTGGTACTATTTTTCCCATAGAGAAATAAAGTTTATTAACTTTAGTGCTGTTTAATGCTATTAATCTTCAACTGAATAGGTGAATTTATTTACATTTAGTGTTATAACATATTTACTCTTTTGTCATTTTCTGTTTTCCAAGTTTATATGCTCCCTTATTTTCTCTTTCCTATTTCTGCCATAAGTATTGTATTTTCTACCCCCACCCCACCCCCAATTAGCACCTCCTTTGGTGACTTGGAAAATCTACAGTATATTTTTGGTAAAGCTAATGGGAAAGCTAATGTTTTTGGTAAAGCACCTTTGCAATTTCTCCCACCTTCTCCTTTAATTTGCCACCTGCTTTTTCTGGTATCCTCGTGAATGTTTACCCTTCTCTACTGTAAGATACTTAACATAAAAATAAATTTATTTCAAGCAAAGTAAAAACATCTTTTGTTTTAGAAAAATAATCATAGTTAGACTTTTCTTTTTGAAGACTTAATGTTCGCTGCCAGCCCCATTCATACCACAACTTCAACATCCATTATTCATTTTGATGCATCTCCAGAAAACTTGAGTTCTTGCACATTTGGAAATATTTTAATGAAGACTTCACAAATGTGAATGGCAATTTAACTGGGTATAGACTTCTTGGGTCAAACATTTTATGTCAACATTCTACTCTGAGGACTGCAATACAGGACTCGTACCTAGAATAAAGAACCCTTACCAACAGAGAAACAGGCAGGTAGACTCACACAGGAACTCTACAAAAGGCAGTGTATGAAATACTGCTGAGTCTCATTAGTCAACAGGGAAATGTCAAAGCTACAAGGAGATACTACTGTACACTGACTAAAATGGCAGAGAGACTGAATGACAGTATTTGCTGGTGAGGACGTGCAGCAATGCTGGTGGGAGTTTAGATCATTACAAGAAAACTGATGGTACCTAATAAAGCTGAACACACAATTTCAGTCCTAGGGACAAACATGGCAAATAGACATAAGTGTATACATAAATGTACCCAGAGACAGGTACAAGAATGTTTCATATCAGCATGATTTATAATAACCCCAAATTGGGAATAATCCAAAAGGCCATCTATGATCCAGTAGATACACAGTGGAATATTCACAAACAAAAATACTGTGTAACAATAAAAATGAACAACATGTATTGCTACATACAACACAGATCAATCTCACAAACGCACTACTGAATGAAAACCGGAATAAAATAGTATGTAGGAATGATTCCATACATATGAAGTTCAACAACAGAGAAATGATCAGTGTGGTTGGAAGTTAGAAAAGAGTAGTTGCCTTAGGAGAGGGGTCAGGGCTGGGGAGATAGCTCAGCTGGTAGCGTGCTTGCCTTGCAAGCATAAGACCCTGGGTTCAATCCCCAGTGCTGCAAAAAAAAAAAAAAAAAAAAAAAAAGGCACTAGGAGAGGGGTCAGCACACAGTGTGAAGGTCCAGACAGTAAACATTCTAGGCTTTGCAGGGCATGCAGCCTCAGGGGTAATTACTCAGCTTTGCTACTATAGTGCAAAAATAGCTTTATATGATACATAAACTAATGAGCATGGCAATGTTTCAATCAGACTTTATTTATGGACCCTGAAATTTGGATTTCATATAATTTTTATGAGTCATGAAATAGTATGCTTCTTTTGGTTTTCTTTCAACCATTTAAAAATATAAAAACCATTTCTACTCACAGATGTGGGCCAGATTTGTTCTCAGGACACAGTTTGCCAGCCCATGCTGTAGGGGACGAGGTGGTAAGCGACCAGGCAAGGGGATGAGGGGCACTGTGGGGTGCTAGTCATGTTTTGTTCTGGTTACACAAGGGTCTAACTGCTATAAAACTGCACTAAGCTGTATACTTAAGATTTATATACTTCCATATATATATATATATATTTGAATATATTTCAAATAAAAAGAACTTTAAAAAAACTTTTTAAGAGTCAGGAAAAAACCTTGCTTTGAAAAACCAAGTGTATGTCACCAACTTGATGGTTAATTTGTAGACATTTCTTTATCCCTGAAATTAAGTTCATCAGAATCATGATTTGCCTATTTTTGCTCATTTTTCCTGGGATCACTTATGATCATTTCTTTTCATAAAGCTTTTCTTCCTTTCAGAAGTCTTCTGCTGCCTTTGGATGCTCTTATCTTCCATTGGTTTGTTCCAGATACATCACTGGGAACATTTGTTGGTGTTCCCAGTGTTTCCTGTAGAATGCAGCCTCTCTTCTGAGTCCCTCATCTGCACTCGAATTATGTTCATTCCTCTTTCTTCCCTGTCCTGCTCTTTCATACTTGTCCCTCATCCTCACTGATTTGCTTTTCCTGTAGCTTTGGTTCTGCTTTTTGCAGCTTCCAAAGGAGTCTTAAGTGCTTTGGAATGGTGCTGTCCTGAAACTTAATCCATAACTCTTGTCACTTTGTAACTTTAGTAGTATCTCACCTTTCATTTCTGATTTCATAGTGAACATTTCTTCAACTTCTATTAAAGTATAAACCAGTTGAATGATTCTTATATTTTCTAGGGTAAACTTCCATCTTGCACTTATATTAACCTCTTCTCTTTTCCCACAGAATTTGATGGGTACCATACTGGATTTTTGTTCATTAGTCAATCTTTTCATAATGGAAGTCTATTTCTAAGGGCTTCTCATCCTCAACATGACTGACATTGTGCAATGGATAAGTCTTTGTTGTAGGGCTGCCTTGGGTGTGGTAAGAGGTTCAGCAGAATACCCAGCCTCTAATGCCAGCAGTATTCACCTGTTGCAACAACCAAAAATATCCTCAAACATTGTGTTTGAGGCAATTATTAAAAGAAAAAAGAAAAAAAATTGCAAGTCACTGGTCTACTAGACTCATTTATCCAAAAATACAGTGGCAGACTCTTAATTTTGGTTTCCTGGCCACTGCTCAAATTCTTCCCTTAGACATTAAGTTAGATAATTGAATACTGTAGAAGTTTTGACTGTTAGTTCAAAAGCTCAGCAGTCTGAGAGGAACTGGAGGAACTGTGGCTGGGTGTGGACAGCTGCAACTGGGAAATTTCATCTCTGAGCATTCTGTTTGCTGGAGTCAATGCCTCTAAATATGTATGTGTTTGTGTGTTGAGGGTTGGGTTATATACTCAGTCTTAATGAGGACAAATGCTCTGGGATTTTGGCTTATTTCCTCAAAAGGGCATGAGCTGGTCACTCTGATAAGACATCAAGTTAAAATAAAGCCTTATATTTGGCAGGATTTTTGTTTGGTGGTTCAGCAAATACTTTTTATCTGCACAATGGCCTTTGTTTGATGCTGCTGGCCTTCAGCTACAGAGTTGGCTCCTACTACATGGTTTCTCCTTTCTCCAGCCAACTGTCCTCATCCCACACTTAACCCCACCAGAAGCTGGAGTAGAGGGACACAGTCACCTGCTTGCACCCCCAACTTTGCACAGAGCAAGCCTACTAGACAAGTGGTCTCCAATCCATTCTCTAAGATGTAGGGTTCCTCTGAGCCTCCGTGACGGTCTTTCCCAACACTGGGAACTGTATACCTTAGTATCCTTTATTTTAACTTGATCTTATACTGGCAGACAGCTCTTGGAATTCACTGTTTAAGACCATGGCTTTGGCCAAATTTCAGTTGATGAGACTTTCTCCTCTAATTTTGTTTCTTTTGGTTCTTTTCATCAGGTTCTAAGAATGGAGTACTTTGTTATTTTGCTGTTAAGTCCCTGTTCTTCCTTTTAGTCCCCAGTGCAATATTTCTTCCTTCTCCATAAAGGTAAAGTGAGAGAGCAGAGAAATGACTCAACTCTCTTAAAGAAAAATTTACTTTATGTCTTACTTTGAGTAGTGAGACAAAAATTGAGTTTTCTTTCCTAAAATATTCAATAGAAAGCTCTGGGGGACAGTTCAGAAGAGTAAAATTCAATTTTTGAGAAAGTGTTCATCATATGGTTCTAGGTGTTTTTCTTAACCCTACACACTTAATTTTACAATCATTAAAATAGAAAAATATGCTCTGTCCTGCACTATGGTGAGAATGAACTATATCTTTTCTGCTATCAGCAAGAGATTACTAAACATAAGAAATTACTCATGACTACCTAATAGGAAAAGGGATTCTCTGATCTAAATGAAACTTCCACCTTTCCTTCCCTCTCTACTCAGAGACTAGGGCATCCACACTTTTCCCACGGGGACAATCAAGGCCAGAAATGTACATGGGAGAAGAGCTAAGGTACTTCTTTTTTTATGAAACTGGTCCACAGAGACAATAAATGTACAGATGTCTAAATCACAGTAGGGTTTTATTTGTACCTATCTTCTCTTTCCAAACAATCCTTCATAATGCCTCAGATTTCTAACGTAATCAGCTGACTTCAATCTGAACAGATTAAACATACATAGCTAATTAGATTCCACTTCAATGATGGTCAATAACTGACCACTAGCATGATGCCTGCTGACAGTCATAAGCACACAGCGGTGGATGGGTAGATGGTCAGAACCTACCTTGGATCAGGCGTGTTAGATATATTTTCTTAACACTAAAATCTCAGGTCACCCTGCCTATGAGTTCACAGGCAGCATCCTGGGCTAAATGGTAAAAAATATAAACAACTTCATAATAATGGGTACGTTTGCTGACAAAAAGGATTAAAAAATAAGATGATGCCTAAACCTGATACTTTTGTAGAGCTGAAATTTAGAAACAGAATAAGGTTGACCAGGTAACCAAAAAAATATCTCGAATACTTGCCAAATGCTCAACACCAGCACAGATACTTTAAAAATACAACACAGTTTCTGTTCCTAAGGAAACTGGAATTTAACTGCAAAGACTAAAGCACAAAGTGAGACAAAGAAGACAGCATTACAACTTGACTCTTCTTCAGCACTGATGCTGTTACCCGTTCTCAACCCAGAAACCATCTGTCGGTTCTTCAACCTACCTTCTCCATTTCTTCCCACTGCTTGTCTACTTGTCCTTCAAAGTCTCCTGTTTGAGACCCTCTCCTCTAAACTGTGGTCTCCTCCATTCTCAAACTACTTGGTCTACATATTTAGCCTAGTGAAAGGACCAGAACTGAAACTTAAGACTCCCATCACTTTGCTGGAGAACCTCTAATTCACAGATCCAACAAGACTCCACAGGGACACCCCCCACAGAAGTCTCTAAGGCTGGAGGGCCAAACTCGCTCTCCTCCAGTGTTTGCAATCTCAGCAAATAACACCACCATCGTGCAATCGGTCAATCCAGGACTCCAGGAGGAGCCTGTGCCCGCTCCTTCTCTTTTATTTCTACACCCAACTGTTAATGAAGTAGTTAATTATTTTTCTTTTTGTTTCTCCTACCTTTTCCTCCTCCTCCTCACCATCACTCTCTTAGTTAAGGCACCTGTTATTTCTTGCCTGATGACACCTGAGCCTGCAAACTGGTTTCTCTGCCTTTGATATCATTCCTTCTTCCCCAGAAACTCTCTTCTCCAGCTACTCCCAGTTCTTCCTCTAACATACCAGCCACCCCAGAACCACTTGTGTTTCTCTGTGTTCTGTGATCTCCACATCTTCACATGGTTCTTTCACGTCTTTCTTCTCCATAATCTTTACATCTCTTTGCCTGGTATGTGTTACCTTCTTCCTGTTGACCGGTTAAACTTCTATTGGTCCTTTAAAATTCAGACCTCACCTCCTCCAGGATGTTCTCTCTGAAACCCTCCTACCCACCGTCATATTGGTATCCAAATATTCTACCATCTTGAAAAATATTTCATATGAAGTTCCTCTTTACGTCTATATGCAAGGGAGGGGGTAAGTTCTCAAAAATACTACAGAAAGTAGTCTTTAAATGACTGTAAACAGAGAGAACTTTGTGTCCCCCACTCAGGACTGTGGTCCCTATTTAGGTTAACTGGCAGACATATCAATCAGACATGTCCAATGCACAATGCCTCTCCCTTACCTGGACTTGCACCATGTTCCAGGCAAAGGGCATTTGTTTCATGTGGTCACTTATTTAGGACAAGATAATCAACTGGTTAAAAATTCAGCACTTCTAACAGAGAAACGAGATGTATCCCACTTGTTTACAATAAAAATAAATTAAAAAAAAATTCAGCACTTCTAGGATGGCAGCCCCTAAAATCTATGTCTCCTAGCCTCCTGCTTTGGCTAGAAGTTTAGTCTCTGCAGTTTCCTGTCAGCTGCTCCTCAGGGACATCAGGGCAACACTTAAAAACTAACAGACTATTTCCTCATCTATAAAATGATGACTAGATCTCAAAGGATGCTTTTCCCACTAAAAAATCACTTGAACTCATTCTCTGCCCTAGTGGCTCCTCTGAGGAATATCCCTATTACTGAGAATGGATACAATGCACAGAGGCCTGAATATCATCCTACCCCTGACGAGGGTGCTTATAGGATTGCCTGGGGATATGGGGCATCTGAACACATGCTTCAACATAATAGAACCATATCAACTATATCAACACCCTGCATCCCCTGCAATAAGGCAATACAGAGCTTCAACTTAAATATCCTCAAAACTGTAAATTCACATGCCTTTTGGAGAAAGACATTTCCTCTCATATCTTCTAAATTTAGGTTTTTGAAGCTTCAAGGGTGCTTGAATCCTAGTATTTTGATGGATCCTATTCAAACCCTCGGAAACTTACAGTTTCATAAAAGGGTAAAACAATGCTCTTGATGCTCAGGGTTTCAGTTACCTGGTGATGCCCACATTGGCCAAGATTGTATATTTGGCAAGACTTACCAAGACACTTGAATAACAGGTTTCCTTTGCCAAGCTACAGGAACTAGTTTTGCTTTTATAAAATAGTTCCCACAGTCTATCAACAATTGTTTATCATGAGTGCTTAATGGAGCCTCCACATTTCACTGTCACATCCACAGCAAATTCTTCCTTATAGGCACCTGCCATGTGTATCTCTCTGCCTCCCATGTGTGAGGGGATGAGTTTGGGGGATACGAGACAGTCCCCATGTCTCATTAATCCTAGAGTGAGCACTTTTTTCTCTAAACCCTGTCCCGAGCCTGAATTCACAAAGGCAGAGTCCTTCCCACCAGCTGATGAAGCACCCGTGCAGATGCAGGGTCCCAGACCCTCCCCAGAGTCCAGGATGGCTTTCCCTAACAAACTCCCAGTCCCTACAAAAATTGTTTCAGGAAAAAATCCCTTCTTCTGTGCCCTCTTCATCCTGCCACTGTTGGTACACTTAGGGCTTATTTCTCAACTAACCAACTTCGAAGACATGGTTGTCAGGAGTCCCACCACTGGGCTCAAATCTCACTTCTACCTTTCTATGACCTTGAAAAACCATTTAATCCGACTTTTGTTTCTTTGCTGTTAAAAATGGAGCCACCAACAGTCCTCACCTCATACAAATGTTACAAGGATTAAATGAGGTGGTGACTGTAAAGCGCTTGGCACAGTGCCTAGATCAGAGCAAGCGTTTCATAAATACCGGCACTATTGTCCTCAACAGTCACCTAACCTGTCTTCTGCCACAGGGTTACCACCCTCTGCCAACCCATCTTCTGTGCTACTGCTAGGGTATACTTTTAAAAATATCTCTTGATTATAAAATACATATTTTGTCATAGAAAAAAATTCCAGAAAACACGAGGGAAATGTTACCTGCAGTCTGACTATAGCAACAATCACTTGACAAAGTTCTTGTTAGTCTTTTTTTTTTTTTTTTTTTAACTAGATAAGATTACCATTTATATACTTTTTTGGGGGAGGAGGGTTACCAGGAATTGAACCCAGGGGCACTTAACCACTAAGCCACATCCCCAACCCCTTTTTTATACTTTATTTAGAGTGAGGGTCTTGCTAAGTTGCTTAGGGCCTCACTAAATTGCCAAGGCTGGCTATCCTCTTGCCTCAGTCTCCCAAGACGCTGGGATTAAAAGCACGCACCGCTGTGCCCAGCTATATACTATTATTTTTCTGTTTTCACCCAAGCATTTTCAACATTTAACAACACGAGGTAGGTTTGGTTACACTTCTTTGTTTAGAAACAGATGACATACAACCTGGAGCAGGGAGTGAGTGGCAGTGATGGGACTCCGCTCCCCTTGCCTCTTGCCCACTGCTGATGCCCTCCATCTGTCTGCTAAGGCAGTAGCTGCCACTTTTCCTCTGCTGGGGTTCTTGGATGCTGACTGTCTACTGCTTGCATTTTTGCTCAATGGCTTCGAGCTGGAACACATCCCCCCAGGAGCTCCTCAGGTCCCAGGAACACAGGAGAAAGTCAAGGTTTCAGGTCTAGCCCTGCACTAGTGGGCTTCTACCCTGCACCTGTGCTTCCTGCTGCCCCAACTCTGTGCTCATGCATTTCTGTGTCTGGAGAGGCTACCTCCTCACCTCTTATCATCCATGTTCTCTACAGTTTTAAAAAACTCAGCTTGGAAGAAGTTTCCTAAATAAAACATTTATTCTCCTTGATGAGGACCAAACCTGGTCTTCCATATACTCTTATAGCACAGCTACTTCCATGCATGCACGGCTGTGGCAGAGTGCAGGGGCAGACCCTGTGGAATAGGCTGCTGGGTATTTTATCATATATCCTGTCTCCTCAAGCAAGCCACAAAGTCCTTCCTTACTGAGCCACTTCTCTTCGTTTTTATTCATACTGGTTAAGGATACAGGGCTAGATGATCAATAAATGACTGATGCATAAAGGAACAACCAACCTGATTCTTCTTTTACAATGCATGTGTTTTTACTTATTTTTCTTGCTGATTGGACTCGACAGGCATGAGACCAGCTGGTGCTCCTCTAGGCCTCAAGACAACCCAGATGTGGTTTTAAGTGTTTGCACAGATGAGCTAACCCAACCCTCAGCCTGGTGAGTAGGAGCGATTATCATTTTCATTGTACGCTGAGGAAACATACTGAGAGGTTGGGGGAAATACCCAAGCTCTCCCTGCTAGTAAGAACAGGAGTCGAAATTTAAATAAAAAACTAGTTTGACCAAACCTAATACCCATACAATTGAATGCAATAATTAAAATATTAAGAATCAACTATGCCCTAAGCACTAGGTTAGGATGTTTCTGACCTTGGAGGGGGAGAAACACCTAACACAGCACTAAACCCAGGTAGGTGGGACAGATGTGTACAAACACAGAGCAAGCAAGAGGAGGGGGCCCAATTCCTGTCATCAGAACTAGCTTCCCCCAAATACTGGGAGATAAAGTGGCCCTCGAGACCACATCAACACTAGTCATGCCTAAGGGTTAGCAGAATGGGATGGCAGAACATGTCTGTGCATACTCAGCAGGACCATGCACATCTGCTCGCTCCAACAGAAGCCAACATTCTTTGCACCGCAAGAGAATCCTTGTCACTGGCCCCTGGTGTCTAAACAGGAGTCTGGGGTAGCTGGTGTGGAAGGAGAGTCAGCTCCTTCTCATGGGCTATGACACAGCTTCCCAACATATCACACAATTTTGTTGCTATTTATGTATTTTGACAAGTCAAGAGAACAGGACTGCCCTTTCCTAATACCCATTTGTGTACCAAAAAGTCACAGTAATTCCACATGCTTATCTCCAGCGTTAGTGCTTTTCTGTCAACACCTGAAATGCACATGTCTTTGACAGAATGCTCCATCAACAGCAGAGCTCGGAGCCCAGAATGAGCCTGGAGTATACAACCCTACCAGTGGCCACTGCTAAACAGAGGCCCCAAGTCTTGTTTTTATCCCACAAAGCAAGGCCTACAGGTTAACCCCTCAGTGCTCTGACCCACAGCACAGCTGCACGCACTACACTACAGGTACCTCTGTTAAACCCCTAACGCATCCTCTGGCCTCTCAAGTGGTCTCTCAGCCACTTCAGACCCACCCATCCAAACAGAACTCACGAACTCACAAACTCTTAACACCAGCACCACAGTGGAGACCAGAGTTGGCCTCATCACCTCCTCCTCTTAAGAGGTCCTAGGATTCCTTGGTCTGTTCCCTCTGCAGGCCTTTGTCCTTTCTTGCCTAGGCCACAACTCCTTCCTTACAGGAACCCCACCAATCTTTCCTCTTCATAAGCCAGAACAGTTTTTTAAAGCACAAGCTGGCAGGGCATTAGTTGTTTTCGAACCCTTAGGAGTTCACCTAGTCCAACTGCTGACCTTGGTTTCCTGGGCCCTGCTCCATCTGGCCCCTGCCCACCCCTCAAGTCACCTTTTCTCCCTTTTCTTTTTTCTTGCCAGACCAAAAACAGTCCAAACAAGTTCTACCTGCCCATAGCCTAAGCTGCTCCCTCTTCCTAGAAGGTCTTCTTTCCACCTGATGGCCCCGAGGAGCTCGCACAGAAGCCACCTCCCACAGGAAGTCCTCCAGGTGCCTTCAGCTCATCTGTAACACACAGCACCTGTCCCACCCCTACTAACATGGCATACACCTCACAGCATCATAATTGGTTTTATCTTTTTAATTCACCTGTGAGCTCACTTCTGTGTTCCCAGGACTCAACGCGATGCCTGGCACACGTTGAGTGTTTGCCAAATGAAAAGACAGATCCTAGAGATTCAAATCCACCAGGCCACGGCCCTTTGCCCTTCTCTGACACCTGAATGGACTTACCGACACAATCGCAGGTAGGGAACTCAGCCTGGGCCCTCTTGGCAGGTGTGTCCAGCAGACTCTTGGTGGGTGTGTCCAGGTACTTAAGAGGTGACTCCAAGAAGCCACTGAGGGTGGGTGTGAGTGGGTTCTCAGCCTTGGTTGGTGTGGCCTCCTGGCCTCCCTCCTCAGAATGGAAGCAGGTGGTTGAGAGCACAGTCACAGCCCCTGAAGACTCAATCTTGATTTGCTTGGGGGAGCGGGTAGCAAAAGGGCTCTCAGGGGCTGGGAGGCATGCTGGCTGGTTCTCAGGGTCCTGAATGGGCACAGAAGGGGGGCCGGGAAGCCCAAAGCTATCCCCAAATTCAGCCTCAAACTGCCGGATAAGCTCTTCCAGCTTGTCATCGGCAGGGGGAAGGGGGCCAGTGGAGCCTGGCTGCAGGGTTGCCATAGGGCTAGGGGACCTCATTTCCTGAGTAGGGGGCAGCAGGCTGTCCCCGGAGGGACTAGGTGCAAATAGCGCAAGAGAAGGTTCTGGGGGCAAGGGAACAGCAGAGCCCTCTGAGGCAGGGAGAGTGGTTGGGAGAGGAGCAGGGAGAGGAGCAGGGAGAGGGAGAGAGGCAGAGACAGGGGCAGGGAGAGAAATAGAGGCAGGGGAAGGGGCAGGGGCAGGTGGATGTGCCTGCACTTCCTCAGAGGCTGGGGACTTCAGCCCTTCCAGGACAATCTGCCGAAGAGGCAGGAAGAGGGGCTGGGCTTCCCGTAACCTGGACTTCTTGATCTGAATGGGCTTTCGGACACTGGGCTTAATTCCCGGGGTAGCTTTATCTGCTCCCACAAGACCTCCAGCTGGTGTGGGGGGCTTCTTCTTCTTCTCCTTGGGTGGTTTGTCGGGAGGCCGTGGGGCAGGTGAGCTTGGTGGGGCCCACCAGCCAGGAGTAGGAGGCTCTGAGGGAGGGGGGAAGGAGGCATCGTGGGCCTGTTCTAGAAAGAGACTGCGCTTATGGTGGAGGTGCTGCTGTAGGGCAGTCTGGGCCTTCTGGTGGGTGCTGGGTTCTGAGGATGGTGGGGGAGCCTCCCTCTGGAGAACAGGTGATGGGGATGGGGCTGGGGAGGAAGAGGGTGCCTCAACCTTGACCTTGGGCTTGGTGGGTAGGGCCTCAGGTCGCTTGAATACTGACTGGATGTAATCACTGGCACTGCCCAACAACTGTTCCAGTTCAGCCATGGGGTCAGGGCTTGGACGGGGCACAGGCCAGGAGTTCCGGGGCGTGGCTGGTGGGGTGTCAGTGCCCCAGGCTTCAGGAAACTCAGTTCTAGGAGTTGTTGAAGGGAAGGCAGGGCTATCGGGAGCAAAAGATGGATGCTCCTCGGGGGAAACCACAGGCCATGAGGGGGCCCGGAGGTAGGACTGGGGAGACCTGAAAGGGGCTGGAGGGGACAAGGCCTCAGGGAGAGGGCAAGAAGCCTGGGAGGTGGAGTGAGAAGGTTGGGGGAGGGCGGAGGAGAGTTGTGTGAGGGCCTCGATGGCGATGGCGGTCTGCAGACTGATGTTTTTTTCCTTGGCGATGCTCAGGGCACTCTGGGACAGGGGCAGGCCCTCCAGGGGAGGTATTTGGGGGACCTCAGAGCTAAGGAGTGGCCTGGTGCTTGGGGCTGGGAGGCTAGCCTCACCAGGAGGCAGAGTCCCTGGGAGCCTGGGCCGCTCCTGCCCTCCTTCCATGACCACAGACTTGATCTTCCCCTCCAGCCACTCGAGGTAGTCAGGGCACTCTGGGCCATCGCAGTTGCAGTTGGGTGGTTTCATGCCATGCCGTGCTAGGGCCAGGGCAGTCTGCAGCGTATCAAGGTCTTCACTGCCAGCAGAGCAGCCCTCAGACCCTGGCCGGGGGGCCCTGCTATTATTCCCAGCCTCGCGACTCATCTCACGGTTGAAGGTTTCATAGAGCCGGGTGCTAAGGGCCCCATAAGAGGACACAGCTTCGGCCACAGCCGAAAAGGCCACCAGATCGTGGGCATCTTCCAGGCGAGCAGTGTGAGCTGGGCCTGGGGCAGCGTCCCAGTCGGGCTTCTGGTCTACCCGCCAAGGACCCGCAGTCCCCAGCAGACTGGGTCCAGGGGGCTCTCTAGCACCATTGACCGGCGCCCCTGAGGTACTTAGCTGCCGTGAGTCCCCATGGTACACTGGCCCTGAGTCCATCTGACCTGGAACAGGTCCATCAACTGGGCTGAGCTCTGAGCCTGTCTGGAGAGAGAGGGGAAAGCAAAAAAGGAAAAAGATGAACCACACTATTTGAAAGGCATCACACTCTTCACACAACTCCAAACCCTGCTTTTCTTAAAAATACTTGTAAGATACTTCCTGATACTTCACGAGCCTCTGTCTTCCCATGTTTCTGTTCCTTAGCTAGCTTCACAAGCAGCAATAGAAAGATTTTTCCCCCAAATGCTGAGGATTAAACCCAGGGGTGCTTTATCACTGGAACATATCCCCAGACTTTTCATTTTTGAGACAGGGCCTCACTGTCGCATGAGGCCAAACTCAAACTTAGAATCCTCCTGCCTCAGCCTACTAAGTGGGTGAGATCACAGGCATGCACCACCACACCCTGCAAAAAAGGAGGTCCTAACAGAGTCCTCAGTGTTGGCTCAGGCTCTGTGAGAGCCTCGGATGAATCACACTGACAGGCTCCCCGAAACCAAGGGCACCAAGAAAAAGTCTAACTCACAATCACCAAAGTCATACCAGGACCATGTTTATTTTATTTTATTTTATTTTTTATTTTATTTTATTTCCAAGAGGTAAAGAAAGCTAGCCAAGCCCAGCACACTAACTGTGTACTCTAAGTGGAAAGCATGTACATGTGGGGGTCAGGGGGGAAAAGCACTTTCACAAACTCAGCCTGGACTAGCAGTCAGCCATAGCTTCTTCGCAGAAAGGAATCCATGGTTCTTTCTCTCTCTCCTCTACTGACCTCACTTAAGCCTAGGTTGAGCTGTCAGACAGCTAGCGACAGACCACATTCCCACACATAGCCCCAGGCTGGAGGGAAACACTGATGATCCTACACAGTGTGTGTTTAGTCGTGCCAAGTTAGTCATGCCAATGACAAGCAAGTTGTTGCTCAGGAAAAAAAAAAAAAAAAAAAACTCAGGCCACTTCTCAAGTCCAGGAACTACCATTATATACCGGATGTCTACAGAAGCCCAAAAGGGAAAGCATGAGAGGAAGAGGACCAGGAGGACCCAGCAAGGCCAACACTAATAAAAGACATGAAATTGAGTCTGCAAAACTCATCCTTCAGGAAAGAAGGGTTTTTCTTTACTGTCAAATGCCAAGAAAGAATACTCAAGGAGTGACAGATTTTGAAAGTCACAGTGGATGCTACAAGCAGTACACAAGGATATATAAAAGGTCTGAAGGCATCTCCTTACGGATCACTTAATTACAACAGGAACTTTGTAGTGAAGAAATCTGGTGGATACCACCTTAACCAAATGATCAAAGTTGTTACCACCAATATTGAGACAAATCAACATCAGGGCCTCTGCCTGTGATACACTGAGGATTAACACCACTCACACAGAACTCTGCCAAAATGTAGAACCTGAATTTATTCTTGAGGAAATGTCAGTAAACCAAAATTGCAGGGTGTTCTACAAAATACCCGAAATGTTCTCTTTAAATATTTCAATCAAGAAACAATCTCTTCCAATTTATCTGGACAAAATGCAGGCTCACAGGTTAGATCTCAGACTGAGGAAAAACAGCAATAAAGTATACTGTTAGAACAATTCATGAAATTTGAATGTGGACATGGACAAGATAATACTGAGTCCCCTTAATCTTCTTGCCGTGGATCATTAGGCTATAGTTATATAAGATAATGTCCTTGTTAGGACACATGCACTGAAGTAATGGGGTAAAGGGACACGGTAATTCCAATTAATTGCAAATGATTTAAAGAAAACTGCATGTGTATATAAAAACACATTCATATTACATACAGAGAAAACAATAAGGCACATGAGGCAAAATGTAGACATTTTGGGTATACAAGAGACGCAGGTACTATTCTTACAAACTTTTTTTTTTGTTTGCAATATCACCACTTAGTTACATCTCCAACCCTTTCTATTTTGTTTGAGACAGGGTCTTATTAAGTTACCCAGAATGGCCTCAAATTTGTGATCCTTCTGCCTCAATCTCCTCGCTGCTGCAATTATAGGCATGTACCAATGTGTCCAGCCTCTTCCAACTTTTCTGTAAGTTTTAAACTTTCATCAAAATAAAAAGCTAAAAAAGAAATCAGTTTCTTGGTAAAAACACAAAGTGCTTTAAACAGATGGCTAAAATAATGCTAGCTCTAGCACTCAGACAGGGCCATCACAGGCTCCTAAGTGGTGGTAGGAACTAGGATTTGGGATTAGACTTGTGCAAGGTGAGGCCCAGCCTTCAGTTTCTGCCTCATCCTCATCACTGCTCCGGTCTGGCCACAAGGGATCCTTAGACTTCTCCAATAGGCCACGTTCTCTGATGCCAACAAGCTTTGTACATAGAGTTACCAGTCCTCAGCATCTAAAAGGGTCACTCTGGCTTATCTTTCAAGCACCAGCTCAGGGTCACCTCCTCTCCTACCCAGTTGGCAGAGTTATCTGTGGTTCCTTCTCCTGGGATCTCATGGCACCTTGTACACTATGGCTTCTTCCCTGGATTCCCATGGCACCTCTGTTAGCATTATCATATGCCCTCACTATTACATGTTCAAGCAGCGGCCTGCCCTACCAGCCAATGTCCAAATCTTAATGATTTGCCTTCTGTCCACTTGGTACAGTAGCATAATCCCAGGAGATTAAGAGGCATCATATCCCCCGTGGAATAGCCCAGCATCTCTCTAACCCGAGAGGAAGACCATCTTTCAGAGGAAAGGCCCAGGAGTGTGGCAGATGACCCAGCACTCCCTTCCTTCTTATAAGCCTATATGAACGTGAACTGACAAAAGCTACAAAGTATGAAGCAATAAAAATCTACATGCTTAAATATAAAAGACAGAGGGAATATGCATAACCATAAAGAAACATGAAGGGCTGGGGATATAGCTCGGCTGGTAGAGGGCTTGCTTTGAAAGCACAAGGTGCTGGGTTCAATCCCCAAGCCCTGAGTTCAATCCCCAGCACCAAAAAAAAAAAAAAAAAAAGAAAGAAAGAAATGGGCATGGTGGTTCAAGGGTTCAAGCCTGTAAACCCAGCAGCTTGGGAGCCAGAGGCAGGAGGATCCCAAGTTCAAAGCCAGCCTCAGCAAGACTGATAAAAAGTTTAAAAAGGGCTGGGGATATGGCTCAGTGATTAAGCACCCATGGGTTCAATACCCAGTACAAAAAAAAAAAGTCAAAAACATGAGTGTAGCACTGATTTACAAAAACAGTCGGCAAGACTCATGCTGTATGAGCTAACACTTCCCCATAATGGGCACAACAACTACAAGGGATTTAAAAAGTTATTCTGGGTGTGTGAATAAGAACAAGGAAGGGCTAGAGTAGTTTTGTGCCTTAGAATTCCCTGGGAAGTAAAATGCTTTTTGTCCCCAAAAAGAGAAGGAAGGAAAAAGTAGATAAGGATATGAGGGGAAGGAAATGAAGCTAGCTCATGTGAGGAGATCTTAAGAAACCCTAAATCCTAGTTTCTCAGCCAAGGGAGCCCAATGATATATTTTTCAACACCTGCCAGTGATCCTGGAGCGGGGAGGACACCAAAAGGCAGAGGGAAAACACCATTCCCAACCTCCAGTCCCATTCCAGTCCTACCATCCCTGGTAGGATTCCTGAATGCATTCAGAGGAACCACAGGAGCCAGGTTCCACAGAAGACCATCAACCCGTCCACATCCAACCACTCTAACTCCTCTCTGTCACATGGTCAGTGGGCCAGCAGATGAGGAGATCCCGTGGCCGCCCAGTCACAAATCTGAAAGCTATGAGCCAAATCTGCCATCGATCTGTTGGAGCTGGCCTACAGTGTTCATGTTTCTGTTTTGACAGCATTCAAAAATCAAACTGCACGTGACACCTGGATTTCCTTGATGGTCTGCACTTCTACCTGGTCAATGTGTCTACAACAGGGGTGGCTGCTGAATCTCAGAATGTAAGTGCTCCAGCTCACACTCAGTTCCACCACTCCACACTGCCTAGAAACCAAGGTCAGGGGTCAGGGATTACTTACTAATTTCCCAAATTAATTATCACTTCATTGACTCATGTTACCTACCAAGCCCTTGAAGGCTTTTGAATGTGCAACTCAGTCTGTAGATGTTCAAATTTCACAAGGTCTGCTGCGACTCCTTTGAGGCTGGCTATAGAGGACTGTAGCTATAAGGGCTGGCACCCCTCTGTAAGACAACCAGGCTCCAAGAGCACAGGCATGTCAACTGGTGGGGGATGAATCTCTAGGGGTCCACCACAGAGCTCTGTTCTCAGAACTGTCCTGTTCAACACATTTATCAATAAATGATAGCGAGGAGACACTTACCAAACAGGCAGATGTTGAAAGTAGGAGGGATAAAGCTATGCTGAACGACAGCGCCAGGAGCCAAAAAGTCAACAGGCCAGAGAGAAAAATCTAACAGGGTAAAGCAGGGTCCCATACTCACAACCCCAAACCACACCACCACATCTACTTAGATTAAAAATAGGGGAAGCAAGGGCAGCAGCGGCCACGCACTGGGAGGGAGAAAAGACTGAAGGCTAACTGGAGGTACACTCAGTATGACGTGATGTGGCAGCTTCAAAGGGTCTTATGACCCACAGGTTTTTCAAACTTTGTGATTACAATCCAGAGTAAGAAATACACATTTTACACTGGCATTATGTACTTATAAACAACGTTTTACAAAACACTACTTCCGTTTACTAGATGAATTAATCTTTCTTCTTCCCTTCTTTTCTTAATGTAGACTGAATCTTTCAAGTATTTTTAGTTGTAGATGGACACAACACTTTTTATTCATTTATTTTTATGTGGTGCTGAGGATCAAACCCAGTGCCTCACACATGCTAGGCAAGTGCTCTACTGAATCACAACTCCAGCTCAGACTGAAATCTTTTAAGTCTACTTCACAGTCTACTAAAGGGTCCCATACACAGCTATCTAAACAGGACCTGCAGAACAGGCAGAGACAGTTCCTCTGTTCCTGAACACAGGCTTCTCTTTGGGGCCACATCCTCTGAGGACACAGAGAAGTGTGAGTAGCTCAAAAATATAAGAGGGTACCCCATAAATATATACAACTACAACTTGTCAATAAAAACAAACTCCATAATATAAATAAGTCCTGTTTGGTCCTGAAAAGATAAAAACTTAAGAAGGCCTTTAAACATCTGTCACTTGGGAAAAGAATTAAGAGTTTTGAGTTGGCCCTAAGGATAAAGCTATAAACAGAATCTAGGGTCCTTTTAGGGGAGAATTTTCCTAATACTGCAATGAACCCAGTCCCCCAAACAGCCAGGGGGTAATGAGTTCTTATCAATGGAGACATAGATGAGGAAACCAAGACTTGTTTGTTGATTACTGGTAGAGACGGTAATCTTGGAGGATGGAGGCCAGTTTAAGCCCTTTCAAAGTTCCAGCTCAGACATTCCCCAACTCTAAATCCGCCATTCTTTCCCCCCTCAATTCTTACACCACTCTGGGCTCCAGTAAACACCAACTGTGAGGAAGCCTAAATGTCTGCCTCTCACCTCAAGTGCCCTCCAGTCAGCTCCAACCCCTAGAATGTGCTCCACACTGAGAGTCAGCTTGTCTAAAATGGAACTGAAGTCTCCTTCTCAATCTCCAGTAACTCCTTTCCCATTTTCGCACTTCAGGTTCCCAGTCCAAACGTTACCCATGTCCCTCCAATGTGCCCACGTATCAGATCTAAACAACTCTGAATTTGTACTGTCTCTCTATTCTAACAACTCCCAGTCCAGGTCTTTTTGTGTACATGCACTTTTTAGTGTTCCTAAGCAACAGGGGCATTTTTAAGCAACTCTATACACCCTTAGTCCTCCCCCTCGACCATACACACACACACACACACACACACACACTTTTTTCTCCACCCTGAAATCTATTGCTGAACATAGTTCACTCTCCCTTGGGACTCCCAAAGTCCATAAATCTCATACTTCACTCTGCTTCAAGCTTCAGATTTTAATGCGTGCAGCACATTAAGGACTTAGGATGTGTGTGTGTCTGCCTATATTTCTCAAAGATGGCCACAACAATCCCTCCATCCCATACGATCTTTTGGCTTTGTAGTCCCGTGAACAGGTGGGGTCTAGTCCCTTCTCTTCAATCTGGGTGGGCTTGTGACAATGACAGAAGTGACACTTTCAAAGTGACACCTTTATGACCTTCAAAGATAGATCAAAAAGGCAACACAGCTTCTATATGGGTCTCTTGGGACACTCACTCCTGGAGCTCAGTCACTATGATGTGAGGAAGCTCAGGCCCATGGGAGCCCACAGGTAGGAGCCAGTATTTCCAGCTAAGGGCCTGGCCAACCTGTTGTTAACCACCAAACGTGAGTGAAGGAACTCTTTGAGGATTGACTAACCTGGAATTCTCAAGCCTCCCCAGTAAGATCCTAAACATCAAAGGACAGAGACAAGCTACCCCATGCTGAATCATTTCTGATTTCTTAATACAGAATCCAAGAGCACAAGAAAATGACTGCTGTTCTATGCCACTAAGTTCTGGGTGGTTTCTTATCCAACAACAGTCAGACAGTAGATCTCAAGAACCTTGAGAAGATAAAGATGAAAGGTGAGAAACAGGTCTATAAAATAATGCCCTGAAGCACATCAGTGCTATGAAAGCAGGGCACACCTAGGCCTGTGGGGTTAAGGTCAGATCTCTCCAGGCAGAAACACATGTGGGTATATGGGTGTCCAGAAAGGATTCATCTCAAAATCCCTTTGGGATGAGGCTGGAAAGATGGGCAGGTATTTTGAAAGAGTGGCAGGAGGAAGAATTCCTAAAGGAAGGATGAGCATATGCAAAGGCACACAATTATGATGAGGTTGCAGGCTTGAGGATGGGAAAGTTGCTGTGTGTGTGTGAGTGTGGCTAGTAACTGAACCCAGGGCCTTGTGCATGCTTGGCAAGCACTCTACCATGAAGCTGTATACCTACCTGTTTTTAATTTGATACAGGGTCTCACTAATTTGCTGAGGCTGGCCTAGAACTTTCAATCCTTCTGCCTCAAACTCCCTAAGTCACCGGAATCACAGGCCACTACATCCAGCAGTTGTATGTATCTTGATTCTAAAGGAGGAAGAAAGTGCATGGGCTACTTGAGTAGATTTATACTCTGGGACATTCTGGTATCCCCACAGAGCACAGGCTACAGGATTCAAGGCAGGTGACCCAAAGACCAGGCTAATTCCACTGCTCAGATCCACAACAGTGAGGGCCAGAACCGAGGCACCAGCTGAGACAGGGATGAAACATGGTCATGGAGCGAGACAAAAACATAATCGACTCCCTCCTACAAAGTCTTCCTTGACCACCACAGGGTCTGTTCCAGACTAGAGTCACCATACACAGCTTGTTCTGTTGGGGATCTTTTCATAAAAGCATATGACCAACTACACCCTGAGCTCCTCTGGGATAAGTCTTCCATCATACCTTTGGACTCTAGAAGAAAGTTCCTAGGGTGTGTTCTAAAAGTTCTGCCCCCTCTGCCTCCTGAAGGACCTGGCTGGTACACAGTTTGTCACCTGTGTGCTTTCAGAGGAAGACATGTGAATGCTCCAGGCAGAGTCGGTGATCTCTCCTCAATGACCACACTGTCACAACTCATGCATGGTAGAAATCAGCAAAGGCTGCTGAATGCCATTAGAAATGCCTTGGCCACAAAGGACCCAGGAACCCAGCAAAGGACCACAGAATGGCCTGGTACCCCCATGTACCCTCCAGAGAGGCCCACCAATAGCACCAGTGTTGTCCCCTTCCAGGTACAAAACCCTGCCCAGCCCTATTAAGACCTTCCCACTCAAGCCCTATTAGTTCCTTCCTCCCACTATCACGTAAATGGCTCCAGTCCACCCTAGGCAAGGCTTTCCCCATCTTGGGGGCTCCTTGAGGGCTGCTCCCTCATCCAGGGGCAGCAGGGATTTATTACAAGATGCAGGGTGGTAAACATTACTCAGGCAGAGCGGAAAATGGTGGTACACGCCTGTAATCTGAGTAACTCAGGAGACTAGGGCAGGAGGATTGTGAGCTCAAGACCAGCCTGAGCAACTTAGTGAAACCCTGTCTCAAAATAAAGAACAAGGGGCTGGGGTTGTGGCTCAGTGGTAGAGCATGCGTGAGGCCCTGGGTTCAATCCTCAACACCATATAAAAATAAAATAAAGGTACTGTATCCACCTACAGCTAAAATATATGGATGGGTGTGTGTGTGAATGTGTGTGCGTGTGCGTATTAAAATTAATTAAAAAACAAAAAGAACTGCGGACAAAGTTAAAGTATCCCTGGGTTCAATCCCTAGTACTGGCAGGGAGGGGGACTACGACAAAAAAATTACTTGGAGAAAACATCCTTTTTAGATCTGAGAGCTAAGTTCACTTTCTCCTTCCTGACAGCTAATGTGTATGCACTGCATTGTCACCTGCAGTCACAGATCTCACCTGCAGAAGACCTGCCTCTTCCCCCAGGGGTCCAGGAATCTCTGCTGGGATCCAAATCTGTAGCCTGCCTGGTTAGGACTCCAGAGGCCCTGCCTGTCTCCACCTCTACAACAAACTCCCTTCTGGGGCTCCCAAATCCCCAGATATCTGCAGGTATTCAACAGCAGCAGCCTACCCCCCACCCCACACTTGGGCTCTGGAATTCCCAAATGCCAGGTGAGGCTGGAAAAGAATAAACTCCACTCAAATACCACATGCAGTCACCAACACAGAGAGAGGTACAGAAATAACATCAGTTTCCTAAGTCCTTTCTGTCTCTCAGAGAATCAACACACTGAAACCAGATCAGCAATTCTCTACTAAAGGGAAATGGAAGGGTGAGGGAAGATGCAGACATTATCCAGAAAGAGCAAAGTCCTCAATGGCTACATCTCTTAGGGCCTCTAAGAAAGGAGAAGCTGGAAGATATGCACAGAGGGCCAACTTGACCGCCAGCAGTGATACACCATGTTAGAAAATCGTGTACAAGGTGTTTTCAGCCAGAATGAACATGTCTGCAGTTGGCCTCCACAAGATTCTTCCACAGTGGAGTCTCCAAGAGTGGACTCTTAAGGGACTCCAAGGCAGTGGGGGCTGCTTCCCTGCCAGCAGGCTAGTAAATCCCACACCGTGCTTTCCCATCCACACACACCACGGCTCTGCGCCTCTGTTCTGTCAGCAGCTGTTTGAGGGCTTGACCCTTCCAGCCCTACCCTTTCCCTCAGTCCCTGAGCTCAGCATCCACCTCCAATCAAGGCCAAATCTTTCCCCCCTCCCAAATGGATGGCCCATTCTCTCCAACAGTACATGGCACGCTGTCTAGAGTTGATCAATTATTCATCTCTTAAGAGGATCCTGCTCTCCCGGGACTTACTGATGACACCAATCTGAGTTGAGAGACTTTTAGGGGACCCCTGCAGAGGATGTGCTTATCTGCCTGCTTTTGCAGGAGTGTGCACATGGACACTGGCTAGCCCAGCTGCATGTGTGTACCCTCCACATCAAAACTGGCCCTCTGGACTGGGGAGGTGAGTAGAGTGCTTGCCTTGCATGCACAAGGCCCAAGGCCCTGGGTTCAATTCCTAGAACCACAAAAAGAAAACAAACAAACAAACAAAACAAAACAAAACAAAAAAAAAAAAAAAAAAAAAAAAAAAAACCACCTGGCCCTCTGCAGACAGCAAACCCAAGAGGGTCATTGACAACTTCTTAAAGCTGTCAAATGTCGGCAGAGGTGTTCTTGTGTGAGGTGGGGGGAAGAAGTGGTTCTCATGGTTACTATGTACATGTCAGTAAAAACATTCTAAAATCTAATGTTTTCTGTACTACAAAATGGATGGATACAGATCTTTCAGCGGCTGGGGTAATGCTCAGGAAAATGCTGAAATGGGCCTAACTCCCTGAGGTCATCATGTCTGGCAAAAGCAGAGCTATGACTGTTCATGCCCTCTGACCTAATAATAATTAATGTGGCTTTGAGGAAGAAAGGAAAAGCAGCAGCACCAGGAAAAGTCTCCACAGCGCTGATGGAACACCCTTACGATAGGCTGAGCATCTTGCTAATCATTCCACACTTATTTCATTTAATCATCACAAACCCCCAAAAGTAGGGACCACAGAAAAAGACACTGAACACAGAGAGGTTAAGTAACATTCTCAAGATCACAAAGCAATCCAGAAGAGGCTATTTTAAACTCATATAAAATAAATGTAAAAATAGGTGAAATAGAAGAAATTAAAGTTAAGTGTGCCAAAGATATTCCCTGAAGCATTAACAGTGTAGAACTACAAATAATCTGAGTATCTAAACAGGGAAGCGGTTTTTAAATAACATATTTCTTCTGTATGAAAAGAAAACGGGATAAATTGTGAAAAATACTTAGCTTCATTAATATCAAAGAACTACAAAGAACACAGTGAGATTCCATTTGATACCATCATATTGGACTCAAGAGGAACAACATTTAGTTGGTTGAATCTTGTCCTCCTGCCACTTGCCAGCTGTGTGACCTTTAGCAAATTAATCTGTCTCCCTTTCCTCATCTGTAAATCAGGAACTAATAACAATACCTATCTCAAAGCTGTTACAATGATTAAACAAATTAAAAATTATACAAAGAACACTTAAAACAGCACCGATACCTGGTAAGCACCATGAGAAGGGATTTTAAATAAATACCAAGTGCCTATAGTTTAGTATTAACTTTTCCTTATACACCACTGGCAAGAAGGCAAAACAGGACAAACATTCTGGAAAGGTTTATGGCACTACATTTAATGTTGACCCTGCATATTCCACTCCTAGAGAAACTTGGTACATCAGAAGGTAAGTACACAAAAGTTCACAGTAGCATTGGTCAAACACCTAAGCATGAAAGTATTCTCAGTGCCTATCAACCACAGAATGGACAATAGAATATTACAGTGAGAATGAATGAACTACAGGACCGTAAATGAATCTCAGAAAACTGCTGGGGGGAAAAAAAAAAAAAGCAAGCTTTGTTGATCGTAAACACCTCTAATAAGCAAATTAAAATGTGTAAAAATATAAACATATAAAATGAAAAATTTAAAAGGAAAGAAAAACAAAATTCAAGGTAATGGTCACTTCTGGAATGAAGAAGGGGGATGGACTGATAGAATCACCAGGGTAGGGTCAGTGATGCCATCAATGTTCTAGTTCAAGTGGGTAGAGAGTTCATATGTACCTTTTATCATTATGCTTAATACTAGCTTAATATGCTTACATACATACGAGAAAAATTATGACATCTCATCAGTAAGACTCACAATTATTTAAAATAGGAACATGACATAAGGAAATGTGTTAAATGAAGAAAGGACAAGAGTGTACTTCTTACAAGGATACTTCGAGGGTTCTTTTGCTGGAGAAGTGAATACTATTTTAAATAGGAAAACAAAAACCAGGAATCAGAATAATTTAACGATTCCATTCCATGCACACATAAAACACCAAGGAGAAATACATGGCACCGCGAAGACTGCTAACCTCTGAGTGGTACAGAGTGGGTATATTTTCTGTCAATAGTCTCCAAATTTTATTATACTTCAATTTTATTTAAGGGGAAAGGTTTTACAGCGCCTACAACACAATTGAAAGTTTGTGCAAACCTTTCGTGCCTGTTAATCTCTGGGACAGGAATTTGTGGGGTTTTTTTTGTTGTTGTTGTTCCTGTACTATTTCTGTTGCTAGAAAGCTGTTCACTGTGCACAGAGATCACACACGCAAAGTAAGAAAATTGAGGAAAATGCCTAAAAGATGAAGGATACTCTGGAAGGGGAAGATTCAGTCTGGTTAAGGCTGGGTGCTAGGCTTGGAACTGCCCACCCATTAAGAATCTCTGCAACTTGCTGTCCAACCAGAATTCCAAACTAAAGCCTGGTCACTGTGACCAGCGCTGAACTGCCCCCTCCCAGCTCACCATACCAAAGCACCCGGTGGCAGGGCAGGGCTGACAGGCGAGGGCAAACAGAGCTGCAGCCACTCTGCAGGGTCCCCCGCCAGCCTCTTGATCTGCAGCCAGGGAGCAGGATCCAGCTCTCCTGACGGAAGCACCGGTCTCAAGCAGCCGGTGGCGGTCCGGCCTGAGGCCAGCAGGGAGGAAATCGAGCCCCGACCACATCTGAGGCCTGGCATAAAGCAGCAGTGGCTGCCTCCGAAGCCGCCAGCACACAAGAACCAGGTCATGACGCGCAGGCGGCTCCTCAGCCAGACGCAGCCAGAGCCCGGGCTCCCTACCACACACGCGCGGGCGCACACGCAACCCCGGCAGTGCTGGGCCACCGAGGGTCACACCATGCATGTCTGCAGCCAGAAAAGCCCCTGGCAGCTCTGGGCGAGGCTGGGCGACCCACAGCGTGCCCACAGCGCGCTCACCCAGTTATTCACATCGAGTTCCAACACCACCTCCCAAGGAAACAAGAAAGCAGGCTGCTGACACCACAGCTCCCTGACAGAGGCCAGCCCTTGGCTAACAGCCCCATATACTTTCCCTAAAAGGGGCCCCACAGCCCTCAAAACGCACCGGCTCCTCAGGTGTGTTGAAGGGGCTAGGGTTAGGAAGCAGTGCTGGGATGGCTGCTAACAGTGTTGAAGGCTGGGTGCCAACAACATTAAGCAAGATCTATTACATTTAAATGTAACCTTTCAATTCCCACGACCCCACCTCCATTACAGCAGGTGAGCAGATGAGGCACAGAGAGGGTGACTGACCTACTCCAAGGCCCAAAATCAACAGCAGGACAAAAGTCGAATCCAATTATCAATACAACTGATGTGCTACCACAATTCTAGCCATTCAGAATCTGGAAAATGAGCTCCTAAATTTTAGGGAGGTGCTCAGTAATTATTAATGGATTTCAGTTTCTTCCTCAAACCCCTGTCAAACAAGTCTATCCCCTCCTCATTCCTTTTCCAAGAACTCAATAAGACTTGAAGTTTTTCTTTTTTCATTAAAATATTAAATTAATCTTTAACCACCTCGAAATTCGAAGGAAAATTAAGAGGAGCGGTATCCACTATGAGCCCTAAGACCAACTTTACACACTGGGCTAGGAAGTAAGAAAGGGGCGTTACGTGTCAGACATGCCTGTTAAGAGGCACCTGCTGTTCAAAAGGCAGGAAATGAAGGAGTGCAAATAAATCCTCTTCACCCTAAACCTTAACTCCAAACAAATGAACAAAACTCACACAACATATCCCAGAGCCTCATTTTCCATAGTCACTGCTGGTCTGTTACCTCCAATAACTGAATGATGCCAATAATGAGGGTCTTACACATGTTCATCTGAAAGTCCTGTCTACATTCGAGAGAAGGGAACAGCAGCCTAGGCCCAGTCTCATCTGTTCCTGCTCCTGAGGGTCAGGAATGGTGAGGAAGGCCCTAGGAGTCCTACTTCGTTGGCCTCTATGGCAGACCACCCAACCTCCTGCCCACCCCCACACCTCCCTTCATCCCTCTGTTTTTGTGACTCTGCTGAATCCTGGTCCTCCTTAATTCTCCTTTCCCTCCTTTGTCCTCTCAAGGAGCCTATCTCCTCCTCCTCTCCACCCACCCTTGGAAACCTCGCTTCCTTTTAAGACTCCATGATTCAGCTTACACCCATAACCCAAAAGCTTCTTTTTTCCTCCACTGCCCTCCAGCTGCCAAACATGATTCCACTCGGATGCAACTTAAAGCTCATACATCTAAAACGTAATTCAGAGGCTGAGGATGTAACCCTATAGTAAAGTGCTTGCTTAATATGTGCAAGACCCTGGGTTCAACCCTAGTACCTCTAAATATAGAAATTAAATAAATAAAACCTCAGCACTTGTCCCCATTTACCCAACAACTCCTCCTCTAGACAACCCCTTCCACTGCCTTTTTTTTCTGGACAGAAGGGGAATGAACCTAGGGCCTCGCCTGGCAAGGACCACTAACATTGAGCTATCTTGCAGCCCTATTTTATCTAGAGACAGTATAACCAAGTTGCTGAAGCTGGTCTTACTGGTCTTGAACTTGTGATCCTCCTGCCTCTGCTTCCTGAGTACCTGGATTATAGGTATACACCACCATGCCACTTGGACAACCCTTTTTTTTAGGAAAAAAAAATCATGTTAAGAGCTACTCTCCTGGGCAACCTATTCAAACTGGTTTCTCTGTCACCTTCAGTGTTCTCATCTTTATGTTTCCATACACAAAACCTGCCATGAGCTCCTCCAGAGCATTTCAAATTTGCCTTTTTTCAGTTGACTTCATCTCTGAATCTCTCACAGGACAATCAGAGCAAAAGTCAGCCCACCTCTGCTTTCACCCCAGCAGATCACTGTTAGATTTATGTTTAACCCACTGAGCCCCTGCCCTGACTCCCAGGCCACAGTCCCCTCAAATTCACAACTTTAATCTTCTCTCTTGGTTCTAACAGTAAAAATGGAGCAGTAGATAAGCAAATGAATGAATCAGGGCAATAAAGATCTCTCCGTCAAGTAGAGATTCTCCTAGGATGGTAAATTTATAAACTTACATGTATAAAACGTCTTTTCTACACTCCTGAAAACTGAAAACTCGTCATGAGGGGAATGTTCTGGTAGACTGATACAACTCAATGGAATATTATGCACTCATCAAAACCCTTAAATATAAAAACTCCAAGGAAAAAAGATGAACTAAGAAGCAAAAAATAGCAAAATACCATACTGTATGAAGGTTTTACAATGTAAATCTATGTATGCAAATGAAAAAAAAGGTAGTTCATTTTGTTGTTTTGCTTTTTTGTTTTTGGCACCAGAGATCAAACTCAGGGACACTTTACCCCTGAGCCACATAGCCAGTCCTTTTGGTATTTTTTTTATTTTGAGACAGAGTCTCGTTAAGATGCTTAGGGACTTGCTAAGTTGCTGACGCTGGCTTTGAACTTGTGATCCTCCTGCCTCAGCCTTCCAAGCCTCTGGGATAACAGGCATGCACCACTGTGTGCCAGGATGTAGTTTTTTTTGTTTTTTTTTTTTTTAAAAGAGAAAATCTTTACATAACTATGAAATTCCACCTACTGGGCTGGGGAGATAGCTCAGTCTGTAGAGTGCTTGCCTTGTAAGCATAAGGCCCTGGGTTCAATCCCCAGCACCAAAAAAAAAAAGAAATTCCACCTACTACTGCTATCAGCACATTGTTAACAACCATACCTTTCTTCTATGCATGCATATAATTATGTGTCCATTAATTTATTCCTTTAATGTTAATGTATTCGGCATACTTTTAGACACTGAGGACACAGTGGTAAAGGAGCAGAGATCCTGACTCATGGACAAGGACTTATTATAAGTTTGAATTTGTCTTAGATCCCAATCAAAATTAAGCTCCTTGGGGGGTGGGAGGGGTTAGCGTTAGGGTTAGGGTTAGGAGGGTGGTAAGAATGGAGGAAGGAAGGACTGTATAGAGGGAAAAGAGGGGTGGGAGGGGTGGGGGGAAGGGAAAAAAATAACAATGAATTAAAGAACATTACCCTATGTAGATTTATGATTACACAAATGGTACGCCTTGACTCCGTGTACAAATAGAGAAACAGCATGTATCCCATTTGTTTACAATAAAAAAATAAAATAAAAAAATTAAGCTCCTTTAGGAATTTATACTGTGCCAATGTCACTAAAATGTGTGCAGCTGCATAAGCCTGTATCACATACTGTGGCTTTGAATATGTAATGAAAGCAATGAAAACTGACGTTAACTATGACTTTATCTCCAAGTGAAGCTGCCTTTTGTGTAGTTACTGATAGGCTATCAAAGACATACCATAAACTCTTGAAAAAAGCCAGGGAAAACCCTGGTGGATGACCCAGGAGAATAAAAAAAGGTCAGAAGAACAGAATGATAAGGAAGAAAAGGAACAGTTTCAGTAGAAATTGCTCAGTGAGATGGAAGAACAAGAGGCTCTTCTCACTATAAAGTGGAATGAACAAATAAAAACAATACAAGGGTCCCACTGGCAAAAGATGACCATTGTGGTGCGTGCGTGCGCACACATATATAATTATACATATTTTATATATATGTATTTTTCTATGTCATATGTGCTTAATTTACAAAATTCAAAATTCAGAATATTCAGTGGGTTTTTATATGTTAAATTCTTCTCTAGGTCCTGAGCATCACCCCATAATATTAACTACTCAAGCATTTCACCTTGAATTTTGAATCTGCCTTCTTTCAGTTGGTTTAATCTCGGAATCTCTCACAGGACCTTCACAGTAGAAGGCACACATACTGTTCTCCCTGGTATGTGCATAACATATACACTACTTGCCATGAATCTCTATGTTCACTACAATCCCACAGCATATAGTGACTGTCAGGGTAGTTTCCCGCTTCCTCCTACATCCGTTTGGGCTTATCACTCCTAAGGAGAGGCATGAAAACTGGCAATAAGACAGGGCTGAATAGACAGACTACTCACCCCAAACACTACTGGTAACAACCATGATAATAACAGAAGGGATGTTACTCAGATTAGCACAGGGTTTCATTTTATTTGAGTGACAATTTAGAAACATATCCCTAGCAAGCCCTGGAGACAATGGCTCTTCTGAGACTAGAGAGGGAGTAGAGGGAGCAGCAGTATCTACTGTTCCAGTGACACTGATGAGGCTCCCTAAGGCCCCCCCTTAGACATGCACAGCAAGGGACAAGGAGACTGAGCACAGGCCACAGGGTCTTGGCCTGTATTGCTCCCAGTGGTCTGAGTACCAGGACTGCTCTGTAAGCTCAGACCAGGACAAAGTACAAAAGCTGAGAGTAAGCACCAACTTTCAAACCTGCATCATGACTTGACATTGTTGTGGCACCTAAGCGCACGATCATTTTTCTAGTAATTCATTTTTAATGTATTTTACAAAATGATCAGCCTATGATGGATTAGAAATTTTAGAAACAGGAGAGGATAGTTAATGGGTAGGTACAGGAGTGCAGTTGGAAAGGAATAATTTTTTTTTTAAGTTCTATAGCACAGTAACTATGGCTAACACCAATTGTATACTTCAAAACAGAATGAATGTTCTCAACACAAAGGAATAATAAACTTCTGAGGTGACAGATACCCAATCACCCTGATCATTACACACTGTGTCCATGGATGAAATGTCTCACAATTTCCCATAAATATGTATATTATGTGTCAATTATAAAACCTAGTCCTTCACCAAAAAATCTGAATATGGTTGACATATTGTTTAAATGTAAACATCAGCCAATTCATGCAAATAAGCAGTTAAAAAAAAAAAGTTAAAATGATTAATCTAGCTACCTCACTTGGTATAAACATCTCACAAACCTTCAGAGAGCGCCAAGACAGTTCAATGAGGGAAAACGTCTTTTTGACAAATAGTACTGGGACAACTAAACAGCCACGTGCAACAGAATGAATTTGCACACCTGCCTCACACCACAAAGCTCCACTCATAATGGATCAAAGACCTAAGTGTAAAAAGTGTAACTATAAAGCTCTTAAAAATATGCATAACTCTTTCTTATCTCGGATTAGACACTGGTTTCTGAGATGCAATACCAACAGAACAAAGATCAACCAGATTTCACTGAAATTAAAAACTCTTCAGCTCCAAATGACATCATCAAGAAGGTGGGAGCATACTATGAGAAAAGTATTTGCAAATCACATCACCCGTAAGAGACTTATATCTTCATCGAAAAAATGAAAAACCAATTTAAAAATGGACAAGTCCACACAAAAACTTGTACATGAACTTTCATGCCAGTATTATTCACAATAGCTGTAAAGGAGAAATAACCCAAATGTCTATCAACTGATGAATGGATAAACAAAATGTGGTCCCGTCCTACCAAGATTATGCAGTCACTAAAAGGAATGAAATGTTGACACGTGCTCCAACATGGATGGCCCTTGAAAACACTGCATTAAGTGAAATAAGTCAGACACAAAAGGTCACACACTGTATGATTCCATTTATATGAAATGTGCAGACCAAGCAAATCCACCGAAACAAAGTACACTAGTGGTTGCCAGGGGCTGAGGGAGTTGGGGAAAACCAAAGGGAGGTTAATGCTATTTGCTATGGTTTCTTTTGGGGTTGATGAAAATTTCATGAAATAGAATGGTGTTGGTTGTATAACTCTGCATATACTAAAACCACTGAACTGTAAATTTTGGGTGAATTATGTTAGATGAAGTATATATCTCAGTAAAACCATAACTTGAAAAACCTTTAGAGAAAACCATACCCTTCATCTCTGTAAGAAGTTATAAGAAAAGCAGAAGCTGAACACCTGCTCAAGAAGGGGAGGGGAGGGCTGGACTGGTGAACTCACCCTCAAATAGGTGAAGACACAGGTACAGAGGAAAAACTGGAGCAGGGAAAACACAGCTTGTAACTCCCTCACGAGCATTTCTCCCTGTATTTTCACATTAGGTCATGGGTGAAAGTGAAAACAGGAGGATCCTGTCCCAGGGACTTCGGTGGCAGCAGTTTCTTTTCCATCAAAGGCAGACAAGGAGAGTACCTCCCATACCTCACTGCCAGTCTCTGAAGGGGAGAACCCCTCAGGTGGAGGGGTGGTGTCAAGAAAGTATATTAAGTTATAGGCATGTCCCCAAAGAGTGTAATGCAAATGGATAGTTAAAAAAAAAAAAAAATCATGTTTATACCCACAACACAATGGGGGAGGGCCCCCCCCCCCCACTGCAAGATAATCTAGCAACTGCCTGTGAAGCATCCGCCTTGTAATGTAAATGACCACTCCAGAAGCACTGCACTAGAGAGGGGACCCAGAGCACTAACTAGCTCACGCTGGCCCAACCTCCGGACACAGCTCAGCGGGGACATATCTCAGACCCCCAACTCTGGCTACGAATGAAGAAGGCCCAGCTAATGACTCCAAAGTAGTGGAGGCGGGTGCATGGCTAAAACACACACCTCAGCCTGAGGGTGTTCCTCCTCAGAAATCAGCAGCTGTGCCACACCCAAGGGGTGATCTCGTTCCTCAGCACTATTCTCAGGGAGAGGTAGTGACTGGACCAGTTTTAAAGTCCCTCTCTTTCCAGTTATGGCCCTGATTCCAGGCCAACACCAACCAGCCAAGGAAAGGGTGGGGTTATTAGGGCTGTGGCCTGGCATTGCAAAGACAGAAGGGCAAAAGGAGAAAAGAGGGAAGGCAGTTCCCTGGGGAGCTGGCTCTGTTCCCTCTCTACCTATGGACTTGGCAACCAGATTCCTGCCCAGCTTTGCTAAGCCTGTGTTGCTGTAAGCTCTAGGCAAGTCATTCATCCACTAGGGCCTCAAGTTCCTCATCAATTTAAAAAACAAAAAAACAAAAAAACTTTAAAATATATTTTTTGAAAAACCCAAAAAACTGAGACTGTGTGCATGTACAAATATGTAACAAATCCCATCAATATGTACAACTATGATGCACCAATACAAAAATTGAAAAAACAAAAACTGAGGGGAAAAAAATCACCACCAAATACTGTATGCCATGTGTGATCCAGGGGTTTTTCTCCCACGAAAGAGGTTGTTGATAACTGTCAAAATATGATTAAGTTCTACAGATCAGCTAGTGATACTGCATCCACAGTGAATTTCCAGATTTTGATCACAACTGTGGATACTGATGTGATTTTTAAAAATTCACATTTAAGTATTTAGAAGTAAAGGGCATCATGTTTTCTACTTTCAAATAGCTCAAATAACAATCACAGAGAAAGGTTGAAGGTATAGCTCAATGATATAAGACAGGGGGAGGGAGGGAGGGAGGGAGGGAGGGGGAGGGAGAGAGACAGACACTGAACAAAGCAAATGTAGTAAAATGCTAACATTTGTGAATCTGGGTGAAAAGAATTATTTGTACTATTTCTGTAACTTCTGAAACTCAGAAATCATGCCCCAAAAAACTTTTTTGAAGAGTGACTGTTGGTGGATCTCTCTTAAGAGTCTTCCAGTTTCTGTGGAAAGGTAACATTCTCCATGGTTTACAGGTGAAGAGGAAACAATTAAGTGCGTGATCAATATCAGTGACAGCAGAGGGGCTCTTTAGTTTTAACTCAGGTTCTCTCAAACGGAGGGACAGAAAGCATGAAACAAAATTTAAAAAAATAACAACAAAAGAAATATGTAATATTTGCTAAAGTATGAAGAGTTAACACTACTTATATAGGAAGCTCTCATGAACAAAACTCAAAAGTAGGCAAAGAAAATCATTATCTATCCACAGAGAAAAAGAAGCAGACCATAACTAAATATAGCAATAAAGATTTGTAAGTCAAGACCTTTTACATCATTTTTATATCAATTAGAAAATACTTTTTATAACAAGCATTATTTTTATAATTGGGGTATAAAAAAAAAAAAAAAAAGACATTTTAAAATTAAAAAAAAAATTATTCTTGAAAGACCAAAATACTAACAGCAGTTCTAATGCAAAATTAAGGAATTTTTAACTCTAACTTAGACTATCTTTTCTGTGATGAATTTGCCTTCTTTGTAACAATAGCAAAAACTTTTTACTATTTCTAGAGTTTGGTCATATCAGATACGGAATTTATAGCTTTTACACTTAATCCCGCCCTTGTGTTTTCACAAGTGTATGCATAATGCCTGGCCTTTTCAAAAACCATCATCACAAGCACGGAAAGGCATGTCTTTTCAGTCCTGATCAAGTATTGAGAACCCGAAAAAGCAGAGCCCTTTTTGTTCTATTAGTCCCCAGTGGAGAAGTTCTCAAACTCCAGTGCACTTAGCAATCCCCTGCAGGAAGCTGGCTACAGATGCTGACATCCAGGTCTCATCCCTGAAGGGGATCCTGATACAAGTAGTTCCCAAACTACCCTTTGAGAACCCCTTTCCAGTAACCCTGCAGGGGTGAGGGTAAGCACAAACACAGGGAAAGTCCCACCTGATTTGGAAGCTTGGAGAACTGGAACTCTTGCAGGCTGACAAGGGACAACACTCTCTTTCTACCTCCCACGCACACACAGGTTTAAGCAGTCAGCAGTCAGTGCCTTTGCTCTTTGAAAGGGTAACACGTGGACAGGAAAGGCAAGGGTAGAAACAGGCTTTGTCCAACAGGTGAACTGAAGTCCTGAGCAGTCTGGCATTGTAGCCTTGCTGCCGGAATGTGCTCTGCTCTGGGAGAGGCATTTGGAACAACTCCACAGGTTCACAGAGGTCCATCTGTCAGAGTTTCTGCTCAGCACCCTGAGAAGGCAGCTCCTCCAGAGCTGGCAGAGATACAGACGTGGCTGCCAGGAGGGGCCCTTTTCTCAGCCCCAGGGCCACCTGGCACATAGTGCCTCACCCATCCCAGATGGGCGCTGGGAGATGCACTAACATGAGATGGGATGGGGGCCCAGAACAATATTTCCACCTCCCTCCCTGTTCCACAGCATTTCTTGGGCACACCCTTGCTTTCCCTGCTTCTAGGGAATTAAACTAGCAAAGAAGCCAGAGAAGCATTTCAATCTCCTCTACTGCCCTGAGCTTGGGAGATAAGTGGAAGGGGAAAGCAAGCCCAGACCACCAGCTAAATGAGTAACAGTTAGCTGCAGCAGTAAAGCCAAACGGGTGACACACTGACACACAGCTCTTGCAGAGGGATTGTCATCCTGCTCTTGCCCTCCACCCCCACCTTCTTATGAACAGCAGGTGTTTCCCACTCCAAGTCGTAATACCCCTCAGGCTCTTTGGTCCCTGCTAAGCCAATTCTCCTAGGCAGGCAGGCATTTCCATCCTGGTTCTTGGGGAAGCGGAGACCAAGGTCCTGAGGATCTGCAATGACCACCAGGGAGGCAGGGTGGAGCAGCACACCCCAACAGCCCCATCAATAAATAGTGCCTTTGATTCCCAATTACCAATAAAAGCTTAGAAGGCAACCATCAGAATAAACTTGACCTAGGAGATACTCCAGGGAACAGACTCTGGAAAGGATAGCAGTGGGAAAAGAAAGGAGACTGGGCATGGAGATGTGGAGCCAGTTTCACCAATGGTCTTTATAAGCCCTGCTTCCAGCCTTGCTGAGTCCTCTTCCCTTAATGGAAGTTGCATGTGTTTGTTTTGTGCTACCTTTAGATGTTTGGGAACCAAGAAAGAAGTTCTCCCTACTAGTCAGTACTAATGAGGTTAATGACAAGTGGTTTGCCGTCCCAGGGTAATTATGAGGTACCGGTTCCTCCCTGATGTCTGCTTGTGGGAAAATGGCCCAGGACTTTTTTTTCCCCTGTGGGGACAGGGTGGGTGCTCCATTTGTTATCCAGATCAAACCTCCAGGGTTGGAGCAGGGGCTGCCTTAGGCTCTGCTCTCCTTGGCCCAGGCTGGCATACTTTGAAGAAGTGATGTGATGTGATACTGTCTCTCTCCAATTTGATTCCACAAGCATTTATTAAAAGGATTTACTGCATCTAGGCTTTGTGCCAGGTACTGAAAACATGAAATTGATAAGAGGAGCACCCCAACATGAGGAACCCATACCCACACACTGCAGTATTGCCACAGAGGTGCAGTGTGCTACCAGGACTTAAGGGAAGTGTCAGAAACAGCAGCACAGAGCAGTTAAAAAAAAAAAAACAAAAAACAAACAAAAAAAACCCACAGAAGTTTTTATAATGTGCCTGAAGAGACAGGTTAAAGAGTGCAACAGGAGCTGGTGAGGAGTGCAGCTCAGTGGTAGCACTCTTACCTGGCATGCATACAAAACTGCATGAGGAGCAGGGATTGCAACAGAAATGAACCCATTCACAACAGACATTAACAACTACAGCATGACCAGGAATGAATTTAACAAGAATTTGTGTAACAGTCAAATGGAGAAAACTTTAAAACTTTGATGGACATACAAAAAAAGAGCAGAATGGAAATGGAAAGATATACTTCCCTTCCCTTGGAAAGGAAGACTCAATAGAAAGCTATTTATTCTCTCCCCCAAATCTCTAAGTTCTATGTGATTCCAACTGGAAACTCCCAACATTTCTCACAGAACGCGGCAAGTTGTTCGATAGGCTCATCTTGATAAGGAAAATGGGGGGGGGGGGGGGAAGAAGGCAAACAATGTTGTCAGCAAAGTGTTTTCAGAACAACACAACTGCTGAATAAAAACAGTGGTAATTAAAACAATGGAATACACAGAATTGGACTAAGAATTCAACAGACCTACAGCAAGGTCTTAGAACACCAGTGAAGACAAGTATTTATGAAATACTTCACATGGATTGCAAACCACTGGGGAAACTATAAATACGCTATGAAGACACTGGAGATTACAGGCTTTCTCTTTAGGAAAAGTTCAATCCTATCTTATATCATATACAAAAATACATGTATCACCATAGAGATCTGAATGTATAAAAAAAACTATAAAGTAAAAACTCAGAAACCAAAATATTAATAAATTCCGCTTGTACAAAAATCAAATCTCCATAGACAGGTACTATGAAGGCCAAAAACTTTTTTCAAAATAAAACAGATGTCAGATAGGGGTGTAGCTCAGTGGCAGAGAACACATTCAGCATGTGCAATGGCCTGGATTCAATCCCAGCACCAAAAAACAAAAACAAAAATAAAATGGGTATGGTGCGGTACAACTGTAATCCCAGTTACTCAAGTGGCTGAGGGAGGAGAATTGCAAGTTCCAGGCCAGCCTCAGCAACTTATCAAGTCCCTGTCTTAAAATATAAAAAGGGCTCAGGATTTAGTTCAGTGTTTGCCCAGCATGTGAGAGGCTCTGGGTTCAATCTCCAATACCAGAAAAACAAATATACAACAGATAAATAATATATTAAGAACTTTTATGGATCAAAAAAAAAAAAAGATTATCTGAGAGTAGATAATGAATATAACAGGTAATACACAGAAAAAATTCAAAGTAACCAACATTTTGAAACATTTTTAACTTTAGTAAAAAATTAAAATGAAATTATTTAACCTATCATTGGTAAAAATTAAGAACTGAAATGCTCATTCAGTGATAGTGGGGGAGTAATTTGTCAGGTATTATCAAATTACCTTTTGAAAAGGTAACTTGGCAATAGCAATTAAAAATTTCATTTGTCAAAGAAAAATTCTATTATTATGATTTTGTCCTACAACGATCACTTGGACAAGTAATAACCAAAAAAAAAAAAAAAAAAAAAAAACCAAAAAACTATGTACAAATATGCTCACTACTTCATCATTTATAACTGCAAAAAAAGTTGGAACTATGAATACCCATTAGTGGGAAACAAGTTAAATTATGCTAAACCTACAAAATGAAATACTTCATAGCCATTTAAAAGGCTAAGACAGATGTGCTGACATGGAAAGAGATCTTCAACATATTAGTGAGTGAATAAAAGATTACTCAAAAATAGGTACGGTACAAACACATAAATGTGAGAAAGGCAGTAAAATAATGTACTTGTTTTAAAGCCTGGAAAGATGTATAAATTGTTAGTGATTACACTGGAAAAGAAATAAGGATTCTCAGTTTCCAATTATATGCTTTCGTATTATTTTATTTCTTTAAATGGGCATGTATTACTTTTAAAGTTCAAAAAAATTTCCATTTGGAGAAAAAAAGAACACTACTACTGTGGTTTCTAGGTTGAATTCAAAGTCCATCCCTTCTTCGTGCCCCTGTCCAAAGCCTCCCTGGTTGTTTAAGACTAAGGTAAAGGGAAAGAAAATTTTCCCCAAGGTATTGCGCCTTCTTTTGGCTAAGTCATTTCTCTGCTGGCCTGAACAAGTTCAGGACTGCAAGAGGCCCCGCTGAGCACAGAAAAAAAAGAGCCTTCACAGTGTAGATCACTGATGTACCTTGAGTTCTAGAACAGGAATATAGAGATGGGCATACAGAAGGCTTTCACCCACCCCGCTTTTCCTAGTATCCCTCTTTCATCTTCCACTGTTCTTTCCATCCTAGAACACTTGTCAGAGCCTGAAAGACACCAATGGGACCATATTTTCTAGGGGGTGCAAGACTTACCTATAGCCTGACCCATCTCAGGCTATTAGCTCTGGGCAAATACTCTTATGTCTTCTCTTATTGTCCCTACCTTCTAGCTTCATTTCCTCTGTGCCAATGCATATGGTTCTTCTAAACACCATTACTAAAACTTCCATGTGGGTTTAGGATATAAATTTAGGACATGTCCTAGGCAATGAACTCAAACAAACTGGTTAGGTTAAAAAAAGTTTTCCACAGGTCCTGGTTGTCAAGCTGGTAAGCTATTACTAGGGTTCCTACCTGGGGGTTTGGAGATAAAGCCCCAGAGAGTAATCAAGAGCTGCACTGCCTGGATTGCCTTTGCTGCACTGGAAGGATTGTTCTCTATTGGGAGGAAGGTGGTCAGGCTGAACAGGGCCTTGGTATTCACATGCTGGTTCTCTCCAGAAGCGCCAACAGACAAATTATCAAAACCTATAGAAGGAGCCCACAGTCAAACCTTAAAGAGTCATATTTTTTAAATGTGTTATCAAAAAAGAAAATATCAGTATTTCTCTTTCTCTCTCAGTACTAGGGACTAAACCCAATGTACTAAGGGTTCAACAGAGAATCTAGAGAAAGAACATACTGAAAAATCTAAGACAATTTATGACTTAAAGCAGAAATTAATGCTTTAGAAAACAGGACAACAAATCTATTTGTTTTAAATTTCATACATTAGAAATGTAGGAAAAAGTACTGAGAGAAGTAAGTAACAATTAACTGAATATACACCGAGTTAGTAAATTTGAAAGCAGATCACTTTTTTAAAAAAGTTTTTTTTAGATGTTGACAGACCTTTATTTTATTCGTTTATTTATATGAGGTGCTAAGGATTGAAAAAAGTGCCTCACACATTCTAGGCAAGTGCTCTACCACTGAACCACAACCCCAGCCCCTGAAAGGATATTACTTTCATGGAAAATACAAAGCGAACATTTTATACCAATAGCTACAGGGGGGGAAAAAACAATGCTGCAAAGGCCCATTCCTCAATAAAGAAAGCAAGTTTAGAGCTGGGTGTGGTGGCATGCACTAGTGATCCCAGCTACTTGGGAGGCTGAGGCAGAAGGATTGCCAAGTTTGAGGTCAGCCTGGGCAACTTAGTGAGACCCTGTCTCAAAATAAAATTATAAGGGTTGGAGACAGCTCAGTGGTAGAGCACTTGCCTCAAATGCAGTGAAGCACTGGGTTTAATCCCTAGTACAGAGAGAGAGAGAGAGAGAGAGAGAGAGAGAGAGAGAGGGAGGCACGCGCGTGTAATGCATGTGTACACACATGGAGAAAGAGAAATAACAAACTCAGATGGTTTCATCAGATTTTCTCAAATCTTTAAGGAACAATTTTTATTTAAGCTAATATAACTTTACTTTTAACAGAGCATACAGAATAAAACCTTTCCAATCTACGGTATGAAGTTACTATTATTCTAATACTAACATCTGACAAAAACATAAAATGAAAATGATAGGTCAATCTCACAGATACAGATGTCAATAAATCAAATAGCATGTTAAAAAAGCACCCCATTATCAAGCATATTCAAGGAATGCAAAGACAGTTCAATATTATTAACACATTTCACATTAACAGGCAAAAGTGAAATAGCATTTGATCTTCAAGTCATGCTAAACAGACATGATGAAATGAACATCCACTGCTAATAGGAATCAATCTCAATTAACATGGAATGAGATTTCTTTGATATACAAGAAATCCAACAACAAACAGAACTCAAGGAGCAACATCATGCTTAAGGGTAAAATGCTAGAGTCATTCATACTAACGTGAAAGAAATCATCAAGAAGAAAGATATTCTTCATCCAATAAATATTTGGCAAGTGATCTAACATGAAAGCACAGACATCCCTGGCCTCCATTCCAGCTCCAACTCTCATGAAACATCAGCCCTTGGTCAAGTGCCTGGCCTGATTCTCAATTTCCTTATCTGAAAGTAGGGCTACTACCACCTGCCCCAGAGTTGTCATGAGAACTATAGAAGAGAACTGAAAACTTTACCCATGTGCCACTCTGTACACTGGAAGCTCTCAATAAATGGTTTGACCACTTTGCTGTGAAGGGTAAATATATAATAATATACAAGCTATAATGCAGCATGACTCCATTATAAATAACTCTATGGTATACAGCTTGCATCTGGAGTGCCTGTCCAGAACAAAATTTGGACAGGCACTCCAGTTAATAGTGATTTACTGGATTGTGCAATCATAGGTAAATTCCTCCCCTTCTCTCTTCTTCTGTCTACTCATATTTTCCAATTTTTCCAAAGAATATATTACCTGTATAACCAATAAGAGACTTAGCTGGGTATGGTGGTGTTCACCAATAATCCCAGCTACTCCGGAGTCTGAGGCAGGAGGAGCAAATGTTTGCGACCAGCCTGGGTTAACTCAGCAAGACCCTGCCTCAAAATAAAACAAAAAGGGCTGAGGAAGTAGCTCAGTGGTAGAGTGTCCCTGAGTTCCATCCCCAGTACCACAAAAATAAATAAAAGACTCAAAGGCCAAAAAAGAATATAGATTTTTGGATTTATCCACAAATGGAAACTGGCATGTCTAAAGGCCCAAATGGAAAAGAAACTAAAGGACATAAGGAAGAGGATAACATAGGGAAGGGGCTCACAGGGTTCCTGTGCCCTATCAGCGATACCTATCACTTACTCTAGGTGCACCCACACAAGTGGGTGAAAAGCACTGAAAGGCATTCCTGGTAAAGTCGAGCTAAAGCTCTCAGGTCTAAAGCCTGGGCACACTGCTATGCTTGATTTCACCCAAATGACACAGAAAATTCTGGGCACTGGGAACAAAGCATGGGTACTCACTGCTTGATCCAGGTGCTGGTTACACTGGTGTTTGTGAAAATTCACCACACTGTATATACAATGTGGTTTTTGCTGTGTATATGGTTTAAGTGAGTTTTTACAAAATTAAAAGTCTAGAAAGAAAACTCCATTTCTATCATCTGCTACAGTTTCCCTCTGAAATTCTGATTTTAATAACCATGAATTCATGTATCAGTTTCATGGAACAGAATATTCAACAGTGTGATATGTCTGTCTTTCCTTTTCCAGATTATATTGATTATCACTAAAGTTATCAATGAATAAGAAATGAATTCTGGGACAGCCCACAGGTACAGTAGACACAGGGAGAGCCAAACTGGACAAGGTAGCTGTTCTTGACCCTGACTGCTCCGTTCTAATAATCTGGGGAGCTTAAAAAAGTGCTGGGGACAGGCTCCACTCCAGATCAATGGCACCCAGGTCCCTGGGGCTGGGCCCAGACACTGGTATTTTCTTTTCTTTTTTTTTTTTTTAAGCTCCTTGGATGATTCTAATGTGCAGTGGGGGCTGTGAACCACTAGACGAGTTGAACCAGAGGAACTGGTCACTGGAAACTAATTCTGTAGGCAAGTTGAAGCATGGCCCCTGCCTGCCCTGGTGGGAGGTGGGAGTGTTTAGGGCTAAAGTGCCCTGGCACCCATCCAGATCCTTCTTCACATTGTACTTCCCCCAGATCCTGGGCAGAGTCCCAGTGGGAAATAATGTCCCCCACAAGAAGGGTACAGCATCTACAAAGTGAGAAGGAGGAGCTCCCTAGGGCTAGACACTGAACCCTGGCTTCTGGCTCCTTGCCGAGTGTTCAGGCTGCTCTAGACCACTTGCCAGGACAGCCCCAAGACACACGCCACACAACCACACAAACCCAGAGCTAAGCCCTAACTACTACTCAAATGATGCCTCTGGGAACCCACAGCTGGAAAACAGGAAACCAAGGAGAAATAATAGTAGGAAAAAAAGGCCACAGGGCAAAGGTCAGCATAGAGCTCAATCATCAGGTAGGACCGACTCAGGGACAAGCAGCAAGGCCAGCAGGGAGGGAGATGCCATATGGGTCTACCTGCCCAGAGCTGCCAATACTCATAGCTGAGACCCATGTCACCCCCCCTTCAATGTCCACTTGACCTAACTGTGCAATAGGAGCCCATGGGTTTGATCCAGTGGATGGCTATCTTGACCAGGCAGGCCCAGGGAATTTTACAAGCTCCCTAGATGATTCTGACCCAAGGAGTCGTTGGCCCATACTTTATAAAGCATGCCCTCAGAGGCCCTCTCCGCTGTCTAGCATGCAGAGCTGCACTCAAAGCATTAGGGCCAAGAGCAGGAATGGGCTAAGGCCCTGACAAGTGTTCTAGGATGGAGACGACAGAGGAAGAAAAGGATGCCAGGAAAAACTGGTGGGCATCTCTTGGGTATCACCTCCAGTTCCATTGAAAATCCCTTTCCCTGGGACTCACAGTGAGGTGCAACAATGATCCATGCTGTGAAGGTTCATTCTCCCATCTCTGGATTGAGCAGGGCCTCTTATAGTCAGAGAGCCCTCTGCACCTCAGTCTGACCCCATTCAAGCCAGCAGAGAAATGACTCCCTCTGCATAGCAGAGGAAATTGGTCTGGGGATCCAAACAGAGTTCTCAGGCCAGAACCCTTCCCAGGATCTATCTCTGTCTCTGACAGACATTACTGGCCTCCCTGGTTCTTCCCTTCAGTATGGTAGCCTGCAGCATCAGAGACAGAACCTCCCTGAGGTACAGGAAGGTGGACTGGCAGGAAATGGTTCCTTCTGTAAACTTCATCTGCTTAGCAGGCTGGGAACCAAAGCCTGCAGGCTAGAAAGACAGGGGATGGGGGCATTTGGGGAGAGGAGGAGGATGCTGCAGAGCCAGTCAACAGGGCATGGAGCTCAGCAGCTCACTGTCCAGGACAAGTTGCAAACCCTTTCAAACCTTTTTGTTTCCTTGCAAAGCCCAGGAGGCTAAGATTACACGTGAAAATGCCTGAAGGCGGGGTTGAGAAATCCAATTACTTAAGCACCAAGGGCATAAGAGTTCCAGGTCACAGAATGACCAGGATTTGCCTAGACCCTAATCCTCCTATCCTTGGCTCCTTGGCATGTTAGCCTCTTAAGGAATATTTTGTGGCAAGACAGTGTTACCTGCCTTTCAACCCCCTCCTTCCCTCTAGGGTGAGGCAGCTGGAATAGAAGAAAATTGGTATTTTCACTTTGGGGTCTAATCTTTAGCATCTCAAACAAACAACATCAAAGCCAAAGACCTCAGAAGGAAGAAGTAGGGGCAAGATGCTTAAACTCAAGCAGTCAAAACTTAATAAGGATGTCCATTCTTATGGCAATTTGTGATCAGCCCCCAGGAGGAAAGTACTTTACCTCTAGATTATTAAGAGTCACAAAACAGAAAAAGCCCACAAGTCAAGGTGTCTTGCCTGTAGAAACACAGCTTTAGTTTCTTTCAGGGCCCAAGTGTACAAAAGCATCTACAGGAGACCCGGCTTTGCCTTGGTTTCACCCAAACGGCATTCTTCCTTGAAGTCACATAGTTCACACACACACACACACACACACACACCTCAGTCCTGCCCCTCAGGGAGCTCCTCAGGTTCTGATGCTCTGCCATCGGACCTCCGGACTTACAAAGATGAAGGGAAGGCAGAGGGGCAGAGGGCATCCCTGTCTACAGAAGCAGAGGTACAAGTCAATCTTCTAGGGAACTCCCAGAGAATGTCTGGGAGAGAAAAACCTCTTCTTCCAAGGGGTAGCTCCATCCATCTCCCAGATGGGAGACTGGGGAGGTTATGTCCAGAAAGGGTGGGGAAGCATCAAAATGGAGATTATTATGCTCTCCTCAAAGCAAGTTCAAGAACAGTGCAGCAGAAGCTCAAAGCAGGGCTGAATGATGCTCTTGGCACTGGGCACTTGCTCCTGTCCAGGCTGTCAAGAGTGGCTGGGGGGTCAGCGATGACAGTGTGCACCACGGTATGTTTCTTGGGATATCATGCAGAAACACGGAACAAACTAAACAGATCTCAGGATCTCAAGCCCAATACACCTAAGGCCAATACCTTCCTTTCAAAACCTAGCTAGTCCACTTTTGGCCATGCTCTCCTAACCCACTAGATCCTAGAAACACTAACTTACTAAAAATGAGGTTAGCATTTTGATTCCTTCAAAGTCCCTTGAATTTTACTGAGTGGGGAAAAAAGGGACCAAGCTAGGTGTGTATGGCATGAAAGGTTTTGTCCACCATGTATGAGTTCACCACCCCAAAACACAAACAATCAAGGGCTTTCACTGCCTGAAGACAAAAACTGGCAATGCTGGTTTTCCCACCCAGGGTTATGATTTTAGGTAATTTAATCAATGTCTCTTACCTTCCACCTGTTTTATGAGGTTCAAATAATGATTTCTCCTTTTTTTCTATGCTAAGAATTGTACCTAGAACATGGTAAAAGCTCAGTAAATGTTGAAAAACAAAGGGACAGGCAGAGGGTGATGAAGTGGATGGGGATGGTTGGTGTCACAACCCTAGTTAGCACAATAGTCTACACATTTTAAGCATCCGAGTCATCCCTGTCCCGTCTGCCTAAAGATTCCCTAAATGTATCCACAAGAAAGCCACCTTCTTCTTAGAAGCTGCAGAGATGCTGGGAACAAGAGGGAGTCCTCAGCTGACTGCCAGATGTCTGGGTGTGAGAGGAAATGAGGCCAAAAGCCCAAGAGGTCAGGAGTGGGAAAGAGAGGACTTAAGAGGATTGGGAGACTCAAAAGCTGAGCCAAACCAAAGCCCCTCCCCACACTCCCCGCCCCCAGCCCAGCCAGCCAAACCATTTGCTACAGCCTCCAGGGTATGGGAGGGGACTTGGCAAGACCACAAAGCCCATTTCTAACAGAAATGTCCAACTACATCTGGAGGGAGCCCAGCACCCAGGCAGCTAGAGGACTGTATCCATTATGGTGGTCCCTTCATACAGTCCCAGGGCTCCTGAGCCACTGCAGACAGGAAGGTTCTCCCTTCAGCTCAGTTTCCTATCTATTGTGTCAAGCTTTCGCCCCATCTCTTGATGACATTCAAAAAAGGTTGGGGTCACCAAAAAGATGGAGCTAAACTTTGGTGTTTAATTCCAGTTCTTGTCATACACAGAGAAGTCCTTTCTTGCTCCATCCTCTAACTCAACTCTTGGTTGGTTCCTTTCCTGCTCTTGCCTCACAGGCTCACATGCTTCCATATCTCCAAGTTCACCTCAAAGAGGAGGGGCTGCTCCTGAACCCTCACAAAAGGCTGGAAGCATAAGCAAGAAAGTACTAGCAAGAGTGACCCACAGTGTGTAGAAAGCCAAGGATCATATTCTTGACAACAGGGCATTTCTGCAGTGGTCAAAAGGAAAGACAGAAGGCAGAGATCCTGGGCACAGTCCCAAAATAGTTTCCAGACATCCCTAGCCAGTGGAGTGTTCCCATGGGGCAGAGCGTGGGAGCCGCGTGGGAGCCCAAAAGCAGGGCTGCCTGGTGCTCTCGGCACTGGGCACTTGCTCCTGTCCAGGCTGCCAAGGGGGAGGAGGTGGTAACAGTGTGCACTATGGTATGTTTCTTGGGATATCATGGAAAGACATGGAATACACTAAACAGAAAAATGATAACTTGTGTTCATGAAGCTCGGTTCTGTGCCTGTATGTGCACCCATACATCGTGATATTCTCTAAACCCTGACAAGACAAAACACAGATGTTTAGATTCCCTCTGGCTTGGACACCAATGGGACTTACTTCTCCTGCACCCATCCCATGGAAATGCAGACTGACACCCCCTCTTTCCTATGTCTCAGCATCTTGACTTGATCTCAGACAAGTTACACACCAGACACTTGTTCGTATACCATGACCTGATGCTAGATGAGGATCTGGCAAAACTGTCTCATTCAGGGTATGTGGGATACCACACAACTGGCCACCTGAGAAAAGTCCTATGTGGAGTTAAGACTGAACCAGGAACAGAGGGCTCGAACCTGAATGCCCATTGGCAGTACTATCCTAAAAAGAAGCTGATTGTCAAACAGACAGCTCAACAATACAAACAAGAACAAATGCAACCTCCAAGCTCAGCTGACTCAGAACACAGTCAGCTCAGCCTCTGCTGAGAGGAAGGAAGGGGGAAGACTTGCTCAGAGGGCTTCCTCGGCATTTTCAAATTGCCCCTGCCACGTGACCACAACACGAAGGGCTGGGAGCTTCCAGCAGGTCTGCAGAAAACTGGCCTCATCACAGGCCAGCAGAATGCGGGCAGGAGAACTGGAGAGCACACTGGGAAATAGTGGAAGGGAAGTAGGTCTGCCAGAGAGAGCCATCAGTACGGCAGGCAGGAGGGATGCTTTCGGGAGTAAACAGACCTGCCAGCAGCCCCTTCTCCCAGTACAGTGAGAAGCTCTGCTGACAAAGCTGGAGATACAGAGGGAGGAGGGAGCTTCCCCCTCTGATCCCATCTGTCCCCATCCCCTTGCCCTGTTTTCCCTAGGCTGGGGGTGGGCAGAACAGGTCTACTCCATGATTTCAGGGCCCAGAGCCCTGAAATAGCACATGCATGACTACAACTCCTCTAGTTAGCCTCGGGCAGCCAGTGGAGGAAGCAGAGGAGGAACTGGGGATTTTGCTCCAGAGAAGAGGTGGAGTGAGAGCCAGTGTGAGTTGAGGTGAGCTCACAGCTCTCTCCTCTGCACCCACACCATCTCCAGTACATACTATCCTCTGCTTGCCTAGAGACCTCCCACAGTCTCAGTCCAGGTGATCGCCCACTACTCCCAGACTCACCAAGGCATGCCAAGCTCCCCAGAGAAGCCAATGCCACCTGGCTTCTCTTCTCCTAGAAGCTGCTCCAGAAGCAAAAATCCATGCCCTCCCACAAGCACTTCCTTGAATCAAGTTCCTTGGGACAAAGCCAAGGAACCACCCTGGGCTCCTGAGCCACCCAGTAGCCTTGCTCAGGAGCCCCCATCCCATGTGGAGAAGCAGAGAGCCTCCCTACCAATATTCCCACCCAAGCAGCAAGGTGGCAGGGTGCCACTTCCAGCACCTCCGCAGAGCTTCCCACAGTTTTCACAGGAAGCAGGAGGAGGATTTCCAGGGAGGAGAGACTAAGAGCATACAGGGACACTAGCAGCTCACCCACCTACTACCTTAGCAACCGGGCTCCCCCAGATTCCTTCCTGCTAGGAAAAGTCCCACTGGCCTGCCCCTGCCCACCTGTCCCTACATACCTTCCTAGTCTCTCTGGTCTTGAAAGGCAGCCACTTCAAGCTGCCTCCTCCTGTTTTCTCTATCCTTAGCCAGCAGAGGATACTGCTGAGTAATCTGCACTCACTGAAGGTCCCCAGCCCTGAAAATAGGGGCAAAGCCCAAGGAAACCTACTGATCTGGTCCTTGCCAACCTGGAAGGCTTTTCTGTGGTTTCCTAGTAATAATAGATACTCTATGAGACTCTCCACTTGCTTGCCCCAAATGCCCCAGCCCCCACCCTCAGACAATCTCCTGGAACAACTCAGTGCCCCTTTCTCTGCTTCCCACACACCTGGGAACGCTCCCTTCCCAGTTCCCCAGACACCAAGCTGCACAGAGTAGCAGCAATGCCTGTCGGCTTCCTAGTCATGATGTTGCATCAGCCCCCACCCTACCCAAAATATCCTCACCCCCACCACCTCCTCTCCTCTCCAGCCATCTCCATGGTGACAGCAGCATGACTAATGACACCCTATCAGCTTCAGATTCAGGAGTGCAATTCCCCCTCCCCCATTACCATCACCCCCCCCCCCCCTCGGGGATTTCTGCAGATTGGATGCTAACCAACAGTGCCAGGGACATTCTCAAGAGAGATTTTCAGAGACAGGGGTGGGGAGTGGGTTGCATGTCTTAAAAAAAAAGAAAAAACAGTTCAACAAACCAAACCCCAACTGCACCCAAACCATCCAGCTGAGAAAGCAAAAGAATCCAAACAAAACCCACACAGGCCTGAGAATTCATTGGCCGCCCACACTCCTGCCGCCCCTCCCCCTCAGCTGCTGCTACACACACAGTGGGAGATTAAGGGATCACCAGAGGAGACCCTTTATTTTTATCCAATCCAAACAATCACCCCCACCACACACAGGCACACACACACACAAGGTACCTTGACAGCTGTCCCTTGTACCCACTGCCCGGCTCCTTCACCAGCCTTTATTTCCACCTGCAAAAGAAGCCAGAGAGACTGATGAGCCAGGCTGGTATCAGAAAAGCAGCAAAGTCCTTCTACAGCACAAAGTCCCCCACACTAAGGGGAAGAAGGGAGGGGACGAGGAAGGGGCCTGGAAAGAAAGGCTAGCAGGGACCATCTTCCTGCCTCCAGCTGCCGCCCAGACCCGTGCGGATGGGCTCATTCGCCTTCCAGTGTGTTTTTGTTTTCATCTCTCCTTTTAGAACCTTCCTGAGGCCTGAGAGGACACTGTCCCCCTGCCCGTGTTCAGCCTGCCTGCCCCTCCTGGCCCTGCGCGCTTTACCTCGGCCGGCCTCCTCTGGTGCATTGGCCGCCGCCGGGCCTCCCATTATCCCCGCCGGAGGGAGCGCACGGAGGGAGGCACTGCAGAGGAGGCGGCGGCCAGCTGCCGGCTGCGCTCCCCTCCCCGCCGCGAGGCTGGTGTGCGAGGGGGCGGCGCGCACGCCAGCCAATCCCTCGGTCGGCCCTGCCCCCGCCGGTGGACCTGCCCAGCCGGGAGGCGGGGGCTGCCACCGAGGGTGCCGCTGCGCAGCCAGGGCTGCTTCCCAGGCCCGCCACCGTTCCCCGGCAGGCTGGGGATCCCGGGGCACCCCCTGCTTCCTCCTGAGGGCACCCCGAAGGCAATGTGCAGAAGGCGTCGTCTGCTCCTCCAGGGTCAAAGATGACAGACTGCGTCTGGGACAGAACAGACACCGGTAGAATTCCCATCCCCACCACTCTAGTCAGTCTCATCCTGGTGGTAGCGAGGACACAAGAGCATAAGGAGCAATAAAATAGCCCCTTCGATCCTCCCAGAAGAAAAAGCCGGGCCGGTGCGAACCTTTACCCCGTTTTACAGATGAGGAAACAAGGCGAGACCAGTGAAGTAACCTGGCCAAGGTGACACAGCTAGGACACAGCAGAGCTGGGACACCAGGCCAGGTCTGTTGCTTCTAAAAACTATTCTTAACCATTCTGCAGCACCCACCTCAGAAAACAGGCTGTTTCTGAGAGCCCCCATTGCCTGTGCCACCAAGTCAGCTGTGCCCGCCAGGGACATTCGAACAGCTCATTCTGGGATCACTGCTGCTGATGCCTGAGCATACCCCACCCCACCATGGTTTCTCTTCTTTTGGAAAATCTGCAGGAGGTGCCCCCAAAATTTCCTGATCTCAGGGTCTCCCAGTTCCAGGAGAGGCAGAGGAGGGAAGGTAACAGTCAGGAAACTGAAGGGCAAGCAGCAAAGGTAAGAAGAGAGAGGGGAAAGAAAGACCCTGCAGTCCACTCCTGGATTCAATTACCCTGCATCTCTGAACACATCCTTCTCTACCCCATTCTCTCCCTGTGGTTGAACACTCCAGATCTTCCAACTCACACTCTCTGGTACCCACAAATCTGGGTTCAGATCCCAGTTCCATCACTACCTAACTGGTGATAACTTACCTGCCTTAGCCTCACTTTGCTCATCTGTAAAATGGAATCAGCAGCGACCTTCACACAGTTGGCAGGGGCTTCCATGAAGGAACGCACGCAGCACACTGCCTGTCAGGCTGTGGAGGCTGTTAGCTACCAGCACTCTTCATTTCTGGAAGAGCTTACTGGATGCTACTTCTTATTCTCACAGATGAATAAGCCAAGGCCAGAGAAGAGATATGACTCATAGGACTAGTTAGGATGTGTGAGGGCCCCTGATCAGTGATTCGCTCTATTTCCCATTCCACAGATACCTAATTGTTGCCCCTCCCTGGGGCCCCAAGGGGATACCCAGAACAGGAAGAACTACCTTAGGAGAAACAGCAAAGCTGACCTCAGTAAGGAGACTCCAGAAGGCACCAGGGTCCACACTTGCTTCCTCCTGGGGACATAGGGCACTCCTACTGGGTTTCTCCCAGCGCAAGGAGGGAAACCAGGGTAAGGAACAATATCCCAAGCCATGATTATGGGTCGAAAACTGGGCTTTGGTGCCTCTTGACTCTTATTTTAACCTAGTTTTAACCTAGTCAAAAGAATTTCCTCCTCTATCCTCCCCAAAGCCCTTGCCCCACACTCCTATCCCACACACAGTCTGCTACTGGATAAGAGACCAACACTGCTTGGTCAGTATCAATTAATACTGTTGCTGTTACAGCTGCCACAGTTTATCAAGGCCCTGCTACATACCAGGCCCAGTGCCAACCACATTGTAGGATCATCTCATCTGACTTACTCCACACACAACCTGTCTCTTCCCAGGAATGGAGGGACTTAGAGAAGCTAAGTTACTTGCCTGTCAAAACAGCTGGTGAATAGTAGGCTGGAATTCAAACTCAGCTCTTTCTTATTCCAATTCGCATATGCAAAAAACACAAACACCCCCACAACCTTACGGGGAGGAAAAGGAATAGGACCCTTGAACTGACCACTTCCCCTTAAGCTGCAGATCTGAGAATAGTAATTTTTTCACAGGCTTCCTGATGCGTCTCCTTCTGCCTGGATTGCCCTCCCCTCTCCATCCTGGCACATCCTGTTAATGTGGTACAGGGCTTAATCCAAACGGTGCCTCCCCTCTGCCAGTTTCTTAGTCACCAAGCCTCCATGAGCATCACTGGCTCCTCCCGGGTCCTCACAGAGCAGTGTACTGCCTCTTCTAGGCACCAGCCACAACGAGGTACAGTTATTTATTTACATGGCAGTCCTCCCCACGTGGGCGGGGCCCTGTCTTCCCCCCTTTAACTAGGCTCTGCGCAGAGCTGGAATGTGCTGAGCTGAGTTTCTACACAGGAGGTTTGAGAGGCAGGGGCTGGCAGCACTGAAATGGAGAGGCCCCTCGCCTCGTCAGTCTTCTCGCTGAGGTCCCCAAAGATCTGGGGGCACACTTGCTCTCCTGGGAGGGCAGGACCTGCCACAACTGAACCAGAGCTAAGTTCAACTTATTCAGCAGCACACATCTTCCAGCAGCCTGCAGGAGCCAAGTTTCCACACTAACTTCCTGTTCAAACCCCTCTCCCCCTGCTAACTCAGCCCTACCAACTGCAAATCCCTATCCTGCCCTCAGTTACCCCAAAGGAGCCCCAAGGCAGTCTACCACCTGCTTCCATCCTCATCCCACCCTGGTTTCCTTCCTTCTTCTGAGCATCTGGTATGCCAGGACTGGAGGGAGTCACAGAGGCACAGGCTGGGACAGCTCCCTGAAGCTGGGACACTCCCCACCTAATCCTCCTTCCATCTCTATGTTCTCCTCTTACTTCATCTGGAGCTTCACAGTGACCAAATCAGAGGTACCTGAAATTCCTCTGCATAGGGCAGAGGGTCCCTCCCCAACCTTCCATCACAACCTCCCGGTCCCACTGTGCTCCCATCAGGAAAAAAGGGTCACAATCCTCCCAACTAGGAAGAAGTGAATCAATTCATCAATTTTCAGGATGAATAATGAAAACCTCAGAAACATGGATACCCCAAGCCAACACCCCACACAGATTAAGACCGAGGAATGTGGACAGATCCAGAGACACATTCATGGGGGATATGCAAGAACAGCAACCAGGCACCAACTCATGCAGGGGCCCACACCTGGGGCACTAGAGACAGCATCTATTTAAGCCTCAGAATGAAACAATGAGACTATTCATGCCCATTTTACAGATGAAGAAACTGGGATACAGAAAGGCTAAGCACCTTGCCAAGGTCATAGCTAGAAAATATCTAAGCAGGGCTCTTATAATTCCCTCATTTGCAGGAGCACAGTCAGAGCTACCACAAGTAGCTCTATGCTTTTCAAGTCTACCTACCTCTTCTAGTGCCAGTGGGGGATACAGGAAGATAGGCTTCTCCTTTGTCATGGCTGTGCCCTAAATCAGGTCAATCTTCTTGGAGCTTTACTTCAGAACTCAGTTCAAGCCCCACTTCCTCCAGGAAGCCTTCTCTGGTTACCCCAGTCTCTGCCAGCTGATAGCACTTCTGACATTTCTCATTTGGCACTTAGAATTTGCCTTTCTGTATGTGTGTCCTGCCTCCCCAATCAGAATGACTGAAGTCGTGCCTCTCCAAAGCCCCTGTGAGGCTTTGCCCACCATTCCACATGCTGAAGGCACTTAGAATTAACTGTGAGGGAAGTCTGTGACCTCCTTCCCTCTCTATCACACAAAGGATCCTGCCAAAGAAACCTAACACCCCCTCCACCTTCAGAGCCTATGTTTGAAGTCCCCGGTGTCCACGCATCAATTTCCACCCAAGTAATTGCAGCCCATCACACACACATCATCCCCTATATTTGAAACTCTTTGTGGTTGTCATGGGAACTGCCTTTGCCTTCATTCACTGATCAGTCCTCACAATTAGCTTTGGCAGCGGAAGTCTGTGTCAACAGCAATTGCAGGGAGGAGGAAGCTGAGGAGCAGGAGCAACAACAGAAGAAAAAAGATGCCCCTCCTTAGAGATGCAGCAGAACCAGATGGAATCAAGGCACCCAGTGATGACCAGCAGAAGCCAGCAAGAGGCAGCCAACAGTTCGCCCTCTCCTTCTGCACCAACAAGCAGAACACACACGGAACCTCTGACAGGCAGCACTTGCAACTCTGCCTACACCCCACATGCCCTCCTAGATGCTTGTGAGAAGGTCTTATATCCTGTGAATGTCATCAGGGTCTCCTCACCCCAAAGTCAACAGCTTTGGGTCACCAAATGTTCCAGAACCCAATCAAGTAACAAGGGACTCTACGATGCTGTAGAGAAGGCAGGGCACAAATGCCAAGTAGTTTAGAAACCTGGGGCAGCCCCAGAGGAACATTTCCAAGAGGAATTAACACAAAGCATCTAAACTCTCACATCAAAGATCCATGAACACCCTTGGGTGTGCTCAGTGGCCTGCCTGCATCTTTCACACCCTGCCACCAGCCATGAGCACTCTAACAGCATCTCCACACACACGGGGTCAGAGGAGACTCTGCCCTCCTCACATGTCACACATCACTACTCTTCATGAAACTCTCAGGATATGTTCGTTCCCTTGCCTGCTAGACTATAGGGGCCCAGAAGTAACTAAGGCTGGTTTCTGCTAAAGGTTTCTCTCCCTTACAGTCCTATCAGAATGTGCTATACTTATTTGTTTTCATGCTCATCTCCCTCCCCAGACTGCAGGCTCACTAAAGACATAGTTAACGCTGACTCTGTTTTACCGGCTGCTCAGGCTCAGCACAGAACCTTGCCCACACCAAGTCCCAGGCAACATTAGCTGAATGGGGCTGGGAAGGCAGCTTGAATGTCTACAGGTCAAAGCAGATAACACCCTGCCTCTGGAAACAGAAGAAACACCAGAAGGAGAAGATGCCCTCTTTCAGTACGAGGGACACTGAAGGTCCTGGGATCCAGAAAACATTTGAAGGCAGTGTATCTCCTCCTAGCACAAGTTCTCTTTCTCCTGTCCCCCAAGTCCCTATCATCCTCCATCCCAACCTGAAGCATGAACACGGTATAGACAGGCCCCAGCCTTCGCAGTAAGAGTCTGCCATTCCTCTCTCTTCTAGAGCTTCAGAATCCAGAATCATTCACAGCAACATCAGGGGAACTGGGACACCCAGAGCTTACCCTGAAAGGGGAGATCAATAAAAAATAAGACAAAGACAGGAGAAAACTCAAATATCCTACTCACAAGGATGGCTCAGAAGTGGAACAGACTATCTTCTCTGGTACTTTGTCACTTTTTTTTCTCCCAGTACTAAACTGGTTAAACCCAGGAGTATTCTACCACTGAACTACATCCCCAGCCCACTCTCTTGAGACAAAAATCTCAGGAAGTTGCCCAGGCTGGCCTCAAACTTGGGACCCTCTTGCCACAGTCTCCCAAATAGCTGGGCTTACAGGCGTGCACCGCTGAACTCAACTATCACCAATTCTGACCCAGTTTCCCCATGCTTCCTTCCCAAGGCTTCCCTTGGCAGTAATTAAGAGGAACAGGAGGCAGCTGCAGTCTGGCCGATGCCCCCCCCCCCCCCAAAACAATGCTATCTCAAGAAATTCCCATCCTATTCTGAGAATCTAGAGTTCCTGCTCTAACAGCAGGGGCAGATGTATTATTTGTCCACTAATTCCCAGGGTGGGTTTAGGGCAGGTGGGATAAGATGATTAGAAACTGTACAAGTCAGAGGCATCCTTGCAGGAACAAAGTCATCAAGAGTGTCCAGACTGCTGCTTGTGCAACATGAAGCAATCAAGCAACCCCAAGACCTGTGGTCACCTGAAGATGAGCCAGTTACCCCACACTAGGTTGCTGGCTATCTTTTTTTACTCCCTCAGTGATTAATAAAACCTAAGGTCATCAAATTTCTTATTCAAGTGACAGAAGACAAGGCCACCAAGGGATCTTTGTACTCCAGGTGTGGCAACAGCCTCGGATCTGTATAGATGCACTTGGGAAGAAAACCACAGCAACCCTAAGGACTCTCCCAGAACAGCCATCTGCAGTGAGCCCAAGAGGAAGATGAAGGGGTGTCTTTTCTTGTCGGCCTAATTTCTGAACTTCCTACCAGCATTCCATAAGTCAGATGTAAAGAAGTGATGGGGAATGGGGTAAAACTGGTGACAAATCCTAAAACCATGCATATGGTCTTCCAGCCTACCAAGTCACTACACTGCCTTCTCTTGAATGAGACAACCCAAGACAAAGGGACAATTGTAGGTTGGACCCACAAAGAAATACATTTGATACTAGAAGTCCACAATACCAAGGTTCACTGGGGCTGCCAATCAGGATTGTAGGTGGAAAGAACTAATTTTCCCCACTAGGGAGTTGTATGGGAGCCACACCTCACTCCCACTGTCATTCTCTCCCCATAACAGGTAAATAAGACATGGCCACACCTTTAAGAAGTATGAGCTTTGTGGTGGGTTACTCAGGAAAGTGCTGTCCCCCTCCACAGGCCTCACCACTTACCTGGAGTGGAAGCCATGATCCTAAACCAAAAAAATTCATCAAAGAGCAGCCAACCCAGAGAGCTACTGGTCCAACCTAGAAAGATGCTTTGGTGAGGGTACAGGGACCACACAAGGACATCCTATGTCTGGCTCACAGTACTGTCCAACAGAGCTTCCTGCAATGACAGGAATACTCTTTATCTGCACTGTTCAGTAGTGAACCACTAGCCACATGTGGCTGCCAGGTATTTGAAAGACAGTGATTTATTATTTAAATTAAATTAAAATGACCATTTTTCGCTTATGGCTATCATATTGGACAGGTCAGGTAGAGCATGCTTTTTATTTATTTATTTATTTTTTGGGTGCTGGGGATCGAACCCGGGGCCTTGTGCTTACAAGGCAAGCACTCTACCGACTGAGCTATATCCCCAGCCCCGAGTATGCTTTTTAAAATCTAGGGAGTTCATGAATATTCTTGAGTATCTGCTAAAAACTATAGGCCCTCTCCCCTAAGAAAACATACCCCTACACATTCACTTAACAGTTGGCTGAAGCTTTCAGGAAGTTCATAAACCTTACCCCAACCCAGGTCTGAGACTAGGTCTAGGTCTAAGATTAAGTCTAGGACTGGGGTCTGATCTTTGGCACTACAAAAATAAATAAGTCTAGAACTTGACCAAAAACATTGTGGCCCAAAATAGATGTTTCCTCTACAACACAGATGTCTAAGGAATATGAAGATAGACCTGATATTATACTTTACGAAGTCCTATCAAGAGCCCAGCAAGTGAGGAAGCCCCCATCTGACAGAGGATCTCCTCATAACATTCCCACCAGTCAGCACCCCACCTAAACCCTATCCAGACACATACAGGCAAAGGAAACAGTACCCCTCAGGGCCAGCTCTTCAGTGTAGGAATAGCTGTATATTTTGGACATTCTTTTTCTAACATGAGTTCAGTTGGTCTGCTTATAACTTTTGCCCACTGACAAAAGTTGTTCATTCTCCTCCATGTGAAGGCACCAACTCCCTCTTCCATACAAGAAGTGCCCTGTCCTACTCATTTGCAAGCAGCACAGCTTTGTTTCCTTCAATTGTCCTGCATGTGACCACTCCAACAAAGCTCAAGATAGGTTGTCAAGACTCCTTATAAAACTTCAGCTTTTTCTACCTGCTAGAAAGCAAGTGTTTCTTGTGAATTTCTTTTCTTTCTAGAAAAGAAATGGACTTTGCATTATCTTGATTTATTGTCCCTGAGTCTGACTAGGCTTATTGTTCTGGCTGTCCCAATCACCTTAACCCGTTGTTCCATCAATTTAATAGCTGTACCCTCACTACCAGCACCCACTTGTGGATCTAACACATCTATCACCTACTTCTTGTGAAAAAGACACACACCCCTTCTGCTTCATAAGCCTCCATATCCTTCTAAGAGGTCCAAGATTCCATGGACACATTCCTCCTCTGCATAAGCACCACCAGCTATACTTTTGTGGGGTGCCAACGTCCTGAATTAGGCTGCTGAGTAGCAAAACATGTTCTCAGAACATACATACACACATCCTTAAAGGGTCTTACTGATAATCCATTAGACCAGAAGGAACAGAACGCCAAAAGAACAAGAACAAACATGGAGTAAATCTCAAGACTTCTTGCATTCCTGGCTTACAGAGTAAAGAAATAGGTTGGGTCATTCTTCTTATCCTCGTTAGCCATTTGAATTCTTTGCCTGTTCATGACCTATTTGTGTCCCCCTTCTCTATGTCCCATTCCCTTCCAGTTACAGAAGTGCAGCAAACTAGCTCCTCAAATTCTTACCTGGGAATCGGGTTAAACTACATATTCTGATTCAGAAAGTCTGAGACAAGGTCAGAGATTTTGCATTCCTAACAAACTCCCAGGTGATGGTGATGTGTCCATTGAGCAGCAATGGAGGTTGAACTGTGACCCACTCAGGGGCCCTAGGATTCAATCTGCAGTAGCGTAGCAGAGTCTAGGCAGCAGAGACCTCAGTCTCTCATCTGCATCAGGTGGTCTACATGCTTACCACACATCAGATACACCTGAGGAGCCCAAGACCCATAGGTCCACCTCAGTCCAGGTAAGTCAGAATCCCTGGAGGGGTGGGTCCCAGGCATTGTTTTGTTCTCCCACCCAGACCCCATGATCCCAAGGTGGAACCCCTGATATACATAGTGGAGCAGAGCAGCTATATCAGTGCCCTCCCTTCATCATGACATGTCAAACACTGGACCTTTGATCTGTCAAAGAGCTGGCTGGAGACACCATTTCTTTGTCAAAATCAAGAACTTAGTTTGTCTGGGCTGCTTCCTAAGGAACCATTCGGACTCCCATAGTTCACCACTTGACTTTCTGTAGTCTCACAAACCACTTTCTAAACACCCTGTTCTAGAACTATAAAAAAAAAAAATAATAATAACAAGCACACTTATATATAATTTCCAAAATCTCTGAAGAAATGGGCTTTTCACCAGTCTCTAGTCTTTTGGTCTTCTTTCACTCACCATAATTCTGCTTGCATTTAAAAGACAACTTTCTATAGTCTAAGGTCAACACTCTTCTCAGGCCTCACAAATGCCAAAATGGGATCCCTTTTTCTAAAGGGTCTCATCACCTCTTTAATCAATCAATTCCCCCTTTATTGCTGAGAGCATCCCTCCTCACAGCCTCTATCTTCAGAAAGAAAGCTACCTGGGCAAGAATTCCATCAGGTGTTGTGATGTTGAAACACCCCCAGTGCCAAGGCAGCTGGGAGAAATGGAATCAGGATGAAGCAAGGAAAGGGTGCCCACCACTGGCACCACTGTAACAGGAGGAAGTACCAGCAAGCAGAGATTACAAGTAGATGGTTCAATTTCTGAGGTTCCTAGGTCCTCCCCATCTAAGGAGTCAGGGCCAAAAAACCACCCCAGCCCTGGGACATGTTCTTTCTGCTATGTCTTGCTAAAATATAATGGTTAAGGTCTCAGCAGTCCCTTGGGGCTGTGAAACACTTTGCTCAGGCAGATTCTCTCAGGCCCACCTCAGTTCTGTCTGTGCCTGAGAGATGCCCTTTAAATACAGTGTTGCCTGAACGGTGGTTCTCAGGCTTTCAGTCTTCACAGACCAATAAAAACTACACAAATACGGAAAGAAAGACATGAGTTACACCGTTTTGTTTTACTCAGCAAAGATATCTTTCAAAAAAAAAAAAATCTAAATCTCCACTTCATAAAAGCAAGCATTTTTTAAAATATCAAAAGTAGAAAGGAGCTGGGGTTGTGGCTCAGTGGTAGAGCACTTGCCTAGCATGTGAGAGGCACTGGGTTTGGTTCTCAGCACTGCATATAAATGAATACAATAAAGGTCCATCGACAACAACAAAAAAATTTTTTTTAAGTAGAAAGGACCTACCCTTAGAACAACGTATTGCTCTTTAAGTTAAAGAAAGTTAGCTTTAAGAAAAAATTCACTGTCCCCACTGTTTCTCCAGAACCTAGAACTTCATTGGGGTACAACACTGATCCACAGAACAGCATGTGGACCTTCTGTTCTGGAATTCCACAGGCCATCAGGCCACATTTTACCAGACCCTGGGGGCCCAGGAAGTGACATACACAGGGGCACAGACATCTCTCAGCAGGGTTGTCTCTGAGCTTTAGCTGACCCAGAACCACAGTGTCTTTACCATGACCACCCAGCAGCCTCAGCCAGCAGCTTATACACAAGGATGACATGGCCCTGGCCTCACTCCCAACCCCTTTCACTCAGGTATGCCCCACTATTGCCAAAAGCAGCACTTAACATCATTCACAAGGGCCACTGGTTCCAAGAACATCAAGCCCTTAAAGCTAAGCCGCTGGGTTTGGTTATGGGAGGAATAGAGAGAGATACAGGGGTGTGGGGAAGGACATGAACGTCAGAAGAAAGTAAGTGAAGGAATCAAGTTTTACAAAGTACAACGGGCAGATGCTCCTCACACCAAAACACCAAATCTCATTTCCAGAAATGAAGCCTGTATCTGATCTCACCCACTTTCAGAAATGACCTGCAAGGAAACAGACCAGCAGGAGGCTAACTCCCCGCAAACTACCAGCAACATAAAGGGGCTGGACACTGTCTCCCAGGCTGAGGTGGGGAGCTGCAGATGTGATCCAGATGTCTGTTTGAACCAGAAGCAGAGTAAACAGGGCACCAAGTCTGTGGCCTTGGTCATGACATATAAGACCCACAGCAAATGGACAAGGGAAGGTGAGAAGTAACAGAAACTCCCCAGCAACACCCACTTTCCCGCCCCCAACACTTGGATCCTTCTTCCTAGCCACGGGACCACAGCCCCACCAGCCTGCGGCACGGTTCTGCACTCAGCAGTCAGGGAAATCCCTATGTGCGCTGCCAGCCCATCACAGCCACAGGTGCCCAACCCTCAGGAGCACAGCAGCTCTCGGCCCAGTTGTGGGGGCTTCAAGTACAACTCCTCCACAAGGAGAAGACAGGCCCAGAGAGACCTGAGTTGTCTGGGCCCTTGGACAGATTGTGGCAGAGCTGGGGGAGCCCCGCAGACAGCGCAGGCCTGTGTCTCTGTCCAGCGCCAGTTCCGCTGCCTGGAGCGACCTCAGCCGCTACATCACTCTGCCTAAGCTGCTCAACTTCACTCGTCCCTAGTTCTGCCAAATCTCTGCTGTTGAAGCTGCCACCAATCTTGAGCCGGCAGTCCACTGCCAGAATGGAAGGGAAAGCCAGTAATGCAGGGTCAATACGCCTCCATTTTTCCCCCCACTCCCACCCTGGTTGCTCTCATCCCAATACCAACCTCACTCCTCTGTCCCCCTAACTCCTCCTTGGGGTTGACAGTGGTTCAAAAGCACATCCATCATTCATGAATTAGTATGTGGATGACTACTACCTGACAAGGTACTACTGTGTCAGGTCCTGAAAACACAAAGATTTTTTTTAAAAAAAAAAAGGGTCTTTGGTCTCTCTTTGGTCTCAAGAAGTACTAAGTACTACAGGGGAACCCAAATCATGTGCTTTCCATTAAATTCCCAAACAGTTTCAACTGGCTCTCTTGGTGTCTGAGAAAAACAATGGCACCCAAAAAAAGATTTAGGGAAAGAAACATTTCAGTCAATCAGGGTAGCATAAAACCACTGTCACTCCACGGCTTTCTTTCCAAATCCATGAGCCTCTATCCCTCACTTGGCACTCATCACTGCCCACATCACGGAGAACTTAATGTGACCTAGAAATACAACATATGAAGCTTCAAGCAGGACAAGAAACTTCTTCTAGATAAAGCTAGACATCACCGATCTGCATCAAATGCAAATAAAGGTGAGGATGCTAACTCGGCTCCCTGTGTGATTCGGTTACTCCCCTACCAAAATGCCAGTCCTGTAAAGGAGGCCACTCTGGTTTTCAATCTGAGTTACATTCCCATTCAAGGACCCACTCAAAGTTGGACCAAAAGACTGGGAGAACAGGATTAACTGGACAAATCATTAACAAGATTCTCATGATTTTAACACCCTCAGAGAAGGGATAGGGAGCCTAGCAAGGCCCAGCTTACCTCCTTGAGAAGCCCCACTTTTTTCTTTAGCACCTCACACTTGCGGAGTTTGCAGATCTGGTGTGTACGTCGGTTGGTGCAGCTGGTGCAAGCCCCGCAGTTTTCCAGTCTCCGGCAGGGCTCGCAAGTACCACACCGTTTCCGTTTCTTTCTCCCATCTCCACCCGATCGCAGTTGGGCCTCACTCCCGGCCAAGGGCAGCCCAGGCCCCTGGAAACCCCCTACCATCACCTGGCCCTGAGGGAAGTCATAAAGGCCTGGCAGGTCCGGCTGGACCGCCAGGGGCACCTGAAACTGGCTCATGATGCTGATGCTGATGCTGCCAGAGGTGGGGGCATAAGTGCGGAGCAGAACCACAGTCCAGTTTCCTGATGCCTGCAAAGGCCACCAACAGGTTCTTCTCTCCTAAAACAGTCAAGAGTCTACAAGGGTGAAGACAAGGAGCTTCTGCCTCCGGGATGGGTGCCTCTTCTCAAGCCCTCTTCACCTCCTCTGCAGCAGTCTGACAGGGTTCCTTCTGGGGCCACTCTCCCACCTGCTGGGGCCCAGGATCTGGGGGAGGACAGCAGCAGCAGCCCCCAGAGAAGGGATCATCTTGGCTGGGTGGGTCCTTCACCCTCACCCACCCGGGACCTGGGCATGAGGTGAGCTGATGGGTGTGTGGTGGGACAGCAGTGTGAGGCGTCTCCTCCGGGTATTTCTCCTCCAGGGTCAGGATGGCAGAGATAGCAACGCTGCCTGAAAGAGACAGAAAGGGGAAGCGCATCACTTAGGGCTCATGGACAACTTTCACGTGTCACCTCTTCCTGCTTCTGGGAAAAGAGAAAATGGGGGAAGAGAGGGGCTAGCTCAAATGAAGTCCTGCCCAGAACCTTAGGCAGGACGCACCAGGGAGGTGGCCTAGGGTCAGACTGGGGACTGAGGGAGCCTGAACGACGAATTTAAACGGGTGGTCAAGGTGGGATTTTTGAGAAAGTTATCCTCTGGACCCCTCCCCCCGCGGGCTTATAAGAGTTTCATCAAAATTCCCCCACACCCCCTCACCGGAGGCCACAGGGCCCTCCCCAAGGGAGCACAGCTTTCAAAATAAAGTTTGCTGAGAGCCTCGCTGAGCCAGGCTGCCCGGCGCCCCCTGCACTGAAGCGGCCTGGAGGTGGGGGCGCGCCCGCTGGTAGCCCGCGCCGGCCGCCGCGCCTGCGGCCAGAGCCTGGCCCCACGGGGGAGGGCGGCCCGCGCAGCCGAGGGGGCGCGGGGAGGGGGGCGCGCTCGGGGCGCGGGCCGGGCTGCGCGCGCGCCGCCGCTCGGGCTCCTTTGTTCTGGGGCCTCGGCCGCCGGGCTCCGGCAGCTCCGCAGCCCCCGCCCCGCCGCCCCCACCCGACTCCGCTACACTGCGATCCGCAGCACCCCCGCAACAAAGTAGCCGCCCCCCAGCAGGTCCCGGGCTGTCCCCTCCCCCCCGGGCCGGGCCCCCACGCCTCCCCTCCCCCACCCCGGAGCCGGAAAAGCACCGACTGCACCGACCTGCCCGCCGCCTCCGGGGCGGAGCGCACAAAGGGGCAAAGTTTCTCGGCCCGCGCCACCGCCACCACCGTCGCGGCCGCCGCCGCCGCCTGGGGCGTCCGCCTCCCGGAGCGCCCGGCCCGGCAGAGCTCGACGCGCGGAGCCCCCCGCCCGGGCCGAGGGGGAGACGGCGCAGGAGGAAGGAAGAGGCAGCGGCGGCCGCGGCGGCAGCAGCAGCAGCAATGAAGGCGTCCGCGGGACTCCCCGCCCCCCGCGCGCCGCGGCACGTGCTCGCCCGGGGACTCCCCCGCCCGGGAGGGCGCGCACGTGCGGCCCCGCCGAGCCCCGCCGGGCCCGCCGCCGCCCCCGCCGCCGGGCCCGGGACTGCGCGAGGGGGGAGCTCCCGCGGAGGAGAGGGGTGGGAGAGGGCAGGCGGCGAGCGGGTGCGGGCAGGGCCGGGCCCGGCCGCCGCGTCTTTGCACCTGCAGTACCTCCCCAATGCCCTGACCAGCCCTCCAGGGACTCGGCCGCCCCCCTCGGGCTGACCGCTCCTGCCCTCCGGCGGTACCACAGCCGGGGCTGGCGAGACGGGGTGGGGCATGCGGACCTCCCAACCTAGGCCCTCGACCAAGCGGGCCTTGGTGTCCCCACTTCCTGCCACTCCCTACAGGCTTGAGCGGTCCGCGACAGCCTCAGCGCCCCCATGAACCCTGAGCTGTGGACCCGACTGACCCCCTTTCCCCCCGGCTGCCGCTCTCATTCCGAGGCAGGACAATAGGGGACATCGCGCGTTTGCGTACCAAGTCAGCCCGGCCGGCAGGAAGGGGGTGCCCGGAGGCAGAGGCCGTGGCCGGCTGCAGAGCACCCTCGCGGGGGTCACAGCCTAGCGCCCTGCCCAGGCGGACCCCAGGGCCCTGCCATCTCAAGCCTCCCCTGAGCAGCGCTCGGCTCTTTTCGCGTCGAAAACAAAGACTAATCCGATACCCCCGCCCTGCCTCCCAGAGGAGGGGGAACGGGCGCGTCGCGGAGGGTAACAGAGGAGGACAGCGTTTAGGAAGGGGCTCGGTTAGCCTCGGAGAGACCATGGCGCGATCAAGCCCTAAAACCTGGAGTAGACACTTTGAAAAGTCACCCTGGGCTATGTTCCAGGCAGGGGGTAAGGGGCAGAGACACAAGAATACTTTTAAGTTGCCAAACTAGCCATTCTCTCTGCAGCTTTTTTTCCCCTCACCTGTTGTGCAGGCCAAGTTGAAATTCCAGGTTAGATTAATTCAGCTCCACCCATCTGACCTGACTGCCAGGCTGACTACCTGGGTTGCTGTGGAGAAGGGTGGGTCTCTAACACACACACACACACACACACACACACACACACACACACACACACACACACACACGGGGGCAAGTCCTGGCAGAAAACAGCCACGGGGCGGACTAGCCTGACCAGTTTGGGCGGTGCTCACTGAGCCAGGTACCTGGCAGCCGTCCCCGCCCGCTGAAGCTAACAACTCAGTCAGAACTGGAAAAAGAGCATTCGGCCGGCTATTTAGAAGGGGAAAAAAAGTAACAGATCTTAAGTAGCACTATCCAGAAAGCCCTAGGCGGTAGAAGCAGCTCCGTTTCTGTCTGTAACTTCCCTCTCACAGGCCTGATTTTGACAGCCGGCTCCAGTGGCCAGGTTGTCAGCTGTCAGGTGGGTGGTGAACATGGCTGCAGTACCTATTTCCTATCATGCATGGCCTTTGGAAAGACGGAAGGGTTTCTGTTCAGGGAAGTAAGACTAGAATTGAGAAGAAATGCCACTAGAGTGTTGTTTTCAAACATGAAAAGTTGTGAACTTGTAGTTTTCAATGTAATAAATGTTTAGTGTTTTATATATTTTAATAAAATGTATTTTAAGGAAAAGTGGGAAGTATAGATATTAGAAGTTAAAAACCCCAATACAACCATATTTAATGATGTGCTATATTTCCTGCTAGTCTTTTCTACTTGTGGGTTAGTTTCCCCCTTTTTTTTTCCTAACATAGTTGTACTCATACTGATTATGCAATTTTCCATCCTCTTTTTGTTTAACATACCATATGCAGTTTCCTATTTGGTATAAAATCTCTAGAAATATAATGTGACAATGAGGTGAAGATGGTTTAAGAACCAAAGAACTTTGGATTCCAGACTGGGCTCAGCCACTTAGTAGTGTGTCCTTAATTAGGTAGCTCAGAACCTGAGGGAATTCAAGTACTTAATATAGGCCCCAATAAATGATAATTAGTGTTTAATCCATAGAACAACTGTAAGTACTCCCAGACCCATTTTACAGATAAAAAACAGAAGTAACTTGCCCACAGTCCCTCAGCCAGTATGTTGTGGACTCAGAATTTGAGCCAAGCATCTTTCCTTCTTTATTATGCCTTGATAAATAGCACCAGCAAAATATTGGACCAATTTACTCTCCACCAGCAACTTATGAGAAGGTCATTTCAAAAAGCCCTCTGACTCAGGTAGGTAGTTGGACTGGAGACAGACGTTGACTATTCATGAGCAATGAGTAAGAGAGGCCTCAGGTAAGAAGGAGCTCATGGGGAGTGAATATGGAGACCTAGAAGGAGAGGCTGCCAGAACGGAGCGTGGAGAACATCAGCTCACGAGAACCACCAAAGAGGTAGGAGGAAGCAGGCTAGGCTGGAGAGCTTGAATATGCAAACTTACCAGTCACTCCCTCTGGAACCTTACACTTGGGCAGTTCTTATTGAACTTGGTCTTACTATTACACTTGGGCTTATTCTTTCTGCTTGGGGAAAATCCTTCCCACCTTACCTGCTAAATTCCCACAAATACTGCAGGTCTGTGCATAAATGTTAATTCTTTCATGAAACCTCCAGCTCCTCTCACAAATTCCACCTGCCCTGCCCCAAAGTTAGATGCTCCCTCCAGAGAACAGTTATGGGCCTTGAAATCATTTGCATAGTTCCCTCCCAGTCACTACTGAATTCCTGGGCAGCTGGGACGTCTCAGTCTTTTAACTATTGAAACCCTAGACCTAACACCCGATCACGGTGTGGTGAATGAAGAAACAGGTCAACAGAGCCTGATCAATTAAATACCCCAGTAACACCCAAGATAGGCTTCCAAGTTTCTTTCCTGCCTAGTGTCCAACCTGCACAAACCCTCCAGGAAGTTCCAAAATTAAGTTCAAATACCAGATCCTGCCTTCGAGTCTCCTGCCTCCAGTACTGAGGGGTTATTCCATAGTTGCACGGTGCTCAGGGCAGGAGAGCGGCTGGGAAGGATGTGCAGCGGGAGAACAATCGTCTATCTCTGAGAAGCTTTAGAAGAAAGCCGCAGCGGTTCCCGTTAAGTACGTCCCCGGATCAACAGCATCACTGTCACCTGGGAACTAGAAGTCATGCTCCCCGCCCATCCTAAACCTATTGAATCAGAAACTCAGGGGGTGGGACCTAGCAGTCTGTTTTAACAAGTCCTTCAGCTGAAGTCAAGTTTGAGAAGCACTGGGCTAGCGCAAGCCGCGGAACGCAAGTTCAGCACCTCGGCAGAGGCCAGGGTCAGGCCCCGAGGCGCTTAGAGCAGAGAACTAGTCTGCGCCTTTTGTAAGCCGGCGAGGCGGGCCGGGGGGGGGGGGGGGGGGGGGGGGGGTGCTAGGGGCTGAGCCTGGTGCAGGCAACTGCGCCAGGGAAGCCAAACCTGGCTGCGCTGCTGCCCCCAAGAACCTTAGAAAGAAAACTGCCCTCTTCAAGGAATGAAGGACGAAGCACTACACGTATGGCAGGGGTGAGAGAGGAGGCATTTCCCTGGACAGGGATAAGGATAGAGATGGGGCTGAGCAACAAGATTTTCCAATTCCGTTGCTGAACTGAAATTGATTCAGCAGTGGGCAACAGAAGAGGACAAGAAGCATTATTGGATGTGTAATCACATGTTTTTCTTGGGGAAGTGATGCCTGGAACCAACACTGCTGGGTTGCAAATGATTGAATGAGACTAAACCTCCTCTGAAGTACTTGACCCCACTCCTTGACTTTTGCTAATAAGCAACGGGTGTCCCTGTGAGGAATGAGATTTGTAGTAAGTGTCCTTTTGCAGAAATGTAAACATATACCTGGATTTTGTTTTAAAGATTGAAGACATTGGGAGATTTATTTGATTTTTGGATAGGTTATTTCTTTGGTCGTGTATGTTAAAAATACACTCAATCGATTTGCATGGAGCTTTCCCATTTCAAAGCACTTCCACACACTATCTGCACGGAGTAGCTAACGTGGCAATTGTGCAAATGTTACCTTCCTTTTCTGTGACATAGTTCTTATTATCATCGTCACCATTTTACAGATAAAGGAACTGGGGCTCAGAGAGGTAATCTGCCCAAGTCATTCACTACTGAGTGGTAGAATAAGGCCTATAATCTAGGATCCCTGAAATTAGCCTACTAATTTTGCTAGGGCTGATACAGGGAAGACACTGGCAGTTTGCTCTTTCGGACAGAGAGATTCATTAGTGCTTGCTTTTGGACATTGTATGAGTGTTTGGGACATGTGTAAGGTATCTAGACTATGTTTCTGAATAGCTCAGCAAATGCCTTTGTGTTTTATAACTAGTTTTGAGGAAACTGCATTTTTAATTTAGATTTAACCAAATACTATTACTATTACTAGCAATTACTATTACAATTACTGCAAGGGATATGCAAGGGAACCCATCATAATGGCAAGGAGGTAATCTTCCAATGTAGGGAGACTGGGCAGGAGGTTAGAAGTTCTGCTTGACTCAGAGACCCAAACTGCTGAAGGCTCAACAGGGATAGAGGTCTGGGTGCCCCTAAACTTTGGTTGGCAGAATGAGTGAATCACGATCAGTGATGTCATGCCACCCTACAATTCCAAAACCTCAGTGGTTTAACATAACAAAATTGTGTTTCTCAATCACAAAACAAGTCCACTGTAGGCTAACAGGAGCTCTGGCAACCAACTTAGGAACCCAGACTGTTGCAGGTGGACATGTACCTCCTCGATCTGGAAGGTAGAAAGTTAAGAAGGCAGGATGGTGCAAATCAAGCACTGACTATTACAACTTTTACCTGGAAATGACGAACATCACTTTTGCTCTCATCCCACTGGCCAAAGAAAGTCACAAGGGGACAAGAAAGTGCACTAAGTACAATCTTGCCCTGTGCCTGGAAGACAGAGAAGTGAAACTACTTGGCTAACAGTGTTAACTAATACACAGGGAACATGTGTGTACATTTGAGTTAGGTGTAAGTAGAAATGATTCTGTCCATTTCCAGTGTGTTTCTCCCTCCTGGAGACACACAATAGAGATTCCTACTCTAATGAACTGTCATTCTTTGCACTAGGGCAGATTCAGAGATTTAAATGATGATGAAAGATACCTAAGTTGAGGGAATCGTGGTGGAGGAGGTGAGTGGCCATGGGGCAAGCTCAATGGAAAGTAATTTATAAACAGTGAAAGATATCTAGCAAAGGAAAGGACTCAGGGTATATGTGATACCCAGGGCTTGCCTACTAAAACTTCTAAAACAGCATAGCCTTGGCAGAGGTGTTTCCTGCCTTCCTGCCATTAACTCCAACTCATCCTCTCTGGTTAAATTCAGATGACAATTCAGGAAGTCTTTGATGATTCTCAAGACTGGGTGAGAGACCTACCACTTACATTGTAGCAGTGTCTTGCTCTGTCCTATCCACTGGGATGTGGCCAGTGTTGGCTAGTGCATGAGACTATTCTAAAGTAGAGTGTCAGAATGGGAGCAGAGAACAGCCAGAAGGCTGTTGCAGAAATCAAGATGTGGGGAAAGGGATTAGTCTCACTGGGATGGTAGAGGTGAGAATGGAGAGAAGTACTGGTGAACATTTAGGGAGTCAGATCAATAGGATGGGAGTTGATTGGACAAGGGGAAAGGGAGGGAGGTTTCTGGAAGAGCAACAGGGTGAATAGTGGCAATTTGAGGAGAAGCAATTTGATGGGATCAGCTAAGACACATTCACTTAAGATGTCTATGGGACATGCCTACAGAAAGAGATCCAGGAAGCAGCATCTGAAGGGCCTGAGGTTCAAGTGGGAGAAATGAGGTGGGACCAGATCCTATTATTTGCCTCTTGGTTTACCTTCAACATTGAATCCTTCGAGGTCAACATTTTTAAAAGAGACTTGCCAAAAAAAAAAAAAAAAAAAAAAAAAAAAAATTTTTGGTAGGATGAGGTGGGGGTCAGAGAAAATATATGTAGCAAAAAAATGGTGAAATTTCTGAAGTGTAAATTTCTAAGAATCCATTCAGTACAGTGAATGGACATAACTGAATATCCCTAAAAAATTGTTCAATTTCACTGATTTTTCCACAAGCTGGTTTCCACATTGTTTCTGTCCCATCTCCTGCAGAGCCTGCTTGTCCCATCTGAGACTTGAATGTATCAACCTCTTTTATATTTGAGGCTCCCCCTTCCCATATCCCCCCATTTTTTTTTTTTTTCTGTATTAGGGATTGAACCCAGAGGCACTAAACCACTTTTTTTGTTTTTCATTTAGAGACAGAGTCTCGCTGAGTTGCTTAGGGCTTTGCTAAGTTGCAGAGACTGGCTTTGAACTGGCAATCGTCCTGTCTCAGCTTCCCAAGCCATTGGGATTACAGGCATGTGCCACTGCACCTGGCCTCTCCATAACCATTTGAGCCTTATTTGTGGGAACTTCCCAATGTAGAGGTATCCATCCTTTGAGCCCTCACCACAAACCATATTCTTCCCACTTGGACATTATACCTTTCCACCCATGACATCTCCCCTTCTTCTGTATACTGAAACACAGGATGGATGCTGAGTTCCAATTTCAGCCCATCCATGTACTAGTTTGTGACTATGGATGAGATAAAGTCCTTCCCATGTGAAAAGATGGGACTAATACTACCTCCTTTGCAGAATGATCAAATGAGCCACCATATTTCAAAGTTCTTGGTATACAGTAGGTGCTCCAACTGTTCTATCCTTCCGTTCCCACCCAATTCCTTGATTCCTTTTCACACTTCACAGAAGAAATTGTGTTATAATATTTTAACCATATGTAACCATAACAACCAGAGTTAAAATATACGCAATTATCAATGAGGACATTATAAGTTACATAAGATAATGGAATATAATGGTGTCTACATACCCAGCATAAGGTGTGGCACTGAGTAGAATCTCCATTCAGCCTTCCCAGTTGGAGACCCCAGTTCACTAACCACCTCCCTCCCTTCACATTCAATCAATGCTACTGCCTGTCAGCTCCATTCTAACCTGTCTTGCTCATCTCCTTTCTTGGAGTCCCTGCACTCCCCACTCCAGTCTACTTCCCTTCTCCTCACTCTGTGGTCTCCTTTCTCACTGACAAGAATTACACTGCCTTTCATTCTGACTTCTGGGAATGAGCAGTCCCACCAATGTCCTGGAAGCAATTTGATGAGACACCTGGGCCTTCCTGCAGCCAATCAGGAATTACAGTTTCAGGCTCTTTCTACTCAGAGTACCAGCTATGGGCTTCCAGCAGCGGCAACACTCAGAGTCTGAAGAACGGCAGTATCTCAGTAGGTCCCAGAGCTACTGATCAGAAGCTGCACTTTAACAAGACCTCCAGGTGATTCATTGGCCCCCCTAGTGAAGAAGAAGCTCTGCTTTAGAAGCCTTTGGGGACAGGGCTAGTTAGGGTAGAGATTAAAAAAAAAAAAAAAAAAAAACAGGCATCCCTCATGAAGCCAGCAGGGAATAAGTGGATTCAGAATCATAGAGTCATACGGGGTCACTCTAACATTGTTCCTGGGGAGATACATTGTATTCACAACATTGTATTCTTTATCTGCTTAAACAAGGGAGGGAAGTTATCAGCCAATATCTCTGTCTTCTTGTCATCCCACGGGATTATCCTAATCGAAACAGGACTAGGCTATGAATCACATCCAAGTGGTCATCTCAAACCACAAACTTGAATTTGAACATAATTCAAGAAAATAATCTAATCATTAACTAATAAAAAATCTTTATGATGGAAAACAGGTGTCAAAAGCAGAAAGAGGCTACTAACAAATTGGCCGCTCAAGTAGGAATGTGCAGTGGGCTCAGGGCATTGAGCCAGGCATTGGTGGTCACTCAACAGGCTTGCCCAGGCTCACAGGCCTGCAAGGAGTTTCATGGCTACTAGAAAAAGGAGGAAGGAGGTGCAGGAATCTGGAAAAAACCCATCAGGCCTGGCGGAAGAGGTTAGTCTGTAAGTACATGCTGATCTATGTAACAGGTAATGCAGTGGGGGTTTTCAAAAATGTTTCTTGGGTACAAGGAGGACTCTTTGGAAGCAAGCAGGTAAATTCCTTAATGTGGAATGCCAGAAGTCTGTTCTCCTGTGGGTACTTTAGGGACGTGGGCACTCCTGGGAGTTGGTCACCAACATCAACACAGAGAAAAACCTCAGGATTAAGGTTGCCATATTTAGCAAATAAAAATACAAGACTTCCAGTTGAATTTGAATGTCAGATAAACCACAAATAATTTCTTAGCATACATATGCACCAAATATTATATGCCAGAGTCCCTCTGCTCAGGATCAGTCTGACCCCAAGGCATTGGACCAGGAGAAATTTGGGTTGAATGCAAGTCTCCACCCGGGGTGGAGAGAACCAGCAGCACTAACCTAATACCCACCCTATTTTTGAACTTAGGACGGAAATGTGGTTGGGCAATGTTAGTTTAGGGGTGGGACAGTCTTTTGTGAAAGGCCATGCTGAATTGTTTGCTTTGTAAAATGTTTTGCCCTAAAAAGGTAGGAACTGCCAACATGTTTTTTATATTATTCTGTATCAGATGGGGTAATTTAAGGAACGTATACTATAAAATAATATAGTGCTGATCATTCCGAGTTGGGTTCCAGTAGGAGATGAACTATTTCTTAGTCCAGAACAATATAATTTTGCTTAACTAGATAAATTGCTTCTTGGTAGGCAGACATTTATTCATTGGGACCTGTAAAAGAAAATGATGTAACTATTGACCTGATCAAGAATATTTATAAGCATAAAACAAAATTCTTCTTTATATCAACAAACCAAATTACAAAAATGTTTGCAAAATAAATGAACAGTAAAACTATTATAAACTTAACATGCAAGAAAGAAAATTAACACCCACCAGGGGAAAAAAGCCCCAAGAGATGAACATTCACCAAAGAAAAAAATACCAATGACTAATAAAGACACATAAAGGTCATCCTCATTAATTATAATAAATTGAGAGATTATAAAATTAAAATACAAAGTTTTGCAAAGACTGGACCATTTTTCTTTTCCAAGATATGCCACTGATGGAACCATAAACTTGTGTTTCTTTCTGGGAATAAAATTAGCAATGCTTATCAATAGCCTTAAAAATATTTTATATCCTCTGGTTAAGTAATTGCACTTCTAGAAAAGGGTTGCATAAAAATCTGAATTTAAATGACACAGGAAGGCTGAAACAGGAAGATCACAAGTTCAAAGCCAGCTTCAGCAACTTAATGAGACCCTATCTCAAAAAATAAAAAAAGGGCTAGGGGTGTAGCTGAATGGTAGAGCCCCTTTGGGTTCAATCCCCAGTACAAAAAATAGTAAGTACAAGTATTCTCATGAAAGACTTATTTATAACAGAAAAATGGAAAATATCTAAATGTTCAACATTAAAGAACAATTAAATAATTTTATAGAATATTAGCACATTGAAACATGATATGATCATTATAATAATTTCATTAACTTAAGAATTAAGGCTGGGGAGGGACTGGAATTGTAGCACTTACTTGCCTAGTAAGTGTGAGGCACTGGGTTGGATTCTCAGCACCGCACATAAATAAATAAAGGATGATTGACAACTAAAAAAAAATTTAAAAAAAATTAAGGCTGGGGATGTAGCTCAGTGAGGGAACCCTTACCCAGCAAATGCAAGGTCCTAGGTTTGATCCCCAGCACCACAAAAAATAAAAATAAACAAATACTGTCTAATTACAGAAAAAAAAATATACAAATTAGCAGAAAGAAAAACCTAAAAACAATCTGTAGTCCAATGATTATCATTGTTTGTAGTAGGTCATTTATTACAAATATTTTGTATGTTTTAATATTAAAATATGTTTAAAACACTTGCTAACATTGGAAAATATTGAATATACGAAGTCAAGTGAAAAAAATCACTACAGTATTTTCAAAAATTTGTGAAATGAAGCTGGGCTTAGTGACACATACCTGTAATCCCAGCAGTTTGGAAGCTGGAGGCAGGAAGATCCCAAGTTCAAGGCCAACCTGGGCAACTTAGGGAGACCCTGTCTCAAAATTTAAAAGACAAAAAGTACTCTACACATGCTCAAAAACAAACAAACTAACTAACAAACAAACAAAACACCCAGACAAACAAACAAACAAACAAACAAACAAACAAAAAAAAAAAAACAAATGAAGCATCAACACTTTTTTATTTTGGTACTGGGGAAGGAACACTGAGCCACATCTGTAGTCTTTTTATTTTTTCTCTTTCTATCTTTCTTTTTCTTTTCCTTTCTTTCTTTTAGACAGAGTCTCACTAAATTGCTGAAAATGGCCTCAAACTTGCAATCCTCCTGCCTCAGGCTCCTAAGCCACTGGGATTTCAGGCATGTGCCACCACGCCCAGTTGCTTGCTTATTTATTTATTTATTTATTTATTTATTTATTTATTTATTTATTTATTTTGTAGTATTGGGGATCCAACCCAGAGTCTCACACGTGCCAGGCAAATGCTTTACCATTTAGCTACATTCCCAGTCTTTTTGTTTTGTTTTGAGACAGGTTTTCACTTAACTGTAGGGGCTGGCATTGAACTTGTGATCCTCCTGCCTCAGCCTCCAGAGTAGCTGAGTGTGAACCACCATGCCTGGTCATGAATACCTTTAAGTAGGTCCTTAAGAGGAAAGAAAGCAAATTCTGATTACTCTCTAATGGAGTGATGAAGACTTTGCACATTGGAATTACTTGCAGAACTTGAGGAATACTGATGTCCAGACTCACACCCAAAGGCTCTCGTTGAAAGGACTGGGATGCCCCACTTCATGGTGTTTTTATTTTATTTTTATTAAATATTTTGTTTTTTAATTGTCAGCGGACCTTTATTTTATTATATGCAGTGCTGAGAATTGAACCCAGTGCCTCAAGCATGCTAGGCAAGTGCTCTACCACTGAGCCACGACCCCAAACCCCCCATGGAATTTAGCAACATTCAATCACACCCTAGGTGGGACAGGCTCTAATGTGCAACCAGGCTGGGAACCACTGCCCGTAGGAGTGACCAGAAGTTGAGTTGGGCATTTTGGTCTCTGTGCTTGGGTGGAGAGAGCCCTAGAGGAACAACTACAAGACATGTTTTCTGACTCCACTGGTGTCTCTTTGCGATTAGATGACTTGTTTAACTGAAACTCACTTTGTCTATCCATAGAATAGGAATATTTAATGCCTATTGCTAGAGTTGTGACCTCAAGGAGAGGACAGGAGGAAGCACTATGTGAAATATGAATGCATTCTTATTAGAGTCTGGACACTCACATGACACCTTTGATCATTGGTATATCCTTGGTAACATGGGAACTCGTGCCAATAAGCAGCCTTGTTTGTAAACTGTGTCCATCTTGTGATTTCATTTGATTTGGAATGCCTGTAGTAGGCAGGTGCTGTCAAATGCGGGTCCCTGGTGCAGCCCTAGCCAGAGGGCTCACATAGTGGACAAGAGCCAATAGATCTGGGTTGATTGAGACCATTTGGTCATTCCTGCTTTGAGAGGTGGCTCTTGTCCAGGAGCCAAAACCTTGTTCTCATGAAAATCTGCCTCTGCATTTTAAACAAACACCTCACCATGTCTAGTTCTAAATAAAAATTCTTATCTAAATCATTTCTTTGGGAGATTGTCTTAGCATAGCTTAAAATGTCTTGGGAATTCCTCTTTTGAGATTGCCTTTGTCTAAACTACATGTTTTTTCCTGAATATTTTCAATCAGTGAATTCATTCTCCGTCTTTCCAAGAGGAGCTTAATTTTAGAAAGCAGTCGAAAATGTCTTTCAGAAACCTGGTGATTAAGGTAGTGTTTGACTAGGGAAGACATTTTATTTTCTAAAGTGAAAGAGGTCACTTGTGAGGCGCTCGTGCATGTGTGTATCTTGCTACACATACTCCTGATGCTGGGTAGGAAGATGCTCAACGTGTCCTTGTTGAACAATGAATAGGGTCTAGTTCTACTGGGACCCACAAACGGACTCCAAAGGTAACTCTGAAAGGGCTTCTGAGCAACAGCTTGGGACTAATAAATTTTATCTTGTATGTTGGTTAGAAGTCAATCCTTTTCCTTTAATATGCTACATCTCTATCTTAAGCATTTGACCAAGGAGAAAATGTAGTTCTCTTCACCTTGCTGAAACTATAACTGGATTTACTTTCCTAAGGCAACCACTAGTCAGTGACAGTGGACACATCTAGGCATTTGGCAATTATTGTTTATGTCAACCCCATCTACAGCACATCTGATCATGGTATTGTTAATGACAGTGCCAGATCATAACTCATTTTGGGAGGGGGGTGGGGAACCAGGATCAAACCCAGGGCTGCTTAACCTCTGAACCACATCCCCAAGCCCTTTTTATTTTTTTATTTTGAGGCAGGCACTCACTGAGTTGCTTAGGGTCTTGCTAAGATGCTAAGGCTGGTTTTGAACATACAATCCTGCTGCCTCAGCCTCATGAGCTACTGGGATTACAGGTGTGCACCACTACACTTGGCATAACTCATTTTTTTCACATGAGCTTTTCAAGACACTGACATTAATCCAGACATACAAAAGAACTGAAGTGTATGGTTCATGCCTTGATGCATTTGAGATATACAGGTTAAGCAGCTCACAGCAGGAGAACAAGAGAGTCGCCAACCTGAGAGATACCTGGCTTGTTTGGCTCTGCTGTTAAGTAGCTGTGCGACCTTGGGGGAAACATCACGCCCTGGGTCTTTATTTCCTTATCTATGCAATGATTTAGCACCCTTATAGTCATCCATTCTAAAGCAAAGACAGCAGGTTACTAACAGTAGACACCCCACTGGCAAGTGCTAAAGAAAGGAGGTCCTGCCAGGAAATGGGGAGACTTTTGGAGCAGCAGAAGCCAGTTGGAGCTGAGACAGAGTCCCTATTTGAAGGACAAAAAAAGTCGAAGATGAAGCCCAACTGCTTCTGGCCATGGAACGGTTTCCAACACACAGGTCATCTAAGGTCGAGTTCAGGGCACACAGCCAGCCACCAGGCGGGAAGGAAGCCGCAGTGAATGCCTGCCTGCTCGCCCAGCCCTCCACCTTCTGAGCAGAAGTCCCACACCCACTCCTTTGCCGGGTCACTCGAGAGACCTCACAGGCTCCTTCCAGACCCAGGCTTTCTGACTGGTCTCAAAGACAGGCTGCCCAGAGTTACTGAAAGAGGCAGGTAATAGAACAGCAAGGAAGACTGAGTCACTTTCTTTAAAACATTTGTGTGTTTCTCGTCCATGATTGCTGTCTACTCCAGCATCCCTGCCTCCTGGCCCCCAGACATACAGACCCCTTTCTTAGCTCCCTGCCTTTGCTGATGGTATCTACTCCAAACCACCTGCACCTCAACTCTTGCTCCAAAAATCCTGCTGTCATTTGATGCTCAGTTCAAATGCTCTATGATCATGAAGCTTCCTTAGTTGTAAATGGCACATGTTCCAGTCTGCTGTGCCTCACATCTGGGGGTGTGCTGTCTCCCCAAGTGTGACCACGATGCCTTGCTCTTCACCATCATATCATGTGTAGCTCCTCCTTTGCCATGCTCCATACCTACCTGGATTCTGTCCTACGTACTGCCAGAACATTTCTCACCTCAGCTTCCAAAGCTCAGCTCAGAGAGACTCTGAAAAACTGTCCAATTCTCTCCTCGCTCCACCCCACCCATAACTATCAGTTCCATTTGGAATGGAATTACTGGGCTACTCTGTGTCCAAAAGTTTATCTCTAATATCTTTTGTTTTCTTTTTTGATGCTGGGTACTGGACCCAGGGCTCCAAGCAGGCCACTGAACCACACCTCTGGTCTGTAGTAGTCCTAATCCTTGGAACCATGCTGAAAATTAGTCCAAAGCTGGTTTCAGTTTCTGCTTGAAGAAAACAGAAGCTGACTGGGCAAGATGGGGAATGCCTGTAATCTCAGCAATTTGGGAGGCTGAGGCAGGAGGATTGCAGGTTTGAAGCAGCCTCAGCAAATTAATGAGGCCTTAAACAACTTAGTGAGACCATCTCAAAATAAAAATAAAAAGGACCTGGGATGTAGCTCAGTGGTAAAGACCCCTGGATTCAATCACCAGTACCAAAACAAACAAAAACAAAAATCTGAAGCTCTGAGAAGTTAAGGAACTTGTCCAAGTTACACCGCTGGTTAGTGGCCCAGCCAGGATTTGTATCTAGGTTTGTCTGATGCTCAGACTCATCTCCATCTATTCATGCTACTTATTCATTTATAAAGCAAACATTTGAGCATGAGACAGTGAGGACCTTGAAGATCATCTTTCTTGTTTTTGAAGCAAGGAACCTAAGACATGGGGAGGACTACTGACTTGCCCAAGGTGATACAGTTTCTCCCAATCCCTTTACCTGGTTTTTCTCACATGCCCCAGTGACCCAGGCACTTATCATTTGCAGAGATTCCCAGGTAACATTTGCCTGGGGTTTCAGTTGTAAGCCATCTGGCACACACATGTACTTCAAGTAGGGCCTCAAATTAGGCAAGAGAGAAAGTTGCCACAAGCTGAGAACCACAGGATATATTAGCTCAGCTGTGTGCAATGACGAAACCCTAAACAATGGTGACTTCGATGGTTGTAGCTTTCTCATATAAAAGAAGTCTGAGGAGCTGAGGATAATGGTGCCTGCTTGTAATCTCAGTCACTGGGACTGAGGCAGGAGGATGGCAAGTTCAAGGCTAACCTTAACAACTTAGGGAGAAATAAAAATAAAAATAAAGAATAAAAGAGAGGCTGGGGATGTCCCTAGGTGGTAGAGTGCTCTGGGTTCAGTTCCTTGTACTGGGGGAGAGGGGAGTCTAAGAAGTTGAGGGCAGTGTTGCAGTTCTATATAAAAAGGGATAAGATGTATTCCATGCTCTAAGAAAGAGACAAGAAAAGAGATTTTTCCTCCTGGCGCTTGAACCCAGGGCCTCACACATGCTAGCCAGTACTCTACCACTGGGCTACACTCTGGAAAGAGATAGTTTTAATGCTACTTGGTCAGTGCAACAGTAAACACTCTCAACTGGAGGCCAAAGGTGGAGCCCCTAAGCCAGCTGGGGTGGAAGTCAGTCATGAAGGTGGGATTAGAGGATGAAAGGCATTCTGGGCGAGTGGCATGAGCAAATAGAATTTGAGTAGCAAGGAGCACAGGGGAACAATGACAGTTTGATGTAAACTGGGACAGAGAGGGTTGGGAAGGACATGTGCCTGCTCACGAACCCGGGGGACCCAACGGCATGTTCTGGAGGCAGCTGGTGGTTCCACAAGGTTGGTGTGCTCGAGAGCCGTGAGGCTGCTGTGTGGAGCTGGGTTTGGGAGAAATCACAAGAATGGGCAGAGACGTGTGGGAGCCTGGTTCAGGGGAGGAGCGGGAGAACTGGCAGATCTGAGAAATACTAAGGGAAATTGGTAGCACCAGATAATTGCCTGGATGTGAATGAGAGAGAGAGAGAGAGAGAGAGAGAGAGAGAGAGAGAGGAGTGAGAGGCTCTGTTTCTTAGCTGGGGTGATTGGAGGGATTGGACGGGGTCACCACTGACATAGAGAATACAAGGTCTTCTCCCAAGCACCCAGTGCTTTCTTGCCTTGGAAATACCCCCAGGTTCACAGAATATAACCTCCCTGTGCTTCTATTTTTCATGGCTGGCCCTAAAGGCATGCCATGGGCCCTTTTCATGTTAAGGGTTTTAAATCAAGCATCCTCTGGAGATGAAGTCCCCTTGACCCTGGTCCGTGAATCAAGGAACACAGTTCAAACCAACTGGAGTACACAAATGTCACCTGAGCCTGATGGAGCCTAGTGGAAACACTGGCTCTAGAAAACCCACCTGTAGTGAACATCTGCCATTCTTTGGGGAGAAACAGTGAATAAATTTCCTTCCTATATTTGGGGACTGACTCACCTTGGTTGGAGGTGGAGCCCACCTCCCACAGGGAAGATGGAGAGTTTGTCCTTCCCGTACTCCCTTGCAGCTATTTGACGTGTTAAGGTCATGAGGCCCAGTCTTGCAAATCAGATGTATATACTAGAGTTTTGGTCCATAAGGAACTTTCTGTGACAGCAGTAATAGTTGCAGAGTTCACATTCTCATAACAGCCAACGTGGGCCCTCCTGAGGCCCTGCAATGGGGGACACTGAAACTTAGGCTTATTAGGGTCAGAGTAACTTGCATCCATTTGCAATTTGCAAGGAAGGACCATGACTGGTTCTTTGGTGACAGAGGAGTTTGTTCAGAGGACAAACCCAAAATCATTTAGCTAGAACAGAAGTTTCTTTCATAGGGAGGAGAAGATAGGACTGGAGACCCCAAAAGCCCAGGTAGTGAGGCTAGTCATCTTAAAAGGCACCATCTTCTTCTTCTTCCTTTTTTTTTTTTTTTTTTTTTTTTTTTCAGTCCTGGGGATTGGCAAATCCTCACACATGTTAAGCAAGCACTCTACCACTGAGTTATCACTGAGTTATATCCCCAGCTTTGGGGTACCATTTTTAAAAAAAATATTTTAACCGTAGGCAGACACAATTTCTTTATTTTATTTATTTATTTATATGTGGTGCTGAGAATCGAACCCAGTGCCTCACACATGCTAGGTGAGTGCTCTACCACTGAGCCACAACCCCAGCCCCGGGATACCATTTTTAAATGAACTTTAATTTTAGATTTATGGCAAGTTGCAAGGATGGCAGAGTATCTACACACCCCTTACCCAGTTTCCCCTAATGCTCATACCTTAAGTTACAAGGTACACTTGTCAAGACTAAGAAGCTGCTGGGCATGGTGGCATGTGGTTGTAATCCTGACAGCTTGGGACGCTGAGGCAGAAGGATTGTGAGCTCAAAGTCAGCCTCAGCAACTTAGCAAGGCCCTAAGCAACTTATTGAGACCCTGGGATGTGGCTCAGTGGTAAAGCACCCCAGGTTCAATCCTAGGTACAAAAACAACAACAATAGCAACAAAACAACAACAACAACAACAAAATAAAAACAAAACAAAAAAAGAACTGAGAAGCCCACACTGGTATGTTACTATTAACTAAACTCCAGACCTGATTTGGATTTCACTAGTTTTTCCACAATGTCCTTTCTCTGTTCAGGAATTCAATACAGGATGCCACTTTGCATTTGGATACCAATTTTTTTTTTTTTTTTTTTTTTTTTTTTTTGTGGTAACAGGGATTGAACCCAGGAGTGCTTAACCACAGAGTCACATCCCCAACCATTTTTATTTTTATTTTTTTTATTTTGAGACTGGGTCTTGCTAAATTGCTTAGGGCCTCACTATATTGTTGAGGCTGGCTCTGAACTCACAATCCTCCTGCCTCAGCCTCCTGAGTCACGGGGATTACAGCCACCATGCCCAAGAAGATACCAACCTTTTAAAGAGGAATATTAACATGACTGAAGGTGTTTTGGGAGTATTGTCTGATAGCAATATAAAAGGTGAGCTGGGAAGTGGGATAGGAAAGCATTTGTGAAGACACTGTAGAACTTTCTCTAAGCTTCCAAATGCATTCTGATGTCCAGTGCCTGAAGAAATTTACAAAGGTGCAGCTGCAGAGAAGATAAAATCTGGGCCACTGGAAGCATTTCTGAAGCTGCTAAAGGTGCCAGTGTGTCAAAGGCGTATTTGGGAAGCACCTGGTGGCCTCCACCTAGCGGCTTCCACCTAGCAGTGCTGGCAAACTGGAAGGTCATCCTGCTCAGGCTATCAAAGTAGGCTGATAAATCCAGAGAGGCAGCCAAAGAAGTGCATGCCTTCCTTCTTCATGAAGTCTAGTCTCATCTCCCTTACACGGCACTTTGGTATTGTGCAGAGGGCAGGCTTATCTCAGCTCCTTCCCTTTTTGTGGCCCTCTTGCTGAATTACTGCATCTCTCTGAGCTTCAGTTTCCCCACTGATAAAAACTGGTATCTTAACCCTTCTTCGTGGCATTATTGAGAGGATTAATTAAAATTTAAGGAGACTTTGGTTGGGTAGCTGCCACAGGCAGGCACCCAATAATCATAGTAATCATCACTTCTCTCTATAACTCAAGGGTGGGGTCTGGGCCCCTTCATCTTCTTGCATATCCTCACAGTTCTTAGCACACAGAAGGTACTTCATGAATTAATGATTGTAACATGGAGCTCACAACCAATGACCTTGGAAAGGGCAGAGTGTGTCTCCATTCATATCATTCTTTTACTTTGCAAGTCTTATATTAGGCATTTACTTAATATCAGAAAAATAAATGTCAAACATTGTGCCAAGTGACCAAGACATGCACTGTGTCAAGAAGGTCAAAGAGATGCTCCAAACAACTTTCATTCAGGTGCAATAGATTTGACAGAATTTTAATATGCAGGGTGCCCAAGAGCACAGACTGGCTACTTGTGTGGGGTGAGGCAAGGGCTTCAACAGGGAGGAATAGTAGACTTGGGGCTGGGAGGAATGAGTAGTTCTTCCTGTGTAAAGGAGTGAGGAGGGGAAGGAGTGGGGAGAGATTTGTTCAAGTGAGAAACAAGAAACATAATTCTTTTTTTTTTTTTTTAATGTGCATTGAGCCCAGAGGTGTTTACTACTGAGCTACATCCCCAACTTTTTATTTTTTGAGATTGGGTCTTGCTAAATTGCTGAGGCTGACCTCAAATTTGTGATCCTCCTACCTCAGCCTCCCAACTTGCTAGAATTACATGTGTGCACCACTGCACCCAGCCTCTTGTGGGGTTTAGGGTAGGAGTGGTGGGAGATAAAAGTTCTAAATACGTGGTGACTCTAGTGCCTCCACACAGGAGGGACTGAAGGGTAGAAGAATTGATTTGAACCTGTTGCTTCTGCATGTTAACTGCAGTTCTTTTTGCACGCTGTTTAGGTGAGGTGGCTCAGGGTAGTAGTGAATGTGGAGGCAGGGGACAGAGGCCTTCCAGCCACTGCTAGGCACGGTCACTGCTGAAAGGCAACCATACGACTGCTAAAAAAGAGGTACGGAATGAATGAATGTTGGGAAGTCAATTACAATGTCCACTACACCTTCAACTAGAGAAAGAAATTGACAGGCAGAGAAGACAAGATTTCAGAGTTGAACAGGCAGAATTTGGTGAGAATGTGTGTTAGAAGAACATAGAGGGGCAAAGACAATCCCAAGGCTTCTAATGTCATTTGGGTGGACTGGGAAGCAGGGTAAATGGTTTTGTTAGCTAGGGTTGGGAAGGGGTGGTGGTAGCTGTGTGAATGGGGGTGAAAACTTTTTTTTTTTTTAACCTACATCTCAGCTTTATTAAGGTGTAAGTGGTATACAAGACTGTACATAGTTATTGCATATACATGGCTGAGTTTTGACATATATATGTACTCCTTTTACTTCAACCCAAGAAACAAATACGTCAATCACCTCCACAAGTTTTCTGTGTCTTCTCCTACCCTTTTTGGTGCTAAGAACATAACACATGATCTACTTTTCAAACAAGTTTTAAGTACATAATATCTTATAGTTAATTACTGACACTATGCTGTGCAGGCTCTGGAACATACTCATTTTGTCTCACTGTGACTTTAGGCCCACTGAACAAGAACTTTTCTCCCTCCCTCATCTCCTTGTAATCATCATTCTGCTATTTCTATACTTTTTTTTTTTTCCCTGTACTGGGGATTGAACCCAGGTGCACTTAACCCCTGAGCCACATCCTCAGCCCTTTTTAAAACTTTAGAGATGGGGTCTCGATGAGATGCTTATAGACTTGCAAAGTTGCTGAGGTTGACTTTGAGCTTTCAATCCTCCTGTCTCAAACTCCATAGTTGCTGGGATTACAGGCATGCACCACCATGCCTAGTTTATGGAAACTCATTTTGTGCTCATTGACCATAAAGGATCTGAGTAATGGTATCTAGAGTTCTATGAGTCTCTAATTGTAAAAGTTATCTTCCTGTCTGGGATTGGCTTTAAACTAAGCTGAGAGTGGGAGGCAGGTTATAGGTGAATCAAGATTGGTTGAGTAAATAACTGAAGTGGGTAGGAAAGTAATTAGCTCACACTAAGTCAAAAGCTGCCCTGCCACTAATCAGGCTATGGGGACAGACACAGGTAGAGCCAGTTACAAAGTTACTATGAAATAATATTTCTCTGCTGAGAAATAGTTTTTTAGTTTGAATCCATCCCATTTATTGATTCTTAATTTTACTTCTTGTGCTTTAGAAGTCTTGTTAAGGAAGTTAGGTCCTAAGCTGACACGATCAAGATTTGAGCCTAATTCTTCTGTTAGGTGCAAGGTGATTCACTTTGAGTTGATTTTTGTGCAGGGTGAGAGATAGAGGTTTAATTTCATTTTGTTATATATGGATTTCCAGTTTTCCTAGTACCATTTGTTGAATAGGCTGTCTTTTCTTCAATTTATGTTTTTGGTGCCTTTGTCTAGTATGAGATAACCATATTTCTGTGGGTTTGTCTGTGTGTCTTTTACTTTATACCACTGAAAGGAAACAATCAATAACGTGAAGAGAGAGCCTACAGAATGGGAGAAAATCTTTACCTTTACCACATGCACCTCAGATAGAGCACTAATCTCCAGGATATATAAAGAACTCAAAAAACTTAACACCAAAAAACCAAATAACACAATCAATGAATGGTGGGCTAAGGAACGGAACAGACGCTTTACAGAAGAAATACAATCGATCAATAAACATGAAAAAATGTTCATCATCTCTAGCAATTAGAGAAATGCAAATAAAACTATTCTAAGATTTCATCTCACTCCAGTCAGAATGGCAATTATCAAGAATACAAGCAATAAGAAGTGTTGGTGAGGATATGAGGGAAAAAGTACATTCATACATTGCTGGTGGGACTGCAATTGGTGCAACCACTATGGAAAGCAGTGTGGAGAGTCCTAAGAAAACCGGAATGGAACCACCATTTGACCCAGTTATCCCACTCCTCGGATTATACCCAAAGGACATAAAATCAGCATACTACAGTGACGCAGTCACATCAATGTTTATAGCAGTTCAATTCACAATAGTGAAAATATGGAACCAACCTAGGTGCCCATCAACAGATGAATGGATAAAGAAAATGTGGTAAATAAACACAATGGAATATTACTCAACCATAAAGAATTAAATTATGGCATTTGCAGGTAAAGGAAAGTGAAATAAGCCAATACCAAAAAACCAACAGTCAAATGTTTTCTCTGATAAGTGGATGCTAATCCATAGTGGGGTGTAGGGACACAGAGAAGTGGTCTTGACTTCCAACCCAGTTTCAGAGGCTCAAACAAGGGCTTCTAGACAGAATACTTCACATTCTTAATTCTATTTTCTAAAAAAACGTGGGTTTGCTTGGCAGTTAGGAACAAGCTGTTGACTCTTGCATACAGTCCTGTTTTGCTCAGCACCTATAAAAACACCGCTGTTTAAATATCCCCTAAACTCTACCCTGCCTCAAAATCCTACAACTCTTCCTGGTTGATGAGGTATCCCAGAGTTCCTGTGATGTGGGTGGGGATGAAAGCTTCTCCTCCTTCAAGTTAGTAAATCTGCCTTTGTCAGACTTCATTTCTTCCTGGTGCTCATAGGCTGGGGTAATGGGGATACAGGGATGTTTTATGCTAATCCCTCTGTCTTTGCATATATTTCCTATAACATTTCCAGGTTTTAAAAAAAGCCTCATCCCATGCTAAAGGTGAAACCGCAGGAGTGTTTGAGATCTGTGAAAGGTAGAATAGTAACTCCTATACCCAAACCAATATCTTAATCCCCAGAACTTGTGAATACATTGCATTACAAAACAAAAGGGTCTCCACAGATGTAGTAAAGGCTAAAGACCTCGAGAAGAGAAGATTAGGTTGGATTATTGGGGTGGGAAGAGAAACTCTTCCTGGCTGTGGTCAGAGATGCAATGGTATTTGGCTTTGAAGGAAGGAGCCACAAGCCATGGATGCAGGCAGCCTGTAGAGAACAGAAAAGGTAAGGAAATGGTCTCTTTCCTAGAAGCAGCCCTGCTGAAAACTTGATTTTGGACCACTAAGACCCATGCCAGAGTTCTGACCTAGAGAGCTGAAAGGTTATAAATTTGTGCTGCTTTATGCCTCTGTACTTGTGCATTTGATATGGCAGCAACAGAAAACTACTACAAGATCACTGTTATTGTTTGGATCTGAAATGTCCCCCAAAAGCTCATGTGTCCCCAAGGCAGCAGAGTTCAGAGTGGGGCATTGGAAGGTGATTGGATCATGAGGGCTCTAACCTCATCAACGGATTAATCTATTGATGGTTTTATAATTTAATGGGCTATTAGGGAGTGGTGGAAACTTAGGAGGCAGGGTTTAGTTGGAGGAAGTTAGGTCCTTAGTAGCATGTTCTTGAAGGCTATATCTTGTCCCTGGGCCCCTCTCTGCCTCTGTGCTTCTCAGTTGCCATGAGATGAGCAATTTTCCTTCTCCATGTATTTCTGCCCTGATGCTCTGCCTCACCACAGGTTTAGAAATAACAGTCAAATGACCATGGAAACATAAAACTATGAGCCAAAATAAACACCCCGCCGCCTGCAACTTTAAATTGTTTCTCCCCTATATTTTGTCACAGTCATGGAAAGCTAACACAATCACTAAGAGGGAGTGAATAAAGACAGAAATGAGCCAAAGGTACCTTGGGGACACCAACACTGCAAAGGAGAGGAAAAAGGTGTCAGCCCAGGCAACAGAAAGGGAGGTAGAAGAGCCAGAAGATATCAATAAACAGAAAAGGTTCCAAGGAGAAAGTGGGCCAGAGTATTTAAACTGCTTACTATTTAAAGAGAAGGCTGAAGGAGGTTAAACAGTCTTTACATTTTAAAGTGCATTTTAATTTCCCCCTGGTGATTGTAGCATTTGCATTTAACAAACAGTCTCTTTCACCAGAAACTATCACCTTCTGCCTCACTTAAAACTTTCACAACCTCGATCCACCTTATAAACCACAGGTTCCAGAACAGCAGGTTTTGCCACATTGTAAGCCAGAAAAAAACTGCAGCTATTTTTATGTGTTAATCCAAGTTACTGGACTCTGGGGGATGGCCCAAATCAAGAGCGAGAAGAGCCACTCAGGCTGGCCCGACAGCGTAGAGACCATAAGGCAAAATGCTAGCAGATTCTGTCTATCTCCCTATGACTTCCAATCCCCAGGAACCCCTCTTAGTCGTTGAGGTGCTTGAAGGTTTTAGCCTGCCTTCCAGCAGTACTAATCCACATATTTTAAGGTTCCACCCAGATGGTCCCTTTTTCCCCATGCCTACAGTTCAAAATTACTGCTTCTCTACAAATGATCTACTACCAATTTGGAAACCAACAAATTATATCACCCAGGTGAGACTTGATGCTGACTATCCTAGAGGACACGGACATTCTAAAAGGTAATGTTTACAGAAGGAAATAAGTACTGGCTGGGCATGGTGGCACATGCCTGTAATACCAGTGCTAGGAGACTTGGAGGCCCAGGCAGGATTTTAAGTTCAAAGTCAGCCTTAGCAACTTAGTGAGGCCCTGTCTCAAAATAAAAAAAAAAGGGCTGGGATATGGCTCAGTGGTTAAGTTGCCCTGGGTTCAATTCCCAGGACAAAAATAAATAATCAAATAAATAAGGCTTTTCAGGCTTCAAGACTCAGAATTTGAAAGAGGAGTATATTCCTAAACTATAAAGTTATCTCAGTCTTTGGCTTTGACTGACACTGCACTCTCACACGAGCTACGGTCATGACTTGCTTCTCTACTTCAACATTGTACGCCATTTATTCTTCAGAACAGTTGTCATTTTCTTAGGGGGCCTGTTTCAGGTTATGTTGGCTCCTTCTTTTATAGACCCTCACAGTATACCTGTAGTTCTTTTTGAAATGCTGACCACATCCGCAATTTATTTATACTACTTGTTCAACATATGACAAGTTCTGAGAGGACAAAGGCTGTCTTTTGTCATGTTCATCATTATCTCCTTGGTATTGAGAATATGCAGACACTCAAAAATATTTGCTGATGAATGAAGAGTGAGAGCCTGGTGCTCTTTTTCTAGGTCTGCTGGTGATTTCTACATTACTGGTTCCTGGAAATACAGATGGGAATTAAATAGTTGGGCCCTTCAAAGCTAAATGGCTAAAATCACTGTTTCCAAAACACATCAAATACCCTATCTTCATCTCTGGTCTTGTCCAGAATCTGAAGCAGCAACCAAGCATGAGAACGAGTACTTTCAACACAGATGTCAGGACAGTTCAATAGGGGAGAGAACAGTCTTTTCATCAAATGGTGTTTACGGGGACAACTGGATACGTGCAAAAGAATGAAGGATTATTTTCATTATACACAGAAATTAACTCAAAGTGGATCATAAACCTAAAGAGTTAAAATGGTAAGATTCTTAAAGAAAATATAGGAGCTGGATGTGGTGGTAGAAAATACAGGAGTTGGATGTGGTGGTACACACCTGCAATCCCAGTTACTCAGAAGGCCAAAGCAGGAAAACAGCAAGTTCAAGGCAAGCCAAGCAATGTAGTGAGACCCTGTCTCTAAATAAATAAATAAATAAATAAATAAATAAATAAAAGAAAAAAAAGTAGAATAGTTGTGACTTTGAGTTATTTGGTCTTCTTTTAGACATGGTACCAAAGGGATAAATGACTAAAATAAATAAAATAGACTTCATCAAAATGAAAAAAATTTAGCCATGCCTCAAAGGATGCTATGAAGAAAACAAAGACAACTGGTAGAATGGAGGAAACATTTATAAATCATTACATCTATCTGATCAGGGACTTGCACCCCAATCCTGAGAGCATCAAGAACTCTCAGGATTTGAATACAGACATTTACCCAAGTAAGATATACAAATGATCAGTAAGTACATACAAGATGTCAATCTCATCAATCATGCATATCAAAACTACAATGAGATATCATTCCACACCTCCTAGGACAGCTTATCAAAATGACAGATATCAATTAATGGATAAACAGAATGTGGCACATCCATAAAATGAAACATTAGTCATATTACAATCTGGAAGAATCTTGAAGACATTATGCTAAGTCAAAGAAGCCAGTCACAGAAGACTATATAATTCCATTTATATGTAATGTCCAGATTAGGCAAATCTATAGAGACAGAAAGTAAATTGGTGATTATATAGGATTAGATGATAGGGGGGAATCTTGGGGGAAAAAACAGGATATGGGCTTTATCTGGAGTGATGCAGATGTTCTAGAATTTGCTATTGGTTGTACAACCCTATTATTATACTAAAAACCATTGATTTGTATCTTTTAAATGGATTAATATGATTATTATATATTAATAAGGCTATTAAATTTTTTAAGTGGGATAAATCATTGATTTTTTCCCAAAACATTTGTTAGAAGCCAGTCTATTGTTCATTTTCAAAAAGTATGAAGAACAGAAACACAGATTCCTGTCTTCCAGGATACTCTTAAGTCTCAAGTTCATTTTCCTGTGTCTGCAGAACTGTCAGGGGCTCAACGTAGGAAATTCATTCCTGATGAATCATGGGCCTACAAGCTTCTTGCAATACAGCATTTCAGTTCTATACAGTCATGTATTTTTCCTCCTTAACAATAAATTGTCCTTGAAGCTTGAAGAGCAGCACAAAAACTTTTCTTTCTGTACAAAAAGAATCACTCCATTCAGGGCATCTGTAATTCACCAGGCAGGGTATTTAGAGTAAGCCAGAGTGCAAGGATGGCCTACCCCTAAATGTTAGATCCTGAACTTTGGGTACTTGATGTTCTCTCCCTTTCCTTCTTTTGACCAGGGCTGGAGATATAACTCAGTGATACAGGACCTGGGTTGGCTCTACAGCATAGAAGGGGGTGGGGGTGGGGAGAAAAAAAGAAAAGAAAAGTCATTCTTTCTTTTGGTCAAGTTCTTCAGTTCTCAGGTAAAGGACTAAATCCCTCACTCCTAGTCCCTGGTACCAAGAGCAACAGATGGGAAGAGATAAAAAAGCCTCCTTGAGTTCAGGCCTTCCTCATTCTGAGGATTCACACCTGAGTCTCTCCTACCCCCATGAGCCACTTTATTTCCCTTCTGCATACATGGCAGGGCTCTGGGAGCAATTCATGCCCTGGCATGTCAGAAGAAACAAACCAACAAAGAGCAAGTCTGGTTGGTGAAGGATTCCAGAAGAAAAAAGGCTAAGATTTTTCTCAGGTGAAAACTACTAGTCTACCCATGCATGGTGATGCATGCCTAGAATCCCAGCAACTTGGTAGGCTAAGGCAAGAGGACTGCAAATTCAAGGTCAGCTTGGGCAACTAAGCAAGACCCTGTCTTAAAATAAAACAAAACAAAACAAAATAAGTTGTGGATGTAGCCCAGTGCTAGAGTGGTTGCCTAGCATGTGTGAGGCACTGGGTTCAATCCCTATTACAGCTGAAAAAAAAAGAAAATTGATAAGATATTAGGGAGTTCAGAGCAAACATCAATAGAGACATCCTGAAACAAAATGAATAACTCGATTAAAAAAATGAATGTCAATCAACTTTATTTTCAAAATCCTTGATACATATATATATATAATGGCAAAAACCAAAGACAGCATAAACACACCCCTGTGTGTCAAGAGTGCTTGAGGGGCAAAACGGGATGGGGATGGAAAGATGGGTGGGAGGTTTAACATTTTCTAGCTTCAGAAAGTCAGAGAAGCCCAGTTCACAGCCAGAACATCTGAGAATTGGTTACAGATTCTTTATAAAGGTGTTTACCTGTGGGAAAGAGAAAATTCGAGTTAAATTTCACATTTTCAGCACACTAGTCAATGGTTCACTCACAATGTGTATGTATGCAGTCCCATGAGTTTTTGTGAGGAAGAGAAAATAGGCCTAGAGAAGAAATGTGAGCTACCCAGGGTCATATAGCAGCAAGTGGCAGAGCTGGGAATAGAATCCAGAAGTCTCATTTCCCCAGTTTTATAATACCTTAGAGGAGAAAGTCAGCTGGAAAGCATATGTTACAAGTCAATTATTCAACAATTATTACCCCTACATACTTCAGAGAATAGGAATTTTATTTGTAACTTGTACAAGATCCCTTTGGCTTTAAAGTGTAAACTGCAATCTGAGATGCAAAGCCCAAAGTTCAATATATTAAACTTTGAAGCAAAGACCAGAAAGATAAAAATACAACAGAGGAAAACTATTAGAACGCAGGAATTAAGATCCTTCCCACCTTCTTCATGAGTTCTTCTTGTTTCGTTACTTCTTCAGAAAAATCATCGTTGACATCCAACACCAGAACTGGAATGTTCAGCAGAGCCTCAAAGTGCAGCCTATATGAAGCATGAACACAAAAAAGAAACCTGAACCAAGCATCACTAACTCACCAAATTTTAACAATTTGGAGAACAGAGCTCAATTTGCATGGCTTCTCAATGAAACAGCACATATCCAGCATTAAAAAACAAAACAAAACAAAACAAAACTCAATAAAGTTGGCTGGAAAAAACACGGCTAATATTTCTTTTTTTCCTGAGACTGATAGTGAAGGTTAGAACCCTAAACATTTGAAGTGGACAACATATTAAAACTAAAGGGAGGGTAGTCCAGAAACTAGGAGTGCTACTTTAGTAAAACATCCATTTTTCCAAAATTTTCAGTTCTCCATCCTAAGCCAAGTATCACCACCATCAATTACAATGTTTAATCTAGGAAAATGTAGAAGAGAGAAAAGAAACAAAAAGCTGAAGCAATAGTATCTAATAAAAAGTGGAACACCTTTTTTTTGGTATTGGGAATGAAACCTAGGGACATTTTATCACTGAGCTATATTCCCAAACCTTTTTATTTTTTGGGACAGTGTCTTGCTAAGTTGCCAAGGCTGGCCTCAAACTTGAGATCCTCCTGCCTCAGTCTTTGGAGTCACTGGCATTACAGATGTGAGCCCTCTCATGTCTGGTTGAACTTCTTGTTTTGAACAATCAACTGTAGCAAAGTAGGTCTCTGTCTGATATTGATCTTTTCTCCAACTCACTTGGTTGTCTTGTGAATAAACCAGGCTTCGTGCTGATCATGAAGTTGCTCAAGATAGGTCAGCTCAATTCCTTTCTCTTCCTCCCTGGCCCTCTGGTGCAGTCTCTTCAAACAAACCTAAAAGACATCCCAGATATGTTGAGTTCATCCGCTGTTCTGTCTGTTACAATGAAGTCAAGGGAGCCCCGAGACCCACATACTGTCTCTGTGTCCACCTTGGTTACTATAAGCCATAGTCTTGGTTCTGTTGCTTTGTTCCCTTATTCCATCGGATGATCTACACCATCCTCTCCACCTCCATCTTAGACCTGCTCTTCCTCTGGAATATCCTTAGCTAGTTAACGGCAAACATCATCCAACCAGGAACCTGGCAGTGCCTTTCTTTCTTCACCTACACCAATGAGGAAGTCACAAAATTTTCTGTAATATCTCTAGTTGGTTCTCTCCTTGCTTCTCTTCTCACTGCCTTAGTCAGGTGCTCACTGACTCTCATTTGGACTATGGCAAATCTTTTGCCTCTCTGCCTCCTGAAGAAGTATTTGAAAAGAGCAGAGACCTTAAAGTCAGAAAGTCTGGAGTTCATCAGTTTCCATCATGCACGAGTGGTATGATCTTGGTGGGCTTCCATTTTTCTATCCTCCACCCACCCCCAGCTCCCACAGAATTCACTGACATAAGGCAAGTCAAGCTCCTGGCAAAAGCTGTTCTCCCCTCCCAGTCGGTCCCTTAGTTCAGCCTTCCATTGCACTGATACATATACATATATAATGGCATTACTTTCCTTGCATTACTTCATGGACTCCTTACTGCCTATAGGCATAACTAAGTTCAAGGAAGCATTAGTGACCATTTATTTATAAAAGGGTAAGTAATTTGAAACATCTCTTTCATATTATACCAAACACTCTTTTTGGAGCAGAATGGAAAATCTGTACAGGTCAAAGATAAAACGAGAAAATGAAAAGAAAAAAAAAAAATGGGATGCTTGACACTAACCTGCCTCCCCCAGTTCACTGTGTGTGTTGAACAATATCTATTCTGCATCTATCTGGTAGAAAGCACACTGGCTCAGAGAACACAGGTGTCTCCATCATTACTTGTCACACAAGGCCACCCCTCCTACTTCTCAACTTCCTTAGCTCCTCCCCTTGTCTTGTTGCTTCAGTCAGATTTGACCTTCTTCCTCTGAGACAAGTCAAGCTCCTTCATTCCTCAAAACTTTTGCTCCAAATGTTTGTTTTGCCTAAACTGCCTCTGTTTTTCTCTCTGCCAGGAAAATGTTTTATTATTCAATGTCATCTGTTCTGGAAGTATACTGGAAATAAGATGGATTAACCCACTAATTTAGGACTTCCCTCTCTCAAATACTTAAAAAATGTGAGCATTATCCCTAAGAGTAGTACATAATGTCCTCAGAGACTTGGGGTTTTTGCTGTTTCCCTCTTCTATTACCTTTCTGCTAAGCAAATTTCACTTAGGACCTTATGTCCAGCTTTCCAAACTGATGAGCAGACACAGGTCTCACAGGTTAATACTTTTAGTTCTTATCACCTTTTCTATGCCTTTTCCCTAATCAATTAATAAGATAATAAGTTAGGGGCAGTTATAATAATAACTGTCCCTATCCTTGGAATTTGATTTGCTATTTGCAATTTGGACAAGGGAGGAGGTAACATGGACTCATGGAAGAGGCAGTATGCTCTCAAATTCCCACTTTTGGGGAGGTCCCCCTTTACCTTTGGCCCACTCAGAACTGAATGCTGGCAAGGCTCTGGGCAAACACAGACTACCAGTGGTTTTTCAGATGAATCAGAGGATAGAGTGAAGTCTGCATAGGACAGTAGGAGGGCACACAGTGACTGGGGGACACCCAGGAGGCAGGCTTAGACTCTGTTCTGCTTAGGGCTGAGCACAGGATATGGCTGAGTAGGTGGTCAATAAATACTCATTTCATGTATTCATTTACTATTTTCAGCTGGGCACAGTGGCACACACCTGTAATCCTAGTGATCCAGGAGGCAGAGAGAGGATGATGACAAATTTGAGGACAGCCTAGGCAATTTAGTGAAACCCTGTTTCAAAATAAAAAAATATAAAGGGCTAGAGATGTGGCTCAGTGATAGTGAGCTTTAGGTTCAATCTCCAGCACTGGGGAAAAAAATCCATTTTCACTCCCCATCTATCTTTTTCTTCTACTTTCATTTTTTTGGGGGGGTGGGATGGGGGAGGCACTGGGGATTGAACCCAGAGGCACTCTACCTCTGAGCTATATCCCCAGCTATTTTTAAGGCAGAGTCTCACTAGTCTCACTGCATTGCTGAGGCTGGTTTTGAATTTGGGATCCTCCTGGCTCAGCTTCCCGAGTTGCTGGGATTACTGGTGTGTGCCATCATGACTGGCTTACTTTCTTTTCTACTTTCCTTCACTTGGAACCTTCCTTTTTTTCTTTCCTTCTATCTTTCTACCCCTGTATCTCCACCCTCAATGATGGCTCTAAGACACTCCCCCTTTCCTAATCACAGCTTTTCAATGTATCACTGACATTCAGCTACCTAGTTCTCTTCACCCCCAATCAATGTTATTAACTTTCTGGATACTTTCAGAAATAATTTATACACATACTTTCACCTTAAAAAAATAGTATATAAAAGGTGTTCCACCATATATTTGGTACCTGCTTTATTTCACTAAACAAAAAAAAAATCTTAGTTATACATTAGTACATAAAGAATTTCTCATTCTTTTTTATGTTCTCAGAATTTTCTAGTGTATAGACAGAGTACAAGAAATTCAAACAGTCCCTACTGATGAACACTGGGTTGTTTCCAATAATTTGCTACTGCAAACAATGCTGCCTGGTACACAGGCTACTCTGCCCATGTGTGAGCGTATCTATGGAGTAAATTCCAAGCAACTGATTAACAGGCCAAAAGGTATAAGCATACTGCCAAACTGCCTCCTTGGAAGTCAACCAATTTATATTCCCACCAGCCAGTAGTTTAGGATTTCCTAAATTACTACCTATGTTCCTCTCTGAGAGAAAAATATTGCCTGAATTAGTGAACATTTTAAAAAAATGTACATTTTTATTTTCAAGTACATAAAAGAACACAGCAATTCTTACAAAAGCTACTTATAATTCATTGCTTGCGACACTGATGTGAACACTGATTTATTAAAATAGGTTAATATTGTCCTTTTTACTATTAATTTGCTTAACAAAGTAAACTCCTCCCTGCCCACCAGAAATCTAGATAAACTCCTATTTTGAACATGTGACACAATTCTTGATTTATTGACATGGTTATGACAAATTCTTTTTTAAAAAAAAGTTCAAATAGTGCTTCTGCCTGCCCCCACTCATCACGGTCCTCCTGAATACACACCTGAATAAGAACAGGAACGACAGTGTAGGTGCAAACTGCAGGGAGGGACCCTTCGGCTCATCTTCTCCTAGATAGCAGGGAGAAGAGCTAGTATTGACTGCGCAGGGTCAGAGACAGGAACTGGATGGTGACGACTGCTGGGTCTGCTCATTGTGCCTCCCAAGCCCCAAACCCAGGAATCATTTGTTCCCACACACCTGCTGCATGCCAGTCTCCATGCTCCACAGTACCAGGCAAGGCGTGGCTCTTTGAGGCACCCTGGTCAGCTGCACTCTCTCTGCCTGACTCCAAGGCACTGAGGGAACACTAAGACCCAGCCATTTCTCTTCTGATTTTTTTTTAAATTTAAGGGAAAACAGGTGAAAAGGAGCTGAAATCCCTACTGAGGTCCATCTCACATGCTCTAAACAGTATTTGTCAGCACTCTGTGCTGAAGTATTAAGCACTGGCACAGCTGTTCCCTTGGGTATAGTGACCTCTGAATCTCAGAAGAGGCTGGGCAATGTAGGGGAAGGATATGGGCATTCCTGAATCCCTGGATCTAATGCCATTAAAACAGAATTAAAATCTCCAGCTATAGGCTGGGGTTGGAGCTCAACAATAAGAGTGCTTGCCTAGCAGGTGTGAGGCACTGGGTTCAATCCTTAGCACCACATAAAAATAAAAAAAATAAAGGTACCATGTCCATTTACAACTAAAAATATTTTTTAAAAAGCCCTAGAATTAAAAAAAATAAAAAATCCCCATCTAACCCAAAACAAACAAGCTATTTTTCTTCTCTGCCATTAAGTTGCAATAATCCTTCAACTCACTTCATTCTTACCAGCTAGAATACTTTAATTCATCTCCTCAAAAGAATATATCAGTGCCTCCAATGATAATCACCATTACTACCCCTGCCCCTATCCAGGTCACTCATTCAGAGCACATACAAAAAAAGTGAAGGAGACTTGCTTGCTTTTCTGTGGGTCCCGGTGTCTGAGCCCAACCTCCGCTCCCCAGAAATAAGGGCCTGTGAGCTGCTCAGGCAGTGCTATTTTATCCAAGGAACAAATCAGCCCACCTCCTCCTTTGCTCCTCCAGACACTGTCTTCATGGCACTGAGTTAGCTGCACTCAACTTTTATCTTCTTTGGAATAGTGAGGTCAGAACTCTACCTTCTAATGTCCAGTCCCTCAATCTTCTGCTTCTTTCAGTCCAGTCATCCCATGGAAAACCTGTCACCTCTTTAAATGACAACTAAAACCTTCAATCAACTCAATAACATAGTCCTTGGCCCTGGTTATGAGCCCTCCTGGGGCAAGCCTTCTCTCATCTTGAACCCTACCCTCAACTACTTCAAGCTACCCTCTTTGGCAGGGAATTCTTCTTTCTCCATTTGCTGACACCTACCTCTAAAATAATCACTTTCATTAAATATGCCTCTTATATACCTGCTCCCAAGCAACAAAGAGCACTGAAAGAAGTCACAGAAATGTCAAATTGCAATTAATGCACCTAACTTTAGCATAGTTCTCTCTCTTCTCTTTTTGGTGCCAGGGATTGAACCCAGGGGTGAAAACCATGGAGTTACATTTCCAGCCCTTTATTTTAAGACAGGGTCTTGCTAAATTGCTTAGGACCTTGTTAAATTGCTGAGGCTGGCTTTGAACTTGTGATTCTCCTGCCTCAGCTTCCCAAGCTGCTGGAATTATAGGTATGCACCATGGCACGTGGCTAGTGTGGTTCTCTTCATAAAGAGAATCTTCACTGAAGGTTCTCAGCCCTCTGGCCTCACAGAATTTCTAGTTCATTTTCATTTTAAACCTTAGACTCTCTTAATTTCTGTAGAATTTCTTATTCCCTCCTAATGTAGCTTCTGTCCTATAATTTCTAGAAACTCCCAAAACAAAGATCCCCAATATCTGGATCCCGTCATATTCAAAGGCCTCTTATTTGGTTGCTCCCTTCCTAAGATCCTCTGCTCTATGGCCTGTGTGAGTCTCTGATACAGTGACTCTCCCACTTGTTTTCTGACTCTGTTTAATCTGCTCTCAGGCTCACTTTTGCCACAAGGCTTACTCCTAGCTCTGAAAAGCATGGCCTCTAGCCTCCAGACAGCTTTCCTTCCTTCTAAGATTATGTGGTATAGCAGGCATTTGACTATACTTTAGAAGTATTTCTCAAAAGCTGAGAGCAAAGCATCTCTCAGCAAGTACTTCTTGCCTTAACTTAGAATCCTGCTCCAGAAATCTTTAGTGCTATCTTGTCTTAGTCAATGGATTTTACAGACAAGGACTCCTCCAGTGCAAAGCTTTCCCCAGGGCTGCCCACTCTCACTGTCAGTCAGCAGAAACCAAAGACCATACTGTCTCCAGACACTTCAGTCTCCTGTCATGACATCATCCTGTATGTCGGTTAGCTCTAAAGTCCAAGTCAAAAAGCCACAGAATGTACTTCTGTAGTCCATCCTGTCATACCCATGGTCTCCTCAAGGTTAAAAAAGAGACTATAATTTAGGGTAGTATCAGGATGAAGTTAGAAAATCCTTCTTCTCTCTTTCTCCATATCCTATCCAGAAAACCACCATGAGACCACTACAACTTCTTATGACCCTTCCATTGGAAGGAAGCACTGAGGCCACTGGCTGTAGTTCAGAGTGTATGGACACTCTGCAAACCTGGAGTGATAGAGATAGTGCCCAATTTATTCTGGCTTTGTGGCTTCACTAAGAGGGACCCTTCAATGCATACTTCATTGCTTGAGCACATTGCTGCACAAGACCTGTGGGACATGGTGTGCTCAACACTAGAATAGGGGGTATCCACCTACTGCTTTCTCTGCCCTGGATAATGCCTATGCTCTAACTTCTCCAACAAGAAAATCTGAACGTCACCTCTTAGGTTTCATAAAGTCTTGAAGACTAAGGCTTTAGGTTCAGAGTTACCTGGGGAGTAGCCTGGAGGTAGATGAAGCCATGTATCGAGAGCCGACTGGCAAACTCCTGCAGGAGAAAAGTATGCCAGTCCTGATAGATGTGCCATTCGATGTCACTGAGGGAACCATTTTCAAAAAGATTCTTTGCAAAGATATACCTGGTTGTAGGGTAAGAATGGGAAATGAAATGAAAAGCACAAGAGAGAAAGAAGCACAAAAATCAATAACCAACTTGTTCCATGTCTGTTCAAAGCACTTAACCTTTCTAGCTCCTCATATATCCTTAAGAAATCTGTATTCTTAACCAACATGTTCTTCCTTGTTCAACACTATGATGAGAAACAGTACCTCGACTTAGAGGCTGAGACCACAGCTTTCCAGATGGAATAAGTCATTGCAAGAAAGGGGTTACCAGGGCTGGGGATATAGCTCAGTTGGCAGAATGCTTGCCTTGCAAGCATAAGGCCCTGGGTTCAATCCCCAGCACCACACACACACACACACACACACAAAGGGGGATGGGGATACCAGCTGGGTGCATTGGCACACACCTGTAATGCCAAAGCAGCTTGGGAGGCTGAGGCAGGAGCATCATGAGTTCAAAGTCAGCCTCAGCAACAGTAAGGTGCTATGCAACTCAGCGAGACCCTGTCTCCAAATAAAATACAAAATAGGGTTAAGTATGTGGCTCAGGGGCTGAGTGCCCCTGAGTTCAATTCCCGGTACCAAAAAAAAGAAAGAAAAAAAGAAAAAAAGGGACACCAGAAGAGTAACTCACTGGTCCACGACAATTTTTAAACCAGCGGGGACACACAGCAGAGAGTACAAACTTGAACTTTTGAGATTTCCTGGTGATGGCAAGGCCCCAAACAAAAACCAAGTGAATCCAGCATAAAGCCACCCAGCACATTTCATTTCAGGACTGAGGGCCTCTGAGTCCTCAGCCTGCTGAGTTCCCCTTTTGTCTAGCTGAGAAATGAAGAGGGAACTGCCTTTATGTGGTGTCATCTATGGAGCAGGAAATGCATTTCCTTGTAATTTCAGTGTTACCAAGAAAGTAGACTCTCCCCTAAAGTACATATTAATTTCTACTGGCTTGCTTCCTCTGCTGCTGAGCTTCTAAGTCAGATTAAAGAAGGCTAAAGCTGAAAATCAAACTAGCTTTGGTCCTTGCTTACTTCCACAACAAAAGGAGGCTCTGGTAAAGAGGAAATCAGAGCTAAACAGAAACCATGTCAGAAGGGTCAATTCCGTTTTCAAATCTCAGGCATCTTGATACAAAACACAATTTACATCCTCAACAATGAACTTCAGTTTCTAAGGCAACGCTCAGCAACTGGCCACTTATGGGAAAATGAAATTCAGAATCCTTGTGTATGAATAACTCAGGAAGTATAGCCTGCAAGGTTTTGAGTGTGCCCTTAGGAGAATATTTTTCAGAGTAACTCTGCAGGGTCTGATCCCGGCTATAATGCTCATTAGCCATAACACACTGGGAAGTCACCTGAACTCTCTCAGCCTATTACTGTGATGACTACATATAATACTCATAAAGTGCTTAGAAAAGTGACTGGCATAGTATTCAAGATATGTAGTTATTACTGAAACTGCTTTTTCTAGACTATAAAGAAGCTAATGTGAAAACTACCAAATGCAAACTTTCTTAGTCTAGAATGATTTTGCTATAGTCTAGCTGAAGGCAAAAGGAAAAAAGTGACTTTTGTAATTCAAGTTCTGAAAAATGTTTGGCTTTTCCACAGATAACTACAAGAAATCCTGATTTTATAAAGAAAAATTTAAAAGTTCTATAAAATGGGCTGAGGATGAGCACTTCCCTTATTTTTCCAAAGCTAATAGTGATAGGTGAGAGAGAGTACAAGGTAAGGTGCTGGGCACTAAGAGAGATCTACTGCAGACTGAATGAATATAGGGGCTGTGAAAAAGAAAAAGACTCAAGGCCTAGCAGTCAGGGTCTCTGTTCTAAAACCACATGCTAGTGATTCCTTTAACTCAATCAGAAAAGACTTAGATTTCTTTCTCCCTGTACTCTACTATCCCAGAAGACCCATGTTCCTCTTTCAGAACACAAATCAAACATGGAAGCATGTTTTCAGTCCCTGTTAGACTAGGATTCTCATGGAGGCGGTGACTGGATCTGCCCTCTCTGCTATAGCCCTAGGAGCAGGCCTGATACCTCAACACAGGAGGCATTCAATAAATCTGCACTGAGCCAACAAATAAAGGAATGATTTGTATGTTTGTGTGTGTGTGTGCGCGTGCGTGTGTGTGTATGGATGCGTGTGTGTGAACTGAGAATGAAACCCAGGGCTCTATGTAAGCTAAACATCATATTCTATCACTGAGCTAGCCATATCCTAGTCCTATGAATGAATGAATTTTTAAAAGAATAAGGGTCTAAATTATCCTCAGTATTAGAATTTGTAATGTAGTTATCTCCTCCTCAAAAATGCCCCTTCTGATGAAGATACCCAGAATGATGTAGCTGTCCATAGTGTGATCATTCTTACCTCTGATCCAGGTAGCTTAACAAAGCATTTCTAATTAATGAAGTATTTCTACTTCTCTGTTTTCATCTAGGAGGTCTCATATGCCTACCTCGCTAAGGGGCTAGAAGTCAAAAGATCAACTGTGAATGTTTCCAAGAAATCCAGGAGATCATATGTAACTCAACTTCCTAGTCTCAGAGGCAAGCCTTGGGAGATGAGAGGAAAACAGAGAGAAGCACAGTATACAGTAGAAAATGAATTAAACTCAGAGCCCAACCATTTGTAATCTACCAATTTGGCTTTCTTTTTTTAGAAGAGACCCTAGAGAAAAGGAATGTGTAGCCCACATGGTTTGTTTCGTATCTTGCATGAGTCTGAAGTAGACAGAATAATCACATGCCATTTACAAATAACCCTTATTTTTTTTCTTCTAGGAGGCTTTATGGGAGCACTAAGAACTAGTTTATCTAATTTGGAATCCTAAGTATCTTCAGCCGAGCTTGGTGACACACGCCTGTAATCCCAACAGCTTGGAAGGCTGAGGCAGGAAGATCACGAGTTCAAAGCCAGCTTCAGTAAAAGCGAGGCTCTAAGCAACTCAGTGAGACCCTGTCTTTAAATAAAATATAAAATAGGGCTGGGGTTATGGCTCAGTGGTAGAGTGCCCTGAGTTCAATCTCCAGTACCAAAAAAAAAAAAAAAAAAAAGTATCTTCAGCAGTGGGTAGACAATGAAAATTGATAGATCAAAAGGGCTTACTACAGATAAGTTTGCTTAAAAGCACTATTCCACCAACAAAGTTTACAACCTTCACACATGAAAACCCTCAGCAGTATTCAGATAAGTCACCCTAACTTCACCTCTTGGTGGTCCAACCCTAAGTTACAGCCTGATCTCTGTGGTAGAATGGAACCAGGAAATCTGGTACCTGGATGGGGTAATTCTTCTGTAATAGACATGCTCACCTCCCAGGCCATCTGCTAGCCTATACTGAAAGTAACCATACATCTTTTTCCTTCAGGATTAAGTCCTGTCCCTGAAGTACATAGGTACTTTGTGTCTACTCTAGAGTGGCCAGCAATAAGCCCTATCACAAAAGAAGGGGTCAAAAAAAGGATAGGACACAGATGCCAATTTTGCAAATGTGCTATTTTTGCCTAGACATTCTTTTTTGAAGAATACAAACAATTAATAGATCTCCCGTTATCATTTTGGCAACATACATTTTAATCGTCTATATTTTTCTTAAGGTGATAACCAATCAAGGATTCATCCGGTTTCCTGGAACATATACTGCTACTCAAGAGTCTATTTTGTACTTTTAAGTGTGTAAAGTTATATTAGATAGTTACCAGTTTGCCTCTGTGTCCTAAAGTAAGGAAACATAAGGTAGTCAGGGGCACTGTGGGAAATTCAATGATTTCAATTTATGAAAAACACAACCTCCTTTTCTGACATATAACTCAGCAGAATTACTCCGGAAAAATCTATAGAGTTGTCTTTAAAGGGAAGACTTTTTTTTTTTTTTTTTTTTTAAGTACAATTTTCATTGACTAGACCCAGTGCAGGACGCATGCAAGAAAAGCAAACACACAGAACTGAGCATGGGGCTTGTGACTGGCAAAGGGCTTGGTGTCTTACCTGTCACTGTACACAGATCTCTCAAAGATCTGTACGGGTTTCTTGGCCTGCATGAGTTTCTCAGGGAAGGGCTCCAGTTGTACTTTCAGGCGGCTCATAAAGGAAAAAGTCTGAAATATGTAGGACCATCGTGCTGGATCCTGGTACATCATGTCTAGCAAGTTTCCCAAACTCTGGGTAGAAAATACAAAAAAGAACAATTTCCTAGAAGGTGTATTTATTCTATAGTACACTGGTACACTATCTCCTCACCCTTCACCAAGAAGGTTTAACATTCAATCCAAGAAATTACACGTTTCCTTTCACTAAAAATGTACAATCAGAGACTCCAGCTTAATGACATCATCAGTAAAGAGATTTTCCTACCTTTATTAGACAAGAATCTGAAAGAGGGGGATGACATGCCACCTTCAAAATAAGAAAAGAGTAGAGGAAAACCATACAGAATTAACACATTCACAGCTGGGACGGGTAGTGCACACCTATAATCCCAGTGACTCAAAAGACTTAGGCAGAAGGTTTGAAAGTTTGAGGCCAGCATGGGCTACTTAGAAAGAACCTGTATCAAAATTAAAAAAAAAAAAAAAAAAAAAAAAATTTAAAGGACCAAGGATGTGGCTCAGTGATTGAGCATCCATGGACGGGTTCAATCCCTAGTAATCCTAAAACAAACAAACAAAAATAAAAACAAAACACATTCACTGACTAAAGGATTTGTGGAGCTTTTCAGAGGAAGAGTGAACAACCAACAGCTATCCAAAATTCTACTCTGAATTAAATCTTTCCATTGTAACACTATGTTGATTTTCTTTTGAGATTCCATCTGTGTCTCTTTCTAAAATGTCAAGGCAGATAAGAAAGTGCTTATTTTTAAAAGTTGAAGCAAACAAAGAGAATTCTATATATTTTATAGAAGGATTCCAATTTGTTAAACAAAAACAAAACCTTGCTCCTTTCTAGATAATTTATGAAAAGCAATTTGAAGAGTTTTATTGATTCGGCATGTATATGTGGAAATAAGTATGGGATACTCAGGAGCCCTGGGTTCTTTTCTGGTTCTGCCACTGATTTAATACAAAGGTGAGTTTTGTGCAAAGCACTTTGGATCTGGATTCATTCATTCAATCACCATTAACTGAAGGCCTGTGTGGAAGAGATGCTATATGGACTAGGTGCTACAGTGAGTATAGAAAAAGGAAGTAATACTTATTTTGATATTTACTATGCTGTTATCTCATTTTATTTTCAAAACAGTTTTGTGAGTTAGGTAATGTTACGCCTATTTTCCAAAGGAGAATATCCCATCAGAGGTTAAGTCATTTACTTGTTCAAGTAAATTGGGGAATAAGAGTTGAATGGGGAGTCAAACCTGGCCTCCTCTAACCTCCTCACTCCAATGCTTCTTATGAAGATCAACTAGAACTCAAGGAACTCCCAACACAAATGAAAAAGGAAGACTAGGATACAAAGAGCTAGAATATAAGGCAAAATGTGACGGTCAATCACATTAGGAAGTTCCTGGGAAAAAATGACATTAAGCTGGGAAGTAACTGATGAGCAGAATTTTTAGAAATGGAAATGGGGGTTAAGAAGAAAGCATTTCTGTAATCTCAGAAACTCAGGAAGCTGAGGCAGGAGGATTCCAAATTCAAGGCCAACCCTAGCAAGTAAGTGAGGCCCTAAGCAACTTAGCAAGACCCTGTCTCAAGATTAAAATAAAAGGCTGGGGATGTGGCTCAGTGGTAGAGGACTCCTGGGTTCAATCCCTAGGATCCCCCTGCCAAAATAAAAAAAGAGGAAGAGGAAGAAGAAAGCATTTCAGGTAGAAACAAAGATAGAAGGGGCTTTGAGGGGGAGATTAGGTAACAAGAGTTAGCACAATCTGACTAAACAGCAGCACTCTTAGATTACAAAGAAGGGCCATAGCTCTTTGAAAAGCTTTCAAGGAAGCAATGTGTATAAAATTGAATGAATCAGAACCCATTCACTCAGATGTATTTCTCTTCTTCTAATAATCCCCCAATCACTAACACACATTAGCCTCACAAATGGCCCCTAATAAAGCAGCAAAAGCACAAACTTGAATCTCCTTGAGTCTCTGATAGTGTCATTCTAGACTGTAGGACCAGCACAGTTTACAGACTGAACAATGGAGTAGGGGGGCACCAGGCAGGCAGATGTAGCAGGTGGACTTGAGTGTGAACTTCCACACAGTGGACCCTGGACTACCAAAGAGAGACTATTCTGGAACAAAATCCATACAGGGCCTATATGATTTGCAAAAGAGCCATCTTTGTTAAAGAACAAATGCAAACATCCCTCTAAGTGTGTAAATGAATAAAGGGACAATAATTGGATATAAAAATACTCTGCAATTCAAAAGAGAGAGGACCAATTTGTGTGCTCAGACAGGGCTGTCGTTAAAAACAGGAGAAAACAGAAATATCTCGATGAGATTCTAGAGATTATATCACTGATAAAACAAAAAAAGGCTGTTAAAGGGCTGGCTCAGTGGCAGAGTGCTTGCTAGTATGTGAGGCACTGGGTTCAATCCTTAGCACCACATAACAAATAAAGATGTTCTGTCCATCTACAACTACAATTTTTTTTTAAAAAAGAGGCTGACATAAAAAAGGAAAAAAGGGCACTATGAAAAGAACATTCTTTTCTTTTCGAGGGGCGGGGTATCCAGGATTGAACCGGGGGTGCTTAATCACTGAGCCACATCCCAGCCCTTTTGTTTTTTATGTTGAGACAGGGTCTTGCTAAGGACCTCACTAAGTTGTTTAGGACCTTGTTAAGTTGTTGAGGCTGGCCTCATGTTTGTGATCTTCCTGCTTCAGCCTCCTTGCTGGAACTGCAGGCATGTACCACCACACCTGACTAGGAAAAGAACATTCTTTAAAAAAAGAAAAAAAAAAACATTCTTAAAGAAGACAAAAGCAATTTCCAAAGAAAAATACAAAAACAGTAAGTAGCAGACTGTAATGAAACAAACCCAATTAGTGAATCAGAAGATGCATACTGAATATCAGCTTAAGAAAATTTCCCCTAAACTAAGAAAAAAAAAGATAGAAAATTATGAAAAGAAAAAAAGGCATGTTAGGATGAGGAGATTTTATATACATGGAAATGTAGCTGTAGGTACTCTTTGTTTTTTCTTTTCTTTCCTATGGAAAGGTACACCAAAATGTAATGTCACCTGGGTTCCACTTCACAACAAGTAAACCAATTTTGTATCAAACAACTTCCCGCACGGGAGCCAAAATGATCTCCTGCAACTTCAATGTACATATCTCCATATCTGTGGGTTCCACAACTATGGGTTCAACCAACTGTTTTTTTCCAAACACAAAAAATTACATCTATATGGAACACACAGGCTTTTCTCTAATCCTTTTCCCTTAAACAATACTGTATAAAAGTAGTTACATAGTATTTACATTGTAATATGTATTAAAAATAAGCTAGAGATGATTGAAGAGTATAGTAACAGAGGATGTCCTGGAACCAATCCACTGCAGATACCAAGGAACAAATGGACCCATAGCTAAGATAAAGCTTCCCAAAGAAACAATTTTTACTTTCAGGAAACAGGAATTCAGAGTTCCCAATGAAAAAAGAGCTGAGGAAGATGTCGGTTCATGAAGTAACACCTCCCTCACCATGAAAATAACTACTGAATAGAAATGTGATAGCTCCACGTATTTGGGACAAAAAAAGTTTCATGATACAAGTAGGAATTTAAAGTGACCATATGAAAAACAAGCTAAAATCAAGCAGAAAATAAAAGAAAACCTGAGGTGTGAGGTTTCAGCAAAGAAATTCACTGAGAACCAGAAAATATTTTATGTGTTTTGTATGTGTTTATCTATACAGTCATTCCCACACACAGACACAACAAAAGGAATCCACAGCTGGACCTAACGTGGCAAAATGTCAACAGTTCTTTAAAACTAAAACAAAAGCTACTACAAAAATACCAAATGAGCATCAGGCACGGTTGCACACACCTGTAATCCCAGGGGCTCAGGAGGCTGAGGCAGGAAGATTGTAAATTCAAAGCTACCCTCAGCAACAGCAAGGTGCTCAGCAACTCAGTGAGACCCTGTCTCTAAATGAAATACAAAATAGGGCTGGGGATGTGGCTCAGTGGTTGAGTGCCCCTGAGTTCAATCCCCAGTAACCCCTCAAAAAAGAAAGTAATGAAGAGAGAAAGGACACAAATTACTTAGAAAGGCAAAAGGGCCCAAACCACATAATAGAGTACCTCTAATAGAGTACCTCATAATAAAGTACCTTTTATAATAGAGTACCTTTTATATTGCAGGGCAAAAGAAAGATGGTTTCAGACAAGCAACCACTCAGAAATTATGCCACTACATATCCTTTCTGAAAAAATTTTTTCTACAATGTATCTAAGCTAAATGGAAAATAAATCAAAATAAAGAATTAAGAGATGGGAAGATACACTAAAGAGAAAACAGTCGTCACTGATAAACTAGAAAGGAGTTTAGTATAAAATGACTATGATTAATGTGGCTATGTGACTTAATGTGAATTTAAGAATTACTATTAAAAGAGAAGTTTCATATTTCAAAAACATTCTGAATCTACAAAATTACATGATTTCAGTATACCTGGGGATGGCTGGGTATGGTGGTGCACACGTGTAATCCCAGTGACTAGAGAGGATGAGGCAGGAGGGCAAAAGTTCAAAGCCAGTCTTAGTAATTTAGTGAGGCCCTAAGCACTTTAGTAAGACCCTGCCTCAAGAAATGAAAAGGGCTGAGGATGGAGCTCAGTGGTTAACACCCCTGGATTCAATTCTTGGTACAAAAAAACAAAACACAAAAAATAAAAAACCAAAAACCAAACATGGGGATGGAGTCTGTGAAAAAAGATAATAAAAAAGCACTATTTCTCCCCACTTCACAGACTTCATTAACACTGACAGATTGGTTTAAATATGCATATTTTAATTTACCTGTACCACTGGTAGAACAAAACTAATGAATTATCTGAATAAATGAAAGGGAGGAAAATGAAAGAAAAAATTAAATATAACAGAAAAAAAGATGAAAACACAAAATAAGGCAATAGACATGATCATAAGAAAGAAAGAAAGAAAAAAAATCCCCAAGAAAGGCATACCATCAGATTGGGGAAAAACTAAAAATCCTGTTTCTAAAAGCAACATCTAAAAAAACAGATTGGTTGAAAAGTAAGAGAAAGCAAATCCTGATACAAATAAAAAGAAAGTGGATGCAGCTACTCTGTATCAAGCAAAAAGCATTTGGGTTTTTTTTTGGTGTTAAGTTTTTGAGTTCCTTGTATGTCTCAGAGATTAATGCTCTATCTGAGGTGTAGGTGGTGTGTATGTATTTTTTAAGCAGTGCTGGGGATTAAACTCAAGGTCTGGTGCATGCTAGGCAAGCACTCTACCACTGAACTACACTTCCAGTTTAAAATATTTCAAAAAGTACTAATTTTACACTATTAAATTTGAAAATCTCAAAAGGACAATGTTTTAGAAAACTGAAATTATCGAAACTGAATCAAGGTGTTAAAAAAAGAAAGAAAAAATTGCGAATAAGAAAGAAAACAGTTTTCTAATAACTATTCCCCTCCAACAGCACCAAATACATATTATTTTAAAGATTATGTCTATTATACCCTTTGAAGAATAGATATTTCTTATTGTAAGGAAGATTCAAAGTTTCTCAGTTTATTTTCATAACTCTGGTGATATCTGTCCCAAACTGTCTATAGAAATAGTAATACTAATTAATTTCAGCAATATGCACACAAAATTCCAAACAACATATTAGCAAATTAATGGAATAATAATACTACACTATTACAAAAAATAAGCTCATCTGGAAATGACAGAATGGTACCGTTACCAATCTATGACTAATACTAAGAGATTAAAAAAAATCCATGGTTACCTCATTAGATGCTAAAAATTCTTTTGATGGAAATTCAACATTTGATCCTGATAAAAAGTTAATAGTTACTATCCTAGTAATGGAAGGGTACCTCCTCCACATAATCTTTTGAAATGAATAACAGAACTTAAAACTGACATAGTAGAGAAAGGAGGGACTGTGTAGAGGGAAAAGAGGGGTGGGGTGTAGGGGGGAGGAAAAAATAACAGAATGAATCAAACACTATTACCCTATGTGAATGTATGATTGCACAAATGGTATGCCTCTACTTCATGTACAAACAGAGAAACAATATTTATCCCATTTGTGTACAATAAAAATAAATTTTAAAAAAAGTAAAAAAAAACCTGACATATTAGAGGAAGTTCATTAAAGATAGAATAAGATAAAAGGGATTCTCTTCATTGCTATTATTTAATATTGTTCTGGTAGTTCTGAAAGAAAATAAGAAAATGGAAATGAGGTATGAACATTGGAAGCTCTTATAAATAATTACTGTTTACAGCCAATTATTATTTTCTATAACCCCAAGCAAATAAAGAAAAAAAAAATCTGAGGCATACAAGTCAAATCCAACCAATTACTTTCCTTCAAAACAGCAATAACCAGTTTGAAAAGACTGGGAAAAAGATACCAGTCACAATAACAACAAAATAAACATTCTAACTGGGACTACATTAAACAAAAACATTACTGGGACAAGTAGATACCCACTTGTGAAGGCATAAAATCTGAGTCCTCTAACTTTTAAAGTCACATAAAGCATAAAAGCAAAAAAAGCATCAAAAAGAAATGATGTGGATATTTTTAAAATCTTGGCTATAAGCAGGTTTTTAAAACTTTAACATCAAAGGCAGTAACTATGAAGAAAAAGATGGACAGATTTGACTACATAAAAACTGAACTGTATTAAGAACTGCAAAATGTATCACACATAAAGATAAAAGAAAAATGACAAACTGGGAAAGATATCAGTAGTACATGACAGAGTTAATATACTTTGCATTACAAATTGCTCTCATGATGGGGCTGAGGATGTGGCTCAGTAGATACAACACTTTTCTACCATGTGTGAGACCCTGGGTTCAATCCCCAGCATCACTGAAAAAAAAAAAAAAAAAAAAAGAAGAAGAACAAAAAAGAACTTGGAGCTTTTATAAAACCATTACAAAAAGATGGAAGATCTCAAAAGCAAGGAGTGAACAGGCAACTCACTAAAAAGAACAATAATAAACAACATGACAGGAAAAAACACGATCGACTCATTGGCAATCAAAGACATATGAAATAAACATTTTCTTACCTCTCACATTGGTAAGGATGAAAAGGAATAGTACTGCTGAGGGTATGAGAATGTTTCCCTTTTCTGAAGGGAAATTATATGAGACACAACAAAAGTATCAACAACACAGATCACTTTTGGACATCAAAATTTGAGATCAATTATCTTAAAATACACAGACACATAAAATTTGGTTATTAGAAAAAAGACTTTGGTCAGGTATAGTGGCACATGCCTGCCTATAATCCTAGTGACTCAGAAGGTTGAAGCAGGAGACTCACAAGTTTGAGGCCAGCCTCAGCAACTTATTAAGACCTTATCTTAAAGTGGAAAATAAAAAGGGTTGGTGATGTAGCTCATTGATAAAGCGCTCTTGGGTTCAATCCTCAGTACTGAAGGGGAAGGGAGATTTCACTACAAGGATATTTATCAATGAAACATTATTTGTAGTAGGGAGAATTGATAAACTATTCAAAAGGAAGGATTGCACAACTAAATGATAATTTCCTATTATGTAGTAGACTGAAGCCATTAAAATGACAATACTATGCAAGGAGACCTTGTCCATTAAGTGACATGCAGGTAGCAATCACAATCTTTGTCTTAAAAAGGCAAATGTATGTATATATTTTACATGTAAGTATATGTAAATATATACATTTTATCCTCTGTAGAAAGAAGTGAAAAAGGACAAACCTGTTAATCATTTTTATCTCTGGATAATGGAATTACAGGAGTATTAGTAATCTATTACTACTTAATAGATAATTCCAACGTTTAGTGGCTTAAACAAAAACATTCATTATCTCCATTTTTATGAGGCAGGAATTTGGGAAGCAGATTAGCTGGGTGGTTCTGCCTCAGGGTTTCTCATGAAGTTTCAGTCAATATGTTGGCCGAAGCTCTCACTGTCTAAAGGCTACATTAGGCTGAAGGGCCTGCTTCCAAGGGGCCTGTGGACAAGAGGCCTCAGTTCCTTGCTGTATGGGCCTCCTGATAGGGCTGCTTCATGAAACAGCAGCTGGCTTCCCCCAGAGCAAGACACAACATCTTTTAGGACCTACCTTAGAAAACCACACTATTATCTGCTAAGTTCTTCACTTTAAAAACAAGTCACTAAGTCCAGCCAAGGCAAGGAGAATTAAGCTCTATCTCATGAAGGGAGGAGGGTCAATTTGTGTACTATTTTGAAATCCCAACAGGTAACCTGTGGTGTATGCAAAGATATATAATTTATTTCTAAATGGAAAAGTTAATTTCACAAATACATGTACAAACACATATATACGGACATAAAGAGACAACTTAAAAAACAAAAATCTTCAATAAACGTGCCTACCACAAAGTGTAATACAATTCTAGGTTGGAATAGCAGAAAAATGGCACCCAGAACAAGTTATATGATAACTTTGTACCACCAAAACACCACCTGTCATGTCCTATTCAGCTCTGAGTACCACACTTAGTTGTTTTTAGTAGAAAATGAACACACACTGGTGTTCATAACTTACACAAAGTTACTTTAGAATGAGGAATAGCCTGGAGAAAAACTAAAGGTGTTCACAGCTTGAAAGAAAGTAGGCACATCATTGCTTTCAACTGTATACAGGGTTGTCGCATGGAAAAGACTTAGCAGGCAAAACTAAACCAATGAGTTGGAGCCATAGGGGTTCAATGTGGTTCAATACAAGGAAGAACTATCAACAAGAAGAGTTGGTAGAAACCCAAATGAGACACTCAGTGAATACTCCAGGTGGCTGTAGAGTTGTTCATGGAGCCTGAGGGAGCACAATGCTGCCACTCCCTCAACTACTCTAAAGTTCTGTCCAAACAAGTCCCTCTTTACTCATACTGATGTATTTGGTGTTGAAACCACCCTATAGCTTTTGCAACACATCAGACCTACTTTAAGTTGAGATATAAGTGAAACATGGTGCTTGGCATGGTGCAGTGCCTGGCATACAGTATGTGTTTCATAAATGTTAACTCTGTGTTGACTTAAAAGTGATAGGAGCCAGGCACGGTGTCACTTTCCTGTAATCCCAGCAGCTTGGGAGGCTGAGGCAGGAGGACTGCAAGTTCAAAGCCAGCCTCAGCAACTTAGCTCCCTAAGTTGCCCTAAGCAACTTAGTGAGACCCTGCCTCAAAATTTAAAAAAATAAAAAGGACTGGGGATACGGCTCAGTGGTTAAGTGCCCCTGGGTTCAATACCAGTTACCAAAAAAAAAAAAAAAAAAAAAAAAAAAAGTGATTGGATGCTCTGTTAAGTTCTCTTGCAACTTTTAAGACTTAATAAAAAAAGTTAAAGTCATTATCGTTGAGTTGCATTGCTAAGTTTTTTTGTTTGTTTGCTTCTTGTTTGTTTTGGTAAGGGCTTGTCACTTCTTAAGGTAAACTTTCTATACCTACAGAAAAGTGCACACATCAGATGTGTGCAGCTCAGTAGATAGTCTCAAAGTATGGGTGATTATTTTCTGATGTAAAAAATTCTTTTAGGTGAAAGAGTGGAGAAAACAAAGAAGGAAGGAAAGCCTACAAATGTAGAGGAAGATGATCCTGAGCTGTTCAAATAAGCAGTATATAAACAGACCACAAAACTCTTTGCTGAGCTGGAAATTAAAAGAAAGAGAGAGAAGCCAAAGAGATGCACAAAAGGAAACAAAGGGAAGAGGAGATTGAAGCTCAAGAAAAAGCCAAATGAGAAAGGGAGTGGCAGAAAAACTTTGAGGAAAGTCGAGATAGTGGGGTGGAAAGCCAGTGAAACTTCCAAGCAAATGCAAAGGGGAAGAAAGAGAAGAAAAATCGGATCTTCCTGAGACCTCCAAAAGTAAAAATGGGTCACTCACAGGCACAGAACCTTCTCCCAGCTCTCCTTCCTGCTCTGAAGGACTCATTCTTTTCCTCTCACCTTCACCCCAACACAGAGTAGGTGTGCTTTTCAGTCCATTTTGTTTTCAACGCATTTTAATATCAATCAGAGTAATTCTTTTGTACATTAAATGGAGGGGCTCTGTTTAAAATAGACTCCCCCCACCTGTTACCCTTAGAACAACCAGGACTGGAAGGTGCCACAATAGAAACTCCATGTATAGTTTATGGAAATCATCCATTAGACATATTGCTTACAGTGGTGGTGGTGTCATTTCAAAGAAAAGGCTGGGCTGCATTAGGGAGCCCCTATGCCTCAATTCTTGTTTTTGGGTGTGCCACCTTTTGAAGCCCTAGATCTATAAAGGAAGGCAGTTGGGCATAAGGAGATGTTGCTTGATGCCCTGAAGTCCTCTTGTATTTGGTATGTGCCCTTCTGTCTGACTGACAATCAGTGTGGCACAAGGCGCTAAGCCACTTATAAACTTGTTCCAAAAAGCTAGCCATCTTCCATCCAGTACCATTGTGTCCTAGCCTGCCTGCATTCATTAGTGGTAATATTCTTTATTTATAATAAATTTTTATATTCAAACCACTGAAAAAAAAAGTCACTATCATTAACCATTAATCCTGATGGTCAGTGTCAGTAATAAAAAAACAATAATAATATAAATATTTAAGGGGAAGAATGACAAAATTCATCTTCAAAGCCAAGATGGTTGGACATGCTTTGGGAAACCACAAAGAACAGAGGCAGGCATTGATACAGACATATAAAAGCCACAAAAATCAAAACGAAACATATTCGAACAAGTCATATCCTCTCTGGTATATGTGGTCTGCTTTCTGGAATAAAACTACTTAAAGCAGGAGACTCAAACTGGGCTATTTTACCTCCTCAGAGCAAATTAAATTATCACAATTAAATTACTCACCCATGCCTCCTGCCAACTACCCGCCACAACTGAAAACTTACTTTTTGGGTGCCAGCAGCCTGGATATCCCGCCATGCTGCTACAGGTTCTGTAGCTACATGCCACTCTGGGTACATTTTCGTGAGTAACTTCACAAAGGTGGACTTCCCCACAGCTGCAATGCAAACAGCATGTATTGGGATGCTTCCCAAATCAGGCTGAAGAAGGCTGCTATGCTCTACCATAAATGCCCACTCAAGGGAACAAGTTTTTCCAATTTCAAATTTCAGCCATATCTTTGTCTTTGGAATAATGATGGTTAAGGCCAGGCTAACCAGAGTCTTCATAATGAATACAAGTTACAGGAAAGAAAAATCCCCTCAAGGTTTGATCTGTAATTTTAATGTCCCAACCTCCCAGAGGTAATGAGTATTTAGGAATAGCTGAAAATTTAACAGATCCATCGTAAGTGGATGAAATCAGCTACATAAATTGTAAAGCTTCAGTCACAGTCCTATTTGCTTGTGACAGGCCAAGGGTGGGGGAAGGATAATCCACGCAGAAGGAGCAATATGAATGAGAGCCTGGAAGAGAGAAAAACTTTGCACATGACAAAATAAAAGAGAAGTCTGAGGCTCTCAAGTCAACATGGTTACAGCATGGGTAAATGAGGGAGAAAAATGGCTCAAGATGGGGGTGGCTGAGCAGGCAGGCAGTCCAGGGTCAGATCACCCAGGCCTTGAAGCCATTGTAAGTCTGACTTCTATTCTAAAATCAAAGGGAAGTCAGTGACAATGGGGTTTAAGCAGTAAAACTGCATTCCTTCTCATTTTCAAAAAAACACTCCCCCAAGTGTGTTAGCATGGGCAGAGGAAGAAGTAGGCAGACTAATCAGATGACGAAAGCAGCTTGATCAGAGTAATGGCAAGGATATGAAAAGTACTGGTTGCTTTGAGAAATATTTCAAAATAAACCCAATCTAGTACCACATACTCAAGTGATCTTTTCCATTTACATCCATATCTGGTCCATACTTCTGAGTTCCAGAGGCAGAGCCTTCCAGGCATCTTCATTTGGACATCCCAGGAAAACCTCAAAGTCAATATATTCCCCAAGTGATTATCTTTCCCACTAAACTGAACTTCCTTCTGTATCCCATATCTCAGGATATGGCAACATCAGCCACTCACTGTCCGAACTTCCTCTTCTGCCAAACTTAAAGTGGCCACTGAATCCTTCTGCATTCGTTCCTAACTCTTCCCCATTTGTCCTTTTCTCTCCATTTGTACCTCCACACTCAAGGTTGGGTTCTCATCATCACTTGTCTCTCCCACTCCAGTCTGTTCTTTTCAACCCAATTTCTATGCTTGCTGCAGCCATACTACATGCAAAAGATTCTTGCTGTCCTCAGAATAAAATCAAACCTGTTAACCTAGTCTACGAGAAACAACAGGGTTTTGCCCCTGCATATATGCCCTAATTTCTGCTTTCCTACATTCCTGTTGGACCATATTCTTTGCAACTCCAATCATGCCATGTTCTCTCCTGCCAATGTGACTTTGCATTGTTTTCCCATTTTCTGGAGCACCCGTCTCTTTACTTGGCCAACTCCTACTCCATCTCCAAGGTTCTGCTCAGATGTACCTCCTGTGAGCCCTGACATCTCTAAAATGGATTAATTAACCCTCCTCTGTGCTTACCCTCATATTCTGGGTGAGACTCCACTACTGTAATTAAAACTGTACTTCCAGTTAAAGATGGGGTTCTTCCAGGGTAGAAAATAAAGTCCAGTCAAATGTCTTGACTAATACATAAATAAACAAAGTAATAATTTTGGTTCCCTCTGAGTCCTGCATTTGTGAACTCAAAACAAACTTCAGAGTGTATCTGGAGCTTAATCTCTATCCAAAGTGGTCTTTCTCAAGTGAGTTCCACCAAACAGAACCAAGGGAGAAAAGGAGGCACCATTCCAGTCAATTCTATCAGCCACTGTGGTTACTTATCAGGAGTGCTATGTCTCAGCACAAGAGCCCACACATCCAATATGTGACATTTATTACACACCACCCCAACTCCTGTCTGAATACACAGGATAAGAACAAACAACATGAATTTGTGCATTTTGTACAGTCATGCTCTTCTCAGTCCCCACCTCCACCCAACTTGTTTGCCTTTTCATTTTGTTCAGCCTCTGCTCTTCCCACACATCAGTGAATAAATGCTTTCCTCTGCTCTTCCAGCCCTGTGTCTAAATCCTTTCCACTTCCAAGCCTAAGTTCCTACCTCCTTCATGAAGTTCAGGACTTCTCTAGGTCACATCAAATTCCTACTACACTGATCAGTTATCATTTGGTTGAGTCTGTGTTTTCAGATACCTGTCTGCTCTGAGTAAGCCTTACATTAAAACATATGGCCCAGTGGTCACTATTTAGATTGTAGGTTGTTCAACAGATTTAAAACATGGTCCCTGTTTGGATGAAAAGTTATAGGCTGAAAAACTACTTTAAATAATATGGAAAGATAAAGGGAGCTGATTTGTTTGTTAGAACTGAAGGATCATTAGCATTACTGATATTTTTATATTTTTTAAATACTAATTTTTATACACACACACACACACACACAGATAGATAGAGCAGTACTGGGAACTGAACCCAGGAGAACTCTACCACTTGGCTACATCTTCAGCCATTTTTTTTTTTTTTTTTTTTAATTTTGAGGCAGGATTTGCTAATTGCCTATGTTGGCCTCAAACTTGTGACTGTCCTGCCTCAGCCTGCCAAGTAGCTGGGATTATAGGTGTACCCCACTGTGCCCAGTTGAATTACTAACATTTTTAAAAGTTAAAGAACAATTACCTAAAAACAACTGTTTAAGAAAGAAGGGAAGGGCTCTGAGGGTTAGGGAGAGCCAATTTCACCTATGTGATCAGACATTATTAGTTCATCTAAGAGCAGTATGGACTAAGACTCCAACTCATGCCATTTAAACACATAAAACCTAGAACACCAACAAATTAGAAATGGGAAATATATGGTTCCAATTACTGGAACAATCACTCCTGATATCCAGGGCACCCTGCACACCACTTCCGCTTCCAAGGCTCTGGAAAGCCAGTTTAGTAATCATAAGTCAGCCTTAGCACAGAATGACAGTAAGTGGTGGTGGAAGGTCCTGAGAATTGTGCTGCCCATGTTGCAAGGCAGGGAGACTCTAGGTAATGCACCACACAGCAATATTTACTAAACCAATTTCCCTGAAGCTAAGCTGTGCCAAGCTCTACCCACAGAGTAGATGGATAATGTGTAATAATTACTTTTTTAAAAATTCAGTTATATTAAAAAAGCATATATTTAAAAAAAGATGGCATAACTTTTCTAGTGCAATGATATCTGATAATAGTGTTTTTTTTTTTTTTTTTTTTTTTTTTTTTCATCTTTTTTCTTTTTCGCTTGGGCATTCTTGTTTTGTTTAAAGACAAAAGTCTTACAGTGTTACTAGGGTCTTCATAAGAGTGGTAGTTTGGTTCTCCACTGCCACAGAAGCCTCCTACTGACCAGAATACCCATGTAAAGAAAGTCCACCTTCTTCGAGCAATACTGGCCTATTACCCTATTATCTCAGACTTAGCACAATTTAGTTACAGGTTGTTATCTTTCAATACACTGTTACTGTCTTAACATTTGGGAGGTACCTGACCCCACAAGCAGCATCAAATCTCCCTTTTGGACCTTGGCTATCAGCATACTTTATATATGTCATGATTCTAAAAAGAGATGGGAGTTACTTTCTTAGGGTATATTACTTCAACATGTTGATTTTTATTAGCTCCAGGATTGTCATTTCACAAGCTGGACCAAAGTGTTCTGTTGTTAACGTTCATTCTTTCCTAAAGTGTGACTTTCTTTTCCCACAAATTTTTCTAAGAACTGTAATGCTACAGGTATAGCTAATTATGCTAAAATCTAGTAGTAAAACAGTATCTGTTATACTATCCCAAATAATATATACTTAAGAAGTACATTTTACTAAATATACTTTAAGTAAATATCACCTCTAGGTATTTTCTTGAAACAAGGTGGAAAAACATGAGAAAAAAATCCAATTCTGAAATCCTTTACCAAAGTCAAAAAAGGTATATATAAAATTGTCTAATAACTTAAAAATTTTCTCCCAAATAGAGTTGATAGTCTATGTCAGGAACTACATTTGATACTGCATACATTCAATCAACACATGTTTATGGAGGAGTTACCAAGAGGTAAGTAGCTCTAAAATGATGAAGAGACTGAGATTTTGCCCTCAAAGAACTTATTCTATCCCAAATTCAAGACTAGGTACCCAGGATCTTATAGGTTCTGAGCCTAAAAGCATTCTGGGCAAACTTAATTATCAGTTAGCAGTCTTAACAGAAACTTAATACAGTTTAACCTTGATTCCTATATTTTATTTTCATGGGAAACTATTAACCAGGAGGTGGTAGGGGGAGGTTCCTCACAGTTTACAGAATATGATGCAAACTCATCCTGTTCAGCACAAAAGAGCCTCAATGATCTGGCATGCCCTCCTCCCCCACTCTGCCTACCCAGTGATTCATTCTTCCACTGTCACTTTGTCTGTGAAGCCTCCTTGAACTCTCTCCAGCTCCACTTCATCCCTAGGAAGAGTTAATTACTGCCTGCCCTGCCTTACCAAGGTATTACACGGTAATTATTTGTTCACTCATCACTCTCTCCGGCTAGTCTAGGAGTTCACTTTTTGAAGACACAGACTGTACCTTCTTCCCTCTGCATCATGAGTATCTAGCCAGGTACTAAGAATAGAGATGGATAGAAGGAATGAAGTGAATCACAGAAGCAGAGAATCAATATACAATATCTGAAATAAATTGGTGCTTCCCCCCCAGGATTCTTTGTTCAATTTTTACAATCAATAAAAGCAAAAGACAAATTAGTGATGTTAATATCTAATGTGAATGTTGGAGGAAGCATGCTATTAGAGAAGCCTTCTGCTGCTTTCTATACAAATGTCTACACTGAAAATAAAAAAAAAAAAAGTTTCCTTCTCTTTGGTTGGAGCTTTGAGAATAAAGAGTGAGAATGGTCTCAGATGACTCACTGATAATTATATTTCAGACAGCAGTCCTTACTTCAATTTAGGTTTGTATTCATAAAATAACTGACTTTGAAGATAACACACTTCAGTGATGACAAGTATTAAAAGACAGGTTAGGTATTTCTTTTTTAGATGTTCAGGGATTCTAGGCACCAAGTTTTTGACTTTCAATTATACATTGCATATAACTTCATAAGTATTGCTAGATGCCATTTGTTGCTACTTCACTGATCCATTTTCCTTACATGGTAATTTCTGTAATTTCCTGTCTGTAATTTCAGGATCAGAGTTAGAATGGCAGAATTCTAAGAAAGTCCCTTTAAATATATATAACTTCACTTAGGATCAGGGTTCACCTTCCACTGTTCAAGTTTCCCAAATGGGTGGTCTCTTTTGATTTGTTTCAGGATGCCACTTGTGATCAGAGAAAAATGTAACTCTTGATTCAAAAAAACAGTATAGAGCTGAGTGTGGTGATGCATGCCTGTAGTCCCAGATACTCAAGAAGCTGAGGAGGAGGATCTCTTGATCCCAGGAGTTCAAGACCAGTTTGGCCACACAGCAAGACCCTGTCTCAAAAATACAAAAACCAACCAAATAAAACCCCCCAAAACAAAACCGACAATCAAAAAAAGAGTTCCATATAGTCCCTCTTTAAGTACCAATGATCAACTTCCATAGGGATATCACAGAAAAGGATTCAAGAATCTACACTGAATGAGTACAATGCGTCAGTCATGGGGCTAGGTACTGGTGATACAAAGATGAACCAGACACTAGGTGGCTCTGACCAAGAGAAGGTATTGAATATGTAAACAATTTCGACAGAACTCAAGTGCTGACACAGTTGTGGGTACAAAATGTTATGACAGCCCACAGAGGAAGAGTGACTAATTCTGTCTGGGGAGAGTCATCTGGGCATGTGGAGTGATGGAAAGTAATGAAAAATGAAAGTAAAAAGAGTCAGATTAAGTCCCCCAGTCCACTTCCACAAGGCTTGACAACTACTACCATCAGCCAACAACTTCCAGATCTGAAATCTCAGCTCCCATCTCAAGTCTCTCCTATGTCTCATAGGTACCTCACACAAAATGTATCACTCTTACCTCCCCCAGACCACCTCTTCCTTTAGTCCACCTTGTGTTAAGAGTCAGTACCCAAATTATGAAACTCAATGTCATCCTCTTCTATTTCTCTTTCTTAACTCCAAGTAGCCACCAAGACCTGTCAATTCAACTCTCAAAATGTTTCAAACCATCATTACTTTGTCTCTCCACTCCCTCTGTTCAGGCTTGCATCTGTTTTCCTTCCAATTACTACAAGAACCAGAAAACTAGTCTCTCTATCCCAATTCATTCATTCAACAACTGACGGGAAGGCACCATGGGTACTGCAGCAAATAAGACATACAAAGAAAGTATCTGTTTTATGGAACTTTCTATTCACTCATTATGGTCAATTTTTTTTCTTTTTTCTACTGGCAGTACTAGATATTGAACCCAAGGACACTCTACTACTGAACTATATCCCCAGCCTTTTTCTTTTTTATTTTGAGACAGGGTATCTTTAAGTTGTCCAGGCTGGCCTCAAACTTGCAACCCTCTTATCTCGGCCTCCCCAGTGGCTGGAATTACAGGCCTGTATCATGAGGTCTGGTCCATTTCCTTTTTGAAGTTAATCTGCTCACAGCACATACTAACTTCAAGTCTTAACAGTCTCCTACTGACAACAGGATACATTCCTAGCATGGTCCACATGCTCTTCAATATGGCAAATCCTATCCTTCAACCTCTTGTTCAGCCACCCTCTCACAGGTTTCTTAAACTCCAGGCACATCCAGCTACTTCCCTTCTATTTAAACTGCATGTATTTTTTCAGCCTTCACCACTTTTGGCAAATGCTACTTCCTATGTTTGGAACATTTTTTCCTCTTCGTAGGAATACTGGGAATTTCTAATTGCGGAGATTTAGAGTTTCTATGCTCAATCATTGATCACATCACTCAGTGTCGAATTTATGTTCAGAAGTATGCTTCTCCCACTTGATTGTGAGCTCCTTGAAGGACAGGAGTAATACCACATTCATTGCTGTGCTCAGTGTGTGGGTGAACTTATAGCAGTCACTCAGTAAGTCTCTCTTGCATGAGAAAGCAAGGAAGTAGCACAGTATCTGGCCAGGTGAGAAAGCAAAGGTCAGGAGAGTCAGGAACTCAACCTGCTCAAAGAATTCACTTGTGAAGACGTACTCTGGTGTTTGAGACACAGTTTCCTTTAGTGATATGTTTCTCAAAGTACAAATAGACTATCTTTAAATAACACATCATGTAGGTAGCAGGACCTTCTTTTCTCATTTTTTTTTTTTTTTTCCAGTTTCTGATTTGGTTAGAGAACACATACAACTGCGGTAACTGGTCTCACTTTCCCTCCACAAACACTAACTCCAGGTGGGCCCTACTGCAGCCCAGCAATCTGATACTTCTCTCACTCATTCACTAAATTATTTCATGTTTTTTCTCTCCTAGATGTCTCTCATAATCTTTCCTGTTTCACTAAGAAAACAGACACAACCAAAGGACCTTCCCCAAGTTCCCACCACATCTCATATATTTGGTATCAGAGCTCATAATTTTGCATCCTTCCTGTCAGTAGGGAAAACTGTGCTCCTAGCTAAAGTAAACTCTTTCCACTTGGGCAGCAGATCCCTTTTTTTTTTGCTTACTTAAGCAATCTAGTTAATTCTAACTCTCCTGATTCATCAATTTTCCCTCTTTCTACTAGACCATTTCCATCAACTTATAATGATGCTTTATTCCCTCATAAAAATAAAAACAATTTAAAAACTGTCAAACTCCCTTCCAATTTCAGCTACCACACCATGACTCCTCTTTCTAGAAAATGTTCCAAACAGTTGTCTTAACCCACTGTCTCCAATTCCTTACCTCCCATTCTCTTTGAATTTATGCCAACCAGGCTTTGCTCCTACCACTCCTAACACTATTCCTTTCAAGTTCACCTAAGACCTTCATTTCCTTAAACAGTGTAACACATTCCCACTCTCTGTTTTCTCACTTGGCTTCCAGTATATCATTTCCTTTTGCTTGTTCTCCTTTCTAGAGGTCCTTACTTTTCAGTTTCTTCTGCTTATTCTTTTCCATTTCTTCAATCTGCCTACCCTATGGCTTAGTCCTTTCCATCAATATGGTCTCCTGACTTTAAATATCTACATTGATAGCTCCAGTCCAGAGAGTTTCTGAATTCTACACTCATAGATCCAACTGCCCAACACATTCTCTTGAATATCTAATAGGTACATAAAAACCATATATGCATAAGAACCAAAATATTTTGTTTTTTTTTGGGGGGGGGGTACTGAGCAGCTTTACTACTCAGCTACATCCCCAGTCCTTCTCATTTTTTTAAATTTTGAGACAAGATATTGCTAAGTTAAAGAGGTTGGCCTACCAGACACAGTCCTGCCTTGGCCTCCACAGTATCTAGGATTACACGTGTATGCCACCACACCTAGTTAAAAACCAAAATCTTGAAATCTTTCTTTCAACTTGTTCTCCCAATCTTCTCTATTTAAAAAAATCCAAAATCCATCTTTCAAGTTGTTCAAGTCAAAATAATTAGGATCATCACCAACCCCTCTCTTTATCTCCCACTACACATCATCAACTTCATCTGGCCCTACCTTAAAATGTAACTTTCACTGTAACTATTATTGCAATGGCCTCCTAATACCTACTTTCAACATATCAACGAAGTGATCTTTTGTCACTTGAGAACTCAAACCATCTAATGGTTTCCTGTCTCAATCGGTTTAAAAATCCATGATGGACTACAAAGCCTATAATATCTGCCCATTCCTTACCCATCTGACCTCATCTTGTTCCATTCTCTTCCTTGCTCACTCAACTCCAGTCACAATGGGTTCCCTCCTATTCCCTGAACCACTTTCCAACCTCACAGCTTTTCTACATGCTCCTCACTTTGCTTGGAAGATTCTTCCCCAATTATCCACACGGTTCATTCACTCACCTTGTTCAGATATTAGAACTCTGCCACTCTATCAGTGAGGTCTTTCTTGCTCATCCTATTTAAAAAAGACAACCTCCCTCAACCCCTCATCCTTGGTTTTTCTCCCATGACATGTTACTTTACCACACTTTTTACAGTGTTTATGTTGTTTATTGTCTACAACTCCCTATTAGAGCTCCATGAGAGCTCTACAGTCAAGCTCAGTACTAACATATGGAAGTGGCCCAAAGGGTGACTTGGTGAATGATTACATGAGAAATTCTCAGTTTGCTGCTACAATGTCTTCAGTGCTCAATACTTGCTAATCCCCTTTTATGGCTCAGTGCCTTTGCTGGTCAAGGTACCAAATCAAAATTTAGTAACAAAGTTGAAATGTTTTGTTTTCATTTTATTTTTCACTACTTTATACTTAACGTAGTGGGTTACTACTAACTTAACAAAATTATTTTTAACTTAATCTCGATTTTTAATTTTAAAAAGTGAGTTCCTTCCAAGAAATTTACAGTGCAACTAGCACAGGGAATGGCAAAAAAAAGTTAAAGTGGTATTCGAATGGCTGAAGCTTAGGAAAGCTCTTGGAGTAGGGCTGTCAGATAATATACTGAACATCCAGTTAAATTTGAATTTTAGATAAACAATGAATAATCTTTTTTTTTGCATGTCTTGAATACTGCAAGTGACACACTAAAATTTATTCTTATCTTAAATTCTCTATGAACTGTGCATTTATTTTTTGCTAAATCTGGCAACCCATCTTGGGCAAAGAAACTGCACCCTGTTTGTTGCTTCCATTTCGATCAGGGACAGCAAACTAGTAGAATTATTGTCCTACCCACAATCTGCGTAGCTTTTGCACCCCAACAAATATGTCCCTGTGGGCGGTTACTGGAGCCCAAAGTCCTAAAAACCGAAGCGGGAAACACCCACAGTGCACTTTGGGAGAAGAAAGGCTAGGGCAACACAGAATAAGCAGGTCGGTAAGTCGCATCAGACGGGGGCGGGGTGGGGGTGGGGTCCTGGGCCCAGCTTCCTTTCCCAGGCTCAGTCTCCTGCTTGGAGGAGGCCAAGGGTTGGCAGCCACTTTCTGGCCCTTACCAATGTTGCCTTCGATGGACAGCCTTCGGGGCTCGTGCCCCGCGTGGAGGCCCCTGGAGGAGGGCACGCCCTCAAGAAGGTTCTGGGCCATAGTACTGAAGAGTGCGCGAAGCCGACTTAAAAAGAACCGGCCTGCTGCCATCCCACCCACGCTTAGCGTGGTACTCACTTCCGCTGAGAGCACTTCCGCTTAAGGTACCGCTTTTTACGCGTCTCGGCGCGCTATTGACGTCAAAAGATCTCCAGGCAGGAAGTGGGTGGGGTTAAACTGGCTGGGAGGGCGGGGCCCAAGGGACCCTGTTTTCGCGCTGTTGGTACTGCGTTGACAGGAGGAAAATTCTTGCGCAGCGGTGCGATAGAGTTTGCTGCTCACTGGAGTTGCAACGGTGGGAATAGCCCCTCCGTTTTTGTTTCTGGAGAAGTAACATTTTAAAAGGAAAAAAACAGAAAAAAAAAAAAAAAACACCTAAAAAAAGACAAGTGTACAATCCTGTCACCTTTGCATTCTTATAGACAAATCGAAATAATGGTAATTTAAAGAGGTCTTCCCCTCCAGGTGTTGTCTTTTTTTTTAAATTTTAGTATGGGAAATAACTGAACGATTTTAAGTAGTAAAATGACAGTCTAAGGACTTACACGAATTAATTTTTCCTGTTCCCTGTAACTCCCAGCACAATGCTGGAACATTGAATAAATGAACAAATTAGTTCATTAATTACACTCCATCTCTTATTTTGCCTCTTGAATAAGTAAATAAATGTTCGCTCAATCAAGTTAAAACTTGATTAATAACCAGAGAACCCCATCAGGATAAAAAGGCGGAGGCTGAAGGTTGTGAATCTGATAGGTAGGTGTGTGAACAAGGCGGGGGCGAGGGGGAGGTGCGGGGAAGGTGGGTGGCAAGAGGATTCAGAATCGGATTTGTTAAAGGCTGAGAGAAGGCACCACTGTAGAAATTTACTCGTGTACTAAACCCAAGTTCTGTAGTTGGTGGAGAAATGTGCCTTGCGGAGGTCTGAGCTGCTGCCACCAATGAGGTCTGACTGGATTTGTCCTGCCACATCCCATCCTTACCAGAACCTCTGAAGTAATCACTTACATGTCAGAAGGCACTTCCAGGCCCTATGGCTTAAAACACAAGGGTCAAACACTTCAGGAAGTGGACAGGTCAAGCCAGCATTCATTATGGCAGGACTTAGATGTGAGAGATTTTAGAAAATGAGAATCTGACTGATTACACTATGGGTGGGAAGACTGTCTCAAGGTGGTGAATGAGACAACTGTCTTGAAGGTGTTGGCACAGAAACTACAGGGCCTTTTTCTTATGTAGATGTTTATATGGGATAACTGAAGTCATGCTTGCATTTTAAGCATGTTATTTTAAAAAATAGATTGAAAATGTCTTCAGAATAACCTGAATGGGGCACTGATAGAGTTCTGAGCAAAGTCTGTCCATTTCCATTCCCACTCTGCAGCTGCCTCTGTGTGAAAAGTTTACTCTTCTTTGACTAAGCCAGGCATGGTGGCACCTGCCTGTAATCCCAGCAACTAGGGAGACTGAGGCAAAAGGATCCCAAGTTCCAGACAGCCTCAGCAATTTAGTGAAGTCCTATCTCAAAATTAAAAAAAAAAAAAATGGGGGTGGGGCTGGAAATGTAGCTCAGTGGTAGAGTGCCCCTGTGGTCACTCCTCAGTACTCAAAACAAACAAACAAACAAACAAACATTTCTTTGCCTATGTAAACTCATACTTGAAAAATATTCATCCAAAAAAGTTTGAGAGACTGTCTGCATCCTTAGGGTCTGACTGCCTCAGAGCCTTTGTGAAGGTTAAATGAAGTTGTCTTCAGATTTATATTTATGCAGGCAACTAACCTGCTCCTAAAAGTTATTTTTTAAAACTTAAAAAAATTTATAATAAAGCATAATAAATATATAGTGAGGAAAAGAGCACATATTGTAAGTGTACAGTTCAATAAAATGTTCACAAACTGTATGCTCCCATGTCACCTGGATTCAGATGAAGAAAAAGTGCATTACCAGCATCCCCAGAATCCCCTATATCCCCTGCCAGTTACTATCCCTCAAGGGTAATCACTAGATTGAATTCTAACAGCAGAAATCAGTTTTGCCTGTTCTATATATAAATGGGATCATTTAAGAAGTGATTCTTTCATTTGATGTAATATCCGTGAGAGTTATTCATGTTGTGTGCAGTAGTTGTAGTTCATTCATTTTCACTGCTATGTAGTATTTCACCATGTCACTATTGTATTTTAGCAATTCTACTATTGATGGACATTTGGAGTTGCTAGATTGGAGCCATAACAAATAATGTTGCTATGAAATTCTTGTGCATGTCTTTTGGTCAACAAAAGTATGTATTTCTTTTGGGTATATATTTGGTAGTTGAACTTCTAGGTGATAAATTATATGTACACTCAACTTTGGTAGATATTCCCAAATAGCAAATAGTTGCATAGTGTCTGATTATACCATTTGACACTGCCACCATCGATAAGTGACAGTTTGGGTTGTTCCACTTTTATATCAACAGCTGCTATAATCAATTTTTTCATTTTATCTATTCTGCATCTGATGGTGCCTTGCTGTAGTTTTAGTTTTTATTTTCCTGCTGATTTAAGAAGTTGAATAACAGCTGGGTACGATGGCACATGCCTGTAATTCCAGCAGCTCTGGAAGCTGAGGCAGGAGGAATTTGAGTTCAATGCCAGCCTCAGCAAAAGTGAGGTGCTAAGTAACTCAGCAAGACCCTGTCTCTAAAAAAATACAAAATTGAACTGGACCCCTGAGTCCATCCCCCGTACCAAAAAAAAAAAAAAAAAAAAAAAAAAAAAGAGGTTGAATAGCTTTTCAGATGTTCATCGACTATTTGAGTATCCTTTATTGTAAAGGATATGTTCAATTCTGTGCTCATTTTTTTTTGGTTGTCTTTTACTTATCTTGTTCTTTAAATAATCTGGGTTTGAGTCCTTTGCAAACGTTTTCACTCCCACTTTGTGGTTTGCTTCTAAAAGGGTTCTTATTTTTTATGTTTAGGGTTCAGTATAAGTTAATAAACAAAAATATCTTTTGCCTATTTGACTGTTTAGTTATCCCAGTACTGTCATTAGTAATGATCTTTCTATCCCATTTATTTATTTATGCTTGTTTGATTATTATACCATACATAAAAAATTCAATATCTTTCTTGGTTCTAATTCTAAATTCCTAGAAGAGAAAATTAGATCAGCCCAACTGTCATCAGAGCAGAAGGAAGATGCATTTAGAAGCTTAGAAGACGCCTGAGTTCCAGGCAGGACTTCTCAGAGCTGTGTTGGTCCCATCAGCTGTGGCCAAGGAATAGGATCTCATGGAGTAAACACAGGTGTTGGGATCCCACCTCTATGCATGAGAAAGGAAGACCCAAAAAGGATGGTGATCAGTCCCTACTGGCAGTGGTAAACAGGGTGTTTTGCAGAAAGTTGTGGCATATTGATGAACAGAATTACTTCCCACCTATTTAGAAGAATGAGTCTTTCTTCTACTGGGTGGTTGTCAGAGATCTGCTGGAGTTTATGAATAAGAACTAATGTTGTGCTGCAGGGGACTCTAGTCATGCAGCATCCATTTGTTCATCCGATATTTGCTAAGTATCTACTAGATGTCAGACACACTGCTTGGTCCTTGGAGCGTAGCTCTGAAAGATGTACTATTTTCCAAATGATTGTAAATGCTACTGTGATGAGTAAAATGCTGATTCATATTACAGAAAATGCCATGCAGTCACTAAAAATTGGAGATAAGCCTACAAAAATGTGACTTTCTTTTGCTGCCTGAATTTGTGGTCAGCTCCATTTCATCTACATCAGTGATTTTCTAATGTGCTAAATGATTTGTCTTTGTTTAAAAGCATGTTTCCAGAATGCCCTGCCAGCAGGGATCTTACCTGAGCTAGCCAAAAGAGGACCTGATGTGAGATTTGGAAGGCAGAATGAGATCACCAGCCACTCATCTAGGGAGATCTTCTAGTCGGATACTGTGACAGATGTGCCCAGTAGATAGATCCCAGTTAAGTCCCCATGCAGTAGTGATCCCTCTCTAATTATCCTACAGTTCCTATTTTGCAGATCTTCATTTCCCTAGCTCCTTCTACCTTTGGGTAAAGCCTCCTTCCTGTAATAAATTCCATACTCCCATAATACTCATTGTTGGCTCTGCCTGCCCAAAGGAACTCCGACTACTACATCCAATCATAAAGGGAGGTATATGGGGAGGTGTTTAAGAATGTGGCCTCGCGGGCTGGGGTTATGACTCAGTGGTGGCATGCTCGCCTAGCATGCGTCTGAGTCCCTGGGGTTCAATCCTCAGCACCACATTAGTGTTTTTTTTTTTGTTTGTTTTTTTTTTTTTGCGGTGCTGGGGATTACTCTACCAACTAAGCTATATCCCCAGCCCTTAGCACCACATTAAAAATAAATAAATAAATAAATAAAGGTATTGTGTCTACCTACAACTAAAAAAAAAAAAAAAAAAATGAAATACACTGAAAGTGTAGCTCAGTGCTTGCCTAGTATGCTCAAGGTCCTGGTCTCCATCCCCAGCACCACAAAATAAAATAAATGATCTGGGTGAGGATCAGGAGGGAGAATCCACTAGCAGCATCTGTCTTTCACTTTCCTCAAGGCATTGTTCTTCTAGGTAAGTCAACATCCACTGAAAATTTTAAGACAGTACTTTTTTTCTTTTTATTTTCTTATGTGCATGTTTTTTATTTTTTTATTTTTATTTTTTTGAGTACTGGGGATTGAACCCAGGATACTTTACGTGCCCTTTTAATTTTTTATTATTTCATTGTATTTATTTATTTGAGACAGGATCTCACTAGGTTCTGAAAAACCTTGCTATATTGCTGAGTCTGGCCTCAAACTTGTAACCCATCCTGCTGCCTTAGCCTCCCGAGCCCTGGTACAGGCCTGCACCAACATGCCTAGCGGCATTTTTTTTCTTGAAGTGGGGTGGGGGAAGAGCAGGGAGGGGAGAGAGAGTGAGGAAGGGGAGTGGAGGGAAGTCAGATGGGTATGGGGGATTGGATGGTCAGCCTACCCATCTTCCCCGCTTGCTGTGATTCCAACACATCCCTCTAAAGCAGGTAGTGTTAGTGCTACCTGTCCTGTGTCTGCCCTCCAGCCTTCTCCTTGTGTTTTCTTTCCCAACAATCAACCTTTTCTGAGGTCCTCAGCCTAAGTAAGTACACATGGAAAGCCAAGGCCTTCACATTCCCCTGGACTGTGTTCTCACTAATTGCTGGAAGGCATGAAACTGTGAACCAGCCTCCCTGCCTCCAGTCAGGCTCCAGAGTTGCAGTGTGGAAAACAGGCCAAAGCTGCCTGCTGGGGGACTTTGCCTGAGATCATCCCCTTGCTGGGCTCCCTCTCTCCTCTTCTGCCTCTTGTGGTCTACTTACCAGGTTTCCCTGAGAGCACTTCCTTAGTAAGTCACTTGCATTTGAATCTTCCTTTCAGGGTCTGCTTCTGGGAAACCCATAGGAAGGCTGAAGCCCTCTGAGTTTTTGAAATCATGCTCCTCCACCTCACCTACCTCCAGAGGGCAGGAGCAAGGATTACAATAAAAGAACATCTGACATTGAGGTCCCTTCATTTAACAACTGAGCCCCACTGTCTCCAAGTGGGTGTGTCTGGGATGACTCAGACAGGATGTGATCAGGAGCATGGGACTTGGCTATGGGAAGAGAGGGAAGAGGCACCAGGCAGAACTGAGGACCTAGTCCTGCTACTGACTAGCTGGGTGACCTTAGTAACTAGTAAATAGCTGTAAAAGGAGGATAACACTAGTACCTGCTTCATAAGGTTATGGTGAAAATTAAAGGACGCAATCATGTGAGACTCTCAACACAACACCTAGCATATTATAAGTACTCACTAAATATTAGCTTTACTTTCTCATAGTACTTTGTGGGTGCCTCTCTTTGCCCTCATTCATTGTGCTACATGTTCAGTAATTGTCTGTCTTCCCTTTTATGCAGTGATATCATCTTTATGCAGGAATCATCTTTGTGAGAAACATGAATCACATGTGGTCTTACCCAGTAGCTCCACATGCCAAAAATTCAGCAAATACTTGTAAAAGTAAAGAGAATTGACCAAGGGCAGGGGATTGGGAGAAATATAATATGAAGTGGGTAGGAGAGGAAAAAGAGAAGGGACACAGAGAAAGAAGGAAGAAAAGAAAAAGTTCTTCCCAAGGGTGCTATTCCTTTCTTGATTAATTTTGGAGACAAATGCAACCCAATCTTCAATGACAAAGGACCTGAGAGATCTTAGGTCCACTACGAATTTCCTTTTCCTAAGTACAAATAACCTTATATTTGAGACATTTATGTCGCATCCTATAAGACTTGGGTTCATGTGCTCTACCCTTGAATTACCCTTAAGTACTAGGACTTACACCTCCGAAAGCCCAAGGTTCTTAACCCCCCAGAGTCATCTTGCTCTCATTCTTACTTGCATTCAAGGAAAAGAAGAAAAGATGGTACAGCTTTGGAGTTGGATATACTTAAATTTTAATCTTGCTTCTATGTAATCCTCAGCAAGACAACTTCTCTGAGCCTCAGTTTCCTCCATTATGGGGACATATAGTACCTAACCCATAGGAGCATTGGGTGGACTAGAAATAATTTGTGAAAAGCCCTTTGCATGTGTATGAGACACAGCCCAGGAAAAAAAGAGCCCACATAAAGAAGTAAGGTTTGCAGGTTTTAATGTTTCATGACTGGTAACAGCAGTCTCAGGAGAACCCTCAGAGAACCAGTTGTGACTTTAGAAGCACTTCCTGTGGACAATGGAGGGCCCTGCTTCATCATACTCGGGCTTGCTGATCCACATCTGCTGGAAGGTGGAGAGAGAGGCCAGGATGGAGCCTCCAATCCAGACTGAGTACTTCCTTTCAGGGGGAGCAATAATCTGCAAAGAGTAAATGTTTGAATCATGATCAGCCCCCAAGAGCACAGGCAAAGGAAGTTGGGCATGATGATACCTGTAGTTCCCCCACTCCACACCCCAGTCAAAAAAAAAAAAAAACAAAACAAAAAACAAACAGGCAAGGAGGACCAGAAATCTTCTCACCATGCTTCCAGACTGCCCTAGGAAAGGGTAGCCTCCATGATCAGAAATGAACAGGATAAACATTGTGGTAGACTAGATTTTTCCACTCCCCTACCCCTCCTCCCATCCTCATGGGAAAAATGCTTGCTCTACTCTGTGTCTTTGGCTGGACCAGGTGTTCATCTTGTCCAGTGGGAGGTTAGCAACCATGACACAAACTCATGTTGAAATAAATATGCTATGTGGTTGGGCATACTTTCCTGTGTCTCTGCCATATTCATGAAAGAGCTTTCCTTGAGGAGCTGCTGGCCCTCCAACCTGGGCCCCATAGTGAGAGATGCAGACTTGACCTGAGATGGCTGGGCCTGCAGACTGCCTGGCCAAGCCTGACCTTGATCTGCAGACCTGCAGATGCATGAGCAATAGATACTTCATGTTTTATGTACCCAAGATTTCATAGTTGTTTGTTACTCAGCAATAACTGACCAATACCAATATCTATAGGGGGAACCCTATTCTGTTCTGGCCTGAAGTTTGGATGCATAATCAGGTGGGGCTGGCCTGCCTCTGTTCCTGAGCCTAAGCCTGTCTTTCCAGACCCTGTTTTGAGCTTCATTTGTCTCCTCCTCCTCCTTCTCCTCCTCCTTCTTCAGCTACTACTAATACTGCTGTTCCTGCTACTGAGAATTAAATCCAGGGGCATTTTACCACTGAGCTATATCCCCAGCCCTTTTTATTTTTTATTTTGAGACAGGGTCTCCCTAAGTTGCTCAGGCTGTCCTTGAATTTGTGATGCTCCTGCCTCAACCTCCCAAGTCACTGCGATTACAGGTGTGCACCACTGCATCCAGCCATCAACAGCCACTTATCTCTGAGCACTTCCCAAATTTATGCATACATTGTTCATCCGTTCCACTAGGCATCCTGAGCTTAGCCTTTAGAAATTGGTCACCATGTCAAACAACTTTGAACACCTACACATGGATCCAGAAGGACTATGACCATTCAATTAATTTCCCAGTTTCTGAAGGGTCAAGAATTCGGTACTGAAGCAAATCAGCACAACTGATTTTTTTTTTCTCCTTAGAATCTCTCTACATTTTTCCTATATTACAGAGATCATGGAACTGAAGAACAAGAAGAATCTTTAGAACTCAGACAGACAAAGGTTACCCAGATGCTCCTTCAACACATATCTCAAAAGCTAGTAATGCATAGTCACTAATAAGGTAACCAGTTTTATTGCAGAGCAGTTCTGGCTCTGAGAAAACTGGCTTGTCTAAGGCTGATGATCTTAAATCTCAGCTCCATTCTCCCCCTAACTCTCTTCCCTTGTGTCCTATAGGTTTGCCTCCTCTCTCCTGATTCCTCTCCATAATCCTGTTGTCCAACTTGGTTAGGATACTTGTACCAGGTCACATGCCCCAGGACACCTCTGCTTACTCTCTTTCCCCTGTCTGAAGAGCCCTTTCCCCACCTCCTTTTTTTTTTTTTTTTTTTTTTTTGTCTTATTTAGGTTGAACTTGTATTGATCTTGTCTTTAAATTAGATCCTAAACTCTGTGAAGGCCAGGTCAGGATGGTGGCTGATGAATTGGGAAATGTCATATCACTGGTGACTGTTTATCAGTGTAGGTGAATGGGGCATCGCAGACCCATTGAACAGAATCTGGGGTGAGGCTACATGTGGCATCCTGGCATGGTGCCCTCCATGTGGCAGGTCTCAGAAAGTACATTGCTCCTGCAGTTCTGGGTGAGAAGAGCCTGTAGTTCTTGCCAGTATTCTGGTGACTTCTCTCTGCTACCCTGTGATGAACACCTGGTAGGGGAAGGCCCAGGGCAGCCTTCTTTTCTGAGGAAGATTCTTAGAATTCTGACAGAGTACACATCTTACATTAGGCCTACTCCCCCAAGACCAGTTTTATTTTGAGACTAAACCTTTCCAGCAATTTCTTTCTATTCCCAACTCTTTCTCTAAACCTGTTAACATGAAAGTTCCCAGAAGCCCTGGGAAGGTGGGTATGATTGCTTGGAGACCAGAGGCAAGGGAGAAGTGGTAAACAGGTGGGCTCCCATCCTACTGAGGCTCAGGAATTAGAAATGCACCCTAGGGAGAAGCAATGTGGAAGGCCAGAACCAGGATGCACAGTGGATGAGAGCAGCCTAGCCAAGAAACCAGAATGTCCCTGAGAGTTTGTCGTGGCAGCCAGCTCATGGTCAACCATTCCCTTTTTGGATTTCGACCTCCTTTGGGTAACATCCAAATCCTTTAAAGCTTTAAAGGCATTTTAGCCTCATCTCTTTTTTTCCTCTCCTTCTATTTCCCTCCTTTTGACTTCTTCCTCAACCAACCCAATATTCTTTTTTGTTTGGTTGGTTTTTTATTTTCTTGGCACTGGGGATTGAATCCAGGGGTACTTTACCACTGAGTTATGTCTCCAGTTCCTTCTTATTTTTTATTTTGAGACAGTCTCACTAAGTTGCTGAGAGTCTCACTAATTTGCCTAGGCTGACTTTAAACTTGTGATCTTCTTGCCTCAGCCTCCTGAGTTGCTAGGATTACAGCTGTGCACAACCACACCTGGCTCAATATTCTCTTTATCTCAAAATCTTTCAGTTTCTTCTTGTATGACGTCCATGTGACAAGAGTTTAACCATGCTAAACACATCTCGAGCCCATTAGGTCTCAAGAAACATAATCCGCTAATTTGCTCCAGACGAGGCTGATACTGAACCTAAGAGACCACCAGGTTCCTGTGCCTGGCAACTCATCCCAGGTAGGCAGTCTCTGTGCAAAGAACAGGAAAAGGTATCTAGAGCAAGACCCACCTTGATCTTCATGGTACTGGGGGCCAGGGCTGTGATCTCCTTTTGCATCCTGTCAGCTATGCCAGGGTACATGGTAGTGCCCCCAGAGAGGACATTGTTGGCATACAAATCTTTACGGATGTCAATATCACACTTCATGATGGAATTGTAGGTTGTCTCATGAATTCCAGCAGACTCCATGCCTAATGGAGATCACAACACCCATTGTTTCATAAATACAGTTCCAGCTCCTCATATGATCCTTCTGCTGCTTTTACAACTGCCCTAGTTCAGATCCTTAATCAACTTCCCATCTGGATTATAAGATCAGACCCCCAACTGGTCTTGACCCTGCTTTTAGCTCCCCCTGTTTTGACTGATCTTTCACACTGTTGACCAAGACATATTTCTAAAGGGACATTTCCTTTTACATACCATCTTTTTTTTTTTTTTTTTAACAGCTTTACTGGAATAAATTCACATAGCATGAGCTTTTTCTTTTTATAGTCTATGGTTCACAATAAAACCCATCAATATGTACAACTATAATGCACCAATAAAAATGTGGAAAAAAGATATTGTTCAGTAGTTTTTAGTATATTCACAGAGCTGTGAAACCATCACAATCAAATTTTAATTTGATTAAAATTAAATTTAATGTACCCTTTGGAGGACACTTTTTTTTATTGTAAACAAATGGGATACATGTTGTTTCTCTGTTTGTACATGGAGTAAAGGCATACCATTTGTGTAATCATAAATTTACATAGGGTAATGTTGTTTGATTCATTCTGTTATTTTTTCCCTTCCCCCCACCCCTCCCACCCCTCTTTTCCCTCTATACAGTCCTTCCTTCCTCCATTCTTGCCACCTCCCTAACCCTAACCCTAAACCTAACCCTAACCCTAACACTAACCCTTCCTACCCCCCATTATGTGTCATCATCCGCCTATCAGCGAGATCATTCGTCCTTTGGTTTTTTGAGATTGGCTTATCTCACTTAGCATGATAGTCTCCAATTTCATTTTTAATGCTCCACAAAGAAACCTCCTACCCATGAGCAGCCTTCCCTACCGTCCTCTTATACACCCCTAAGGAAAGTAATTGTCCTTGCATTAAATATTATTCTATAATCCTTGTCTTAATACCATCTGGTAGGTTCTATAATTATTTCCAATTTATACATGAGAAAACTGGACTTTGAAGAAGGTGGTTAGGTCCAAGGTGATAGGATTTGGAGGCACAGAGTTGGGACTTAAAACCAAGTCTGATCCCCAAACCTACCCTCTTTCCTACCGTAGATATGTTCCAATGACCTGAAAAGTGGTTGGAAAAGTATCCTTGTATTTGCAGTGTATTAATCTCATTCTTAGTTTCATGTTATATTCTCTAACCTGTTTTTCCTTCATCTTGATTTCCTTGCCCTTTTACTTAAAATTAGATTTTATCTAGTTGTTTGTTTATATAGTTTTGACCCTTCCTGGAAAAATATGTAGAAATAACAAACAAACTGTCTGTGACTTCTGGTATTTCTCTTTCCATACCTCACCTACCCTCCACCTGAACCCCTCCACCATGCCCTCTAGATCAGTGAGCAGGTTCTGCAGGCAGCACCTCACCAATGAAGGAAGGCTGGAAGAGGGTCTCAGGGCAGCGGAAGCGCTCATTGCCAATGGTGATGACCTGCCCATCTGGCAGCTCATAGCTTTTCTCCAGGGAGGAAGATGAGGCTGCTGTGGCCATCTCATTCTCAAAATCCAGGGCCACATAGCACAGTTTCTCCTTGATATCTCTCACAATTTCTCGTTCAGCTGGGAAGAACAGAATGACAGAAAGTGAATACTCTGTTCTTCTAGTTTGGTTGTGCCACTGTGATCACCTTGAAAACCTCCTTATGTCTACTTTGGATTCAGTCTTAGGATGATGCTAGAATTACCCCCCCGCCCCCGCCAAGAAGGTTAACCATCTCTTGTAAAATTGCCCACTTTGTCTAAAGTGGGACTTCAGAAGCTTGATTCCCAAGAAACACTTTGCATAGGATTTCCCCCTGGTTCTCATCACTGTCCTAATAAAGCCATGGCCTTCCTGAGGGCGCTACAGGGCACACTTCCAATCTAGACTCAGACTTACACTTTGTGATCTTACCGAATCTTAAACTCCCTACCTAAAAACTCACTTTTCCCAGTAGGGCCCTGAGATGCCCTCTTCTTAGAAATTCAAATCTCTTTAATTACGTTTTTCTTCAGACAAACCACAGCACCCCTAGGTAATGAAAGGCACCACCATATCTTCACTACCATTCAGCCCTGTCAAAACCACAGGTCCTAGTGTGACCTAAACAGAGGCAGCAGGTCCCTGCTAAAGGAGGGAATGCTGGAAGAGGTGTAATGGAGGGGTCAACTGAGTGACTCTCAGAGTAACTGGGCCCAAGCCTTGTCCCCCTCCCCAGGGTGTCTTTATTAGGAATCATTCTCCTTTAACAAGCCTGCCTTGATTATCAGGTCTTGACCAGAGGCACAGCCCCAGCTTAGGGCTAGTCTACCCCAAGAGAATTAGAGGACACTGGACGATAGAATTCTTCTCCGTCCTAAGTACTTGCAGTCCTATATCAGATTTGGTTCTCAGTTCAAGTCAAAATCAGGAAAGGGCCGATACCTGTGGTCACAAAGGAATAGCCTCTTTCTGTGAGAATCTTCATGAGGTAGTCTGTGAGATCGCGGCCAGCCAGGTCAAGGCGCATGATGGCATGGGGTAGGGCATAGCCTTCATAGATGGGGACATTGTGGGTGACGCCATCCCCTGAATCTAGGACAATGCCTGTGGACAGAGAGGATGGTGCCAATGAAAACCTCATTCTTGTCTGTCATCTATTTTTTTCTGAGATCTGTTATTAAATGATCTCTAGCTACCATATTTTCCTTTAGTAATTAAGAAAACTTGTCCCCAGCACTCTGAAATTGTGGAAATAACAAACTCACCCACCATGAGAATCATCAATCATATTTGTGTGTGTGTGTGTGTGTGTGTGTGTGTGTGTGTGTTGCGTGTGTATGTATCATTTTTTTTCCCCCAAATGAGACTATAGATTTCTGGAAGGCAAGTGATATCTCCTTTTCTTAGATTCTTTGAAATATATTCATGATAATGCATACTTGTTGATTTGCATTAAATCTATGCTACATGTTCTTGAAGTGAGAGTGGACATCCTTCAGGAGTTAAATATATATATATTATATATATGTTTATATATATGCACCTAGATATATATACATATATATTATATATATATCTATATATATGCACCTAGATATATATACATATATATATATATATCTGCACTAATATATATGCACCTACAATCAGAATGTTAAATCTGGAAGGAGCTATGTAAACCAGTCAATCTGAAAGAGGTTAACGTTCTCTATTAATGAAACTTTTAGTAAACCATGAAAGGAAGTAAGATTCCTTTACATAAGAAATTCCTCTTGAACCAACAGTCATATTGTAATTGATGCAGAAACACTGCTATATCAACATTTAAAAAACATTTTATTTCATTTTTCATTTAGTATGATGTTTTATTTTTCTTTCTTTCCATATTTTTTGTTGATCACCATTATTTTTTAATATCGTCCTGGATGTTCTAGCCAATGTATTGAGACAGAAAATGTAAATACAAAATATTATTACCAAAAAGAAACAGAATTGTCATTATTTGCATATGACATGGTTTTATGTTTAGGAGACTAAATATGCCAATTAAGAAACCATTAGACCATCATAAGATGGTTCAACAAGGGCTAGATGCAAAATAAATGTTCAGAACTGGTAATTTACTCCTGCATACAAATTTTTATTATGACAAATTTTATAATAAAAACTAGAGAAAATCAAAAGGTCTAGCAAAAGAGAAGTGACTAAATAAATAAATAATGGAGCTGTCATTCCATGACTACCATGTGTTCAGTAAACACAATGCTTATATCATAAAATCAAGTGCAAAGTTCAGAATACAAAACTGTGTGTGCTATGTATTTCCTCCTTGCTGTCCTTATTACCTGCAGTGAAATTATCTTTTACTTTTATAACTCCCCCCATTAAACTGTTAGCCCCACAATGGCAGGATCTGTCTTATTTGTTGTGTATGCCCATAGCCTGGTACACAGTTTGGCACATTCTAGAGAGTAATGGGAAATATTTGATAGATGAGTGAATGGATAAATGAATGAGTACATGATAAACAAATGTTTGAATGGTATTGATGAAAGCTGTTAAGTCCCTATTAAGGATCGCTTTGTGTTGAGGTTCTGTGTTTCCTGAGCATTCTTCCACAGCAAGGTCACATATGTGTATATCTATCATCACAGTTTCTACTGTTGTTGCTTTATGAGGTAGAATATTCCAGTGTCATGGGATGTGTGTATAAGTTCCTGGAATGCTACTGTAAGGATCAGCCCTCACTGAATGTGTGTGCTAGTTATGCTTTGTTCATGTAAATTCTTTCCAACTCTGTGGAGTAAGCTCATACCCAGCATTCCCCATGGGCCTTTGCATCTGTTATCTCTAAGCATAATTTTCTTCTGGACTTCGCCTGTCCCTTTGATTGTTCCAAGCAGGATCCTCTGCAGGAGGTCAGCTTGCCCCTACTTCCCCTGAAATCAGAAAGAAATAAATTACAGGGCTACTTACCTGTGGTGCGGCCAGAGGCATAGAGGGAGAGTACAGCTTGAATGGCGACATACATGGCAGGAACGTTGAAGGTTTCAAACATGATCTGAAAGGACAGTGAAGAATAAAGGACTATCTGGCAAAAATCACAGCACCTTTTGGCCTACAGAATGATTCTTAATCTTATTAAGGACAGGAACTATGCCAATTTGGTACTTCTTCATACTATTCCCACTTCCTATAGGGCCTGCCCTGGGCAACACATACAGAAGGCCTTCAAACCATTCTGTTGCATTGATGTATGAAGGGGAGAAAGTATCTGATTTCAGCATCCAGTTGCACTCTTGTGCCAGAACTCAAGTCTTGCCCACGCTTACCTGGGTCATCTTCTCCCTGTTGGCCTTGGGGTTTAGTGGGGCCTCCGTGAGCAGGGTGGGGTGCTCTTCTGGTGCTACCCTTAGCTCATTGTAGAAGGAGTGGTGCCAGATCTGGTTGAGACAAAAGCCAGATTAGCCTAGCAGGCTCCCAGCAGGCTGGAAAATTCTGATGGACATGCCTATGCTAGGGGAGTATGGCCCAATGTTGCACAGGATGGGGCTGGATCTGGAGAAGAGAATGGTCAGCTTTAGGATTTCTAATTGACATTTAGAGGGCATATTCTTTCTCAACAGGGCCCCAGGCAGGCCAGACCTGGGGCCAACATACTCTGTGTGTTGATCGTTTCCATTTGACTTTCTTTCTTCTTCCCTTTTCTCTTTTATCTCCTATGCGTTGTGCCTCAGGGGAGCTGGGCACATTGTTCTTTCTTTCTGAATTCTGTGTTTGGCCACTGGAAGATAGTAGTAAGAGAATTAGAGAGTGGGAGGAGAGAAAGTGGTCAGGGTATTTCTCCTGGCAATGGTGATGTTCTCCATGAACTGGTGGGTGGCTCCTTTTCCAGGACTTCAGCTCTCACTGGGCTCCAATGACACTGCCCTTCCCCACCTTGTGTCTTCAGACTTAGGGGTGTGAGAGCTCCCATTGTTACTGGTACTTGGGTGCTTCAACATCCCTGTTTACCTTAACCCTGCTCACATCTTTTTTTTTTTTTTTTTTTTACAATTTGACATTTGACTTTTGATTTTTTTTTGATATACTAGAAGGTATGATTTTTAAGAAGTCAAATTTGTCTTTGCTCTATGAATACTTTCACCAGAAAATCAATTAAACATGCACATTTACTTTTTAAAATCTTTGAATTATTTATTTTTCTTTTTAGTACTAGGGATTGAACCTAGGGGTGCTTAACCACTGACCACAATCCCCAGCGTTTTTTTTATTTTGAGATAGTCTCACCAAGTTGCTAAGGCTGGTCTTGAACTTGTTATCTTCCTTCCTCAGCCTCCCCAGCCTCTGGGACTACAGGCATGCACCACCACGCCCAGCTACTCTTTGAATTTTTATATTTCACTTTTCTTTTCATTTGGTATACAGTTGGTTAAATGGTATGAGATAAGATACTTCAGCCCCTCAAATAACTAATGAGTTGTCCCAGAGTAATTCGCTGAATGGTCTTTTTTTCTCCTCTAGTGTTGGACGTTTCATGTATCATATAATTCCTTTTTACCTTTGTGCTGGCATCAAATTGTTTTAATTTTTACAACTCATATTATGTTTTAGAATGTGGATATGGCCAGTCTCCCTCATAATTTTTCTTACTCCTTTTGTTCTCATAATTTTTCCCATTTATTTCTCTAATCATACTTTATGACTATTTTGCATAATTTTTCTTGGAATGTCAATGAGTGTATAAATTATTTGGGGGAAACCTGGAAGCCTTACTCGATTCAGTTTTCCTTTTAAGGAATGTATCATTACTATCTTAGAGGTTTCTTTGAAGGGTTCACACATTGTCACTACTATGAAAAAATATTTTATTTCTTATGTTTTCAAGTTAGATACTGTGAGATATATATGAATAACGAATGCCATTTTCTCTTTAGTGCTAATCCATGTTCTGGGATTATACTAAATATTAATTTAATTCAATCACCAAAGCAACCTAATGAAGGAAATATTTTTTTCTTTACTTACCAATGAGAAAACTAAGGCTTAGTGGAATTTGCACTCAGGTCTCTCTGATGACACCAGTGTCTGTGATATCATCCACTAGACTGTTCTGGGAAAGCTATTGCATTTTATGTGCTTATCTCACATCCAGAGCAACTGAATCTAGGATTTAGAGAATTATAGATTTCAACTAAATATTCTTTATTCCCAGTTGCGGTCTGCTCAATAAGTTCTCTGTTACCTTTCAAAGGACAGCCATCTTAGAAACAAAGACTCTTACACAACTGTCAGTGGATTGAAGAAATATTAGAGCCAGGCACAGTGGTGCATACCTGTAATCCCAGTAGCTCCGAAGCCTGAGGCAGGAGGATCACAAGTTAAAGGCCAGCCTCAGTAACTTAGCAAGGCCCTTGCAACTTAGTGAGACTCTGTCTCAAAATAAAAAATAAAAAGGGCTGGGATGTGACTCAGTGGTAAATTGCCCTTGGGTTAAATCTATAGTACCCCTTTCCCAAAGAGAGAGTATTAGAAAGGCTCTGTAAGCATTTTACACACATGATTTTGTTTTTCACAAATGTTAGAATTTAAAAATGCCCTTCCTTCACATTTTCTTACATAGAAGAACTTCTAGAAAACCCTAGAGTCCTACTTAAGATTTTCATTAAAGAATCATCATAATAATATAGCATCAATTCACCTATCTGAAATCAAAAGGGAGAAAATAAAAAGAAGAGAGGGTTATTTGTATCTTGGAGGCAGCACCAGCATTTTATTTTATTTTATTTTCGGTACCAGGAATTGAACCCAGGGATGCTTGATAACTCAGTGATAGCTGAGCCACATCCCCAGACTTTTCTATTTTTAATTTTGAGACAGGGTCTTGCTAAATTGCTTAAGGTCTCACTAAGTTGCTAAGGCTGGCCTTGAACCTGCGATCCTCCTGCCTTACCACCCCTGGCTGCAGCCCCAGTCACTGAGATTACAGATGTGCGCCATTGCACCCAGTAGCACTAGCATTTTAAATAAGGGTGAACACTGGCCAGAGCAAATGTTGAGTGAAAGGAGGAAGCTGGAAGGTAGATGTGGCTGGTCCTCAGATGCCCTGACAGGAAGTTAGGAACCTACTGTTGTTAATGAAGAGCTACTGAAGATTCTAGAAGATGTGAATGGCATTTCTAGAAAGAGGAACTTTGCAGCACGGTGGAGAATAGGGTGAGTGAGGACAGGAAATAAAGAAAGCAGTGGGACACTATTACAATAGTCCAGGGAGAGAGGCTGACAGTCTAGGTTGGAGAATTTATCATAGGGGATAGAAAGGAAGGAGAGAAGGATGTGAGAAACATTTTCAAGGAAGAGTTGAGAAGGCACAGTGGGCTGTGGGATATGAGGGTCATGATGATGTATCATTGTTAAAATAAACACAGGGGAGTTGTGGGTGGTCCAGATACCTTCTCCATGTCATCCCAGTTGGTGATGATGCCATGTTCAATGGGGTACTTGAGAGTCAGGATCCCTCTCTTGCTCTGAGCCTCATCCCCCACATAGCTGTCTTTCTGGCCCATTCCTACCATCACACCCTGCAACACAAAAGACAAGGAAAGAGAAGTGAAGTGGCAGAACGCTTAACACGGAGGAATTCAGGAGCTGAACTGACTCTGAAGAAGGAAGAGAATGAGAAAAAGAGCCATTTCCCCCCCCAGATACAGGACAACAGAGGGTAAGGTGGGTAGACACAGGTGAGTGTGGAGGTGTCAGGAAGAGGAGGTAAATGATTTCCTGTGGGCTGACTTTTCTCCTCTCTCCTAAGACAATGCCATTTTTTTAAAAGATAAAATAATATCCATCCGTACATTTTTCCTCCTTCTTCTCCCCCACCCACCTCACACACACACACACACACACACACACACACACACACGTACTTGCTCTCCTTAGGGATCCTGTGCTTGTGCTAGCACACCTCCGCATCTTGCTTGTGCTTTCCTTTCTATTCGCTGGAATCCTCCTGAGCCTTCAGTATTCCTTTTTCTATGAAACCTTCCCTTTGCCAGGTTCCTCTGTTCAGACTTAACCTCTCCCCTTATTATTCCCCCTTGGTAAAATATTTTGCCTCTTTCACAGCCCATGATCAAGTTAATTGTGTGTGCATCGTCATGAAATGCAAATTTCTTAAAAGTAAGAGGCTTTAGTAAGCCAGTCCAAGAAACCAAAGGCCAAATGTTCTCTCTGATATGCTGACTCACAATAATGGGTGTGGGGGGATAGAAGTACATTGGATTAGACAAAGGGGAATGAAGGGAAGGGAGGGGGATGGAAATAAGAAAGACAGTAGAATGAATCGGACATAACTCTGTTCTTTTTTTTTTTTTGGGTGTTTGCCTTTTATTAGCGATGCATACAAATCAAGTGAACAAGAAAATAAAATAACAAAACAAGAAGAGAAAAAAATACCCCATAAAACTGCAAACAAAAGCGAGAAACTTCATTGTAGCTGAAGCAACATTGGCTTAGGTGTCCCTATGCTATTGATTCTTACTGGGTTTAAAATGTAATAAAAGTCATCTTCTTTCTTGCTTCTCATTCCTTTGGCAGGAATGGTGGCCAGTGGGCCTGACCTCCACCTTCTCTCAGTGAGACCAGCCACAGGGACCTTTGCAAGCAGCTAGAAGGTTGCTTGGTTGGCTTCACAGCCAGCACAGGCCTGAGATTATGCTACCTGGTTTCATTTTAATTTAACTTTATTTTCCATTTTATGAACGTGGGTCTGCCCACTCCCTCCCTTCAATGTTAAGTAGAAACCGTGGGTATCTCTCTTACCTCCCTACCTTTTCCAAGACCTACTCCCCTATTATAAGCCATTTCTCTGGAGCAGGCAGTGGACAGATGGGGTGGGCAAGAGTTTGGAGTGGTCAGGCCTAGGACTCTGGTCCATGAGACCTTTCTTAGACCACCAGTATTGCTCCATCCTTTTTGAAACAAAATGCCTGTTAGTAAATCCTTAGACTCTTGAAAATAAAACCCCTCCCTTTTCTTCTAAAGGGGCAGGAGTATGCAATTTTGCCTTTTGTGACATTAATGGGAATACCTTTCTGTTTGAAGTTTGGGCCATTGTATTGATAACTCTGTTCTTATATGAATACACAACCAGTATAACTCCACATCATGTACAACCAAAAAATGGGAAGTTATTCTCCATGTCTATAAAATATGTCAAAATACATTTTACAGTCCTGTATAACTAAAAATAACAAATAGAATTTTTTTTTTTTAAAAAAAGCAAGTGGCTTATTTAATTGCATATATCTTAATTCCTCCAAACCTAGCAACTCCCCAAAATTAAACCAGACATAATACATCATGGTAAGACTGATAGATAATTGATTTTGGCCTGGGATATTTCTATTTAAAGAGTCCTGCTGTATCATTTAGTCAGAAAACAGCTTCCCACCCCACCCCAGCATGCATACGTGTACACACACACACACACACACACACACACACACACACACACTCCTCAACAAAGTTTCCACAGTGTGGTTCCTAGTGGTTCAAAGTTTTGGATCCGAATGAGCACGCACCTGGTGGCGAGGGCGGCCCACGATGGAAGGGAAGACAGCCCGGGGGGCATCATCTCCTGCAAAGCCTGCCTTGCACAGGCCAGAACCATTGTCACACACAAGCGCAGTGGTCTCTTCTTCACACATGGTGAGTGTAGCCAAGTGAACTGGAGCCTGGAGCACCTTGGAGTTGTAGGAGAAGAGAACCAGTCATGTGTGTCAAATCATGTTGTAAATATCTTCTTGGCTTTGTGATCTATGTCACCTGCAACCAGGGTCCAGTTCCGGGAAGGACAGGTGTGGACTTGGCCTCCCACTCTCTGGCAGTTGGGCTTCTTCCCTCTATCCTGCTGTTATGGACTGATTTGTGTCCCTTCTCCAATTCCTATGTTATAGTTCTAACCCCCAATACCTCAGAATGTGACTGTATTTGGAGATAGGGTCTTTAAAAAAGGTCATTAAATGGAAATGAGGTCATTAATCTAACATGGCTGGTGTCCAATATGACTACTGCCATAGAAAGGATATCCTTATAAGAAGAGAAAATTAGGACACAGGGTCATGCAGAGGGTGGACCATATGAAGACAGGGCAAGAAGACAGTCACCTGCAAGTCAAGGAGACAGGGCTCAGGAGGATCCAAACCTGCCAACACCTTGACCTTGATCCAGATATCTAGTCTCCAGAACTATGAGAAAATTAATTTCTGTTGTTCAAGCACTCAGTCTGTGTACTTTGTTATGGTAGTCCTGCCAAAGTAACATACCTCCTTTTAAAGATTTGAAATGACTACAAAGGGGTTGTGGCTCAGTGGTTGAGCACTCGCCTAGCATGTGTGAGGCACTGACTTCGATTCTCAGCACTGCATATAAATAAATAAAGGTCCATCAACAACTAAAAAAATGTTAAACAGAAAAAAGAAATGACTACAAAGCTTTCATTTAATGGAGTGAATCACCTAAAAAGACTTGAAGTTTAGAAAGAGTTGAAGAACTTTCAATATACCTAACAAATGGTTATTATTTATAATATACAAAGAACTCCTATAATCGACAAGAAAGTAATAGCTAAAAACAAAAAATAAAGAGTGAACAGATAATTGAAAGAAAAGGAAATGCAAATACGCAACAAAAGATGCATTGGCCTCTCTACTTACAAGAAGAATGCAAATTACAGAAGATCTTCCACCCATCATATTGTTAAGATTCAAAGTTTTTTTTTTTTTTTATCATGTTAAGATTCAAAGTTTCTTTTTGTTTGTTTGTTTGTTTGTTTTGGTACTAGGGATTGAACTCAGTTGCACTTGACCACTGAGCCACATTCCAAGCCCTATTTTTATTAGTTTAATTTTAAAGACGGTCTCATTAAGTAGCTTAACCCCTCACTTTGCTGAGGCTGGCTTTGAACTCTCGATCCTCCTGCCTCAGCCTCCCAAGCCGCTGGGATTACAGGCATGTGTCACCGAGACTGGCCTATGATTCAAAGTTTTGTGATAAGTGTTTGCAAAAGTGTAGGAAAGCTGGTTCTTTTTAATTAGGGAAACATGGGATGCACATTTTGGAACCACCCAAATATTCAAATAATGGGATACTGTATTGTAGTTAAGAAAGGCAGATCTGTATGGGCTAACGTGGGTAGATTTTTAAACCATTCTTGCTGAAAAGCCAATTGCAAAAAAAAAAAAATTTTGTACCAGAAATTAAAGCTAGGGGCACTTAACCACTGAGTCACTTTCCCAGCCCTTTTATATATTTTATTTTGACACAGTGTCTTGCTAAATTGCTAAGGCTGGCTTTGAACTTGTCATCTTCCTGCCTCAACCTCCCAAGTTGCTGGGATTGCAGGCATGTGCCACTGCATCTGGCTATGTGATTTCTTCTTAAACTACGAAAGCATTATGTATTTTACATGATTTCCTCCTTGTGGATATAAATATATAGCAAAAATTCTGAAAGGCTCATTGTGATTGCCTCTGAGTGGTGGGGAAGGGAACCGGGAGAGGAGGTGCTGGGTTTTATCTGTCATTGTTTAACTTTTTATAAGGAGAGTACATTCACACATAGTTTATATAAACAGAAATCAATAATATATTATTAAAGAAAGAAGAAGTAGTTATCTGTGAAGGGTACAGTCCTAAGGATGGAAGCACCTTGAAGAGGATGGGGAGAGAGAGGGAGGGAAGGAACTTCATAATGGGTCTCCCTGTCTGCTGCTCGACAGATGGAGGAAACAATTTCCTCCTCCATGCTGAGGGCTAAATCAGGAAGATGTGAATTGATGAGGATTTTTCCGACATCAGAGACAGTCTTCCTCTCTTCCTGTCTTCCTTCCTGCCTGCCTTCCTTCTGTCCTGTCTGCTTCCATTCCTTCCTCCCTTCCTTCCTTTTTTGATTAAAGACAGCATCTGACAAATTCCTGGCACTTGGTGATTAACAAGAAGCAACAGAACCTCAGGGGGCAGTGAGCAGATGGCCTTCTAGCTGGAACACAGGGGTAGGGTGCAGTGGAATGGGAAAGACCCCAGGAGAGAAGGTGGGGAGGCAGCCTTTCAGAAGTCCAGAGAAAAGAGGACCCACAAAGCAAGGAAAGAGAATGTGCCTGTGAAGGAAGAAGGCTGCAGAAGCATCTCTCGGAATGTGTGACCACAGGTGGCTCTGCTGGGGAGGGGAAGAGAGAGGTGCCCCAAATGGCCTTATTCTGGAACTGGATGGTGAAGACCATGGCCAAAACAGAGAGAGAGAGTCACAGCCCTGTGAACACAAGGCTAGGAAGGCTAAGGAGAGATGGAGCAAAAGCTTATTAGAGCAATTTTAAGATGAAAATTATGTTTAAAGCAGGACTACCAATAGGAGAGAGGCCTTTTAAAATCTGCTTTTCTTCTGTCTCTGTTGGTCCTCAGAGCCCCCCAATGGCCAGCTCCAGCTCAGTCTCATGTCTCTAAATCCACGAGGCCCAGAAGAGGATTTCCCTATGATAAAGCCATGTGGCTAAGCAATACCACCATTAGGCATATTTACACCTGGCTGAGTTTCTGGCATTGAAAGGTGTTAATTAATGGTAGATGTCAATCTGGAGGTGGCAACATGCCTCAGGGCTTCACTCTGTCTTTCCTCACGTGACATTTTTATAAATGAAACAGAGTACAGGCCGATCAAATTTCTAGTCTAGATTTTAAAACAGAACTAGGGGAGAGAGTAATATTAAGTAATTTGAATGAAAGACTTAGAATCCAAGAAGATCCAAAAAGTCAGAGAAAATGAGTTGAATCAAAGATTAAATGCAGTGGGATAAGTAAGAGGTTCTACTTGTGGGTCTCAGTGACCAAAACTACGAAAGCTCTTGTTCAGCACCTATGAGCACCTGGTGTCTTGTGGAATGTCAGCACTGTGCTATGGCCAGGAGGACGGATTGATCATTTTAACATTGCTGAGGAACCCAGGGCCTTGCACGGGCTTAGGCAAGCACTCTACCGCTGAACTATATTTCTCCCACCCTGTGTCCTGTTTTCGGGCCCACACTTGCTGGTCAGGGTATGGAGAAGTGGGTTCATAGTCACTGCTAGTGAGGGTCACATTGTCCTGCTTTCCTGATGGGGAATTTAAAACTACTTACTAAAACCCTTAAAAACTATATGCATTTTGGTTTGACAAAAAGCTCTTCTAAAAATCCATTCTTATGAAACAGTCATAGGAAAAGCCAAAGATTTGGCCACGTGTTTCTTTATCACAGCTTTTTTTGAAATGGTCAAAATTGGAAACAACCCAATATTGAAAAAAGTTACTGAATAAGTAAATGGGTTGATTAACTAATTACCAGAAACCTATATATGATAGCAAAATATTTAATGCAATAGAAAAGGTGCAAGTTGCTTTGTTAGGTGAGACACCACAGTGTGTTCAGTGTTTCAAGTTTATGAAATGTGGGATCCATCATGTATACAGCATCATCTCTTTAATCCTCACAATGCCCCTGCGAGAAGTGATTTTAAATCCCATTTCATAGACTTGGAAACCACATCTCAGAGAAGTTAAAGAACTTGTCTGGGACCTCCCACGCCTGGCATCACCCCAGGGCAGGTCTGAAGCCTGAGCGTCCATGCTGCTTTGTGAAACTTTCCTAACTTCTCCATGTTTGGTGTTTTGCTTCTGCCTGCCTATTTCTCTAGAGCAGTTGGCAGCAAAAGCCCTAAAACAAAAGTGTCTGTGTTCTTTTCTCTCCATGAAACTCTGAGTTCCTCCTCTGCCAGCACCCTATCTGGGTTGACATTTATAGCCCCAGTACCTAATTCACAGTTTAGTGCAGAGTAGGTGTTCAGTAAATGTTGGGTGACAATCCCATCACCTGGTGGACCCCTTCAGACCTGTTCTGCTCTGCTTCTGGGATCTCTGAATACTTGATTTGAAACCACACAAATACAGTTTTCTCTTCACCAGCTAGCCAATTCCAACTGGTAGTCCACCTTGAAGGGAAGACAGCATGCAAAGCCAGAGGCGGCAGGGAGATAAATCTATACCTCTATGACTGTCTTGTTCCAGAGCCCCCTCAGTCCCTCTCTCGGGTGTGATTTATAGTTCCATTCCCTCTGGCTTTTCAGTAAGCCCTTTTGTCTTCCTCTTGATGTTTCACATACACAGAAAGAATCAGAGCCTCAGACTTTGTTTCCAGGCAGTGTGGCTGCCGAGACAAGCCACAAAGCAACTTAAAACTGTCAACAGGGCCATTCTGCAGCACTTCAGGTGCTTTAAATCTGCTTCTGCAGAACCAAAGAAGAAGGGAGCATGGTGAAGGCAGGGTGAGGGTTGGCCGCCTGGAGCCGAGCCTCTGTGGGGCCCCACGTCACCCTGGGAAGAAAGGCTCTACCCTGGAGTCAGACTCCTGGAATGTCTCTGCCAGGAGAAATTCTAATCCTTCCTCAGCTGCTTTCTGGTAATTTGTGGCTAGTCTCGAGCATGGCAGCTGAACCAGAGCCAAAGTCACTGTGGTTTCCTGGGGTCACAACCACTTTGTGCTCAAGGGAAGCTGAGCGGATTGTTCTGGCTCTTTCAGCACACGCTACATCTGGGCTTCATTGAGGCTCGCATGGAGTTAGAAATGCAGCTTTAATTTATTATTCTCCCCCAAAGGTGGCCAAAAACCCAAGCATAATGAGTGCAAATAATTTGCTCACTCACCCATCTTCCTGGCCAACCCTGACTCAGAGGTGTGAAAATCCACCCCTCCCCCACTCTGAAGGGACAAGTTTGGCGACAAAGCTCCTTTCACATCTTCTTTCTTTGCCTTTATCCTCCCTCCTGGCACACCCTCCCCATGCACTGGTCCATGTGTCCCTCCCTGGCCTCTAGTTTCCTGCACTGGAAATAATAACATCTATCTCATGAGATGATGGATCAAATGAATTAATGGAAATGAAAGTGCTATATAAATTGTAAACCAGGGTAGGCAAACTCAGACCGGTTTTTTGTACAGGCCTGAGCCCACAAGCTCAGAATTTTGTTCACATTTTTGAACAGCTGGAAAGAAAAATCAATAGAAGATCACTGTTCCATGACCTGTGAATTTTACATATAATTTAATTTCAAGGTCTACAAATAAAGTTTTATTGGGACACAAGAATGCCCTCTCATTTCCATATTATCTATGACTGTTTTTGGTACAATGGCAGAGTTGAGAGTAGTTAAGACAGAACTTCAGGCTCACAAAGCCTGAAAATACTATCTGACCCTCTACAGAAAAAGTGTGTCAACCCCTGTTGTAAAGGGCCACAAAATAATAATTCTTATTAATCTCTCTTACTCTTCTCCATCAAAATTTATTCTCAGCGAACTCCTTGCATGTATGATTTTGTCAAAATGAGCCCAAATATTGTCTAATTATAATGCTCCATTAAAAAATTATTCCTGGGATGGAACTTGTCATATTGGAAGGGATTACACAATCCATTTCACAAAACAATGGCTACTAAAGTTTAAATTTAAGCCAGTTTCAAAAGACATTTTCATTTTAGTGAAAAGTTTTGGCCCCCAAAGGAAGGTCTCTTGACAGCGGGATTTCAAGCAATAGTTGGGTATATATTTGGGGGTGAGGGCTTCAAATGATATATTATTATCTACCCTACCCCTGACACACACACACACACACACACACTGTAATAGTTTGGATTTTTTTTTAATAGGTTGCTAGTTTCTCCCCTCCAACCCCCACATTTTTTATTGGTACATTATAATTGTACATAGTGGCAGAATTTGTTGTTACATATTCATACATGTACACAATATAACAATATTTGTCCAACAGTTTGGATGTTGATCATCCCCTAAAGGTCTATGTGTTAAAGATTTTGTCCCCAGAGTGGCTTATTGGGAGGTAGTAGAATCTTTAGAAGGTGGGGCCTAGGGTGAGGTCATTAGGTCATTGGAGTATGCCCTTGAAGGGAACTGTGGGCTCCAGCCTCGTTTTCTCTTTTGGTCCTAAAGTGAGTAGGTTTGCTCTGCCACACACTCCTGCCATGCATCATGTGCTACCTTTCTACAATACCAAAGCAAGAGGGTCAAATGATCATGGCCTGGAAACTCCAAAACCAGGAACTAAAATAATACTTTTCTCTTTTTAAGTTAATTATCTCAGGTATTTTGTTATAGTGACAGAAAGCAGACTGACAAACATCTGATCAGAAAAGCAGGCAGAGAGAAAACATTTCATGAAAAATGCTGTCATAGTGGAAAATTCTAGCAGCACTCTAATTAATGTCAGAATATCTTCACAGCATTCATATATACATTAATTCAATTAAAAACAATTCTGGTTGGTAACATTGACCCTCAGGAACCTCTTCTCTGGTTCTTATTTGGGTCTCCCATTCAGTTCCCCAGCTCAGATCCTGTCGAGACCCTTCTCCTGAGCTCCAGACCTGCAGTGACGACCACTGCTGTGCATCTACCCATGTCTACTGGCATCTTAACCCAATACCTCCTTATTGCTTTGCTTATTTCCAGTATCTTTCTGGAACTACCCTCAGAAATTCACACCCTGGAGCCCATACCCAACACCTCAATGTCTTCCTCTCTCACAATCAATCACCTGTCTTTTTGAATTCTACCTCCACCAGCTCAGTACCTCTGTGTGCTGCTATAGCATTCTTGCCCCATGCTAGTCCCCTTGTCCCATACCTGCCAGAGCTATGGCCTTCACAGGACCAATCTCTTACTGTCACCTTTAAGGTTAAAACCCATCATGGTACCTCATTACTCAATCCTTTAGGTTAGCATACAAAAACCAAAGAACTGACCTTGACCGATCCCACCCTCTGAATTTAGCTCTCCCTGTTTCTTGCCTTCCAATCTAGTCAGTGGGGCTGAGCCACTTATGTTTCTTCTTTTCCAGGACTCCTCTGCTTCAGGACCCTGCTCAGGCACCCCTTCCTACAGGAAGCTTTCCCTGATAACAGCCTGAATGAGGTGCTCCTCCTGGGCTTTTCCCATTTCAGACACTTAGCTACTCCTTGGTTCTTATCTGTTTGTCCATTTCCCCAGAGACTGCAGAATCCCTTATGCTGTCTCCTAGAGACAGTGCCTGGCACATAGTAAGTGCTCAATAAGTGTGAGTAGAATTAAGAAGGAAAGGTCCTGTTGTCCTATGTCCATCCCAGTTTCCTAGGCCTTGCATGTAGCATCACACCGTTCGTGGTACATTCTTTAGCACCCACCCATCTCCATCACAGGAGGATCTGCCTCTTTCCAGCCCCAGGGCTAGTCTCAAAGTGAAACCCACATTTAGATAGTAAAAGTGGGTGCTCAGAGCCTCTCTATGCAAAGTGTAGTCCCAGATGAGCAGCCTTAGCATCACCTAGGAGCTGCTTGGGCATGCAAATCATCAGCCCCACCCCTAGCCTAGTGAATGAGAATCTGGGGTAAGTGTGGGGCGACCTGTGCTTTAACAAGCTCTCCAGGTGATTATTATAGTTTGAAGACTTAAGACCAGGCCTTGGCCATGTTGGTCTGAGTGCTGCACTTTACACAGTTAGTCCTCACGACAGAGCTAATGAGTAGATATTATTACCATTACTCCCATTTTATAGGTGAGGAAGCAGGTCACTCACTAACTTTGGTTACCAATCTGCCTCCAAGGCCCTGCACCATGACACCAGCCTGCCTCAACTGTTAAAAGAGATGTTAGTGGATTCAGACCACAGACGTGGAACTGGTCTCTACTCACTTCCTCTTGATTCACTGTGCACATGTGTCTGTGTGTGTGTTGGGGGCACTATGGCCTTCACAGGTCATTTTCAGATGAGTTGCTTAACCTCTGGGGACCTCAGTGTCCTCATCAGAGGAGAATGAATTAGCTGGTTCCCAAGTAACTTCCAGCCCTAAAACCAAGGACACAGGACATTTGTCCCTACCTTACCCTTGACTTTTCCTTATCTACAATGAACCTAGAACCTTAAGAGATTGAGAAAATTTTCCACATCAGACAAGCACAAACCAGAGGGTAGAGAGACCCAAGGAGAACTGAAGAAAATAAATTTCTGTTCCCAACACGGATATCTCGTGGACATCAGGACCATCAAATACCCTGAGAAGAAACTGTTTTACTGCAAAATATCTGCTTTCCTAAAACAGCCTCCCAGACATTCTGACCCATGACAAAGGATATCTGATGAGCCAGGCAAGTAGAGACTGCAGGCGCCTAAGAGCAAGGAGCACGGTTCCAAGCTGCCCCTGCCTCAGGATGCTCCCTAGTCAGAAATGCCTTTTCCTGGCAGGCAGCAATGTGCTTGCAGGCGCCACTGCCACCAAGGGCCTTGACGTGTGACTTGGGCCAGCGTCATGGAAGCCAGGCCAATCTGGAGGCTCCTCCCGCACCCAGGAGGCCAGGCAGCCCCAGAAAGGAAGAGGCTGCAGAAGCCGTGTGGTACTCACCGAGGGTATGAGAGGTCCTTCTCTCAGTGACTGAGGGCTGCTGTGTCTTTGGCAGAAATACCAGAGCAATATAAAACCCCAGAGGCGGATCTTCTTTAAACAGAGTCCCTAAAAAGGCCAGCTGACGGTGTGTTAGCAATATTACCATATAAGGTGGTTTTTTCAATAAATCGGCCTTGAGGGGTGTAGAGGGGGGGTTGTGGGGGGGGGTTGGTAGAGTGAATTATCATTTAAAAAATGTATGCAAAAGGATTCAAGTAGCAACAGCCCCAGTGCTGGTTTTGTTCCTTTTATGCTGCACTTGCATAAACAAAACTCACACCAGGCCTTATAAGCTGCCCAGAGCGAGGCCAGATGCCGCTCTGCTCCTGGAGAGAGAACCATACCAAGAATGGCAGTGGGCCTCCTCTGTCCACACCTCCCTCCTCAGGCTTGCTACCTGCTGCCCTGGGATCTGCCTAGGACACTCTTTCAGTGTCCCCAAAATGGGCACTGTTGTGCCTTATCTGGTGCAAACCCAGACAAACTAAAAAGAAAATACCATCTTTACTGGGCAAGGAATCTCATGTGTCCTATTTGCTTGCTGCCCTGGACTTTCATTCTCTCCTATTCTTTGCTGGATTATCTTGACCAGTCCCCAAAATATGGAGAATTACAGGCCAAAGGACCTACTCAGGGTTGAGGCATACCTAATAAGACTCACAAGCCTTCAGAAACTTCCAGAGTTCTGAGAATTGAACCCAGTTCCTCACATGTGCTGGGTGAGCACTCTACCACTGAGCCACAACTCCAGTCCCTGCTCCATCTTTAAACCCAGTTGTTAACAAAGTGTGGGGCCACCAACATGCAGTACCAACATGACATGGGCATTTGTCTAAAATGCCATTCCTCTGGCTTTACTCGGACCTAATGAATCAGAAACTATGGGAATCTCACTCATATGTATTTTAGAAGCCTCATCCCCAAATCCAGGTATCCAGGAAAACTGTCCTTTGATAGAGGCTCACACAGGCTACTGGCCCTGTGCAGGGACTTCTAAGTAGTGGCCTGGCACAGGTCTGGCTTTCCCATTAGCTGAGAACTCAGGTAGGGAGGTGTGGATAAGGAGTGCTCTCTGCTAGAGAACAGAGCAGGATTAGGGAAGGCTTTACCTGATGGCCTCTGGTCATCATTAGGAACACTTAACACATTTTTTGACCACTGGTCTCAGTGCTTAATGGTCTAAATCTAAATTCCAGACCCCAGCCTTTCAAGTTCTTAGAAAAGCCTCCCCAGGGAATGGATCCTGGAGGAAGAGGGCTCCATTTCTGGATCCTGTTGCACAGCAGGAGGTTAATGAGATGTGAGCTGTTTAAGCAGGGACTGAGGCCTTCAGTCCTAGTCAGGACTGCTGGAGGCAGGCAGTTTGACACTAAGTACCAGGGCCATAATCTCCCCCTTCTCCTTAAGTCTCCCTCCCTGGGCAAGGATGAGGACAGGGTAGGGACAAGACACCAGTCTCCCTTGACCTGAGCAGGGATGTAAAGGGGTGTCATTTCCCTTCACAGTGTCAGGGTTGAGCTCAGTTTCCTTCAAATCATTCAGCACCGTGGTCAGGGTTCAGATGGGGACACATTACCCTTGTGGATATTCACACCTATGTTGGTACAATCTGCTAATAAACAATAAAAAGCCTGGAATAACAGGGAAGTTGGGTGATCCAGGGTCTAAACAACCCAGGGATCAGAAAGGGGGATGAGCTGAAGAAACTGAAGCTCTGGGGAAGTGCTTAGGAGGGCTGGTATCCGCCTGAACTTGGATGAGAGAAAGGGGGTGGGGGACAAACCAGGTGGCAGAGGCGCTCTATCACTGAACTACACCCCAAGTCCTTTTTTAAAATTTGTTTTGAGTCAGGCGCGGTGGTGCACACCTGTAATCCTAGTGGCTCTGGAGGCTGAGGCAGGAAGATCATGAGTTCAAAGCCAGCAACAGCAACAGCGAGGCTCTAAGCAATCCAGTGAGATGCTGTCTCTAAGTAAAATACAAAATAGGGCTGGGGATGTGGTTCGGTGGTTGAGTGCTCCTGAGTTCAATCCTTGGTACAAAACCAAAATTATTTGAGACCAGGCCTTGCTAAACTGCCCAGGCTGAGCTTAAACTTGCCATCCTCCTGCCTCAGCTTCCTAAGTCGCTGGGATTACAGGAGTGCACCATGGTGCCTGGCTGACATTTGCCTTTTGATATTATCCAGTGAATTTTGCCTCACTAAAGTTTAATCAAATGTCTTACCTTTTTGCAGTTTGTTCTTCATAAGATCCTTAGGAAGGCTAAGCAGTTCTTTGAAATATTTTTAATTAAAAAATCTTTAATTGTAGCAGAACACACACAAAAGAAACAGAATTATTTACCATCTTAACTATTTTTATAAGCACAGTTCCATAGTATTAAGTATTTTGATATTGTTGTAGAATCAATCTCCAGAACATCTTTATTTCCCAAAACTGAACTCTAAATCCATTGAACAATACTTCCCCATTTCCTTTCCCAAGTCCCTGGTATTGCCACTGGATTTTCTGTTTCTATGAATCTGACAACTCTGAGTACCTCCTATCTATGGAATCATACAGTATTTGGTTTTTTGCAACTGGATTATTTTATGTATCATAATGTCCTCAAGCCTTATCCATACTGTAGCATGAATCAGAATTTTTTCCTTTTCACAGTTGAATTGTATGTCATTGTATGTGTCATCAACATCCAAAGAAAAGAGAGAGAGAGAGAGAGAGAGAGAGAGAGAGAGAGAGAGAGAGAGAGAGAGATGAATCTATAATAAGGAAACTTTTATATTCTATTTGGGAATCAAACATGAAAGTAAGATTGCAATTTGAGATACACATTGTCCTGGATAGCCTCAGGTATTCTTGGAGACAAAGGAAGGTTGAGGTTTTATTGGGAAAGAGAAAAACTATGTAAGTTGTTTTGAAAGTTCACTGGTACAGGCAGTCACTAAGTAAAACTTATAATCTTAAAAAGTCACAGCAGGCTGTTTTATTGGCTTGTGAGACCGTATGTTAGGTAAATGTTCTTGAGTAGGCAGTTAGCTGTCCTTGTGATAGTTCCTGTAATCAGGCAAATCATGTGTGAGGGCCCCCACCCTGACCCCCACCCCAACCCCCACCCCATGGCCTTGCCTGGCTCTAGGTTGACATAGGTGACTCCATTTTGAATCTGTCAACTTTCACAGTATATACCACGTTACGTTTATGCATTCATCTATTGGGGGACGCTGGGGTTCCTTCCACTTCTCGGATATTGTGAATAATGCTGTTCTGAAGGTGGGCATCCAAATAGCCTTTGAACCTTGCTTTCACTACTTTTGGTTTTATACCAGATGCAGAGTTGCTGGACCATATGGTCATCCTATTTTGAATTTTAAAAAAAATTTTAGTTGTATGTGGATACAATACTTTTATTTTTATGTGGTGCTGAGGATCGAACCCAGGGCCTCGTGCATGCTAGGCAAGTGCACTACTGCTGAGCCACAGCCCCTGAATCTTTTTTTGAAGAACTGTTTTTCATAGCCATCGCACAATTTTACATTCCCCTAACAGAGCACAAGGGTTCCAATTTGCCAACATTCATGGCAACACTCATTACATTCTGATGTGTTTCATGGTAGCCATTCTAATGAGTGTGCTATCTCATGTGCACTTTTAAATTAAGTGGAGTTTTTAAAAGTATCTACAGGTTCACATAAACAGTGAGCAGAAACTATGAAGAGTTTCCATATAATCCTAACCCACACATGTACCCCCATCCCCATCAACATCCCACATCAGAGTGGCACATTTGTTACAATCAATGAACTTAAAATGGCCCATCATTATCGCACAAAGTCCTTAGTTTACATTAGCGTTTGCTCTTGGTGGTATATGTTCTATTGTTTTTGACAAATGAATAATGACATACATCTACCCTTATGGTATAATACAGGGTTTCACTGCCCTAAAAATCCTCTATTTTTTCCTTCCTGATCCCTGACTTTCAACCCCCAGCAGGCACTGTCTCCATAGTACTGCCTTTTCCAGATTGTCAGATAGTTGTATCACACACTATGTAGGCTTTTCAGGCTAATATTTTTTCTTAGTAATAGGTAATACATTTCCTTTGATAGCTCATTTCTTTTTAATGCTGAATAATATTCCATTGACTGGATGTACTGTGGTTTGTCAGTTTACCCACTGGAGTACATCTTGGTTGCTTCCAAGGTTTGCTAATTATGAATAAAGCTGCAGTAAATATCCCTGTGCAGATTTCTAGTTTTGAGTTCTCAACAGCAAGAAGTGCTATTTCTGGATCTATTGGTAAGAATATGACTAGTTTTGTAAGAAACTTCGAAATTGTCTTCCAAAGTAGCTGTACCATTTGACATTCCCATCAGCGATGACTGAGAATTTCTGTGGCTCAGATTTTTCTTTTTAACATGAAAAGGTTTCTTCCACTTATCTTCCAATTTCTTTAAGGGAAGAAAATAGCTAATATTTATTTTAACCCTCTTTAAAATAAACTTTTGTCATTTTATTTTTGTCAAGGTAAAAATTACTTATTTTCCTGTGATTCAAAATGAATAGTCATTCAAAACATTCAAACAATACAAACTGTGAAGTACAAAAGAAAAATCCCCACTATCCAGATAACTACTATGAACTGAAATCTTTCTAGACATTTTCAATACATACACACATTTAGAAAAATGATACTGTACCCTAAACACCACTTAATATGTCACATCATTTATTTTTATTTTATTGTCTTTCACTTGCCACTAGAATGCCAGCTCCAGGAAGGCAGTGATTTCTTTGCTTTCTTGCTCACCACTGTATCCCTGTGACTAAGGAGAGTGTGACATATGTAGGCACTCAGAAAATATCAGTTAAATGAAGAAATAAACAAATTCCACTTTTATCACATAGAAGAATATCTCATAATCTCTCTTTTCTGTGTCCATAAATATAGATTTTCCTCCCCATCTGTTTCATTAGTTTCATATATTTCAATATATTTTTTGAGATAGTCTTTTACCTATTAGCTAAGTGGTTTCCAATTTGTCACTGTTATAAACAACACTTTTATGATGTGCTTTTTACTGATGTTCGTATACCTGCAGAATTCTCTCTTTGAATCAATTCAAAAAAGGAAGTCTCAGGGTTGGGAAGATAACTCAGTGGTAGCACATTTACCTATCAGGCATGAGGCCCTGTGTTCAATCTCCCCAGCACCATTTGGAATAACAACAACAAAAACCAGAAGTCTCTTTGTTAAATAGAATGCACATTATTAATTATACATCCTTTTACTAAACCAGACCTTCAGATAATGATTGCACTCAGGTATGAGAGTGTTCATTTCCATCTTCTACAACTTAGCATCTTTGCAACCTGACAGGTAAAAAATAATGCTGCAAAAGTGATGTTTTAATTTGCCTTTATTTGGTTATTAGTGAGTTACACGTCTTTTCTCATTTGCCTTTCATTTGTATAGCTTCCTTTTTTGAATTGCCTGTTTGTGTGTTTTGATTTTTAATAGGTTGCTTAATCCCTTTGAATTGATTTATAATGCCTGTTCAGTTAAAGATATTAATTAACCTTTAGTATGCATTAATACTGCAAATATTCCTACTTTTGTCATTTCTTACTAAATTATTTCCATGGTTTCTTTTGCCAAACAGAAGTTTTACTTCATCTTTTTTTTATTTTAAGGGAAAACATACATACAGTGAAATACTCCAATTTTAAGTGCTCAGTGAGTCTAATTGTTAAAAATAAATTTCAGGGTACACATTTGAGGTTTACAACTTGATATTTTGTGGTACATGTAGATAGTAAAGTGGTTACTATAGTGAAGTGGATGTTAGATTACTATCATTTCACATAGTTACTTTTTGTGACTGACAAGATCAGCGAATCTATATATTTAACAAAAGTCCTAATACAGTTGCATTAGCCATGGTCCTTATGATATACATTAGATCTCCTACTCTTTGATCCTACATATCTGCTACTGTGTGTCCTTTGACCCTATCTTCCCCTTTTCTCTCCTCCTTCCTGTCCCTCCAACCCCTGATAACCACTATCATTAACAACTGCCCAAATCAGGCTTCCATGGACACTCTCCAGATAATCAGTCTCCCAAGGTAAACAGGGATCTGACAAGGCTTTAACTCTTGATGTACTATCTGTTTTATCCTTCATGGTTTCTATTTTGGGGCTGTTTTTAGGAAAGCATTCCCCAACTCATAATCATGTAAGTGCTCACTATGTTTTATTCTGTTACATTCATTATTTATTTTACTATATGGAAATCTTTAGTCCAACTTTATTCTAATGTAAACTATGAGCTAGGAATCAAATTCCCCTGACTCCTTTGCTCCTATGGGGACTAGCCGACATCACTCAGTAACAGGTCAACACCATTTATCAACTATTACTACCTCCAAGTTTGAAACAGTCCCTCTTTCTATACTTGGTTCTTTCCCTTTGTATTTCTATTTATTCATCTCATCATTTTAAGTAGAGCTTTAGGTTTTAATATTTGCTGAAGTAAATACTACACCTTTATTCTCTTTCAAATGGTTCTTGGTTATTATTACTCATTTATTCTCCCAGAAAATCTTTTAAATCATTTTGTGAAATTCTCTTCCTTCATCCTCTGAAAGGTTTGAGATTCTAATTGGAATTATATTGAATTTTTATATTAATTCTGAAAATGTTTATATCTTTAAATTTTTGGACATGGTCTTTCCATTTATTCAAAACTTTGTTTTTTGATAATATCTTAAAGTTTTCATCGTATAGATTCTTCCACAGAGACCTGACTTTATAAGACTGAAGCTTTAGGTAATCCCAGCTACTTGGGGGCTGAGGTGGGAGGATTGACAAGTTCAGGGTCAGCCTGGGCAACTTAGTGAGATCCTGTCTCCAAATTAAAAAAACAAAGGATGGGGATATAGATCAGTGGTAGAGCACCCCTTGGTTCAGTCCCTAGTACTGGAAAAAAAAATTATCAAGAATATCAGGAAATAGAACTGAGAGAGAAAAGAGCAAGCAGTAGAAACAGACTACAGCTGATCTCTATTTTAGAAAGACACGGACTTTCAAATAATTTAGTTTCAAATAACCATAACTAATATAGTTAAGAAAACAGATGATTGGGCTGGGGTTGTGGCTCAGTGGTAGAGTGCTCACCTACCACATGTGAGGCCCTGGGTTCAATCCTCAGCACCACACAAAAATAAAATAAAGGTATTGTGTTCACCTACAATTAAAATATATATAAAGAAAACAGATGAGATCTTACTTCAGTCAGAATGTCAATTATCAAGAATACAAGTAATATTAAATGTTGGTGAAGATGTGGGGAAATAGGTACACTCATACACTGCTGGTGAGGCTGCAAATTTGTGCAACCACTCTGGAAAGCAGTATGGAGACTCCTCAGAAAACTTGGAATGGAATCATCATTTGACCCAGTTATCCCACTCCTCGGTATAAACACAAAGGACTTAAAATCAGCATACTATAGTGATATGGCTACATCAATGTTTATAGCAGCTCAATTCACAATAGCTAAGCTATGGAACCAATCTAGGTGTCCTTTCACAGATGAATGGATAAAGAAACTGTGGTATATATATACAATGCAATATTACTCAGCCATAAAGAAGAATGAAATTATGGCATTTGCCAGTAGATGGATGGAACTGGAGACTATCATGTAAAATGATATAAGCCAATTCCCAAAAAACCAAAGGCCAAATTTTCTCTCTGATATGTGGATGCTAACGCACAATAAGCAGGGGATGAGGTAGGGGGGTGGAAGAATAGAAGTTCATTGAATTAGACAAAAGAGAATGAATGGAAGGGAGGAGGCATAGGAATGGGAAAGGCAGTAAAATGAATTGGACATAACTTTCCTATGATCATGTATTAATACATGACCAGCATAATTCCACATCATGTACAACCATAATAATGGGAAGTTATACTCCAAGTATGTATATGTCAAAACATATTTTACTATCATGTATAACTAAACAGAACAAATAAACAAAAAAAGAAACATAAGAAAAAGAAAATATTGAGTAAAAATTTGGAATCTAAAAAACATCTATTGGGAATAACAGTTCAAATATTTCTGAAATTAAGAATATAAAATATGAGTTCAATTGCATGTTAATTGGCATGTTAATATTAGCATGTTAATTCATAGCTGAAGTGAGAATGAAACAAAAGGTAGTTCAGTAGAACACATCCAGACCAAGGCACAGAGAGGAAAAGATGAAAAATACAAAAAAGATTTGGAATATGGTAAACATGGTAAAGAAATATTTGGAATATGGTAACGTGTAATTCCAAGTCCTGATGGGAAAGAGCAAGAGAATGAAACAGAAAGAATATCAGTAAAAACAAGGGCCAAGAAATTTCTAAAACTGATGAAAATATATTCAGTTACAGATTGAAGAAGTACCCTGAATCCTAGGCGTGATAAATACATTGAAAATCATTCTTAAGCCCATCATAGTAGAACCAGAATATGTAGGGGTGTTAGGGAGCTGGGGGCCTGCTGGGTTGAGCCAGGGCAGCTACTGTAGTCCTTGGGTGCTGGTTCTTGTGACTCTGCCAGAAAGAACTCAAGCAAAACACAAGAGTAGTAAGCAAAAGTTTAATAGAGTGAAAGGAGGGGGTCAGGTACAGCATGGGGACTGCTCAGACCTCCTTGAAGAGAGGATGGTGTGGTGCTCACAGGGCTGGAGTTTTTAAGGAAACTAGTCCTTTGTTCTTGCCTCGATTTCCCTATCTCCTCTAAATTGGTTTATTACCCTTTGGATAGTCCCAGCAACTTCCTCTGTGAGGGCCTGGACATCCTGGTTGACAGAGTGGTTGTGATATAGTTGGTTGCAAGAGATAATGGTGGCACCTATCTGCAAACCACAGTGCCCCTTTAGGGGTTATAATTAGCTGTAGCTGGGGGTCTTGATGTACCAGACCCCACTTTTCTGATACTTATCTGTTTTAGTTAGGGTGCCAGGATTTTAAATAATAATTCCTTCAAGGGATTATAGTTCTCTGCAGCCTGGGAAGGCCAGGCATTCCAGATCTCATTTCCCAGTGCTTGCGTGTTGAGATAAGGTTCCCCACAGTTTCAGTTTTATGGCTCCTGGATTCTTCTTGGTGCATAGGCCTCATGTCTGTCCTTCATTGTCCTTGCCCTCTACCCACCTGTTCATGGCTAATTAGCCTACCTAACAGGGGAACTAAAAGAAAAATGTAAAAGTAACCGGGGGAAAATGTTACCTTTGAAAGAACAATAAGATGTCCAATGGATATCTCACAGTGAAATGAAGTCTTTAAAGTGCTGAATGAAAATACCTGCAACTGATAATTCTCTATCCTGTGAAAATGTTCTGAAAAAACAAAGACATTTTCAAAGAAGCAAACACTGAGATAATTCCTCCCTTGCAGATTTGCCACATAGAGAGCTCTTCAGGCAGAAGGAAAATGATCCCAGCAAAAAGCACTGAAATGTAGGTAGAAAGAGAAAACAACAGAAAGGGTTAATATGTGTGCAAATATGCCAGAGTATGCTACAAAAGTAATGATGTCTTTTGGGGCTTAAGTGTAAGTGGAGTTATGATATATGATAAAAGTCAACACTAGAGGCAAGAGGGGGATAATTGGAGTTGAAGTGTTCTAAGATCCCTGCATTGTCTTGGACAGAGAAAAGTTACTATTTTACAAGAACTATTAATAAGTTAAGGATGAATGTTATAATATCTAGGGTAGTTTATAACAGAAAAAGAATACATAATTAATAAGCTAATAGAGGAGAAAACATAAAATTAAAATGCTATTAATCACAACAATATCAAGAAAGGAGAGAATAAGATAAAACAGGTGTGAGAAATAGCAAATCATTAGGTAGTACATTTGTTCTCTACTGATCACCTTCAGTTTAAATTGAGTAAATTTTCTATTGGGAATTGAACCCAGAAGTACTCTTCCATACATCCTTGGTCCTTTTTATTTTATATTTTGAGACAGGATCTCACTAAGTTGCCCAAGTTGACCTTGAACTTTCTCTATCCTCCTGTTTGGGATTACAGGTGTGCACCATTGAGCCTGGGAATTGAGTAAATATTTCTATTTAAAGATCACGATTGCTGGGCTGGATATTTGAGGGTATTAAATTGATATTATACTGCTTTTAAGAGATATATATAGCTTCAATACAATAATTTTCTGTCATAAAAATGAAGTGTCTAGTTTTCCTTGTGCTTTCACACCACAGTAGACACAGGAGATTTCTGACACTGAATGTGTGGATCTGTCCCCTACAGTCAAGCAAGCAAGTGATTCTGCAACAGTGGACAACAGCTGGCTGTCCTCTAATTCAATTCATTTCTGAAACTATCTACCTGGAGATAGTGTCAGGTCCCACAGGTTGAGGGCTCAGTCCCCAAGACTGGACCCGCCTTCAGATACCAGTGACAAGCTTTGGGGTGTTGTACTTGTGCTTTTGACTGACCAGTTATAGATCAAGGTTCCACAACCTTCTTCTCAGCTTCAGTTTATTTGCTTGAGTGGCTCTCAGAACTCAGGGAAACATTTAGGTTTACCAGTTCCTTACAAAGGATGTAATAAAGGATACAGGCGAAGAAATGCATAGTGTGACATATGAGAGAAGTAAATATTCCTATTTAAAGATAAAGATTGCTGGGCTGGATATTTGAGGGTATTAAATTGACATTGGAAGCTCCCTTGCTTTCTCCAAGTACTCCACTCTTCAGGAACCTCCATGTGTTTAGCTCCCTAGAAGCTCTCTGAACCCTGTCCTTTTGGGGTTTGTGGAGGCTTCATTGTACAGGTGTGGTTGATAACAGATGGGTGTTCAGATTCTTCTTGGTCTCTTTGTGCAGCATTCTTCCATTCAGAGTATAGGGCAGGACCCCTGTGCAGTGAGGAATGGGGGTCCTCACTGTGACCTACTATCAGACAAAGTAGGCAGGAGAATTTCTTTATGGGCAGCTAAAGGCAGGGGGAAATTACAGTTTCTAAAACCTGCCTTGGGGAGGGAGTTAGGAGCCAGGAACTGTGGTCCAAAACCAAAATCTATATATCATTTTATCTTAGATACAGTAAAATTTAAAGTAAGTCACACTAACCAAAAGAAAATTCTATCAGCTTCAAAGCAGATTTTAAAGCAAGATACATTTTATAACAAAAAAGGGTCAGTCCACTGGAAGACATAACAATTCCATGTTGTATGCACTTAATATCATGGTGCATATGTATTACATATAATGTAATGTAATAATATATATGAAAATGCAAAAATTAAGCAAAAAGGAGAAATAGATATATTTGAAAGCATATCAGGAGATTTTAATACAATTTTCTTGTAACAGAGCAAAGGAGACAAAGTCAGGAGGGACATAGAGATTTAAACAACAGAATTAAATCTTATCTGTGTAACAAGATGTGTAAACATTTTTCTATTTCCCTGAAATTGTCACTGTTGCCCTTAACTGCAGACAAGAAGATCTAGGAGATGGCCCCAAATGGAGTCCATCCCCAGGGTGGCAGAACTGGCTTCCCAGGAGCAACTGCCCACTCCTCCCCTAGGAGGTGGAGAAATGCTGAGAGGAAAGAGGCCCAGTCTTTCTGGTCAGGGTCCTCTGCCTTGTGGGGAGAACAGTTTGTGGTGAGAGAAATTCTCTCATTTCTCTGTGGAGAGGGGATTCAGGGTGAGAATTCCAAGAGAAAAATTGGGAAGATCCAGGGTGGCCACAGTACTTTTTCTCTGTGTGTCTCCTTAGGCAGTTGCTATACTGATGTGCCTTGAGCCCACCTGATGGGGCTGGGAGAAGAGAAGAAGCAGGGGGATAACAGGGAAGTCTGTGGGGCAGATGGGCCACCCACTACTTGGAAAGGTCTTATGTTTCAAATGGGCACAGTAAAAGTGGTTGGGTTTGAGGCTTCTTGCCAATTCCTACCCAAGAGGACGGTTTATCAGTAAGGAGAATCCACTCATAAAAGGCCGTGGGTGCAGCATTGGAGCAGGTAGAAATAAGGGAAGATGGAAGCATTTGAAGTAGATCAGATTTCTCTGTATCAGGGAAGTGTGCTCCTAAGGAAGCAGGCACGAGACCCACAAAAATTCCCTGTGTGGATGCTCTGAGAACACCAGCATTCAGGCATCAGTACTAAATACAGAAGTGACAATTAAAAATTCAAAATGACAACTTTGAAAACTGCCAGTTAGCTAAGTAAAAAGACACACGTCCAGGGCTGGGGTTGTGGCTCAGTGGTAGAATACTTGCCTAGCATGTGTGAGGCACTGGTTTGATTCTTAGCACTGCATATAAATAAATGAATAAAATAAGGGTCTATTAACATCTAAAAATATTTTAAAAAGGACACATGTCCTTTTCCTGCCATGCTTTGAGGATGATCCCAACCCTGGAAGGGTTAGAAATGGACTATATCCCTCTCTGTTTTTCAAGTATCCTGAGCCTGGGGTTGGCCTGGGTGGTGCCCCAAGATCTAAGCTCCCATTTCCCTGTAGTTCCCTCACTCCAACTCTCACGCTTATCCTTCCTGGAAAGCACTTGGGGTTCCTCAGGTGCCTATGCTCACTTGGAAAATAGGAGATGCTGGGGGTGAGAGTATGGGGAAGGAGGACTAGAAGTCTCTAGAAGTAAAGTCAGCCTCCTCAACGGATGATTCTCTTAAAGGTTAAGCTCTTAACCTCACACACAGGACTGCCATCCCATAAGGGTGACTGTTAAGTAAAAGCAGGACTTTTCCCCTCATTTTGTGTTGAAGACTGTGGTTTCCCTGGGAAAGGCTTTAACACACAGGAACTTGATCTATTAGGTCTATTAGGACACTTGGTCTCTTAGGACACTCTGTCCACCTCTTTAGGCAAAACAAGGATGTTTCCCTGGAAAACTAATGATTTTGCTCTAAAGGATGATTTGGAGCAAATTAATAGACATGGGCCTCATTATTAACACTTTATTGTATTATCAATAGCTGTTATTTATTGAGTTGTGACTGTATACCACAAATTGTATTAAGTCCTCTGTGTGCATAACCTTATTTAATGTTGGTATTATTTACATTTAAAGGAGTTAAGGACTCTGAAACCAGGGAAGTGACCTAGTGAAGACACATAGTCAATAAATGAAGAAGCCAGGAATCTTATCTATCCAGATCCCTCTAGCCCTCAGAATCTCAACATGGTGCCTCCCATGGGGCAGAGATAGAAAATCAAAAGTGCAATTTGGTGTTGGAAGAGAGAACTACTGGGATCATTATTTGCAATGTTCAAGGTGAGGTTCTCACACAACAACATAATGCAAAGAATTTCATGTCTGAGTACATTTCAAAATGTTTCCACATATATAGGTCCTACTTTTCCTACATTCAGTTTAAGAATTCCTGGATAGGGGCTAGGGTTGTGGCTCACTGGTAGAGTGCTTGCCTAGCATGTGTGAGGCACTGGGTTCAGTTCTCAGCACCACATATAAATAAATGAATAAAATAAAGGTATATCAACCTCTAAAAATATATATGTATAAAAAGAATTCCTGGATAGCTGAACTAACCTTTAACAAGTCAAAGTTCACTTAGGATCTCATAAAAGAGAAAGTTTATAACTTCTAGACCTAATAAATGAATTCAGCAAAACAGCAGGATATAAAATCAACACATATAAATCTAATGCATTTCTATTCATGAGTGAGGAATCCTCTGAAAGAGAAATTAGGAAAACAACTCTGTTCACAATAGCCTCAAAAAAAAAAAAAAAAAAAAAAAAAACCTTGGGAATCAATCTAACAAAAGAGGTGAAAGGCCTCTACAATGAAAACTACAGAACATTAAAGAAAGTAATTGAAGAAGACCTTAAAAGATGGAAAAATCTCCCATGTTCTTAGATAGGTATAATTAATATTATCAAAATGGCCATACTTCCAAAGGCACTATACAGATTTAACACAATTCCTATTAAAATCACAATGACATTTCTCATTGAAATAGAGAAAACAATCATGAAATTCATCTGGAAGAACAAAAGACCCAGAATAGCCAAAGCAATCCTGGGCAGGAAGAATGAAACAGGGGGTATCGCAATACCAGATCTTAAACTCTACTATATAGCAATAGTAACAAAAATGGCATGGTACTGACACCAAAATAGACAGGTAGACCAATGGTACATTATAGAAGAAACAGAGACAAACCCACATAAGTACGGTTATCTCATACCAGATAAAGGTGCCAAAAACATACAATGGGGAAAAGATAGTCTCTTCAACAAATGGTGCTGGCAAAACTGGAAATCCATGTGCAGTAAAATGAAATTAAACCCCTATTTCTCACCTTATACAAAACCCAACTCAAAATGGATCAAGGATCTAGGAATTAGACCTGAGGCCCTTTACCAAACAGAAGAAAAAGTAGGCCCAAATCTTTATCACGTTGGCTTAGGACCAGACTTCCTCAACAAGACCCCCAGAGTGCAAGAAATAAAAGCAAGAATCAATAAATGGGAAGGATTCAAACTAAAAAGCTTTTTCTCATCAAAGGAAAGAATCAACAATGTGAAGAGAGAGTCTAGAGTGGGAGAAAATCTTTCCCACACACACTTCAGACAGAGTCCTAATCTCCAAAATTTATAAAGAACTTAAAACACTTTACACCAAAAATACAAAGAACCCAATCAACAAATGGGCTAAGAACTGAGCAGACACTTCACAGAAGATATACAGGTGATCCACGAATATATGAAAAAGTGCTCATCATCTCTAGTAATTAGAGAAATGCAATTTAAAACCATCCTAGGATTTCATCTAACTCTAATTAGAATGGCTATTATCAAGAACACAAGCAATAATAAGTGTTGGCGTGGATGTGGGGAAAAAGGCACACTCATACATTGCTGGTGGAGTTGCAAATTAGTGCAGCCACTCTGGAAAGCAGTATGGAGATTCCTCAGAACACTTGGAATGGACCCACCATTTGACCCAGCTATCCCACTCCTCGGTTTATACCCAAAGGACTTAAAATCAGCATACTACAGTGATGCAGCCACATCAATGTTCATAGCAGCTCAATTCACAATAGCTAGATTGTGGAACCAACCTAGATACCCTTCAATTGATGAATGGATAAAGAAAATGTGGTATATGTACACAACGGACTATTACTCAGCCATAAAGAAGAATCAAATTATGGCATTTGCTGGTAAATGGATGGAGTTGGAGAATATCATGCTAAGTGAAATAGGTCAAGCCCAAAAAACCAAAGGCTGAATGTTTTCTCTGATAAGTGGATGATGATACATAATGAGGGGGGGTGGCAGTGAGGGGGGCAAGAGAAGAATGAAGGAATTTTTGATGGTGTAGAGGAAAATGAGATGGGAGGGGTAGGGGAAGGAAAGATAGTAGACTGAGACGGACATTATTACCCTATGTATAGGTGTGATTACATGAATGGTGTGAATCTACATTGTGTACAACCATAGAAATGAAAAGTGGTACCCCATTTGTGTACAATGAATCAAAATGTAGTCTGTAAAAATAAAAATAAAAAATACACTCTAAGGTCATGTATATTTAAAAAGAGCATAAAAAATTAAGAAACTAAAAAAAATGCAGTAATGTATGTGGCATCAAAAAAAAGAAAGAATGAGAAAGTTTATAATATTTTTTTACTACCTTAAAAATACTTTACTTCATAACACCTCATGGTGAGAATTGAGTCTGGTTGACAGGTCTGGTGATAAAGACAGGCTCTGGAAGAGTTTTTGAGTTATCTTGAAAATGAGTTAGTCTGAATAACATCTAGGAAGGTCACTGTCCTCCAGCTATCACTGCCCCAAGCTTTATAAATATGAGGCCAGCCTCTGACTGACAAGAGGTGGGTTATGGTACTTCATTACTCCAGGCAACTTTAAAACTTGAGCAACCTAACGCACTCCTGGGCGACTTTGCCTCTGGAGTTGTTAATGGTCCCAAATCATGGGCTCCAAACCTCTGTTATTAATTGTTTTATTTGTCATGTTTATTATTTTTTTATTCTATGGACTTGACTCTTTTTGACTAGACCCCAAGTCCTATTTACCTTCCTTGGAGAAGGCCAATCTATGCCCCCTCTAACTCAAATGAAAGGTCTATTTGTTTAATTGGTCATTCTACCCCAGTTCTATGCCAGCTCCTAAACAAGTTGTGTAAATGGGGCCATATGGCAACAAGAATAATACCAAATTATTTGCAACTTTTATAGACCTTTTCTCAGTTCTGGGCCATGGGTGAACAGAATGGGCACTGCTCTTCTGCCTGATCAGTTAGAGGAGTAGAATGGCTTTCCTGAGGGCTGAGCTGGGCTGATACTGACTCTAAGTACTTTTCTGATGCTGTGTTTGGATCAGTTCATTGCATAGCCCTTTGCTGTGAGAGGGAGGGAGTGAAGGGTTCTTTTTCACTGTGATTATATGGGCTTATTTTCTTGGACAAGGGAAGATCTGTAACATAAACAGAGCCTAGTAGCTAATAACGGACAGAAAGAAAGCCTACAGATCAAAACCTTGAATGTTAAAGTTAGTACCTAGGTAGGTATTTATTTCTATGATATTCCTGAGTTTTGGGGAATTGCTATTCCCAATGTTAGCCATGTTGACTAAAACTTAAATCCTGCAATTTGCTTACACAGAAATCCTTGTAGTTACTGTGAGTTCCTTTTCCACTGTAAAGCAGGACTCAAGGTGTAAGTGGACCATGGGCTCTGTTACTTCCTATTGATGAGCTCTGTTAAGAAAAAACAGTTGAAAATCCAGAGCCTTGTATCTACCAAGCTGCCAATAAAGAATGGCAGCTACACCCCAGGCACTGGCCAAAGATTACAATTCCAAGCTCACTCTCACTAAATATTTATTAAAATGTCAACAAAGAGAAACTTGGAGTTGTTTAAAACCCATGCAGTCCAGCTGAGCTCCCAGATATGACAAAATCCATCCCTAGGTTAAATCAGGTAGCAGACAATGAGGCGTCGCAGCAGGACTCTACATTGCACCCACCCGAGTTCCCATAGAATTATTTTTACTCTATATTGTGCTTTCACGAGATGCCATCATTTAAATGGAAAAGCAGAGCTCCTTTACCTGATGTTTGAGATCATTATATAAATTGTGACCTCATACATTATTGACCTCTATCCCCAGTGAGAATGTAAGTAATCACGATTTATAGTTTTTGCTTTATTACTGGATCCATTTAGTTGCATACTTGATTTTTCCATTCCTCCCCCATTCAATTTATTTTCTCTTTGTAATATTTTACATATCCTGGGAAACTGTCTGAAATTCTTTCTACAAGGTCTCTAGAGCCTAGATATATTAAATCCAAGGGGACTTGGCATCTACTAGGTATGTATGGTAAATGCATTTTGGATAAATTAAAATGGGAGTAATAAGTAAACTAAAATGAAAACACCAATGTCTCACTTGGGTTCCTTCAACATTTACAGGGAAATTGGTGCTCGTCTTCCTGTATACACTCATCAATCATGAAGAAATTGCTCTTGGACTCTATTAGGAGAATATGGCTCCTTTGTCTTAGTCTATTATCTGCTACTTGAGGACAGGGAGCATAGCAGAACTTTTTGCCTACTTTGAACAGTGGTCTGCATATGGTAGGTGCTTAATAAATGCAGATGAAGTGAATGATCCATGGCCTGGATGTATGACCCAGGTTTTGGGGAGAGGGTCAAGACTCCATAGTCCAGTTGCTATTATCTAAGGACAACAGTACTCTTTCCCATTTACATTTTATTAACTCACTCAATTTGGGTTCTATTGCCCATAGTGGTGATGGGAAGTCCTAGCTCTTTCTCCTAGGTGCCTGACATGGATATCTGTTGCCTCTGCCTGCCCAGGATCTACTTTCCCTTCTATTAGTAATGCTACCATGATTTTCTTTGGATGCGAATGCTCTGCACTCTCAGTGCATGTGGCTCAGATGAGGTACATGACCCACATGACCCAGGCCTGGCCAATCACAGCATCTAATCCCCTGGCTACAGTGATTGGTCCAAGAGTGAAATCATGATCAAAGCTATAACCCAACAACTCAGTTCCAGAACTTATGTGGGAACTATTTCACCCAGAAGTTCTCTTTTTCTGTTGTTTAGCAAGAAAATGAGCTATGAACCTATAGTTATCAAAGCTACTTACTGTCACTAAATGTTGGAGTAACCTAAATAAATGAACAAACATTAAGCATATATGAGCCCAGATATGAATACAAAATGAGTCTTGATGGACACTGGATTCAGCTGTGCCTGAATGCCAGAATGAATTGAGGTTTCTGTCAGAGCAATTAAAAGAGTTTGTACTAACACAGAATTCTATTTTCATTATGTGGTCTTGTCCAGGGCCAGCTGAAGTCTCAAGGGTCATAATCAGAGACCTTGTGCTTTCAAAGTAATGTTGGGACTGAGAACTGAAATATCTATGTGACCTTGTCTTGAGTCTACCATGGCTTAATTAAAAATAATTTAAGACTTCTATGTCATGGGAAAGGTATAGCACACTGTGCTGGGTGGGATATGTTCTAGACACAGATGTTTAAGTATGGTGAGGCAGGCACTAGTAGCTGTTCAAGGTGGCAAAGAGACCAAAGCTATAGATAACATGGAAGGAGTATTGTGATGGAATTGTGCTTTGGTATGCGCTTTTAGTATGATCTTTTGGTAAGATGGGGGGTGGGTCTCACTTTGTTGACCAGTCTGGTCTCAAGTGATCTTCTTGCCTCAATCTCCTGAGGGCTGGCACTACAGGGAGGTGCCACATACCTGGTAACTGTTTTTAAAGCAAAGTAAGATGAAGATAGGAGACTGCTGGGGATGGTGAAGCTAACAGGGAATGGTGGAGGAATATCTAAGAAAAGACTTACTTCCCTTAGCCTAGGAGATATTTCCACTTCTGTCACCTACCAATAACCCATTACAATTTGTCCAACATAAGTAACATCCTGTGTTCTCACTCAGGCCCAGAAAAAAAGACAGAAATAACCCTGAGCAATTGTGGGAGTTCTTTTCTGGAGGAGGGTGAGGTTGGAAAAAGTAATTCTTCCCCATGAACTGATTACAGGGAAGATGTGCTAAGCCCAGATGGATATCCAGGACTTCTTCAGACCACAGACCAGCAATTCCCTGTTTAGGTCAGTTCTTTCTTGGTTCTCCTTCTGCCAGGTTTTGTCCAAAGATCTCCACCAGCCCTTGCAGGCAAGGTTTATGTTGAATGGATTCCAGTGGTGAGGTCACCCTTGTGGAAGGTTTCCATATATGACATGTCTCTGCTGCTACGCCCAAGAGTTTTCCCAAGGCCCTTTCACTGATGCTGTCCAAGAATAAGTTCTTGGCTGGATTCCCACAATGATGGGGCAGTGAAGTTGTGGTTTCTGCAAGTAGGAGGTATTGTCCTTTTTGTCTAATTAAAAATGCAATATATGCTCCTGATAACTAATATTAATATACTGACTACTTACCGTCCTCCTCCTCCTCCTTCTCCTTCCCTCTTCCTTCTTCTGGTACTAGGGATTGAACCCAAAGGCATTTTACCACTGAGTTACATCCCCAGTCCTTTTTATTTAAAAAAATAAAATAAAAGATAGGGTCTTGCTACATTGTGATCCTCCTGACTCAGCCTCCTGAATCACTGGAATTACATATAGGTGCCACCATGCCTGGCTCTGATGACCTTTCCTGTAGTTTTGCTGAATATATGTGCCTTATTATATTGTAGGAGGCAGTAATGCAGTATGGTTGAGTATCGATTTGGAAGTTCAACACCACTTGTTTGGAGTTTCTTGGGCAACTTAAAACACTTCGGGTCTTTCTTATTCCCTTCAACAATAAAGTTTGCTAATTCTTAATCTAGTTCTTGGACAGCATCATGCTATTTTAACTTTTAGGTTTATAATAAAAGTTATCTGGTAATAAAATTTCCTCTGAGGTTCTTCTTTTTTCAATTTTTTATTGGTTATTTCATGTACCACAGTTTAATTTTAGAATAATTCTTTCAAGTTAAAAAGTGAGGTTTGTTTTTAGTTGGCTGCATTTAAATTTGTGGATTAATTAAAGGAGAATCAATATCTTTAAAGCAGTGAGTCTCTTCTCCTAGGATATAGAGTGTTGGTCTTTCCACTGATTGTTTTGCATGTCTCTCTGTAAAACTTAGTAGTTCTCTTCTCTTTCTCTCTCTCTCTCTTTCTTTTTTAAAACGAGGTGCCCTTATGTCCTTTAAACATACTTCTTTCTATGGCAATGTTTTTCTTATTAAAAATACTTATTTATTTATTTTTGCAGGACCTGGGATTGAATGTCATACATTCTAGGCAAGTTCTACCACTGAGCTATATTCCCAGCTCTCTTTTAAGTCTTCCTTATTAACTAATTAAAGCAATCAAAGTTCTAACTTTTCTCCTTTGTACAACTTGCAGAGATTCAAGAAGTTTTAATTTGTGAGATTGCATTAATCATTCATTTCTAAATAAAAGATGAATGGCTATATATTAATTTTTATTTACTAACTTGTTTTCTTTCCTTTATCTTCTACATGATAACCTTCTGTGGTAGCTTTCTGTCACTGACAAAATACCTTAGAACTTAAAAAGAGATGCATTTTGGTTTATGGTTTCAGCCCATAGTACATTGGCTCTATTGTTTTTTGGGCCTGTGGTGAGGTCATGTCAGGGTATGTGTGGTGAAGTAGTAGAAAGCAGAGAGAGAGAGAGAGAGAGAGAGAGAGAGAGAGAGAGAGAGAAAGAAGAGTGAGCACGAACGAGCCAGAAATAGGCCAGGATCCCTAAATTCCCTTCAAGGGCAGGCCCCAATGACTTAATTTCCTTTCATTGGGCCCTGTTTCTTAAAGGTTTCACTACCTCCCAACAGTACCACAAGGCTGATGATCAAGCCTTTAGTAATAGGCCATTAGGGAACATTTAAGATTCAACCTATAACACCTTCTGTAATTAACTGGTTAATTTTTTTTTTTTTTTTTTTTGTACTGGGGATTGAACCCAGGGGTGCTCTACCACTAAACTACATCCCCAGCTCTTATTATTTTTTTGAGATAGTGTTTTTGCTCAATTATGGGGCTGACTTTGAACTTATGATCCTCCTGCCTCAGTCCACCCAGTCACTGAGTAATGTTATTTTTAAATTGTACGATCTTTAAAAAAATTTATTGAAAATGTGTGCACATCAACTGCTGTATTTCCCAAAAAGCAAAGCTTTACCACTTATTAGCTGATTGACTTTGGACAAGTTTGTACATTTAGGCACACCTGATTGTGTGTCAGGCACTCTTCTGAAGGCTGAGAATACAAGGGTGAATATGACAAAGTTGCTATTCTTGAGTGGTATACTTTAGATATGAAACTAGAAATAAAGAAGATAATTCCAGTAGTGATAGTGCTATATAGACAGTAAGGAGGGTGATGTGACAGGGTAGAAGGTAGAAGGGCTTTAAATGGGGTTATCTGGGAAGGCCTCTCTAACTGCTAGATCCCATGGACTTGTCTTGGGATTTAGCACAGAAAGCCTATTCTGAGCCATTGGTAGCACTGATGTCCTTTTTCCTTTGTAGTGCTGGGGATAAAACCCAGGGCCTGGGGCATGCTAGGTAAGCACTCTGCCACTGGGCTGCAGTCCAGCCCTTGAAGTCCTTCTTTAAACTATTTCCTTCCTTGTTTTCTTAAAGAAGATGTCAGTGTCACCACCTCCTGTTTCCTCCTTTTCTCCTCCTCCTTTCAGTCTTTGTACATCCTTTTCTAACAATCCATTAAATGAATCTGTTGGGAAGGACAACCACCTGTCTCGCCAGCTAAAAGGAGAGCTCCCCTGTAGCGCAGGCCCAAGACATGAGGCCAAGTCAAGGAACTGAGATGACTTCTCACAAGGTGGGGGCAGAGCTTCTCAAGGCTCAGGCATGCGTCCAGCTGGCTTCCTGACACATGATTCAACAGCAGGGACACTATTTCAAGGAGCAGATAAACAATAAGGAAGTACTATACTGAGTGAAAGGCATTTAACACAGGGTATAAAGCAAGTATGGTCTCTACCCTAAAAGAACTTCCATGAGAGTTGAGGCATGACTCCCTAAGAAGACAATAAGAAAACACAAAACAGCCAAATAAAAATCCAAAAAATTGTGGGAAACAGACTTTACATGCTATTAGAGTAAATTACCAGTGAGAGAAATTACTAAAGGAGATGGGACTTGAACCTAGTTTTAAGGGAAACAGGTTTGATCACCAAAGGACACAACAGCCTAAGGTCATGCATGCAGAGCTATAGGGCTGGATTCTAGATCTAACAGGATCAGTGAATGAAGCCAGACACACTGCCAGAGCCCAAGACTCCATTTCTAGCCTTGAGTAGGCAAAGGCAAACTAAAATTTAAAGCCTGAACGAAGGAGCAAAGACTTCAGTGACATTCAAGAGCCTGAGGTAGGAGGGTGGTAAGTTCACGAAGAGTCTGGGAAACTTAGCAAGACCCTAAGGGCTGGGGATGTAGCTCAGTGGTAGAACACCCCTAGGTTCAACTTCCAGTACTGCAAGGAAAAAAAAATAAAAATAAAAAAAAAAAACCCATCAGTGAAGAGGATCAAAGCTATGTTATTCCTTCATCTCAAGTGGAAGAACCAAAATGGGAGGTTCAAACAAGAATGGGATGGAGCCAAGAGAAAGAGGTGGTATAGTCTCCCTGGATCCTGGCTGTGTTCTGTGCCTTTGGGAAAATAAGCAGAAGCTTGGAATGGTTCCTGTAGTTCTTGAGGTTCTCAGTTTTCCAGCGCAAAACCTCAGAGCTGACCAGAGATTTGGAGCTGATGCTCAGCTCGTGATAAAGGTCATGGATATGTCTGAAGAGTCATTTAGCTGGAGGTTGGATGGGACAGAAGCTCAGTAGGTGGAAGCAATAGTACCTCAATGTTAACATTTCAAGAGATGTAAAAACAAATCCCTTAAATCTTCATAAGCATCTTTCAACTCTCATGGGTCTCATTGCACATGGATCATTCTGTCCTCATTTGAGATTGGCATATTAGACTGATCCTCTTCTAGAGATCTTAGAGAAGTTTGGGAAGGTAAGTGACTTGCTGGGGATTGAATAGATAAGTCTAGAAGCAAAGTCTTAGATCTAAACAGGCCTTCTCAGTGCCTCACACAAAGCTCCTTACAAAAAGAAACAAGCCTTGACTCAGAAGCCCTGTGCTGGGATCACTTGCATTACAGATCCTTGGATGAATAGGTCTCAACACTCAAGAGGGGTTAAAGCATTGAGATCCAAGTTGGTGGATGATACAACACCAACCGTTGACTTAAACTATTTTCTAGGAACAACACCTGGTCTGGTCTGTAAACTGTGTTATCAAAATTCATTCAAAATAGACCAAAATTGCAGGACTTTGACCTCAGCAGTCTCCATTCCTCTCAATCAAGACTACACCAATAGTCAAAGGGGAGAGCACATTTAAAATTGTTGTACCAACAGAAAGCTGAAACCCTTGTTTCTTAAGTAATAAACACCCACTAGGACACTGGTCCAGCTAAAGAATGCTTCTCCCACATTGACTTTGAAGGTGTTTAGTACCCTTGAAAGCACTGTAAAGGCTTAAGGATTTCTTCTTCCTCTTTGGTTCCATTTAACTTGGGAGTATGTGTGAGTGACCACCTGAAAAGCCCAATCCTACCTTGACCCCCAGCAGCCCTTCCAGAGTTCTTTCAGCACTGGAGGGTCTGTGCCTGAGGCCTACTGCCATGCAGGCAGATGTTGCCTCTGTCTCTCCTCTCAGCTCTGATAACTAGGCATGGTGCTTGGATAGCTTGGAAGAGCAGAACTGGCTCCTGGGCTTTGAGGCTCAAGAGTCCAGGTGTTGGTCTCTTCAGCTGTGTAGTCCTTACCCTTTCACTCGGGGCTTCTGTCTTTGGGTTTCATGGTCTGAATCCCATTTATTTACAATATTCCTTTCCTCCTTTTCCTATAACTCTAGTATCTTTCTCCCACTAGTCTACACAGCTTCCCTGCTTCCTTATGGGGTGGCTTGATACCATGCCTTTCCCTTGAGGGTAGGATGAACAGAGACACTGAATCCTAAGCAGAGTGTCCCTGCATGGCTAGGTGGTAGCGGGTGCAAAGAGGGTGTCTACAGACTGATTTTCTGCATCCATTTAGCTACTAAGGTGCCTTGCGCATGGGGGTAAAGGTAAGAAAATAGCAAGAATACAAGTAACAATAAATGTTGGTGAGGATGTGGGGGAAAAGGTTCACTCATACATTGCTAGTAGGACTGCAAATTGGTGCAACCACTATGGAAAGCAGTATGGAGAGTCCTCAGAAAACTTGGAACAGAACCACCATTTGACCCAGTTATCCCCCTCCTCAGCACACTACATTGATGCAACCATGTCCATGTTTATAGCTGCTGAATTCACAATAGCCAAGCTATGGAACCAACCTAGGTACCCTTCAATAGGTAAATGGATAAAGAAAATGTGGTATATATATGCAATGGAATATTACTCAGCCATAATTAAGGATGAAATTGTTATTTGTTGGTAAATGACTGGAGTCTGTCATGCTAAGTGAAATAAGCCAATCCCCCAAAACCAAAGGCCTAATGTTCTCTCTGACAGGTGGCTACTAACACACAATAAGGGGGTGGAGGGAAGAATAAAAGTTCATTGGCTTACACAAAGGAGAATGAAGGTAAGGGAGTAGGGATAGGAATAGGAAAGGCAGTAGAAGTAACTGGACAAAACTTTGCTATGTTCATATATGAATACATGACCACTGAATCTCATCATGTACAACTGCAAGAATGGGATCCAAATTAGAATAAGTTATACTCCATGTACATATGTCAAAATAACACTCTATTGTCATGCATACTTAAAAAGAAAAAAATTTAAAAACACAGCAGTTTGATGATCAGTTGGTGATCAATGTATGATACATTCAGTTCACTTGGACTAAATTGATATTTGTAAATATCAATGATGTACACAGATTGATGAAAGCTCTTAATTCTTATGCATAAAGGACCAGTGTAGTGGTTTTCAACGCTGGCTCCAACTGAGAATTCTATCAGCTTTAAAGACAAGTTTTTGTTAGAAAGAAAACAAAATAAGAACAATATCGGGGGCTCCACCCCAGAAATTTGGATTTAATTGGTGTGTGTGTGGAGGGACATGGGCATCAGTATCACTTTAAAAGTTCCCCTGGTATTTGAATATATAGCCACAGGTAAGAAATTCAAGTGGTCATAGGAGGAAAGTTCTGAATAAAGGCTAAATTTAGACTTTCAGGCGAAGGAAAGTCATTGCAGGTTTCTGAGCCAGAGAAAAAATACAAGAATGATGTAATATGCAGAATGGATTGGAATGAAGAAACACTAAAAACAAAGAGAACTGGTAAAAGCCTATTGCAATAGTCCAATTAAAAGGAACACAGGCTGGGTACAGAGGATTACAGGTTCTAGGACAGCTTGAGTAACTTAGTGAGACCATGTCTCAAAATAAAAAATAAAAGGGCTGGGGTAGTAATTCAGTGGTAGAGCGCTTGTCTAGTATGTGTGAAGCCCTGGCTTCAATCTCCAATACCAGGGGGAAGGGGAAGTAACACAGCCCTAAACTAAGCAGCAGCCTGGAGAGTGGAAAATGGGGATGGGTTCCCTGGAAAGTAAGGATCAGGCAATTTCAGAACTGTTCAGGGCAAGGTGGAATAGCCAGGCTGCCTCTGGGTTTCAATAGGGGAGTTGCTCTTCCCTTGCCCAAATCCACTTGGCCCTCCATTTGGAACTATACCAAAAACCACAGAAGAATTTCTGATATCTTGGGGGTTAAGAACCCAAGAGAAGAAAAAGAATATAGAAACTTGATTCCTTCTGGGGAAAGGTTCAAGGACTACTAGCCTAAGCAATAAAGACTGGACAAATTCAGGACACAACATTTAAAATGAAGCAAAATTTCATACATTCTCAGATTCCCCACACCGCACACATTAACACAGTCAGAAGTCAATCTTCTCTCCAAGATATTTACTCTCCTGTCCTCACATGAGCTGTCAAAAATACTACTATTATTTCTAGGCCACCTTAGAACACTAGGCTTAGCTCATAGAAAGAAAAATGCAGTATCAAGCACAGCTTCACACCTTCCTAGATGTTGCCCAAATAGGAAAGAATAGCCAACACAATAAAATGAGCAGGGTACATAACCATTTACTTGGAGTATACCTGGTATTCCAAACAAAGGCTCCACTATCCTCAGATGAAAGTTTGTGGGGCAGAAGACCCACTTGAGACAGCACCAAAAGAACAGAGATGACTTCATACTCCTGGAAGACAGCAGTAGGCAGAGAAAAACACTGAATAATTAAAAGTGAACTGGGACACACCTTTAATGTCAGTACATCTCAAATTCCATTTTCCCCTTACCTTTCCCAGAACCATTAGACATTTTACTTAGCATGTTTATGTGATGCTTCATCAAATAGATCACTCTAGAGCACAACAAAGTAAGTTAATTATTATTTTATTGCAGAGGAAACATATCCCGAAATATTTGTTAAATAACAGAACTCCAGACAGAATCATTCTTCGGGGTTTGTGAGCCTCACCGTCTGTGGAGATGTAGTGAGATGTCCCTCACCCTTGTAATTAAGCTCCATTAGCATTCCCATAAACCAACGGAAAACCCAAAAGTTTTCTAAATGCATAGATACTCTGCATAGATACTCTCATTTAGTTCAAAGGTAGATTATAAACAAGTTGGCAGATAAATTATAAACAAGCTTAGAGGAAAAAAAGGTTAACACTTGGGTGAATCTAGAAAGAAGGGCATATGGGTGCTCCCCATACCATTCTTTTGACTTAATTTTTGAGTTAGCTGCTTGCTTTACAAGATCGTGCTCCTTTCCAGATTTGCCTAAAAAATATAATCAATTATTTCTTTTTGAACCAGAAATAGAAAATCAGTTCTTCCCCAGGTGTTGCTTCCTTCCTATTCTTGCTTTAAAAGCTTCCATAGTTTTCTGGGAAGCTTAAATTAAGGGGCTACAGTACACTGATATGGTTTTATAGTTCTCAGAAGGTGTGTGAGTCAAATTCTCATCGAAGGTCTGTGACAGTCACTGCTCTGTCCACAACAGTCACATGGGTACAGCTCTGAAACAGGAAAAAAGAAAAAAAAAAGTGAAGTCCTGGAAAATTCTGAGAAGTCACTTTTTAAAAGCCCTTATTTAAAATGCTCATTCAAGGCCACTGTTTCCTAGTCTGGAGAAAAGACTGCCACTTAAGTGGCTGTTATGGTTACCGGTCTGGGAATGACCACTTCCATTCAGCCCTACTCATAGACTGAATCAAAGTCTGTTCACATATCTTGTTTATTTTTCAAATGTTTATTTGTAAACATTTACTTAAAAGAATTAGTGAATTTTTTGTTATTATGTCAATAAGATAATAAAGTACACTTATTTTTACATGGGGGAATACATGCTGTGACATGTGAAAGGAGTATTTATAATTGGAAACCTGTGCATTGGTCCCAGGTTTTTTTCCTGATTGTGCAGTTTATATTTCAACATCTTGGTACTTATTTATCATATTCCAAGGCAGCTTGATCTATTTTTTGAAAGACTGGTCTGAAAGTTCTTCCTCAAGAGAAATAGGGGGAAGGAAGAGAGGAGGGAAAAAAGGTGGGTAACAGGAACTGAAATCAAATTCCATGCATGTATGATTTTGTTGGGATGAATTCGACTACTGTATATAACTATAATGCTCTAATCAAAAAAAAAAAAAAAAAAAGATCTTCCTCATATTCAGTTGAAGACTGTCCATTCCCTGAGATCTTAGTTTTAGTGCTGGGAGTGGTATGAAAAACCCAATACCTTTTTTTTTTTTTTTAATTCTTTTAGTTGTAGATGTACACAATACCTTTATTTTATTTATTTATTTTTATGTGGTGCTGAGGATCAAACCCAGTGCCTCACACATGCTAGGCAAGCACTCTACCGTTGAGCCACAACCCCAGCCCCTCCCTATACCTTTTTTATGTATCAGCTCTTCTACCCCTTCAAGTCAACTCTAAGATCCTTCCTGTGGTTTCTCTTGCAAACATTCCTAGTTCCTTTTAGTGACAAGGTTCTGAGTTCCTTTCCCATATTGGTCTATTTTCTCTGAACCCAAAAGAAATAGTAATACTCCAGGTCAGTGTGAAATAAAGAAACACCATCACATTAAAAATGGCGGGCAAATTGAAACACACATATCTAGATCGTCAACTAAGCTTGTTATTCACAGGACACAATTTAGGGGGAAAATTGAAATAACCTTCAAGGATGTATATTTAAATCCCTATTATCTAAGCAAAATTCCAGATCAAATATACTTAATTTACCTATCTTAGGTGCTTTTTTCCTTTGCATTCAAATCTCTTACCAAAGTATAGGCTTAGCAATTGATAAAGAACAAAAATAATATTTAATAAGTCAGCTACTGCATTAGATACTTCCTGCAAATTACTACTTTTGTGTATGTGCTGCTGCAGATTGAACCTAGGGCTTCATGCAGTTCTAGTACTAGTACTAAGTACTAGTTCTAGTACTAGTTCTAGTACTAGTTCTAGTACTAAGCTACACCTCCAGCCCCTACTTCATTTAATCCTCTCAATAATCCTATAAACATGTTTTATTATTATTATCCTCACTTTACAGATAAGAAAGATGAGGCCCTGGAAGGGTAAGTAGCCTCAAAGACACACAGTCATTAAGTGGAGAACTAAGATTCAAATCTGTTTCCCTCCCACACTACTTCCCATGTCTGTCCTTATTATAGAGATCTGGAAAGATAGGTGACAAGGTAGATCTTCCATGTGGGCCAGACAGGACGATGCACCTCATCAGCTCTGACTGTCCTCCTTGCCTGAAGTACGGCTCCAATTTCTTCTACACAGGATACATACACAAAACAGAGGTGGATCCTTGCTGTGTGGATGAAATCCTTTCTGGCGACATGAAGAAATCTCCTCTAATCCATGGTCAGTTAATTTAAAGAATCCAGTTCTAAAATAAGAAGAGGCAGATTCAGAGGCAATCTAAGGTGTTCCCCAGTCACCCTCCCACCGACAGACAAACAGACAGACACACACACACACACACACACGACCAGGCATGCACTCTCAAATGCATTACAACATTGGTCATTTTGAGACAGCTTTCATAATATGCTGAATTACAAGTCTCTTCTCTGGTGAATGAAGCATAGTTACAGAATGATTCATTGCTATAACCACATTGGTTTTGCTGGGAGAACTCATAGTAAATAACAGTTTTTGGAATGAAAAAGAGCTAACATAATGACATAATGAGTTTGATTTTGAACTTCTATGCGTCTGTGTGGTGCCAGGGATGGTATCCAGGGCCTCACACATGCCATGCAAGTGCTCTACCACTGAGCTCTACTCACTTAGCATGAATTTGAAATTCTTTATTACAACATTGAGCTCTTGGAACTCCCATTACTTCAAGTCAAACACTCTAAATTTCTGGTGAACTTTTTAAAATTCATTGTTATTTTAATTTTTTGATACTGGGAATTGAAGCCAGGGGTGCTTTACTACTGAGTTACATCCCCAGTCCTTCTGTTTTGAGGAGGATCAATCCTCCTGTCAGTCTCCCAAGTCACTGAATTAGAGGCATGTGCCATTGTGCCTGGTTCTTCTGGACTTCTTTTGGAAAATAACAAAACTATTGCTTATATATCTTTTAAACAAGCATCACAGGTTTATCAGAATATGATTGCAAGAAACTTAGAAAGCAGTCAGTTAATGCTATAATCTATATATTTTCTAAAGAGCAAGTCTCAAGTATAAAGACCTTTTGCTCTGAGACTTTCTTTGCTCCTGCCTCTCTATAACATCCAGAACCAAGTCCTGTGTACTCACTCCTGAAACTTGGGGGAGCAGACGATAGCTATTGACTCTGGCAGCATCATCTGGTAGGAACAGTGAGTGTGTAGGTCGACACTGGAGAGAAAGGCGGTCTGTGTGGGATGAGTCTGAGAAGACAAAAGAAGCCAGAGAAATCTTGGTGAGCATGGACATGGTCCATGAAGAAAGGTATGGCCATGGCAGGACTTCTCAACAGCTGGCTTTGGCCTCCTTTTTAAGTTACAAGCTGTTTACAACCATGAGGGATACACTTGAAGTTCACAAAAACTAAGGATATTTCTTTCCAGCACTGTAAACAAGTAAATGCAATACAAATATGTGAAGAGACCCATATTCTTTTTTGTTGTTGTTAAAAGATTTCTTATACAACATGGTGACTACATAGTTCACTTTCTTCTTTTTTTCTTTCTTTTTCTTATCTTTTTTTTTTTTTTTTTTTGAGTTGAGGATTAAACCCAGGTACTTGTGTATGATCTGCCACTGAGCTAAATCTTCAACCTCAAATAATTTGATTTTTTTTTTTTTTAACAGTGCCAGGAATTGAATCCAGGACCTCACCTAGGGCTAGGCAAGTTCTGTTCCACTAACCCATATACCCAGTGTGACTCCATAGAAAACAATGTATTATATACTATAAAATTGATAAAGGAAGGTGATTTTTCCATGCGGATGGAACTCAGGGGTGGTCTAACACTGAGCTACATCCCAAACCCTTTTTATTTTCACACAGGGTCTCACTAAGTTCCTGAGGGTCTAAGTTGCTGATGCTGCCCTTGAGCTTGTGATCTTCCTTTTTTAACCTCCTGAGTAGGTGGGATTACAGGTATATACCACCATGCCCAGCTGCTTAAGCAAGATTTTTACATGTTTTTACCATAGAAAAATGATAAAGATGTGAGGTAAAGCCTATGTTAATCAGTTTTCCACATTCCGAAAGATCATATGGTACATCATATTTATAAATATATGATTTTATTTGTTAATAAAAATAAAAAGGGGGATATTAAAAACAGTGGAATGAGACAGACATGATTATCCTATGTACATGTATGATTACACGAATGGTATGAATTTACATTGTGTACAACCATAGAAACAAAATGATGTACCTCATTTGGGTACCACAAATCAAAATGCAGTCTGTAAAAATAAAAAAAATAATTTAAAAAATTAAAAAGAAATATATACTTCTATTATACAGTATTAGAAAATAAGAAATAAGCTGGACGCAGTGGCATATACCTGTAAACCCAGCAGCTAGGGAGGCTGAGACAAGAGGATCCAAAGTTCAAAACCAGCTTCAGCAACTTCGTAAGGCCCTAAGCAACTCAGTGAGACTCTGTCTCTAAATAAAATATAAAATAAGGGCTGGGGATGTGGCTCAGTGGGTAAGCTCCCCTGGGTTTAATCCCCAGTACCAAAAAAAAAAAAAAAAAAAAGCTTATGGAAAAAGCAAAATTTTGAATTTGGAAGAGTTGTCTATAGTGAGGAATACAGTGAGAGAGGGGAAGGGGGTGAAAGTGACTAGGAAAATAAAACAACTTAGATTTAATCCATCCCTGCACAATGACAACTAAGTAGGTGGGGATTTTTACTGAGAGCAATTGTGGAAGACCCCCCCCCCCACTTCAGTTCCAGGTATCCTACTGTATCAGAGATGCCCTCATTGGACTGTGCAGAACCACAATTCTGGAATTCCATGGAGGGTCTGATGGATAGAGTGATTTAAACCCAACAGAAAGAAATATAATGTTAAGCCTAGGCAACACACACTGCCCTACATCACAGTTAAAAACAACATATGAAATAACCCAGCACGTTTCATTTAATTCACCCATAGGACCTTTCCAGGAAGAGAGGTCTTGGAGAGTAATGCAGTATGGAGTTAATAGTAAACTGAAGACAGAGACCTGAAACTTTCTTGCTTCTCGTGTTTGGAGACAGCGATGGTGTTAAGCAGCCTGAACACTCATGATGGTACTGGGGGAGAGGTAGTAGGCAGAAAAAAAGAAGGGAATAAACAGAATGGTAAAAACTTTTCTCTGGACTATTATAATGGGAACTTTTATACCATGGTTCATGAGGTCCAGGGGGTTCTGAAATTCCTAGTGGCTGGCCAGCTGCAGCTGTAGGCTGTAGAGCTTGGGGGATGGGAGGTATTAAAGCAAAGGGTGAATAGGAAACCATTGACATAGTGGGATATGGAGAGGGCAGAGCTCAAACCTTCAATCTGAGATACAATGGGGGGAAAATATTGATCTGCATTGTTAAAATCCAAAGACCACTGCACAGAGGGAGAACTGAATTCTGAGGTTAGATGAATAAGGCAAAAGTCAATGTTGTACCATGTTCCAAGTACACAAGTTCTGATCTCTCAAAAGGAAATCCAAATCTAGGTCCCAGGTGTCAAGAAAAGGTTTCCCTAGGGTTGGTGTGGCCAGACCAGGGACTGGTGTGGTGGGCCTTATGGGGAGCCCCACTGTGGTCCAAGGCACTGGGACACTGGCTAGGAGACCTGCATCAGGCATGCAGCAGGTGTTTAGACCCTTACTCTGGGTTTAGCAGATGTGGAGTCCAGGAGGGAGACCTTCATCCTAGGTGTGGCAGGCATCAGGCTGTGGAGACACGTGTGAGGATGTGTGCATGCAGGGGTATGGACACTGACATTAAGGGCACAGAGCTGCATGAGGCCTGTGTTGGGGGCTCAGTGGCTCAGGAACTATGTCTTACACATGAGATCAGGAGACAGGTTCAGGGTCATATGACTGGGATATGGAGATGTAAGAAGAGACCTGAGTGTGGAAACTGCAGGTGAAGAGAATAGCTTTGTGGGAGTTGGGGGTGTGGACCGCATTAGACACTGCATCTCAGGCACGGCAGGTGGGGAGATGTGTTACAGGTGTCCCAGTACCTGCCTCTCTCAGGTATAAAGACAAGACAGGAGACCAGTGTGGTTGTCATCTGGTGAATGGTAAGGACTGAGGCTATATGCAGCCTAATGATCACAGGCCTAACAGGAATGGAGATCTGTAAAGGAATCTGTATCTCAGGTTTGGAGACTGGGGAGGAGACAGTTTGCTTATGTTTCCTGCTCTGGCCTCCTATTCTTTCTTTCTTTTTTTTTAAATTTTTTTTTTTATTGTAAACAAATGGGATCCATGTTGTTTCTGTTTGTACATGGAGTAAAGGCATACCGTTTGTGTAATCATAAATTTACATAGGGTAATGTTGTTTGATTCATTCTGTTATTTTTTCCCTTCCCTCCCACCCACCCCTCTTTTCCCTCTATACAGTCCTTCCTTCCTCCATTCTTGCCACCCTCCCTAACCCTAACCCTGGCCTCCTATTCTTGAACTAAACAGGAAGAATTCAAGAACTCTAATATTGGATTCACTCTGGGACCCAGAGAACCAAAGCAGTTGGTGAAGTCATCTTGGGCATCCACTGACCAACTAGGTGCATATCTTCAACAACTGTGAATGGCAGGAGAGTGAATTTCTCCTTTTCGTCTTTAAGAAGCGTGAGCATCTCCCTGGATGATTTAGGTTTCAGTTGTTCTACAGATTCATAAGTTCTAACTGACCAGCAAGGCCTATTTGGCTCCTGGTGAGCTCTCTACATCATGGAGAATCACTCGTTCTGCAACAGAGGCACACGCTGCCAAATATTTCAACATGATAGAAATCAAGGCCTTAATAAGCCACAAGCAGATGAATGATTCTTCCTGACAGGTGTTACAAGGTCAAGTGTGAATCTGAAGTTCAATGGACAGTCACTCTGTGGTTAAAGCATCATCCAAGGAAGATATAGGAGGTAGGAAGCTACTCAGATTCCAGGGGCTAGCTAAATCAGGCAAAGGAGCCTGTATTGTTTAGAAGGAGAAGATGTTGAAATTTGAGGGTAATGAGTTCAAGCATTATTTAAATGTTCATTCACTTTATTTCATTTGTTACCAATTTTTTATGTCATGTTTTATTAAGCATGCTTCTTGTATATAAAATAGACAACTATATAATGACATGTTCATCTTAGAGGGGGTATAGTCTTAGGTAATAAGATTGGAAAAAGAAAGAACCAGTATGACACAGAAAGGACACCAACCTTCACTGACAGAAAGTAAGTGCCGTCAACCAGTGTATTCAAATGAGCTGTGCAAAAATCCAATCTGAGGAGCTTGTCAAAAGCATAGACTCCCACACCCCACCCCTGAAAATATCCATCATGAGAGTGAACACTTTGAAAGCTCACTAAATGATTCTTACATATGGCCTTATCTCAGAAGTACCACTCCATAGAAGGCCATGATGAGCTCACTGTGGGTGGAGGAGGTCTTCAGGGCAGGAGTCTGTTAGTGGAATACTGGCAGAAGATCCATATAGGTTCTCAGGGGGCATGGAAGAACTTTGAGGATCACAAGGAAAAAAAGTTTCTACCTGATGATAATATAATCCTTTAGATTGCTAGGGAGCAATAGCCTGTGCCTATACCATTCATTCTGGAAGCAAACTAGGCCTAAAGAAGCCCAGAATTCTAACTAGAAGTAAACTAGGCCTACACAAGCCAATCTAGTCACAAATCTAAAGTTGGGTAGCTTGAAAGATTATAAAGGGACAAAGCAGGGGCTCAATAAATAACCGTAAAACTAAAAAACAAAAACAAAAACAAAAACAAAAAACCTGCCTTGGTTCCCTGGTCTCTCTAGCTCTAAGCAGGTTCCCTCAATAGTAGCTATGTTCGGTATTTCTACCCTGCTGTGGAGAAAGGAAAGCCTTTTCATGAAGAGAAAACAATGTGCCAAAGGAGCAAAATGAGCAAGGAAAGTGAATGCCAACGGCAGCCAGGGTGCCTGGATGGGGCAGAGTGGCCACATGGGAGGGGCAGTGAGGGTTAAGAAGGGCTGAGACAAGAGGAGAAAAGGAGTATCTTCCTATGGGGAAGGGGGTTTGCCAATAGCTGATGATCAACACGTGACCATGAAATGTTTTTGACCAGGGAAGCTGTTTTATAGTTGGCAAAGTGAAGAAGAAAGACTTGATCTTTTGCATTCCCCTCTTGAAATTTTAAGATCTAAGCAAATCTTATGGTCTGCTTTTTTGTTGTTTTTAATCCCAAACTAAGAAGAAATGATTCAGAAATATCATGGGATGGGGGAGCTGAATTATTATCAATTTAAGTTCTAAATTTGCTCCTAGCTGGACCTTCACTGATTCTTAGAAACCTTTATTTATTCGTGGCTAGGTTCTGCCTGAAGTCTAAATAGTAATTATCACAAACTTTCCTCCATATCCTCCTGTTTCTAAATCTACTTCTCTCCCTCCTGCCCTGCAGCAGACCTAGACTCCAAACCTACGGAAATCAACACTGCCTAAAAATAAGTTCCCTTGACTGGTTCAAATATCATTTCAAGAATCTCTCCATATATTCATTTCTCTTCCTTCAACTCTGTCTCGAAGGAATGAGTGCTTTCCACCCCACAGGAAGATGAACCTCCTTTTGTACTTCTGATTTGATATTTTCCTTGGCTCTCCTGTTCTTTTATCTTTACTCCCCTGGCTCACTGGTCACAAGAACACATTCAAATAACTACAATCAAGAATGTGAATAAACTTTCAGAAGTTAGGGCAAAAGAAGCAAGACATAAAAATCACATATAATTCTGTTTACAAAAAGGACAAAACCAGGCAAAGCTAAACTATAATGTTTCAGGATACACATTTAGGTGGCAACTTATAAAGAAAGCAAGGAAGGAGTGATGAGAAAACTCAGGAGAGGGCTCACCTTTTCCAGGGAGGAAGTGTGACTGGGTGGGAGCAGGCTCCTGGCAGCATCCTATTTCCTGTCTTAGGTAGTGTGTGTACATAGATGTTTACTTAATGATTCATTAAAGTGCATATTCAGCTTAGATACATTCATAAATGTGTTATATTTAAAAATACAAAGCTTTTGAAAAAACAAAATCAAAACAAAACATGTTTAAGGTTTTTCACATTAAACAATTAAGGAAAAATTCTCTCAGACCTGTTATGCCATAAGCCACCATCCCATCTCTTCCTCCTCTAGAGCTAAGGTCCTCAAAATGCTCATGTCCATTTCACTACTGCACAACCTCAATCCCCATGACTTCTTAAATCTTACAGTCTACTCCCACCAAGGCCTAAAACCCATGAAAATGGGTCTTCAACAACCTCACAAAATCCAATAGGCTGATCCAAACCTTCACCATGCTGAGGCTCTCTATAGCATGTGGTAGGGTTAGTATCCTGAAATTTCTTTTTATAACATCCTTCCTCCTGTGGCTTTTGGGTCCTAACAGGGACCTCACTTTCTCAAATATCTCTTCATCTTATTTTCACTATCAACTAGTTTTTCTCTTCCTCTCAGGAGCCTGTGATTTTCTTCTTGCTCTCAATTTTCCTTAACTTCCAAGGCCAGCTCTATGCAGAAGACTTCCAGATAACTTTCCTGCTTTGACCTTGCTCCTGAGTACCTGCCTCCAGCTACATGATGACTACCTCCAACCATCTGTTTTCTCACAAGTTCTTTAATTAAACCTGCTCAGAATTGAACCCCACTTCCAAAAATTAGTCTTCCTTTTGGATCCCCTGTGTCTGTTTATGAGATGATCACTGCCACCCCCATGAGCCAGGATCAAAATCTCTGAGTCATCATTGGCTCTTACTCATTATCTTCTATTACTCATTTCCCAAATCCTCTGAAATCCTACATTCATCTCCTCCTTCCCAAATGTACTGCCATCACCCCAGCACTCATTAGATTTTATCACCACATTAACCTCTTAAATGATCTCCCCACCTTAACCTACTTTAAAACCACCTTTATGTTAAGTTTTCTAAACTATGGGTTTGATCCTAGCATTGCTCTGCTCAAAAACCTTTAAGTCCTTCACTTACTAAAAAGCAGAACTATTCTTCCTGCCCACCAGACCCTCAAGAGTATAGCTCCAAAGTAGCAGATTAAAACATACCTACCACATTTCCTGACATGAACCATAAATCCCAGCAAACTGGAACACTCAGTGCTCCAGGAACATAATCTTCCTATTCCCAGTTCTGTGCTCATTACATGGAACCCTCCTTGGTCCATCTTGCCAAAATTCTCTTAAATCATACCAGGTAGGATCCCTCCTTCCTCTGAATTCCATGGTGCCCTGTTGGCACCTCTTGAGTCCCTTAGTACACTTTACCTCATGTGAAGAGTTGTTCATTGTCTATTTCTGTCATCTCCTATATGTGACTAAAATCATATCTTATATAAATGTGTATCCCTGGGCAGACGGGACACATTTTCTATCCTTCATCTACTACAATGAGCGGGAGAGCTACACATAAGTAGGTAAGTCAGTAATTACTAATGCAATGAGATTAAAGAAAGATTGAAGTCATGGGGGACTGCCTCACAGCTCAGTATTTCCTTAGTTCTGACATATAAGTATATGCAATCTTCTAAAATCCAGATATAAGAAAATTTAATTGTAACTTATGCATGTTATACAATATGAAAAGCACTTGGCCTGTGAAAGTGAGGAGTTAAAAACAATGGAAAGAAAAATTATGAAATAATCTTTAGGGAAGGAATTATATTTTATCTGAAAGTTACCAGAAGTCTGTCCAAGATATGCAAACACTTGAAAAACTATACTGGAGGCACTTATGGTTCACATGAAGGTATATGCCACTTAATAAAGACTACATGCTCTAAATGAAAAATCATGAAGTAGTATCCCAAAATCAATAGTAGAGTTCAAGCAGTCAAGTGTACTAAGGACTGTATCCAAAGGAGAGAAAAACAATAAATAACCTAGATAAAATCCATTCAAAGAAAGAAACAAGCAGTGTTTAAAACAACGAAAAGAGAAGAGGAGTTGGGCCCTCAGAGAGCTCAGCTTTGCTTACATGAATCCAGCCCAGAGTGATGAGACCCTGCTGATCCTGTATGAGGAAAAGTTCTTCTTCGTTCTCTGTGTTGCAATAATCAGACCCAGCACTTTGCTTGGGGATGAGAACGTGGGTAATGGTAAATTCATTCCTCATCTGCCAAAGGTGAAAACAGCTTGTCACAATTCTTGTGCACTCCTGCAACCTCACTGTGGAAAGTCAAACATCTACACAAGCAAAGTTAGTTCCCACCACAGCATGAGTCTCTTCTTTGTTCCCTGAATCCCTGGCTTCAGTGGTTCACAACCTTGGCTGCTAATGTGCATTTCTGGGGGGCTCTTTAAAGCCACAGGTGCTGAGACCAACCCCAAAACCCCCTCTGATGCCCAGTTTGGGTAAATGCCACAGCCTTGTTGCATTGTACTCGTGGTTCCTGAAAAGCTCCAAGTGGAGTACCATTTCTCTTCCTTTGCTCATGTCTAACCAGTTTTCCTCTCACTGTTAAGTCCTTCATTAAACTCCAGCTACGTTTGTTCCACTTCATTCATGGATTCATTCAGCAGATAATAATGGGTTCTCTAAGTGCCTCCATTCAGTGCTCTTTTGAAACTTCATCAAAATTCCTAGTGCTTGTATGGTACATACAATCAGAACGCTATGTATCTTTTATTGCATGTCTCCCTTCTCTCCAATGTGACTAGACACTTTTTGTGGACATATACTATGTGCCTTACCTACATTTTATATTCCTAGGCCCTACCAAAAAGTGGTATAGGTAGTGGCTAGATCTTCCTACCAAGTTTAGAGTTTGGTGTTTCTAACTATAATAATAATTCAATTCAAGGGAATCTGAACAGCAACCAAGTGCAGTCAACAGATTCAAAGTGACTGTGTTGTACAGTCCAAGGTTCCTTGTGTGGAGGCTTTGGTGCAAAGAGAAACTGACCCTGAACAACTTCTCTGAGAGTCATGTGAGGTCAAGGAAAAAGAAACAGTCTCAGTTCAGCAAAGAGTCAACTTTTTTTCTTACCAGTTTTCCACAGAGAATTCCACATGTTTCTACTCCTCGAGCAGTGTTGGCACTGGCTAACTGGAGAAACTGAGGACACAGCTTCCCAGGCACTACCACATGGCGCAATCCATCGATTGTAGGAACTGTAATGGAGAAGAGAAAAGTCTGAGGCCATGAGGCTGAATCATTCCAAGCAGAGCTCACAGCTACTAGCATTGGGAGAGCAATGCTAAGTCACTGGAATCCCTCCAACTTCAGATACTGAGAGGGCATCTCATTCTAATGACATCAAAAAAGTGTTGTAAAGTCTCTTCTCCAACCTGTGGCCACAGCTGACTCAGAGATGGTTAATTTTAGGTGTCAGCTTATTTGCACTAAGGAATACATATATGGTAAAGAATTATTTCTGGGGGTTTCTAAAGGAAACTGATGTATGGTTCTCCAGACTGAGTAGGGAAGATCTGTCCTCAATATGGATGGGCACCATGCAATCATATGGGGGCCCAGACAGAATCACAACAAAGGCAGAGTAAAGGCACTCTTCTTTTCCTGCCTTTGGAAATCAGGACTGGTTTTCTAGACTTTGGACTCTAAGACTTGCACCAGCGGCTCTTGGATTCCAAGGTCTTTGGACTCAGACTGAGAATTAAACTATTAACTTACCTGGTTCTGGGGCTTTTGGATGTGGACTGAGTCACATGATCAGTATTCTAGGGTCTCCATCTTGCAAAAAGGCTTTTTTGGGACTTCTCAGCCTTCATAATCACATAAGCCAATTCCCCTAAGAGCTGTGGGGCCATGTGGTCTCTACCTAGATTTCAACGTATGTTACAGATAGTCTGAGGGCCTGGACAGAGACATGTCACAGAAGAGCCACCAAAGAGAGTTGCCTCTAGGACAATGCTTATTGGAGTTGTAGGAGTAGGGCAGCCCCTCAAGATCCTAGAACCATAGAGCCATCAACTCACAACTCCATTCTGGACAAGTTGTGGGCATAAGACACCAATTCATGAGAGCTCTGAGTGAACTGAGCCCAACAGAAAATATAGAAATGGGCAGTCTGAGGCCTTGGGGTCCAACCCTTGTCCTAGTATGCCCAGGACACAGGGCATGTAATCAAAAGAGATCGTTCTCCAACTTTAAGACTTAATGTTGCTTTCCCATGATTTATTTGTTTGTATGTTGCCCAAGTTGGCCTTGAACTTGGGAATCCTCCCACCTCAGGCTCCCTAGTAGTGGGACTATAGGCATGTACTACCAAGACTGCTCCAATTACTCCATTCTTCTTGTCTGTTTCTCCATTTTGGAATGGAACTGACTGTCCTACACCTGTTTCACCACTGTATTTTGGAAGCATGTAACTTATTCATTTCTGAGCTCACAGCTGGAGAAGGATGAATTGTGCCTTGAGTCTCACCTATATCTGATTTATAGGAAACTTTGGACTTTTGAGTTTGTGTTCTTGATGCTTCAAAAAAAGAGTAGGCTTTACTTATTCAAGGTCAGACAAGGGTAAACTACTCCCTTCCAAAACATTTCTAAGATATTTAGGAATTCTCTGTCAGAATCTAAAAATAAGGATTAAAGAATAACCTCCCATTCAACTGAACCTTTTATTTTTTTATCTCTCTTTGAACTCATAGGATTATGAGAGTATGACTTTCAAAGAGGCATACAATAATATATAAAGTCTTGATAATGGAAAATGACTTAGGGTAGTTATTTACTCCTGAATTTAGTCTTTTAGAAGAAAGTTTAAATGCCAATCCCTGCCCCTATCAAATAAGAAAAAAACATTGTCTGGTCTCTCTAAAAATGCACAAAGTAGCTCATAAAACTGCTTCAGGATGCCAAGAATGGACCCAGTTTCTGAACACCATAGAGAAACCTTATAAGAAAGCCAGCAAGCTAAGCTTAGGAAGCAACTTTCACAGTCATATTTTCATAACAAGAAAAAAAGTTAAAAAGTATAGTTTGTTTCTGCACATTCAACGGCAAGTTCTGATCTGCCAGAGAGGTGACAAAGTCAGACCATGAGATGCTTAGTCATTCAGCAGTCTGATGACAACATCTAAGAATGATGAATTAAGTTTTGGCACAGTTCTTTTCTTTTAATTCAATAAATTCGCTTACTAAATGCTTACAAAGTAGACACTAGGCTCAGCCTACAGGGAACACAAATGTAAATAAGACTCAAGCAAGACTCAGGCCCTTACTTGCAGGAAGTGAAAATCTAGTTATTGACAAATGACTACACAATCAGGTAAATGATCTAAATTGTATTAGAGATAAAAAGAGCTCTGGGAATTTTACAGAAAACAGAATCAATGTGATTGAAGGGAGAGGAAGTGGAAAGACTTCAAGAAAAGCTGGGAAGGCAGAAACAGAGAATCTAGGTAGAAAGTAAATGTTAACAAACCTCATTGGCTAAGGCAGTGGAGGGAATGTCCTGGGAACACTGATAGTTCAATTTCCCTGAAATTAGAATACGTGGGAAGGAACAGTAGTGGGAGATAAGGCTGCCTGGTAAATGGAGAAGGGTGTCAAAAGGTCATACTTCACAGCCCAGCCCTCCTTCCCTTCTTACATTGTACTTGTAAATGGATTTCCATCAAAGCTGACTTCTTTAAGTGACTACTTGAAAGTCAATTCCTGCCTTCCACAAATTCCTCTAATAATCAAAAGAAAATCATCATTTTACCACATTCTTATTTTCTTGATTGCCATTGCTGATGACAGGAGGAAAGACAACCTGTAATTTTTATGGTTGAACTGAGTTATCACCCACTACACATGACATTTACCTTGACCAAGCTCCTTAAGAATCAGGAATGCTTTCAGGGCAAGTACAATTAGTAGCCTGTTTTTTCTTTTTTTTTTTAAAGTCAGTCATTGAATTTCACCATGGTTCTGTACATTTTAGGATTTTTTTTTTATAAAAAGTCAATGGTGGTCTCTAATTCACTGATCATTTTCAATCTCTGGATGACCTTAAAAGCTGAGGGTTTGACTTTCAAGGATAGTACCAGCTTTTCAGAAAACTGACTTGGCTTCAGGTAAATTATATGTTTTAAACAAAGGCCTCTTTCAAGAGAGCCAGTGTGACAGGACACACTATGGCAGTCCTTATCCAAGGGGTTCTGTTATCAAAGGTTGGTAAGTGGGATCACAGAGGCCCTCCTAAGCTGAATCCCCCAGAATGATACTGTGGCAGCAAAAATGGGAGGAGAACAGCAAACAGACTCACTACTTTCAGAGTTGCTCAGTGCTCCAGGTTTCAAGGACCTGTCCACCACTGGGGGCTTAGCTGGCCTTGTGGTTGTGTTACAGTCTGAAGGCTGTGTGGACGACACAGGAGAGGTGGGGAACACATCTAAGGAGGGTTTTTCCAAGTCAGGCACCAGTGGGCCAGCTAGGCCAGGGTCCACCTTCCCAAATTCCTGTACAATTTTCAGTCGTTCTTTTTCTAGCTCCTGGTTCCGGATCATTTCCTCAAAGGCATGGAATTGTTCCTGTTCCAGCTGTTGCTGCTTCTGCTGTGCTATCCTCTGCTTTTCCTTTTCTAGCTCTTGCTGGATAGCCATGTTCCGGGCAAATTTCTCCGCTTCCTTCTTCTATGAAAAGAGAAAAAGATTTAGGCTAACACTTCAAACCTCCGAAGAAAGCTTCTCAGGAAAAGAGAGATTTCCAAATTGTACTTCTGTGCTAGTTTTATTTTCCAACATGTGATCCATGATTCCCTTGGTATCTCTATACTGATGGAATATAATCCCCACCCCTTTCTACCCTGCCACCACATATACCTATTTTCAAGCACAGTTAAAGTCTCAACCCTTTCAGCTTTAGGTATAACTGAATGAGAAACAAACCTCCAAATTCATTCTCCCCTAATGACTCTACCTAATCTATTTTCTTCTTCACTGAATCTTGATGCCCCCTTATTATCTGTAACTCATAACCTGTATCGTGTACAGTTCTATTCTTTAACTGTGCCATGTATATACTCTATATTCTAAGTAAGGCTATAAAATAGAACCAAATCCAAACTTATTTCTGCTACATTGGGAGTCTCCCAAATGAAGCCTCTGAAGTTTTTCTGGTGATCAGTTCCTTGAAGAGTGACAATTTAAACTAATAAGAAATAATAAGTAATAACCTCCTTCATTAAAGTTTTAAGTCACTCAGTGCCTTAGGATAACATACCTCATAGCTGTTCAACCCTCTGCTGATTTTTAACACTAGAGTCCAGAACAGAGCCTGGCAGACAACTACATAATAACATGCAAATTCTTGTAGTATGTATTCACATCTGACATGACATCACTGCAGATCCCCGGCCTTTCTCCACAAGCTTGAACTTACTTCTTTCTTTTTCTTTCTCTCTTTCTCTCTCTCTCTTTCTTTCTTTCTTTCTTGTGCTGCAGGTGGAACCCAGGGGTGCTCAGCCACTGAGCTACATCCCCAGCCCTTTTTATTTTGAGACGAGGTCTGACTAGGTTGCCAAGAATGGCCTACAACTTTCAATCCTCCTGCCTCAGCCTCCTAAGAAGCTGGGATTACTTCTTAATAGTAATCATCTGAAGGTAGCTTGAATAATCAATGATTACAAACAGCTTTAGGTATAATCAAAGGTTAATCAAACCTCCAAATTCTATGATTTGTAAAACCTGTTTTGGTGAGAGTTTGTTTTTGGTATTTGTGCCCTAGATATAGCAGACGGGCAATAGATTTTATGTCCCTCAAGTTACCTCTTGGACAAGTAAACTAATCTATGCTAGAATACTCTGCCTAATCTCTGCTTTTTTTGTTACTGGCCTTTGCACCCCCAAAATGAACTATCACATTAAAATCACAATCTCGGGGCACAGTCTAAGGAACCAAAATAATTTTCTTTTCTTTTTCTATACTTTTATTTACTGACCTTTTCTTCATTATATTGTGTATATTCTTTGGTATATCGTTTTAACAGTTCTGCCTTCAGTTCTTCTGCTTTGGGAAATGCAATCTCCTTTAATTTCTGAGATATAAAACAGAAACTAAGAATTAGAACAATTCTAATGCCAGGTAAGTAGAGAAAAAGACTTAAGTCAAATTTGTGTGGCAACTATCTACAAAAGTGATTTAAAATACCTGCTACTATATCATAACTTGTACCTCATAATTATTGTGATGAGATGGCCTTAGCACCTATCTGCAGGATTTTATGCTGAGATGCAGAGACTACTAATTCTGTTGTAAAATTAGTATGAGTTGCTTTGAAGTTTTTTTTTTTTTTTTTTTTGCTTTCTGCAGTACTGGGATTGAACCCAGGGCCTTGTGCTTGCAAGGCAAGCACTCTACCAACTGAGCTATATCCCCAGCCCTTCTTTGAAGTTTAATGATGGACAACAATGAATATGTAGACCCACCTTTACTGTATCTTTCTTTTCAGGAATAACAGCCGATTTATAATCTCGATGCTTTGGTAGTTTCTCAATAAAGAGCCTAAGGAAACAGATCAGAATGATGATGATGCAAGAAAAATTTCCAAAGGTCCATGAGTCCCCAAATAATGCATCTCCTCTACCCTGCAGACACTGAGTGAAGGGTTTCCAAAGGCGCAGGGCAAAGAGAACAGGCATACCCAGACAGGGTAAGTGCCCTACCCATCTCCATGCTTGGAAAGCACAAAAAGCCTTTCCCTTTTCTTTTAAACCAGACATGGGCAGCAAGCATCATACTCTGTTATGGTTTAGATATGAGGTGTTCCCCAGAAGCTCATGTGTAAGACAATGAAAGAAGGTTCTAGGGTGAATGATTAGAATATGAGTGTTGTAACCTAATCAGTGAATTAATCCACTGATATGGAATAAGTGGGTGATAACTACAGGCAGGTAGGGTGTGCTGGAGGAAATAGGCTACTTGGGGCGTGGCTTTGGGTTTATATTTTGTCCTGGCGAGTGAAGCTCTCTATTCTCTTGTTGCCATGTCCTGAATCACAGGTTCCTCTATCACACCCTTCTGCCATGATGTTCTGCCTCAACTTGGGTGCAGAGCTATGGCGTTGGCTGACCATGGACTGAACCTCTGAAACTATGAGAGAAGTAATCTCTTCTCTTCTAAGTTCTTGTTAGGTCTTTTGGTCACAGTGACAAAAAAGCTAACTAAAACAGACTCCTATATCAAAAAGGATGGTCAACAAAACAAAACAAAACCCAAAATTCAAACCAAACCAAACAAAACCTATCCTATACCCAAAAAAGTACCACCCAAGAAAGAGATCCTTTCCATGTTGTGACATGACAGACTTTCAAAGGAAAGGACCTCTGTCACAAAACATTCTTCAGAGGATAAAAGTTTGGCAGTCATGAACAGGAAGCTAAGAGAAAATCTTGTTCATTACTATTCTTGTGACATTTAACTCTGGTATTTTTTCTTTGGGATTCATATTCCTTCAAAAAATATTCCTTTATATTATACCAACCATGAAAATGCTTAGATAGTATATGTATTATGTATCTATCATATGTATAGCATGTATTATGATCTTCAATTAAAAGTGCTTAGATAAAAATCTGATTCTACATGTTCTCTTTTAGTTATTTCCTTGGCTAGAAGAAAGCTCAGTGGGGAACATAAACTGAATCAATTCACAGACCTCTGAGATTTACAGTATCTACTTTGGGACAGTGAAAACAACTTGTCACAAGAAAAAAGTGGCAGACTCAGAATTTGAACAATATCCCATACTGCCTCCATAAGGCTGTTAGAATATCTGGAACAAACATGCTTTAATAGAAGTAAGATGTGATGTGTATAAACTGAGATACCAAATATTTTGAGGGTAGTGTATTCATGGCTCTAAATACTGTACTAAAGTTGAGATAAACCTTTTTCAACCTTCTTCCCATGGAATAGGCATACGTGGAGGAAGAAGCCTCAGTAAAGGTAAAGAAGACCCCATCTAAACAAATCCTCTGTAGATAAGCCTTTCTCCTTCAGCTCTATATTAGACATAAGAAAATTTCATTTTAATACAAATTGATCAGACTCCTCAGACAGGGATAAATTCTAAAATAAGAATGGCTCTAAAAATCTTTTATTTGGATACATTTTATATATATATATGTATATGTTTGTGTATATATATGTACACACACACATATATCAGGTTTCTGGAAGTCTATATTTAAAAGAACAGATTCATTTCTTTAAACTGCAAAATCGTGAAGATGATATTTGGGTAAATAACACATAGTTCATATATTCTAGAGATTTATAATTCAGTAGATCTCCCACCTTGACCCCCAAATCAAGGTACATATTTATTACCTTTAGCAGGCTGAATGTGCTTGGGATTGAGGCCATGAACAGCCATGAAAGCACCATGTCATAGAAATACCATACTTTATGCTCACATTACAGAACTACATGTAAACGTCTTGAGGTCAGAGATTTCTTTCATGTTTTTTTGTAAAAATCCTCTAAATCCAGCACAGTGCCTTGGGTAAAGGGATACTCAATAAAGATTAATTAAATTGTTTTATAACCTCTGGATTAGTTGAGTAAACAAAAATGGTACACATAGTATGCTACTTTAGGTGTAACAATGGGGGATATTTTATGTATGCAGGTATTTATTTTGTTTTTAAGTATATAAAGAAACAGAAAATATATACAGAAACCAATAAAAGCAGAAAGCAGGGAAAATAGAGTAGATGAAATCAGAGTGGGAATGAAACTTTTCACATATCTCTTTTTACATTAGTTTGACTTTAACCATGTAAATGGAAGCCAGTTTTTCATAAGATAAAACTTTCAGGCTTGTATGTGAATACCTTTCCCTTGTTTTAGTCTCTGTAGTTAATTTTCTGAATTGGAGATGTATGGGCAGAAATGCCTACAGAAAACAGACAATGGCAACATAATCCATTTCAATTACTGGAGGTCACACAGCTTAACAGACAGGTGGACAGGCTCTGGAGCCACTCTGCCTGTGTTCAGATTCTTGCCTCATCATGTACTAGATGTACGACCTTGGTAAATCACTTAATCTCATCATCTCTCAGTTTCTTTATACATATAAATTATAGATATGGAGATAACTAGAACTCTCTAATAGTGTTGCCATGACATGAGGAGTTATTAAAAATAAGGGGTTTGGGATGTAGCTCAGGGAGTAGAGCATTTACCTAGAATGTGTAAGGCCCTGGGTTCAATCCCCAGTACAAAAAACAAAACAAAACAAAACAAAACAAAAAAACCCTATATATAACATATTGTAACAAAAAAGAGAAAATAAAAGTAAAGTGCTGCTGAGCACAGTGCTTAGCACATAGTGGTGGCCCAAATGTCTATTGTTCTCTGGCCATACGTGGTTACAGCCCAGAGAGAGGAAATGTACCAAAGCAAACAATGATGCACTAGCATAAAACACAGGCAGAACAAACTAACAGGACCATGGAAAAATAAGAGACAAATGTAAAAGTAAATACAGAAGGTGAATAAATATGTGAAATGGTGCCCAACTTCACTCATACTGAAAGAAATTCAAATTAAGATATCATTTTCATCCTTCAGATTGGCAAAGGTTTAACAGTTGGTTGTACCTGGTATAGGTAAGTGCATAGGGAAATGGGTATTCTAATACATTGTTAGGGGGATTGTAAACTGTTATGCTTTGGATGTGAGGTGTCCCCCAAAAACCCACATGTGAGACAATGCTAGAAGGTTCAGAGGAGAAATGATTGGGTTGTGAGAGTCTTAATCCAATCAGTGATTTAATCCCCTCATAGGGACTAACAGTGGTAAATGAAGTGGTAGGGTATGGCTGGAGGAGGTGGAAATTGGGCATGTTTGGGGTACCTATTTGTATTTGTTGAGTGGAAACTCTCTCTCTGCTTCCTGATCGCAATGTGAGCTGTTTCCCTTTCCCACACTCTTCCACTGTGCTGTTCAGTCTCACCTTAAACCCTGAGGAATGGAGCTGGCCTTCTATAGACTAAGACTTCTGAAAATGTGAGCCCTCAAATGAACCTTTTTTCCTCTACAATTATTCTGGGTTGGATCTTTTAGTCACAGCATTGAAAAAAGCTGACTAAAACATAAAATGATAAAATTATTTTCTTAAGGGAAGGAAAAGATGGGAGGCAATTATTCAAAATTTAAAATATGAATAAACAATTCCACCCCCAGGAATTTATCCTAGAGATCATAATAGAGTAGTACAAAGATATACATATAAGGCTATTCAGTTGAATTGTTCATAAAAGTAGGGAAAACAAAACAAAACCTAAATGTCCATCAATAGGGGCAGTTTAATAAACTGTGTGAAAACAATGTAATAATTTACTCACCCATTCAAAAATACTTACAGAGCGTCAACTACAGGGTCAAACATTATTCAAAAGGCTGGGAATATGGTAGTGAATGATCCAGTAATAAATTTCTTTCCACCAGGCACAGTGGCATACACCTGTAATCCCAGCAACTAGGGAAGCTGGGACAGGAGGATTGCAAGTTTGAGGCCAGTCTCAGCAACACAGTGAGACCCTAAGCATTTTAGTGAGACCCTGTCTCAAAATAAAAAAGCAAAAAGGACTGAGGATGCAGCTCAGTGGTAAAGTACCCCCAGGTTAAATCTCCAGTACAAAAAAAAAAAAAAAAAAAAATTCCCACTATAGTGGGTACATTACAGTGGAGGAACGGACAATTAATAAACAAAGAATGTTAGAGAATCAGCACTAGGAATGTCATCATTAATAGGAAAGGGGAAGGGCTGGGGATGTGGCTCAGTGATAGAGTGCTTGCCTGGCATGCAGAGTGAAGTTCTGGTTTGATCCCCCATACTGAAAAAAAAACAAAAGAAAAAAGAAAAGGAAACAGAGGGTAATAGGGAGAGGTGAAATTTTAGAAGGGCTCAATAAGAAGGTGGCATTTGAGTGAGGACTGGAAGAGGGTAAGCCATGAAGAGATCTGTGATTAGACTGTTCCAGACGGAAGGAATAGTTCTGAATGAAATGGTTCAGTATATCCTCAAGGAAAAATGCTACTATTAAGAAAGCAAATTTTAGAAGAGAATACAGAGTATGATCCTATTCATGCCCCAAGGAAAAAGGATATACATATGAGCCATTTTTGCTCGAACATGCATAAACATTGTTATATGCACACAAGAGACATTACAGTGGTCACCTCTGGTGACTAGGACTTCTCTTTTCATTTTAACATTTCCCTTGTAGTGTTTGAAAATAATTTTTATCATGAACAAGTGTTAATTTTGCATGAAAACAAGTCATTTAGAAAGTCAAACAAAAATTATATAACATGAATGTATTAAAAACATTGTTTTTTCCTTTCTTCTCTAAATTTTCATTTCTTCTATTCTTAAGTTATTCAGTGAATCTACATTGTGTGTAACTATAGAAATGAAAAGTTCTACCCCATTTGTGTATAATGAATCAAAATGCAGCATGTAAAAATAAAAAAAAAGTTATTTAGCAAAGTAAAGCAGTATCATAGATGAACCCTTTTTCAGTCTATAAACCCCAATCCCAGTAAAACATTTTCAACACAAGTGACAGTTCATTTTCTGAAAAAGGATCTGTATTATAGGAGGCTCACAGAGCAGACATGAATTGCCTGAATACTCTTAAGTCCTGTCTGTGTAGCCTAGTCGATGACCATAAAAAGCTGTGAAAGAATCTACTGCCTGGTTTATTGTCTGTGCTCATCATGAAAATATGTACTGATTTAATATGCTGAAGATCTTTCTTCTATGCTGGGGTCTGCAAAAGGCAAAGCATTCCTACACAGGGAAACTATGGAGCAGGGAAATATGCCTGGGATCATTAAGATGCCTGAACTGCTCCAGGAAAAAGGGCAGAAATGCCTTTTAAATCCTGAAAGTGTCCACAAAAGGTCTAGAACAATGATTCTCAATAGTGGGGGAGGCAGAGGAGTGGTGAGGTAGATTCCTACCCTACTCTCTCATCTCTCCTCAGGTGTAGTAGTTAGAAAAGTGAGACACTGTTGCTGGAATATACCAAGTAAAACAAGATAGAAAAATAGGCTGAGAATCACTGAGCTAGAACATTTTTGCAACTCTGCACTTGTCATTTCACAGAATCAGAATCAAGGTCTTGAAAGCTGCTGCAAGAAAAGAAGTTACTACATTTATTGCATTTGGCCAAACCAACCCAATGAAGTCCCAAGTTAAACCACAAATCCAACAAATCAAGTCAATAAACTGCCAAATTCCACTCTGCCCAGCTCTCCTCCAGACCGAGTTCATCACATTAAATGGTCTTATAAGTGGAACCCCTTATATAGGGTCAGACTGTCCACAGAAGTCTCACTGTTAACACTGACAATTTGTGTCACCAAGGTAATACCAGGTTATATTCAAAACCAGTCTTAATACCATTCCCTCTTGTCTTCTTAAGAGTTTATTGCTACATTAAATTCTCTTCCACCCTCTCCTTCACCACAGGACCCTTTCCAGCTTGGAAAAAAAATACTCTACAATCTCCCATCTTAAAATACACATACACATATTCAATACTCCTTTTCTCCCTTCAGAGATTTCCCCTTTTTCTATTTTCCTTCCTATCCAAACTTCCCCAAAGAGTTGTCTACACAAGGGTTTGGCAAAGTACAGCTAGTGAGCCAAATCCAGTTACCCACCTGTTTTTGTAAATAAAAAGCCATCGGGATCAGTCACATTCATTCGTTTAAGTTATTACCTAGCCGCTTTTACACTACAAAGCAGAGGTTATGACAGATTAAATGGCTCCACCAAGTTCCAAATTTTCACTATTTGACCCTTTTAAGAAATTTGCTCACTTCCACTCCCCACCTCCACTTTCTTATTGTCCGTTCACCTTTCCCCTTACTCTGGTCTAGTCTAGTCTTCTTAATCCTTCTAGTGAAAGTGCTTACCAAGATCACCAGTGACATCATGTTACCAAAAAGGGTCACATTTCTATCCTTCTTCACCTAATATTCTCCTTCAAACAATGACCTCTTTAGGTTCCCATGATACCACTCCTTCCTGGATTTCCTCTTGCCTCTCGAACTTTCCTTCAAAATCTGCTCTACTGGTTCTACTACTACCAACCAACCTCACACTTCTGTCCTGGGATCCTTCTCTTCTCATGGAGAATTCTTGGTCCTTCTATGTGTCATAGATTCTTCTGGCATCTAATAAAATCTATAAAACCTATGGACTCTTTCATATATATATAAATATATTTTGGGGAGATATATATATATATATATATCTATATTTTGGGGAGGGGTACTGGGGATTGAACTCAGGGCACTCCACCACTGAGCCACATCCCCAGCCCTCTTTTGTATTTTATTTAGAGACAGGGTCTCACTGAGTTGCTTAATGCTTTGCTTTTTTCTAAGGCTGGCTTTGAACTCGCAATTCTCCTGCCTCAGTTTCCTGAACCTCTGGGATTATAGGTGTGCATCACTGAACCCGGCCAGAATGATATTTTTAAAGTTTAAAGTAAGAAAAATTACGAAAGAATCCAATATTACTGAAGTACAGTTGTCAAAATATAAAAGAAATGTGATATGTGCTACTTCATTAATGTAGTTAATAATATATTACATAACAGGATCTAGCCATGTGTTTAATATGCTGTATCATAATTCTGAAGTAATGATAAATGTAGATGCTATTTTGTGATACCAGAACAACTGTAAAGTGACATGAAAATATCTTGATTTCTATTGGTGACAAGGTTATAAATATTTTGAATACAACTTTTGTTTTAGGCCTATATTCAACATGGAAAAAAAATTCTAAATTTTAGTCAGGGATAGCAAAAACAAGAACCATTTTCCTCATCCAACTTCATAGATCCCCTGAATTCTATCCATGAATCCCTGAAAGTTTCCTGGAGCCCGGGTTAAGAACCTCTTCACTAGAAGGTCTCAGCCATTCTCGTGGCTTCAGAACCATCTATATGTTGAGGTCACCCTTATTTATATTTTTAGCCTGGATCTCTCCTCTGAGTTCAGACTGGTACATTCAACCTCCTATTGACATTTCTATTTGAACATCTCATTCGCATCTCAAATTTAACAAGTCGATAATAAAACCCCATAACTGAACTCTTGACCTCTCCCCAACCTAATCCCCTCCCCAAGCCTTTTTAATTTTTTTTCTGTGATACAGAGGGATTGATCCAGGCGCATTACCACTGAACTACATCTCCATTTTATTTATAGATACTATTTACTTATATATTTTGGACACAGGTTCTCAGTAAGTTGTTAAGGCTGGCCTTGAACTTATAATTCTCTTGCCTCAGCCTCCTGAGTAGCTAGGATTACAAGTGACTGAGCTTCTCAACCCCCTTTTGAAACACTCAGGAAGTGGCCTATCAAGTTGCTCAAGGCAAAAACCTGAGGTCAACGACTGTAGGATCTTTTTCCCCAGACTCTATATGCAAATGCCCTGGACTCCACCTCCATTCAGCCTCTCCCATGCTGCCATGCTTCACTACTCCAAACCACTAGCCTTCTCCTGAGTTGCTGAAAGAGTTTCCTAGCTGGTTTTCCTGCCTCCTCTGAGCACCCCTCCACTATTTACCACACAACAGCCCAAACTCATATTTTAAAAATACAAGTTTAGGTCACACCCTCACTTTACTTTTCAATGGCTTTCTATTGCTCCCAAGATAAAATGCAAACTCCTTACCATGGCTTATAAGGTCCTGCTGAATCCTGTCCCACTTGCCTCTCCAAACTCACCTGGAATCTTTCTCCCTCTTCATTTGCTACACTCCAAATACAACGATCATTCAATGCCCAGAATACACTAAGGTCTTTTCTACTAAAAGTTTCTGAACAGTTAGCTCTGTTTTAAATGCTCTGCCCCATGCTCCTGTAATGACCAACTTGACTACATCCTTCAAGCTCAGCTTAAAGCTCACCTTATCAGAGAGACCTTACCCTGAGTATATTTAATCAGATATCATGGTTTCTAATTAAACAGCGCTCTCTTTGTTGCCTTCATAGCATCTTATTTTGTTATGGTATTTATGTGCTAATCTATTTACTGTCTTCTTCTACACCTAAAAAAGAAGACCAATAAAGTCATTTTACTCCTTATGGTGTCTATGTTTCCTAGTGCAGTGCCAAGTCAACTATAAGTGGACTCAGTATATATTTGTTGAATGAATAAGGTCCTTGCTCTGAAAGCATTTTCTTCTGGGTCCTACTGTCCCAGAAGACCCTTCAGAAAATACATGGTAGAGTAATTTCATGATTCTACTGAATGTTTTCAAGTAGTGATTCTGTAAAGGAATTGTGCCCCTTGGTTCCATTCTGAGAAAATGATCTACAAGATAACTGGAAATAGACAAGAATAGTATTTCTTCTGGCAGTCAAGTATGTAAAGAGAAGAGTCACCAAAGAAAATAAATTCTGTGTCTAGGAATGACACACTCCTAATAGGAAAGGGAAACAGAAGTGCAATTGTAATTCTATGAAACTTTAACACTAAGGCCACATGAGAGGGTATGATAGCATTAATGGACTATAAGAACTCTGAGGAAATTTGCAATACTTCTGAACTTAGACAATAGCAGTCCCTTTAACTCTAAAATTATGAGTCCTACGCAGTCCCCTCGCCACATACTTTCCTTTAAAGCATTTGCATTGTGTAATATCCAGAAGATTCCTTAGGCTGTCACAGTTTGGAGGCAGAGGTTGCTATTGGCCCCTACTGTGTAGAGAACAAGGATGCTGCCAAACATCCCCAAATGCATAGAACAGCCCCATAACAAAGACATATTCACTTACAAAGTCAAACTCTTGCTTTAGATGAGGATGTGATAAAAAATTTAATGTAATATAACTGATAATGCATGTATCTCCTTGGGAGGACATATAAGGAACTAATAAGAGGGACTATCTCTGGTGAGGGGAACTGAAGATTGAAAGGAAAACAGAAGTTGGTAAGAAGGTTTATTTTTTAATTATATATATACATACTCTTTTGCCATCTGAATTCTACATCATAGGTATATATTACCTCTTCAAAAAACATTAACAAAAAACTAACTGAAAAATACAGTGCTTCACAATGAAAATCTCAAAAGATTAGCTTCGACTCAGAACACAACTAAATGGAAAACAAAGAAAACCTATGTTCTAGAGTGAATTCTAAATTTGGAGTTACAAAATCTGGGTTTTATCACTCTAAACCATAGAACACAAGCATATCCCTCAACTGATTGCCTCCTATGTAGAACAGGAGGATGTTGTCCTCTACTAAGTGCTCACAGAACTATGAAGACCAAATGAAATTATGTAGGTGAAATGCCCTGTGAACTACTAAGGGACATACAAATACATGTAATTTTTTTTATGAAAGAACAAGATTGGAAATGATGAATAAGACCTTTAATAACATTATTCTCTTTCTAAATTACATCTCTCTGATTTGTCACTGGGGCTTTAGGAGTTGTTCTCTGTTAGTAGTATTGAAATCTTCTATTCATGCTGCCTACCCTAAGATGATAAACAACTCAAGGGAAAGGTCGTATTATGATGAGACATTACAAATTGCAGGTGGTCAATAATTATTTGAAGATTTAAAGGACTGTGGTAAAGGTTAAGAAGAACAATTTGTTCCTATATTACTCCATTTGCTATAGAATAAATAGAGGCAAAGAATTTTGGCTCTGCTAGATCCTAACAACAATCCCATGACCAACTGCCTTAAGAGAAAGAACAGTAAGGACTTTCATCAACACATAACACATCTAGTTAAACTACCATATCTTTTGTCTAACAGCTGGGCCATGTGGGCATAGGTTGAAGAGCTTGGTTTCTTACTCATGAAATCACTGAGTCATGGAAATAACACCTTCAGTTCTCATGTCTTTGAATGGCAAAGACAGGCTATATGTAGGAGCTGCCAGCAAAAATGATTAATACTGATGATGCTATCGGATTCTCTAGTTTTAGCAATTATGAGCAGAATAATTGAGCACAAGGGCAGAATAAGCGAGGCATCAGTCACAAGAAAAGAAAAAGGAAACTGTAGGTGTCTTACGTGATGTACTTATTATAAAGGATGAAGGCATGTTCAATGTTGCCTTCCTCGGAGTAAATGGACGCCATTCGGATCATCTCAACTCCTGAGCGGAAGTATCGACGGGGTGGAATGTCTTCATTCACCTCCACTGTACTCCCCAACTGGGACAGAGCCCTCACCCGGTCTTCGGGTGGGAGGCTCACATCTCCATGGTCAGACATGAGGACCAAGAAGTTCTGAGACAGAAAACAGATGGTATCAAAAGCATGGCCCCCATCATCCCAGCACAGTCTAGAACAACGTGTGTTTACCTCACGAACCTCTACTTTAAGAAAACACTTAGAGAATAAAATACACTGTGGTGGTTCTAGTCAAATTAAGTCTCTCTCCTACAAGAAGGCTGACCCTCAAGGAAGCCCAAATCATGAAGAGAGGATTGGCAGACTCAAAAACCTATAATCCTCATGCCACAATTGGGTTGTACCATGGAATATAACAATAACAGGCCAAGGGGGTTCAGTTCTACCCTTCATAATAGTCATTCCCTCTTACTAGGTAGCCTGCCTAGAGCATCATAAATGTGTCTTCCACATTTCTCCTTCCACTTACCTACCTGCATTTACCCCAGTACCTGAAAGAGCACATTCAGTGAACTTTCATGAGGATGGTGAAGTGACTTCATGTATGATCATTTTAATTTAACCTGAGTAACTGTTATTTTCTCTGCTATACATTTTCATGTTTCCCTCAGTGAGGGAAGCTGGTCTGGTGATGAATGTTCATAATCAAAACTGCTCACTAAACCACTATTTCTTTCAATCTAAAACATTGTGCCTCATCTTCATAGAAAGGGATCTATTTTTTTTTTCTTTTTGCTCTGGCGATTGAACCCAGGGGTGCTTTACCACTGATCTACATCCCCAGTCCTTTCTGTTTTATTTTGAGACAGAGTCTCACTAATTTGCTTAGAGCCTTGCTAAGTTATTGAGGGTGGCCTAAAATTTGTGACCCTCCTGTCTGAGACTCCTGGGTTGTTGTGTTTACAGGCACCACACCCAGCTAAATTTTACCTTTTTTTAAAAAAAAACAAATCTGAGTTAGTTCTAGTTACAAGTGGAATCCATTAATATTTATTCTGCCACTGATTGTAATGACCACATATCCCAGTCATCAAATGCCTTTTTTTTTCTTTTTTTTTTTTGCTGGGATTACAGGCATGTGCCAACATGTCAGTTTGGATACTTAGATTAAAACAAAAACCAATTTACTCATCTTCAAAAACTAAGCACTCTTTTAATAACAAAAGAGCACAAAGATATTTTAGAATGTGGGAGACAGGCATGGTTCCCAGCCTGGAAATTTCCCTTCCCCATGTCCTAAACTCCAACGATTCTACAATGTTTCCAGGTATTATTGCTGTAAGAATCAGATTCCAGATTTCAATGAGATTATCATTATTTTCCATAATCTCCAAAGGAAACTGGATATTTTATATGCATTGAATTGTAGTATACCCTAACCAGCATGCTCTAGAATATACAAGCTATAAATTTCATCTCGTAATTCTCAGCCAGTGTCAACTGTCTCTTTCTTGTCCTTTTCATAATTATATCTCCCTCTTTCTGAAGACTTTTTTTTTTTTTTTTTTTTTTTTTTTTTTTTTGCTTCAGGCGGGATTGCAATGTGCCCAGAAATTCTCACATTTCTGCTTCATTTGTTTAGCCACTGTTTTTCTGGTTCCTACTCCAACCCTTCCCTAAGAGTTAGTCATCTGCAAGCCAATTCTATTGCGAGGTTTCAATATTCGGGTCACATTTCCTTCATAAAACTTTCCCTCTAAAACGCCCTCATGAACATCAAAAGCTGGAGAACTGCTAGAGATGCAGAGGCGCTACATCTCCCACGAAGCCTTTTGCAAATCTAACCCCCACCCCACGAGTTGCCTAATTGGTAAACTCAGTATCCAGTCTATCCGAGCTGAGCGAAATAGGATGCGCACTACATTTCAGTACCTCTTGGAAGAGGTGATTTTGGGTGAGGAAAGGAGACCCATGCGGACGCCACCAAGGGGGAACCGGCCAGCAAGGGTTCAGCAACGCTCCACAAAGGAAATACAGCGCCCACAAATAAGGAGGGAGGGTGGCATGAAGAACCCGGAGGGTGAAATTCTGGAGGCAGCAGTAGCGGGAATGAGCAGTGGGGCTTATACAGTAGAGAGCGATGCATCCACAACTGCTTGGGGCGCCCTTCTTGAAGGTGCTCAAGCCCAAATTGCCATTGCATGGCAAAATCATCCAGGGTGGTCGGGTCTTTCAAATGTAGTAAACAGGAAAGTGCTGGGCCTCGCTGCTCAGGCGCCAACCCGCGAGGATCAGAGTCGTCAGTGGCCTCGCGCGACACGGGTGGGGTAGAGGACACGGGAAAGGACAAGGCTGCAGGCCTCACACTCACTGCGGCCGCTCCTTCCAGAGTTAGACAACGCGCAAAGCCCCAACCCACCACATCCCGGACCCTTCCCCACCTTTCCTCCAGGATGACACCCGGCGCTTCCGGAAACGTCACATCCGGCGCCACGCCCACTCCCGCCGGTCTGTCAATTATACTCCCAAGGATTTAGCAGCAAGGGTGGGCAGTTGGTGGGTGGGGCCAGAATCGTCACCTGGAGAAAAAATGACCAATGAAAAGCGAGATCTTCGGAGGCCATCTTCGTAAAGGAAAATAAACCCGGAAGAAGGCTAACCCAAGTAATTAAACCAATGGTCAGGTTGACTCTTGTTTTTAAAATTGTATTTATTTTGGGTACGGGTTTCCCAGTATATCCCCTCCGTTACACTCACCTAAGTCTCGTATTCAAGGAGAGATTGCTGATTCAAGTAAAACTGCACACTTGCTAAGTAACCAGGGATTGAAAAGCAGGACAGGAAAACTTCTGAAATTATTTTTCAGTTTGTGTATCTTTCTGCACAAAACTTATCGCCTCAGGCATTAGGAAATAACTTTTATTGCTTAGAAGAGAACATACAACTATATTAGAATATCTGCAAAATGTGTTGAAAGTGTTTAACCTCTAAAGGTTATGGTGCAAAAGCCATGGGTTTTTAAAGACCTGTGTGAAAAAGTTCCTGCCCCTGATACTAGTACAAGGTTGTTTTATACCCAAGTGCAAATAGACTGGCACATTCTGCATTTAGGGATGCATATGTATGAATATATACACACCTTCTTTCCAATAAGGTTCTGAAGGCCTGCTGCAGAACCTTCTGTCTTTGGTGACTTTGTATATCACCACTCTTAAATTTTATGCTTTGGTACCTTCAAGAAGGGCGCCCCATTCTGTCTTTGGTGACTTTGTATATCACCACTCTTAAATTTTATGCTTTGGATTTATTTATTTATTTATTTATTTTTTATAGGTGAAGATAAAATGCTTTCTTTATTTAAGAATACTTTAATTTCTCTTTCTTTCCCCAGATCCTTGACTTGTATTTTATGACTATATCTATTCATAAAATGATATCTAGAATAGCAATCATATGGGTTTTTCTTGATGTTTTAGCTCAGATTACCTTTTATTTTTATTTTTTTAATTTATTTTAATTAAAAATCATAAATTTACATAGGGTATGCTTTGGATTTTTAAGTTTAACTCTCTGGGGATACTTTCCCAAAAATTATGTGGCAGCTCTATGTGAGCTTGTTAGTGTTATGACAACCTATTTTTCAAGGTATAGCTTCAGGACCCAGCTGCTCAGGTATTACTGCCCCCAGGTGTCATTTTTCTGCCAAAGCTCCTTGTGCATGTTTCCCTTGTGGTTTACAGAGGTGACTGTGTGGTCATTGAAGACTTATGACTGAAAACACTTTGTAGGTCATCCTCCCACCCCCAATAAACATTAACATGCATGCCAATGCTAGGGTTCACTATTGAACTCATGGGTTCCTTGCAGAAAAATGTGGGAAGACAGTTGTACAGGGCACATAGTTGATAGTCTTTAAGGTAAACAATGCCCCAAATCACTTCTCTATTGACTCTTTCTCTTGAGAATGTAAGCATAGTGGGTTAGGCCTAAAGAAATTGAAGCATTGAAGTTACTGGTAAAAGAGAGAGCGTAGATTGTGGGTCAGAGTCAGACAGAAGCCCATACAAGACAAAATTCGAACCATTCAAACTTTTGTTAAATAGTGATTAAACATCTGTGTAGGTGGTTCTAGGCATTAGGGATAGAACAGTGAACAAATCCAGCAGGTGAATACTGTTATTGTAGAATTGCTGTTCATGTGGAAGTAGAGCTGGTAGGGTAGGAATCAGGCTCATCTGCTTCTACTGAGTGAAGTCTAAAAAGTAACTCTTTTTTTGTAATGTTTTACATATCAGGCTAGTATAATTTGGCAAAATCCCAGATGTTAATGTTATGACAAGAAGACTTTAATAAGCTCTGACTGAGACACACATTTAAGTGGGGTATGCATAACCAGAACACAATAATCACCACACATTGGCTGTTCTTATTTTTACAAAATAAATTAAAAGCTTCCACCAGTTCTTGAGATAATAGTTAAAGGGCTATAAGAAGCAGGATCTAGTCCTTTGGGGGAGGGAATTTGTAAGTTGGCCAGAGTTTTTGGCATCTGGGCCAAAGTTCAGCATTCTTGTCTTTCTAGGAACCAGGAACAACAATCAAGAAAACCCTGGCCAAGATGAACATTTGACATTCTTCTTTTATTGCTTTATTGAAAACTGGACAATTTTGTACATGCAACAAAGAAATTAAGGCTATAAAATTTCTTTCTCGTACATTCTTAGCATAACTGAGAACGGCCTATCTACTCCTGCCCAAAGTTAGGAGGACAGGCACTGAAAGTATTGTCAGCAAATAGGCTTCAGCAGCTCCCCTGGTACCAAGGACAGGATAGGAATTGAGGTGATCTTTCTTTACTGGTATTGACATCGGGTTATGAACAATTTCCTTGAATATAATAGCCTCCATCCAACCTCTTGCACCCTCAAGTCACAGTCTCCTGCATTCCTGCATGTTCATTCCTAACTGCTCATTCCTGGGAAGCATCGAGAGACTCCTAGAACATGAAATTCTTCACTTGATATGCAGCATCAGCGTATAAAAAATGCATGTCCAGAGAAGATTCTGAGGGAGTCAAAACCAAGGAAAATTCTAGGCAGATGTCACTTACCTCTTTTTTACTCTTGTGATGTGTGCCATGCTCAAAGGGGCAATCGCATTAATACAGAAGAGCATACTCCTTACCCAATATGCTGCATTCTTACAAGAGCAACTAATGATCTTTTAAATACAAAAATCAGATTCCATAACACATGGGCTTCAAAACCTCTAATGACCTCCCATGATGCTAATATTCCCATATTGCTTGGGATTAAAAATTCAAACTCCTTACCCTAGAATCCAGAGTGATTCAGTCACTGTTGCCTCTTTGACTCCATCTCCCATTTTCCTTCTTGCTTTCTGTTCTCTAGCCACACTATGTGAACACCTCCAGTTCCACTCCAGACCTTTACACAGCTGATTACTCTTCATGATGTTCTTTTCTAGTGATCTTTACTGGCTGGTTTTATCCTATCATTCATGTTACCTCCTCAAAGTGGACTTCCTTGTCAACCCATTCTAAGTAACTACCCAGTCACCCTCTAGGAGTTGGTCTTGTTTCAATTTTCTTGATAGTCCTGACCACTGTCTGATATGGTTTTGGTTGTTTATTGCCTTTCATTTCCCACTAGAATACAATGTCCAGAAAGACAGGAGATATTTCTGAGTTGCTTACAGCTCTCTTCTCAATGCCTTCATTGGTTTGTGACTCCAGATGATATTCAACACATATTCCTGGTTGTTCACGTGTTGCTGAGATAAATGTTGTCTCACTGTCCCCAAAATCAATTACATGGATGGGCTAGCCAATTATGGTGATATCCAAGATACATAATGAGAAAACATCCATTACGTTCTTGGGACCAAGGTTTCTCCCCAAGGCAGTTAGAGCTAGTAACAAAGCCTCAAGGCTAGACGCCTTCATTTACTATCATGTTCCGGAATCTACATTAGCCAAATGGATCTACAATGAAAAAGAACATTTTCTGTTGTTTTAAGGTTTTCATAGATGAGGCTTAGAGCCATCAGGACAAACAACTTTAAAAGATAAGCAAGATTCTCAAGAGGATGCTAGGTGAGTTGCACGCATTGCAACACTACAACACACTGTCTAGAACATTGCTAAGGAATGGGGGTGCTCTGAAAGCATAAATGGAAGGTGTACTAAAGAGAAATTGTTCACAGTGATAAAATGTTTGCTGTGAATATATTAGGAATATTAATGACAGAATTTGAAAAGTAAATACTTGGGAAGAAAAAAATGGAATGAATTGGTTCAAATATAGGGAAATGAGTCAAATACATTGGTGTCTTGTAAGCTTGTACATTATTATTGCATACTCATTTTCATTTTCATTTGGAGTTGGAATTACCTGGTGAAGTTGTCCCTTAAGAAGAAGGTTACAGGACTGGAGTTGTAGCTCAGTGGTTGAGTGCTTGCCTAGCACATATGAGGCTGTGGGTTCAATCCTCAGCACCACATAAAAATAAATAAATTTTAAAAAAGTGTCCATTTACAACTAAAAAGGAGAAGGAGGAGGTGGAGGAGTAGAAGAGGGCTACAGTAAAACCATAACATCCAGATTAATCTGTGGTTTGGAGCACCACCTATTGTTTCTCTAAAGATTGTTCTCTCCAGTCAGCAAGAAAAATGAGAAGTTTGTAAAACAAATTCTTATGCTAGTTATTCTGGCTAGTTAGCTATGAATTATATAAGTTATTTCCTAATAATTCAAAATCTTTGTTTTAGGCAAAAGTTCCAATTTCAAGGTTTAGAATTTCAAAAAGAGTTAAATGACATAAGAAATTTTAGGGTTATTTGGTGCACTTCTGGTGAGGGATTTTATTATTTTATAATTTGTTTACACATTTATTTTATAAATTGGCTTAAAGTATTATTATTATTAATTGGCTTTCTAGTATTTCTAATTTTCAAAAATTTTAAAAATTTTGTATTTATTTTTTTTAGTTATACATGATAGTAGAATATATTTTGCCATAATTTGCACACATGGAGTATAACTTCCAATTCTAGTGGTGGTACATGTGGAGTTACACTGGTCATGTATTCATACATGAACATAGGAAAGTTATGTCAGATTCGTTCTACTGTCTTTCCTATTCCCAATTCCTCCCTTCTCTTCATTCTGCTTTGTCTAATACAATGAACTTTTATTCTTCCCTCCCTCCCAAAACTGTGTGTGAGCATCTGCATATCTGAAAGATCATTCAGCCTTCGGTTTTTGTAAATTGGCTTATTTCACTTAGCATGATTGTCCCAGTTCTATCCATTTACTGGCAAATGCCATAATTTCATTGTTCATTGTGGCTGAGTAATAATCCATTGTGTCTAAATACCACATTTCTTTATCTGGTCATCTGTTGAAGGGCACCTAGGTAGGTTCCATAGCTTAGCCATTGTGAATTGAGCTGCTATAAACATTGATGTGGTCATGTCCTAATAGTATGCTGACTTTAAGTTCTGTGGGTATATGCCGGCTGAAGAGCGGAACAACAACTATAATTTTAGTGCGGGATGAAGAATTGCATGCCATTACATGTATACTCCTTGAAAAAATTCATTTAGTCAGCTGTTCAACACATGTGTTTTGTATTACCAAACACTGTTTAAGACATTGGGCACATAGGAGTGAACAATGCAGACAAGAAAATTTTCTGCCTTCAAGGATGTTACATTTTAGTGATGGGAAAATCTGACCAATGAAAAGCGAGATCTTCGGAGGCCATCTTCGTAAAGGAAAATAAACCCGGAAGAAGGCGAACCCAAGTAATTAAACCAATGGTCAGACTCTTCTTTTTAAAATTGTATTTATTTTGGGTACGGGTTTCCCAGTATATCCCCTCCGTTACACTCTGTTTGGATTTTTAAGTTTAACTCTCTGGGGATACTTTCCCAAAAATTATGTGGTAGCTCCATGTGAGCTTGTTAGTGTTATGACAACCTATTTTTCAAGGTATAGCTTCAGGACCCAGTGATGGAGAGTAAAAATCATAAACACAACAGAAAGTAAATTACATAGTGCATTTAAAATTTCAGAGAACTATAGGGGAAGTGGTCCCTGGTGAAGGGAATAAGAGAACTCTTTGCTATTTCAAATACTCTAGTCAGAGAAAACTTTCTTGAAAATATATGATTTGAGAAAATGCTTGAGAAGGTGAGGAGAGCATTCCAGGCATGGAACAGCAGGTGGGCTTAGTATGTCTGGAGTAGAGTGAGTGAAAGGGAGCATACATAGCAGGAGATCAGACAGAATGAGAGTGAGTGAACCAATGCAGCCTGATTTTCTTTAATGAAGTTTTATTAGAACACAGCTAATGTCCATTTGTTTACCAATTCTGCATGGACACTTTCAAGCTACAACTGCAGAGTGGAGTTGTGGAGACAAAGACAATCTGGCTCACAAACACTGACTTATTTACCATCTCTCCAGCTTTGTATAGAAAATGTGACCCCTCGCATGGGTAGAAACAGGCAGGAAATGGTTAGCGGTTATGCTAGAGGTGAAATGGAGGAATATAGTTAGAAATGAATAGGTTCTAGATGCAATGTGAAGAGAGGGCAGATGGAATTTCCTAATATTCTGACTGTGTGGTTGGGAGAGAAAGGAGTGAAATGATGTCAAAGGTTTCTGGCCTGGGCAACTGGGAAGATGGCATTAACTAAAATAAGGAGAGTGTGCACAGACCAGATCCCCACTCCCTATTTCCACCAGGGGAAGGAGAGCAAATTGGAGATTCTCCTTCATACATGTTTAGAAAGTAGATACAAAGAAAAGGACCCATTTGGACTAGAGGTCACGTCCAGATTCTCCACCTGTCCAGCAGACCTATATTCCCTCTTCTATTGGCCAGATGTCCCTTTCTCATGACCCCTGAAGCTGTTGACTTCTCATTCAAAACACCACCTGAGCAAGCATAGGCACTAGGTGCCATGTTGCTTAGAGGGGATTCACATTCTGCCTCAGAGTCTTATCTATTTTGGGGGAAATGGAGCTCTGCTTCAGGGAACTGAAAACTGCAAGGTCCTAAATTTAAAATAATTACGTTAAAATGTTAATCAGAATTTCAGAAAGATGGAGGCAGCAGTGCAGTTTTGACTCTCCCAAAGAAAAGAAAAAGATATGTTGGGACTAGGGGCCATGGAAATAGATCAAACAAAGCCAAAACCCTGGAGTAGTATTTCCCACAAATAGAGAGAAGAGTTTTCCCTATGAACTTCAGAACTAGAGGATAGAGAAAACCACCAGCAGGAGGCACCAGAGCTGCCTGGCAGCATTACTTGCACCAGAGGAAATGGGAGAAGATATTTTTCTTTCCTTTAAAAAATTTTTTTAGATGTTGATAGACCTATATTTTATTCATTTATTTATATGTGGTGCTGAGAATCAAACCCAGTGCCTCGCACACGCTAGGCAAGTGCTCTCCACTGAGCTACACCCTCAGCCCCTCTTTCTTTTAAACTTTTTTTTATACTGTGTATGGGTAATGATGTCTGTCTCATTCTACTGTCCTTCCCATCCCAGCCTCCCCACCACTCCCTTCACCACCCTCTGCATAATCCAAAGTTCCTTCATTCTTCCTTACCCACCCTGCCCCCCTATGAATCACCATCTACTTATTAATGAAATCATATGGCCTTTGGTTTTTTGGGATTGACTTATTTCACTTAGAATGATATTTTCTCTCCATCCATTTACCTGCAAATGCCATAATTTCATTCTTCCTTAAGGCTGAGTAATATTCCATTGTGTATATGTACCATATTTTCTTTATCCATTCATCTTTTGAAGGACATCCAGGTTGGTTCCATAGTTTAGCTATTGTGAATTGAGCTGCTATAAACATTGATATGGCTGCATCACTGTAGTATGCTGATTTTAAGTCCTTTGGGTATAAACCGAGGCATGGGACAGCTGGGTCAAATGGTGGCTTCATTCCAAGTTTTCTGAGGAATCTTCATATTATTGTACAAAGTGGTTTCACCAGTCTGCAGTCCCACCAACAAGGTATGAGTGTACCTTTTTCCCCACATTCTCATCAACATTGATTATTGCTTATATTCTTGATAAATTGCCATTCTGACTGGAGTGAGATGAAATCTTAGAATGCTTTTGATTTGCATTTCTTTAATTACTAGAGATGATGAACATTTTTTCATATGTTTGTTAATTGATTGTATTTCTTCTTCTGTGAAGTGTCTGCCCAGTTCCTTAGCTCATTTATTGATAGGGTTATTTGGTTTTTTGGTGTTAATTTTTTTTTAGTTCTTTATATATCTTGGAGATTTTCTGAGTGCAGGTGGCGAAGATTTTTTTCCCATTCTGTAGACTCTCTCTTCAAATTTTTGTTTCCTTTACTGAGAAGAAGCTTTTTAGTTTGAATCCATCCCATTTATTGATTCTTAATTTTACTTCTTGTGCTTTAGGAGTCTTATTAAGGATGTCAGGTCCTAAGCCGACATAATGAAGATTTGGCCTACTTTTTCTCATATTAGGTGCAGGGCCTCAATCTAGTGGCTAAGGTTTTGATCTACTTGGAGTTGATTTTTGTGCAGGGTGAGAGATAGAGATTTAATTTCATTTTGTTGCATATGGATTTTCAGTTTTCCAAGCACCATTTGTTGAATAGGCTATCTTTTCTCCAACGTATATTTTTGGCACCTTGGGACAGGAGGCTTTCAAACCACCAGCAAGCATTCCCTAGAAAGTATTGCAGGCTAGTAGGAGAAAAGCTGCTGAAATTGAGAGGGGTTTTGGCCAACCACAAAGTGAGTACAATTGGTCTTATATATCTATAGGTTCTGCATCTGTGAATTTAACCAACTTCAGATCAAAAATATACAAAAGAAATTGTATCTGTACTAAACGTGTACAGATTTTTCTTGTTTTTATTCCCTAATCAATATAGTACAACAACTACTTACATAGCATTTACATTGTATTAGGTATAATAAGTAATAAGAGATGATTTAAAGCATACAGGAGGAGGTGTGCAGTCTATGAAAATACTACCTCATTTTACAGAGGACTTGAGCATCTGTGGATATTGGTGTCTGTGAGGGATTCTGGAAGTAATTTTCTGTGGATACCAAGGAGCAGTTGTAAGTTCAAGGGTCCCATGATGGAATCTGAAGGGCTGAAGCTGTCCAGTCCTTCTCCTTTCTTGAAAAATGAATAGCCAGCACTTCTTTTCAGAACATGGCCCCACACAGAAGAGGAATTGCTGGGAGGAACAATAGACAAAAAAGATAAAACTCAGGTGGGAAATAGAGATCATGCTTTTGAATATTACAAGAAGAAGAGATAAGAAGAAGGAGAAAGAGAAGGAGACCAGGAGAATGGGGAGGGGAGGAGAGAGGAGGGGAGGGGAGGAACAGAGGTGGAGGAAAGAGAGGAAAAAGTTGCTGTTCCATTACATTAGAAACATTATCCTCTACCATACTTTTACAAAGAAAACCAATTTCACATAAAAATGCATAGCAAGATTGAAACCAAATCCCATATAAAAGTATTTTAAGAAAAAGAATAGCATCCTCTCAGACAATGAAAACAAGCCAGAAAGGAATCCACCAAGCAGATCAGATGGTAATGCACTATTTCAAAACTAGCTAAAAGACATTAGAATAAACAATGCAAAATATGACAGAACATAAGAGGGGAGTGGGGAATTTTTTTAAAAATATTTTTTAGTTGTTGACAGACCTTTAATTTATTTATTTATGTTTGGTGCTGAGGATTGAACACAGTGCTTCACACATGCTAGGCAAGCACTCTTTCACTAAGTCACAACCCAAATCCAGGAATGGAGAATTATTATTTAATGGATACAGAGTTTCTGTTTGGGATGATGAAAAGATTTGGAGATGGATAATGCTTGAATAACACTGTGAATCTACTTAATGCAATGGAGATATTAACTTAAAAATGGTTGAAATGGTGAGTTTTAAGTTACATATGTTGTTCCACAATAAAAAAGAACAACATAAGTGGAAATTAGATGAAATGGTAGAACTCAAATGAAGACTAAACTAAAAGGGTACTCAGAGTGAATGAACATAACAGATAATGCCCAAAAAGAAAGAAAACAATGATTTGTAAAAACTCAAAAAGATAATAAGCATTCCAGAGAAATGGTAAATACAAAGGGCAAAAAAACTAGGCAAATTCTAAAAAGAATAATGCAAATACACATAGGAATTTAGTATGCTATAAAGGTGACATTTCAAATCAGTGGGACAGATCATTCAATAAATTGTGATACATCATTTTGTGATTAAATATATAATTTCTTGGGACAGATACAAAAAGTGGCAGTGGGAAAGATGGTGAATGGAAAATTTGAGGTAAAGTGTGAATTTCAATTGCGCACTCTTGAATTTTTCTAATTGTTCTATCATGTGAAAATATTACTTCCAAAGTCTGAATGCCAGAGTTCAAATCTCAGATTCCCAATAAATTGCTAGCTCCTAATATTGAGCAAATTATTGACATCATCTCCTTATCTGTGAAGGGAGGGGACAAATTTGGGCCAAAAATCTCACAATAATGTAAATTACTGTGAAAACAATCTAATGTCCACTACAGATGTGTGGATAAACAAATGTGGTATATCCATACAAAATAATCATAGGCAATCTTAAAAAGGGATGAATAAACTCACACATTACAACATGGATAATCCTTGAAAACAGTCTTTTAAGTGAAAGAAGCCAAATATAAAAAGTCAAATATTGTATGATTCCTTTTGTATGAAATGTCCAGAAAAGCCAAAACTAGAGAGATTAATGGTTGCCTGGGGCCAGGGGGAGGAAGGCATGGGAATGCCCTCTCATACACAGAAGGGTTTCTTTCTGTGATTATGAAAACGTTATGAATTAGCAAGTAGCAATGGTTGCACAACCTTGTGAAAATACTAAATGCCACTGAATTGCACACTTTTTTAAAAAAAATGGTTTAGTTTAAATGGACACAATACCATCCATTTATTTATTTATTTATTTATTTATTTATTTATTTATTTATTTATTTTTATTTTTATGTGGTGCTATAACAGTGCCTTACGCGTGCTAGGCCGGCACAACACTGAACCACAACACAAGCCCCTGAATCGCACACTTTTTAATGATGAATTTTATGTTATGTGAATGTTATCTCAAGAAATAATCTTTTTTGGGGGGGGAGAACAGGGGCACTCAATCACTGAGCCACATCCTTAGCCCTATTTTGTATTTTATTTAGAGTTAGGGTCTTAGTGAGTTGCTTAACATCTCAACATTGCTGAGGTTGGCTATGAATTCGCGATCTTCCTGCCTCAGCCCTCCGGAGCCTCACCGAGCTTCAAGAAATAATTTTTTAAAATGTAAATTACTAATCTTTCCAAGGTGATGATCCGCTTTCCCCATTATCTTTTTGCGCCACTCTATTCCTTCCTTATCCTCCCTCACTGTCCCTCACCCTCTTCCAGGGCAGCTTTACGCCAGGACTCTGGTCTCGAGAAAGAGCCCGAGTACCGTTGGGTTACAGGGTACTACAGCTGTTGGTGGGCCCCCCTGCGCACGCGCACTCTTTACTCGCGTAGCTTGGGGGATGGACACCAAGAACTGATTTTGAGCTTCGGTTGATGGCAATGGTTCCTAAAAGCGGCATGCGCCGGAATCGGTGGAGGAAGAACTGACAGGACCCTCAGTTTAGCATTTATCCCCCTTTTAAAGTGCGATCTCATCTACTAGTAATCTCCGGATGCTGTGCTCCTAAAACCTGGGTTGGCTGCCTGCGGGCACTTGCAAACACTGAAGATTGGAGGCCAGAGGCCTCAGATTGATGAGGCCTTGTTTCTCTGCATACAATTTGATCCTACAACACTGGATCATTAGTAAAGTGGCACAGTGATACTGGCCTTGTGTGTTTGAAGACTAATTGAAGTGGTGCATCTCTGCTGCCCTGGTGCAGGCGTGTTGAGTAGATGATGATTTATTCCAGGCGGTGTTCTGGGTGGGCTGCTCGTACTGCTGCAGTTCACTTGCCTAGGTCCCACGTTGTCAGGTGCACTCAGGATAACTGTGAACCCTTGCCACACACCTGGTAGATTCCCCCATGTTTTGTATTTACTTTTCCAGCCATGATCTTAGGTGATCCAAACATGCTGGAAGATGTTCCATGAATCAAATTTACTAAAAAAGCCTTTGTGGGAGGTCACAATACCTAGGCCATTCTCCAGGAGAGTTTTTTGTTTGATTTTTGCATTTCTCCTGGTCAATCTGAACCTATCTTCTACCATTTTCAATTTGGTTCAGATTTTATGCTTTTAACCCTAACCTCAAACTTTGTGTCTTACTTCAACCATTTCACCCATTCTTTATTCTCGGTATAAGCTCATAAATCTCTCTTCCTTTTGCCTTTCTAGCACTGGATCATATTCCTTCCTCTCTCCTCAATTCCTATCCTTTACCCATGTTATCCTGTCCCACTTTCAGTTCCTTTCTTTCATGCAGGCTTTGATCCCCACCTCTACCAAAGAAAACCACAGTTCACAGCAATTCAAAACTCAAAAGTTCCCTTTATTACTTATCTATTAATCAACTCTTTATTCAATTTTATTAACTTTGAAAAGTATATCAAAATGAATAACCCTAACCCTAACCCACCTGTATCTACATCTATGTGGAAAAGTATGTGGTGCTCAAGTGGTACCAGAAGACCTCTTTATTACTCATATATCAATTCTATTACATTTCTTTATTCAATTTTATCAATTAATATCTATCCATCTATCTATATGTCTAGCTAGCTATATACACGTGGAAACCCATTTGATATTCAAATGGTACCAGAAAGTCTCTTATTACTTATCTATCAATCATTTGTATTACATTACTTTATTCAATTTTATTGTATTTTGAAACTTTATCAGAGTGCATTAATTTGTACCTATCTATGTATATAGGTGGAACATGATTTGTTACCCAAGTGGTACCAAAAGGCCTCTTATTACATATTAATCAAACTTTATTACATTTCTTCATCTAATATTATTAAAATTTAAAAGATGTGAGAAAAAATAAATTTGTATCTGTCTATATACATGTGAAAACTAACTGGCAGCCACGTGGCACCATCAGCCTTAGCAGCTCTTATATTGTATAGCCATAGTAGTGAGCAATTTCCATCTCTCTTTCCCTCTCAATGAAAAACTGCACTCACCCCAAAGGATATTTGGCAGCATTCTCACGCTCTCGTTGAACCTTCTTCTTCATGGCTTCCCGCTCTGGCCTCTGCTCTTCTGTGATGGGAGTTGATATTACCGGCTCAGGAACATTGGGTCTCCTCCATGGAATTGGTTGTAAGGCAAAGTCTTGGAGCAGATATCGGTTTTGAGGCTTGGGTGGTTGGGACTGGAGCTTGTTCACAAGGTTGGAAACAGGGCCCCGCTGGACAGAAGTGCAAGATGATGTTGTGTAGGGTGCAGGCCTAGAGGCAGCAGACTGAGGGACACTAGGCTGGGTAGAAGTGATCAAGCCTGAATGGACTGAGTGGGATCCAGCTGGCTGAGCTGGCTTGGCAGGACACATCAAAGATGTGTTGGCAGGAGCTGGTCGGGATTGGTTGATTGCCCTGGGTTGAGCTGAGCTGGTAGAAGCAGGCTGGGCAGGGTAAGCCACAGTAGGTCTACGTGAGGCCAGAGACTGTGGCCTGTGATATACAGGTCGAGGTTGAGGTTTCTCTGAGGACAGAAAAGGCAAAGGCACCAATTTAACCTTCCCAGGAGGTGGAAGCTCATGCTGGGATGGAGATGGACACTCTTTGGCAGCACTGATATCTGGTTTCTGGGCTCTCACTTGAGTTTTCTCAGGACCTTTAACCTGCAGCCAGGGTTTCCTAGCTGGACAAGGATGGGGATCTTTGTTACTGCTTGAGTTTCCCAGGGCCCGGGAGGAAGAGAGTCCAAAATTCTTATTGTTCTTCTTCCCCAGTGCATGAAAAACCTGTACCGACTCCAGCATGTGCATGCCTAGATAGCTTCGAGGCTTTTTAAAGGTCTCTTGGCTAAGCTCAGGTTGATTTCTCTTGTGTTTCATCTTAGGAACCATTGGCTTCTCTTCTGCCTTGACCTTGTTGCCTGCTTGCTTACTCTCCTCAGCTTTCTTGGAGTTGTTTTCTCTGCTCTTTTTGGTCTTTTTCTGACCATGGCCTCTAGCTTTACTGTTCCTGCTGGATGCAGCTTTCTGAGCTTTGCTGTTAGAATGCATGACTCTGTTCACGGGGTCCCTGTGACTGTCTGCATCAGTGCAAGAAAAATTTTCTCCTTCTAATAGGCACTGTGTGTGCTTTGCCTGCATTTTGGCCTTAGGAGTCCCATCAGGAGGCTCGGATGCTTTATGTTTGTTCTTCCTAACTGTGTCAGCAGGACCCTTTATTTCACTTGATTTTTCCTGCTTCTGATTAACCATGATGTCTCTGGTATCATTGGCTTTTATAATTTGAGGACTTCCAGGTTGGTCAAGGTCTTTGAAGAAACTAAAAAGCTTGGGAAAGTGAATAACCCCCAGCAGTGCAGTGAGGTTTGCAAAATCACTGCTATATTCAATCCCATTTTCAAGTGTGCCTTGGTCCTCAAGATTCAGGCTACTCGTTCCCAGATTGATATCTTCAGAATGAGGCATCTCCTCTTGATCCAGAGGACCAATGAAGGCCAGGAGCTCATGGCTATCAGAGATTTCTAAAGGGAGTAGTGGAGGATCCTGGTTTTCTACTGCAAATTGGTAGGCTTCCAGAGGGTTTGAAAGTATGGTTTTAATCTCATCCAAACTGTTACTGTTTCTTCCTGGCTTTGAGTTGGAGGCAATGCCATGAAATTAGTAGAGCTCTGGTTTGGAGCTATTATTGGAATGTCCCCAAGTTCAGTTGGTGGGTTATTCTCAAGTATTTGGAGATTTTTGGATACTTCTGCTACTGTAGGAGTTGGGAAATTCTGGAGGTTGTGGCAGACAAAATGTCTGACTTGGAGGTTGCAATCCCACGGCATCCTCCATCCCTACGGAAGTTTCCATCACTGCAAAGGAATCAAGGAGAATGGTAAGTAGGATACTCCCCCTATGCAGCAACACAATAATCAGGGAACTTGCCAACTGTGGAGAAGGCATTTCTAGTAGCTCTTTTTAAGGACCATGGACAAGTCTCTCTTAGGAGCTAGGTGTTGACCCTCAGTCTCAGGTGATCACTAGGATGTCCTGGATTTGGGCTGAGAGCGTCATCATGGCAGCATGGCTCAGTGGCAGCACACTTGCTTTCTATGTGGAAAACCCTCAAAAAATGTTTTATGAAGCCTATCATTCTTATGTAGCATCCTCTGAATTTGCTACACTCTCCCAAGAGTATGTGAACACTTAATACCATGAAATAGGGAACAGGATGAAGTAGTTCATCATGAAATTTATGTGAATGGACAGATTTTGAGATAACTGCTTTACACAGGATGTCTGAATAAAAAGGTTAAATCCTGGAGTAAATTAAGTATGATTAAACTGTCACTACCATGGTCAGTTTTGAAGTATCTTCCCAAGAGACCAAAGCAAGGTTGGGAAAATATATTCATAAAGTGTTGGTTTGGTTTAGTAGGACTGATCTACCAAGGAATTGAAAACTGGCTTCTTCAGTGTGCTTCTGGAGGCCTCTTAAATGCAGTGTGGATGGCCATCACAGTGTCCAGTATTCTTGTCTTAGAGAGTCTAAAAATGCAGAATTCTGAAGGATGGGTAGTAAAGTCTCAGGAATTAAGTTCTATGGATTTGTAGACCCACAGCACCCAGCTGCCTATTTGATCCTCCATTTGATTGTTTATCTTATTGCTTCTCCTAGTTGCTGTTTGTACTCACCTTGAAAACTTGTTCCTGTGGTAGGTTGAGTGGACACAGAGTAGTAGATGCCAGGGGTAGAGACTGATGGTAGGACATTTATGGGATGAACCTCCTTCAGCACCATCACCATTTCTGGTTTAGGGGCAGTGGCCCTACTTCCTACATATGACACAGAGCCATAGGATTGCCAAGTTCTCCAGAGAGCAGAGGCTCCAGAGTGTTTTGATCATTGTAGTTGACTTGGCTTCCTTCTTGGTAGGGAAGTTACAGGGTATGTGCCTGATTTGGAATCTGAGATGTTGTCACCTGGACAAGCCTGGCCAACAGTGATGGATACTCAGGGACCATGGCATTGGCATCTGAAGTTGTATCATATTGGGCTGTCATAGACATGGAAGGAGCTGCTGTGTCCTGATCAATGACAGTCAGAGTATAGTCCCCCAGTGAAGATGACTTCTTTTCAGCACCTCCCATAATTATCCCACTCAAAAATACTTGGATAGGAAGCAGGTGCTCTGGGGACCTGGTGCCAGCTAGTAACCCCTGACAACATGGCTGTGCTAGAATGTTGATAAAGGTAGGCCCTGCCCATGAGTGACTGGAAGGAGGTGCCCGAGTTTGAAGGCAGTAGCCATGCTGAACTGACAGCTGGAGCAGAGACTCTGGAGAAGTTACATGCACTTCCTGTTAGGAAAGCTGCATTGCTCACCACAGGAAGAGAGAGAGGCAGAGAATTTGCAGTTCCAAGTATAGAAGAATTCTGGAAATTTTCTGCAGGAATAAGAGAGTAATGTAAAAATTGATGAGACTGACAGATTGTATGATATTTGAGAAACAGTATTATCTTAATGTTGTAGCAGTCAGGAAGCCTCTAATACCAGTAATCTTTGAGATACCCCAAATCAATCACTTCCATGGCTGCAAGTGCTGGAGCAGTTTAGTACTCTTCTGATGAACTGCCTTTTCTCACCAATTGGGCACAGAAGACCCAAGCGGTTGGTTCACATATTGTTCCCTACAAGCAACCTTCTCCCTGGTCTATCTTTCATTTGAGCCTGTACTAGTATTTGCCCATGAATATACTCTAGATCTGAAATATTTTAAAGTTAGAGAACATCTAACATTATCAGTTTGCAAGTGAGTAAACCGAGGGTCAGAGAAGTATAATTGACATGTTCAATATCAGCACCAAGTTATGGAAACTTCCTCCCTTGGCCAGGATTCTGTGCTGTAGACAAAGAGCAGAAGTCAGTTTAAACAATTTTATTTTTTGCCTGTTCATAGAAAACAGTACTGCTATCACCAGTATTATCTTCTCTGTCCCATTTTGCTTATGCAGGTCGCATGCCATTTTCCAGAGTTCACTTGGACCATTCAGGTGGTAATTTAAAGGGTCATTGTTTTCACTACTCAAGTCTTTCTTTTCATCCTACACCAACATGAATACCTGAGGGTAAGTTTTATAAAAAAAAAATGCTTCTTGGAAAAAAATGTTATTTAAGTTTTCTGTGCTTCAGGTTACTCATCTATAAAGTATTTACAATAATACTGACAGTCTTAATTCATCCATGAATAAAAGTGATGTATTATATAAGACATATATGTAGGAAGGTATAATAAGTTCTGGAATGTTAGAAAGGCAAAAATGAAAAAGCACAGAGCAACAAAGAATACATAGACACTAATGAAAATTTGGATGTGTAGCAAGCATCAAAGCATAGCAAATTTACTAATGAATGAAGTTCCATTATCGTACATACAATATAATGAAAGTGAATGATTCTGGTTTATTTTAGGGAATACTCTTAACCAAAACACTGCCCACAATTGAAGGTGATTTTGAATGAATTTCTAACCAGTACATATAGATAGAGAAACTGTATCAACAAGAAGTGTGTAATAAGCAGCAAACTTAAATAAATGTGAAAATGTACATCATCACTAGAATATAATCATACAATTAAAAATTTTTTATGATGTTTCCTGGTGCAGGTTATTGAAGGGTGGGCTTCCCACATGCTAAGCATTCACTCTGAAATGTAGAAAAAAACAAAATATTTACAGTAGTATTTTAAATATATGTGGAATTAGAGGTGTGGAGCTTGAATTTTATTCTTACATAGGTCTTACTTTTGGTTCTTAGGTTTAAAAATTGTTAATGACACTTTGTATGTTCTCTGTTAAAGAAGAAAAACTATAGTGAAGATTAAAAGCAGGGTTGGGGTTATGGCTCAGTGGTAGAGTTCTTGCCTAGCATGTGTGAGGCACTGGGTTCAATTCTCAGCTCCACATATAAATCAATCAGTCAATAAATAAATAAAATAAAGGTCCATCAACAACTAAATATATTTAAAAGCAAGATTAAAAATAGCTTCTGTTTGAAAATTACTTATGACACAAAGGAATGCATCCTTCTGATGCAGATTAGGGAATATCATTTTTAAAAAATACACATAGTTTTAAAAGCAGAGTGAAATAGGACATGGAAAATGCTATTTCACCAGCCCTGCCTCTAACCTCCTTCATTATCATGTTTAGAGGAAGAATCATATCTAAAACATACTTTAAAAATGTCTATGTTCAAACTGTCTTGGGCATCTGTGTTCAAAGAGGCCATAGAAAAACTTCAAACAACCAAAGGTGACTTTTATGAGAAACTTCTTTCCCCAGTGATACCCTAATTCTACGCTTAGTTTCCTTGCTAGTCAGTTAATTAAGACATTCTCTCAACCAGCCTCAATTGTCCAAGTGCTGGGAAGATTTCACTCTATCCTCTCTGCATCGATTTAAAACATTTTTTCTCTTGTATATTCCATCCCAACCAACTACTGTTTAACTGAGAACATCTCCATGCTCTTCATTTCTTTTATTCTCACATTTTCTTCTCCTTTATTTTGATATTTTCTCCCCTCACCAAATTTCTGCTGCCCTGTGCTTCAACAGTCCCAAACTTCCTTGCCCTGGAATATCTGCCTCCTTACAGCCCTGTCCTCTTGCTCCCTTCTCCTTAATTCTCTTTTGACCTAGTTTAAACAGAAAACCAAAATATATGAATGTCCCTTTTTGAACAGTACTAAATTTGAAATACTGAAGTAGAAATATTGGTGGAGGGACACTGTTCCAGATGAAACCTCTTGGTAACCAGTATGAGTTTTTGTCTTCACTGGGACTTCTCTCTTTCTGCTGAAACAAAGTTACTCCTCTAATCGGATTTCATTCTCTATAAAAATTCCCCTTAAGACTCAATATTAGAAAAGAAAGGGACCAGTGCCCAGTCAGTTTATTATCCTCCTAGTTCAGATGAGGAATGAGATTTTGTGAGAGAGTAAATGATCATCCATCCCATACCTAGTACATGTCAGTGAAAACTCAAATTAGGTCTCCAGATTTCTTCTTCCATCCTTTTCCCTATTACTCTAAGCTAATTGGACTCCAATAGTATTATTCTAAGTTAATTGGACTCCAACAGTACATTGAGGCAGCAAAAAGTCTAATGAAAAACTTTAAAAAGTTTCTTTCCTTACCTGACATTGTCAGAGAAGAGGTGACATCAATTACAGATACAAAGGATGAGGAGACCACCCCAGATGTCTGGGTGACTGAGGCTAGAGAATGCATGTTTCCCAGTATGGAGTTCACTGGTCACTGGTCACTGATGACTGGTTACTGGTCACTGGTCACTTGTGATAATCCAAATGTGTTTACAACTCCATGGAAACCCTAAGATTCTACCAGGTGGCAGTAGGTTTGATAGAAGAATGATGTCACTAAAAAGGCAGCTTAAAAGGTATGAGGTAGCCAATAGGGAGGTCAGATTCCCAACCAGAAGGTGGGATTGGGTGAAGAAACTGATTAGAGATTTGATTGGGTGGAGAAAGTGACAGGAGACTTATAATTGAACCTAAATGGCTGATGTCTGGGGAGGTGAAATCCTGCAAGACGGACAAGATAGGACCGCCTTTCCAGGTGTTTGTGTTAGGAAGATCATTTCAGTGTTCCTTATTGATGTTCATAAAATTATTTATATGTTATATTTTATATTTCACATTATAATATGTAACATTGTGTATATAATTATATATTAATGTACAGTTGATATCCCTGGGCATAGAAGAAAGAGAGCAATTCTAATTGTTCTGGAACCATAGAAGTTGATCTGAACTTACTAAACTTACTGCAGCTTCCAAGGACGAAAGAAAAGGATTAAAAATCTTTATTTTGTTTTTTGGTTGTAGGTTGATGTAAAACTTTTATTCATTTATTTTTACGTGGTGCTGAGGATCAAACCCAGTGCCTCACACGTGCCAGGTGAGCACTCTACCACTGAGCCACAACCTCAGCCCTAAAGAGTTTTTTTCATAACCTAAGAGTAGGGTGAAGTTCCTTGGGTACACCCTGTAGGGAATAAGGAGGTCCAAGTTTTTCTTTAGGTTTTCTTGAATCGTACTTTCCTTGGGTTGGTCTGGGCTGGGCCAGGTTGGACTTGTAACTCTCTTCTGCTCTCCTCCTCCCACCCCTTTTCATTGTAGACATTGTTTCATGGACACGCCTTGAGTTTGCAGTCTTATCCTCATGAATATTCATTTCTTTTGACTTCCAGTGCAGAGGTCTTGTTTTTTGACCTGATTCTTCGAAAAATGCACTCTGAACATTAGAATCAAACACTGGAGAGGTGGAAGAGAGGCTCACTGTGAAATGTCCTTCTTCTGGACTTTGGTTGTACATCATGTGCCATGGATGGCTCCTGCTTTGGATTCCTTCATATGTGAGAGGCACTGAAGATTCTTTCTCTCTTCTTATGTAAGTGAATCCAGTGTGGCAGTTACTGAATCTTCCTCCCCCTTGCAAACAGCCACTGTAGAATCCTGGGCCTCTCACATTCTTTGTCAGCCATGCTTGGGTGGAAGGCCAGGAGAATAGTTAGAAGAGAACATTAGTAGAATATAGGGAAAGTGAGAGTAGAAAAAAAAGGTAACATAGATTTTACGTATATATATTTGGTGAGAAACAAGTCAACACATTTTTATATCATTTTTTATTAATAAAACAGACAATTCAATTTTTTGTGTTGGTGTCCTGGGATGTTAAACCAGAGACTCATTACTACTGAGTCACTTCCCAGCCCTTTTTATATTTTATATTGAGACAGTTCGCTAATTTCATATGGTCTTTCTATGTTGTTGAGGCTGTGTTAGAACTTCTGATCCTCCTACCTCAGCTTCCTGAGTTGCTAGGGTTTCAGGCATGTGCCACTGCACCCAGCTTGAAACATACACATATGTAGATAGATATATAATGTAGCTAGCTAGAAAGTCCTGAAACTGCTATGAGTTCTGTACAATGAAGATAAAAATCTTACATATAATTTTCTTATCTTGTTTTTTTGTCATGTTCTCATTTTTGTTCTTCATTAGTGTTTCTGCAGACTGTGAGCAGCTCTTAAAGGCTCTAGATTTTTAACTCACTTTTTCTTTTTCATATTTTAAAGGAATCCAACATTGTATGACACATTTCATGTTTTTCTATTGATGACTGTTTGAGTTGAAGCCTTATGAGTTAACTTGACCTAATGTATTTGTGGAGAAAATTAGAGAAAGTCACATGGAAAAAGTATTGTATGGTGAGTTATACTGCACGCCCAAGGATCAGGTGTGTTGGTGTTCAACCCAATTTGATTTAGATTACTTTTGGTTTGATCCCATGGAGAGTGTCTGTTTCAGTAACTTCTCTTATAACTGTGATAAATCAAGTCAGGAATTATTTGCTAATTTTATACACACACACACACACACACACACACACAAATATGTATATATGTGGACTGAGCCGGTTTGGAGGAGTAAATCTATGATTTAATCATTTTCCTTGGTGGTAAGCTTTAAGATGCCTGGATTGATCTGTCTAGGGACTTCCTAGAGGCAGTGAGTAGATAGTGTGTGATTCAAGATGTCGAGAGCAGACAGGAAGACAAGCTCATATATAAGATAACTACTCATATGTAAAGTTCACAAGAAGATAAATATTTATAGGCCTATTTTCTCATCTGTTCCAGTGCTCATTATGATATATGATATTTTTAGTGGTTGCGTGTGGGATAATGCTTATATGAGAAGAAATCATGGAAGGTTTGGCAGTGTAAAGACATAGCTTGGACTATGTAAAGTTTTTCAAGGTTTTTGTTCCCTTTTTATATCCCTTTCATATCTCGGATAACTTACTTCTATAACACTGGTATGTAATATAAACCTAACAACTAAGTATCAGCAAGTCATGTCATTCCTCATATTCTAATAATAATCAAATAAATCCGTAGCTACTACAGGTTAAGGTGGTAGGTGTAAGGTTGTGTGGAATGTGTAGTTGGGTTTCTGTTACAGTAACTAACCCTTCAGATAATCAACTTATAAAAAGAAAACATTTATTTTGGATCACATCTTTGGAGATTTCAAGTCATAGTCAGTTGGCCCGGCTGCTTTTGGGCTGTGGCAAGTAGAACATAATTGCCAAAAGAACTTGGTGGAACAAGCTGCTTACCTCATGACCTGGATGAGAAAGACACAGAGAGGACAGAGGAGAAGAGGAGGTGTTGGACTTCATTGTCCCCTGCAAGCCCATGCCCTCAATGATAAGGAGATCTCCTACTAGACCCTCCCCACCCTTTTTTAAGAGTACTGCTTAGTGAACCCAACATCACTCTGAGCTATCACCAGCCCCTTCTGTAAAATCTTATTTTGTGACTGGGTCTCACTGAGGTGCTCAGGTTGGCCTGAAACTTGAGATCATTATGCCTCAGCCTGGGATTATAACTGGGATTATAGACATACAGCATTGTGCCCCATTTAGGCCCCACCTCTTAAAGATTCGATCATTTGCCTATAGTTCCAAGCTGGAGGGGAAACTTTGCCACATGGGCCTTTAGGGACATTCCAAATCAAAATTCATAGCATGTGGTAAGATCATTTTTGATAGCAATATAATTTTTACATACTAAATTTTTACTATTCAGGTCCAATATCCAGTTATAATTAGACAAATGCTGTTTACCTCTCCTGGTCCCCAGTCTTGAAAACTATTTGCCCTTCGTAATTCTATCCACTCTACTCTAGTTTGCAGTAAACATCACCATAGCCTCTAAAACAAATCTTAAATGTGGAAGAAAGTACCTAAAGAGCTTTGGTCTAACACTGTGGAACTTAGCATCAAGTCCTCCCCTGACCTAAACCTTCATTTTTATATTGAGGGTACTTTCCCAGGCACAACACAATCCCAGAAATTAGTACTGATCAGGATGACTGGGACTCATCTTGCTGTAACATACCCATATCATCTATCCCTGAGATCCTCCCATGTTCTCTCTATATTCTCTTTTTGGTTTTATTAAAGACTGGAAACCCTCAAGCCTCTATATACCTAGGCCCTATAAGATACTGTCACATTTTATTAGTGTCAACAACTTTACTGTTGCTCCTAATATCCGTTTCTCCTGTCTCTATCTTCCATTCCTGTGCACTATGGATTTGTGAAGACTTTTTTTTTACCTCTTATTGGAATCGCTCTCCTCCAAAGGCCTGTTCTTTGCCATTTCCCACACATTCTGGAAACTCTATCCTGCCTAGGTCTGGATTTTCTCCTGGCAACTATATAACTGAGTTTGTTCTTGCCCTATTTGTGTCTTTTTGAAAACTTAAAGTGCAAGACCAACATAGCTATTCTGGTTCCTGAGAAATTTATGTCACATTTTGTATTTTGTCATGTTTATAAACAGATGGACCATTTATGCGTTCTAGCCATCATACACCTATCAGATAGGTTTTCCTATGTTCCAAAACAGTATTTTATAATTTACTGTTAAGTTTGAATGTGCCTAATTGTAAGTTTGCAAATTAAAATTGTTGCAAATAATAATAACAGTGCATGTAAGGTGCTTTAAAAATTAGAAACAGAAAAGTAAAAATTATTTTGAAGAACTATAATTATTTACAGTTTAATCTGGAATTCAGTACTTGGTCCTGTTTTCAGACACACTGTTCTTTGCTCTTCTACTTGTAGCAGAATTTTCCTAACAGGTTCAGTCCTGCAGCCTGATAAGTATGTGCAGATATTACACTTGAGCTCCACTCTCATGTCGCTGAGTTTTGTTTTGGTTTTGGTATTTGATAAAACATAACCAAGTGTTACCTACTTTTAGCATGATACTTTCCATGTGATAGGAACCCGGTAAACGTCTGGCCAGGAATGTGAGTATAGGTTGTTATAATTTGTGGAGGTCAATTAGGCAGTAGTTTTCAAACCTTTAATTTTCTGTTTTATTCATTCCAGAAATTCTATTTCTAGAAATTTAGATATAGTTTTGTATATGTGTAGGGATAGTTCAATGCATGGTCTGTAAGAGAAGACCAAAACCCAAACCGAAAACAACTAGAGGTCCATCAATATGGGAGTGGTTAAGCAAATGATGATACTTTTAGTTATGTTACTTACAATGCATGCAATGCGCTATGGTCATTAAAAACTTGGATGGATACACGTATAAACTGAGAAAAATCAGTGTTCTAGGGACAGTGTAAAAATCGTATGGTATGCTGCTGCTGTGTGGGAAGAAGCTATACATATATGTATATATGTATAAAAGCTATGCAAAATGTAAATGTAAACACTTGGAAACATCTCGAAGAACACATAAGGAACTGGGTTCTGTGGGACCTAATTCTTTATTCCAGGGCCAGCAGATTTGAATTCGAGAGTGCTCACAGGAACTCACAGACCTGTGCTACAGGCCTCCGGCTAAAGAGGGCGCTGTGGGCGCCAGAGCCCTGTTTGTAAATCCAGCAACACAGCAAGCGGGCGTGTGACGCCATCACGACGGGACGTGGCGCAGGCGCAGTAGCATCGGCCCGCACTCCGTGGGTAGCTGCCCAGCGCGATCACGATCCAGGGTCTTGTTCTGGCACCGAGGAAGACAGACTGCCATCCTTGAACCGCTTGGCATTGGGTGGCGGCATCTCGGCGCCCACATGAGCCAATGGCATCCTGTCCGCAGGGGCTGAGGCCGGGGACGCGACTTTTCTGGACGTCACTCAGCAAAGAGGAAGGGCGGAAACCGCATCCCGGAAAGGTGATATGCCCTGCTGCTGGGTTGGCCCTTCCGCCTCGTAGCTTCTGGGTGGGCTCCAGGTCTTGTGGTCTCAGCCTCGCCCTGTCGCCGCGGCGAGCTTGGCCTGTCTGCCCGGGATTAGAGCCTTTGACCCTCGCCGCGCCTCCGGCAGAAGCTGAAAGAAATGGCGTGCGGGGTTCTGTTTTTCGCCCCACCCTTTTATAAGTGAGGCTGTGTCCCTTTCTCCTCGGGTCAGGTATGCCTTTGAGGCGGGCCATGGTGTTGGAGACGCTCCTTAATCGTCCAGATGGAACGTCTCTTGAATTCCTTAGGTCGTGTTATTGTTTGGCACAGAAAATATGAGTAACAAGATTTAAATTCGAATGAATCCCTCAGTACCTGCCTGAGACCTTTCATGAAAAGTAGGTTTGCATCCTTGCCAGGAATCACCGAAGCCACACTGGGTGCTTCCTAACGGGTGGCCCCTGAGACCTTTCTGTACATGCCCAGATGGTCAGTTTTGAGGCTGTCTGTCTATATGCAGTGGATCCGTTTACTCCTCGAAATCTTCCTCTCCTCCCTTCCAAACTTCATTGAGTCCTTTTGATTTTATCTCCTGAATATCTTTTGAATCTGCCAACTCTTCTCTTTCGGCATCCTAACGCAGGTCTTGCCTGACCTGTTGCAGTTGAGTGCAGTAGTGTCCCTATATCTATTCTTTACTTCTTTCCAGTCTGTTCTTTGCACAAATCTTTTAAGTAGGTCATTATGAACAATTGAAATTGAGCCCTGCACAGTGGTGCATAGCTGTAATCCCAGGTACTTGGGAGCCTTAAGGCAGGAAAATCACAAGTTCTAATCCAGGTTCAGCAATTTAGTGAGACCTTGTCTCTAAAAAAAAAGTGTGTTTGTATAGCTCAGTGGTGAAGGGCTCATGGGATTAGTTAGCCTCAGCATCCAAACCATGTTGAAATTGAAATGGAATTGGAAGGTAGCTCATAGACATCAGTGTAAAGCATTATTTTAAGAATTAAAAAAACAATCTCCTTACATGGTCTGTGAGGCCCTGTGTGGTGTGGGATCCTCTCTGCTTCTCCAGCCCCGCTTCTTACAGCTCTTGATTTTCTGTGCTTGAGATATATTGAATTCACCATACTTACTTCTAACTTGTCCTACAGAAGTGAGCTCAAATAATACTTTTCAGGGTTGACTCCTAGCCTTTTTAAGTGAAGTTCAAAGTCCCTATCTATTTGAAGAGTTTTCTGTTCAGAAATAAACTTTAAATTCTCTACGGATTGAATTTGATGCTGTCAGTTGTATGAACAGTAAAAAAATCATGTTTAAAGAATTGAATTCAAAGTATTACACTATTTTGTATTAATAACCCCTTAGTATTTGGTATTGGGGTTAGGTTTTGTGAGGGATCCAGAAGTTCTGGCCATCTGATTTTAGATGTTACTGTTTTCAAGATGGGGAGATGTGAAGAAGGAATTGTTACCAGACAGGGATGAATAAGTTAAGTAGCAGAATGCAAACCAGAGAGAAGGGATATGCTGTGTCAGCAGGGACTGTGGTTTTCTAGCAGCCTTTATTCTGTGCATGGAGACAAGGCTAACATACAGTTTGACTAATGAAGAATGTATCTACTAGGTGGAAAGTCTATCTCCCAGTTGGACAGGATGGCTGAGACTTGATTGATTTCTTTTAAAGTCCCTTTGCATAAGGTAAGCAAAAGTTAATTCAGTATTCTTTCAGAAATCTAAATTCACCACATGGAAGACTGGGGTTTTTTTTTTTTTTTTCTTTTTTCAAATTAATATGGAATTTCCATATACATATACATTTTAACAGTAGATGAAATTTATAAAATAAAATTGTTCACTACAAAGTTGTTAAAAACCTTTTGTAGTAATGTGTACATCATAGATATCAGTTCTTTTTTGGGGTAGAGGTTAAAAGCCCTACTCTGGCTTCTAGGTGGGAACCTGCAGGGAACGTGTGCTCTCAGGTTTCTTCATGGGCCACATAGCTAGCAGGAAGTTGGGTGCTTATAGCCCGCAGAGGAACAGCACAGACTCTGAAGAGGGATGGTGTTATCAAGCTGGGACTTTCTGTGGTGGGGAGCTTCCTTGCTTGGAGACATTTCTTTTGGGATGTAGCTGCTCATAAGCATGCTACAGTTGGCCTCTGTAGAGTAGACATTGTCTCTGCCATCTTCAGTCATCTGGCTGTGAGTTTTACACATATGCAAGCAATGGAACCCTCATTTGTGGCTGTCTCTGGAACTTAGGAGTCACAACTCAGGCATCCATATGATCCATAGTATCACACAGCCAGGACTGGGCATGGGGAAGTAGAGTGTTGATATTCAGGCAGCTTGACTTCATTGCTTCTGTGCTTGGCCATTCTATTAAACCAGTTTCTTTGAAATGGAAAATATTTAAAAACAAACAAAAATGACCCAACACCTGACATTGATGGCTGAAACTTTGCCAGATTTCTGGCACACAAAATGAAATTGTGATACCAAATGTTCCTTTTTATTTTATTTTTTTATGGGAAAAGTTGTTTTATTTACACACAAATCGCTTTTAAAAATTTTTTTGTCATAAATGGACACAGTACCTTCATTTTATTTATTTATTTTTTATGTGGTGGGGAGTGTCGAACCCAGTGAGCCACTCATGCTAGTGAAGCACTCTACCACTGAGCCAGATCCCCAGCCCTGCACATAGATGTTAAGAATTAATCTTGTTTTAAATCATGCTGTTTGTTGGGATTGGTGAACTTTTTGTGTTTGTCTTGATCATGGTGACCTTTACTCAGAGTACATTTATTAGGCCACAGAGGTACCATAGTACTAAAAGGGACCTGACTGCTTCCACTATATAGTGACAGCTTGGATTTGATACTTTAAAAATTTCAAGGTAAATTTACTTCTTAGCTCTCAGAGCCATGCCATGGAAAGCTTATTCTCTCTTGGGTTATCATTTATGAAAGTACAGTGATTTGGATTGAACTCCTACCTGCTGCCCAAGATGCACAGCTTTTGCAACTCGCTACTCTGTGCCAGAGCTGCTTGGTGGCTTGAGTGCTTATGCCTGTGACTCTTTGTGCCATTGCTTCATACAACATTATATTGAGAAGCATGACCAACTGTAGCCAAACTGGATAATGTAGAAAGTTCTTCAGTCTCTTTCCTTTGAATCTCACTTATATGGAATTCAGCTAAATAATTACTTTCCAAAAGAATATTAAGAAACAGCTTCCTTGTTTTTTACAGTGTCTTGGTGACCATCTCTGCCTGCCCTGTTCCAGAGCCAGCCTACCTCTGCTGAGGTGCGTGTTCTAGATTTAATTTCCCCTGCTCTGCATGAAAGAAGGCAGTAAATACCTAACTGAATCTATAGAACTGAGGATTCTCCATGAGGTTCTACGTGGTAAATTCTCGCTGCTATCTACCGAGAAGTCTGTATGTTCTAGTTAACTATCAGCCAATAGTACTGTGGCTGTCCATTGAAAATGGTTTCCCAACCAATGTTTTTTTAAATTTAGACTGCTAGTTTTCATAGAGGCTATGAATATATGAATAAATTATTAGAACACTGGTTTTCAACTATCACTCTCCATTTTCCTTTTGTAGCAAATGCTTCTTAAAGTGCCCTTTGCTCTCCATAAATAAGTTTGTAGATATACTTTACTTCAAAACATACTTGTAAAGAAATCAGTATAATGCCATAACTAAGAATAATACACTAGATTTATAATTAAGTAATACATATTTCAATATGTAAATTAATGAGCATTAGCACACTAGAAGTATAAAGAGGTATTTATACTATGAATGCAAGCTCTGCACATATAGATTGTGACTCAGGTGCATTATATTTCCATAGCAGTGAACGACTCAATTGATTGCCAAACAAAACAAAATATAGTCTTCACTTTGTTGATCAGGTGATTACTGTCCTGAGAAATTCAATGGACGTTAAAATTATTCATAAATACTTCGTGAATCAGAGTTAGGTTCCAAAACTTAGGTAAATATTTCTTTAAGGTGTATTAATGTTGAGTAGGATGTTCACAAGTCATTTAGTATGTGGAACTTAAGAAACACATATATTTATATATTGAATGAGCTTTTACACATAGAGTGAGCTTCTTTCTTCCTTCAGATGAGTGGAAGAGAGGTTTTTAATTTAGCTTCTAGAAGAGTGGAAACCCTTCTTGTATCTCACAGTTATTTGGTATCTTCAGATTTGAATAAATGTATAACAGGATTTTAGCACACATTTTCTATTTCATTCTCTCTGACAGAGTTTTGAAGTGAAACCTACTATAGAAGAAAACTTTTTTCTCTGAAACTTTTTAAGAAAATTCAAGAACAAAATGAAGAGCTTGGATTGATTATTGATTTATTGAATACTCAGGACTGTTATGAGTCAGAGGTAAATTGAACCTTTAACTGAAAGGAATGTTCTGTCTTTCTTCCCCCCCCCCCCCCAACCAACTGAGCCACATCCCCAGTCCTATTGTGTATATTTTTTAGAGTACAGGGTCTCAGTGCCTTGCTTGGTGCCTTTCTTTTGCTGAAGCTGACTTTGAAATTGCCATACTCCTGTCTTAGCTGCCCAAGCTGCTGGGATTACAGTTGTGCACTATTTTTTATTAAGATGTTAAAATAATTCATAGTAATTTAGTAATGATCCTAATTTTCATCTTATGCTCATGTGAAGCCTGGCCTTCTTTCATGGGTAATCATAATTTTAAAAGGAAACCAAATGGTTTCCTTAATTATATGCTTTGAAATGCTGTCTCAGAATGAGATTGGAGACATGAACCGTTTGGTCACCATTGCTACTGTTTGTACCCAAGTCTTTCATCATCTTGAACCAAAACTCAGTAACCAATAAACAGTAATTCCCTTTTCTTTTTCCAGCCCCTGGTAACCACTAATCTACTTTTTGTCTCTATAACTTTTCCTATTCTTGGTGCCTCATAGAAATGGAATAATAATATTTGTCCTTCTGTGTCTAGTCCATTTCACTTATATTTTCAAGATTCATCCATTTTGTGTTATGTGTCAGAATCTTATTCCTTTTCATGGCTAAATATTTCACTGTGTACATGTGCCATGTTTTGTTTATCCTTCATCTATTCACAGGCGCTTGGATGTTTCTTGGGCTATAGTTTATACCGATGCTATAAACATTGGTGTACAAATGTATTTGTTTTTTTTTTTTTTTTGGTATTGGGGATTGAACCCAGAGGGACTTTATTATTGAGCCTCATCCCCATCCCTTTTTAATTTTATTTTGAGACAGGGTGTCACTGAGTTGCTTAGGGTCTTGCTAAGTTGCTAAAGGTAGGCTCAAGCATGTGATACTCCTGCCTCAGCCTAGTGAGTCACTGGGAGTACAGGAATGTGCTATTGTGCTGGACTGGTATACAAATATTTGTTTGAATCCTTGCTTTCAGTTCTAGATGTCTGACTAGGAGTAGAATTGCTGGGTCACATGGTCCTTCTGTGTTTGACCTTCTGAGAAACTACTGCACTTTTGCAGTGTCATCTTCTTGTTTTTAAGCTGTTATCCTAAATGTCACACAGATACAGAGAGACATAACACTTATAGGTATTTATTGTATACCTACTAATGCCTTCAGCTTCAATGTTTAACAACTGATGGCTGTCTTGTTTCATCTGTACCCCTACCTGTTTCACCCCATTCTGTAGTATTTCAAAGCAAATCTCAGATGTCATATAATTTTATCTCTTCCTTTTTGGTACGTATATTTAAAATGTATGTACTTTTATTTTTTTATATCAGTTCTTGAACGGTGCATTTCCTGTTAGTGCTCAAACTTCCAATTAGCTCCTAGATGTCATAAAATATTGTCACGTTCTAATTAGTTTTTAAGACTCTTATGTCTTATTTAATCCACAGATTCTCTTCCATGTCTCTCTAACTTGCCAGTTGCACCTTGAAATTTATGTATTAATCAGGTAGTGTTTGTAGTACATAGATTTTTGACAGTTGCATCCCTGTGTGTAGTTAATATTTTGTCTAGTCCTTCACTGTCTGCAAATTGGTAGTTGGATCTAGCTTGATTGTATTCAGACTTGTTTTCTCTGTCTCGCTCTCTCTTTTTTTTTTTTTTGTGACAAGACAGATTCAGAATTGACCATGTATTTGTTCTTCCCTGAGGAAGCTTATAAATGCGTGATTATATCTTTCTGTGATGTTAGCAGTTCTTGGTGATTGGTCCATCAATTCTTTTGAGACTTCAAAAAATAGAAAGATTAATAATTCTTTCTTCCTTAATTATCTCTGGATTTTTTCATAAAGACAAGTTTCCCCTTATCAATTGAAGGCCCAGTTGTGTAGGCATGATTCTTTTATTTAAATTTGCATGATAATGAGTTGGACTAAGTGGATTTTGTTGAATTAATTTATTTTTCATATCATTATGAACTCCATGGCATTGTTTTTGTAACTGAGGTACAAGTTGAAACCCTGTCTTTGGATGGGTGAGGCTTCTCAATTTGGCCCTCACACATTTCAAAACAACTTTAGGAATCTTTATTCACTGTTTTTGCTATTTGTGTAAAAAAGTTCCAGGCTCATCTTGTTCATATGTGCCCCAGCCTGAATCAGCCATTTTAACAAGGTACTTAGATTCCTTTTAGTGGGAATGATACTTAGAGACTACCATTTGAGTTCTAGATATATGCATTGCTACCAGGCTGAAAATGTTCCTAGGCTTTTTCTGTGAAATTATGTTTGTGTGTGTGTGAGTGTTTATAATGTAAAAGCTTGTGTTCATGCTGATATTTTCCACTTAACTTCTGTGCTATAGGCTTTTCACTTATCCGCTAAGCAAAATTCCAGATCAAGTATACTTAATTAGCCTATGTTAGGTGTTTTTTTCCTTTTCATTCAAACCTCTTGTCAAAGTATAGGCATAGCAGTTGAGATTGATAAAGAAGAAAACTAATATTTCATTAGCTAGCTACTGTATTAGGTACTTCCTGCAAACTATTCTTTTGTGCACATATTGCTGGGGATTGAATTCAGGGCCTTATGCATGCTAAACACATGTTCTACTAGTAAGTTTCACCTCCAGCCCTACTCCCTTTTATCCTCTCAATAAGCCTATAAACATATTTTATTATTATTCTCAGTTCACTGATCAGAAAGATGAGTTCCAAGAAGGGTAAGTAGTCTCAAAGACATACAGTGATTTAGTGGCAGAGTTCAGATTCAAATCTTTTTCCATCTCACATTGCTTCCCATGTCTGTCCATATTATAGAGATCTAGAAAGAGAAGTGACAAGGCATATCATCCATGTGGGCCAGGCAGAACAGTGCACCTCATCAGCTCTGACTGTCCTCCTTGCCTGAAGTACACCTCCAGTTTCTTCTACACTGGACACATATACAACAGGTGGATCCTTGCTATGTGGATGAAATCCTTCTGGCGATATGAAGAAATCTCTAGTCCATGGTCAGTTAATTTAAAGAATCCAGTTCTCAAATAAGAAAAGGCAGTGTCAGAGGCAGGCAAAGGTGTTCCTCAGCCTCTCTCTCACACACACACAGGACCAGGCATGCACTCTCACACAGTAGAATGGAGGTCATTTTAAGACAGCTTCTATAGTATGCTGGTTTACAAGTCTCTTGTCTGGCAAAGGAAGCACACTTACAGATTGATTCATCAGTGCAACCACATTGGTTTTGCTGGGAGAACTCATAGTAAATAACAGTTTTTGGAATGAAAAAGAGCCAACAGTGACATCATGAGTTTGATTTTGAACTTCTGTGTATGTGTGTTTGTGTGTGGTGCCAGGGATGGTACCCGGATGGTACTCAGGGCCTCACGCATGCTTGCAAGTGCTTTACCACTGAGCTCCACCCACTTAGCATAAATTTGAAATTCTTTAATACAACATTGAACTCTTGGGACTCCCGTCACTGCAAGTCAAATAATCTAAATTTCTGGTGGACTTTTTAAAATTTATTTTAATTTTAATTTTTCAATACTTGGAATTGAACCCAGGTGTGCTTTACCACAGAGCTACATACCTAGCCCTGATTTTTTGTTTTGTTTTGTTTTTGTGTTTTTGAGACAGGTTCTAAGTTGCTGAGGATCAATTCTCCTGTCATAGCCTCCCAAGTTACTGCGATTACAGGCATGGGCCCTGCTCCTGACTCTTCTGGACTTCTCTTAGAAAAGCAACAAAACTATTGCTTATATATCTTTTTTAAAAAGCAACATAGGTTTATCAGAATTTGGGGCTTTCAAGAATCATTTTAGATAACAGCCGGTTAAATCTACGATCTAGATATTTTCTAAAGAACAAGTCTCAAGTATAAAGACCTTTTGCTCTGAGTCTTTCTTTGTGCCTGCCTCCCTATAACTCCCAGAACCAAGTCCTGTGTGCTCACTCCTGAAACTTGGGGGAGCACACAATAGTTATTGACTCTGGTACCATCATCTGATAGGAAAAGTGAGTGTGCACATCGACACTGGAGATAAACGTGGTCTGTGTGGGATGAGTCTGAGAAGAGCAGAGCAGAGAACTCTTGGTGATCATGGATAGTCACACCTGGTCCGTGAAGAAAGGTATGGTCATGTTAGGCCTTCTCAACAGCTGGCCCTAAACTCCTTTTCAAGTAAAAGCTGTTTACAACCATGAGGAGTACACTTAAAAGTAAGGATATGTCTTTCCAGCATTATAAACGAGAAATGATATACAAGTATGTGAAGAGACCCATAATTTCTTTTTTGTTGTTGTTAAAAGATTTCTTATACATCATGATGACTACATAGTTCACTTTCTTTTCTCTTCTCATTTTTGCATTTTTTATTATTTCATTTAAAACACTTTAATTGATATATAATTGTACATATTTATGGTATACAGTGGGATATTTCAATACATAGATGTACACAATGTAAAACAGGGTAATTGGCATATTACATCTCAAATGTATATATTTTTTTCTATTAGACAACATTCCAAATCCTATTTGTTTTTTCTTTTTAAAGATTTCACTTTTATTTATATATATAAAAATATATGTATATTTTTTGTTGTAGATGGTCTTTATTTATTTTTATGTGGTGAAGAGAATTGAATGTATTGCTACTCAGGTTCTCTATCGGTGAGCCATACCCCCAGCACTTAGGATCCATTTTGAATTGTGCACTTCGTTGTTGTCAAACACAGTTACCCTACAGTGCTTAATAGTATTTTTCCCCCAACTGCACCCATATACCTATAAACTCTCCTCTCCAAACTCCATTCCCCAACTCACCCGGCCTCTGCTAATCACTATTCCACTCGCTCTTATAAGATCAAATATTTGAGTTTCTACTCATTTATGAGAACATATGGAAATATTCCCACCTTTTTGGAATCCTCTTGTTACCTGACTTCCCCCATAGCAATTTCATTTTTCTTCTAGTTCATTGATAAGTCCTTCTCAGTCTTTTGTTATTCCTATTCTTTACTCCTTAATGTTGCAAGACCCCAGGGCTCGGTCCTTTTCCGTTTTCTCTTTTCCATATGTATTAAGTGATTTTATCCAATGCCATGGTTATTCTCTAATGACTCCCAGATTAAATTTCAAGCCCTAAATTATACCCTGAAATCCAGTTATCTATTCAGCATCTCCAACCCAATGTGGACAAAATAGAAGTTGATTCCATGCTTTTCCAAACCCATTTTCCTCCAGTATGCCTCATCTCTATCTCAGAATTCACCTAGTTCAGGTAAACAAAGGTCTAGGACTCATCCTTGACTCCTCTCTTTCTTCCTCCTAATATCCAAGCCATCAGTAAATCCTAACTTCTCTACCTTCAAAATAGAGACTGAATCCAACATCTAAAACATTTCTCTATCATCTGTGAGACTAGCCTGTCTCTTGTCTGGAATACTGTAAGAACCTAACTATTCTCTCTGCTTTGCCCCTCAATCCTCTTCAGTCTAACTTTCACAATGTATCTTCATATTTCAAGGTTAAGCCAAATTATGCCATCTTCTGAGTCTCACTAATGGCCTTGATTTACTTATCTTTACAAGGCTAAATGCACCCTTTCAGAAAGTAGTCTCTGCCTTTTGTCCCTAGTTCTTCCCACTCTTTTGTCTTAATCATGCTGTAATCTCACCAGCCTCTGCTGTCCCTTAAACATGCCACGTAAGTAAACATTTTAGGGCCTTTTTACTTGCCTTTGCCTCTGCAGAATGCTTTTTCCTAGTCAAATGGCTCATATGCTTATGAGGTTCTCTGCCTATATCACCTATTCAGACAGAACTTTCCTAACCACCTTAACAACCACCTTCCCATTCTATCCCTAATGCCTGCTTTTTCTTCTTAGCACCTGATATTATATATTGCTTTTATGGATGTTATCTTTCTCCTTCATTGGAACATAAACTCCATAAAAGAAGGTACTTTGTATGGGATACAACTGTATAACCAGCACACCAAAAAGAATACCTGGCATTCAGTAAGGAACTCAATACATATTAATTCATGCTGTGAATGGATGAGTGTGTTTTCTACTATACAATAATACAGTTTAATGAATAGGAAAAAACTGAGAATGTGCCCTTCAATGCAAAGATAAATTCAGCTTCATTCCTCTAAAATGATATGAATTTTATTAAGAGTAGCAGAGTTGTTCAGTAACACTGGAGCAAATATTCATATTTTTAAAAATTACTTTTTAGTTGTTGATGGACATTGTTCATTTATTTATTTTCAGTGTTGAAAATTGATCCCAGTGCCTCACACATGCTTGGCAAGCTCTCTACCACTGAGCTACAACCCCAGTCCTCCAACATTTATATTTTCAACAAGATAATGTAGCTAATAGGAAAATCATAAAAAGCTTCAGAATTCCTTCTCCAAGTAAAGTTGCAATTCATTAACTTAGGCCTGAACATTTAAAAACTATATATATATATATATATATATATATATATATATATATATATATATATATAATACACACACACACACACACACAAGAAAAATAGTTTAATGAAACCGTATCAGTATGAACAGAAATGTCTTGATTACCTACTGTCCCTTTTTCCTTCCTTCAACAAATTCCTACCAGTGAAGGCCCTGGAGGCCATCAGCTACTCAGGGCTCTTAGAGTCATGTGTTATATCCTATTAATTTGTCACTGCTGCTGCTGTTCACATAAGAAAAAATGTCAATAACCACAGAGGTTTCACAGAGGCAGCAGAGTATTCTGCATAAGTATGTCTGGATTAACTAGCAGTATGTATTACCTGCTCTCTTCTATCAATGCAGCTCATAATATAGAAAAATGTGAAAAATCCACCACATAGCAGATGTGTCTCTTCACATATGATTTGGTGGAAGGCAGAGCATGATGAAGGAAGAGGTCAGTTTTCACCAGTAAACTAAAAATTTAAAGATGAAATATAGTTGGCCACACCAAGGTTGTCCTGAGCCACTGACAGGAGGCCATTCTGAATACTCCTTTATGGCAGTGTGCTATTGAAATGAATAGCCTTGAGGAAGGAATTTAGTCTGCTGTGTTGTTTGTATATCTACATTCATTTAATATTGTCATGGTGGTTTTGCTCTCTGATGAGGGGACAGCTCTGATCATGGGACAGAAGAATGATGAATATTACTTCCTATGAAATGTTTCATACCTTGTAACCTCTGAGAATAAATACTCCAAGTACCAATTCCATTTCTTTGCCTGAGTAGAGCTCATGTTTATTGTCCTTTCTTCGGGACTTCATGCAGCAAAAAGGAAGAAGCATAGCTTAATAGAGAAGGGTGTTAGACTAAATTTAACCTGTTTTTGTACTCCACTACTCCAGCTTTTGCTAGAGTAGTGGAGTACAAAATATATACTGACTTGGAGGTCAGTATATATTCCTTTCTCAAAGGGTTTGTATGTCCACAGGCAACCAACTGGTTGTCAATTAGTGATAAATTTATTGATAGGTCTTGCTGCTGAAATTGAACTCTGATTTTGCCTTTTGTACCAAGTCATTTTTCTTGGCTGCATCCAATTTTTACATTACCTGTGCATACTGTTATCAGAGCTGGTTCAGTTTACTGGTATCCAGGCAGAGGAGTGCAGAATAGAATATCCCAGGAGCAAATAATACCACTAATGGAAGGTTATAATTTACAAATCTGTCACATCCTTCACATACAAATCCAGCCTGAACTGCATTAAGAAAGTAGTTACTCTCCAATCACAGTGCAGTAGTGCACAGCCATCCTACATAGTGAATCACTTTAGACACGAGTTCATGGATCCACCCAAGATTGTCTCCAGAGGACTGCTTGCCAGAGGTTTCCTGCCAGTGTCCACAGAAAGCCCCAGCAGCCAATTTTGCAGCACCTCTTTCAGACTCTGAAGAACACTACACTTGAAAGATGTGGTTGATGTAAAGAAGAGCTGTGCTAGATGGTCAAAAAGAAGTGGCTTCACCTCTGAAAAATGATGAAAGAAATCCAGCTCACAAGCTGAAGGGATTGTGACTGACAACAGAGGCCATCCAGGAGAGGAAGGCGCTCATACTGGAATGCTTCACAGGACTAAAACCCCTTGTGTAGGAAGCACTGTGCCCTGATGATAGTGTCCAGGAAGTTGGTAAAGTCTTATCCATGTTCAAAATTATTCCCATTATACCAAATACATTCTTGTAATGTTTGACAGAACTAGTAACAGAGCCTCAGTGACATTGACTCATCTCTGTCACAGTTAACATAGTAAAGTAGCAGAGAGTTGTTCAGCAATGAGCCCATCTGAGAGCGCAGCTCTAAGCAATGGATGTTTTGTAAGAGTGAAGTTTTGAAGCTGTTCCAGTGGAAGTGATCTACTGTGACTGAGACAGTCAGAAAGACTCATCTGTTTTTTTTTCCACATTAGTGTAGCTACCAGTATGTAGTAGAGGTGTAACTGAGTGAGAATTCCATTTTCTGTTTAGAGAATACACATTAGCTGGATCTAACACCACTGTCAGAGATTCTGGAAAAGTGCCGATTTCTTAGTACAAGCACTCAATTATACTAGGAACTGTATCCAAAGGAAAGGAAAACAATAAATAATCTAGGTACAATCCATTCAAAACAAGAAACAGTGTTCATAACACAAATAGAGATGAGACGAACACTCAGAGAACTGAGATTTGCTTACATGAATCCCGCCCAAATTGATGAGACGCTGCTGATCCTGTATGAGGAAAAGTTCTTTCTCTGTGTTGCAGTAATCATACCAGCACTTTGCTTGGGGATGGGAACGTGGATAATGGTAAATTCATCTGCCAAAGGTGAAAACAGCTTGTCACGATTCTCATGCACTCCTGCATCCTCACTGTGGAAAGTCAAACATCTACACAAGCAAAATTACTTCCCACCACAGCACGAGTCACTTCTGTGTTCCCTGAATCCCTCGCCTCAGTGGTTCACAACCTTGTCTACTAGTGTGTATTTTTGGGCACATTTCATAACCAGAGATGCTCTGACTAGCCCCTAACCTTCCTCTGATGCCCAGCTTGGGTAAACACCACATCCCTATTGCGTTGGACTCATGGTTCCTGAAAAGATCCAAGTGGAATAGCATTTCTCTTCCTTTGCTCATGTCTAAAGCAGTTTTCCTCTCACTGTTAAGTCCTTCATTAAACTCTGGCTACGTCTGTTCCACTTCATTCATGGATTCATTCCGCAGTTAGTAATGGGTTCTCAAGTGCCTGCATTCAGTGCTCTTTCCTTCCTCAAAATTCCTAGTGCTTATGTGGTACATACAGTCAGGATACCATGTATCTTTGTTGCACATTTTCCATCTCTCCAATTTGATTGGACACTTTTTGTGAACATAAACTATGTGTCTTACCTGTATTTTATATTTCTATGCTATACCACAGAGGAGGTGCTCAGAACATGGTGGTATACATAGTGGCTAGCTCTTCCTACTACGTTTAGAGTTTGGTGTTTCAAACTATAATAATAATCAGTTCAATACAAGGGAATCTGAAAAGCAATCAAATACAGAGTCTAAAGATCTAACGGGATTATACTGTACAGTCCATGTTTGCATCTGTGGAGGATTTGATGCAAAGAGAAACTGACCCTGAACATCTTCTCTGAGAGTCATGGGAGGTCAAGGAAAAGGAAAGTTTCACTTCAGGAACGAGTTTGAGTTTTTTGTTTGTTTGTTTTTCTTTTTTTTTTTCCCCCTCTTGTTTTCTTTTTTGCCAGTATCTCAAAGAAATTCCACATATTTCCACACCCTGAGGAGTGCTAGCACTGGATAACTGGAGAAAATGAGGACAGAGTTTCCTGGGCACCACCACATGGTGCAATCTATCAATCATAGGAATTGTAATGGTGAAGGGAAAAGTCTGAGACCATGAGGCTGAATCATTCCAAGCAGAGCTCACAGCTGCTAGCATTTGGAGAGCAATCCTAAGTCACTGGAATCCCCCCAACTTCAGACACTGAGTGAGCATCTCATTCTAATGACATCAAAACACTGTCATAAAATCTATTCTCCAGCCTGTGGCCACAGCTGATTAGGAGTTGTGATGGTCAATTTTATGTGTCAGCTTGACTGCATTAAGGAATACATACATGGTAAAGTTATTTCTGGGTGTGACTTTCAGAGGTTTTCTGAAGGAAACTGATGGGTGGTTCTCCAGATTGAGTGGGGAAGATCTGTTCTTAATATGGGTGGGCACCATGCAAACAGCAGGAGCCCAGACAGAATCACAACAAAGGCATTCTTTTTCTGCCTTTGGAAATCAGGACTGGGTTTCTAGACTTTGGACTCTAAGACTTGCACTAGTGGCTCCTGGATTCTAAGGTCTTTGGACTGAAACTGAGAATTATGCCATGAGCTGCCTTGGTTCTGAAGATTTTGGATGTGAACTGAGCCACATGACCAGCATTCCAGGGTGTTCATCTAGCAAAAATATTTTGTGGAACTTCTCAGCCTCCTTATTCATATAAGCCAATTCCCCTAAGAGCTGTGGGGCCATGTGGTCTCTACCTAGATTTCAAAGTATGTTGCAGACAGTCTGAGGGCCTGTTCAGAGACGTGTCATAGGAGCAGAGCCACCAAAGAGAGGCCCCTTTGGGGGCAGCACCTTGGCATTGGAAGAGTGGGGCAGTGCTTCAAGACCCAGAACCAGAGAGCCATCAGCCCATGATTCCATTCTGAACAATTTGGGCATAAGACTCCAGCTCATGAGAGCTCTGCGTGAACTGAGCTCAGCAGAAAATATAGAAATGGGCTGTCTGAGGTCTTCCGGGTGGTCCAACACTTGTCCTAGTGTGCCCAGGATGCAGGACGTGGAATCAAAAGAGATTGTTCTCCAACATGAAGACTTAATGTTGTTTTCCCATGTTTGGTTTTTATGTTGCCCAAGCTGGCCTTGATCTTGAGAATCCTCCCATCTCAGCCTCCCTTGTAGTGGGATCATAGACATGCACTACCAAGCCTGCTCCAGTCACTCAGTTCTTCATTTATTTCTCCCTTTTGGAATGGGACTGATTGTCCTACACAGGTTCCACCATTGTATTGTGGAAGCATGTAACTTATTCATTTCCAGCTCCCAGGATGAGTTGTGCCTTGTGATTTATAGGAAACTTTGCACTTAGAGTTCATGTTCTCAATACTTCAAGAAAAGAGTAGGCTTTACTTATTCAAGGTCAGACAAGGGTAAACCACTACTTTCCAAGACATTTCTAAGATATTTGGAAATTCCCTGTCACAATCTAAAAAGAAGGATTAAAAAATAACCTCCCCTTTCAACAGAACATTTTATTTCTCATCTCTGTTTGAACTCATAAGAATGTTAGAGTATGACTTTCATGGAGGCATAAAATAATATAGTCTTCATAATGGAAAGTGACTTAGGTAGTTATTTCCTTCTGAGTTTAGTCTTGAGAAGAATGTTTAAATCCCAAGTCCCAACCCCCTAAGATAACAAAAGTCTGGTCTCTCTAAAAATGCATGAACAAAGAAATTCTAAAACTGCTTCAGGATGCCAAGGATGGACCCAGTTCCTGAACACCAAGGAGAAACCCTCTGAGAAAGCCAGCAAACTCAGTTTAGGAAGCAAATTCAGTCATATTTTAATAATAAAAAAAGTTTAAAAGTACATTATTTTTCTGGACGTTCTACAGCAAGGTCTGAACTGCCAGAGAGGTGACAAAGTCAGACCATGAGATGCACTGTGAATCAGCAGTCTGATGATGACATCTACAGATGAGGAATTAATGTTTGGCACAGTCCTTTCCTTTTAATTCAATACATTTGCCTACTAAATGTATACCAAGTAGACACTGTGCTCAGCCTACAGAAAACACAAATGTGAATCAGACTCGAACAAGACTCAGTTCCTCACTTGCAGGAAGTGAAAAGTTATTGACAAATAACTACATAATCTGATAAATTATCTAACTTGTATTGCAGATCAAAAGAGCTCTGTGAGTTTTACAGAGAACAGAATCAATCTGATTGAAGGGAGAGGAAGTGGAAAGGCTTCCAGAAAAGCAGGGAAGGCAGAAACAGAATCTATGTAGAGGGCAAATGTTAACAAATCTCATTGGATAAGGCAGTGGAGGGAATGTCCTGGGAACATGACAGTTCAATTACCCTGAACTAAGAATATGTAGGAAGGAACAGTAGTGGGAGATAAGGCTGCCTGGTAAATGGGGATGGGTGTCAAAATCTCAGACCTCACAGCCCAGCCCGCCTTCCCTTCTTACTTGTGAATGTATTTCCATCAAAGCTGACTTATTTAATTTTTAGAGCATGAACAGGGCAGGGAGACTAAGCTGATCCCAGGGGTTCTTGGCTCCTGGGGGCCCAGCTACAGACAAACACAAAGGGAACACAAGAGGCAGGCAGTTATCAGATTTGGTCTTGAACTTGGGGGTGGGAAAGGGATGATCTTAGAAAGGGGGAGCAACAGGAAGCAAACTGGGTCTAAGGAAGACCTGGATGACCCAGGGTTGGGGGACAGCCCTACCTGGGGCTCTTGGTTAGAGAAGAGGGAAAGGAGGCCCCTTCCCTGAGTGCTGAGGAAAAGGCACCTGATTCAGTCTCCTCCTGCCCCCCATCCACAGAAGAACTAAGAGTCCATTTCCTGGCCCCATTTAATGGCCCAGAGGCTTTTCCTGGTTGAGCCTCTGGAAGAAGCTTTTGCCAAACTCAAAAGTGCTGATCATAATAGCACAGGAGGGGGCAGCCTTGATGATCCTCGTGAGAAAGCCTGCAAAAAGTCCCTTGGTACCTGATTCAGCCTGTATTCTCTGAAGCACCAACCAGGTGGAGTGAACTGGTGGGGGCTTCACTCTCACAGCCTCTACAGCTCCCCTTGCAACCTGGTGCTGCATCTTCACCACATCAAAGGGTAGAGTCAAGATGGCAGCCACTGTCCCTGAGATGCTGCCAGCTGCAAAGCTAATGCCCAAAGACGTCTGGTCCTTTGGTCTGGGCCTATTCAGTCATCTCTTCACCAGCTCATAGTTGAACAAATACAGAGCTGAGTAGGATACATCTCGAAGAGCTGTGGGGCCTCAGCCCAGCCACAGTGAATGCCAGCCACCCTGAACCCCTGCAGCCTGGACACAGGTTCCTAGCTCATGGTATGATACATGCTGAGCCTGCAGTTTTGTCCGCACAAGTTCCAGGGGGCTGATCACTGTCACAGTGCCCACGTGAGCTGGTGCACAGCAACATGGGTGCATAGAGGTCAGAAATCAGGGCTTGCCCACAAAGGAAGGCCTTGAGGTCATCATAGGCAGTGAAGTAGATGGCGGTAGCTGGATTCAGAGTGCCAGTGAAGTGGGTAGGATCACGAAACCATGTGGTACAGTGGGTACCATTTGGGCATAATTACAGGGGCTCCAGGACACCATTGCTGTATGGGAGGCACTTCCCTGTGGATTGGAGAATGGATGTAGTGTAGGAGAGGCTCCAGAGTCTGGAGGGAGGCATTGGCTCACTGGCTACTGAGGGGTGCTGAGATTGCAAGCGGTCTTTCACCACGTCCAGGGGTGTCGTGAAGAGGGAGGTGACCAAAGCCCCAGCCCCTAAGGCCATCATTTGTTGGAGAGGGCTAATGCCCCCAAGATCCTGGTCAGCCATCTTGTTGTTTCAATCCTGGCTCTAAGCTGGTGCTCGCTCTCAGGGCACCAGGGGCCTGGTGGGCCCATAGCAGCTCTGCAGCCAGTGCAGGGTGCCCGCGCGCTCGCTTGCTTCACACAAGGAGGGCTGGGAATCTCCAAAACCAACTTTCAGTGACTTCTTGAAAGTCAATTCCTGCCTTCCACAAATTCCTCTAATGATCAAGATATACTCATCCTTTAACCCCATTCCTATTTTCTTGATTGCCATCATTGGTGACAGGAGATAAGACTGACAGTAGTTTTTATGGTTGAACTGAGTTATCACATGAGGTTTACCTTGACCAAGTGCCTTAAGAATCAGGAATGCTTTCAGGGCAAGCAGTACCCTGTTTTTTCTTTTTCTTTTTCTTTTTTAAAATCAGTCATTGAATTGCACCATAGTTTCTGTATATTTTAGGATTATTTTTTTTACAAAAAGCCAATGTTGGTCTCTAATTCACTGATAGAGAGTAAATATACTTCAAAAAAATAAAAATATTAAAAAATTCAAAAAATAAATGAATAAAAATTACCATAAAAAAAGAAAAAAATGATAACATTGAGTTTAATCTGTGATTTGGAGCATCAGCTATAGCTACTTTAAGGAGTGGTCTCTCCTGTCAGCAAAAAAAGTGATAAGTTTGCAAAAAAGTTTCTTATGCATGTTTGGAGAGATCTTTAATATGTGTGTTTGTTAAATGTGATGATCAATTGTATAAATGAGGAATAAGTTTAATTTTAGTCAAATTTTGTTTCTTTGTTTCCAATGAGTTAGCTATGAGTTATATAAATTATTTTCTAATAATTCAAAACTTTTTTGGTAAAAACTTACAATCTCAAGGTTGAGAATTGCAAAAAGAGTTAAATGACATAAGAAATTTTAGGATTATTTGGTACACTTCAGGGTAGGGATTTTATCATTTTATATTTCATTTTACACATTTATTTTATAAATTGGCTTATAAGCACATGCTGTAATTTTTTGTATTTCTGATTTTTAAAAATAAAATAATTATGTCCTTTTTGTTATACATGATTATAGAACGTATTTTGACATACTATGTACACGGAGTACAACTTCCCTTCCCTGTGGTTGTACATGGTTTGAAGTTAAACTGGTGATGTATTCATATAAACAAATATGGGATATCAATGCAATATAATCACAGGCAATCTGAAAAAGGATGAAGGACTCAACACTTTACAACACAGATAATCCTTGAAAACAGTCTTCTAATTCAAAGAAGCCATAAAAGGTCATATATTGTATGATTCCTTTCATATGAAATGTCCAGAAAAGACAAAACCAAAGATTAATGGTTGCCTGGGGGCAGGTCGAGGAAGGAATGGGAGTGACCTCTCACACATAGAAGGGTTTCTTTTTGGGATTATGAAAATGTTATGAATTAGATGGTGGCGATGCTTGCACAACCCCGAGAAATTACTAAATGTCACTGAATTGCACACTTTTTAATGATGAATTTTACGTTATGTGAATTATATCTACAGCAATATTTTAAAATGTACATTAGTAATCTTTGCATAGTCATGATCTGCTGCCTCCGTCATCTTCTTGCGCTACTCCATTCCTTTCCTATTCTCTCCCACTGTCGGTCATCCTTTCCCAGGGCAGCTGTGCACGAGGACTCTGGCCTCTGCCCTCCAGAAGAGCCTGCACAGCAATGGGCTTCTGGGTCCTGCAGCTGTTGGCAGGCTATCCCCTGCGCACGCGCACTATCTGCTCGCATAGGGTGGAGATGGACGCCAAGAACTGATGTTTTCGTGGATTGATGGCAGTGGTCTCTGAGGGCAGCACGTGCAGGAATCAGTGGACGAGGACTGACAGGTCCCTCAGTTTAGTTTTTTATCCTTGTTTTGAGGTGTGATCTCGGCTACGGGTAATGTCCGGATGCGGTGCTCTGAAAGCCAGGCTGGCTGCCAGACGGCACTTGGGATCACAGAGGACTTGAGGCCATAGGCCTCAGATTGACACCATATTTTTGCGCAAAATTTGTGATCATACAGCAGTAGATCTTTAGTAAAGTGGCACAGGGATATTGGACTTATTTGAAGGTTAATTGAAGTAGTGCATCTCTTCTACCCTTGTGCATGGGTGTTGAGTAAATGATGATTTATTCCAGGCCATGTTCTCGGTGGGCCTCATACTGCTGCAGTTCACTTGCCTAGGTCCCACGTTGTCAGGTGCACTCAGGATAACTGTGAACCCTTGCAACAGCCCTGGTAGATACCCCATGTTTTGTATTTCCCACCCCAGTCAAGATCTTAGGTGACCCAAACATGCTAGACTTGTGCCCTGAATCTAATTTACTAAAAATGCCTTTCTGATAGGTCATAATACCTAGATCATTCTCCACGAGGGTTTTTTTTGTTTGATATTTGCATTTCTCCTGGTCAACCTGAACCCATCTTCTGTCATTTTCCACTTGTTTCAGATTTTATGCTTTTAACCCTAACTTCAAACTTTGTGACTTCATTTCATCCATTCCTGATTCTTGGTATAAATCCTTTTGCTTTCCTAGTGCTAGGTCGTATTCCTTCCTCTTTCCTCAATTCCTATCCTTTTTCCCTGTTATCCTGTCCCACGTTCAGGTCCTTTCTTCGCATGCAGGCTTTAATCACCACCACTTCCAAGAAAACCACACTTCATAGCAATTCAAAACTCAAAAGTTCTCTTTATTACTTATCTGTTAATTCTTTATTCAATTTTATTAACTTTGAAAAGTATATCAGAATGAATAATCCTAACCCTAACCCTAACCTACATATATCTACTTCTATGTGGAAAAGTATATGATGCTCCAGTGGTACCAGAACCTCTTTATTGCTTATCTATTAGACAATTATATTACATTTCTTTATTCAATTTTATTAAGTTTTAAAAATATATCAATCAATAAATTCGAACCTATAGATATATATATATGTGGAAAACTATTTGGTATTCAAATAGTACAAAAAGTCTCATTACTTATGTATTAATATTTTCTACTACATTGCTTTATTCAACTTTACTGTATTTTGAGACTATATTAGAATGAATGAATTCATATCTATCTATCTCTGTATTATATGTGGAACATTAACTGGTACCCAAGTGCTACCAAAAGGCCTCTGATGTTTCTTAATCTAATTTTATTAAAATTTGAAAACATATGAGAATAATTAAATTTGTATCTATCTATATACATGTGGAAACTAACTGGCAGCCACGTGGCACCATCAGTCTTAGCAGCTCTTATATTGTATAGCCATAGTAGTGAGCAATTTCCATCTCTCTTTCCCTCTCAATGAAAAACTGCACCTCCCCAAAGGATATTTGGCAGCATTCTCACGCTCTTGTTGAGCCTTCTTCTTCATGGCTTCCCGCTCTGGCCTCTGCTCTTCTGTGATGGGAGTTGACATTACTGGCTCAGGAACATTGGGTTTCCTCCATGGAATTGGTTGTAAGGCAAAGTCTTGGAGCAGATATCGGTTTTGAGGCTTGGGTGGTTGGGACTGGAGCTTGTTCACAAGGTTGGAAACAGGGCCCCGCTGGACAGAAGTGCAAGATGATGTGTAGAGCGCAGGCCTAGAGGCAGCAGACTGAGGGACACTAGGCTGGGTAGATGTGGTGAAGCCTGAATGGATTGAATGGGATACAACTGGCTGAGCTGGCTTGGCAGGACGCATCAAAGATGTGTTGGCAGGAGCTGGTCGGGATTGGTTGACTGCCCTGGGTTGAGCTGAGCTGGTAGAAGCAGGCTGGGCAGGGTAAGCCACAGTGGGTCTACGTGAGGCCAGAGACTGTGGCCTGCGATATACAGGTCGAGGTTGGGGTTTCTCTGAGGACAGAAAAGGCAAAGGCACCAATTTAACCTTCCCAGGAGGTGGAAGCTCATGCTGGGATGGAGATGGACACTCTTTGTCAGCACTGATATCTGGTTTCTGGGCTCTGACTTGAGTTTTCTCAGGACCTTTAACCTGCAGCCAGGGTTTCCTAACTGGACAAGGACAGGGATCTTTGTTACTGCTTGAGTTTCCCAGGGCCCGGGAGGAAGAGAGTGCAAAATTCTTAATGTTCTTCTTCCCCAGTGCATGAAAAACCTGCACTGACTCCAGCATGAGCATGCCTAGATAGCTTCGAGGCTTTTTAAAGGTATCTTGGCTCAGCTCAGGTTGATGTCTCTTGCGCTTTGCCTTAGGAACCATTGGCTTCTCTTCTGTCTTGACCTTGTTGCCTGCCTGCTTACTATGCTTGGCTTTCTTGGAGTTGTTTTCTCTGCTCCTTTTGTGCATTCCCTTCCCACAACCCTTAGCTTTGCTGTTCCTGCTGGGTGTAGCCTTTTGAGTGTTCCTGTTAGAATGCTTGGCTCTGTTCCCAAGAGCCCTGTGACTGTCTTCATCCCTGCAAGCAACTTCTCCCTCTAATGTGCCCTCTGGGGGCTTTGGCTGCATTTTGGCCTTAGGAGTCCCATCAGGAGGCTTGGACACTTTATGTTTGTTCTTCCTAACTGTGTCAGTAGGACCCTTTTTGTCACTTGAGTTTACCTGCTCCTGATTCACCATGATGTCTCTGGTATCATTGGCTTTTATGATTTGAGCACTTCCAGGTTGGTCAAGGTCTTTGAAGAAATTGAAAATTTCGGGAAGGTGAATATCCCCCACCAGTGCAGAGGGGTCTGCAAAATCACTGCTACATTCAATCCCATTTTGAAGTGTGCCTTGGTCCTCAAGACTCAGGCTACTCTTTCCCAGATTGATATGTTCAGAATGAGGCATCTCCTCTTGGTCCAGAGGACCAATGGAGGCCAGGAGCTTGTGGCTATCAGAGATTTCTAAAGGGAGTAGTGGAGGATCCTGATTTTCTACTGCAAACATATAGGCATCCAGAGGGTTTGAAAGCATGGCTTTAACCTCATCCAAACTGTTACTGCCTATTTCTTCCTGGCTTTGAGTTGGAGGCAATACCAAGAAATTAGTAGAGCTCTGGTCTGGAGTTATTACTCAAATGTCCTCAAGTTCAGGTGATGGGTTACTCTCCAGCATTTGGAGGCTTTGGATACTTCTGCTACTGCAGGAGTTGGGGAATTCTGGAGGTTGTGGCAGACAAAATGTGTGACTTGGAGTTGCAATCCCACGGAAGCCTCCATCCCTATGGATGTTTCCATCACTGCAAAGGAATCAAGGAGGATGGTAAGTAGGATGCTCCCACTACACAGCAACACAATAATCAGGAAACTGCCAACTGTGGAGAAGGCATTTCTAGTAGCTCTTTTTAAGGACAATGGACAGATCTCTGTTAGGAGCTGAGTGTTGACCCCCTCAATTATAGGTGATCACTTGACATCCTAGATTTGGACTGGCAACATTTTCATGGCAGCATGGCTGATTGGTAGCACACTTACCTCATATGTGTGATAACCACAAAAAATGTTTGATGAAACCTGTCATTCTCATGTTGCAACCTCTGAATTCTCTCCACTCTCCCAAGAATATATGAACACTTAACACCATGTACTAGGAGAGGGTGGAGCTCTTCCTGATAACATATTTGTTAATGGACAGATTTTGAGAAACCTGCTTTGCATGGGATCTCTGAATAGAAAGTTTAAATCCTAGAATTAAGGAAGGAAAATTAAACTGTCAAACCATGGTCAGTTTTGAAGTATCTTCCTTAGAGAGCAAAGCAAAATCAGGGAAATGCATTCATAATGTGTTGCTGTGGAGGGACTGATCTACCAAGACACTGAAAATTAATTGCCTACAGTGTGCTCATGGAGGACTCTTAAATGCATTGTGAATGGCTCTTAGAGTGCCAGCATTTTCTTCTTGCAGAGTCTGAAAATGTAAACTGTTGAATAAGAATAGGGGTTAAAGTCTCAGGACTTAAATTCTATATATCTGTAGACCCACAGCTCCCAGCTGCCTATTTGACCCTCTTTTAATTTCTGATCTTATACCTTCCCCATGCTACTGTTTGTACTCACCTTGAAAGTTTGTTTCTGTAATAGGTTGAGTGGACACAGAGTAGTAGTTGCCAGGGGTAGAGACTGATGGTAATACATTTGTGGGCTGAACCTCCTTCAGCACCATCACCATTTCTGGTTGAGGGACAGCGGCCCTACTTCTTGCATATGACACAGAGCCATAGAATTGCAGGTAGGGGCCTAGATCTCCAGAGAGCAGAGGTCCCAGTGTGTTTTGATCATAGAAGTAGACCTGGCTTCCTTCTTGGTAGGGAAGTGACAGGGTATGTGCCTGATTTGGAATCTGAGATGCTGTCTCTTGGACAAAACTGGCTGACAGTGATGGATACTCAGGGACTATGACATTGGCATCTGAAGGTGTATCATATTGGGCTGTCATAGACATGGAAGGAGCTGCTGTGTCCTGGTTAGTGACAGTCAGAGTGAAGTCCCCCAGTGAAAATGACTTCTTTTCAGTACCTCCAACATTATCCCACTCAAAAATACTTGAATAGGAGGCAGGTTCTCTGGGTACCTGGTGCTGGCTAGTAGCTGTAGACAACATGGTTGTGTTAGAATGTTGATAAAGGTAGGCACTGCCCATGAGTGGCTGGAAGGAGGTGCCCGAGTTTGAAGGCAGTAGCCATACCGAACTGACAGCTGGAGCAGAGACTCTGGAGAAGTTACATGTGCTTCCTGTTAGGGAAGCTGCATTGCTCACCACAGGAAGAGAGAGAGGCAGAGAATTTGCAGTTCCAAGTATAAAAGAAGACTGGAAATTTTCTGTAGGAAGCAAGAGAGTGATGCAAAAATTGAGACTCATAGATTCTTAAGATACTTGAGAAATGGTATTATCTTAATGTTGTGGCAGTCAGGAAGTCTCTAATACCAATAATCATTGAGATTCCCCAAATCAAACCATTTAGCATGGCTGCAAGTGTTGGAGCAGTTTGATACTCGGGTGATGAAATGCTGTTTCTCTCCAATTGGGTACCGAAGACCCAAGTGGTCTGAACCACACATTGTTCCCTACGCACCTCCTTCTCCCTGACCTAGCTTTCCCTTGAGCCTCCACTAATTTTGGCCCATGAGTATGCCTTTCAACAGAAACATTTAGAAGTTAGAGAATGTCTAACATTACCAGTTTTCAAGTGAGTAAACCAAGGGTCAGGGAAGTATTATTGACTTGTTCATTATCAACACCAGGTTGTGGAAACTTACTCTCTTGCCTGGTCTCTGTGCTGTAGACAAATACCAGAAATGAGGAGAAACACATTTTTGTTTTTCTCTATTCAAAGAAAACAGTACTGATATCACCACTGTTTTCTTCAGCATCTCATTTTGTTTGAGCAGGTTGCATGCCATTTTCTGGAGTTTGCTTGTACCATCCAGATGGTAATTTACAGGGCCATTTTTTTCAACATTCGAGCCTGATTTTTCATCTAACATCAACATTACTACTTGAGAGTAAGTTTTTCAAGAAATGCTTCTTGTTAGAAAAATTTATTTGAACTTTTTGAGCTTCCGGTTACTCAAGTAAGGTGTTTACAATAATAAAAACAGTCATAATTCATCCATGAAAAAGTGACATATTACATTAGATTTATATAGGCTAAGATGTAGTAAGTTCTGGAAAGTTAGAAAGGCAAAAGTGAAAAACAGCCCAGAACTACAAAGAATACCTGGATACTAATGAAAACTTGGATATTTAGGAAGCGTCAAAGCATAGTAAATTTACTAACCAATGAAGTTCCTTTATCATACATACAATATAATGAAAATGAATGTTTCTCCTTTATTTCAGTGAATACTGTTAATCAAAACACTGTGCAAAATTGAAGGTAAATTTGAATGAATTTCTAACCAGTACCTATAGACAGAGAAACTATATCAACAAAAATTGTGTAATAAGCAACTAATTGATGTAAATGTAAACGTTTAGGTAGCCACAATGTATGTAGATAAATATTTCAAGAAAAATGTTTTTAATCCAGTTGCAGTGGCACACACCTGCAATCTCAGATTCTCAGTAGGCAGGGGCAGGATGATCACAGGTTAGAGGACAGCCTTGGCAATTTAGCGAGAATCATCAAAATAAAATTTAAAAAGGGTTCAGGATGTAGCTCAATGGCTATGTGCCCCTAGGTTCAATCCCTGGTACTGCAAAACAAATGAAACCTAAACCAACCTTCTTCTTTCCCACCATATGCACAAACTGAAGCAAAATAGCACTATGAGTCTAGGCATGGTGGGTTGGACCTGTGGTCCCAGCACTCTGGATGCTGAGGCATTGGAATTGCTGGAGCCCGGAAATTCAAAGTCAGTCTGGGCAATTTAGCAAGATCTTGTCTCAGAGAGAAAACAAGATGTGCTGGGGAGATAGCTTGTGATAGCATGCTTGCTTAGCATGTATGAGACCCTGTGTTCAGTCCCCAGCACTGGGAAGGAAAAAGGAAGGGGGGAAAGAAGGAAGGAAGGAGGAAAGGAAATTTTCTACAAAGTAGAGAATGAAACAAGAAATGTAAAGTAATTTCATCTCTGTTGTTGTTCATCTTCTTCTAAATATTACCTACACCATGTGAAAGATAGTAATCCCACTATGTAGTTATTTCAATTAATATAAAACATTTTCTGATAAACATTTGTTATAAAAAAGCAGAAAAGTACTATACGTCATCATTAAAGTTATATTTATCATCACAATCTAGTTTATAATTATCTTTAACAGGAAAATGTTGTCCCTAAAGTGTGATAAAAACATCACCACCAGAATATAATCATACAGTTAAAAGAAATTTCTATGATGTTTAATAGAACAGGAAATCAAACTCAGGGTTTCCTACATGCTAAGCATTCACTCTACCACTAAGCTCCACCCCCACTCAAAAACAATTTTTTGAAATGTAGAAAAATCAAATGTTATTTTAGATAAATTTGGAAGTAGAGATATGGAGCTTGAATTTTATTCTTACATAGGTCTTCCTTTTGGTTCTTAGGTTTAAAACATATTAATGAGTATCTGTATATATTCTCATGAAGAAAAAAAGTTATTATAAAGATGGAAAACAGCTTCTCCTTGAAAACTACCTATCACCACAGGAATGCATCCTTCTGAAGCAGGTAAGGGCACATAATTTTTAAAAAATTTGTGTAGTTTAAAAAGCAGAGTAAAATAGGACATGGAAAACTGCGGTTTCCCCAGGCCTGTCTCTGTCCACTTTCATTAGCATGTTTAGAGGAAGAAGCATTTCTAAAATACACTTTTAAAATGTTCATGTTCAAACTGTCTAGGTCATCTGTGTTCAAAGAGGCCATAGAAAAACTCCAAAGAACCAAATGTGACTTTTCTGAGAAACTGCTTTCCCCAGTGATACCCTAATTCTACCCTAAGTGTCCTTGCTAGTCAGTTAATTAAGACATTCTCTCGACCACCCTCAAATGTCCAAGTGCTGGGAAGATTTCACACTATCCTCTCTGCATTGATTAAAATCTTTTTTTCTCTTGTATATTCCATTCCAGCCAACTACTTTTTAACTGAGAACATCTCCATGCTCTTCATCTCTTTTATTCTCACATTTTCTTCTCCCTTATTTTGATATTTTCTCACTCACCAAGTTCCTGTTGCCCTGTGCTTCAACAGTCCAAACTTCCTTGCCCTGGAATATCTGCCTCCTTACAACCCTGTCTTCCCCATCCCTCTCCCTAGTTCTCTTTCACACAGTTTAAACAATTCCAAAATATGTGAATGTCCCTTTTTGAACAGCACTAAATTTGAAATACTGAAGTGGAAATATTGGTGGAGGGACACTGTTCCAGATGAAACCCTCTTGGTAACCAGTGTGAGTTTTTGTCTTTGCTGGGACTTCTCTCTTTCTGTTGAAACAAAGTTACTCCTCTAATCGGATTTCATTCTCTATAAAAATGCCCCTTAAGACTCAATATTAGAAAAGAAAGGGACCAGTGTAGTCCGTCTGTTATTCTTCTAGTTCAGATGAGGAAACAGATTTTGTGAGAGAGTAAATGATCATCCATCCCATACCTAGTACATGTCAAAGTGAAAACTCAAATTAGGTCTCCAGGTTTCTACTTCCATCCTTTTCCATATTACTCTAAGCTAATTGGACTCCAATAGTATTATTCTAAGTTAATTGGACTCCACTGAGGCAGCAAAAAGTCTAATGAAAAACTTTAAAAAGTTTCTTTCCTTACCTGACATTGTCAGAGAAGAGGTAACATCAATTGCAGATACAAAGGATGAGGAGACCACCCCAGAGGATGTCTGGGTGACTGAGGCTAGAGAATGCATGTTTCCCAGTATGGAGTTCACTGGTCACTGGTCACTGGCCACTGGCCACTGGTCACTGATGACTGGTTACTGGTCACTGGTCACTTGTGATGATCCAAATTTGTTTACAACTCCATGGAAACCCTAAGATTCTACCAGGTGGCAGTAGATTTGGTAGGAGAATGATGTCACCAAAAAGGCAGTTTAAAAGGTATGAGGTAGCCAATAGGGAGGTCAGATTCCCAACCAGAAGGTGGGATTGGGTGAAGAAACTGATTAGAGATTTGATTGGGTAGAGAAAGTGACAGGAGACTTATAATTGAACCTAAATGGCCAAGCTCTGGGGAGGTGAAATCCTGCAAGAGGGACAAGGTAGGGCCACTTTTCCAGGTGCTTGTGTTAGGGAGATCATCTCAGTGTTCCTTATTAACGTTCATTAAAAATTATGTATATGTTATATATTTCACATTATCATAGGTCATAGTGTGCACATAATTATATATTACATATACAGTTAATATCCCTGGGAATGGAATAAAGAGACATCTGGTTTGAGAAATTCTAGTAGTTTTGTAGCCATAGAGTTGATCTGAACTTACTGCTGCTTCCAAAGATGAAAGGATTAAAAACATTCTCTTTCTGTTTTCTTTTTGAAATTGCATACAATACCTTTATTTTATTCATTCATTTTTACGTGGTGCTGAGGACCAAACCCAGTGCCTCATATGTGCCAGGTGAGCACTCTACCACTGAGCCACAATCTCAGCACTAAAGAGTTTTTTCATAACCTAAGAATAGGGTGACGTTCTTTGATTGCCCCCTGTAGGGAATGAGGAGGTGCAAGTTTTTCTTTAGGTTTTCTTGAATCCTACATTCCTTGGGCTGGGGTATGCTGGGCCAAGTTGGATCATAACTCTCTTCTGCTCTCCTCCTCCCACCCCTCTTCATTGTAGACATTGTTTCATGGACAAGCCTTGAGTTTGCAGTCTTATACTCATGAATATTATTATCTTTTGACTGCCAAAAGCACAGGTCTTGTTTTCTGTGACTCAATTCTTTGAAAAATGCACTCTGAACATTAGAATCAAACACTGGAGAGGTGGAAGAGAGGCTCACTGTAAAATGTCCCTGTTCTGGACTTGGGTTGTGCTTCATTCACTATCATTTGCCTTGGATGGCTCCTTGGGTCACATAGACATCCTGCCTTTGGGTTCTTTCATATGCAAGAGGCACTGAGGATTCTTTTTCTCTTCTTTTGTAAGTGAATCCAGTGTGGCAGTTACTGAATCTTCCTCCCCCTTGCAAACAGCCACTATAGAATCCTGGGCCTCTCACATTCTTTGTCAGCCATGCTTGGGTGGAAGGCCAGGAGAATAGTTAGAGAGAACATTAATAGAATATAGGGAAAGTGAGTGTAAAGAAAAAAAAAAGGGTAACATGGATTTTCAATTTCTTTTGTCAGAAACAAGGCAACGCATTTTGATCTCATTATGTGTTAATAAAACAGATAATTCCATTTTTTGTGTGAGGGGTGCCTGGGAATTCAAACTGGGGATAATTTACTACTGAGTCACATTGCTAACCCTTTTTAATTTGTGTGTTTTATTTTGAGACAGAGTCTCACCATGCTGGTTAGGGCCATGCTAAGTTGCTGTGGCTGGTCTTGAACTTGCAGTCCTCCTGCCTCAGCCTCCTGAGTTGCTGGGATTACAGGTGTGTGCATTGCGCCTGGCTCAATATATATGTATTTTTAATGTAACTAGGTAGAAAGTCCAGAATCTGCCATGAATTCTATTCAGTGAGGATATCGGTCTTAAATATATTTTACTTATTTTGTTTTATGTCACGTCTCATTTTCATCCCTCAGTGTATTTGTAGACTGTGAATGGCTCCCAAAGGCTTTGGATTTTCAACTCACTTTTTGTCATATTTTAAAGGAATCCAACCTTGTAAGACGTGTTGCATGCTTTTCCATTGATGATTGTTTATTTTGAACCATCATGCATTAACTTGACCTGATGAATTTCTGGAGAAAATTAAAGAAAGGCATGTGGGAAAAGCATTGTGATAAATTATACTGTGCACCCAAGGAACAAGTGTGTCTGTGTTCAGGCCACCTTGATATAGATTGCTTTTGTTTTGATCCCCTGGAGAGTGCTTGTTTCACTAACTTCTCTTGTAACTGTGATAAAGTAAGTCAGGACTGAGATGTAATGATATATGTATGAGGCCTGAACAGATTGGGGGGTAAATGTATGGATTCAATCATTTTCCTTGGCGATAAGCTTTGTCTTTTTTAAACACATTTTTATTTGTCAATGGACCTTTATTTAATTTCTTTATTTATATTGAATCTGAGAATTGATAAAAGTGCCTCACCCACGCTAGGCAAGCTCTATACCACTGAGCTATAACCCCAGCCCAGTGTTTAGCTTTTAAGGATGGCGGGATTGATCTATCTGGGGATGTCTGTAGAGACAGTGAGTAGATAGTGTGGGTCAAGAGCCCACCGGAAGACAACCTCATATACAGGGCAAATACCTCATATATAAAGCTCATATAAAAATCTTGCTTTGATAGGTCTATTTTCCCCATCTCTTCCAGTTCTTATGAAATATGTATTCTTGGCAGTTGTGTATGGGATAATGTTTACCTGAGAAAAAATTGTGGATAGTTTGCCAGCATAACATACAGTTGGATGATGTGTAATTTTCAGGTTTTTTTTTTTTTTTTTTCTTTTTAGGTCAGTGTCATATGTCAGAAAGCTTACTTCTGGAATGTAATATGAGATTAAGAGCATATTTTAATATCCATAAGCCATATCATTCCCTATGTTCTCATAGAAATCAAGGGAACCCATCGCTCCTACAGGTTAAGGTTGTAAGCACAAAATGATGGAGACTTGTGCAGACCTCATGAATTCAGCAAAGTCTTTGCAGTGGTGGAGTCAGGCATTGAACCGGCATACTTTCTGCTTAGAAAATGGCTAAAGATTACAGGAGGGGTCTGGGTTTATATAGGTTACCACATGGGAGGTGACTTAGCCATTGAAGACTTCAACAGAATGTGGGCATTCAGGAAAAAGGTTGCAAATACTAGAAATTTGTTTTTTCTGGGCAGTGTTTTTACAAGGCAAGAAGGGAAGGTGCACTGTACTGTCTGTGAGAAAGGATATACTGGGAAATGATCGATGCTTGCCCATTTCCATGGAGTCTTCTCACTGGGTGATGTTTGCTTCCTTCCCCAAAATTGTCTTGTCACTGGGAAAGGATGTATTGGGAAAGGATTGATGTTATCAATGTTTTTGTCTTTCTTCCTCTCCCTCTTCCCAGGCCACTGTTTTGGTGGTTGTCATTTCCATACCCTTCTTTCCAGACTCTGAAAGGGATAAAGGATTGGGGTGATGATACCAGGTTTGACTATTTCCTGATGAGAAGGGGTGAAGTAGGGGGACCACTCCTTTTGGAGTTCTAGAAGAGGGCATGAGGACACTTGTGGTTGACGGTTATGGGAAGAGACTTTGGGTTCAGGAAAAATCCCCCTTTTATAGTTTCAGGAAGTCAGACTGTGTTCTGCAGGTGGCTTGTGCTGGGCAGGTCCTCTCATTAAGAAATTATTGTGTACAAATTAAGAATAGGGAGAAGAAAGTTTATTATAAGAAAGGTGAGGGTTAACTGATTTGCTAGTGCTAGGAAAACAATTTTAGCAGGTAACATAGTTGGGGACCCTATACTTCTTAATCAAAGACATCATGTCCCATTCCAATTTAGGGCGCAACTTCCATGATCTCATGTGTTCAGGTCCTTTGTAGCACTGTAAACACAATTAATTTAGGAACCATATTTTCTTGATGGTTCAATCATTTCCACATAGCTTGACAGTCTGTGCAGAACAAAATTAACAGTATAGTTATAACTAGTAGCCTGGTTACAAGTGTAGAAAAGTATTTAAAAGGATTAGAGCAAGATATCCCTTCAGCTAAACTGCCCCAAGTTTCTTCATTATCAAAAGTAGGAGTTTTTGGATTAGCCATGGCTAGAACCTGAGACTGTAATTTTAACACATCCAAAGAATTATTATGAAAAGGATCAAGTCCCTTCAGGTGATTATGTACATTTTGCCAATTAATCTCAGTGTCATTATAGGGAATTCTAGTAATACAAAATCGGGAATGTCAGAGTGACACTGAAGTCTGAGCAACTTGTAAATCTTGTACTTGTTCTCCTAGGCATATAATTTCTCAACCACTGCCTGCACGGGGAGGGAATAAGTAACTTGTGGAGGTGTGGGTAGGCTGGAAATAAAAATCTGAAAAGTAGTATTAAGAAACCATACAAAAGACATGAAAAATGTTTTTGAAAGCAACGGCTGCTCCTGCCCGCCCTCCCCGCCCTCCTGGTCTCTGCGCCTGGTGTGGAGCCCTGGCCTTTTTGTCCCAAGGAGTTGGTGGGCTGATCGCTGCTACTTTGTAGCAGGTTGTGGGGCAGGGCCTTTACCACTGCTTAAAGAACCCGGACCAGGTCTGACCTTGGGCCCCGGGACATTGTCTCTGACATTTCAAAGATGTAGCGACCTCGGTTTTAAGTGCAGGTCAAAAACAAGTGCAAGTCATTGAAGCTGGGATGCTCTGATGCTGATATTTCAATGAATTAATTGAGAACACCAGTTATTCTACAGTTAGGAAAATGCCTCCAATGAAGGAATATATTTTTACATGTAATAACTGTATCTGTGCCCTGCCACAGGGGTTGAGCAGTAGGACTGTGACAAGACAATGTGGCACGTGCTTCATGTACCCCTTTCAGTTAACGTTCTCAACTGAGGAGAGATCCAAGATGGCAGACTAGAGGGAGGCTGCGTTTCTTGTCACTCCATAACTCCTGTTTCAGGCAGAGGATATCTGTTTCTTGGTGAGGCAGTTTTTGCTGCTTATCAATCCCCTGCTGTTTACCCCATTTGTCGGCTGTAATCACCTGCAGTTGCCAGCATATCGACACCTTTTTGAGTGCAGATTGTTCACTGTCAGACGCCCATCATCTGCCATTTGCCTGCCTCTGGCCTGTCCATTGCCTGCCTTATACCTATCCATCACCCAACACACGAGGTTCACCTCCTGATGGTCCGACAACAGTCAGCAAACTGATTGCCGACTGCCAGTGGAGCACCAGCTGCCTGCTGTTGCCTGGAAGTTCACTGTTACAGTACCTGCAGGTTTGATTACATGTGGCTGCCGCCATTTTGAGACAATAGCCAGGCCCCGTAGGACCCCTGGCCAGACTGACTGAGCCCCGTCTCCAGGATCCCTTAGCACAACCGATTACTCCTTGCCTCTGGGGCCCTCACATTGACTGACTGCTCCCTGCCGCCAGGACCCCCAGACCAACTGACTGCACCATAACACTGGGTCCCCAGACTGACTGATTGCACCTGGCCTCTGGGATCCTGCAAGTACACCAAACACACCTGAACTCCAGGACCACTGCTGGACCAAATGCACCCCACTGCCAGGACCTCCCTGGCCATGTCCATACCCTGAGCTGCAGCTCCCCATTTGCCAACATATTTGTAAGCCAGAGTGGCCATCTTGTATAACCCTGGAAGCTGTAGCTCTGATTTTTAGGTGGGGCAAATCCCATCCTGAGGCGCCTGCTGGGGACTAGAAGCTCAATGTCAGGTACCTCTCCTGCATCAGGCTACTGAACTCTGGGAGGTTTCATTACTATATGACTGTTATACTGTAGATTTTCTTTTTTCTCCTTATTGAAAAATTTTAAGTTTTTATTTCTTTACTCTTCTTGCTCTCTTTTCCTTTTGTTTACCTGTTCCCTCAGAGTCTCTTTCTCCCTTTTTTGCATGCTAACATCCAATTTCTTTTGATTACACTCTCACCCTTTCTATTATCTAGAACTTCTGTTTATTCTTTTCTTATCCTATTAACAGCCACATTCTACATTCCTCTTAATCCTCTTTGTCCTCCATTAGAAACTGCAGAACTTATTGCAAATCTGTTTGTTTTACTGAAGATAAAATTAGAACTCATTCTGTTTATTATGACAATTTTGTTATTGTCCTCAAAGGGGCTATTTGGTCTAGGATTGCATAGTGTCTGAATTGGGCACTGCTAATATTAATCTCCCCTTAAAGAAAAGGTTTTGGAAACCTATAGGGCCACTATAAGCCTATAGGGGGAAATCTGCAATACCCCAGATCTGCAGTGCTAGAGGGGAAGATACATGAACAACATGAAAAAACAAGGGAAGAAAATGATCCAAACAAATCTAGATTCTATATTAATACAATCCAATGACAGTATGTTAGAAGAAATGTCAGAAAAAGACTTCAGATTATACATGATTAAGATGATTCATGAAGCAAAGGATGAGATAAGAGAGCAAATGCAGGCAATGAATGATAATACCAATAAGCTGACAGAGCAACTGCAGGAAGCAAAAGATCATTTCAACAAAGAGATAGAAAAAAAAACCAAATGGAAATCCTTCAAATGAAGGAAACAATAAACCAAATAAAAAACTCAATGGAAAGCATCACCAAAAGACTAGACCACTTGGAAGACGGAACCTCAGACAATGAAGACAAAATATTTAACCTTGAAAATAAAGTTGCCCAAACAGAGAAGATGGTAAGAAATCATGAACAGAATCTCCAAGAACTATGGGACATCATGAAAAGACCAAATTTAAGAATTATTGGGATTGAGGAAGGCACAGAGATACAAACCAAAGGAATGAACAACCTATTCAATGAAATAATATCAGAAAATTTCCCAGGCCTGAAGAATGAGATGGAAAATCAAATAGAAGAGGTATACAGAACACCAAAGACAAAAAATCACAACAGGTCCACACCAAGGCACATTATAATGAAAATGCCTAACATTCAAAATAAAGAGATTTTGAAGGCCGTGAGAGAAAAGCATCAGATTACATATAGGGGGAGACCAATTCAGATAGCAGCCGAACCCAGACTCTAAAAGCTAGAAGGGCCTGGAACAACGTATTTCAAGCTCTGAAAGAACATGGTTGCCAATCAAGAATCCTATACCCAGCAAAACTAACCTTCAGATTTGAAGATGAAATAAAATCCTTCCATGATAAACAAAAGTTAAAAGAATTTACCAATAGAAAACCTGTGCTACAGAATGTTCTCAACAAAATATCCCATGAGCAGGAAATGAAAAACAACAATGTAGGTCAGCAAAGGGAGGAACTACCTTAGAGAAAAACCACTCAAAGGAGAAACCAAGCCAACTTAAAAACCAAAAATAAGCCCAATGACTGGGAATACAAATCATATCTCAATAATAACCCTGAATGTTAATGGCCTAAACTCATCAATCAAAAGATGGAGACTGGCCGAATGGATTAAGAAGAAAGATCCAACAATATGCTGCCTGCAAGAGACTCATCTCATAGAAAAAGACATCCAGAGACTAAAGGTGAAAGGATGGGAAGAAACCTACCACACACATGGATTCAGTAAAAAGCAGGGGTTTCCTTTCCTATATCAGATAAAGTTGGACTTCAAGCCAAAGTTAGAGAGGATAAAGAAGGACATTTCCTACTGCTTAAGGGAACCATAAATCAGGAAGACATAATGATAGTAAATATTTATGCCCCAAACAATGGTGCATCCCTGTACATCAAACAAATCCTTCTCAATTTCAGGAATCAAATAGACCACAACACAATAATTCTGGGTGACACTGCTGTCACCACTAGATAGATCACCAAACAAAAACCAACCAAAGAAACCATGGAACTCAATAACACATTCAATAACCTAGACTTAACAGACATATATAGAATATTCCATCCATCAATGAGCGGTTTCACTTTCTTCTCAGTAGCACATGGAACCTTCTCGAAAATAGACCATATGTTATGCTACAAAGCAGCCCTTAGCAAATGCAAAAAAATAGAGATACTGCCTTGCGTTCTATCAGATCATAATGGACTGAGAGTAGAAATCAATGACAAAATAAAAAACAGAAATTACTCCAACACCTGGAGACTAAATATTATGCTATTGAATGAAACATGGATAACAGAAAACATCAGGGAGGAGATAAAAAAATTCTTAGAGGTCATGAGAACGATGATACAACATATCAAAATCTCTGGGACACTGTGAAAGCAATACTAAGAGGAAAATTCATTGCACAGAACGCATTCCAGAAAAGAATGAAAAGTCAACAACTAAATGACCTAACATTACAGCTCATAGCCCTAGAAAAAGAAGAACTGTATAACAGCAAAAGTAGTAGAAGACAGGAAATCATTAAAATCAGAGCTAAAATCAATGAAATTGAAACAAAAGAAACAATTCAAAAAATTGACAAATCAAAAAGTTGGTTCTTTGAGAAAGTAAACAAAATAGACAAACCCTTACCCACATTAACAAAGAGAAGGAGAGAGAAAACTCAAATTACTCAAATTCGTGATAAAAAAGGAAATATCATGACAGACACCACTGAGACACAGAACATAATGAGAAGGTACTTTGCAAATTTGTATTCCAACAAAATAGAATCTAGTGAAGACATTGACAAATTTCTAGAGACATATGCTCCTCCCAAACTGAATCAGGAGGACATACACAATTTAAACATATCAATATCAAGCAATGAAATAGAAGAAGCCATTAAAAACCTACCATCCAAGGAAAGCCCAGGACCAGACAGATTCTCACCCGAGTTCTACAACACCTTCAAAGAAGAACTCATTCCAATACTTCTCAAAATATTCCAGGAAATAGAAAAGGAGGGTACCCTACCAAACTCGTTCTATGAAGCTAATATCACCCTCATACCCAAACCAGGAAAAGACACATCACGGAAAAAAAATTTTAGACCAATATCCTTGATGAATACAGATGCAAAAATCCTTAACAAAATATTGGCAAAACATATCCAAAAACATATTAAGAAAATTATGCACCACGATCAAGTGGGGTTCATCCCTGGAATGCAAGAATGGTTCAATATCCGTCAATCAATAACCGTAATACATCATGTCAATAGACTTAAGGATAAGAATCATATGGTTATTTCAACTGACGCAGAAAAAGCGTTCGACAAAATACAACACCCCTTCATGCTCAAAACACTAGAAAAAATAGGGATAGTAGGAACATACCTGAACATTGTAAAGGCTATTTATGCTAAGCCCATGGCCAACATCATTCTTAATGGAGAAAAACTGAAACCGTTCCCTTTAAAAATGGGAACAAAACAAGGATGTCCTCTTTTACCACTTCTATTCAACATTGTCCTCGAAACTCTAGCCAGAGCAATGAGGCAGACTAAAGAAATTAAAGGGATACGAATAGAAAAAGAGGAACTTAAGCTGTCACTGTTTGCTGATGACATGATTCTATATTTACAGGATCCAAAAAACTCCTCCAGAATACTTCTAGACCTCATCAATGAATTCAGCAAAATAGCAGGCTATAAAATCAACACGCATAAATCTAAAGCATTTTTATATGCAAGTGACGAAACATCTGATAGGGAAATGAGGAAAACAACTCCATTTGCAATAGCCTAAAAAAAAAAAAAAAATACTTGGGCATCAATCTAACCAAAGAGGTAAAAGATCTCTACAATGAAAACTACAAAACATTGAAGAAAGAAATTGAGGAAGACCTTAGAAAATGTAAAGATCTCCCATGTTCTTGGATAGGCAGAATTAATATTGTCAAAATGGCCATACTACCAAAAGTGCTACACAGATTCACTGCAATTCCAATTAAAATACCAATGATGTACCTTACAGATATAGAGCAAGCAATCATGAAATTCATCTGGAAGAATAAGAAACCCAGAATAGCTAAAGTAGTCCTTAGCAGGAAGATTGAAACAGGGGTATCACAATACCAGAACTTCAACTATACTACAAGGCAATAGTAAGAAAACTGGCATGGTATTGGCACCAAAATAGACAGGTAGATCAATGGTACAGAATAGAGGACATGGGCACAAACCCAAATAAATACAATTTTCTCATACTACACAAAGGTGCCAAAAATATACAATGGAGAAAAGATAGCCTCTTCAACAAAGGGTGCTGGGAAAACTGGAAAACCATATGCAACAGAATGAAACTAAACCCCTATCTCTCACCCTGCACAAAAATCAACTCACAATAGATCAAGTACCTTGAAATCAGACCAGAGACCCTGCATCTTATGGAAGAAAATGTATGGTCCAAATCTTCAACTTGTTGGCTTAGGACCAGACTTCCTTAACAGGTCTCCCATAGCACAAGAAATAAAAGCAAAAATCAACAACTGGGATAGATTCAAACTAAATAGCTTTCTCTCAGCAAAGGAAACTATCAGCAATACGAAGAGAGAGCCTATAGAGTGGGAGAAAATCTTTGCCACTCATACTTCAGATAGAGCACTAATTTCCAGAATCTATAAAGAACTCAAAAAACTCTACACGAAAATACAAATAACCCAATCAACAAATGGGTTAAAGATATGAACAGACACTTCACAGAAGAAGATCTACAAGCAATCAACAAACATAGGAAGAAATGTTCACCATTTTAGTAATAAGAGAAATGCAAATCAAAACTACACTAAGATTCCATCTCACCCCAATTAGAATGGCAATTATCAAGAACACAAGCAACAATAGGTTTTGGCGAGGATGTGGGGGAAAAGGTACACTCATACATTGCTGGTGGGGCTGCAAATTAGTGCAGCCACTCTGGAAAGCAGTGTGGAGATTTCTTCGAAAACTTGGAATGGAACCACCATTTGACCCAGCTATCCCACTCCTTGGCCTATACCCAAAGGACTTAAAATCAGCATACTACAGAGATACAGCCACACCAATGTTCATAGCTGCTCAATTCACAATAGCCAGATTGTGGAACCAACCTAGATGTCCTTCAATTGATGAATGGATAAAGAAACTGTGGTATATATATACAATGGAATATTATTCAGCCATAAGGAATGATAAAATTATGGCATTTGCAGGCAAATGGATAAAATTGGAGAATATCATGCTAAGTGAGATAAGCCAATCTCAAAAAACCAAAGGTCACATGATCTCACTGATAAGCGGATGATGACACATAATTGGGGTAGAACCGGGGCAAGAATGGAGGAAGGAGGGAATGTATAGAGGGAAAAGAGGTGTGGGAGGGGTGGAGGGAAGGAAAAAATAACAGAATGAATCAAACATCATTATCCTATGTAAATGTATGACTATGTAAATGGTATGCTAATACTCCATGTACAAACTGAAACAACATGTATCCCATTTGTTTACAATATAAATAAATTAAAAAGAAAGAAAGAAAGGGCTAACAGGTGGAAAATGCCTGATGGATCTGAACCTACCAAAAGGAGAAAGGCCTCGAATGCTTTATTTATAGTGAAACACCCCAAAGGAATTTGATGTGAGGAAGGAATGTTCAAGGTAAACAAAAAGCAAGAGGCTGTGGAGAAGCTGCCCTGACTGGGATTCATCACTTGTGCAGTAAATCTCCCTTCTCCAGATAGCTGGTGCCTCAAGATTATTTAGCTGCTCTGGTATCTCTTTCACCCCAGGGCAGCAGGCATCTGAATTCAGAGTTATTGAATCCATAAATCCACACCAGGGATGTACTCTGCCCCATTAACAGTGGTCACCTGCAAGTGGACATGTCTTTCAGCACTGCTATATTTAAGGAACCCAAAAGGGCAGTCTAGCTGTCCAAGGCTATGGAGTTCAAAGCAATGATTCATTTTTTGCTCTTGACATGATTGAATTTTAGTTGTTGATGTTCACTCCAAATTTCCTAGTCAATGTGTACTTGAGCTTGCCACATCTCAGTAAAAATTTTATGGATTTTTGGAAGGTAATGAGTAGTTTGGACTTGCTGTTGCAATGCCACCACTGCAGTGGAGGCAGAGGTGATGATGGCAGCCACAGCAGCAGTACCTGCTATCAGCCTCCAGATAATTCATTTAACACATTGTTTCAGGTGCCACAGTAGTTCCTGCATGATGCTACTGAAGGGGTCTCTGTCATGGTTCTGATACTGCCTTTTACCTGATGAGTCCTGTTTCCTCAGGTGTTGAAGTATAACACCAGGGTAGCACTGTGAGGCAAGTGTAGAGTAGAAAGTAAGAAGCTTTGTTAAGGACAAGTGAAAACAGACTTCTCCTGGGTGGAAGGAGGGGACACAAAGGCGGAATCCATGGGTTGAGCAAATCTTGTCCTTTTTATAGGTTTTATTCTCCTGTTCCTTTCCCCTTGTTTCTTTCCTTCTTGCCTACACGACTAGGCCCAGTTTTGCAGGTGAGATGCAAAACCTGAGAAGCAGATGGGCAGAGGGAGGGCCAAAGTGATCCAGGGGGCATTAATTAGCAACTGTCTGCCTGTAGTCCTCCATAAGGGCAGGTAAATTTGGTAATCAGTGGGCTCCAGAGATCGTTGACATTACATTCTTCCAGGGTCAGTCTCCAACTTCCAGATGCAGAAGGCTTTCATGGCTTCCATTTCCTTGATTTGACCTGATTCTCTATTTCTACACTAACTGCCTGTCCTCAGTTCTGGCTTCGGTTCTTCTAATTTTACAGGAAACTGGTATAATATAAAGCTGCTCCCCACCTCTACGCTGCAGCCATTTCTCCCCTCCCATCTTACAACCTAGCTTGTTAGTCTGTGAACATCCTAGCTAGCTATTGGTCCATTAGTCAGCCTGCCCGTCTCCTTCTCTGTCATTGGTTCCTTGTTAGCCTGTGAAATTCCAATATTTAGGAGAAGTTCCTGCACCATTCTCTCTCTCTCCCCTCCTTGCTTACATGCACTCTCCTCCTGGCTTTCACTCTCTCTCTCTCTTGCACACATTCTCTCTCTCACCCTGCAGTGAGACACTCTGTCTGTCTGCTTAATAAACTCTCTTGCATGAGTTCCTGCATCCGGAGTGGTTTCTGGGTGCTTACAAGGTGACTATTGGCCTTTTGAGTATCCTAAGAGTTTGTTCTGAACTTTGCCATATAGTTTGCCTGACACAAGGTTGCAGCATACAGTTCTCACATTTAACATAACATGTGTTCTGTGAGGCACTTGAATGGGTACACATAAAACAGGGATGTAATACACACTGTGAGGTAGAATTCCTTATGAAAGGAAATGTTAAGATAGATAATATTTTTCATTTATTATATTGATTATCACTGTTCCAGATCTGAAGAGTCTCCTTGAAAGCACCCAGAAAAATCACTCCAGACACAGGAACTCACACAAGAGATATTATTAAGTGGATGAGCAGAGTGTCGGCCCCCTAGGGTGACAGAGAGAGAGAGAGAGAGAGAGATACATCGGCGGGGAGGTGTTCTTAAGCAGTGGAAGGTCCCAGGCTAATAATGATCGGACCAGTGGCTGACGAGGATGTATACAGGATAATTATCTAGGTTGTAAAATGGTTAAGGGGGGCGGTGCAGAGTAATGGCAGCAGCAAAATGGCAGGGGAGTGGTAAACAGCTGAAGCTTTGGTAACCCATTATCCCTTCACTCCTGATTCAGACCTATTTTCCATATAGTGTCCTGAATTGGCCCCAAATCCATTCTCATGGCAGGAGGTCATAATTCTCCCTCAGACCAGTACACAGAGGAGTGTAAAATAGTTCTAAAAACCTATCTAAACTGTCCCTGTTTCATAATTTCCATCCCAAAGCTCTATATTCAGTGTCAATCAGTTCTCCCATAAGAACCCCAATCTATAACCTGTAGTCCTACAACAGAATGTTTTTGAGGATGGGGTGTTACACATTCAGACCATGGAAACAATTTATGTGAAGCATCCCAGTGTCTGTGGTAAGAGCATAGGTGTCTGCTGAATGAGTTATTAACATGAACTTCCTGCCATGAAGTTGAGCCTCTGCCAGTGAGGAAAATAAGCCTGTCCTCTTGATCCTGTGTGTTAGGGACATATGGAAGCCATGTTTGAGACCCAGTGTGGTAACAATATGAGTTCTTGAGAGAAATGCAAAGTGGGAGTTCAAAGTGTTGTGGGAATCAGGCAAGACGTTGCAAAGGGCACTGGAAGAGTGGGAGACACCAAACTTTATACTACGCTGGTGGGCCCAGAGGAGGTGAGCACTCCGATTCTGATTCTGAGTACCCCTACCAGTTTTCCACACAGTTTTAGGCTATCTAGTGTCATGAATTTTCTGAAACAATACATAGTTGTACAGAAAGTTTCCAAAAATGATACATGATTGTGTGTAACAGTTTTCAAGTAAGAAGCATGTTTACAGAAGCAGAGTGCTGTAAGGGGAATCCTCTCATAAGGCCTTTGGTAAATAAATCTCCACCTTTGGGCCCTGGAGCCTTGCAAGAGGTCTGGGGCGGGTATTATACTTCAAAGGAAAGTGGTTAGGTCCTAGGGAAAGTCCTTTACAATCCAAAAGAGAATGGAGATAATTAGGTTCCCTGAAAACCAACTGGCAGGGGAAAGGGGAGGAGTACTCTCTCCCTTTCCCAGGCACTAAGTTTCACAGTGTCCGTAGTTTAGTATCTGAGCCTGGGTGTGTTACCCACTACAGGAGGACAATCCCAAATAATTGAAAAAAACCCGTTTGGAGGTACCAGTAGTCAACAAGGGACCAGGCAAGAAGGCAGTGGAATTAAGTTAGATTGAAGGGGGAAGATCAAACCATGTTACTGGGAGAGCAATGGAAGGCTGTTGAATGTGGGCCCAAGAAGTCTCTGGCCAGTAGTCATGCTCAAAGTTGTGCATATTATGAAGACCAGCACAAGGAACCTGTTAACAGGTTAGGAGCAATGAATTTACCCATTATTATCAATTGGCACACAGATATTTTTGTTGTTTTTTTAACCTGCCCCCATTATATGGGGGCGTTCCTGCTCATTCGTACTTCTCATTCCTGGGCAGCATCCTGGGTCTCATACAACATGAAATCCCTCATGTGATATGTGGCATTAGCATGTTTTAAAAGTGTGCCAGAGATGATTCTGAGGGAGCCAAGACCAAAGAAGATTCTAGGCAGATATCACTTGCCTACTTTTCACTCCTGTGATATGTGCCATGCCCAGAGGGGCACTCTCACTAATACAGAAGGTCATACTCCTTACCCAATACACTGCATTCTTAGAAGAGCAACTAATGATCCTTTGAAAAACAAAAATCAGATTCCATAACACATGGACTTCAAAACCTGTAATGACCACCCATGATACTTGGGATTAAAAATTCAAACTCCTTACCCTGGATTGGAGAGTGATTCAGCCACTGTTGCCTCTCTGACCTCACCTCCCACTTTCCTTCTTGCTTTCTTTATTCTCCAGCCACATCATCTAAACATCTGCAGTTCTACTCAATACCTTTGCACAGCTGATCATACTTCATGAGGTGCTTTTCAAGTATATTTACTTGACTGTTTCCATTTGGTCATTCATGTCACCTCCTCAAGGAGATCTTCTCTGTCCAACCACTCTAACGAGCTACCAGTCACCCTCTATCAGTTGGTCTTGTTTCAACTTTCTTGATAGTCTTTACCAGTGTTTGATATGATTTGGGTTGTTTATAGTCTTTCAGTCCCCACTGGAATGAGATGTCCAGAGAGACAGGAGATTTTCTGAGTTGCTTACAGTTCTCTTCTCAGTGCCTACATTGATATGTGACCCCAGTTGATATTCAATACATATTCCTGGTTGCTCACATAATGCTGATACAAAGGTCTCACTGTTACCAAAATCAATTACATGGATGGGCTAGCCAATTGTGGTGATATCCAAGGTACACAATGAGATAACGTCCATTATGATTAGGGACCAAGTCTTCTCCAGAAGGCAGTCCAAGCTAGAAGGATATTTCCTAAAGCCTAGATGCCTATATTTGCTACCATGCCTATGAATCTGTTAGCTAGTGCACCTACAATGAAAAAGAAAAATAATTTGTTATTTTAATTTTATTTTAAAATTTCTTCTATTCATAGATGAGGGTTTAGAGCCATCATGACAAACAACTTTATAAGATGAACAAGATACTCAGGGGGATTCTAGGTGAACTGCATGAATTGCAACACTACAACAGCTTATCTAGAACATCGCTAAGGATTCTGAAAGCAGAAATGTAATGTGTATTAAGGAGAAATTGTTCACACTGGTAAAATGGTTGCTGAGAATTCATTGGGATGATTAAAATGACAGATTTTGAAAAGTAAATACTTGGAAAGCAGAAGATGGGATGAACCAGTTCAAAAGTAGGGGAATGCCTCAAATGCATTGCAGTCGTTTAAGCTTGTACGTTATTATTGGATGAAAATGATGTTCTTTTTCACTTGGAGTAGGAATTACCTGGTGAAGTTCTCCCTTCAGAAGAAGGTTACAGTAAAACCATAACATTGAGATTAATCTGTGGTTTTGAGTGCCACCTATAGTTTCTTGAAAGACTGGTCTTTCCTGTCAGCAAGAAAAATGACAAGTTAACAAAGCAAGTTCTTATGCATGCTTGGAAAGATCTTTAACATGTGTGTTTGTTAAAATTAATCATTAAATGTGTACATGAAGAATAAGTTTAATTTGAGACATATTTTGTCCTTGTTTCTGGCTAGTGAACAGTGAGTTATATAATTTATTTCCTAATAATTCAAAATCTTTGTTTTAGGTAAAAGTTGTAATCCCAAGGTTGAGAATTACAAAAGAGTTAAACGAGATAAGAAATTTTAGGGTTATTTGGTGCAGTTCAGATGAGGGAATTTATCATTTTATATTTGGTTCACATATTTATTTTATAAATTGGCTTATAAGCAGATACTACACATTTTGTATTTCTAACTTAAAAGTTTTTTAAAGTATTTTTATTTGTTCTTTTTCCTGTAAATAATAGTAGAATGTATTTTGATATATTATGCATACATGAAGTATAACTTCCTATTCTTGTTTTTGTACAAGATGTGGAGTTACACTCATCATGTATTGATATACAAACATAGGAAAGTTATGTCTGAATCCTTGTACTGTCTTTCCTATTCCCACCCCACCCTTCCCTTTATTCTCCTTTGTCTAATCCGATGAACATCTATTCTTCCCTATCCCCCAAATTGTGTGTTATCATCTGCATATGAGAACATTTGGCCTTTGGTTTGTGGGGACTGACTTATTTCACATAGTGTGATAATCTCCAGTTTCATCCGTTTACTGGCAAATGCCTGGCAGTCCTACTTGCAGCAGAGGAAATGGGAGACTAGAGGCTTTAGCACCTCCAGCAGACATTCCCTGGAAAGTACTGCAGGCCAGTAGAGGGGTTTTAGCCAATCAAAATGTGAGTACAGTTGGTCTTGTATATCTATAGGTTCTGCATCTGCGAATTTAACCAACTTCAGGACAACAACATGGATAAGAAAAATCACATCTGTACTAAAACTATACAGATTTTTTTTGTCTTTATTCCCTAATCAATAGAGTATAACAATGATTTAGAGAGCATTTAAGTTGTATTACGTATGATAAGTAGAGATGATTTAAAGCATACAGGAAGATGTGTGCAGTCTTTATAGAAATACTACCTCATTTACATAAGACTTGAGCATCTGAAAATCTTGGTGTCTGTGAGGGGTCCTGGAAAGCATTCTCTGTGGATACCAAGGAACAGCTGTAAGTACAAGAGTCCTATGATGGAATCTCAAGGGCTGAAACTATCCAGCCCTTCTCCTCTCTTGAAAAATGAATAGCCAGTGCTCCTTTTCAGAACATGGCCACACACAGAAGAGGAATTGCTGGGAAGAACAACAGACACAAAGGATAAAACTGCAGGTGGAAACCAGCCAGAAACTCTTAGAAAGCAAGCCACCATGTTTTTGAATACTACAAGAAGAATAGAAATAAGAAGGAGGAGAAGGAGAAGGAGACCAGGGGAAGCAGACCAGGAGGAGTAGGGGAGGAAGGAAGGAAGGGGAAGAGCAGAGAAAGAGGTAGAGGGAAAGGAGGAGGAAGCTGTTGTCCCATTACATTAGAATCTTTATCCTCAATCATACTTTTATAAACAAAACTCATTTCACATAAAAATGTATAAGAAGAAAAGATTAAAACCAAATCCCATATAAAGGTATTTCAAGAAAAGGAAGAGTAGCATTCTCTCAGACAATGAGAACAAGTCACAAAAGAACCGACCAGGCAGATTAGATGTAACCCACTATTTCAAAACTGGCTAAAAGGCATTAGGAAAAGCAATGCAAAGTATGACAGAACATGAGAGGGGAATGGGGAATTCTCATTATTGGATGCAGAGTTTCTGTTTGGGATGGTGAGAAGATTTGGAGATGGATAGTGGATAATGCTTGAATAACACTGTGAATCTGCTTAATGCTAAGGAGTTATCCACTTAAAAGTGGTTGAAATGGCAAGTTTTATATTACATATTTTGTTCCACAATAAAAAAAGAGCAACATAAATGGCGATTAGATGAGATACTAGAACTCATATGGAGACTAAACTAAAGGGAACATAGAGTCAATGAACATAATAGATAATTATTCCGGACAAATGGTAAATATAAAGGGCAAAAAAGCTAGGCACATTCTAAAGAGAATAATGCAAAACACATAGGAATTGAGTATGCTATAAAGGTGACATTTCAAATCAGTGGGGCAGATCATTGAATTAATTGTGGTAGATACATTTTAGGGTTAAGTAAATAATTTCTCTGGAAAGATCCCAAACGTGGCAAAAGCAGATATCTCCTCCTCTGGAGTGGGAAAGATGGTGGCTGGAAAATTTGAGATAATGAGTGAATTTCCACTGAGTGCTCTTCCTGAATCTTTCTCATTGTTCTATCATGTGAACATTACTTCCAAAGTCTGAATGCCACAGTTCAAATCCTAGATTCTCAGTTGATGGCTAGCTCTTAATCTAGAGCAAATTATTGACATTATCTCCTTATCTGTGAAGAAGAGGGATAAGTTTGAGCCAAAAACTGGCAATAAAAGTAAATTATTGTGAAAACAACACAAAGTCCACCAGTGATGTGTGGATAAACAAAAGTGGTATTATGATATTAGGCAGTGTCAAAAGGGATGAAGACTTGGATTTTACAGCACGGATAATCCTTGAAAACGGTCTTCTAAGTGAAAGAAGCCTAACATAAAAGTCACATATTGTATGATTCCTTTAACATGCAATGTCCTGAAAAGGCAAAACCAGAGAGATTGATGACTACCTGGGACCAGGGTGAGGAGGAAATGGGAATGACCTCTAACAAGAGGCAGGATCTCTTTTTGGGATAATGAAAATATTATGTATCAGATAGTGCGGATGTGTGCACAACCTCGAAAAATTACTAATGCCACTGAACTGCACACATTTTAATGATGAATTTTATGTTATGTGAATTTTATCTCCAGAAATAATTTTAAAATGTAAATTAGTAATCTTTGCATGGTGATGATGTGCTGCCTCCATCATCTTCTTGCACCACTGCATTCCTTTCCTATCCTTCCCTACTGTCCCCTCAGCCTCTAACAGGGCAGCGTCGCCCCAGCACTCTGGCCTTGAGAAGAGACTGCACAAATTGAGCTTCCAGGTCCAGCGGCAATTGGCCGGTGTCCCCTGCGGCGCCCACCCCACCCTGCACATGAGCACTGTCTGCTCGCATAGGGTGGATTTGGACGCCTAGAACTGTTTCTCGTGAGCGTGGGTTGATGGCAATGGTTCCTGAAGGCTGCACGTGCCGCAATCAGTGGAGGAGCTGACAGTTTATTTATCCTTGTTTTGAGGTGTAATCTCCGCTCCCGGTAATTTCCGGATGCCGAGCTCTGAAAGCCAGGCTGGCTGCCGGCAGTAGGCCTCAGATTGACGCCTTGTTTCTCTGCTTACAATTTGATCCTACAGCACTAGATCATTAGTAAAGTGGCTCAGTGATACTGGCCTTGTGTGTTTGAAGGCTAATTAAAGTAGTGCAGCTCTGCTGCCCTGCTGCATGGGTGTTGAGTAACTGGTGATTTATTCCAGGCCATGTTCTGGGTGGGCCTGGTACTGCTACAGTTCCCTTGGCTTGGTCCCAGGTTATCAGCTGCCCTCAGGATGACTGTGAACCCTTGCCACACCCTTGGCAGATTCCCCCATATTTTGTATTCACCTTCCCCAGCTATGATTTAGTTGACCCAAACATGCTGGAAGATGTGCCCTGAATCTTATTTTCTAGAATGCCTTTCTGAGGTCATAAGACCTAGGCCATTCCCCATGTGGGTTTTTTGCATTTCTTCTCGTCAACCTGAAACCTTCTGCCATTTTCAATTTGGTTCAGCTTTTATGTTTTAACCCTACGCTCAAACTTTGTGTCTTACTTCAGTCATTTTATCCATTCATGATTCTTCTTATTCTTTCCAGAATCTTCTTTTTCCCTTGCTAGAAATGGATCGTATTCCTTCTTCTATCCTGTCCTTCCTTGTTATCACTGTCCAGTTTCAGTTCCTATCTTCTCACTCAGCTGTGATCCCCACCTCTACCAAAGAAACCACAGTTACCAGCAACTTTAAACTCAAAAGTTCTTTCATTACAACCTATTAATCAATTCTATTACATTTCTTTATTCAATGTTATTGTTAGAAGAATATCAGAACGAATAAAATTTTATCTCTATATAGTTGGAAAAGCATTTGCTAACCTAATGGTAACAAAGGTCTCTTTATTACCTATTAACCAAATCTACTACATTTCTTTATTCAATATTAATAAGTTTTGAAATATGACAGAATGCATACCTACTTATATCTACATTGATGTGGAACACTGTGGGGTACCGCAGTGGTCTCAGAAGGTCTCCTTATTATTTATATATTAAATAATTTTTTTATATTTCTTTATTCAATTTTGTTGTTTTCAAATATATAGTGAATAAATTTGTACCTATCAACCTACAAATATACACATGGAAACCTATATGGTTTCTAAATGGTACCAGAAATTCTCTTATTACTTATCCATTAATCATTTCTATTACACTGCTTTATTGAATTTTATTGTATTCTCAAACTATCAGAATGCATAAATATGCACCTATCTATGTATTTAGGTGGAACACTATTTGGTACCCTAGTGGTACCAAAAGGCCTCTGTATTACTTACCAATTAATCAACTCTTACATTTCTTCATCTAATTTTAATTATATTTGAAAACATATGAGAATAATTAAATTTGTATCTGTCTATATACATGTGGAAACTAACTGGCAGCCATGTGGCACCATCAGCCTTAGCAGCTCTTACATTGTATAGCCATAGTAGTGAGCAATTTCCATCTCTCTTTCCCTCTCAATGAAAAACTGCACCTCCCCAAAGGATATTTGGCAGCATTCTCACGCTCTCATTGAACCTTCTTCTTCATGGCTTCCCGCTCTGGCCTCTGCTCTTCTGTGATGGGAGTTGACATTACCGGCTCAGGAACATTGGGTTTCCTCCATGGAATTGGTTGTAAGGCAAAGACTTGGAGCAGATATCGGTTTTGAGGCTTGGGCGGTTGGGACTGGAGCTTGCTCACAAGGTTGGAAACAGGGCCCCGCTGGACAGAAGTGCAAGATGATGTTGTGTAGGGTGCAGGCCTAGAGGCAGCAGACTGAGGGACACTAGGCTGGGTAAAAGTGGTGAAGCCTGAATGGATTGAGTGGGATACAACTGGCTGAGCTGGCTTGGCAGGACGCATCAAAGATGTGTTGGCAGGAGCTGGTCGGGATTGGTTGACTGCCCTGGGTTGAGCTGAGCTGGTAGAAGCAGGCTGGGCAGGGTAAGCCACAGTGGGTCTACGTGAGGCCAGAGACTGTGGCCTGCGATATACAGGTCGAGGTTGGGGTTTCTCTGAGGACAGAAAAGGCAAAGGCACCAATTTAACCTTCCCAGGAGGTGGAAGCTCATGCTGGGATGGAGATGGACACTCTTTGTCAGCACTGATATCTGGTTTCTGGGCTCTGACTTGAGTTTTCTCAGGACCTTTAACCTGCAGCCAGGGTTTCCTAACTGGACAAGGATGGGGATCTTTGTTACTGCTTGAATTTCCCAGGGCCCGGGAGGAAGAGAGCCCAGTTTTCCTATCGTTCTTCTTCCCAGTACATGAAATACCTGCACTGACTCCAGCATGTGCATGCCTAGATAGCTTCGAGGCTTTTTAAAGTTCTCTTGGGTAAGTTCAGGTTGATTTATCTTGTGCTTTGTCTTAGGAACCATTGGCTTCTCTTCTGCCTTGACCATGCTCCCTTGCCTGCTACTGTCTTCTGCTTTCTTGGAGTTGTTTTCTCTCCTTCTTTTGGTCTTTTCCTGCCCATAACCCTCAGCTTTGCTGTTCCTGCTGGGTGCGGCATTTTGAGTTTTGCTATTAGAATGCTTGGCTGCATTCACAGGGACCCTTAGACTCTCTGCATCACTGCAAGAAACGTCTCCCTCTAATGGGCACTGTGTGTGTTTTGGCTGCATTTTGGCCTTGGGATTCCCATCAGGAGGCTCCAAGGCTTTATGTTTGTTCTTCCTAACTTTGTCAGCAGGACTCTTTATGTCACTTGAGTTTATCTGCTCCTGATTCACCATGATGTCTCTGGTATCATTGGCTTTTATGATTTGAGGACTTCCAGGTTGGTCAAGGTCTTTGAAGAAATTGAAAATTTCGGGAAGGTGAATATCCCCCACCAGTGCAGTGAGGTCTGCAAAACCACTGCTACATTCAATCCCATTTTGAAGTGTGCCTTGGTCCTCAAGACTCAGGCTACTCTTTCCCAGATTGATATGTTCAGAATGAGGCATCTCCTCTTGGTCCAGAGGACCAATGGAGGCCAGGAGCTCATGGCTATCAGGGATTTCTAAAGGGAGTAGTGGAGGATCCTGGTTTTCTACTGCAAACAGATAGGCATCCCGAGGATTTGAAAGCATGGCTTTATCCTCATCCAAACTGTTACTGCCTGTTTCTTCCTAGCTTTGAGTTGGAGGCAATGCCATGAAATAAGTAGAGCTCTGGTCTGGGGTTATTATTGAAATGTCCTCAAGTTCAGGTGATGGGTTACTCTCCAGTATTTGGAGGCTTTGGATACTTCTGCTACTGCAGGAGTTGGGGAATTCTGGAGGTTATGGCAGACAAAATGTGTGACTTGGAGGTTGCAATCCCACGGAAGCCTCCATCCCTATGGACGTTTCCATCACTGCAAAGGAATTAAGGAGGATGGTAAGTAGGATGCTCCCCCTACACAGCAACACAATAATCATGGAACTTGCCAACTGTGGAGAAGGCATTTCTAGTAGCTCTTTTTAAGGACATTGGACAGGTCTCTGTTAGGAGCTGAGTGCTGACCCCCTCAGTTACAGGTGATCACTTGATATCGTAGATTTGCACTGGCAACATTATCATGGCAGCATGGCTCTTTGGTAGCACACTTGCCTTTTATGTGGGAAACCCTCAAAAAATTTTATAAAGCCTATGATTCTTATGTAGCATCCTCTGAATTTTCTCCACTCTCCCAAGAGTATATGAACACTTAACACCAAGAACTAGGAGAGATTGGAGCTCTTATTCATAAAATATATGGGAAAGGACAGATTTTGAGAAACCTGCTTTGGAAGGATCTGTGAGTACAAAGTTTATTGCTGGGATAAATAAGGAAAATTAAACTGTCACTACCAAGGTCAGTTTTGAAGTATTCTTCCAAGAGACCAAAGCAAGTTTGGGAAATATATTCATCATGTGTTGGTTTAGTGGGACTGATCTACCAAGACAGTGAAACTTAACCACCCTCATTGTGCTCCTGGTGGACTCTTAAATGCATTGTGAATGAACATTTTAGTGTCCTGCATTTTCTTCTTGCAGAATCTGAAAATGCAAACTGTTGAATAAGAATAGGGGTTAAAGTCCTAGGACTTAAATTCTATGGATCTGTAGACCCACAGCACCCAGCTGCCTATGTGATCCTCCATTTGACTGTTGATCTTATTGCTTCTCCTAGCTGCTGTTTGTACTCACCTTGAAAACTTGTTCCTGTGATAGGTTGAGTGGACACAGAGTAGTAGATGCCAGTTGTAGAGACTGATGGTAGGACATTTGTAGGCTGATCCTCCTTCAGCACCATCACCATTTCTGGTTGAGGGGCAGCGGCCCTACTTTCTGCATATGACACAGAGCCATAGGATTGCAGGTAGGGGCCAAGATCTCCAGAGAGCAGAGGTCCCAGTGTGTTTTGATCATGGTAGTAGACCTGACTCTCTGCTTGGTAGGGAAGTGACAGGGTATGTGCCTGATTTGGAAACTGAGATGGTGTCCTCTGGACAAGCCTGGCCGAGAGTGTTGGATACTCAGGGACTATGACATTGGCATCTGAAGGTGTATCACATTGGACTGTCATTGACATGGAAGGAGCTGCTGTGTCTTGGTTAGTGACAGTAAGAGTAAAGTCCCCCAGTGAAGATGACTTCTTTTCAGCACCTCCCATATTATCCCTCTCAAAAATACTTGGATAGGAGGCAGGTGCTCTGGGGACCTGGTGCCAGCTAGTAACCCCAGACAACATGGTTGTGCTAGAATGTTGATAAAGGTAGGCACTGCCCATGAGTGGCTGGAAGGAGGTGCCCGAGTTTGAAGGCAGTAGCCATGCCTAACTGACAGCTGGAGCAGAGACTCTGGAGAAGTTACATGCACTTCCTGTTAGGCAAGCTGCATTGCTCACCACAGGAAGAGAGAGAGGCAGAGAATTTGCAGTTGCAAGTATAGAATAATTCTGAAAATTTTCTGTAAGAATCAAGAAGGTAATTAAAAAAAACTGATGAGTGGAGATATTACTGTAATTGACAAATGGTATTATCTTAAGGTTGTGGCAGTCACAAAGCCTCTAAGACCAATCATTGAGATCCCCCAAATCAAACCTTTTAGCACGGCTGTAAGTGTTGGAGCAGTTTGGTACTCTTCTGATGAACTGTTTCTCTCCAATTGGGCACAGAAGACCAAAGTGGTCTGGGTCACACATCGTTCCCAACAAGCATCCTTCTCCCTGACTTAGCTTTCCTTGATCCTACCCTCTTGATGATTCTTTATGTTGAAGCTTCATTAACTTGACATAATGGATTTACAGAGAAAATTCAAGAATGGAATGTGGAAAAAGCATTGTGTGGTAAGTTATACCGTACACCCAAGGATCAGGTGTATTTGTGTTCATCCCAAATTGATCTAGATTGCTTTTGCTTTTGATCCTGTGGAGAGTATCTGCTTCAATAACTTCAATTGTAAATGCAATAAAGCAAATCAGGGCATATTTCCTAGTTTATATATAATATATAAAATATTGGTATATAATTTTCATATATATATGAACTGAGCTGGTTTGGGGGAGTAAATCTATAGATTTAATTATTTTCATTGGTGGTAAGATTTTAAGGATGCCTGGACTGATCTGACTAGGGACTTCCTAGGGCGAGTAAGTATATAGTTTGTGATTCAACAGGTCAAGGGCCCCCAGGAAGACAAGCTCATATATAGGATAAATGGATCATATATAAAGTTAATATATGAAGATAAATATTTCATTTATAGGTCTATTTCTCCTATGTCTTCCAGTGCATTTTGTGTTACATGATATTTTTGGTAGTTCTGCATGGGATAATGCTTTCCTGAGAAGAAATCGTGGAAGGATTAGCAATGTAAATACATAGCTTGGACTATGTAAACTTCTTCAAGGCTTTTGTTCCCCTGTTTATCTTCCTTTCATATCTTGGATAACTTACTTCTATAATACGGGTATGTACTATGGGCCTAACGAGAAGCACGTCGGCAAGAGATACCATTCCCTATGTTCTCATAGCAATGAACTAAATCCATATCTCCTACAGGTTAAGGTGGTAGGTGTTAGATTATGAGGAATGTGGTATATTAGTTGGGTTTCTGTTACTGTAACTAATACTTGAGATAATCACCTGATAAAGAGAAAATGTTTACTTTAGAGATTTCAGGCCATAGTCACTTGGCCCTGGTGCTTTTGGACTTTGGTAAGGTAGAACATCATGGATGGGAGTGCATGGTGGAATAAGCTGCTGACCTCATGACCTGGATGAGAGAGAGAGAGAGAAGAAGGAGGAGAGGAGGAGGTTTTGTGCTCAATTCTCGCCTCCAAGCCCATGACCTCAATGACCACAAGATCTCCTTCTAGGCCCCCCACCCTCTTATTCCAGTACTGCTTAGTGAACCCAACAGAACTCTGAGCTATCACCAGTCCCTCCTGTAAAATCTTATTTTGTAACTGGGTCTCACCGAGGTGCTCAGGTTTGCTCGAACTTGAGATCATTCTGCCTCAGTCTCCCAAATAACTGGGATTATACACATACAACACTGTGCTCCGTTTAGGCCCCACCTCTTAAAGGTTCTACCAATTCCCAACAGATCCAAGCTGGAGGGAAGCCTTTACCATGCGGGCCTTTAGAGACACTCCAGATCAAAATTCATAGTATGTAGTAAGATAATTTTTGATAGAAACATAGTATTTACATACTAAAATATTCAGGTTCAATATCCAGTTATAATTAGGCAAATCCGTTTGCCTCTCCTGGTCCCCAGGCTTGATAACTATTTACTCTTCCTAATTCCATCCACTCAATTTTAGCTTGCAGTCTCAGCATCAACTTAGCTTCTAAAGCAAGTCTTAAATGTGGAAGGAGGTACCTAAAGAGCTTTCGTCCAACACTGCGTTGATGTAGCATCAAGTCCTCCCCTGACCTAAGCCCCCAGATTTTATATTGAAGGTATTGTCCTAGGTACAATCCAATCCCAGCAATTAGTACTGGTCAGAATAACTGGGACTCATCTTGCTGTGACATACCCATACCATCTATCCCTGACATCCTTCCATGTTCTCTCCATATTCTCTTTTTGGTTTTATTAAAGACTGGAAACCCTCAAGTCTCTATATGATACCTAGGCCCTACCAGATACTGTCACATTTTTAGTGCCAAGACTTACTGTTGCCAGTAATATTCCTTACTCCTGTCTCTATCTTCCATTCCTGTGCACTACAGATTTGTGAAGACATTCTTTTACCTCTTATTCTAATCATTCCTCTTGAAAGGCCTACTCTTTGACACTTCCCATACTTTCTGGAAACTCTATTCTGTCTAGGTCTGGATTTTCTCCTGGAAGCTATAACTGAGTTTGTTCTTGCCCTACTTGTGTCTTTTTGAAAACTTAAAGTGCAAGACCAACATAGCTATTCTAGTTTTGGAGAAATTTATGTCACATTTTGTATCTTGTTTATAAACAGATGGACCATTTATGACTTCTTGCCATCATATACCTATCAGATATGTTTTTCTATGTTCCAAGAATATTTTATAATTTACTGTCAAGTTTGAATGTGCCTAACTATAGTTTGCAAATAAATATTGTTGTGAGGATTACTAATAGTGCATGTAAGGTACTTTTAAAATTAAAAACAGAAAAGTAAAAGTTAAGAGCTATTTCTGTCATAATTATGTACAGTTTAATCTGGAATTCAGTCCTTGGTCTCGTCCTCTGATGGGAAACACTGTTCTTTGCTCTTCTACATTAGCTGAATTGAGAGTTTCCCACAACCTCATAAATTTGTGTAGATATTACACGTGCGCTACACACTGATGACTCTCAGTTTTATTTTGGTTTTGGTATTTGCTAAAACATATCCAATTGTTATCTACTGTTAACATGATACCTGTCATTTCATAGGAACCGGGTATATATATATTTCTAGGAATGGGAGTACAGGTTGATATAATTTTTGGAGGTCAATTAGGGAGTAGCTTTCAAACCTTTAAGTTTCTGTTCTCTTCATTTCAGATATTCTATTTCTAGAAATTTAGATATAGTTTTGTATATGTGTAGGGATAGTTCAATGCATGGTCTGTAAGAGAAGACCAAAACCAAACCAAAGACGTGAAAACAACTAGAGTCCATCAATATGGGACTGGTTAAGCAAATGATGATACTTTTAGTTATGTTACTTACAATGCATGCAATGCGCTGTGGTCATTAAAAACTTGGCCATCCACGTATAAACTGAGAAAAATCAGTATTCTAGAGACAGAAATCATATGTGTGCTGCTGCTGTGTAGGAAGAGGCTATACGTATATGTGAAAGGAAATATCCATAAAACATATACAAAATGTAAATGTAAACACTTGGAAATATCTCGAAGAACACATATCTCGAGGAACTGGGTGCAGTGGGACCTAACTCTTTATTCCCGGGCCAGCTGATTTGAATTCAGCAGTGCTCACTGGAACTCACAGACCTGTGCTACAGGTCTGCGGCTAAAGAGGGCGCTGTGGGCGGCAGGGCCCCGTATGTAAGTCAAGCAACACAGCAAGTGGGCGTGTCCCATCGCGACGGGAAGTGGCGCAGGCGCAGTGGCGTCGAACCGTACACCGTGGGTTGTTGCCGGGCGCGCTCCCGAACCAGCATCTTGTTCCGGCACCGAGGACCCCACGGTGACGGCCTTGATCCGCTTGGCATTGAGTGTGCCCCATCTCGGCGTCTACATGAGCCAATGGCATCCCGTCCGGAGTGGCTGAGGCCGGGGACGCGACTGTTCTGGACGTCACTCAGCAAAGAGGAAGGGCGGAAACCGCATCCCGGAAAGGTGATATGCCCTGCTGCTGGCCCTTCCGGCTCGTAGCTTCTGGGTGGGCTCCACGTCTTGTGGTCTCAGCCTCGCCCTGTCGCCGCGGCGAGCTTGGCCCGTCTGCCCGGGATTAGAGCCTTTGACCCTCGCCGCGCCTCCAGCAGAAGCTGAAAGGAATGGAGTGCAGTGTTCTGTGATCCGCCCCACCCTTTTCTAAGTGAGGCTGTGTCCCTTACTCCTCGGGTCAGGTATGCCTTTGAGGCGGGCCATGGTGTTGGGGACGCTCCTTAATCGTACAGATGGAACGTGCCCTTGAATTCCTCAGGTCGTGTTATTGTTTGGCACAGAAAATATGAGTAACAAGATTTAAATTCGAATGAATCCCTCAGTACCTGCCTGAGACCTTTCATGAAAAGTAGGTTTGCGTCCTTGGCAGGAATCACGGAAGGCACACAGGTGCTTCCTAACGGGTGGCCCCTGAAACCTTCCTGTACATGCCCAGATGGTCAGTTTTGAGGCTGTGTGCCTATGTGCAGTGGAACCGTTACTCCTCGAAATCTTCCTCTCCTCCCTTCCAAACTTCATTGAGTCCTTTTGATTTTATCTCCTGAGTATCTTTTGAATCTGCCATCTCTTCTCCTTCAGCATCCTAATGCAGGTCTTGGCTGACCTGTTGCAATTGAGTGCAATAGTGTCCCTATATCTATTCTTTACTTCTTTCCAGTCTGTTCTTTGCACAAATCTTTTAAGTAGGTCATTATGAACGATTGAAATTGAACCCTGCACAGTGGTGCATGGCTGTAATCCCAGGTACTTGGGAGCCTTAAGGCAGGAAAATCACAAGTTCCAATCCAGGCTCAGCAATTTAGTGACACCTGTCTCTTAAAAAAATAAATAAATAAATAAGTGTGGGTGTATAGCTCAGTGGTGAAGGGCTCGTGGGTTTAGTTAGCCTCAGCATCCAAACCATGTTGAAATTGAAATGGAATTGGAAGGTAGCTCATAGACATCAGTGTAAAGCATTATTTTAAGAATAAAAACAATCTCCTTACATGGTCTGTGAGGCCCTGTGTGGTGTGGGATCCTCTCTGCTTCTCCAGCCCCACTTCTTACAGCTCTTGACTTTCTGTGCTTGAGATATATTGAATTCACCATACTTACTTCTAACTTGTCCTACAGAAGTGAGCTCAAATAATACTTTTCAGGGTTGAGTCCTAGTCTTAAGTGAAGTTCAAAGTCCCTTTCTATTTGAAGAGTTTTTTGTTCAGAAATAAACTTTAAATTCTCTACGGATTGAATTTGATGCTGTCAGTTGTATGAACACTAAAAAAATCATGTTTAAAGAATTGAATTCAAAGTATTACACTATTTTGTATTAATAACACCTTAGTATTTGGTACTGAGGTTTGGTTTTGTGAGGGATACAGTAGTTCTGGCCATCTGATTTTAGATGTTACTGATTTCTGGAGACCTTTGTTCTGTTGCCTTTGATCTGTTTTCAAGATGGGGAGATGTGAGAAGGAATTGTTACCAGACAGGGATGAATAAATTAAGTAGCAGAAAGCAAAACAGAGAGAAGGGACATGCTGTGTCAGCATGGACTGTGGTTTTCCAGCAGCCTTTATTCTGTGCATGGAGACAAGGCTAACATACAGTTTGACTAACAAAGAATGTATCTCCTAGGTGGAAAGACTATCTCCCAGTTGGACAGGATGGCTGAAACTTGATTGATTGCTTTTAAAGTCCCTTTGCAAAAGGTAAGCAAAAGTTAATTCAGTATTCCTTCAGAAATCTAAATTCACCATATGGGAGACTGGGGTATTTTTTTTTCTTTTTTCAAAAAATGTGGAATTTCCATATACATATATATTTTGCCACTAGATAAAATTTATAAAATAAAATTGTTCACTACAAAGTTGTTAAAAAACCTTTTGTAGTAATGTGTACATCATAGCTATTGGTTCCTTTTTTGGGGTAGAGGTTAAAAGCCCCATTATTTGGCCTCTAGTTGGGAACCTGCAGGCTAGTTATGCTCTCAGGTTTCTCCCTGAGCCACATAGCTAGCAGGAAGTTGGGTGGTTATAGCCGGCAGAGGAACATCACATACTGCAGAGAGATGGTGTTATTAAGCTGGGACTTTCTGTGGTGGGGAGCTTCCTTGCTTGGATAGGTTATTTTGGGATGTAGCTGCTCATAAGCATGCTACAGTGCCTCTGTAGAGTGGACATTGTCTCTGCCTTCTTCACTCATCTGTCTGTGAGTTTTACACATGTGCAAGCAATGGAACACTTATTTGTGGCTGTCTCTGGGACTAGGAGTCACAACTCAGGCATCCATATGATCCACAGTATCACACAGCCAGGGCTGGGTGTGGGGAAGTAGAGCATTGATATTCAGGTAACTTGACTTCATTGCTTCTGTGCTTGGCCACTCTATTAGACCACCTTCCTTGAAATGGAAAATATTTAAAAACAAACAAAATGACCCAACACCTGACCTTGATGGCTGAAACTTTGCCAGATTTCTGGCACGCACAATGAAATTGTGATATCAAACATTCCTTTTTATTTTATTTTATTTTTTTATGGGAAGAGTAGTTTTATTTACATATAAATCACTTAAAAAAAATTTTGCAGTCATAAATGGACACTGTACCTTCATTTTATTTATTTATTTTTTATGTGGTGGGGAGTGTCGAACCCAGTGCGTCACTCATGCTAGTGAAGCACTCTACCGCTGAGCCACATATGCAGCCCTGCACTTAGATGGTAAGAATTAATCTTGTTTTAAATCATGCTGTTTGTTGTAATTGGTGAGCTTTTTGTGTTTGTCTTGATCATGGTGACCTTTACTCAGAGTACATTTTTTTAGGCCCCAGAGTTATCATAGTACTAAAAGGGACCTGACTATGTCCACTGTATAGTGATATCTTGGATCTGCATACTTTAAAAATTTCAAGGTAAATTTACTTCTTAGCTCTCAGAGCCATACCATGGAAAGCTTATTCTACCCATGGTTATTATTTTTGTAATTACAGTGATTTGGATTGAATCTGAAGGATTCCCACCTGCTGCCCAAGATGCATAGCTTTTGCAACTTGCTACTCAGTGCCAGATCTGCTTGGTGGCTTGTGTGCTTATTCCTGTGACCCTTTGTGCCATTGCTTCATACAACATTGTTTTTAGAAGCATGACCAACTGTAGCCAAACTGGAAATATGGAGAAAGTTCTTCAGTCTGTTTCCTTTGAATCTGTCTCACTCATATGGAATTCAGCTAATTAATTAGTTTCTAAAAGAATATAAAGAACAGCTTCCCTATTTTTTATGGTGTGTTGGAGACCATCTTTGCCTGCCCTGTTCCAGAGCCAGCCTACCTCTGCTGAGGTGTGTGTTCTAGATTTAATTTTCCCTGCTCTGCACCAAACAAAGCAGTATGTTCTAGTTAACTTTCAGCCAATAGTACTGTGGCTCTTTATTGAAAATTGTTTCCCAACTAATGTTTTTTTAGGTTTGGGCTGCTGTTTTTCATAGAGGCTATGAAACAGATTATTAGAACACTGGTGTTCAACCCTGTCACACTTCGTTTTCCTTTTGTACCAAATCCTCCTTAATGTGCTCTTTGTTCCCCGTAAATATTTGTAGATGAATATAATTTATTTCAAAACATACTTTTAAAGAAATCAGTATAATGCCATAACTATGAATAACACACTAAATTTATAATTAAGTGATATATATTTCAATATCTAAATTAATGAGCATTAGCACACTAGAAGATATAAAGAAAGAGGTGTTTATACTATGAATGCAAGATCTACAAATATAGATTGTGACCTAGGTCATATTTCCAAAGTAGTGAACAACTCAATGTATTTCCAAACAAAACAAAATATAGTCTTCACTTTGTTGATCGGGTGATTACTGTCCTGAGAAATTCAGTGGACATTATAATTGTCCAAAAATACTTTATTTGTGAATCAGAGTTAGGTTCCAAAGCTTAGGTAAAGAGCAGGTTTCTTTCTTTCTTTTTTTTTTTTTTTAAAAAAAAAGCTGTATTAATGTTGACTAGGATGTTCACAAGTCATTTAGTATGTGGAATATAGATAACACATATATTTATACATTGAGTGAGCTTTTACATATAGAGTAAGCTTTTTTTCTTCGTTCAGATGAGTGGAAGAGAGGTTTGTAATTTAGCTTCTAGAGTAGTAGAAACCCTCCTTGTATTTCACAGTTCGTTGGTATCTTCAGAAATGAATAAATGTATAAATGGATTTTAGCTCACATTTTCTATTTCATTCTCTCTGACAGAGTTTTGAAACCAAACTTGCTCCAGAAGTAAAGTTTTTGCTCTGGAACTTTTAAGAAAATTTGAGAACGAACAAAGAGCTTGGATTGATTATTGATTTAACCAGTACTCAGCACTAATATGAGTCAGAGGTAAATTGAACCTTTAACTGAAAGGAACATTGTATCTTATTTCTTTTTCCAACTAAGGATTGAACTTGAACTCAAGTGCACTCAACCACTGAGCCATATCCCCAGTCCTATTATGTATTGCTTTTTTAGAGGACAGGATCTCACTGAGTTGCTTAGTGCCTCCCTGTTGCTGAAGCTGACTTTGAACTTGCCATACTCCTGTCTCAGCCTCCCCAGCTGCTGGGATTACAGGTGTGCACCATTCTTCATTATGATGTTAAAATAATTCATAGTAATTCCATAATGATTTCATATTTTCATCATATGCTCATGTGAAGCCTGGCCTTCTTTCATGGGTATAATAATTTTAAAAGGAAATCCAGTGGTTTCCCTAATTATATGCTTTTAATTGCTGTCCCAAAATGAGATTGGAGACATGAACCCTTTGGTCACCATTGCTACTGTTTGTACCCAGTCATTTTTATCAAGTTCAACAAAAACTCAATAACCTATAAAAAGTAATTCTCTTTTTCCTCCAGCCCCTGGTAACCTCTAATCTACTTTTTGTCTGTATAACTTTGTCTATTCTTGGTGCCTCATAGAAATGAAATAATAATATTTGTGTCTAGCCCATTTCACTAATGATGTTTTCAAGATTCATCCATTTTGTGTCATGTGTCAGAATCTTATTCCTTTTCATGGGTAAATATTTCATTGTGTGCATGTGCCATGTTTTGTTGTTCCTTCATCAATTTATAGGCACTTGGGTGTTTCTTTGACTATAGTAAATATCGCTGCTATGAACCTTGATGTACAGATGTTTGTTTTTGTTTTTTTCAGTATTGGGAATTGAACCCAGAGGGCCTTTACCATTGAGCCTTATCCACAGCCCTTTTTAATTTTTATTTTGAGACAGGGTGTCACTGAGTTGCTTAGGGTCTTACTAAAGGTAGCCTCAAGCATGTGATACTCCTGCCTCAGCCTCATGAATCACTGAGAGTATAGGCATGTCCCACTGTCCTGGGCTGGTGTATAAATATTTGAATCCTTGCTTTCAGTTCTTCTGGATGTCTGACTAGGAGTAGAATTGCTGGGTCACATGGTGCTTCTGTGTGTGACCTTCTGAGAATCTACTGCACTTTTGCAGTGTCATCTTCGTGTTTTTAAGCTGTTATCCTAAATGTCACACAGATACAGAGAGACATAATATTTATAGGTGTTTTTTGCATACCAACTAATGCCTTCAGCTTTAATGTTTATCAACTGATGACTGTCTTCTTTCGTCTGTACCCCTACCTGTGTCACCCCATTTTTTAGTATTTCAAAGGAAATCTCAGATGTCATATAATTTTATTTCTACCTCTTGGTGTGTATATTGTAAATATATGTACTTTTACTTTTTTATATCAGTTCTTGAATGGCACACATCCCATCAGTGCTCAATCTTGCAATTAGCTCCTAAATGCCATAAAATATTGTCACGTTGCAATTAGTTGTTAAGACTCTTATGTCTTATTTAATCCACAGATTCCCTTCCATGTCTCTAACTCCTCCAGTGGTGCCTTGAAATTTTTGTATTAATCAGGTAGTATTTGTGGTGTGCAGATTTTGACAATTGCAACTGTATGTGTTGTTAATATTTTTTCTAGTACTTCACTGTCTGCAAATTGGTACTTGGATCTAGCATGGTCATGTTCAGACTTGTTCTCTCTCTCTCTCTCTCTCTCTCTCTCTCTCTCTCTCTCTCTTTTGTAGCAAGACAGATTGAGAACTGACCATGTGTTTTTTTCTTCCCCAAGGTAGCCTATAACGAGTGGTTATCTCTTTCTATGATGTTAGCAGTTCTTGATGATTGGTCCTTCAATTCTTTTGAGACTTCAAAAAATCTAAAGGTCAATAATTCTTTCTTCCTTTATTATCTATGGATTTTTCTATAAAGACAGTGTTCCCTTATCAACAGAAGACACAGTTGTGTAGGCATGATTCTTTCCTTTCATTTAAGTTTGCACAATAATGAGTTGGACTAGTAGAATTTTATTAATTTATTTTTTATATTGTTATGAACACCATGCCATTGTTTTTGTTACTGAGGTACAAGTTGAAACCCTATCTTTGGATGTTTGGAGCGCCTCAATTTGGTGCCTGAGACATTTTGAAACAACCTTAGGAATCTTTGTTCACTATTTTTGTCGTATGTATAAAAGAGTTCCAGGGTCATCTTGATCATTTTGTGCCCCAGCCTGAATCAGTCATCTTAACAAGGTCCTTAGATTCCTTTTAGTGGGAATGATACTTAGAGACTACCATCTGAGTGCTAGAGATATGCATTGCTACCAGGCTGAAAATGTGCCTATGCTTATTCTGTGAAATTATGTATGTAGTCTTTATAATGTAAAACCTTGGGTTCACGCTGATACTTTCCAATTAACTTCTGAGCTATAGGCTTTTCACTTACCTCTATTTGAGGAAAATTCCAGGTCAAGTATACTTAATTAACTGATCTCAGATGTTTTTTCCTTTGCATTCAAACCTCTTGTCAAAGTGTAGACATAGTAGTTGACACCAATAAAGAACAAAAGTAACATTTTATTATCCAGCTACTGTATTAGGTACTTCCTGCAAACTACTACTTTTGTGCACATATTGCTGGGGAATTCAGGGCCTTATGCATGCTAAACACATGTTGTACTGGTAAGTTTTATCTCCAGCCCCTACTTCCTTTAATCCTTGCAGTAAGCCTATAAATATGTTTTATTATTATCCTCAGTTTACTGATCAGAAAGATGAGGTCTAGGAAGGGTAAGTAGCATCAAAGTCATACTGTGATTCAGTGGCATAGCTGAATCACAGCTATGTGATTCAAATCTGTTTTCATGTTACAATGCTTCCCATGTCTATCCTTATTACAGAGATCTGGAAAGACAAGTGACAAGACATATCTTCTATGTGGGCCAGGCAGAACAATGCACCTCATCAGCTCTGACTGTCCTCCTTGCCTGAAGTACAGCTCTAATTTCTTCTCCACTGGATGTATATACAAAACAGGTAGATCCTTGCTGTGTGGATGAGATCCTTTCTGGCAACATGAAGAAATCTCCTGTAGTCCGTGGTCAGTTCTCAAGAAAAGGCAGATTCAGAGGCAAACAAAGGTATTCCTCAGCCTCCCCCCTCCCCCCTCTCTTTCTCTCACACACACGACCAGGCATGCACTCTCACACACAGTACAACTTAGTTCATTTTATGACAGCTTCTATACTAGGCTGGTTTACAAGTGTCTTGTCTTTTGAGTGAAGCATAGTTACAGATTGATTCATCAGTGCAACCACATTGGTTTTGCTGTGAGAACTCATAATAAATAATAGTAATTGGTATGAAAAAGAGCTAACCCAACATTATGAGTTTGTCTTTGAACTTCTGTGTGTCTTTGTGTGTATGGTGCCAGGGATGGTACCCATGCATACAAGTGCTTTACCACTGAGTTCCACCTGCTTAGCACAGATTTGAAATTCTTTAATACAACATTGAACTCTTGAACTTCCATCACTTCAGGTCAAATACTCTAAATTTCTGGTGGACTTTTTAAAATTTATTTTTATTTTAATTTTTTGATACTGGGAATTGAACCCAGGGGCACTTTACCATAGACCTACATAACCAGCCCTGTTTGTTTTTATTCATCTTTGTTTTCGTGTTTGTTTTTTTGAGATAGGTTCTCACTGAGTTGCTGAGGATCAATCCTCCTGTCGTAGCCTCCCAAGTTGCTGGGATTATAGGCTTAGACCACTGTACCTGGCTTCTCTTAGAAAAGCAACAAAACTGTTGTTTATATATCTTTTAAAACAAGAATCATAGGGTTATCAGAATATGGGACTTTCAAGAAGCATTTTAGAAAGAAGCCAGTTAATGCTACAATCTAGATATTTTCTAAAGAACAAGTCTCAAGTATAAAGACCTTCTGCTCTGAGACTTTCTTTGCTCCTGGCTCCCTATAACACCCAGAACCAAGTCCTGTGTACTCACTCCTGAAACTTGGGGGAGCAGACACTAGTTATTGACTCTGGTAGCATCATCTGGTAGGAACAATTGAGTGTGTAGGTCAACACTGGAGAGAAATGAGATCTGTGTGGCATGAGTGTGAGAAGAGTAAAGAGCCAGAGAACTCTTAGTGAGCACGGACAATCATGTGTGGTGCATAAAGAAAGGTATGGCCGTGTTAGGCCTTCTTAACAGCTGGCCCCAAACTCCTTTTCAAGTAAAAGCTGTTTATAACCATGAGGGGTACACTTGAAGTTCACAAAAACTAAGGATATTTCTTTCCAGCAGTGTAAACAAGTAAATGCAATGCAAGTATGTGAAGAGACCCATAATTTCTTTTGCTGTTGTTAAAAGATTTCTTACACAACATGGTGACTACATAGTTCACTTGCTTTTTTCTTCCTCTTATTTTAAGGAACTGTATTTTTTTATTATTTGACTTAAAACATTTTAATTGATATATAATTCTATGTATTTATGGTGTACAGGGTTCTATTTCATTACATATATATACAATGTAAAACTGTCAGGGTAATTGGCATATTACATGTCAAATATATATATATATATTTTCTTGTAGACAACATTCAAATTCCTATTTTTTTCTTTTTTAAAGACTTCACTGTCATTTATATATGCATATATATATATATATGCAAAAATAAAATATATGTATACTTTTTGTTGGAGATGGTCTTTTATTTATTTATATGCAGTGCAGAGAATTAAACCCACTGCCTCACACATGCTCTGCAAGTGCTCTATCACTGAGCCATAGTCCTGGAAGTTAAGATCCATTTTGAACTGTGCACTTCATTGTTGTCAAACACAGTGACCCTACAGTGCTATCAAACATTAGTGTGGTCCCACCAAGTGCACCTGTACATCCATAAAATATCCTCTCTTCAAACTCAATTCCCCAACTCACCTGGCCTCTGCTAATCACTATTCTGCTGTCCCTTATGAGATCAAATATTTGAGTTTCTTCTTCTTTATGAGAACAGATGGAAATATTCCCACCTTTTTGAAACCACCTTGTTACCTGGCTTCTAGCATAGCAATCTTCTCATTTTAGTACATTGCTAGAACATTTATAAGTCCTTCTCAGTCTTTTGTTATTCCTGTTCTTTACTCCATAATGTTGAAAGACCCCAGGGCTCGGGCCTTTCCATTTTCTCTTTTTCAGATGCATAAAGTAATTTCATCTAATGCCATGGTTATTCCCTGATGACTCCCAGATTAAATTTCAAGGCCTAAACTATACCCTGAAATCCAGTTGTCTATTCAGCATCTCCAACCCAACATGGACAAAATAGAAGTTGATTTCATGCTTTTCCAAACCCTTTTCCTCCAGTGTGCCTCATCTCTATCTCAGAATTTACCTAGATCAGGTAAACAAAGATGTAGGGCTCATCTTTGACTCCTCTCTTTCTTCCTCCTGATATCCAAGCCATCGGTAAATCCTAACTTCTCTACCTTCAAAATAGAGACTGAATCCAACATCTAAACACTTCTCTATCATCTGTGACACTAGCCTAAGTCTTGTCTGAAATACCGTAAGAACCAAAGTATTCTCTGCTTTGTCCTTCAATCCTCTTTTGTGTAATTCTACACTGTATCTTCATATTTCATACAGGTAAGCCAAACTATGTCATCTTTTCTCAGTCTCACTAATGACTTGATTTACATATCCATACCAGGCTAAATGGACCTTTCATAAAGTAGTCTCTGCCTTTTGTCCCTAGTTCTTCCCACTCTTTTGTCTTAATCATGCTGTAACCTCAGCAGCTTCTGCTGTTCCTTAAACATACCACATAAGTTAACACTTCAGAGCCTTTTTACTTGCCTTTGCCTCTGTGCAGAATGCTCTTTCCTAGTCAAATGGCTCATATGCATATGAGGTTCTCTGCCTATATCATCTCTTCAGACAGACCTTCCCTAACCACCTTATAAATAAGAACAACCACCTCCCCATTCTATCCCTAATGCCTGCTTTTTCTTCTTACCACTTGATATTATATATCACTTATATGGCTATTATCTTCTTCATTGGAACATAATCTCCATAAAAGAAGGTACTTTGTATGGGATACAACTATATAATCAGCACACCAAAAAATACCTGGCACATAGTAAGGAACTCAATACATATTAATTCACTCTGTGAACACATGAGTGAGATTTCTACTGTCTGATTATAGTTTTTGTTTTAGTAGGAAAAAACTGAGAATGTGCCCTTCAATGCAAAGATGAATTCAGCTTCATTCCTCTAAAATGATATGAATTTTATTGAGTAGCAGAGTCATTCAGTAACACTGGAGTAGAAATTCATATTTTGTAAAATTATTGTTTAGTTCTTGATGGACATTATTCATTTATTTATTTGCAGTGCTGAAAATTGATCCCATGCCTTACACATGCTAGGAAGCTGTCTACCACTGAGCTACAACCCCAGCCCTCCAAAATTTTTATTTTCAACATCTTAGTTTAGCTAATAGGAAATTCATGAAAAGCTTCAGAATTCCTTCTCAAGGTAAAGTTGCAGTTAGTTTACATAGACCTGAACATTTAAAAATTATGTATATACATACACATATACACACAAATAAAATAGTTTAATGAAACCGTATCAGTATGAACAGAAATGTCTTGATTACCCCCCATCCCTTCTCCTTCCTTGTTTCAACAAATTCCTACCAGTGAAGGCCCAGGAGGTTATCAGCTACTCAGGGCTCTTAGAGTCATATGTGTTGTATCCTATTAATTTGGCACTGCTGCTGTTGTTCACTTAAGAAAAAATGTCAATATCCACAGAGGTTTCACAGAGGCAGCAGAGTATGCAAAAGTATGTCTGTGGGTTAACTAGCACTATATATTACCTGCTCTCTTCTATGCAGCTCATAGTATAAAAAATGTGAAAAATCCCACCACAAAGCAGATGTGTCTCATCATGTATAATTTGGTGGAGGGCAGAGCATGATGAAGAGGTCATTATTCACCAGTAAGCTAAAAGTTTAAAAATATGAAAACAAAGTTGAACTACTTGGCCTCTCTAGCCTTGAGGAAGGAATTTAGTCTGATGTGTTCAGCTTGTATGTCAATATTCATTTAGTATTTATCATGGTGGTTCTGCTCTCTGTTAAAGGGACAGCTCTGATCATGGGACAGAAGAATGATGAATATTACTTCCCATGAAATGTTTCAAGCCTTGTAACCTCTGAGAATAGATACTTCAAATACCAGTTCCATTTCTTCCCCTGAGTAGAGCTCAGATTCATTGTCCTTTCTTCTGGGCTTTCCTGCAGCAAAAAGGAAGCAGCATAGCTTAATAGAGAAGGGTGTTAGACTAAATTTAACTTCTTTTTGTACTCCACTACTCCAGCTTTTTGTAGGATTCGGAGGTCAGTATATGTTCCTTTCTGAAAGGGTTTGTATGTCCACGGGCAATCACCTGGTTGTCAGTTAGTGGTCAATTTCTTCATAAGTCTTGCTGCTGAAATTGAAGTCTGATTTTGCCTTTTGTACCAAGACATTTTTCTTGGCAGCATCAAATTTTTACATTACCTGTGCATACTGTATCAGAGCTGGTTCACTTTACTAGTATCCAGGCTGAGAAGTGCAAAATAGAACATCCCAGGAGCAAATAATACCACTAATGGAAGGTTATAATTTACATATCTGTCACAGCCTTCTCATACAAATCCAACCTGAAGTGCAACAAGAAAGTACTTTTACTCTGCAATCACAGTGCAGTAGTGCAGAGCCATCCTTTACAGTGAATCAGTTTAGACACAGAGTTCATGGATCCACCCAAGATTGTCTCCAGAGGACTGCTTGCCAGAGGTTTCCTGCCAGTATCCACAGAAAGCCCCAGCAGCCAATTTTGCAGCACCTCTTTCAGACTCTGAAGAACACTACACTTGAAAGACGTGGTTGATGTAAAGAAGAGCTGTGCTAGATGGTCAAAAAGAATAGGCTTCACCTCTGAGAAATGACAAAATAATCCAGCTCACAAGCTGAAGGAATTGTGACCGACAACAGAGGCCATCCAGGAGAGGGATGTGGTCATACTGGAATGCTTCACAGGAGTAAAACCCCTTGTGTATGAAGCACTGTGCCCTGATGATAGTGTCCAGGAAGTTGGTAAAGTTTTATCCATGTTCAAAATTATTCCCATTATACCAAATACATTCTTCTTGTAATATTTGACTCAGCTCTTGACAGAGCCTCAGTGACATTGACTCATCTCTGTCACAGTTAACATAGTAAAGTAGCAGAGAGTTGTTCAGCACTGAGCCCATCTGAAAAGGCAACTCTAAGCAATGGATGTTTTATAAGAGTGGAGGGAAGTTTTGAAGCTGTTCCAGTGGGAGTGATCTGTGACTGAGGAATATCAGAAAGACTCATCTGTTTTTTTTTTTTTTTCCCACATTAATGTAGCTACCAGAATGTAGTACAGGTGTAACTGAGTGAGAATTCCATATTCTGTTTAGAGGACGGACATTAGCTGGACCTAACACCCTGCCAGAGGTTCTGGAACAGGTTGCTGGATTCTTAGTACAAGTACTCAAGTATACTAGGAACTGTGTCCAAAGGAAAGGAAAACAATAAATAATCTAGGTACAATCCCTTCAAAAGAAGAAACAAGCAGTGTTCAAACATGAGATGAACCCTCAGAGAGCTGAGATTTGCTTACATGAATCCCGCCCAGGTTGATGAGACCCTGCTGATCCTGTATGAGGAAAAATTCTTTCTCTGTGTTGCAATAATCATACCAGCACTTGGCTTGTTGATGAGAATGTGGGTAATTGTAAATTCATTCCTCATCTGCCAAAGGAGAAAACAACTTGTAAACGATTCCCGTGCAGTCCTGCAACCCCATTGTGGAAAGTCAAACATCTACACAAGCAAAGTTACTACCCACCACAGCATGAGTCTCTTCTGTGTTCCCTGAATCCCTCGCTTCAGTGGTTCACTCCCTTGCCTACTAATGTGTATTACTGGTTTCTCTTCATAACCAGAGATGCTGTGACCATCCCCTAACCTTCCTCTGATGCCCAGCTTGGGTAAACACCACATCCCTGTTGCATTATACTCGTGGTTCCTGAAAAGCTCCAAGTGGATTAGCGTTTCCCTTCCTTTGCTCATGTCTAAAGCAGTTTTCCTCTCACTGTTAAGTCCTTCATTAAACTCAGGCTACGTCTGTTCCACTTCATTCATGGATTCATTTGGAAGTTAGTAATGGGTTCTCTAAGTGCCTCCATTCAGTGCTCTTTCCTTCTTCAAAATTCCTAGTGCTTATATGGTACATACAGCAGCTGGGAGCTCAGACAGAATCACAATGCTCTCTATCTTTATTTCATGTCTCCCATCTCAAATGTGATTGGACACTTTTTGTGAATGTAAACTGTGTGCCTTACATTTATTTTATATTTCTAGGCCTTAGCACAGAGTAGGTGCTCCGAGCATGGTGATACAGGTAGTGGGTAGCTCTTCCTACTAAGTTTATAGAGTTTGGTGCATGTGTATTGAACTAGAATCAGTTCAATTCAAGGGAATCTGAAAAGCAACCAAATACAGAGTCAACAGATTTAAAGGGACTATACTGAACAGTCCATGGTTGCATGTGTGGAGAATTTGATGCAAAGAGAAACTGACCCTGAACATCTCTGAGAGTCATGGGAGGTCAAGGAAAAGGAAAGTCTCACTTCAGGAACGAGTTTGACATTTGTTTGTTTTTCTTTTCTCTCCTTTTCTTTTTTACCAGTTTCTCATCAAAGAGAATTCAACTTGCTTCTACTCCCTGAACAGTGCTGGCACTGGAGAAACTGAGGTCACACCCTTCTGCGCACCACCATAAGGCGCAATCCATCGATTGCAGGAACTGTAATGGAGAAGGGAAAAGTCTGAGACCATGAGGCTGAATCATTCCAAGCAGAGCTCGCAGCTGCTAGCATTGGGAGAGCAATGCTAAGTCACTGGAATCACCCCAACTTCAGACATTGAGTCAGCATCTCATTCTCATGACATCAAAAGCGTCATAAAATCTCTTCTCCAGCCTGAGGCCACAGCTCATTAGGAGATATGATGGTCAATTTTATGTGTCAGCTTGACTGCATTAAGGAATACATACATGGTAAAGAGTTATTTCTGGGTGTGCCTTTCAGAGGTTTTCTGAAGGAAACTGATGTGTGGTTCTCCAGACTGAGTAGGGAAGATCTGCCATCAATATGGGTGGGCACTATGCAATCAGCTAGGACCCCAGACAGAATCACAACAAAGGCATTCTTTTTCTGCCTTTGGAAATCAGGACTGGGTTTCTAGACTTTGGACTCTTAAGACTTGCACTAGTGGCTCCTGGAGTCTAACATACTTGGACTGAAACTGAGAATTATGCCGTGAGCTGCCCACATTCTGAAGATTTTGGATGTGAACAGAGCCGCATGGCTAGCGTTCCAGGGTGTTCATCTAGAAAAATATTTTGTGGAACTTCTCAGCCTACTTATTCATATAAGCCAATTCCCCTAAGAGCTGTGGGGCCAGGTGGTCCCTACCTAGATTTCAAAGTATGTTGCAGACAGTCTGAAGGCCTGTTCCGAGATGTGTCATAGGAGCAGAGCCACCAAGATTCCATTTGGGGCAGTACCTTGTCATTAGAGGAGTGGGGCAGTGCTTAAAGACTCAGAACCAGAGAGCCATCAGTCCATGATTTCATTCTCTACAAATCTGGGCATAAGACTCCAACTCATGAGTGCTCTAAGCAAATTGAACTCAGCAGAAAATATAGAAATGGGCTGTCTGAGGTCTTCGGAGAGTCTATCCCTTGTCCTGGTGTACCCAGGATGCAGGATATGGAATCAAAAGTGATTGTTCTCCAACATTGAGACTTAATGTTGTTTTTACATGTTTGGTTTTTTTTTAAATTTTTTAAAATTTTTATTGTAAACAAAAGGGATACATGTTGTTTCTCTGTTTGTACATGGCATAAAGGCATACCATTTGTGTAATCATAAATTTACATAGGGTAATGTTGTTTGATTCATTCTGTTATTTTTTCCCTTTCCCCCACCTCTCCCACCCCTGTTTTCCCTCTATACAGTCCTTCCTTCCTCCATTCTTGCCCCCCTCCCTAACCCTAACTCTAACCCTAACACTAACCCCTCCCTCCCCCCATTATGTGTCATCATGCACTTATTAGGGATATCATTCGTCCTTTGGCTTTTTGAGATTGGCTTATCTCACTTAGCATGATATTCTCCAATTTCATCCATTTGCCTGCAAATGCCATAATTTTATCATTCTTTATGGCAGAGTAATATTCCATTGTATATATATACCACAGTATCTTTATCCATTCATCAATTGAAGGGCATCTAGGTTGGTTCCACAGTCTGGCTATTGTGAATTGAGCAGCTATGAACATTGATGTGGCTATATCTCTGTAGTATGCTGATTTTAAGTCCTTTGGGTATAGGCCAAGGAGTGGGATAGCTGGGTCAAATGGTGGTTCCATTCCAAGTTTTCTAAGGAATCTCCACACTGCTTTCCAGAGTGGCTGCACTAATTTGCAGCCCCACCAGCAATGTATGAGTGTACCTTTCTCCCCACATCCTCGCCAACACCTGATGTTGCTTGTATTCTTGATAATTGCCATTCTAATTGGGGTGAGATGGAATCTTAGTATAGTTTTGATTTGCGTTTCTACTAGAGATGTTGAACATTTTTCCATATGTTTGTTGATTGCTTGTAGATCTTCTTCTGTGAAGTGTCTATTCATTTCCTTAGCCCATTTGTCGACTGGATTATTTGCATTCTTGGTGTAGAGTTTTTTGAGTTCTTTATAGATTCTGGAGATTAGTGCTCTATCTGAAGTATGATTGGCAAAGATATTCTCCCACTCTGTAGGCTCTTTCTTCGCATTGCTGATAGTTTCCTTTGCTAAGAGAAAGCTTCTTAGTTTGAATCTATCCCAGTTATTGATTCTTGCTTTTATTTCTTGTGCTATGGGAGTCCTGTTAAGGAAGTCTGGACCTAAGCCGACATGTTGAAGATTTGGACCTACTTTTTCTTCTATAAGATGCAGGGTCTCTGGTCTGATTCTGAGGTCCTTAATCCAATTTGAGTTGAGTTTCGTGCATGGTGAGAGATATGGGTTTAATTTCATTCTGTTGCATATGGATTTCCAATTCTCCCAGCACCATTTGTTGAAGAGGCTATCTTTTCTCCATTGCATATTTTGGCCCCTTTGTCTAGAATGAGAAAATTGTATTTATTTGGGTTTGTGTCCGTGTCCTCTATTCTGTACCATTGATCTACCTTTCCATTTTGGTACCAATACCATGCCATTTTTGCATGTTACTATTATGCATGTTACTATTGCTTTGTAATAGAGTTGAAGATCTGGTATTGCGATACCCCCTGTTTCACTCTTCCTGCTAAGGAGTGCTTTAGCTATTCTGGGTTTCTTATTCTTCCAGATGAATTTCATAATTGCTTGCTCTATTTCTGTAAGGTACGTCATTGGGATTTTAATTGGAATTGCATTGAATTTGTATAGCACTTTAGGTAGTATGGCCATTTTGACAATATTAATTCTTCCTATCCAAGAACATGGGAGATCTTTCGATCTTCTAAGGTTTTCTTTAATTTCTTTCATTATTGTACTGTAGTTCTTATTGTAGAGGTCTTTCACCTCTTTTGTGAGATTGATTCCCAAGTATTTTATTTTTTTCGAGGCTATTGTGAATGGGGTAGTTTTCCTAATTATTCTTTGCAAAGATTCATCACTTATGTATAGAAATGCATTAGATTTATGTGCATTGATCTTGTAACCTGCTACTTTACTAAATTCACTTATGAGTTCTAAAAGTTTTCTAGTGGAATTTCCTGGTTCCTCTAAGTATATAATCATATCATCAGCAAATAGGGATAGTTTGAGTTCTTGTTTTCCTATTCGTATCCCTTTAATTTCTTTGGTCTAATTGCTCTGGCTAGAGTTTCAAGGATGATATTGAATAGAAGTGGTGAAAGAGGGTATCCCTGCCTTGTTCCAGTTTTTAGGGGGAATGCTTTCAGTTTTTCACCATTTAGAATGATATTAGCCATGGGCTTAGCATAAATGGCCTTTACAATGTTAAGGAATGTTCCCACTATCCCTATTTTTTCTAGTGTTTTGTGCATGAAGGGGTGCTGTATTTTATCAAATGCTTTTTCTGCATCTATTGAAATAATCATGTGATTCTTGATTTTAAGTCTATTGATATGGTGAATGACGTTTATTGATTTCCTGATGTTGAACCAACCTTGCATGCCTGGGATGAAACCCCCTTAATCATGGTGCACTATCTTTTTAATATGTTTTCATATGCGATTTGCTAAAATTTTGTTGAGAATTTTTGCGTCAATGTTCATTAAGGATATTGGCCTGAAATTTTCTTTCCTCGATGTATCTCTGTCTGGTTTAGGTATCAGGGTGATATTGGCTTCATAGAATGAGTTTGGGAGGGTTCCCTCCTCTTCTACTTTATGGAATACTTTGAGAAGTATTGGAATGAGCTCTTCTTTAAAGATTTTGTAGAACTCGGCTGAGAACCCATCTGGTCCCGGACTTTTCTTTGTTGGTAGGCTTTTGATGACTTCTACTATTTCATTACTTGAAATTGGTCTATTTAAATTGTGTATGTCCTCCTCATTCAGTTTAGACAGTTCATATGTCTCTAGAAACCTGTTCATGTCTTCGAGGTTTTCTGTTTTGTTGGAGTATAGATTTTCAAAATAGCTTCTAATTATGTTTTGTATTTCACTCGTGTCTGTTGTGATATTTCCTTGTTCATTCTGAATTTTAGTGATTTGGGTTTTCTCTTCTCTTTGTTAGTGTGGCTAAAGGTTTATCAATTTTGTTTATTTTTTCGAATAACCAATTATTTATTTTGTCAATTTTTTGTAATGTTTCTTTTGTTTCAATTTCGTTTATTTCAGCTCTGAGTTAAACTATTTCCTGTCTTTTTTTTTTTTTTGGATCACAAAAGTTTAAATTTTATTTTAGATGAGAAAAAGGCTTTTAAAATGATCTCCATGATTAGAAGGCAATCCATGCTGTGTGCAGCAGAAGCCTTTACAATACCAAGTGACCATCTTCATAAAGGGCTGGTAGAGAGCTTGGCCAATCCAAAGCCCCGAGTTAATCCCCCACACTGCAAAAATAAACAATATAAATTAAGAATTCATGAGATCTGAATATATGGTTCTCATGGCCTTTCCAATGTCACTAGACATGACTGGAAAATGTGAAGCTGTGAAGTAAAGAGAGAGAGTAGGAGCGACAGAGATAGCAATAGAAACTAATTGAGTGAAAGTAGCTTTTTTTTTTTATTGTAAACAAATGGGATACATGTTGTTTCTCTGTTTGTACATGGCGTAATGGCATACCATTTGTGTAATCATAAATTTACATAGAGTAATGTTGTTTGATTCATTCTGTTATTTTTTCCCTTCCCCCCACCCCTCCCACCCCTCTTTACCCTCTATACAGTACTTCCTTCCTCCATACTTGCCCCCCTCCCTAACCCTAACTGTAACCCTAACACTAACCCTTCCCTCCCCCCCGATTATGTGTCATCCTCCACTTATTAGCGATATCATTTGTCCTTTGGCTTTTTGAGATTGGCTTATCTCACTTAGCATGATATTCTCCAATTTCATCCATTTGCCTGCAAATGCCATAATTTTATCATTCTTTATGGCTGAGTAATATTCCATTGTATATATATACCATAGTTTCTTTATCCACTCATCAATTGAAGGGCATCTAGGTTGGTTCCACAGTCTGGCTATTGTGAATTGAGCAGCTATGAACATTGATGTGGCTGTATCTCTGTAGTATGCTGATTTTAAGTCCTTTGGGTATAGGCCAAGGAGTGGGATAGCTGGGTCAAATGGTGGTTCCATTCCAAGTTTTCTAAGGAATCTCCACACTGCTTTCCAGAGTGGCTGCACTAATTTGCAGCCCCACCAGCAATGTATGAGTGTACCTTTCTCCCCACATCCTCATCAACACCTGTTGTTGCTCGTATTCTTGATAATCGCCATTCTAATTGGGGTGAGATGGAATCTTAGGGTGGTTTTGATTTGCATTTCTCTTATTACTAGAGATGTTGAGCATTTTTCCATATGTTTGTTGATTGCTCGTAGATCTTCTTCTGTGAAGTGTCTATTCATTTCCTTAGCCCATTTGTTGACTGGATTAATTGAATTCTTGGAGTAGAGTTTTTTGAGTTCTTTATAGATTCTGGAGATTAGTGCTCTATCTGAAGTATGATTGGCAAAGATATTCTCCCACTCTGTAGGCTCTTTCTTCGCATTGCTGATAGTTTCCTTTGCTAAGAGAAAGCTTTTTAGTTTGAATCTATCCCAGTGGTTGATTCTAGCTTTTATTTCTTGTGCTATGGGAGTCCTGTTAAGGAAGTCTGGTCCTAGACCAACAAGGTGAAGATTTGGACCTACTTTTTCTTCTATAATCTGCAGGGTCTCTGGTCTGATTCCGAGGTCCTTAATCCATTTTGAGTTTAGTTTTGTGCATGGTGAGAGATATGGGTTTAGTTTCATTCTGTTGCATATGGATTTCCAATTCTCCCAGCACCATTTGTTGAAGAGGCTCTCTTTTCTCCATTGCATATTTTTGGCACCTTTGTCTAGTATGAGAAAATTGTATTTATTTGGGTTTGTGTCCGTGTCCTCTATTCTGTACCATTGATCTACCTTTCTATTTTGGTACCAATACCATGCCGTTTTTGTTACTATTGCTTTGTAGTAGAGTTGAAGATCTGGTATTGCAATACCCCCTGTTTCACTCTTCCTGCTAAGGATTGCTTTAGCTATTCTGGGTTTCTTATTCTTCCAGATGAATTTCATAATTGCTTGCTCTATTTCTGTAAGGTTCGTGATTGGGATTTTAATTGGAATTGCATTGAATTTGTATAGCACTTTAGGTAGTATGGCCATTTTGACAATATTAATTCTTCCTATCCAAGAACATGGAAGATCTTTCCATCTTCTAAGGTGTTCTTTAATTTCTTTCTTTAGTGTTGTATAGTTCTCATTGTAGAGGTCTTTCACCTCTTTTGTGAGATTGATTCCCAAGTATTTTATTTTTTTCGAGGCTATTGTGAATGGGGTAGTTTTCCTAATTTCTCTTTCTGAAGGTTCATCACTTACGTATAAAAATGCGTTGGATTTATGGGCATTGATCTTGTAACCTGCTACTTTACTGAATTCACTTATGAGTTCTAAGAGTTTTCTGGTGGAATTTCCAGGTTCCTCTCAATATATAATCATGTCATCAGCGAACAGGGATAGTTTGAGTTCTTCTTTTCCAATTCGTATCCCTTTAATTTCTTTGGTTTGTCTAATTGCTCTGGCCAGAGTCTCAAGAACGATGTTGAATAGAAGTGGTGAAAGAGGGCATCCCTGCCTTGTTCCAGTTTTTAGGGGGAATGCTTTCAGTTTTTCACCATTTAGAATGATATTAGCCATGGGCTTAGCATAAATGGCCTTTACAATGTTAAGGAATGTTCCCACTATCCCTATTTTTTCTAGTGTTTTGAGCATGAAGGGGTGCTGTATTTTATCGAATGCTTTTTCTGCATCTATTGAAATAATCATGTGATTCTTGACTTTAAGTCTATTAATATGGTGAATTACGTTTATTGATTTCCTGATGTTGAACCAACCTTGCATCCCTGGGATGAAACCCACTTGATCATGGTGCACTATCTTTTTAATATGTTTTTGTATGCGATTTGCTAAAATTTTGTTGAGAATTTTTGTGTCGATGTTCATTAAGGATATTGGTCTGAAATTTTCTTTCCTTGATGAGTCTCTGTCTGGTTTAGGTATCAGTGTGATATTGGCTTCATAGAATGAGTTTGGGAGGGTTCCCTCCTCTTCTATTTTATGGAATACTTTGAGAAGTATTGGAATGAGCTCTTCTTTAAAGGTTTTGTAGAACTCGGCTGAGAACCCATCTGGTCCCGGACTTGTCTTTGTTGGTAGGCTTTTGATGACTTCTTCTATTTCAGTACTTGAAATTGGTCTATTTAAATTGTTTATGTCCTCCTCGTTCAGTTTAGGCAATTCATATGTCTCTAGAAACTTGTTGAAGTCTTCGAAATTTTCTATTTTGTTGGAGTATAGATTTTCAAAATAGCTTCTAATTATGTTTTGTATTTCAATCCTGTCTGTTGTGATATTTCCTTGTTCATTCCGAATTTTAGTGATTTGGGTTTTCTCTCGTCTTCTCTTTGTTAGTGTGGCTAAAGGTTTATCAATTTTTTTTATTTTTTCGAAGAAACAACTATTTATTTTGTCAATTTTTTGTATTGTTTCTTTTGTTTCAATTTCATTGATTTCAGCTCTGAGTTTAACTATTTCCTGTCTTCTACTACTTTTGGTGCTGTTCTGTTCTTCTTTTTCTAGGGCTTTGAGCTGTAGTGTTAGGTTGTTTATTTGTTGAGTTTTACTTCTTTTATTAAATGCGCTCCATGAAATAAATTTCCCTCTAAGTACTGCTTTCATAGTGTCCCAGAGATTTTGATATGATGTTTCTTTGTTCTCATTTACCTCTAAGAATTTTTTAATTTCCTTCCTAATATCTTCTGTTATCCATTCATCATATAATAGCATATTGTTTAATCTCCAGATGTTGGAATAGTTTCTGTGTTTTACTCTTTCATTTATTTCTAACTTCAATCCATTATGATCTGATAGAATACATGCTAGTGTCTCTATCTTCTTGTATTTGCTAACATTAGCTTTGTGGCATAATATATGGTGTATTTTAGAGAAGGATCCATGTGCTGCTGAGAAGAAAGTGTATTCACTCTTGGTTGGATGGTATATTCTGTAAATGTCCGTTAAGTCTAAATTATTGATTGTGTTATTGAGATCTATGGTTTCTTTGTTCAATTTTTGTCTGGAAGATCTGTCCAGTGGTGAGAGAGGCGTGTTAAAATCACCTAGTATTATTGTGTTGTGGTCTATTTGGTTTCTGAAATTGAGAAGGATTTGTTTGACGTACATAGATGAGCCACTGTTTGGGGCATAGATGTTTATGATTGTTATATCTTGCTGATTTATGCTTCCCTTAAGCAGTATGAAATGACCTTCTTTATCCCTTCTGACTAACTTTGGCTTGAAGTCCACATTATCGGAAATGAGGATGGATACTCCAGCTTTTTTGCTGAGTCCATGTGCATGGTATGTTTTTCCCCATCCTTTCACCTTTAGTCTATGGGTATCTTTTTCTATGAGGTGAGTCTCTTGCAGGCAACATATTGTTGGATCTTTCTTTTTAATCCAATCTGCCAGTCTATGTCTTTTGATTGATGAATTCAGGCCATTAACATTCAGGGTTATTATAGAGATATGATTTGGTTTCCCGGTCATTTGGTTCATTTTTTAAATTTTATTTATTTATTTGTTTGACACAACTTGTTTCCTCCTTTATTTGACAATTCCTTTAGGATAATTCCTCCCTTTGCTGATTTGCTTCTTTGTTTTTCATCTCTTCCTCATGGAATATTTTGTTGAGAATGTTCTGTAATGCTGGCTTTCTTTTTGTAAATTCTTTTAGCTTTTGTTTATTATGGAAGGATTTTATTTCATCGTCAAATTTGAAGGTAAGTTTTGCTGGGTATAAGATTCTTGGTTGGCATCCATTTTCTTTCAGGGCTTGAAAAATGTTGTTCCAGGCCCTTCTAGCTTTTAGGGTCTGGATTGAAAAATCTGCTGATATGCGTATTGGTTTCCCCCTGAATGTAATTTGGTTCTTTTCTCTCACAGCCTTTAAAATTCTGTCTTTATTTTGTATGTTAGGTATTTTCATTATAATGTGCCTTGGTGTGGGTCTGTTGTAATTTTGTGTATTTGGAGTCCTATAAGCCTCCATAGGCTTATAGGAAAATCATGGAATGATTTTCCATTTCATTCTTCAGATTTGGGAAATTTTCTGATATTATTTCATTGAATAAATTGTTCATTCCTTTGGCTTGTTTCTCTAGGCCTTCCTCAATCCCAATAATTCTTAAATTTGGCCTTTATATGATATCCCATAGTTCTTGTACATTCTGTTCATGATTTCTTACCATCTTCTCTGTTGGTTCAACTTTGTTTTCAAGGTTAAATATTTTGTCTTCAATGTCTGAGGTTCTGTCTTCCAGGTGTTCTATCCTATTGGATATGCTTTCTATGGAGTTCTTAATTTGGTTTATTGTTTCCTTCATGTCAAGGATTTCTGTTTGTTTTTTTTTCAATATCTCTAACTCTTTATTGAAATGATCTTTTGCTTCCTGTATTTGCTCTTTTAACTGTCGATTGGTGCGATCATTCAATGCTTGCATTTGCTCTTTCATCTCATCGTTTGCTTCTCTGATCATTTTAATTATGTACATTCTGAACTCATTTTCTGTCATTTCTTCTGCCATGCTGTCATTGGGTTTTATTGATGTAACATCTAGATTTGTTTGCAGCATTTTCTTTCCTTGTTTTCTCATATTGTTCAGGTATCAGTGGACCGCTGAGATATTGCAGATTTCCTCTATTGACTTACAATGTCCCTGAAGATTTCTATATATATCCCCCCTTAGCCTTCAGTAGGCTGAAGTCATGGAGGAAGTTGATAATGCGGTGCTCCACAAGGAAGCTGCCTCTCTAGGAGTGGTGGCCTTCAGGTGGGGTATAATCCCTGCTAGTGGGCAGAGGTGCCTCCACTTGTTAACCAATGGTCTTCCAAAGGGGACCTAGGCTGCCGGCTGAGGCAAGGCCTGTTTGGGCCTGAGTCTCTGGTTTTACCGTCCTTGTGGGGAAACCTCACCCAGCAGGGAAGACTCACCCGGTGGGGAGGTCTCGCTGGTCAGTTCCCTCCTAGAGGTTCCCCTCAATTTACAGCTACCGCCTGGGCTGGGCTGCCTTCCTCTGCAAAGTTCTCAGGGGCCTGGCCCTACCTCCTGGGCCTGGGAGCCTCACCCTTTGCAGATGAATCTCCTTAGGCTGCCCCTCCTCAGAGAATTTGCCCGCAGGCCTGGAACCTTCGCTCCACCCTAAGCCTGTCTCTGTGCGGCTCTTCCACGCAGAAGCCTCCTAGATCCTGGGACCCTGCTCTGCACCTAATCGCCAGGCTGTGTGGCCCCTCCTCTGAGCCGCCACCTGGGGCCCCGAACAATCGCTCTGAGTCCCAGAGACCCGCCACAGGCCTCTTCCTCCAGACAGCCGCCCAGTATTCTGGTGCGGTCACTAGGAGTCCAAGAAACTCACTTCGTGCCTCCTCCTCCCACCAACCACCCGTAGCCCTGGGCAATCAATCACTCCGAGTCGAAGTGACCCTCCCCGTTCCTCCTCCTTCTCCAGATAACCCCCCGGGTGTTCAGGAGTGGTCGCTCTGACTGGCTCTGAATCCACGTGACCTGCTGCACGGTCCTCTGGGCAACTGCCCGGAGCTCTGGTGCGGCCACTCAAGACCAAGCGTCCCACCACGCTTCTCCTCCAGGCAGCCCCCCTGTGTTCAGGAGCTGTCACTTTAAGTCCAAACAACTCACCACTCGCCTTCTCCTCTGAGCAGCCGCCTGGAGCGCTAATGCAGTCACTGCGAGTCCACACGCCCCGCCGCGCTCCTCCTCCTCCTCCTCCTACTCCTCCGGGCAGGCCCCGGGGTTCAGAAGTGGTCTGAGTCCAAACAGCTCGCCACGCCGCCCCTTCTCTGGCAACTGCCTGTAGCTCTGGTGTAGTCACCCGAATCCAAGCGGCCGCGCTCCTCTTCCTCCTCGTCGTCCTCAGGGCAGGCCCCGGGGTTCAGAAGCGTCGTTCTGAGTCCAAACAGCTCGCCGCGCAGCTTCTCCTCTGGCAACCGCCTGCAGCTCTGGTGTAGTCACTCCGAATCCAAGTGGCCACGCTCCTCCTCCTCCTCCTCAGGGCAGGCCCCGGTGTTCTGAGTCCACACAGCTCTCCTCGCCACTCCTCCCCTGGGCAGCCGCCGGAGCCCCAGTGGTGTCCCAGCGCTGTGCCGAGCGGCCTCCTTTACGGCGCTCCCAGCTGTCCGAGTTCACTGCTCCAGCGGGGGGAGGGGCATCTCGCCGGCAGTTCTACTTCACAAAGTTTCCTGCGTTCCGGGACCACTGTCCCATCCGGGATGCCTCCCCAGGGGGTGAGAGTCACCCGGCTGCTTTGAGTTGGTCCCAAGCGTCCCAATATCTCCTCTTTTGAATCCTGAGTCCTGGAGCAACATGAAATGCAGCCACCCTCTAGGCCGCCATCTTGAAACCCCTATTTCCTGTCTTTTACTACTTTTGGTGCTGGTCTGTTCTTCTTTTTCTAGGGCTTTGAGCTGTAGTGTTAGGTTGTTTATTTGTTTAGTTTTACTTCTTTTATTAAATGTGCTCCATGAAATAAATTTCCCTCTAAGTACAGCTTTCATAGTGTCCCAGAGATTTTGATATAATGTTTCTTTGTTCTCATTTACCTCTAAGAATTTTTTAATTTCCTTCCTAATATCTTCTGTTATCCATTCATCATATAATAGCATATTGTTTAATTTCCAGGTGTTGGAATAGTTTCTGTTTTTTTACTCTTTCATTTATTTCTAACTTCAATCCATTATGATCTGATAGAATACAAGGTAGAGTCTCTATCTTCTTGTATTTGCTAACATTAGCTTTGTGGCATAATATATGGTGTATTTTAGAGAAGGATCCATGTGCTGCTGAGAAGAAAGTGTATTTGCTCTTGGTTGGATGGTATATTCTATAAATGTCTGTTAAGTCTAAATTATTGATTGTGTTATTGAGATCTATGGTTTCTTTGTTCAATTTTTGTTTGGAAGATCTGTCCAGTGGTGAGAGAGGCGTGTTAAAATCACCTAGTATTATTGTGTTATGGTCTATTTGGTTTCTGAAATTGAGAAGGATTTGTTTGACATACATGGATAAGCCACTGTTTGGGGCATAGATGTTTATGATTGTTATATCTTGCTGATTTATGCTTCCCTTAAGCAGTATGAAATGTCCTTCTTTATCCCTTCTCAGTAACTTTGGCTTGACGTCCACATTATCGGAAATGAGGATGGATACTCCAGCTTTTTTGCTGAGTCCATGTGCATGATATGTTTTTCCCCATCCTTTCACCTTTAGTCTATGGGTATCTTTTTCTATGAGGTGAGTCTCTTGCAGGCAACATATTGTTGGATCTTTCTTTTTAATCCAATCTGCCAGTCTATGTCTTTTGATTGCTGAATTCAGGCCATTAACATTCAGGATTATTATTGAGATATGATTTGGTTTCCCAGTCATTTGGTTCATTTTTTAAATTTTATTTATTTATTTATTTATTTTCACGACTTGTTTCCTCCTTTATTTGACAATTCCTTTAGGATAATTCCTCCCTTTGCTGATTTGCTTCTTTGTTTTTCATCTCTTCCTCATGGAATATTTTGCTGGAATGTTCTGTAATGCTGACTTTCTTTTTGTAAATTCTTTTAGCTTTTATTTGTCATGGAAGGATTTTATTTCATCGTCAAATTTGAAGGTAAGTTTTGCTGGGTATAAAATTCTTGGTTGGCATCCATTTTCTTTCAGGGCTTGAAAAATGTTGTTCCAGGCCCTTCTAGCTTTTAGGGTCTGGATTGAAAAATCTGCTGATGTCCGTATTGATTTCCCCCTGAATGTAATTTGGTTCTTTTCTCTCACAGCCTTTAAAATTCTGTCTTTATTTTGTATTTTAGGTATTTTCATTATAATGTGCCTTGGTGTGGGTCTGTTTTAATTTTGTGTATTTAGAGGCCTATAAGCCTCTTGAACTTGATTTTCCATTTCATTCTTCAGATTTGGGAAATTTTCTGATACTATTTCATTGAATAGATTGTTCATTCCTTTGGTTTGTTTCTCTAAGCCTTCCTCAATCCCAATAATTCTTAAATTTGGCCTTTTCATGATATCCCATAGTTCTTGTAGATTCTGTTCATGATTTCTTACCATCTTCTCTGTTGGTTCAACTTTGTTTTCAAGGTTAAATATTTTGTCTTCAATGTCTGAGGTTCTGTCTTCCAGGTGTTCTATCCTATTAGATATGCTTTCTATAGAGTTCTTAATTTGGTTTATTGTTTCCCTCATTTCAAGGATTTCTGTTTGTTTTTTTTTTCAATATCTCTAACTCTTTATTGAAATGATCTTTTGCTTCCTGTATTTGCTCTGTTAACTGTCGATTGGTGCTATCATTCAATGCCTGCATTTGCTCTTTCATCTCATCATTCAGTGCCTGCATTTGCTCTTTCATCTCATTGTTTGCTTCCCTGATCATTTTAATTATGTACATTTTGAACTCATTTTCTGTCATTTCTTCTGCCATGCTGTCATTGGGTTTTATTGATGTAACATGTAGATTTGTTTTGGGCATTTTCTTTCCTTGTTTTCTCATATTGTTCAGGTATCAGTGGACCGCTGAGATATTGCAGATTTCCTCTATTGACTTATAATGTCCCTGAAGATTTCTAGTATATCCCCTCTTAGCCTTCAGTAGGCTGAAGTCTTGGAGGAAGTTGATAATGTGGTGCTCCACAAGGAAGCTGCCTCTCTAGGAGTGGTGGCCTTCAGGTGGGGTATATTCCCTGCTAGTGTGCAGAGGTGCCTCCACTTGTGACCAATGGTCATCCAAAGGGGAACTAGGCTGCGGGCTGAGGCAAGGCCTGTTTGGGCCTGAGTCTCTGGTTTTACCATCCTTGTGAGAAAACCTCACCCGGCAGAGAAGACTCACCTGGTGGGGAGGTCTCGCTGGTCAGTTCCCCTCCTAGAAGTTCCCCTCAATCTATAGCTACTGCCTGGGCTGGGCTGCCTTCCTCTGCAACGTTCCCAGGGGCCCGGCCCTACCTCCTGGGCCTGGGAGCCTCTCCCTTCGCAGACGAGTCTCCTTAGGCTGCCTCTCCTCAGAGAATCTGCCCGCAGTCCTGGAACCTTCGCTCCGCCCCTAAGCGTGTGTCTGTGCAGCTCTTCCACCAAGAAGCCTCCTAGGTCCTGGGACCCTGCTCTGTACCTAATCACCTGGCTATGCGGCTCCTCCTCTGAGCAGCCACCTGGAGCCCCATACAATTGCTCCGAGTCCCAGAGACCTGCCGCACGCCTCTTCCTCCAGACAGCCACCCGGTGTTCCCGTGTGGTAACTAGGAGTCCAAGCAACTCACTGCGTGCCTCTTTCTCCCACCAACCTCCCATAGCCCTGGGCAGTCACTCCGAGTCCAAGTGACCCACCCCGTTCCTCCTCCTCCTCCAGGTAGCCCCCCGGGTGTTCAGGAGTGGTCGCTCTGAGTCGCTCTGAGTCCACGTGACCTGCTGCACGCCTCCTCCGGGCAGCCTCCCGGAGCTCTGGTGCAGCCGCTCGAGACCAAGCGACCCACCGCGCACCTCCTCCAGGCAGTCCCCCGGTGTTCAGGAGCGGTCGCTTTGAGTCCAAACAACTCACCACTTGCCTCCTCCTCTGAGCAGCTGCCTGGAGCTCTAATGCAGTCACTGCGAGTCCAAGTGACCCGCCACGCTCCTCTCCTCCTCCTCCTCCTCCTCCTCCTCCTCCTCCTCCTCCTCCGGGCATGTCCCAGTGTTCAGAAGTGCTTTCTCTGAGTCCAAACAGCTCGCCGCGCAGCTCCTCCTCTGGCAATCGCCTGTAGCTCTCATACAGTCACTCCGAATCCAAGCGGCCACGCTCCTCCTCCTCCTCCTCCTCCGGGCAAGCCCCGGTATTCAGGAGCGGTCGCTCTGATTCCACAGAGCTCTCCTCGCTGCTCCTCCTCTGGGCTGCCGCTCTGAGCCCCAGTGGTTGCTCCCAGTCCAAGCGCTGTGCTGAGCGGCCTCCTCTACAATGCTCCCAGTTGTCCGAGTTCACTGCTCCAGCAGGGGGAGGGGTGTCCCTCCGGGCAGCTCTACTTCACAAAGTTCCCTGCATTCCGGGATGACTGCCCCATCCGGGACGCCTCCCCAACGGGAGAGACTCACCCGGCTGCTTTGAGTTGGTCCCAAGTCTCTCAATATCTCCTCTTTTGAATTCTGACTCCTGGAGCAACATGAAATGCAGCCACCCTCTAGTCTGCCATCTTGAAAACCTCCACATGTTTGGTTTGTATGTTGCTCAAGCTGGCCTTGAACTTGAGAATCTTCCCACCTCAGCCTCCCTTGTAGTGGGATCATAGGCATACACTACCAAACCTGCTCCAATCAGTTCTTCATTTGTTTCTGTCTTTTGGAATGGGACTGCATGTCGTACACCGGTTCCACCATTGTATTTTGGAAGCATGTAACTTACTCATTTCATAGGCTCCCAGCTGGAGAAGGATGAATTGTGCCTTTTGTCTCACCGATATCTGATTTATAGGAAACTTTGCAGTTTCAGTTCAGGTTGTTGATACTTCAAGAAAAAGTAGGCTTTACTTAGTCAAGGTCAGACAAGGGTAAACAACTCCTTTCCAAAACATTTCTAAAGATATTTAGAAATTCTCTGCCACCATCTAAAAAGAAGGGTTAATAAATAACCTCCCCTTTCAACTGAACGTTTCATTTTTCACCTCTCTTTGACCTCATAAGAATCTTAAAGTATGACTTTCAAGGGGGTATAAAATAATATAGTCTTCATAATGGAAAATGACTTAGGTAGTTGTTTCTGAGTATTCTTTAGAAGACAGTTTAAATTCCAAACCCCAACCCCCTAAAATAACAAAAATCTGGTCCCTCTAAAAATGTGTGAACAAAGAAGTTCTAAAACTGCTTCAGGATGCCAAGGATGGACCCAGTTCCTGAACACCATGTAAAAAAACCTATGAGAAAACCAGAAAGTTAAGGGTAGGAAGCAACTTTCACAGCCATATTTTCATAATAAACAACTTTTTAAAAGTACATTCTGCTCCTGCACATTTAACAACAAGGTCTGAACTGCCAGAGATGATAAAGTCAGACCATGAGATGCACAGTTATTCAGAAGTTTGATGAAGACAACTACAAATAATGAATTAAGGTTTGACACAGTCCTTTCCTTTTAGTTCAGTAAATTTGCCTACCAAATGCACACCAAGTAGACACTGTGCTCAGCCTACAGGGAACACAAATGTGAATCAGACTTGAGCAACACTCAGGTCCTTACTAGCACTAAGTGAAAATCAAGTTATTGACAATTGACTACAGAATCTGATAAATGATCTAACTTGTATTACACATAAAAAGAGCTCTGGGAGTTTTACAGAGAACCGAGTCAACCTGATTGAAAGGAGAGGAAGTGGAAAGTCTTCAAGAAAACCTGGGAAGCAGGCAAAAGTCTGGGTGAAAGTCAAATGTTAACAAACCTCATTGGATAAGGCAGTGGAGGGAACATCCTGGAACATGAGACTTCAATTTCCCTGAATTTAGAATACATAGGAAGGAACAGTAGTGGAAGATAAGCCTGCCTAGGAAATGGGGGTGACTGTCAAAATCTCATACTTCACAGCCCAGCCCTCCTTCCCTTCTTACATTGTACTTGTAGATGGATTTCCATCAAAGCTGACTTCTTTAAGTGACTGCTTGAGAGTCAATTCCTGCCTTACACAAATTCCTCTAGTGATCAAGATATACTCATCATTTTACCCCATTCTTATTTTCTTTTTTTTTTATATTCAATAGTCTTTAATGAAGAAATAGTGGAAAGATATTCTTGACTAAGTAGAATGTTTCAAAATTCTCATATTCTTTGGCATTCAAAAAATGAAAACTGAATGTTACATATTTATACATACATAGTACCTGTTCTGAAACTTAGGTAAAATAATCTTTTTTTTCCTTTTTTAATTTTAATTAAAAATCATAAATTTACATAGGGCAATGTTGTTTGATTCATTCTGTTATTTTTTTCCCTTCCCCCCTCCCCTCCCACCCCTCTTTTCCCTCTACACATTCCTTTCTTCCTCCATTCTTACCACCCTCCTTATCCCTAACCCTAAACCTAACCCTAACCCTAACACTAACCCCTCCTATCCCCCCCCCCTTATATGTCCTCATCCACTTATCAGCGAGATCATTCGTCCTTTAGTTTTTTGAGATTGGCTTATCTCACTTAGCATGATATCCTCCAATTTCATCCATTTGCCTGCAAATGCCATAATTTTGTCATTCCTCATGGCAGAGTAATATTCCATTGTATATATATGCCACAATTTCTTTATCCTTTCATCAACTGAAGGACATCTAGGTTGGTTCCATAGTCTGGCTATAGTGAATTGAGCAGCTATGAACACTGATGTGGCTGTATCTCTGTAGTATGCTGATTTTAAGTCCTTTGGGTATAGGCCAAGGAGTGGGATAGCTGGGTCAAATGGTGGTTCCATTCCAAGCTTTCTGAGGAATCTCCACACTGCTTTCCAGAGTAGCTGCACTAGTTTGCAACCCCACCAGCAATGTATGATTACACCTTTTTCCCCACATCCTTGCCAACACCTATTGTTGCTTATGTTCTTGATAATCGCTATTCTAATTGGGGTGAGGTGAAATCTTAGGGTAGTTTTGATTTGCATTTCTCTTATTATTAGAGATGTTGAACATTTTTTCATATATCTGTTGATTGCTTGTACATCTTCTTCTGTGAAGTGTCTGTTCAGTTCCTTAGCCCATTTGTTGATTGGATTATTTGTATTCTTGGTGTAGAGTTTTTTGAGTTCTTTATAGATTCTGGAGATTAGTGCTCTATCTGAAGTATGAGTGGCAAAGATATTCTCCCACTCTGTAGGCTCTCTCTTCACATTACTGATAGTTTCCTTTGCTGAGAGAAAGCTTTTTAGTTTGAATCTATCCCAGTTGTTGATTCTTGCTTTTATTTCTTGTGCTATGGGAGTCCTGTTAAGGAAGTCTGCTCCTAAGCCAACAAGTTGAAGGTTTGGACCTACTTTTTCTTCTATAAGATGCAGGATCTCTGGTCTGATTCCGAAGTCCTTGATCCATTTTGAGTTGAGTTTTGTGCAGGGTGTGAGATAGGGGTTTAATTTCATTCTGTTGCATATGGATTTCCAGTTTTCCCAGCACCATTTGTTGAAGAAGCTATCTTTTCTCCATTGCATATTTTTGGCCCCTTTGTCTAGTATGAGAAAATTGTATTTATTTGGGTTTGTGTCCATATCCTCTATTCTGTACCATTGATCTACCTTTCCATTTTGGTACCAATACCATGCCATTTTTGTTACTATTGCTTTGTAATAGAGTTGAAGATCTGGTATTGCGATACCCCCTGCTTCGCTCTTTCTACTGAGGATTGCTTTAGCTATTCTGGGTTTCTTATTCTTCCAGATGAATTTCATAATTACTTGCTCTATTTCTGTAAGGTACATCATTGGGATTTTAATTGGAATTGCATTGAATCTGTATAGCACTTTTGGTAGTATGGCCATTTTGACATTATTAATTCTTCCTATCCATGAACATGGGAGATCTTTCCATCTTCTAAGGTTTTCTTTAATTTCTTTCTTTAGTGTTCTGTAGTTGTCATTGTAGAGGTCTTTCACCTCTTTTGTGAGATTGATTCCCAAGTATTTTATTTTTTTTTGATGCTATTGTGAATGGGGTTGTTTTCCTAATTTCTCTTTCTGAAGATTCATCACTTTTGTATAAAAATGCATTGGATTTATGAGCATTGTTCTTGTAACCTGCTACTTTACTGAATTCACTTATGAGTTCTAAGAGTTTTCTGGTGGAATTTCCAGGTTCCTCTAAATATATAATCATGTCATCAGCGAACAGGGATAGTTTGAGTTCCTCTTTTCCAATTCGTATCCCTTTAATTTCTTTGGTTTGTCTAATTGCTCTGGCTAGAGTCTCAAGAACAATGTTGAATAGAAGTGATGAAAGAGGGCATCCCTGCCTTGTTCCAGTTTTTAGGGGGAATGCTTTCAGTTTTTCACCATTTAGAATGATATTGGCCATGGACTTAGTGTAGATGGCCTTCACAATGTTAAGGAATGATCCCACTTCCCCAATTTTTTCTAGTGTTTTGAGCATGAAGGGATGCTGTATTTTATCGAATGCTTTTTCTGCATCTATTGAAATAATCATGTGATTCTTAACTTTTCGTCTGTTGATATGGTGAATGACATTTATTGATTTCCGGATGTTGAACCAGCCTTGCATCCCTGGGATAAAACCCACTTGATCGTGGTGCACTATCTTCTTAATATGTTTTTTTATGCAATTTGCTAAAATTTTGTTGAGAATTTTTGCGTCGATGTTCATTAAGGATATTGGTCTGAAATTTTCTTTCCTCGATGTATCTCTGTCTGGTTTAGGTATTAGGGTGATATTGGCTTCATAGAATGAGTTTGGGAGGGTTCTCTCCTCTTCTATTTTATGGAATACTTTGAGAAGTATTGGAATGAGCTCTTCTTTAAAGGTTTTGTAGAACTCGGCTGAGAACCCATCTGGTCCCGGACTTGTCTTTGTTGGTAGGCTTTTGATGACCTCTTCTATTTCATTGCTTGAAATTGATTTATTTAAGTTGTGTATGTCCTCCTCATTCAGTTTAGGTAATTCATATGTCTCTAGAAACTTGTTGATGTCTTTGAGGTTTTCTGTTTTGTTGGAGTATAGATTTTCAAAATAGCTTCTAATTATGTTTTGTATTTCACTGGTGTCTGTTGTGATACTTCCTTGTTCATCCAAATTTTAGTAATTTGAGTTTTCTCCCTCTTTCTCTTTGTTAGCGTGGCTAAGGGTTTATCAATTTTGTTTGTTTTTTTCAAAGAACCAACTATTTATTTTGTTAATTTTTCCGATTGTTTCTTTTGTTTCAATTTCGTTGATTTCGGCTCTGATTTTAACTATTTCCTTTCTTCTACTACTTTTGGTGTTGGTCTGCTCTTCTTGTTCTAGGGCTTTGAGCTGTAGTGTTACGTCGTTTATTTGTTGATTTCTACTTATTTGTTGATTTTGTTGAATGCGTCCCATGAAATAAATCTTCCTCTAAGTACCGCTTTCATAGTGTCCCAGAGATTTTGATATGATGTGTCTTTGTTCTCATTTACTTCTAAGAATTTTTTAATTTACTTCCTGATGTCTTCTGTTATCCATTCATCGTATAATAGTGTATTATTTAATCTCCAAGCATTGGAGAAGTTTCTGTTTTTTATTCTGTCATTTGTTTCTAATTTCAGTCCATTATGATCTGATAGAGTACAAGGTAGTATCTCTATCTTCTTGTATTTGCTAACAGTAGCTTTGTGGTATAAGACATGGTCTATTTTAGAGAAGGATCCATGTGCTGCTGAGAAGAAAGTGTATTCGTTCTTTGTTGGATGGTATATTCTATATAAGTCGGTTAAGTCTAAATTGTTGAATGTGTTATTGAGATCTATGGTTTCTTTATTCAATTTTTGTTTGGACGATCTATCCAGCGGTGAGAGAGGTGTGTTAAAATCACCTAGTATTATTGTGTTGTGGTCTATTTGATATCTGGAATTGAGAAGCATTTGTTTGACGTACATGGATGAGCCAATGTTTGGGGCATAGATATTTATGATTGTTATGTCTTGCTGATTTATGCTTCCCTTAAGCAGTATGTAATGTCCTTCTTTATCCCTTCTGACTAGTTTTGGCTTGAAGTCCACATTATCTGAAATGAGGATGGATACTCCAGCTTTTTTGCTGTGTCCGTGTGCATGGTATGTTTTTTCCCACCCTTTCACCTTTAGTCTATGGGTATCTCTTTCTATGAGATTGTTCTCTTGCAGGCAGCATATTGTTGGATTTTTCTTTTTAATTCAATCTGCCCGTCTGTGTCTTTTGATTGATGAGTTCAGGCCATTAACATTCAGGGTTATTATTGTGATATGATTTGTATTCCTCGTCATTGGACTCATTTTTGTTTTTAGATATGATTTGGTTTCTCCTTTATTTGGCTATTCCTTTAGGCTAGTTCCTCCCGTTGCTGATTTACATCGTTGTTTTTCATCTCTTCCTCATGGAATATTTTGCTGAGAATGTTCTGTAATGCTGGCTTTCTTTTTGTAAATTCCTTTAGCTTTTGTTTATCGTGGAAGGATCTTATCTCATCCTCAAATCTGAAAGTAAGTTTTGCTGGGTATAAGATTCTTGGTTGGCATCCATTTTCTTTCAGGGCTTGGTAAATGTTGTTCCAGGCCCTTCTAGCTTTTAGGGTCTGGATTGAAAACTGTGCTGATATTCTTATTGGTTTCCCCCTGAATGTAATCTGATTCTTTTCTCTCGTGGCCTTTAAAATTCTGTCTTTATTTTGAATGTTAGGTATTTTCATAATAATGTGCCTTGGTGTAGGTCTGTTGTAATTTTGCATGTTTGGAGTCCTATAAGCCTCTTGTACTTGGTTTTCCATTTCATTCTTCAGATTTGGGAAATTTCCTGATATTATTTCATTGAATAGATTGTTCATTCCTTTGGTTTGTTTCTCTAAGCCTTCCTCAATCCCAATAATTGTTAAATTTGGCCTCTTCATGATATCCCATAATTCTTGTAGATTCTGTTCATGATTTCTTACCATCTTTTCTGTTTGGTCAACCTTGTTTTCAAGATTAAATATTTTGTCTTCAATATCTGAGGTTCTGTCTTCCAGGTGATCTATCCTATTAGTTATGCTTTCTATGGCGTTTTTAACTTGGTTTATTGTTTTCTTCATTTCAAGGATTTCTGTTTGGTTTTTTTCCAGTATCTCTAACTCTTTAGTGAAATGTTCTCTTGCTTCCCGTATTTGCTCTTTTAACTGTTGATTGGTACGTTCATTTAATGCCTGCATTTGTTCTTTCATCTCCTCGTTTGCTTCCCTGATTGTATTAAGTATGTACATTCTGAACTCCCTTTCTGACATTTCTTCTGCTGTGCTGTCATTGGGTTTTATTGATATAGTATCTAGGTTTGTTTCAGACATTTTCTTCCCTTGTTTTCTCATATTGGTCAGATATCAGTGTGACTCTGTGATATTGTAGATTTCCTCTATTGGCTTATAGGTCCCTGTAGATTTCCAGTGTATCACCTACCAGCCTTCAGTAGCCAGAAGTCTTGGATTAATTTGATAATGCAGTGCTTCCAAAGAATGCTGCCCCTAGCCCATTACTGGTTCCAGGGAGAGAGACCTGGAGAGGTCTCTTGGTGCCCAGCCCTGGTCCCAGAGGCTATTTGCAGGTCGAAGTTCTCCAGTGGCTTGGGGACTAGTGGCTGGCTCTGTGTAGACAGCCTCTCACTGGGCGGTTTGCCCCGAGAAGCTAGCCTAGAGAGGCGCTTCCCACCGGAGGGGGCTGGGCTGCTTGGGGTAGTCCCTGGCGCCCTGTGCTGGTCTCTGAAGCAACCTGCGGGCAGGCCGGAGCTGGCCATGGTGCGGACCGGAGTTGGCTGTGCGCTGTTTCTGTGCAGAAAGGCTCTCACTGGGGGGCCTGCTCCACGAAGCTGGAGAATCTGGCCCTGTGGGAGGAGCTAACTGCCAGAGTGCTCAGGGCTGCCTGGGGGAGAATCTATCTCCCCTTTCCTACTCTAATAAGCCACTCAAATCCGGGCCTGCCGCCCAGCAGAGCTTCACTGGGTGGGGGAGACTCACCCCGTGGTTCTATTTTAGTCCGAGTCTCCCAATGCCTCCCCTTCTTGAATCCTGGGTTCTGGAGCGACTGGAGATGCAGTCACCCTCTAGTCCGCCATCTTGGATCGCCCCGTGGAAAAAGCCTGCAGCTGGAGGGGGACAAGACTGCCTGGAGAGGTCTCTGGCTGCCCAGCCCTGGTCCCAGAAGCTGCTTGCGTGTCGGAGGTCTCCGCTGGCTTGGGGACTTGTGGCTGGCTCTGCGTCAAGAGGCTCTCACTGGGCGGTCTGCCCCGGGAAGCTAGCCTAGAGAGGCGCTTCCCGCCGGAGGGGGCTGGGCTGCTTGGGGAAGTCCTTGGCGCCCTGTGCTGGTCTCTGAAGCAACCTGCGGCAGGCCGGAGCTGGCAGCGGGGCGGGCCGGAGCTGGCCACACTGCTTCTGTGCAGAAGGGCTCTCACTGGGGAGCCTGTTCCACTAGGCTGGAGGATCTGTCCCTGTGGGAGGAGCCCACCGCCAATCTGCACAGAGCTGCCTGGGGGAGACACTATCTGCCCTGTCCTACTCTAATAAGCCACTCGAATCTGGGCCTGCCGCCCAGCTGAGCTTCGCCGGGTTGGGGAGACTCACCCCGTGGTTCTATTTTAGTCCGAGTCTCTCAATGCCTCCCTTTCTTGAATCCTGGGTTCTGGAGCAACTGGAGATGCAGTCACCCTCTAGTCCGCCATCTTGGATCCTCTTATTTTCTTGATTGTCATTATTGGTGACAGGAGGTAAGTCTGCCAGTAGTTTTTATGGTTGAACTGAGTTATCACCCACCACACATGATCTTTACCTTTATCGTGTTCCTTATCAGGAATGCTTTCAGGGCAAGCACAATTCAGTAGCCTGTTTTTTCTCTCTTTTTTTTTAAAGTCAGTCATTGATTTGTATCATGGTTCTGTACATATTAGGATTAGTTTTTACAAAAAGCCAATGGTGGTCTCTAATTCACTAAACATTTTCAATCTCTGAATGACCTTAAAAGGTGAGGGTTTGACTTTCAGGGATAGTACCAGCTTTTCAGAAAACTGACCTGGCTTCAAGTAAATTGTATATTTTAAACAAAGTCCTCTTATAAGTGAGCCAGTGTGACAGGGCACACTATGGCAGTCCTTAATGGGATTCTGTTATCAAAGGCTGGTAAGTGGGATCACAGAGGCCCTCCCAGGCTGAGTCCTCAAGAATGATACTGTGGCAGCAAAGTGGGAGGACAACAGCAAACAGACTCACTGCCTTGGGAGGTTCTTAGTTCTTTAGGTTTCAAGGACCTGTCCACCCCCGTTGGCCTAGCTGGCCTTGCTTTTGTGTTACAGTCTGAAGGCTGTGTGGATACATGGGTGAGGTGGGGAACACATCCAAGGAGGGTTTTTCCAAGTCAGGCACCAGAGGCCACCTAGGCCAGGGTCCACCTTTCAAATTCCTGTACAAATTTCAGTCACTCTTTTTCTGTCTCCTGGTTCTAGATCATTTCCTCAAAGGCATGGAACTGTTCCTGTTCCAGCTGTTGCTGCGTGTCATGTGGCTATCCTGTTCTAGCTCTTCCTGCATAGTCATGTTCCCAGCAAGTTCTTCCACTTCCTTCTTCTGCAAAGGGAGAGAAAGATTTAGGCCAACACTTCATACCTCAGAAGAAAGACATCCCAGGGAAAGAGAGATTTTCAAAATATTCTGTGCTAGTTTGATTTTCCAACACATGATCCATGCTTCCCTTGGTACCAATATACTGATGAGATACAGTTCCCACCCCTTCCTACCAAGCCACCATATACCTATTTTCAAACACAGTTAAATTCCTAGTACTTTCAGCTTTATGTATAACCAAATGCGAATGAATTTATTAACACAGTATATTACAGGATCTAGTCATTGATTTAGTAATACTATACCATAATTCTGAAGTAGAGATAAATGTAGATGGTATTTTGGGATATCAGAACAATTTTAATATGACATGAAAATATCTTGATAGCTATTGGCGACAAAGTTAGAAATATACATTCAACATGGAAAAAACTGCTAAATGTCAGTTGGTGGATAGTAATAATAAGAACCATTTTCATCATTCAACTTCATGGTCCCCCTGAATTCTATCCATGAATCCCTCAGAGTTTCCTGGACCCTGGGCTATGAATCTCTTCACTAGAAGGTCTCAGCTGTTCTCATGGCTTCAGAACCATTTTCATTTTGAGGTCACTCTTATTTATATTTTCAGCCCGGATCTCTGCTCTGAGTTCATTCAGACTGGTACTTTCAACCTCCTATTGACATTTCTGCTTGAACATCTCATATGCATCCCAAGTTTAACAAGTCAAAAAGTTAAGAAACCAACAATCTAGGGGCATTACCACTGAACTACATCTCTGTTTTATTTATAAATCTATTTTATTTGTAAATACTATTTATATATTTCAGACACAGTGTCTCAGCAAGTTGTCCGTGGCTGCCCTTGAGTTTACAATCCTCTGCCTCAGTCTCTTGAGTAGCTAGGATGACAAGTGACTTACTCCTCAAACCCTTTGTGACACACACTCAGGAAATAGACTACCGTGTTGCTCAAGGCAAAAACCTGAGTTCAACCATGATAGCATCTTTTCCCCAGACTATAAGTAAATCCTCTGGACTTACCTCCATTCACAAATCCATCTGCCTCTCCCATGCTGCTATGCTACACTACTCCAAACCATTAGCCTTCTGCTGAGTTGCTGAAAGAGTTTCCTAGCTGGTTTTCCTGCCTTCTCTGAGCAACCCTCCACCATTTACCACAGAACAGCCAACACTCATATTTTAAAAATACAAGTTTAGGTCACATTCTCAATTTACTTTTCAATGGATTTCTCTTGCTCTCAAGATAAAATGCAAACTCCATACCATGGCCAAAAGTCAGCAGGATCCAGTCCCAGCTTTTTTTTTTCCCCCTTAAGAATATTACTCTTTATTGCATTCCTTCATTTGCATTAAAAATATTTATCAGTTTCTATAGAGTTTTGGGCAGAACACAAAGACATTATCTGTACTGAAAAGGAGAATAAGTGATATACTGTGTGCTGCTTCTCAGGAAGAGGCCACATGACAAACAGATTGGGGATCCAGGACACAAGTCACCAGGGATCACAGAATTTCACAATATAATTCACTGTTATAATAGCCACAAAATGAGCCAGAGATGGAGACCCCAAACAAAAGTATGCAGAGAGCAAGATTTGGAGATAATCTGCCTTCCACCATGGGGACAGATGAGAGAGCCACATCCAAGTACCACTGTGGCAACAGACTGGTAGTGGCTTCTGACTACCTGTCCTCATTTTTAAACAGCAGTTAGATTAGCGGCAGATACAAACTTCAAGAATCAGCCAAAAGCCCTATTCAGGAATGGAGTCATAGTTGTGATGGACCCATTTTCCTGGTGCAAAATAAGCCACTGAACAAAGATAGGGATTGGGATTATATAAGTTTTTTTGAGGGGTTCTCTAGTGAGCATAACAGTTTTCTTGGTTACTCAGGAATTTGACCTTTTTTGGGCCAGGGATCTGTAGGCAGCTTCTGGAGAGGATTCACCTGGAAAGAGATTAATGCCTCCTAGACATTAGGAGTGATAAAAAAACACCTCCTCCCTGTCTGCAGCTATCACCTGGAAACATTTGTCTTGGGAGATGCAGGTTTTCAGCGCTTGCATTGCAATGCTACAACAGCCTGTCTAGAACATTGCTAAGGACTGGGGGTGCTCTGAAAGCAGAAATGGGATGTATACTAAAGAGAAATTGTTCACACTGGTAAAATGTTTGCTGTGAACCCATTGGGAATATGAAAATGACAGAATTTGAAAAGTAAATACTTGGAAAGAAAAAGATGGGATGAACATGTTCTAATATAGGCAAATGTCTCAAATGCATTGGAGTCTTTTAAGCTTGTACATTATTATTGGATGCAAATGATGTTCTTTTTCACTTGTAATTGGAATTACCTGGTGAAGTTGTCCCTTCAGAAGAAGGCTACAGTAAAACTGTAACATTGCATTGTTAAAAATCTTATGAAAGATATGTATGGAAAAATGTACACCCTGAGCATTCTGAAAAGAATCATTAAAATGAATTTACAAACCTTTCAGCACTAATTATTGTCCAAATCCAAATGGGCCCATTCCTTTGGATAATATTAATGGGTTATTATTATCACCACTTTTCTCTTTTCCTTCGCCTAATTCCTTACAATTTATCCTTCCTTTATTTTAAATTACCTGTACTATCTATCATGCAAATAAACACTATTATCCAGAGATATGAGTGCGGGGGTGCCTGGCAACCCAACCAGTGCTTGACAAGGATCCACTGGGGGAATGATGTTTGCAAGGACTCATCGTCCCGGGAGATGCCAGATGCTTGCCTCCGGGCTCTGGTGCTTTTTCTGCATTATGTTTCTAATATTATATTATTCATACTATTTCTTGGTAGTAATCACTGAGGGTGAAGGGAATACTGCATAATTTCCCAAGTATATTAATAAAACATTAGGGACTATAACTCCTTCTCAGCCACAAGTAGTAAAAACTCTTTTACCACTGTGTGATGTGTCTTCTTCCTGGGGTGCTAGTTATGAACATGTAATGCAGTACATAAATTTGGCCACGGAACCGTCTGTCTTTCCAACCATGAGTATGCAGAAAGCACCTCCCACAGTAGCTACTAGATATGAACGAGCTTATTTTATCTATGGCAAGCCCTGCTACCCCCCTAAAGGCAAGTCCTTAGAGAAGGTAGATATAGATCTCCCCCTGTCTCCTACAGGGTGGTTTAATCCAGATGATGGTTTTGTTTATGTGTGGTGGTAAGGTAAAAGAATAAGGTTTCTCAACATTCCTTCCTTCCTGCAAAAAATAGGTCACTCCTATAATAAACATTGGTACACAATGTCCTGTTCTGAGAAAAAGAGCTACATAAGACAATGTAATCTATTTGGTATAAAAACTTAGCCATGGGAACCATTGGGACTGTTGCCCTCCTGTAACTTAGCAATTTAGATATTAATCAGATGGACCTAGTAGAAATGGTCATGTGAGATTATTTGTCTATCGCTTTAACCACGAGAATAATAATAGTCTTAGGTCACATAGAGTTTAGATTTTAAGGAAATAAACATTGTATTAGCTCATTGACTTAGTTAAATATTCTTAAAATAATTGTAATCTGTACGGTTACTGATTTCTCACAATCTTTCAGTAAAAACAATTTCTGCCTATGCCTTGGAAACTTCTTTGATTTTATTAATCATAAGCCTGTCATCATAGCCTGAAGAAAAGTGTATATAAACCCAGCCTCCCCCAGAATAAAGTGGGATTGATTGCACCAGAACTAGAGTCTGTGTCTTTCATTCTCCATCCATCGCCGACACTGTCTCCCCGCGCCCTGTTTACCAGTGTGGAACCCATGGACTCCTGCTAGGGCTGGACCCCGGCACATGAGCCCTGTCCTTACCCTCTCCCTCAGCCCTTGAACACCCATACTGATCCCTCCCTTACCCTCCACGCACTTCTTCCAAAAGGAAGAACACTTTGAGCCCTTTTGAGGGTGACTTGTCTTATCACTGTGGTGTGAGGAATTTAATTAGGTTATCACATATGGTGATGAGACATACTGAGCATGCCCCTTCCCCCACTGCTGCTTAAAATACCAGGACTTGTGGTCAGAGGCCATGACCAGCCAGTCTGTTGCCACAGTGGCACTTGGGTGTGGCTCTGTCATCTGTCCCAATGGTGGAAGGCAGATCATCTTTAAATCTTGCTCTCTAGATACTTTTGTTTGGGGTCTTCCTCGCTGGCTCATTTTATGACCTTTACAACAGTGGATTATATTGTGGAAATCTGTGATCCCTGGTGGCTTGTGTACTGGATCTCTAGTCTGTTTGCCATCTGACCCTTTCCTGAGAAGCAGTGCACATTGTATTAACTTAGTCTCTTTTTCAATAAGGATAATGCCTTTGTGTTTTGCCCAAAATTGTACAGAAATTGATGAATACTATATTGCTTAATGCAAATGAAGGAATTCAATAAAGCATAATATACTTAAAAAAAAACAGAAATGGAGATTAATCTTGGTTTGGAATATCACCCATAGCTTCTTTAAAGACTGGTCTCTCCTTCAGCAGTAAAAATGACAAGTTTCCATATGCATGTTTGGAGAGACCTTTAATATGTGTGTTTGTTAAAATTGATGATTAAATGTATACATGAGAAATCAGTTTAATTTTAGACCTATTATGTTTCTTTGTTTCCAGCCAGTTAGCTATAAGTTATATAAATTATTTCCTAATAATTAAAAACATTTTTGGTAAAAAGTTAAGATCTCCAAGGTTGAGAATTACAAAAAGAGTTAAATGACATAAGAAATTGTAGGATTATTTGGTGCACTTTCGGGGAGGGATTTTATCATGTTCTGTTTTGTTTACACGTTTATTTTATATATTGGCTTAAAACACATGCTGTAACTTTTTGTATTTCTAATTTTTTTAAAATAAAAAAGCTATGTCCTTTTTGTTATACATGATTATAGAATGTATTTTGGCATATTATGTACATGGAGTACAACATCCCTTCCCTAAGGTTGTACATGGTTTGTAGTTAAACTGGTGATGTAGTCATATAAACAAATGTGGGATATCAATGCAATATAATCATAGGCAATCTGAAAAAGGGATGAAGGACTCAACACTTTACAACACGGATAATCCTTGAAAACAGTCTTCTAATTCAAAGAAGTCAACTATAAAAGGTCACATATTGTATGATTCCTTTTATATGAACAAACAAAACCAAAAAGACAAAAACCAAAGATTAATGGTTGCCTGGAGGCAGGACGAGGAAGGAATGGGAGTGACCTCTCACACACAGAAGAGTTTTTTTGGGGGATCATGAAAATGTTATGATGGTGGCGATGGTTGCACAACCTCGAGAAATTACTAAATGCCACAAAATTGCACACTTTTCAATGATGAAGTTTATATGTATTTGTATCTACAGAAATAATTTTAAAATGTATATTAGTAATCTTTGCATGGTGATGCTCCAGTGCCTCCGTCATTTTCTGCCGCTACTCCATTCTTTTCCTATTCTCCCACACTGTCGGTCACCCTCTCCCAGGGCAGCTGTGCCAGAGGACTCTGGCCTCTGGCCTCTGGCCTCCGGAAGAGCCTGCACAGCTTTGGGTTTCTGGGTCCTGCAGCTGTTGGCTGGCTATCCGCTGCACACGGGTATAGTCTGCTCGCATAGGGTGGAGATGGACGCCAAGAACTGATGTTTCTCGTGAGCGTCGGTAGATGGCAGTGGTCTCTGAGGGCGGCACGTGAAGGAATCAGTGGACGAGGACTGACAGGACCCTAAGTTTAGTTATTTATCCTTGTTTTGAGGTGTGATCTCCACTACCAGTAATGTCCGGATACTGTGCTCTGAAAACCAGGCTGGCTGCCAGACAGCACTTGGGATCAAAAGGACTTGAGGCCATAGGCCTCAGATTGACGCCTTGTTTCTCTGCTTACAATTTGATCCTACAGCACTACATCATTAGTAAAGTGGCTCAGTACACTGGACTTACGCATTTGAAGGCTAATTGAAGTAGTGCGTCTCTGCTGCCCTGGTGCATGGGTGTTGAGTAAATGATGATTTATTCCTGGCTGTGTTCTGCGTGGGCCTCCTACTGCTGCAGTTCACTTGGCTAGGTCCCAGGTTATCAGCTGCCCTCAGGATGACTGTGAACCCTTGCCACACCCCTGGTAGATTCCCGTGTGTTTTGTATTTCCCACCCCAGCCATGAATAAGCTGGACTTGTGCCCTGAAGATAATTTACCGAAAAGCCTTTCTGGTAGGTCATATAACCTAGGTTATTCTCCATGAGGGTTTTTTGTTTGATTTTTGCATTTCTACTGGTTAACCTGAACCCATTCTTCTGCTATTTTCTACTTGTTTCAGATTTTATGCTTTTAACCTAATCTCAAACTTTGTGTCATACTTCAACCATTTTACCCATTCCTGATTCTTCTAATAAACCCTTTAGCTTTCCTAGTGTTAGATCATATTCCTTCCTCATTCCTCAATTCCTGTCCTTTTCCCCTGTTATCCTGTCCCACGTTCAGTTCCTTTCTTCTCATGCAGGCTTTAATCCCCACCTCTACCAAAGAAAACCACAGTTCACAGCAATTCAAAACTCAAAAGTTCTCTTTATTACTTATCTATTAATCAGTTGTTTATTCAGTTTTATTAACTTAGAAAAGTATATCAGAATGATGAATTCTAACCCTAAGTTACATATATTTACTTCTTTGTGGAAAAGTATATGGTGCTCCAGTGGTACCAGAAGACCTCTTTATTGCTTAACTATTAAACAATTTCTTTATTAAATTATATTAACCTTTAAAAATATATCAGTTAATTTGTACCTATCAAAATATATAAATGTAGAAAACAATTTGGTATCAAATAGTACCAAAATTCTCTTATTATTTATCTATGAATCATTTCCATTACATTACTTTATTTGATTTTATTAAATTTTGAAACTACATCAGAATGGATGAATTTGCATCTATTTATATGTGTCTTATATGTGGAACACTAACTGTTACCCAAGCCGTACCAAAAGGCCTCTTCATTATCCATGAATTCTCAGCTGTACCAAAAGGTCTCTTTGTTACTTCGGTATTAATCAACTTTATTACATTTCTTCATCAAACTTTAGTTATATTTGAAAACATATGAGAATAAATAAATTTCTATCTATCTATATACATGTGGAAACTAACTGGCAGCCACGTGGCACCATCAGTCTTAGCAGCTCTTACATTGTATAGCCATAGTAGTGAGCAATTTCCATCTCTCTTTCCCTCTCAATGAAAAACTGCACTCTCCCCAAAGAAGTGTATTTGGCAGCATTCTCGCGCTCTTGTTGAGCCTTCTTCTTCATGGCTTCCCGCTCTGGCCTCTGCTCTTCTGTGATGGGAGTTGACATTACTGGCTCAGGAACATTGGGTTTCCTCCATGGAATTGGTTGTAAAGCAAAGTCTTGGAGCAGATATCGGTTTTGAGGCTTGGGTGGTTGGGACTGGAGCTTGTTCACAAGGGTGGAGACAGGGCCCCGCTGGATAGAAGTACAAGATGATGTTGTATAGGGTGCAGGCCTAGAGGCAGCAGACTGAGGGACACTAGGCTGGGTAGAAGTGGTGAAGCCTGAATGGATTGAGTGGGATCCAGCTGGCTGAGCTGGCTTGGCAGGATGCATCAAAGATGTGTTGGCAGGAGCTGGTCGGGATTGGTTGACTGCCCTGGGTTGAGCTGAGCTGGTAGAAGCAGGCTGGGCAGGGTAAGCCACAGTGGGTCTACGTGAGGCCAGAGACTGTGGCCTGCGATATACAGGTCGAGGTTGAGGTTTCTCTGGGGACAGAAAAGGCAAAGGCACCAATTTAACCTTCCCAGGAGGTGGAAGCTCATGCTGGGATGGAGATGGACACTCTTTGTCAGCACTGATATCTGGTTTCTGGGCTCTGACTTGAGTTTTCTCAGGACCTTTAACCTGCAGCCAGGGTTCCCTAGCTGGACAAGGACGGGGTTCTTTGGTACTACTTGAGTTTCCCAGGGCCCGGGAGGAAGAAAACCCAGTTTTCCTATCGTTCTTCTTCCCTAGTGCATGAAAAACCTGCACTGACTCCAGCATGTGCATGCCTAGATAACTTCGAGGCTTTTTAAATGTCTCATGGCTAAGCTCAGGTTGAATTCTCTTGCGCTTTGCCTTAGGAACCATTGGCTTCTCTTCTGTCTTGGCCTTGTTGCCTGCCTGCTTACAATCCTCAGCTTTCTTGGAGTTGTTTTCTCTGCTCCTTTTGCGCTTTTCCTGCCCATGATCCTTAGCTTTGCTCTTCCTGCTAGATGCGACTTTCTTAGCTTTGCTGTTAGAATGCATGACTGTGTTCACAGGAGCCCTGAGACTGTCTGCATCACTGCAAGAAATGTCTCCCTCTAATGGGCACTGTGGGTGCTTTGGCTGCATTTTGGCCTTAGGAGTCCCATCAGGAGGCTCCGAGGCTTTATGTTTGTTCTTCCTACCTTGATCAGCATGGCCCTTTATGTCACTTGAGTTTACCTGCTCCTGATTCACCATGATGTCTCTGGTATCATTGGCTTTTATGATTTGAGGACTTCCAGGTTGGTCTAGGTCTTTGAAGGAACTGAAAAGCTCAGGAAGGTGAATATCCTCCACCAGTGCAGTGAGGTCTGAAAAACCACTGCTACATTCAATCCCATTTTCAAGTGTGCCTTGGTCCTCAGGACTCAGGCAACTCTTTCCCAGATTGATATGTTCAGAATGAGGCATCTCCTCTTGGTCCAGAGGACCAATGGAGGCTAGAAGCTGGTGGATATCAGAGATTTCTAAAGGGAGTAGTGGAGGATCCTGGTTTTCTACTGCAAACATATAGGCATCCAGAGGGTTTGAAAACATGGCTTTAATCTCATCCAAACTGTTACTGTCTGTTTCTTCCTCACTTTGAGTTGGAGGCAATGCCATGAAATTAGTAGAGCTCTGGCCTGCAGTTATTATTGAAATGTCCTCAAGTTCAGTTGGTGGATTACTCTCCAGTATTTGGAGGTTTTGGATACTTCTGCTACTGCAGGATTTAAGGAATTCTGGAGGTTGTGGCAGACAAAATGTCTGACTTGGATATCGCAATCCCACGGAAGCCTCCATCCCTGGGGAAGTTTCCATCACTACAAAGGAATCAAGGAGGATGGTAAGTAGGATGCTCCCCCTACACAGCACCACAATAATCAGGGAACCTACCAACTGTGGAGAAGGCATTTCTAGTAGCTCTTCTGAAGGACCATGAACAGGCCTCAGTTAGGAACTAGGTGCCAACCCTTAGTTACAGATGATCACTAGATGTCCTACGTTTGGGTTGGCAACATCATCATGGCAGCATGACTCAGTGGCAGCACTTTTGCCTCTTACGTGTGAAAGCCTCAAAAAATGTTTAATGAAGCCTATCATTCTAATGTAGCATCCTGTGAATTTTCTCCACTCTCCCAAGGATATATGAACACTGAACACCATGAATAGGAGAGGTTGGAGCTTTCTCATAAAATATTTGTCAACAGACCAATTTTGAGATGCCCACTTCGCACAGGATCTCTGAATAAAAAGTTTAAATCCTGGATTTAACGAAGGAAAACTAAACTGTCACTACCTTGGTCAGTTTTGAAGTATCTTCCTTAGACAGCAAAGCAAAATCAGGGAAATAGATTCATAATGTGTTGGTGTAGGGGGACTGAGCTACCAAGACATTGAAAATTAATTGCCTCCAGTGTGCTCTTGGAGGTCTCTTAAATGCATAGTGAATGGCCATTAACATACCTGCATTTTCTTCTTGTAGAGCCTGAAAATGCAAACTGTTGTATAAGAATAGGGGTTAAAGTCTCAGGACTTAAATTCTATATATCTGTAGACCCACAGCTCCTGGCTGCCTATATGACCCTCCTTTTGAATGCTGATCTTATTCCTTCACCATGTTCCTCTTTGTACTCACCTTGAAAACTTGTTTGTGTGATAGGTTGAGTGGACACAGAGTAGTAGATGCCAGGGGTAGAGACTGATGGTAGGACATTTGTTGGCTGAACCTCCTTCAACACCATCACCATTTCTGGTTGAGGGACAGTGGCCCTACTCCCTGCATATGACACAGAGTCATAGGATTGCAGGTAGGGACCAAGATCTCCAGAGATCAGAGGCTCCAGAGTGTTTTGATCATTGTAGTTGACCTGGCTTCCTTCTTGGTAAGGAAGTGACAGGGTATGTGGCCGATTTGGAATCTGAGATGCTGTCACCTGGATGAGCCTGGCCGTCAGTGATGGATACTCGGGGACCATGGCATTGGCATCTGAAGTTGTATCATACTGGGCTGTCATAGACATGGAAGGAGCTGCTGTGTCCTGATCAATGACAGTCAGAGTAAAGTCCCCTAATGAAGATGACTTCTTCTCAGCACCTCCTGTGATATCCCACTCAAAAATACTTGGATAGGAGGCAGGTGCCATGGGGATCTGTTGCTGGCTAGTAACCCCAGACAACATGGCTGTGCTAGAATGTTGATAAAGGTAGGCACTGCCCATGAGTGGCTGGAAGGAGGTGCCCGAGTTTGAAGGCAATAGCCATGCCGAACTGACAGCTGGAGCAGAGACTCTGGAGAAGTTACATGCACTTCCTGTTAGGGAAGCTGCATTGCTCACCACAGGAAGAGAGAGAGGCAGAGAACTTGCAGTTCCAAATATAGAAGAATTCTGGAAATGTTCTGTAGGAATAAGAGGATAATGTAAATATTGCTGAGTATGACAGATTGTTATGATACTTGAGAAACAGTATTATCTTATTGTTGTGGCAGTCAGGAAGCCTCTAATACCAATAATCATTGAGATTCCCCAAATCAAACCATTTAGCATGGCTGCAAGTGTTGGAGCAGTTTGGTATTCTGCTGATGAACTGCTATTTCTCTCCAGTTGGGTACCGAAGACCCTAGTGGTCTGAACCACACATTGTTTTCTATACACATCCTCCTCCCTGACCTACCTTTCCCTTGAGCCTCCACTAATTTTGGCCCATGAAAATGCCTTTCAACAGAAGCATTTAGAAGTTAGAGAATGTCTAACAGTATCAGTTTTTCAAGTGAGTAAACCAAGGGTCAGGAAAGTATTATGACTTGTTCCATATCAATATCTATTTATGGAAACTTACTCCCTTGCCAGTACTCTGTGCTGTAGACAAATACCAGAAATCAGAAGAAGTATGATATTGTTTTTTTCTCTGTTCAAAGAAAACAGTACTGATATCACCACTGTTTTCTTCAGCATCTCATTTTGTTTGTGCAGGTCGTGTGCCATTTTCTAGAGTTTGCTTGTACCATCCAGATGGTAATTTACAGGGCCTTGGTTTTTGATATTCAAGCCTGATTTCTAATCCAACATCAACATGACTAACTCAGAGTAGGTTTCTCTAGAATCTCTTCATGTAAGAAAATGTAATTTAAACTTTTTGAGCTTTAGGTTAGTCATGTTTTAAGTGTTGACAATAACACATACAGTCATAATTCATCCATGAATAAAAGCAGCATATTACATAAGATTTATATAGACTAAGATGTAGTAAGTTCTGGAAAGATAGGAAAAATGAAAAAAGTAGAGAACTACAAAGAATACCTAGATACTAATGAAAATTGGGATATGAGGAAGTGTCACAGCATAGCAAATTTACTAAGAAATGAAGTTCTGTTATCATACATACAATATAATGGAAGTCAATGTTTCTCCTTTATTGTAGTGAATAGTGTTAATCAAAACACTGCCCAAAAGAAAAGGTAGTTTTGAATGAATTTCTAACCAGTACCTATAGACAGAGAAGCTGTATCAATAAAAATTGTGTAATAAGCAGCCAATTTAAGTAACTGTAAACATTTAGGTATCCACAATGTATGTATATAAATATTTCAAGAAAAATGTTTTTAATCCGGTTGCAGTGGCACACATCTGCAATCTCAGATTCTCAGAAGGCAGGGGCAGGATGATCACAAGTTAGAGGACAGCCTTGGCACTTTAGTGATACTCAATCAAAATAAAATTGAAAAAGGGCTCAGGATGTAGGTTAAAGGTAATGTGTCCCTAGGTTCAATCCCTGGTACTGCAAAACAAATGAAACCTAAACCATCCCTGTTCTTCCCTGCTATATGCACAAACTGAAGCAAAATAGCACTATGAGTCTAGTCATGGTGTGTTGGACCTATGGTCCCAGCACTCTGGATGCTGAGGCATTGGGATTGTAGAGGCCAAGAATTCAAAGACAGTGTGCACAATTTAGCAAGATCCTGTCTCAGAGAGAAAACAAGATGTGCTGGGGATATAGCTTGTGGAAGTATGCTTGCCTAGCATGTATGAGACCCTGTGTTCAGTCCCCATAATGGGGAAGAAAAAGGAAGGAAGGAAAGAAGAAAAAGGAAGGAAGGAATTCTATATTTAGAGGATCCAAAAACCTCTTCCAGAAAAGTTCTAGACCTCATAAATGAATTCAGCAAAATAGCAGGCTATAAAATCAACACGCATAAATCTAAAGCATTTTTATACGCAAGCGATGAAACAGTTGAAAGGGAAATGAGGAAAACAACTCCATTTGCAATAGCCTCAAAAAAATAAAATACTTGGGTATCAAACAAAGAGGTAAAAGATCTCTACAATGAAAACTACAAAACACTGAAGAAAGAAATTAAGAAAGACCTTAAAAGATGTAAAGATCTCCCATGTTCTTGGATAGGAAGAATTAATAGTCAAAATGGCCATACTACCAAAAGTGCTATACAGATTCAATGCAATTCCAATTAAAATCCCAATGACCTACCTCACAGAAATAGAGCAAGCAATCATGAAATTCATCTGGAAGAATAAGAAGCCCAGAATAGCTAAAGCAATCCTTAGCAGGAAGAATGAAACAGGGGGTATCGCAATACCAGAACTTCAACTATACTACAAAGCAAAAGTAACAAAAACAGCATGGTATTGGCACCAAAATAGACAGGTAGACCAATGGTACAGAATAGAGGACATGGACACAAACCCAAATAAATACAATTTTCTAATACTAGACAAAGGTGCCAAAAATATGCAATGGAGAAAAGATAGCCTCTTCAACCAATGGTGCTGGGAAAACTGGAAATCCATATGCAACAGAATGAAACTAAACCCCTATCTCTCACCCTGCACAAAAATCAACTCACAATGCATCAAGGACCTTGAAATCAGACCAGAGACCCTGCATCTTATAGAAGAAAAAGTAGGTCCTAATCTTCACCTTGTTGGCTTAGGATCAGACTTCCTTAACAGGACTCCCATAGCACAAGAAATAAAAGGAAGAATCAACCACTGGGATAGATTCAAACTAAATAGCTTTCTCTCAGCAAAGGAAACTATCAGCAATGCCAAGAGAGAGCCTACAGAGTGGGAGAAAATCTTTGCCACTCATACTTCAGATAGAGCATTAATTTCCAGAATATATAAAGAACTCAAAAAACTCTACATGAAGAATACAAATAACCCAATCAACAAATGAGCTAAGGATATGAACAGATGCCTCACAGAAGATCTACAAGCAATCAACAAACATATGAAAAAAATGTTCACCATCTTTAGTAATAAGAGAAATGCAAATCAAAACTACCCTAAGATTCCATCTCACCCCTATTAGAATGGCGATTATCAAGAACACAAGCAACAATAGGTGTTGGAGAGGATGTGTGGAAAAAGGTACACTCATACATTGCTGGTGGGGCTGCGAATTAGTGTAGCCACTCTGGAAAGCAGTGTGGAGATTCCTTAGAAAGCTTGGAATGGAACCACCATTGGACTCAGCTATCCCACTCCTTGGCCTATACCCAAAGGACTTAAAATCAGCATAGTACAGAGATACAGCCACATCAATGTTCATAGCTGCTCAATTCACAATAGCCAGATTGTGGAACCAACCTTGATGTCCTTCAACTGATGAAAGGATACAGAAACTGTGGTATATATATATACAATGGAATATTACTCAGCTATAAAGAATAATAAAATTATGTCATTTGCAGGCAAATGGATGAAATTGGAGAATATCATGCTAAGTGAGATAAGCCAAACTCAAAAAAACAAAGGACAAATGATCTCGGTGATAAGCGGATGATGACACATAATGGAGGGTGGGAGGGGTAAGAATGGAGTAAGGAGGGACTCTATGGAGGGGAAAAGAGGGGTGGGAGCGGTGGGGGCGAGGAAAAAATAACAGAATGAATCAACCATCATTACCCTATGTAAATGTGTGATTACACAAATGGTATGCTGTTACTCCATGTACAAACAGACACAACATGAATCCTATTTGTTTACAATTAAAATAAATTAGAATTTAAAAAAATTCTTTGTAATGTAGATAAACCAAAAATTCCTTTAGATAAATGTGAAATTAGAGATATGGAGCTTGAATTTCATTCTTACGTATGTCTTTCTTTTGATTCTTAGCTTTAAAGAAAGTTTAATGAATATTTGTATATACTCTCTTGAAGAAATAAAACTATTGTACAAATGTACAACAGCTTCCACTTGAAAACTACCTATCACCACAGGAATATGTCCTTCTGATGCAGGTTAGGGCACGTCATTTTTAAAAAATTCATGTAGTTTAAAAAGCAGAGTAAAATAGGACATGGAAAACTGTATTTCCTCAGGCATGTCTGTACCACTTTCATTAGCATGTTTAGGGGAAGATTCGTTTATAAAACATACTTTAAAAATGTTTATGTTCAAACTGTCTAGGTCATCTGTGTTCAAAGAGGCCATAGAAAAACTCCAAAAAACCCAATGTGTGTTTTCTGAGACACTGCTTTCCACAGTGATGCCACAATTCTACCCTTATTTTCCTTGCTCGTCCATTAATCTAGACATTCTCTCAACCAGCGTCAACTGTACGGTGGTGGGAAGATTACCCTATATACTATCTGCATCTGTTTAAAATCTTTGTTTCTCTTGCACATTCCATCCCAACAATCTTTTTTTTTCCTTGAGACCATATCTATGCTCTTCATCTCTTCTATTCTCACATTTTCTTCTCACTTATTTTGATATTTTCTCCCCCCACTAAATTCCTGTTGCCCTGTGCTTCAACAGTCCCAAATTTCCTTGCCCTGGAATATCTGCCTCCTTACAGCCCTGTCCTCTCTCCCTTCTCCCTAGTTCTCTTTTCACCTAGTTTAAACAGAAAACTCCAAAATATATGAATGTCCCTTTTTGAACAGCACTAAATTTGAAATACTGAAGTGGAAGTATTGGTGGAGGGACACTGTTCCAGATGAATCCGCTTGGTATACAGTGTGAGTTTTCTTCTCCACCTCAATTTTCTCTCTTCCTGTTGAAAAGAAGACACTCCCCAGATCAGATTTCATTCTCTATAAGCATGCCCCTTAAGACTCAATATTAGAGGGGTGTGGCTCAGTGGTAGAGCACTTGCCTGGTATGTGTGAGGCACTAGTTTAATTCTCAGCACCAATATAAATAAATGAATAAAATAAAGCTCTATCAACATCTAAAAATATTTTAACAAAAGACTCAGTATTAGAAAAGAAAGGGACCAGTGCACAAGCAGTCTGTTATCCTCCTGGTTCAGATGAGGAAACAGATTTTGTGAGGAGTAAATGATCATCCCTCCCATACCTAGTACATGTCAGTGAAAACTCAAATTAGGTCTCCAGATTTCTTCTTCCATCCTTTTCCCTATTACTCTAAGCTAATTGGACTCCTATAGTACATTGAGGCAGCAAAAAGTCTAATGAAAAACTTTTAAAAAGTTTCTTTCCATACCTGACATTGTCAGAGAGGAGGTGACATCAATTGCAGATACAAAGGATGAGGAGACCACCCCAGAGGATGTCTGGGTGACTGACTAGAGATTGCATGCCTCCCAGTGTGGAGATCACTGGTCACTGGCCACTGGCCACTGGCCACTGGCCACTGGTCACTGATACTGGTTACTGGTCACTGGTCATTTGCGATGATCCAAATTTGTTTACAACTCCATGGAAACCCTAAGGTACTACCAGGTGGCAGTAGGTTTGGTGGGAGAATGATGTCACAAAACAGGCTGTTTAAAAGTATGAGGTAGCCAATAGGGAGGTCAGATTTCCATGCAGTAGGTGGGATTGGGTGGAGAAACTGACAAGAGAGTTGATTGGGTGGAGAAAGTTACAGGAGATATCCCTGAACCTAAATGGCCAAGCTCTGGGGAGGTGAAATCTCGCAAACGGGATAAGAGTGTCACCTCCCCCAGTTGCTCATGTTAGATCATCTCAGTGTTCCTTCTTACTGTTCATAAAAAGTTATTTATATGTTTTATGTTACATTTCACATAATAATAGGTAATAGTATGCACATAATTATATATTAATGTACAGTTAATGTCCCTGGGAATACAAGAAAGAGACATCTGGTTTGAACAATTCTAGTTGTTCTGGAACCATTAGAAGTTGATCTGATTACTGAACTTACTGCAACTTCCAAGGATGAAAGAAAAGGATTAAAAACATTCTCTCTCCTTTTTTTCTTTTTGTACAATCACACAATACCTTGATTTTATTCATTTATTTTTATGTGGTGCTGAGGATCAAACCTAGTGCCTCACACATGCCAGGTGAGCACTCTACCACTGAGCCACAACCTCAGCCCTAAAGAGTTTTTTAATAACCTAGGAGTAGGGTGAAATTCCTTGAGTGCACCCTGTAGGGAATGAGGAGGTGCAAGTTTTTCTTTAGGTTTTCTTGAATCCTACTTTCCTTGGGCTGGGGTGTGCTGGGCCAGGTTGGACTTGTAACTCTCTTCTGCTCTCCTCCTCCCACCCCTCTTCATTGTAGACATTGTGTCATGGACAAACCTTGAGTTTGCATTCTAATACTCATGGATAATACTTTCTTTTGACCTCCAGAAGCAGAGGTCTTGTTTTCTGTGACTTGACTCTTTGAAAAATGCACTCTGAATATTAGAGTCAAACACTATAGAGATGTAAGACCCAGCTCACTGTAAAATGTCCCTGTTCTGGACTTGCTTTGTACTTCTTTCACCCATCATTTGCCATGGATGGCTCCTTGGATTACGTAGACATCCTGCCTTTGGGTTCTTTCATATGTGAGAGGCACTGAGGATTCTTTCTCTCTTCTTATGTAAGTGAATCCAGTGTGGCAGTTACTGAATCTTCCTCCACCCTGCAAACAGCCACTATAGAATCCTGGGCATCTCACACTCTTTGTCTGCCATGATTGGGTGGAAGTCCAGGAGAATAGTTAGACGAGAATATTAGTAGAATATAGGGAAATTGAGGGTAAAGAAAAAGGAGGGTAACATGGGTTTTCAATTTCTTTTGTCAGAAACAAGTAAAAAAAAAAAAAAAAGAAACAAGTTAACACACTTTGATCTCATTTTGTGTTAATAAAACAGGTAATTCCATTTTTTTTGTGAGGGGATCTTGGGAATTTAAACTGGGGGTAATTTACCCCTGAGTCTCATCACTAGCCCTTTTCTGTTTGTTTTCTCTTGAGACAGAGTCTCACCATGCTGGTTAGGGTCATGCTAAGTTGCTGTGGCTGGTCTTGAACTTGCAGTCCACCTGCCTCAGTCTCCTGAGTTACTGGGATTATATGTGAGTGCCACTGCACCTGTCTCAATATATATGTATTTTTAATGTAGCTAGCTAGAAAGTCCAGAATCTGCTATGAACTCTATTGAATGAAGATACCAATCTTAAATATAATTTACTTATTTTGTTTTATGTAATATCTCTATTTTGTCATTCAGTGTATTTGTAGACTGTGAATGGCCCCTAAGGCTCTGGATTTTCAACTCACTTTTTTGTCATATTTTAAAGGAATCCAACCTTGTAAGACATATTCCATGTTTTTCTATTGATGATTATTTATTTTGAATCATCATGAATTAACTTGACCTGATGAATTTGTGGAGAAAATTAAAGAAAGGTATGTTGAAAAAGCATTGTGGTAAGTTATACTGTCCACCCAAATTACAAGTCTATCTGTGTTCAGGCCACCTTAATCTAGATTTCTTTTGTTTTGATTCCCTGGAGAGTGCTTGTTTCACTAACTTCTCTTGTAACTGTGATAAAGTAAGTCTGACTGAGATGTAATGATATATGAATGAGACCTGAACAGATTGGGGGAGTATATGTATGGATGCAATCATTTTCCTTCATGGTAAGTTTGTCTTTTTTAAACATTTTTTTTATTTGTCAATGGACCTTTATTTAATTTCTTTATTTATATTGAATCTGAGAATTGATGTCAGTGCCTCACCCATGCTAGGCAAGCACTATACCACTGAGCTATAACCCCAGCCCAGTAGTAAGCTTTTAAGGATGGCTGGATTGATCTATCTGGAGACTTCTCAAGAGCTATTGAGTAGATAGTGTGTGATTCAATATGTCAAGAGTTCACAGGAAGACAACCTCATATATATAGATAAATAGGTCATATATAAATATTGTTTTGAGGACTGGAGTTGTGGCTCAGTGGTAGAAGTGCTTGCCTGGCTGTGAGGGGCACTTGGTTCAATCCTCAACACCACATAAAAATGAATAAATAAAATAAAGGTATTATGTCCATATACAACTAAAAATATTGCTTTGATAGGCCTATTTTTCCCATCTCCTTCAGTTCTTATGAAATATGATTTTTTTGGCACTTTCAAATGGGATAACATTTACCTGAGAAAAAAATTGTGGATAGTTTGGCAGCATAAGGTAGGACTTGGATGATGTGAAATTTTCAAGTTTTTTAAAATTTTCCTTATAACTCAGTGTCATACCTCAGAAAGCTTACTTCTGTAATCTGGTATGTAATATGGGATTAACAGCATATATTAAGTATTTGCAAGCCAGATCATTCCCTATATTCTCATAGAAATCAAGGGAATCCATAGCTCCTACAGGTTAAGGTTGTAAGCACAAAATGATGGAGATTAACGCCGACCTCATGATTTCAGCAAAGCCTCTTCAGTGGTGGAGTCAGGTATTGGATGGGCACACTTTCTGCTTAGAAAATGGCCATAAATTACAGGAGTCTGGGTTTATATAGGTTACCACCTAGGAGGTGACTTAGCCATTGAAGTCATCAATAAAATGTGGGCATTCAGGAAAAAGTTTGCAAATATTAGAAATTTGTTTTTCCTGGGCAGTGTTCTTACAGGGCAAGAAAGGAGGGTGCATTGTACTATCCCTGAGAAAGGACATACTGGGAAGTGATTGACGCTTGCCCATTTCCAGGGATTCTTCTCAGTAGGTGATGTTTGCTTCCTTCCCCAAAATTGTTTTGCATTGGGAAAGGATGCATTGGGAAAGGATCCATGTTGTCAGTGTTTTTCTTTCTTCTCTCCCTCTACTCAGACCACTGTTGTATTGGTTGTCATTTCCATACCCTTCATTCCAGACTCTGAAAGGGATAAAGAATTGGGGTGATGATATCAGGTCTGATTTTTCCTGATTTGAAGGGGTAAAGTAGAGGGACCCCTCCCCTCAGAGTTCTGGAAGAGAACATAGGACCTTTGTGGTTGGGGATTAAGAGTGGTATATATGGGAAGAGACTTCGGGTTCAGGCAAAATCCCCCTTTTATAGATTCAAAAACTCAGACTGTATGTCGCAGGTGGCTTGTGCTGGGCAGGTCCTCTCATTAAGAAATTATTGTGTACAAAATTAACAATAGGGAGAAGAAAGTTTATTATAAGAAAGGTGATGGTTAACTGATTTGCTAGTGCTAGGAAAAGAATTTTAGCAGGTAACATAGTTGGGGACCCTCTTCTCCTTAATCAAAGTCATCATGTCCCATTCCAATTCAGGGTGCAACTTCCATGATCTCATGTGTTCAGGTCCTTTGGAGCATTGGAAGCACAATTAACTTAGGAACCATATTTCCTTGATGGTTCAATCATTTCCACACAGCTTGACAGTCTGTGCAGAACAAAATTAACAGTATATTTATAACTAGTAGCCTGGTTACAAGTGTAGAAAAGTATTTAAAAGTTAGAGCAAGAAATCCCTTCAGCTAAACTGAAGTCAACAAGGGACTAGGTAAGAAGGCCGTGGAATTAAGTTAGATTGAAGGGGGAAGATTAAACAATGTTTCTGGGTGAGCAATGGCAGACTGTTGAATGTGGGCCCAAGAAGTCTCTGTGGCACTAGTCATGCTCAAAGTTGTATTATGAAGACCAGAACAAGGAACCTGTTAACAGGTTAGGAGTAATGAATTGACCCATTATTATCAGTTGGCACACAGATATTTTTGTTGTTTTCTTAACCTGCCCCCATTACATGGGGGTGTGCCTGCTCATTAGTACTGCTCATTCCTGGGCAGCATCAAAGGTCTCACACAACATGAAATCCCTCACATGATATGTGGCATTAGCGTGTTATAAAAGTATGCCAGAGATGATTCTGAGGGAGCCAAAACCAAGGAAGATCTAGGCAGTTATCTCTTGCCTACTTTTTACTCTTGTGATATGTGCTATGCCCTGAGGGGCACTCTCACTAATGCAGAAGGTCATACTCCTTATCCAATACACTTCATTCTTAGAAGAGCAACTAATGATCCTTTGAAAAACAAAAATCAGATTCCATAACACGTGGACTTCAAAACCTGTAATAACCTCCCATGATGCATGGGACTAAAAATTCAAACTCCTTACCCTGGATTGCAGAGTGATTCAGCCACTGTTGCCTCTCTGACCTCACCTCCCACTCTCCTTCTTGCTTTCCATTATCCAGCCACATCATCTAAAAGTCTGCAGTTCTACTCAATACCTTTGCACAGCTGATCACAATTCACCAGGTGCTTTTCTAATAAATTTACTTGGCTGATTCCACTTGTTCATTCATGTCACCTCCTCAAGGAGATCTTCACTATCCATGCACTTTAAGCAGTTACCCAGTCACCCTGCATCAATTAGTCTTGTTTCAACTTTCTTGACAGTCTTTTACCAGTGTTTTATATGGTTCGGGTTGTTTATAGTCTTTCAGTCCCCACTGAATGAGATGTCCTGAAAGACAGGAGATTTTCTAAGTTGCTTACAGCTCTCTTCTCAGTGACTACATTGATATGTGACCACAAGTTGATATTCAATACATATTTCTGGTTGTTCACATATTGCTGAGATAAAGGTCTCACTGTTCCCAAAATCAATTTCATGGATGGGCTAGCCAATTGTGGTGATATCCAAAGTACACAATGAGAAAACATCCATTATGATTAGGGACCAAGTCTTCTCCAGAAGGCAGCCCAAGCTAGAAGCATAATTCTTTTTTTTTATTGTAAACAAATGGGATACATGTTGTTTCTCTATTTGTACATGGAGTCAAGGCATACCATTTGGGTAATCATAAATTTACATAGGGTAATGTTGTTTGATTCGTTCTGTTATTCTTTTCCTTCCCCCCATCCCTCCCACCCTCTTTTCCCTCTATACAGTCCTTCCTTCCTCCATTCTTGCCCCCCTCCTTAACCCTAACCCTAACGCTAACCCCTCCAACACCCCATTTTATATGTCATCATCCGCTTATCAGAGAGATCATTCGTCCTTTGTTTTTTTGAGTTTGGCTTATCTCACTTAGCATGATATTCTCCAATTTCATCCATTTGCCTGCAAATGCCGTAATTTTATCATTCTCTATGGTGGAGTAATATTCCATTGTATATATATGCCAAAGTTTCTTTATCCATTCATCAATTGAAGCACATCTAGGTTGGTTCCACAATCTGGCTATGGGCAATTGAGCAGCAATGAACATTGATGTGGCTGTATCTCTGTAGTATGCTGATTTTAAGTCTTTGGGTATAGGCCAAGGAGAGGGATAGCTGGGTCAAATGGTGGTTCCATTCCAAGCTTTCTGAAGAATCTCCATACTGCTTTCCAGAGTGGCTGCACTAATTTGCAACCCCACCAGCAATGTATGAGTGTACCTTTTTCCCCACATCCTCGCCAACACCTATTGTTGCTTATGTTCTTGATAATCACCATTCTAATTGGGGTGAGATGAAATCTTAGGGTAGTTTTGATTTGCATTTCTCTTATTACTAGAGGTGTTGAACATTTTTCATATATCTGTTGATTGCTTGTACATCTTCTTCTGTGAAGTGTCTGTTCAGTTCCTTAGCCCATTTGTTGATTGGATTATTTGTATTCTTGGTGTAGAGTTTTTTGAGTTCTTTATAGATTCTGGAGATTAGTGCTCTATCTGAAGTATGAGTGGCAAAGATATTCTCCCACTCTGTAGGCTCTCTCTTCACATTACTGATAGTTTCCTTTGCTGAGAGAAAGCTTTTTAGTTTGAATCTCTCCCAGTGGTTGATTCTTCCTTTTATTTCTTGTGCTATGGGAGTCCTGTTAAGGAAGTCTGCTCCTAAGCCAACAGGTTGAAGGTTTGGACCTACTTTTTCTTCTATAAGATGCAGGGTGTCTGGTCTGATTCCAAGGTCCTTGATCCATTTTGAGTTGAGTTTTGTGCAGGGTGAGAGATAGGGATTTAGTTTCATTCTGTTGCATATGGATTTCCAATTCTCCCAGCACCATTTGTTGAAGAGGCTATCTTTTCTCCATTGCATATTTTTGGCCCCTTCGTCTAGTATGAGAAAACTGTATTTATTTGGGTTTGTGTCCATGTCCTCTATTCTGTACCATTGATCTACCTGTCTATTTTGGTACCAATACCATGCCATTTTTGTTACTATTGCTTTGTAATAGAGTTGAAGATCTGGTATTGCGATACCCCCTGCTTCGCTCTTTCTACTGAGGATTGCTTTAGCTATTCTGGGTTTCTTATTCTTCCAGATGAATTTCATAATTACTTGCTCTATTTCTGTAAGATACATCATTGGGATTTTAATTGGAATTGCATTGAATTTGTATAGCACTTTTGGTAGTATGGCCATTTTGACATTATTAATTCTTCCTATCCATGGACATGGGAGATCTTTCCATCTTCTAAGGTTTTCTTTAATTTCTTTCTTTAGTGTTCTGTAGTTCTCATTGTAGAGGTCTTTCACCTCTTTTGTGAGATTGATTCCCAAGTATTTTATTTTTTTCTATGCTATTGTGAATGAGGTAGTTTTCCTAATTTCTTTTTCTGAAGATTCATCACTTATGTATAAAAATGCATTGGATTTATGAGCATTGATCTTGTAACCTGCTACTTTACTGAATTCACTTATGAGTTCTAAGAGTTTTCTGGTGGAATTTCCAGGTTCCTCTAAATATATAATCATGTCATCAGCGAACAGGGATAGTTTGTGTTCTTCTTCTCCAATTCGTATCCCTTTAACTTCTTTGGTTTGTCTACTTGCTCTGGCTAGAGTCTCAAGAACGATGTTGAACAGAAGTGGTGAAAGAGGGCATCCCTGCCTTCTTCCAGTTTTTAGGGGGAATGCTTTCAGTTTTTCACCATTTAGAATGATATTGGCCATGGGCTTAGTGTAGATGGCCTTCACAATGTTAAGGAATGCTTTCAGTTTTTCACCATTTAGAATGATATTGGCCATGGGCTTAGTGTAGATGGCCTTCACAATGTTAAGGAAAGTTCCCACTACCCCAATTTTTTCTAGTGTTTTGAGCATGAAGGGATGCTGTATTTTATCGAATGCTTTTTCTGCATCTATTGAAATAATCATGTGATTCTTAACTTTTCGTCTCTTGATATGGTGATTGACAGTTATTGATTTCCGGATGTTGAACCAAACTTTCATCCCTGGGATAAAATCCACTTGATCGTGGTGCACTATCTTCTTAATATGTTTTTTTATGCAATTTGCTAAAATTTTATTGAGAATTTTTGTGTCGATGTTCATTAAGGATATTGGTCTGAAATTTTCTTTCCTCAATGTGTCGCTATCTAGTTTAGGTATCAGGGTGATATTGGCTTCATAGAATGAGTTTGGGAGGGTTCCCTCCTCTTCTATTTTATGGAATACTTTGAGAAGTATTGGAATGAGCTCTTCTTTAAAGGTTTTGTAGAACTTGGCTGAGAACCCATCTGGTCCCGGACTTGTCTTTGTTGGTAGGCTTTTGATGACTTCTACTATTTCATTGCTTGAAATTTCATTTATTTAAGTTGTGTATGTCCTCCTCATTCAGTTTAGGTAATTCATATGTCTCTAGAAACTTGTTGATGTCTTTGAGGTTTTCTGTTTTGTTGGAGTATAGATTTTCAAAATAGCTTCTAATTATGTTTTGTATTTCACTGGTGTCTGTTGTGATATTTCCTTGTTCATTCCGAATTTTAGTAATTTGAGTTTTCTCCCTCTTTCTCTTTGTTAGTGTGGCTAAGGGTTTATCAATTTTGTTTATTTTTTCAAAGAACCCACTATTTATTTTGTTAATTTTTCCGATTGTTTCTTTTGTTTCAATTTCGTTGATTTCGGCTCTGATTTTAACTATTTCCTGTCTTCTACTACTTTTGGTGTTGGTCTGCTCTTCTTGTTCTAGGGCTTTGAGCTGTAGTGTTACGTCATTTATTTGTTGATTTCTACTTCTTTTGTTGAATGCGCCCCATGAAATAAATCTTCCTCTAAGTACTGCTTTCATAGTGTCCCAAAGATTTTGATATGATGTGTCTTTGTTCTCGTTTACTTCTAAGAATTTTTTTATTTCCCTCCTGATGTCTTCTGTTATCCATTCATCATACAATAGTGTATTATTTAATCTTCAGGTATTGGAGAAGTTTCTGTTTTTTATTCTGTCATTTGTTTCTAATTTCAGTCCATTATGATCTGATAGAGTACAAGGTAGTATCTCTATCTTCTTGTATTTGCTAACAGTAGCTTTGTGGTATAAGACATGGTCTATTTTAGAGAAGGATCCATGTGCTGCTGAGAAGAAAGTGTATTCGTTCTTTGTTGGATGGTATATTCTATACAAGTCGGTTAAGTCTAAATTGTTGATTGTGTTATTGAGATCTATGGTTTCTTTATTCAATTTTTGTTTGGACGATCTATCCAACAGTGAGAGAGGTGTGTTAAAATCGCCTAGTATTATGGTGTTGTGGCTTATTTGATTTCTGGAATTGAGAAGGATTTGTTTGACGTACATGGATGAGCCAATGTTTGGGGCATAGATATTTATGATTGTTATGTCTTGCTGATTTATGCTTCCCTTAAGCAGTATGTAATGTCCTTCTTTATCCCTTCTGACTAGTTTTGGCTTGAAGTCCACATTATCTGAAATGAGAATGGATATTCCAGCTTTTTTGCTGTGTCCGTGTGCATGGTATGTTTTTTCCCACCCTTTCACCTTTAGTCTATGGGTATCTCTTTCTATGAGATTGTTCTCTTGCAGGCAGCATATTGTTGGATTTTTCTTTTTAATCCATTCTGCCAGTCTATTACTTTTGATTGATGAGTTCAGGCCATTAACATTCACGGTTATTATTGTGATATGATTTGTATTCCCAGTCATTTGACTCATTTTTGTTTTTTGACATGATTTGGTTTCCCCTTTATTTGGCTATTCCTTTAGGCTAGTTCCTCCCGTTGCTGATTTGCATCATTGCTTTTCATTTCTTCCTCATGGAATATTTTGCTGAGAATGTTCTGTAATGCTGGCTTTCTTTTTGTAAATTCCTTTAGCTTTTGATTATCATGGAAGGATCTTATTTCATCGTCATATCTGAAAGTAAGTTTTGCTGGGTATAAGATTCTTGGTTGGCATCCATTTTCTTTCAGGGCTTGGTAAATGTTGTTCCAGGCCCTTCTAGCTTTTAGGATCTGGATTGAAAAATCTGCTGATATTCTTCTTGGTTTCCCCCGAATGTAATTTGATTCTTTTCTCTCGCGGCCTTTAAAATTCTGTCTTTATTTTGTATGTTAGGTATTTTCATAATAATAATGTGCCTTGGTGTAGGTCTGTTGTAATTTTGTATATTTGGAGTCCTATAAGCCTCTTCTACCTGGTTTTCCATTTCATTCTTCAGATCTGGGAAATTTTCTGATATTTATTTCATTGAACAGATTGTTCATTCCTTTGGTTTGTTTCTATGTGCCTTCCTCAATCCCAATAATTCTTAAATTTGGCCTCTTCATGATGTCCCATAATTCTTGTAGAGTCTGTTTGTGATTTCTTACCATCTTTTCTGTTTGGTCAACCTTGTTTTCAAGATTAAATATTTCATCTTCAGTGTTTGAGGTTCTGTCTTCCTTGTGTTCTATATTATTGGTTATGCTTTCTATGGAGTTTTTATGTTGGTTTATTGTTTCTTTAATTTCAAGGATTTCTGTTTGTTTATTTGTTTTTCAGTATCTCTAACTCTGTATTGAAGTGCTCTTTTGCTTCCCATATTTGCTCTTTTAACTGTTGATTGGTGCGATCATTTAATGCTTGCATTTGCTCTTTCATCTTCTCATTTGCTTTCCTGATTGTTTTAATTATGTACATTCTGAACTCCCTTTCTGACATTTCTTCTGCTGTGCTGTCATTGGGTTTTATTGATATAGTATCTAGGTTTGTTTGGGACATTTTCTTCCCTTGTTTTCTCATATTTGTCAGATATCAGTGGGACTCTGTGATATTGCAGATTTCCTCTATTGGCTTATAGTGTCCCTGTAGATTTCCAGTGTATCCCCTACCAGCCTTCAGTAGCCAGAAGTCTTGGAGTAACTTGATAATGCAGTGCTTCCAAAGAACGCTGCCCCTAGCCCGCTACTGGTTCCAGGGAGAGAGACCTGGAGAGGTCTCTGGCTGCCCTACCCTGGTGCCAGAGGCTATTTGCGGGTCGGAGGTCTCCACTGGCTTGGGGACTTGTAGCTGGCTCTGTGTAGAAAGGCTCTCACTGGGTGGTCTGCTCCGAGAAGCTAGCCTAGAAAGGCGTTTCCCACCTGAGGAAGCCGGGCTGCTTGAGGAAGTCCCTGGCTGCCCTGTGCTGGTCTCTGAAGCAACCTGCGGGCAGGCCGGAGCTGGCCATGGTGCGGACCGGAGTTGGCTGTGCGCTGTTTCTGTGCAGAAAGGCTCTCACTGGGGGGCCTGCTCCACGAAGCTGGAGAATCTGGCCCTGTGGGAGGAGCTAACTGCCAGAGTGCTCAGGGCTGCCTGGGGGAGAATCTATCTCCCCTTTCCTACTCTAATAAGCCACCCAAATCCAGGCCTGCCACCCAGCTGAGCTTCACTGGGTGGGGGAGACTCACCCCATGGTTCTATTTTAGTCCGAGTCTCTCAATGCCTCCCCTTCTTGAACCTTGGTTCTGGAGTGACTGGAGATGCAGTCACCCTCTAGTCCACCATCTTGGATCGCCCTGTGGAAAAAGCCTGCAGCTGGAGGGGGGCAAGGCCGCCTGGAGAGGTCTCTGGCTGCCCAGCCCTGGTCCCAGAAGTTGCTTGCGGATCGGAGGTCTCCGCTGGCTTGGGGACTTGTGGCTGGCTCTGTGTAGAAAGGCTCTCACTGGGCGGTCTGCTCCGAGAAGCTAGCCTAGAAAGGCACTTCCCGCCGGAGGAAGCCGGGCTGCTTGGGGAAGTCCCTGGCTGCCCTGTCTGTATTTGCTCTTTCATCTCCTCCTTCAATGCCTGCATTTGCTCTTTCATCTACTCGTTTGCTTCCCTGATTGTTTTAATTATGTACATTCTGAACTCCCTTTCTGACATTTCTTCTGCTGTGCTGTCATTAGGTTTTATTGATATAGTATCGAGGTTTGTTTGGGACATTTTCTTCCCTTGTTTTCTCATATTGGTCAAATATCAATGGGACTCTGAGATATTACAGATTTCCTCTATTGGCTTATAGTGTTCCTGTAGATTTTCAGTATATCACCTCCCAGCCTTCAGTAGCCTCAAGTCTTGGAGGAACTTGATAATGCAGTGCTTCCGAAGAAAGGTACACCTAGCCCGCTACTGGTTCCAGGGCTTGGAGGTGGCTCTGTGTGGTAAGGCTCTCACTGGGCTGTCTGCTCCGAGAAGCTGGCCGTGGAAGAAGCCTGCTGCTGGAGGGAGCTGGGCTGCTTGGAGAAGTCTCTGGCTGCTGTGCCCTGGTCTCAGAGGCTGCCTGCGAGCCGGGGCTCGCCGCTGGCTCTGGGACTTGGAGCTGGCTCTGTGCAGAAAGACTCCCACTGGGCGACCTGCTCCAAGAAGCTGGCCGTGGAAGGAGTATGCCACCGGAGGGAGCAGGGCTGGCTGGGGAAGACTCTAGCTGCCCTGCCCTGCTCTGAGAAGCCGCCCCTGTCCAGGCCTGCTGACCGCGCCAAGCTTCACCCGGTGGGGGAGACTCACCCCGTGGCTCTAAGTTAGTCTGAGTCTCTCAATGCCTCCCCTTCTTGAATCCTGGGTTCTGGAGCGACAGGGGATGCAGTCACCCTCTAGTCCACCATATTGGATCTCTAGAAGCATAATTCTTAAAGGCTAGATGCCTTCATTTGCTACCTTGCCCATGAGTCTATGTTAGACAGTGCACCTACAATAAAAAGAAATATTTTTGTTACTTTAAGGCTTTCATATATGACAGTTCGGAGCCATCAGGACAAACAACTTTAAAAGGTGAACAAGATTCTTAGGGGGATGCTAGGTGAAGTGCATGAATTGCAACACTACAACAGCCTATCTAGAACATTGCTCAGAATTCTGAAAGCAGAAATGGAATGTGAATTAAAGAGAAATTGTTCACACTGGTAAAATGGTTCCTGGGAATCCAAGCTGCATTGGATTCCCAAGCTCACCACAGAAAGAGAGACAGGAAGAGAATTTACAGTTCCAAATGTAGAAGAATTCTTGGAATTTTTGTAGGAATAAGAGGGTAAAGTAAAAATTGTTGAGACTGACAGATTGTTATGATACTTGAGAAACAGTATTATCTTAATGTTGTGGCAGTCAGGAAGCCTCTAATACCAGTGGTCTTTGAGATACCCAAAAATCAATCACTTGCATGGCTGCAAGTGCTGGAGCAGTTTGATACTCTTCTGATGAACTCCCTTCTCTCACATATTGTTCCCTACAAGCAACCTTCTCCCTGGCCTATCTTTCCTTTGAGCCTGTACTAGCATTTGCCCATGATTGAACCCTACATATGAAACATTTTAGAAGGTAGAGGACATCTAACGTTATCAGTTTGCAAGTGAGTAAACCCAGAGTCCGAGAAGTATGATTGACATGTTCAATATTAGCACCAAGTTATGGAAACTTCCTCCCTTGGCCAGGATTCTGTGCTGTAGACAAAGAGCAGAAGTCAGTTTAAACAGAATTTTACTTTTGCCTGTTCATAGGAAACAGTACAGCTATCACCAGTGTTATCTTCCCCATCCCATTTTGCTTGTGCAGGTCCCATGCCATTTCCCAGAGTTCAATTGGACCATCCAAATGGTCATTGTTTTCAAGCCTGTCTTTTCCTCGTACACTAACATGAATACCTGACGATAAGTTTTATTAAAGAAAATGCTTCTTGGAAAAAAATGTTATTTACACTTTCTGTGCTTCAGGTTCCTCATCTATAAGGTATTTACAATAATACTGAGAGTCTTAATTCATTCACGAATAAAAGTGATATATAAGATTTACCTGGAGGAAGGTATAATAAGTTCTGGAATGATAGAAAGGCAAAACTGAAAAAATCACAGAGCTACAAAGAATACATAGTCACTAATGAAAATTTGTATATGTAGCAAGCGTCAAAGCATAGCAAATTTACTAATGATTGAAGTTCCATTATCATACATACAATATATTGTAAGTGAATGATTCTGGTTTATTTTAGTGACTACTCATAACTAAAACACTGCCCACAATTGAAGGTGATTTTGAATGAATTTCTAACCAGTACTTCTAGACAGAGAAACTATCAACGAAAAGTGTATAGTAAGCAGCAAATTTAAATAAAAATATGAATCCACATGCAGTCCAACACACCTGCAACCTCAGCTATTCAGAAGGCTGATGCAGGAGATCACAAGTTAGAGGATGGCCTTGGCAATTTGGCAAGACTATGAAAATAAACTTTTAAAAGGATTCAGGATGTAGCTTAGTGGTAAAGTGTCCCTAGGTTCAATCCCTGGTGCTGCAGAAAAACAAAACCCCACCAACCCTCCTCTTTCCCACCACATGCAAAAGCAAAAACCAAAGCAAAATCCCACCATGAATCTGGGCACAGTCCGGTGTGCCTGTGGTGCTAGCACTCGGGAGGCTGAAGCATTGGAATTGCTGGAACCCAGGAATTCAAAGCCAGCCTGGGCAATTTAACAAGATCCTGTCTCAGAAACAAAACAAAATGTGGAGAAAATGCTGAGGACATAGCTTGTGGCAGCATGCTTGTTTAGCACATATAAGACCCTGAATTCATTCCCCAGCACTGGAATCAAAAAAGAAAGAAAGGAAGGAAGGGAAGAAGGAAGAAAGAATGGGAGAAAGGTTTGTACAGGTAGAGCACAAAATAAGAAGTGTAAAGAAATTTCTTGTGTCTGCTTTTTCATCTCCCTCTAAATATTATACACACCAAATAAAAGATATTAATTCCATCCGGTAGATATTTCAATTAAAATCATTCCGATAAACATTTCAGTTACAATGAAAGCAGAAAAAGCCTTAAAATAATCATAAAACTTATATTTATCCTGAAAACCTAGTTTATAATCATTTTTAACAGGAAAATATTGGCCCTAAAGTCTGATGAAACCATCCACCACTAGAATATAATCATACAATTAAAAAATGTTTATGATGTTTCCTGGTGCAGGGTATTGAACCGAGGGCTTCCCACTTGCTAAGCATGCACTCTGAGACTGATTATATCCCCCATCCAAACAATTCTTTGAAATGTAGAAAACCCAAGATAATTTACAATAGTATTTTAGATATACGTGGAATTAGAGATGTGGAGCTTGAATTTTATTCTTATGTAGGTCTTTCTTTTGCTTCTAAGGTTTAGAACTTGTTAATGACACTTTGTATGTACTCTGTTAAAGAAGGGAAAACTATTGTAAAGATTAAGAGCAAGACTGGGGTTGTGGCTCAGTGGTAGAGTTCTTGCCTAGCATGTGTGAGGCACTGGGTTCAATTCTCAGCCCCACATATAAATCAATCAATCAATTAATAAATAAAATGAAGGTCCACCAACAACTAAAAAGTATTTAAAAGCAAGATTAAAAACAGCTTCTGCATAAAAACTACTTATGACACAATTGAACGCATCCTTCTGATGCAGGTGAGGGAATATCATATGTTTACAAATCCACATAGTTTTAAAAGCAGAGTAGAATAGGACATGGAAAATGCTGTTTCCCCAGCCCTGTCTGCAACCTCTTTCATTATGATGTGTAGAGGAAGAATTATTTCTAAAACATACTTTTAAAATGTTCATGTTCAAACTGTCTAGGTCATCTGTGTTCAAAGAGGTCATAGAAAAACTCCAAACAACCAAAGTTGACTTTTCTGACACACTGCTTTCCCCAATGATACCCTAATTCTACCCTTAGTTTCCTTGCTAGTCCATGAATCTAGGCATTCTCTCAACCAGCCTCAGTTGTCCTGTGCTGGGACGATTTCCCTGTATACTCTCTGCGTTGATTTAAAATCTTTGTTTCTTTTGCACATTCCATCCCAAACATCCTCTTTTTTCTTGAGAAGATCTCCATGCTTTTCATCTCTTTTATTCTCACATTTTCTTCTCCCTTATTTTGATATTTTCTTGCCCCACCACGTTCCTATTGCCCTATGCTTCAACAGTCCCAAACTTACTTCCCCAGGAATATCTACCTCATTGCAGCCCTATCCTCTCCCTCCCCTCTCCCTAGTTCTCTTTTCACCTATTTTACAGAAAACTCCAAAGTATGTGAATGTCCTTTTTGAATAGCACTAAATTCGAAATACTGAAGTGGAAATATTAGTGGAGGGACACTGTTCCAGCTGAAACCTCTAGGTACACACTGTAAGTTTTCTTCTCTGTGTTGGACTTTTCTCTTTTGGTTGAAACAAAGGCACTCACCAAATCCAATTTCATTCTCTGTAAACATCCCCTTAAGACTTAATATTAGAAAACAAAGGGACCAGTGCACAGTCAGTCTATTATCCTCCTAGTTCAGATGAGGAAACAGATTTTGCGAGAGAGTAAATGATCATCCCTCCCATACCTAGTATATGTCCACGTGAAAACTCAAATTAGGTCTCCAGATTTCTTCTTCCATTCTTTTCCCTATTACTCTAAGCTAATTGGACTCCAATAGTACACTGAGGCAGCAAAAAGTCTAATGAAAAACTTTAAAAAGTTTCTTTCCTTACCTGACATTGTCAGAGAAGAGGTGACATCAATTGCAGATACAAAGGATGAGGAGACCACCCCAGAGGATGTCTGGGTGACTGAGGCTAGAGAATGCATGTTTCCCAGTATGGAGTTCACTGGTCACTGGCCACTGGCCACTTACTACTGGTCACTGATGACTGGTCACCTGTCACTGTTCACTTGTGATGATCCAAATTTGTTTACAACTCCATGGAATCCCTAAGATTCTATTCGGTGGCAGTAGGTTTGGTGGGAGAATGATGTCACCATAAAGGCAGTTTAAAGGTATGAGGTAGCCAATAGGGAGATCAGATTCTCAACCTGAAGGTGGGATTGGGTGAAGACACTGACAAGAAAGTTGATTGGGTGGAGAAAGTGACAGGACACTTATCATTGAATCTAAATGGCTGAGCTCTGGGGAGGTGAAATCCTGCAAGAGGGGTAAGATAGGGCCATCTTCCCTGGTGCTTGTATTAGGAGGATCAGCTCAGTGCTCCTTATAAATGTTCATTAAAAATTATTATATGTTAAGTATTATATTTCACATTATAATAGGTAATAGTGGGCACATAATTATATATTAGTGTACAGTTAATATCCCTGGGGATGGAAGAAAGAGAGCAATTCTAGTTATTCTGGAACCACAGATATTGATCTGCTTAGTAAACTTACTGCAGCTTCCAAGGATGAAAGAAAAGGTTTTAAAAGTTTTATTCTGTACTCCAGTTGTAGTTGTATGCAAAACTTTTATTCATTTATTTTTATGTGGTGTGAGGACAAACCCAGTGCCTCACACGTACCAGGTGAGCACTCTACCACTGAGCCACAACCTCAGCCCTAAAGAGTTTTTTCATAACTTAAGAGTAGGGTGAAGTTCTTTGAGTGCACCCTGTAGGGAATGAGGAGGTTCCAGTTTTTCTTTAGGTTTTCTTGAATCCTACTTTCCTCGGTTGGGCTGGGCTGCGCAGGTGGGACTTGTAACTTTCTTGCTCTTCTCCTCCCACCCCTCTTCATTGTAGACATTGTTTCATGGACAAGCCTTGATTTTGCATTCTTATACTCCTAGATAGTACTTTCTTTTGACTTTCAGAGCAGGGGTCTTATATTTTGTGACCTGATTCTTTGAAAATGCATTCTGAACTTGAGAATCAAACAGTGGAGAGGTGGAAGACCCAGTTCACTGTCAAATGTCATTCTTATGGACTTGGGTTTTACATGATATGCCATGGATGGCTCCTTGGGTAATGTAGACATCCTGCTTCAGACTCCTTCATATGTGAGTGGCACTGAGGATTCTTTCTTTCTCTTCTTATGTAAGTGAATCCAGTGTAGTGGTTACTGGATCTTCCTCCCCCTTGCAAACAGCCATTATAGAATCCTGGGCCTCTCACATTCCTTGTCTGCCATGCTTGGGTGAAAGGCCAGGAGAATAGTTAGAAGAGAATGTTAGTAGAATATAGGGAAAGTGACAGCAGACAAAAGAAAATTACGTGGATTTGTTTTGTTTTGTTTGTTTTTTTTTTTTTTTTTTTTTTTTGGTTAGAAACAAGTCAACACACTTTGATTTCATTTTGTATTAATAAAACAGACAATTCAATTTTTTGGTGCTGGCATCCTGGGATGTTAAACCAGAGACTCATTACCATTGAGTCACTTCCCAGCCCCTTTATGTTTTATATTGAGTCAGTTCGCTAATTTCATAGAGTCTTTCTATGTTGTTGAGGCTGTCCTCTGACTTCTGATCCTCCTTCCTCACCTTCCTGAGGTGTTGGGTTTTCAGGCATGTGCCACTGCACCTGGCTCAGTACATACACATATGTAGGTAGATATATAATGTAACTAGCTAGAAAGTCCAGAAACTGCCTTCAGTTTTGTACAATGAAGATAAAACTCTTACATATAATTTGCTTATCTTGTTTTTTGTCATGTTATCTCATTTTTGTTCTTTATTAGGGTGTTTGCAGACTGTGAAGAGCTCTTAAAGGCTCTGGATTTTTAACTCATTTTTTTCTTTTTCATATTTTAAAGGAATCCAACATTGTAAGACACATTGCATGTTTTTCTATTGATGACCGTTTGTGTTGAAGCCTCAGGAATTAACCTGAGCTAATGGATTTGTGGAGAAAATTGACGAAAGGCATATGGAAAAAGCATTGTATGGTAAGTTACACCGCACAACCAAGGATCAGGTCTGTTGGTGTTCAGCCCACCTTGATCTTGGTTGCTTTTGGTTTGATCCCATGGAGAGAATCTGTTTCAGTAACTTCTCTTATAACTGTGATAAAGCAAGTCAGGAATTATTTGCTAATTTTATATACATACACACACACACACACACACACACACATATATACATGTACATATGTTTACATGTGGACTGAGCTGGTTTGGGGGAGTAAATCTGTGGATTTAATCATTTTCCTTGGCGGTAAGCTTTTAAAATGCCTGGATTGATTTGTCTAGGAACTTCCTAGAGGCAGTGAGTAGATACTGTGCGATTCGAGATGTCAAGATGTCAAGATGTCAAGACAAGCTCATATGTAGGATAAATAACTCATGTGTAAAGTTCACAAATGAAGTTGAATATTTCATTTATAGGCCTATCTGTTCCAGTATTCCAGTGCTTATTATGATATATGGTATTTTTAGTAGTTGTGTGTGGGATCATTCTTATATGAGAAGAAATCATGGAAGGTTTGGCAGTGTAATAAAAGCTTGGATTATGTAAAGTTTTTCAAGGTTTTTGTTTGCTTTTTATCTTCATTTCATATCTCGGATAACTTACTTCTGTAATGTTGGTATGTAATGTAAGCCTAATAACTAAGTATCATCAAGTCATATCATTCCTTATATTCTCATAGTGATGAAGTAAATCCATAACTACTACAGGTTAAGGTGGTAGGTGTAAAGTTGTGTGGAATGTGGTGTATTAGTTGGGTTTCCCTTACTGTAACTAACCCTTAAGATAATCATCTGATAAAGATGAGATGTTTATTTTGGTTCACAACTGTGGAGATTTCAAGTCATAGTCAGTTGGCCCTCCTGCTTTTGGGCTGTGGCAAGGTAGAGCATCATTGCCAGGAGAACATGGTGGAACAAGCTGCCTACCTCATGACCTGGATGAGAAAGGCAGAGAGAGGACAGAGGAGAAGAGGAGGTGTTGGATTTCATTGTCCCCGCCAAGCCCATGCCCTCAATAATAAGAAGATCTCCTACTAGACCCTCCCCACCCTTTTTTAAAGAGTACTGCTTAGTGAACCCAACATCACTCTGTGAGTTATCACCAGCCCCTCCTCTAAAATCTTATTTTGTGACTGGGTCTCACTGAGGTGCTCAGGTTGGTGTGAAACTTGAGATCATACTGCTTCAACCTCCCAAATAGCTGGGAGTGTAGAGATAGCAACATTGTGCCCTATTTAGGCCCCGCCTCCTAAAGTTTCCACAATTTCCCAATAGTACCAAACTGGAGGGGAAGGTTTGCCACATGGGCCTTTAGGGACATTCCACATCAAAATTCATAGCATGTGGTAAGATCATTTTTGATGGCAATGTAATTTTTCCATACTGAATTATTAAGGTCGAATATTCAGTTATAATTAGACAAATGCTGTTTACCTTTCCTGGTCTCCAGGCATGATAACTATTTGCCCTTTGTAATTCTATCCACTCTAGTTTGCAGTAAACCTCACCTTAGCCTCTAAACCAAGTCTTAAATGTGGAAGAGTGTACCTAAAGAGATTTGGTCCAACACTGTGCGATGTGGCATCAAGTCCTTCCCTGACCTAAACCCTCAGTTATTATATTGAGGGTATTGTCCCAGAGACAACCTAATCCCAGCAATTAGTACTGATCAGGATGACTGGGACTCATCTTGCTGTAACCTACCCATATTATCTATTCCTGACATCTTTCCATGTTCTCTCCATATTCTCATTTGGGTTTTATTAAGACTGGAAACCCTCAAGTCTCTATATGATACCTAGCACTACCAGGTACTGTCACATTTTATTAGTGTCAACTACTTAACTGTTCCTCCTAATATCCCTTTCTCCTGTCTCTATCCCCCATTCCTGTGCACTATGAATTTGTGAAGACATTCTTTTACCTCTTATTGGAACCACTCCTCTCTAAAGGACTACCCTTTGCCACTTCCCATACTTTTCTGGAAACTCTAGGTCTGGATTTTCTCCTGGCAACTATAACTGATTTTGTTCTTGCCGTACTTGTGTCTTTTTGAAAACTTAAAGTGCAAGACCAACATAGTTATTCTAGTTTTGGAGAAATTTATGTCACATTTTATATTTTGTCATGTTTATAAACAGATGGATCATTTATGCCTTCTAGCCATCATATACCTCTCAGATATGTTTTCCTCTGTTCCAAAAGAGTATTTTATAATTTACTGTCATGTTTGAATGTGCCAAATTGTAGTTTGCAAATAAAAATTGTTGTGAAGATTAATAACAGTGCATATAGTGTGCTTTTAAAATTAGAAACAGAGAAGTAGAAATTATTTTGAAGAACTATTATAATCATAATTATTTACAGTTTAATCTGGAAGTCAGTACTCCTGTCTTCAGACACACTGTTCTTTGCTCTTCTACTTGTAGCTGAATTGAGATTTTTCCTAATGGGTACAGTCCCGATGAGTGATAATAAGTATGTGAAGATATTACAAGTGAACTCCACTCTCATGTCTCTCACTTTTGTTTTTGTTTTGGTATTTGCTAAAACATATCCAAGTGTTATCTACTTTTAGCATACCTGTCATGTGATAGGAACCGTGTAAACATCTGGCCAGGAATGTGAGTAGAGGTTTATAACATTTTTAGAGTTCAATTAGGCAGTATCTTTTAAAACTTTGTGTGTATCCTTCATTCCAGAAATTCTCTTTCTAGAAATTTAGATATAGTTTTGTATATGTGTAGGTATAGTTCATTGCATGGTAAGAGAAGCCCAAAACACAAACCAAAATCGTGAAAACAACTAGAGGACCATCAACATGGGACTGGTTAAGCAAATGATGATACTTTTAGTTATGTTACTTACAATGCATTCAATACGCTATGGTCATTAAAAACTTGGATGGATACACTTATAAACTGAGAAAAATCAGTATTCTAGAGACAGTGTAGAAATCGTATGGTGTGCTGCTGCTGTGTAGGAAGAAGGTATACATGTATGTGAAAGTAAGTATCCATAAAAGATATACAAAATGTAAATGTAAACACTTGGAAACATCTCGAAGAACACATACTGAACTGGGTGCAGTGGGACCTAACTCTTTATTCCAGGGCCAGCAGATTTGAATTCACGAGCGCTCACTGGAACTCACAGACCTGTGCTACAGGCCTCCGGCTAAAGAGGGCGCTGTGGGCGCCAGAGCCCCGTGTGTAAGTCGAGGAACACAGCAAGTGGGCGTGTCCCAGCACGATGGGAGGTGGCGCAGGCGCAGTGGCGGCCGGCCCGCCCTCCATGGGTACCTGACCACCGCGTTTCATCCCAGCATCTAGTTCAGGCACCAAGGACTCCAGAGTGATGGCCTTGACCCGCTTGGCATTGGGTGGGCGGCATCTCGGGCCCACTGAGCCAATGGCATCCTGTCCGCAGTGGCTGGGGCCGGGGACGCGACTGTTCTGGACGTCCCTCAGCAAAGAGGAAGGGCGGAAACCGCATCCCGGAAAGGTGATATGCCCTGCTGCTGGGTTGGCCCTTCCGCCTCGTAGCTTCTGGGTGGGCTCCAGGTCTTGTGGTCTCAGCCTCGCCCTGTCGCCGCAGCGAGCTTGGCCCGTCTGCCCGGGGTTAAAGCCTATGACCCTCGCCGCGCTTCCAGCAGAAGTTGAAAGGAATGGAGTGCAGTGTTCTGTGATCCGCCCCACCCTTTTCTAAGTGAGGCTGTGTCCCTTTCTCCTCGGGGGGTCAGGTATGCCTTTGAGGCGGGCCATGGTGTTGGAGACGCTCCTTAATCGTCCAGATGGAACGTGCCCTTGAATTTCTCAGGTCGTGTTATTGTTTGGCACAGAAAATATGAGTAACAAGATTTAAATTCGAATGAATCCCTCAGTACCTGCCTGAGACCTTTCATGAAAAGTAGGTTTGCGTCCTTGGCAGGAATCACGGAAGGCACACAGGTGCTTCCTAACGGGTGGCCCCTGAGACCTTCCTGTACATGCCCAGATGGTCAGTTTTGAGGCTGTGTGCCTATGTGCAGTGGAACCGTTTACTCCTCGAAATCTTCCTCTCCTCCCTTCCAAACTTCATTGAGTCCTTTTGATTTTATCTCCTGAATATCTTTTGAATCTGCCAACTCGTCTCCTTCAGCATCCTACGCAGGTCTTGCCTGACCTGTTGCAGCTGAGTGCAGTCTTGTCCCTACATCTATTCTTTACTTCTTCTCAGTGTGTTCTTTGCACAAATCTTTTAAGTAGGTCATTATGAACAATTGACAGCCCGGCATAGTGGTGCATGGCTGTAATCCCAGGTACTTGTGAAAGAATGAACGGAGACTTGTTGCCAGGAGAGGGGGATTTTTTATTAGAAAAGTTTGTTGCCTTATATACAGTCTCAGAAGGGAGCTAACTCTGCTAGCTGCATATTGACAGCGAGGCATTTGCCTATAGGTCGGATAGGGCCCAGGGTGGGGGTGTTGATACGTAATTGGGTGGCTAAAGGCGCCGGCGAAAAGCAGACTTTCAGGAAGAGAAGCCTGTTGGATGCCATTTTAAGAAAAAGGGTAGGGGCAGGGGAAAAATAGGAAGGGAAATAATGAGGTAAATGGAGTCAATATTCCTCCCTTTTTGTTTTTTTATGAGGGGGTTCAGCAGTTTCTGGCTGCTTCCTGCTGTGTGGGGGCGACGTGTGGGGTAGGGAGTAAGAGTTGACTGCATATTTCCAAGAAAAGGGCTGCGAAGCATGCGAGGGCGTCGGGTGTCAGGTTAGGGAACGTCCGTTGTAGGAGTAGCATTTGTATTGCCTCGGACCAGTCTAGGTGGGAGCGTACAGGAGGTATGAGCCAGGCGTCCGCATGGAGTTCCATCAGGAAGTACTTCCACTGATTATAGATGGAGAGGGTTGAAGCCGGAGCTGGAGACATCTTCAGAAGGGAGGGGGTGATATTCCTTTAAGAGAAGCTCGTTGAAAGTTTGATTAGTGATTTTTGGAGCTGGCCTTGAAGGAACCTTATGATACAGGGCAGGAAGGAGCAGGAGAGAAGTCTGAGGAAGGGCCCTAAAAATGGGAAGACATAGGTAAGGAAGGGTGATGAGAAGAAGTCTGATAAAGGACTAGCAGTGGGTGACTTCGTTAGTTGAACAGAGAGATCCTGTAGTTTAACAATATTCTGCTTGATAAGGCCAGATTCATTAATGTAGTAGCAACATTCTTCCTTCAGAAAGAGGCAAGTTCCTCCCTTTTCTGCGGTGAGGAGGTCAATAGCCCGTCTGTTATGTAACCTCTGAGCAATGGAGGGTACTTGCCACTGGAGTGAACTTAAGGACTCCGCCGTGGTGTCCAGAGCCAATTGCAGTTTCTCTTGGAGGTTTCTGGATGCCCAAAGGGAGTGACCCAATGCTCCTCCTGAGAGATCCATTTCCGCTACTGAAGTTGTGAGGGTGAGGCCAATAAGAACCGGCAGGAAAATAGCCTGACAGACGCGAGGGTGAGACAGGAGCCGTTGAAGTTCAGAGGCGTAGTATAAGGAGAGCTGAGGGATTACTGTGACTAGGAAGCAGTACCAGTACCATTGGCAGTGGGGGAGAACAGAGCCTTTGCACCAGAGGAAGTGCCCAGGTTGAACAAATTTGGGTGTTGTTGGTATAGGGTAGGTAGTGGCGCAGAGGGAGGGGGAAGAGGTGCCGGACAAGGACAGGCAGATGAAGGGAAGGAGGTGTCGTTTGAGAGGAAAGTCTCTTGGAGAGGGAGATGAGGGATGAACACAGGTTGACCAGAGGAGGGAAAGTTGTAAGTGGAGGGAGTGGAGTTGTCCGCCATGAGTGGCACTGCTGCAAGGAGGGGACGAGCTAGGGATGCACAAAGAAAGCATTGCAAGGTGGGGATGGAGATGGTAGTTGAGTTCAAAAGATTTAGGAGGTATAAGGTCTGATGTAGCAGGGTGAGCCAGGTAAGAGGGGCAGCTTTATTCGTACCAGCTTCATCAATGAGTTTGTTAAGTTGTGTCTCCGATTTCTGGACATACTCAATAACCTTGGTTTTGGCTTTTGGGGAGGTCACCAGGGAGCGAGTGAGGGACATAAATCCCGTGGGTTTGGAAGCATAATCTTGTGCAAGACCGCAATATTGATGAGATCATTCCAAAAGGAATCTCTGGGATTGTTAATGTGAATGGTATAAACATAGCTCTCTGGGGGGTATCCACCCTACATATTTGCGGAAGCTGCGGGTGTGCCGGGCCGGACATGTCTACGAAATTTAAGTCTAAAAGTGGGGAACTTATTTTGTCCCTGTTTCCCATTTGAGTAGTAAATGTTACAAGTCCAGTAGGGGCATCCCCCATAAATATCTTCCCAGCGATGGCAGTAGTCAGCCTTTTGGTCTTTGGGAAGGCAGATGAAAGGGTTCGCAGCATTGGCAGGATTAAGAAGTATGCATTGGGGACAGGAGATATCAAGGGAGATGGTGGAGCAGTTGTGGATAAAGCAGGAGCTCTCAGTAACCGTGCGAACGATTGAGACCCCAAAGGCTGAGATGTACTTTTCCTGAACAGTGAATTTGTACATGGTAGCCGGAGAAGGGTTGGGGTTATAAGCTATAAGGCACAGGGAAGTAGTGACAGAATGATAGGTGGAAGGGGTTTGAGAGGTGGAAAGGGTTTATGGAGTGGAGGAATCATGTTCAGTAGGAGAGAGTAATGGGTGTACGTGAGATGCGGAGGCATAGGGGGTTAGAGGTAGAAGGGATGCAGGTATATGAAGGAGTAGAGGACTCTGGGGTGGAGGCAGAGGCGGTGTTGGCAAGTTCTGCTGGTTTCAACCTGGAAATATGAATCCAAGGGGTAAGGCAGTTATCAGACATTGAGAGTTTTGCAGCAGTTGGGGTACACAAAATTACAGGATATGGTCCTTCCCATTTTGGAGTCAGAGAAGCCCTGGGTTCAGGAGGATTATAGAAAACCAACTGGCCTGGGTGCAGCAATAGATTGTTCTGTAAGGCAGATGGATCTGGAAGTAGCCAGTCCTGGTATCTCCATAATTCAGCCCAGAGGTGAGAGAGTAAAGGTAAAGCTATAGTAGGTGGTATAGGTCCCAGGGTAGCTGTAGTACCAGGAGGTAGGAGGGGCCTACTGAACATGATTTCCAATGGGAAAGGTTTGTGGGTTTCTTTGGGAGTGCCCTGACCCTAAGCAGAGCAAAGGGCAGGAGACAGGTCCAATCAAGGTGTAATTCCAGAGATAGTTTAGTTAAAATGTCCTTTAAAGTTCTATTGGCTCTCTCCACCTTTCCTGATGCCTGTGGCCGATAGGGACAATGTAGGTGCCAGGGGAGGGAGAGTGATTGAGATACTCTCTGTATTATTTGAGCAGTGAATTCTGGACCATTATCTGACTGGATGGATGTAGGCATCCCAAACCTCGGGATGATCTGGGAAAGGAGGGTGGAGGCTACAGTGGAGGCCTTTTTGTTAGATGTTGGGAACGCCTCCACCCAACCCGAGAAAGTATCAACAAAGACCAGGAGATACTTAAAACGCCGAACAGGAGGCATATTAGTGAAGTCAATTTGCCAGTCAGCCGCGGGGGTAATTCCCCTAGCCTGATGAGAAAGATAGGGTTTGGGTTTGAGGGGGGTGTTGGAATTGGTGCGCTGGCAAATGGTGCAAGTAAGGGAAAGGTTTTGTAATAGGGCTTTGTCTGATGGGGTTAGTGGAAAGAAGGTTTGCAAGAAGTGGGAGAGTGTTTGGGGGTTTGAGTGGAACAAGTCATGAAGGGGAAGTGAAAAAGGGGGCGTTTATCATCGGGAGGAGGGGAGTGAGGGCCTGCTTGTGGGGTGTTTTGGGAGGTCTCCAATTCGGGTGTCAGGATGGGAAGAAGAGAGTCACAGGTGAGCCCAGGGTTCAGGGGGCCCGTTGCAACAGCTGCTGCTTGTGCGGCAAGATCTGCCTTGCGGTAACCCTGGGTTATTGGGGAATTATCTTTCTGATGGGCTTTGCAGTGGGTGACCCCTAACCCTTGAGACAACTGAGAAGCCTGGAGCAGTTTGGTAATTAATGCTGAATTTGTTACATTATTTCCTTTGTATTGAGTAACCCTGTTCTTTCCATATGGCCGCATGGGACAGGAGGATATGGAAAACATATTTAGAGTCTGTGTATAGGTTAAGAATTTTCCCTTCAGCGAGGGTACAGGCCCGGGTAGTGGCTATGAGTTCAGCCTGCTGGTTGGTGGTTCCCTCCAGTAATGGTTGGGCTTCTATGATTGATTCGAGGGAGACTACTGCATAACCTGCATAGTGCATTTGGTCCTCCTGGAAAGAGGATCCATCCATAAACCAGGTGAGGTCGGCATGTGGAAGGGGGCCTTCAGAAATGGAAGAGTGACAGGGTATGAAGTTTTGGAGGGCTTCCAGGCATTTGTGAAGTGGTGTGTTGTGGGAATATGGTATTGGGAGTAGAGTGGCAGGGTTTAAGGGTGGACAAGGGAGAAAGGAGATAGTAGGATTTTCTAGGAAAGAAGATAGAAGAGCTAAGATTCTAGATGGTGGCAGGGATTGAAGGGCTTTATAGGTGCGTAAGTCCTTAAGGTGATGGGGTGAAAGGATGGTGAGTGGTGCCCCAAACGTTAGTTTATAGGCTTCCTTCTGCAATAAGTGCCCAGCTGATAGGGCTCTCAAGCAGGGGCCCATCCCTGTACAGTGGGATCTAGCTGTTTGGATAAGTATGCCACTGGGGCAAAGGAGGGGCCGTAGGTTTGTCATAAGACCCCTAAAGCTTGTCCACCATTTTCATGGACATAGAGAGAAAAGGGTCTGGTGAGGTCAGGGAGGTGAAGTGCTGGCGCTTCGACTAGGGTCTGTCGGAGCCTGAGGAAGGGGCGATGGGGTGAGGAGGATAGAGGTTCTCCGGGTTTCCCCCTCGCCAATTCATAGAGGGGTCGAGCTAGCAAAGAAAAATTTGGAATCCAGGCTCTAAAATATCCAGCCAGTCCCAGGAAGGACAAGATTTCTGCCTTGGTGTTTGGGACAGGAAGGGAAAGTAGGAGGTGTTTCCTGTCTAAGGTTATTGCCTTCCTCTGTGGAGATAATTGAAAGCCTAAATATGTCACACTTGTGAGGGAGATTTGAGCTTTGGAAGGGGATACACGATACCCCCTGTCAGCCAGGAAATTGAGGAGTGAGGCGGTGTCTGTTTGGGATTGTTCCCAGGAGGGGCTGCAGAGTAAGAGGTCATCTACATATTGCAGGAGAATAGATTCAGGGTGCGATGTATGGAAGACCTTAAGGTCCTGGGCTAGGGTTTGTCCAAAAATGTGGGGGCTATCACGGAACCCCTGGGGGAAGACAGTTCAAGTAAGCTGCTCAGAATGTTGCGTGTGGGGGTCAGTCCAAGTGAAAGCAAAAATGTCCTGGGAAGAAGGGTCAAGAGGGATGGAAAAAAAGGCATCCTTCAGATCTAAGACCGAAAAGTGCGTAGAGGAAGCTGGGACCTGGGATAACAAAGGATAAGGGTTAGGGACTAAGGGATGAATGGGAACAACAGCAGTGTTGATCATGCGGAGGTCTTGAACTAGGTGATACATTCCATTTGCCTTTTTGACTGCTAGGATGGGGGTGTTGAAGGGTGAGTGCGTATGGTGGAGATATTCTTTTTGATAAAGGTCCTCAATGATAGGTTGAAGCCGGAGGAGGGCGGTGGTACTCAGGGGGTATTGGGCCGGATGTACAAATTTAGAGGGATCCTTCAGCCTTATGGATATTGGTGGGCAATGGGCAGCGGAAGGACTGGTGATGTCCCATACCGTGTCGTTAACAGGGTGTGTTAAAATGGCAAGGGGGGTCTCCGGTATAGAATTGTGACCCCTAGAATTGTGATCCTCCAAAATAAGAGCCAGAAGGCAGGAGGTTGTGGGTGAGAGGGAGGGGGGCATGGTGATTGAAACATTCAGTAGGGAGAGGATATCCCTCCCTAATAGCAGAATAGGACATTGGGGCATGACTAAAAAGGAGTGGGAGAAAGGGAGGTGGGCATCTTGGATATAACAAGTTAAGGGGGAGGTCCTTTGGGGAAAGATTTGTTTTCCTCCTACCCCGACTATAGGAGAGATGCTGGGTTTGGTGGGGCCCTGAAACTCCCTCAAGACCGAAAAAGTGGCTCCAGTGTCCAGGAGGAAGGAAATGGGGCAACTGTCCACAGTTATGGTTACCCTGGTTTCCTGTTTAGTTATAGGCATGGTCGGGAAGGACCCAGGGCCCCGTCAATCCTCTTCAGCCAGTCCTACCACAGATGGTTGCCACGTTTTGGGTGACTGAGGGTTGTTTGACCATCCACCCCTTCGGGTGAGTGGGCAATCAGAGCCCCAATGTCCTCTCTTTTGGCATTTTGGACACGGCGTGGTGGGTTGCCTAGAAGAGGGGCAAGACTTTGACCAATGTCCTTCCTTGCCACATTTTAAGCAGGCCCCCAGTGGAGGCTTGGGGTTAGATGAAATAGAATGCCCAGGGGAGGGTTTCATGATCTGGGCCAACATTTGAAAGTTGGCTTGATCAGCCCTCTGTTTCCGGTGTTCCTTTTCCTCCTCCCAGTTATGGAAGACTTTGAAAGCCACTGATAAAATCTCAGTTTGCAGGGTGGTGGGGTCTTGCTCCAGCTTTTTTAATTTAGCTTTAATGTCGGGGTAGGATTGGGCCAAAAAATACGTCAGAAGGACATGCCAGCCATCATCTGAGGTGGGGTCTAAATTGGTATACTGCAGGAGGGCTTGGGTCAGCCTATTCAAAAACGTGGATGGAGTCTCCTCCTTCCTCTGAATTATTTCCTGAATCTTTTGAAAATTAACAATTTTGTGGGCAGCCTTTTTAAGACCTACTACCAGACAAGAGGCAAAGCAGTCTCGGGCCTGGATTCCTTGAGCTATATTGTAATCCCAATTTGGGTCTTGTTCAGGGACTGCATGTGGGCCGGGTGGGTGGTTGGGATCTATAGGGTGGGTATCATTGGCATGGGTTTGGGCAGCGTCCCAGACCCTGTGGAACTCCTCGGGAGAAGAGTGTTGGCTAGGAGCATGAAGATATCATGGTGTGTTAGGCTATATGCTTGGAGCACCCATTGGAATTCCTTGATGTAGGTAGTAGGATCGGTGGTGAAGGAGCCTAGTCTTTTTTCTAATTGGTTAGATTGGCCAAGGAAAAGGGCACATGAACCCTAATCACACCTTCAGCTCCGGCCACTTCGCGGAGGAGGGCCACGGTAAGGGGTCAGGAGGAGGTCCCCTGGATCGAGTAACGGGGGACTGAAAGAGTCAGAAGGAGGGGGAGTCCCTGAGGGGTGGGGCTGTGGCTGCAGGGCAGAAGGGGGAGGAGGGGAAGCGGGATCCGAAGGGGGAAGTCTGTAGGGCGGGGTTCATGTCCACTGGATCAAAAGACGCGGAAGGGTCAGAGGGGCAGGGAGCGGGGCGAGGGGCGGCGGCAGAGGGTGCTTTGCAGGCAAGGAGAACCTGAGTAGGGGGGCAGGAGAAGCAGAGTCTGGGGTGTTGTCTAAGCGGGTTAAAAGCCTCAACATAGGGAATCTCCCTCCACTTTTTCAGTCGCTGGCAATAGTTGAAAAGGTCCCGAATTAAATTTGGGTCCAAGGAGCCCACTGGGGGCCAATGGCTTCCATTATCTAAGGGATAGGTAGGCCAATCTTGAGTGGAAAATTTGATCAAAAGTTTGGGCTTAATGTCCGCTGTGAGGGAGAGTGAAGCGAGGTTCTGGAGGAGGCATTTGAAGGGTGAGGTGTCCGGAAGAGATGAAGAAGCTCCCGTATTGAGAGGGGGGAGAGGGGAGAGTGAGGAGGAGGACAGAGGAAGAGGGGAAAAATCCCGGGCAGGAAACGGTGGGGGGGAAATCTAAGGAGCGTCCTCTAAAGATCCCCACGACAGTGTTGACTCTTAGTAGGGAGTCAGGAAAAGGAAGTGGGTAGGGGTCGTCACCCGTACACCAGATCCTTTTGGCTGAGAGCCAGAGGAGAAGTGCTGGGGCCACAGGGAACCTAGTACTAGGATTTTCTAGTTAGGACGAGAAGGGAAGGGAAGAGTGAAAGGAGAGAACGGGAGAAAATGAAAGTCTTCACCTATCATAGACTCACACCCCAAAGCAGATGAGAATAGCCATCGGAGGGTCCACCGAGACCATAAAGATCGTGGTGGGGTGCGGTCCCCCCCCTCCCCAGAGGAGCGTCAGGACTTTCAGGACTTTGCCGGACGAGCACGGTCAAGAGTCCCACTATAGCTCGAATGGGGTTGACGCTTGCATGGGGGCTTACCTAGGTGATGGCCAGTGGTGAGTACGGGAGCCAGCGTCTGAAAGGGCGGACGTGGGCAGGAGGTCTCCAGACGTCGAAAGGGAACAGGGGCCTTCAATGTAGAAGGGGACCCTGTCCTGGGTTTCGGCACCAATGAAAGAACGGAGACTTGCTGCCAGGAGAGGGGGATTTTTTGTTAGAAAAGTTTGTTGCCTTATATACAGTCTCGGAAGGGAACTAACTATGCTATCTGCATATTGCCAGCGAGGCATTTGCCTGTAGGTAGGATAGGGTCCAGGGTGGGGTGTTGATCCCTAATTGGGTGGCTAAACGCGCCAGCAGGAAGCAGACTTTCAGGAAGAGAAGCCTGTTGGACACCATTTTAAGAAAAGGGGTAGGGGCAGGGGAAAATAGAAAGGGAAATAATGAGGTAAATGGAGTCAATATATGGGAGCCTTAAGGCAGGAAGATCACAAGTTCCGATCCAGGCTCAGCAGTTTAGGGAGACCTGGTCTTTTTAAAAAAAAAAAAAAAAAAGGTGGGTGTATAGCTCAGTGGTGAGGGGCTCAAGGGTTTAGTTAGCCTCAGCATCCAAACCATGTTGAAATTGAAATGGAATTGGAAGGTAACTCATAGACATCAGTGTAAAGCATTATTTTAAGAATAAAAACAATCTCCTTACATGGTCTGTGAGGCCCTGTGTGGTGTGGGATCCTCTCTGCTTCTCCAGCCCCACTTCTTACAGCTCTTGACTTTCTGTGCTTGAGATACATTGAATTCACCATACTTACTTCTAACTCATCCTACAGAAGTGAGCTCAAATAATACTTTTCAGGGTTGAGTCCTAGTCTTTTTAAGTGAAATTCACCGTCCCTTTCTATTTGAAGAGTTTTCTGTTCAAAAATAAGCTTTAATTCTCTACCGATTAAATTTGATGCTATCAGTTGTATGAACACTAAAAAAAATCATGTTTAAAGAATTGAATTCAAAGTATTACACTATTTTGTATTAATAACACTTTAGTATTTGGTACTGAGGTTAGGTTTTGTGAAGGATACAGTAGTTCTGCCATCTCATTTTAGATGTTACTGATTTCTGGAGACCTTTGTCCTGTTGCCTTTGATCTGTTTTCAAGATGGGGAGATGAGAAGAAGGAATTGTTACCAGACAGGGATGAATAAGTTAAGTAGCAGAATGCAAACCAGAGAGAAGGGACATGCTGTGTCAGCGGAAACTGTGATTTTCCAGCAGCCTTTATTCTGTGCATGGAGACAAGGCTAACATACAGTTTGACTAACAAAGAATGTATCTCCTAGGTGGAAAGACTATCTCTCAGTTCGACAGGATGGCTGAGACTTGATTGATTGCTTTTAAAGTCCCTTTGCAAAAGGTAAGCAAAAGTTAATTCAGTATTCTTTCAGAAATGTAAATTCACCTTGTCGAAGACTGGGGTATTTTTTTCTTTTTCTTTTTTGTTGAAATTGATATGGAATTTTAATATACATATATATTTATACATATATATATTTTAACACTACATGAAATTCATAAAATAAAAATTGCTGGGGTTGGGAGTTTATCTCATTTGGTAGAGTACTTGCCTCAAAAGCATGAAGTCCTTGGTTCAATCCCAGTACCATGAAAAAAAAAAATTGTTCACTACAAGTTTTTAAAAAACTTTCTTTAATGTGTACAGCATAAATATAGGTTCCTTTTTGAGGTAGAGGTTAAAAGCCCCACTATCTGGTTTCTAGGTGGGAACCTGCAGGCAAGGTGTGCTCTCAGGTTTCTACCTGGGCCACATAGCTAGCAGGAAGTTGGGTGGTTATATCCCGCAGAGGAACACCACAGACTCTGCAGAGGGATGGTGTTATCAAGCTGGGTCTTTCTGTGATGGGGAGCTTCCTTGCTTGGAGATGTTCTTTTGGGATGCAGCTGCTCATAAGCATGCTACCGTTGGCCTCTGTAGAGTGGACATTGTCTCTGCCATCTTCACTCATCTGACTGATTTTTACACATGTGCAAGCAATGGAACCCTTATTTGTGGCTGTCTCTGGGACTAGGAGTCACAACTCAGGCATCCATATGATCCACAGTATCACACAGCCAGGGCTGGGTGTGGGGAAGTAGAGTGTTGATATTCAGGCAGCTTGACTTCATTGCTTCTGTGCCTGGCCACTCTATTGGACCACCTTCCTTGAAATGGAAAATATTTAAAAACAAACAAAAATGAACCAACACCTGACATTGGTGGCTCAATCTTTGCCAGATTCCTGGCACACCACAATGCCAAACATTCATTTTTTTTTTTAATGTAAAAGTAGTTTTATTTACACATAAACCTGTTTTTAATTACTTTTTTAGTCATAGATGGACACAATATCTTCATTTTATTTATTTATTTTTTATGTGGTTGGGAGTGTTGAAACCAGTGCCTCACTCATGCTAGTCAAGCACTCTACCACTGAGCCACATACCCAGCCCTGCACATAGATGTTAAGAATTAATCTTGTTTTAAATCATGCTGTTTGTTGGAATTGGTGAACGTTTTGTGTTTGTCTTGATCATGGTGACCTCTAGTCAGAGTACATTTATTGAGACCACAGGGATATCATAGTACTAGAAGGGACCCGACTGTATCCAGTGTATAGTGACAGCATGGATTTGCATACTTCAAAAATTTCAAGTTAAATTTACTTGTTAGCTCTCAGAGCCATGCCATGGAAAGCTTATTCTATCCAGGGATATTATTTATGAAATTACAGTGATTTGGGTTGCATCTGAAGGATTCCCACCTGCTGCCCAAGATGCACCGCTTTTGCAACTTGCTACTCAGTGCCGGATCTGCTTGGTGGCTTGTGTGCTTATTCCTGTGACCCTTTGTGCCATTGCTTCATACAACATTGTATTTAGAAGCATGGCCATCTGTAGCCAGACTGGAAATACGGAGAAAGTTATTCAGTCTGGTGCCTTTGAATCTGTCTCACTCATATGGAATTCAGCTAAATAATTATTTCCCAAAATAATATTAAGTAACAGCTTCCCTGTTTTTTATGGTATCTTGGCGACCATCTTTTGCTGCCCTCCTCCAGGAACCAACCTACCTCTGCTGAGGTGGTGTTGTAGATTTAATTTTCCCGCTTTGCACCAAAGAAGGCAGTACCTAACTAAATCTATAGAACTGAGGATTCTCCATGAGTTTCTATGCGGTAGACTCTCACTGCTATCTACTTAGAAGTCTATATGTTCTAGTTAACTACCAGCCAATAGTACTGTAACTTTCTATTGAAAATTGATTCCCACCAATATTTTTTTTAAATTTGGGCTGCTATTTTTAATAGAGACTATGAATATATGAACAAATTATTCGAACACTGGTTTTCAACCCTGTCACACTGCATTTTCCTTTTGTAGCAAATGCTTCTTAATGTATCCTTTGCTTCCCATAAATATTTGTAGATGAATATAATTTATTTCAAAACATACTTTTAAAGAAATCATTATAATGCCATAACTATGAATAATACACTAAATTTATAATTAAGTCATTTATATTTCAGTATCTAAATTAATGAGCATTAGCACACTAGAAGATATAAAGAGAGATGTTTATACTATGAATGCAAGATCTACAAATATAGATTGTGACCTAGGTTGTATTTCCAAACAGTGAACAACTCAATGTATTTCCAAACAAAACAAAATATAATCTTCACTTTGTTGATCAGGTGATTACTGTCCTGAGACATTCAATGGACATTAAAATTGTCCAAAAATACTTTATTTATGAATCATAGTTAGGATCCAAAACTTAGGTAAAGAGCACTTTTTTTAAAGCAGCTATATTAATGTAAACTAGTATGTTCACGAGTCATTTAGTATTTGGATTTCAAGTAACACATACATTTATATATTGAGTGAGCCTTTATATATAGAGCGAGCTTCTTTCTTCCTTCAGATGAGTGGAAGAGAGGTTTGTACTTTAGCTTCTAGAAGAGTAGAAACCCTCCTTGTCAGAGTTTTTGTGGTCTTCAGATTTGAATAAATGTATAAACAGATTTTAGCACACATTTTCTCTCTGTTTCATTCTCTCTGACAGAGTTTTGAAGCCAAACTTGCTCCAGAAGAACCCTTCTTTCTCTGGATCTTTTTAAGCAAGTTCGAGAACAAAATGAAGAGCTTGGATTGATTATTGATAATGAATACTCAGCACTATTATGAGTCAGAGGTAAATTGAAACTTTAACTGAAGGGAACATTTTTGGTTTTTTTTTTCCTCCAACCAAGGATAGACTTGAACTGAAGTGCACTCAACCACTGAGCCACATCCCCAGTCGTATTATGTATTTTTTTTTTAGAAGACAGGGTCTCACTGAGTTGCTTGGTGCCTTTCTGTTGCTGAAGCTGACTTTGAACTTGCCATACTCCTGTCTCAGCCTCCCCAGCTGCTGGGATTGCAGTTGTGTACCATTCTTCATTATGATGTTGTATCATCATTCTCATTGACCTGTAAGAATTTTTTAATCTCCTCCCTGATGTTTTTGGTTATTCATGTTTCATTCAATAGCATATTATTTAGTCTCCAAGTCTTGGAGTAATTTCCTTTCTTTATTTTGTCATTGATTTCTACTCTCAGTCCATTATGATCTGATAGAACAGAAGGCAGTATCTCTATTTTTTTGCATTTCCTAAGGGCTGCTTTGTGGCATAACACATGGTCTATTTTCAAGAAGGTTCCATGTGCTGCTGAGAAGAAAATGTATCCACTCGTTGATGGATGGAATGTTCCATATATGTCTATTAAGTCTAGGTTATTGATTGTGTTATTAAGATCTATGGTTTATTTGGTTGGATTTTGTTTGGAAGATCTACCTAGTGGTGACAGTGGTGTGTTAAAGTCACCCAGAATTATTGTGTTGTGGTCTATGTGATTCTTCAAATTGAGAAGGATTTGTTTGATGTACAGGGATGCACCATTGTTTGGGGCATAAATATTTACTATCGTTATGTCTTCCTGATTTATGGTTCCCTTAAGCAGTATGAAATGTCCTTCTTTATCCCTTCTGACTAACTTTGACTTGAAGTCCACTTTATCTGATATAAGGATGGAAACCCCCGCTTTTTTACTGAGTTCATGTCTGTGGTAGGTTTCTTCCCATCCTTTCACCTTTAGTCTCTGGATGTCTTTTTCTATGAGATGAGTCTCTTGCAGGCAGCATATTGTTGGGTCTTTCTTTTTAATCCATTCTGCCAGTCTATGTCTTTTCATTGATGAGTTTAGGCCATTAATGTTCAGGGTTATTATTGAGAAATGATTTGTATTCCCAGTCATTTGGCTTATTTTTGGCTTTTAAGTCGGCTTGCTTTCTTCTTTGAGTGGTTTTTCTCTAAGGTAGTTCCTCCCTTTGCTGACCTCCATTGTTGTTTTTCATTTCCTCCTCATGGAATGTTTTGCTGAGAACATTCTGTAGCGCAGGCTTTTATTTGTAAATTCTTTAAACTTTTGTTTATCATGGAAGGATTTTATTTCATCTTCAAATCTACCTTAGAGAAAAACCACTCAAAGGAGAAACCAAGCCAACTAAAAAACCAAAAATAATCCACATGACTGGGAACACAAATCATATCTCAAAAATAACCTTGAACGGTAATGGCCTAAACTCATCGATCAAAAGACATAGACTGGCAGAATGGATTAAAAAGAAAGACCCAGCAATATGCTGCCTGCAAGAGACTCATCTCATAGAAAAAGATATCCACAGATTAAAGTGAAAGGATGGGAAAAAACCTACCATGCACACGGACTCAGTAAAAAAAACGGGGGTTTGCATCCTTATATCAGATAAAGTGGACTTCACGCCAAAGTTAGTCAGAGGGGATAAAGAAGGCCATTTCATACTGCTTAAGGGAACCAGAATCAGGAAGACATAACGATAGTAAATATTTATGCCCCAAACAGCGGCGCATCCCTATACATCAAACAAATCCTTCTCAATTTCAAGAATCACATAGACCACAACATAATAATTCTGGGTGACTTTAACACACCACTGTCACTACTAGGTAGATCTTCCAAACAAAATCCAACCAAAGAAACCATAGAACTCAATACCACAATCAATGACCTAGACTTAATAGACATATATACAGAATTCCATCCATCAATGAGCAGATTCACTTTCTTCTCAGCAGCACATGGAACCTTCTCGAAAATAGACCATATGTTATGCCACAAAGCAGCCCTTAGCAAAGCAAAAAAATAGAGATACTGCCTTGTGTTCTATCAGATCACAATGAACTCAGAGTAGAAATCAATGAAAAAATAAAAAAGGGAAATTACTACAACACCTGGAGACTAAATAATATGCTATTGAATGAAACATGAATAACAAAAAACATCAGGGAGGAGATTAAAAAATTCTTAAAGGTCAATGAGAATGATGATACAACATATCAAAATCTCTGGGACACTATGAAAGCGGTACTAAGAGGAAAATTCATTGCATGGAGCACATTCCAGAAAAGAATGAAAAGTCAACAACTAAATGACCTGACATTACAGCTCAAAGCACTAGAAAAAGAAGAACAGAATAACAGCAAAAGTAGTAGAAGACAGGAAATCATTAAAATCAGAGCTGAAATCAATGAAATTGAAATAAAAGAAGCAATTCAAAAAATTGACAAAACAAAAAGTTGGTTCTTTGAAAGAGTAAACAAAATAGAAAAACCCTTAACCACAGTACCAAAGAGGGAGAGAACACTCAAATTACTAAAATTTGTGATGAAAAAGGAAATATCATGACAGACACCACTGAGATACAGAACATAATGAGAAGCTACTTTGAAAATCTGTATTCCAACAAAATAGAAAGTACTGAAGACATTGACAAATTTCTAGGGACATATGCTCCTCCCACACTGAAGCAGGAGTACATACACAATTTAAACACATCAGTATCAAGCAATGAAATAGAAGAAGCCATTAAAAATGTACCATCCAAGAAAAGCCCACGACCAGACGGATTCTTAGCTGAGTTCTACAAGACCTTCAAAGAAGAACTCATTCCAATACTTCTCAAAGTATTCCAGGAAATAGAAAAGGAGGGTACCCTACCAAACTCATTCTATGAAGCTAATATCACCCTCATAACCAAAACAGGAAAAGACACATCACAGAACGAAAAGTTTAGACCAATATCCTTGATGAATACAGATGCAAAAATCCTTAACAAAATATTGGCCAAATATATCCAAAACTTATGAAGAAAATTATGCACCACGATTAAGTGGTGTTCATCCCTGTAATGCAAGGATGGTTCAATATCCGTAAATCAATAACCGTAATACATCATGTCAATTGACTTAAGGATAAGAATCATATGTTTATTTCAATGGACGCGAAAAAGCATTCAACAAAATGCAACACCCCTTCATGCTCAAAACACTACAAAAAATAGGGATAGTAGGAACATACCTGAACATTGTAAAGGCTATTTATGCTAAGCCCATGGCCAACATCATTCTTAATGGAGAAAAACTGAAACCATTCCCTTTAAAAATGGGAACAAGACAAGGATGTCCTCTTTTACCACTTCTATTCAATATTGTCCTCGAAAGTCTAGCCAGAGCAATGAGGCCGACTAAAGAAATTAAAGGGATATGAATAGGAAAAGAGGAAGTTAAGCTGTCACTATTTGCGAATGACATGATTCTATATTTAGAGGATCCAAAAAACTCCTCCCGAAAACTTCTAGACCTCATCAATGAATTCAGCAAAATAGCAGGCTATAAAATCAACACACATAAATCTAAAGCACTTTTATATGCAAGTGACGAAACAGCTGAAAGGGAAATGAGGAAAACAACTCCATTTGCAGTAGCCTCAAAAAAAAAAAAAAATACTTGGGCATCAATCTAACCAAAGATGTAAAAGATGTCTACAATGAAAACTGCAAAACATTGAAGAAAGAAATTGAGGAAGACCTTAGAATATGGAATGATCTCCCATGTTCTTGGATAAGCAGTATTAATATTGTTAAAATGGCCATACTACCAAAAGTTCTATGCACTTTTGCACTTATGCAAAATCTTCAATGCAATTCCAATTAAAATCCCAATGATGTACCTCATTGCGATTAGAAATAGAGCAAGCAATCATGAAATTCATCTGGAAGAATAAGAAATCCAGAATAGCTAATGCAATCCTTAGCACGAAGAATAAAACAGGGGGTTTCACAATACCAGAACTTCAAGTATATTACAAAGCAATAGTAACACAAATGGCATGGTATTGGCACCAAAATAGGTAGATCAATGGTACAGAATAGAGGACACGGACACAAACCCAAATAAATACAATTTTCTCATACTAGGCAAAGGTGCCAAGGATATGCAATGGAGAAAAGATAGCCTCTTCGACAAATGGTGCTGGGAAAACTGGAAATCCATATGCAACAGAATGAAACTAAACCCCTATCTCTCACCCTGCACAAAACTCAACTCACAATGAATCAAGGACCTTGAAATCAGACCAGACACCCTGCATCTTATAGAAGAAAAAGTAGGTCCAAACCTTCAACTTGTTGGCTTAGGAGCAGACTTCCTTAACAGAACTCCCATAGCACAAGAAATAAAAGCAAGAATCAATAACTGGGATAGATTCAAACTAAATAGCTTTCTCTCAGCAAAGGAAACTATCAGCAATGCGAGGAGAGAGCCTACAGAGTGGGAGAATATGTTTGCCACTCATACTTCAGATAGAGCACTAATTTCCAGAATATATAAAGAACTCAAAAAACTCTACACCAAGAATACAAATAACTCAGTCAACAAATGGGCTAAAGACATGAGCAGACACTTCACAGAAGAAAATCTACAAGTAATCAACAGACATATGAAAAAATGTTCACCATCTTTAGTAATAAGAGCAATGCAAATCAAAACTACCCTAAGATTCCATCTCACCCCAATTAGAATGGCGATGATCAAGAATACAAGCAACAATAGGCGAGGATGTGGGGAGAAAGGTACACACCCATACATTGCTGGTGGGGCTGCAAATTAGTGCAGCCACTCTGGAAAGCAGTGTGGAGATTCCTTAGAAAACATGGAATGGACCTACCATTTGACCCAGCTATTCCACTCCTCACCCTATACCCAAAGGACTTAAAATCAGCATATTACGGAGATACAGCCACAACAATGTTCATAGCTGCTCAATTCACATTAGCCAGACTGGAACCAACATAGACGCCCTTCAGTTGAGGAACGGGTAAAGAAACAGTGGTATATATATATATATACCACTGTTTATATATACCATTGTGTATATATATATATATATATATACACAATGGAATATTACTCAGCTATAAAGAATAATAAAATTATGGCATTTGCAGGCAAATGGATGAAATTGGAGAATATCTTGTTAAGTGGGATAAGCCAATCTCAAAAATGCAAAAGACGAATGATCTCACTGATAAGCAGATGATGACACATAATGGGGGGTTGGAGGGGGGCAAGAATGGAGGACGGAGGGACTGTATAGAGGGAAAAGAGGGGTGGGGGGGTGGGGGGCAAGGAAAAATATAACGGAATGAATCAAACATCATTACCCTATGTAAATGTATGATTATGCAAATGGTATGCTGTTACTCCATGTGCAAAGAGAAACAACATGTATCCCATTTGTTTACAATAAAAATAAATTTAAAAAAATTTTTTAAAAAGGGAGAAGGAGACTCTGAGGGAACAGGTAAACAAAAGGAAAAGAGAGCAAGAAGAGTAAAGAAATAAAAACTTAAATTTTTTCAATACGGAGAAAATAGAAAATCTGCAGTATAACAGTCATATAGTATTGAAACCTCCCAGTGTTTAGTAGCCTGATGCATGAGAGGTACCTGACAATGAGCTTCAAGCCTCCAGCAGGTGTCTCAGTATGGAATTTGCCCCACCTAAAGATCAGAGCTAAGGCTTCCAGGATTATGCATGATGGCCGCTCTGGCTTTGATATGTGTTGGCAAATGGGGAGCCTCAGCTCAGGGGTGGACGTGGTCAGCTGGAGGTCCTGGAGGCGGGATGCGGTTGGTCAGTCAGGGATCCTGGAGTTCGGGTGTGTTTGGTGTGGTTGTGGGATCTTGGAGGCCGGGTGCAATCAGTTGGTCTGGGGTCTGGTGATAGGGCGCAGTCAGTTGGTCTGGGGTTCCTGGTGGCAGGGAGCAGTCAGTCGATGTGAGGTCCCCAGAGGCAGGGAGTGATCGTTTGGGCTGAGGGATCCTGGAGACGGGGCTCAATTAGTCTGACCAGGGGTCCTACGGGGCCTGGCTTTTGTCTCAAAATGGCGGCAGCCACGTGTAATCAAACCTGCAGGTACTGTAACAGTGAACTTCCAGGCAACAGCAGGCAGCTGGTGTTCCACTGGCATTTGGCGATTAGTTTGCTGACTGTTGTCAGATGATCAGGAGGTGAACCTCGTGCGTTGGGAAATGGACAGGTGTAAGGCAGGCGATGGATGGGCCAGAGGCAGGCAAATGGCGGATGATAGGTGCCTGACTGTGAGCCATCTGCACTCCAAAAAGGCGTCCATATGCTGGCAGACCGCAGGTCATCACAGCAGACAAATGGGTTAAACAGCAGGGAATCAAGAAGCAGCAAAAACTGCCTCACCAAGAAACAGATATCCTCTGCTTAAAACCGGAGTTACACAGCCTCCCTCTAGTCTGCCATGTTGGATCCCCCCTAGATTGCTTTTGTTCTTGATCTTGTGGAGAGTATCTGTTTCACTAACTTCTCTTGTTAACTGTGGTAAAGCAAATCAGGACATATTTGCTAGTTCATATATAATATATATAATATTTGTATATAATTTTCATAAATATATGTGGACTGAGCTGGTTTGGGGGAGTAAATCTATAGCTTTAATTATTTTCATTGGTGGTAAGATTTTTAAGGATGCCTGGATTGACCTGTCTAGGGATTTCCTAGGGCCAGTGAATGTATAGTTTGTGATTCAACAGGTCAAGTGCCCACAGGAAGACAATCTCATATATTGGTTAAATAAAGTTCATATATGAAGATAAACATTTCATGTATAGGTCTATTTCTCCAAAGTCCAATAAACACAAGTGCTTATTGTGTTACATGATATTTTTGGTAGTTCTGTGTGGGATAATGCTTTCCTGAGAAGAAATTGTGGAAGGATTAGCAATGTAAAGATATAGCTTGGACTATGTAAACTTCTTCAACCTTTTGTTCCCCTTTTTATCTCAGTTTCTTATCTCAGATAACTTACGTTTATAATACTGGTATGTACTATGGGCCTAACGAGAAGCACGTCAGCAAATGATATCATTCCCTATGTTCTCATAGCAATGAAGTAAATCCATACCTACTACAGGTTAAGGTGGTAGGTGTAAGATTGTGAGGAATGTGATATATTAGTTGGGTTTCTGTTACTGTAACTAACACTTGAGATAATCACCTGATAAAGAGAAAATGTTTATTTTAGAGATTTCAGGCCATAGTCACTTGGCCCTAGTGCTTTTGGACTTTGGTAAGGTAGAGCATCATGGATGGGAGTGCATGGTGGAATAAGCTGCTGACCTCATGACCTGGATGAGAGAGAGAGAGAGAGGAAGGAGGAGAGGAGGGGATTTTGAGCTCAATTCTCAACCCCAAGCTGATGCCCTCAATGACCAGAAGATCTCCTTCCAGGACACCCCCTCTTATTCCAGTACTGCTTAGTGAACCCAACAGCACTCTGAGCTACCATCATCCCCTTCACTAAAATCTTATTTTCAGACAGAGTCTTGCTCAGGTGCTCAAGTTGACCTGGAACAGGAGACCATTCTGCCTCAGCCTCCCAAATAGCTGAGATTATAGACACATAACACTGTGCCCTATTTATTCCCCACCTCTTAAAAGTTCCACCAGTTCCCAATAGATCCAAGCTGGAGGGGAAGTCTTCACCACATGGGCCTTTAGAGACATTCCAGATCAAAATTTATAGTATGTAGTAAGATAATTTTTGATAGTAATATAATTTTTATATACTAAAATATTCAGGTTCTATATTCAGTTATAATTAGGCAAATCTGTTTGCCTCACCTGGTCCCCAGGCTTGATAACTATTTTACTCTTCATAATTCCATCCACTCAATTCTAGCTTGCAGTCTCAGCATCAACTTAGCCTCTAAAACAAGTCTAAAATGTGGAAGGAGTTACCTAAAGAACTTTGGTTCACCACTGTGCAACTTAGCATCATGTCCTCCCCTGCCCTAAACCCTCAGTTTTTATATTGAGGGTATTGTCCCAGGCACAACACAATTCCAGAAATTAGTACTGATCAGGAAAACTGGGACTCATCTTGCTGTAACATACTCATATCATCTATCCCTGACATAATCCCATGTTCTCTCCATATTTTCTTTTTGGTTTTATTAAGACTGGAAACCCTCAAGTCTCTATATAACACCTGGTCCATACCAGATACTGTCACATTTTATTAGTGTCAACTACTTAACTCTTGCTCTTAATATCCCTTTCTCCTCTGTCTATATTCCAATTCCTGTGCACTATGGATTTGTGAAGACATTTTTTTAACTCTTATTGGAATCATTCCTCTGCAAAGGCCTACTCTTTGCCTCTTCCCATACTTTCTGGAAACTCTATTCTGTCTAGGTCTGGATTTTCTCCTGGCAAATATAATTGAGTTTGTTCTTGCCCTACTTGTGTCTTTTTGAAAACTTAAAGTCCTAGACCAACATAGCTATTCTAGTTTCGGAGAAATTTATGTCACATTTTGTATCTTGTCATGTTTATAAATAGGTGGACCATTTATGACTTCTAGGCATCATATACCTATCAGGTATGTTTTCCTATGTTCCAAGAGTATTTTATAATTTACTGTCAAGTTTGAATGTGCCTAATTATAGTTTGCAAATAAATATTGTTGTGAGGATTACTAACAGTGTATGTAAGGTACTTTTAAAATTAGAAACAGAAAAGTAAAAGTTATTTTGAAGAGCTATTGCTGTCATAATTATTTACAGTTTAATCTGGAATTCAGTCCTTGGTCTCGTCCTCTGATGGGAAACACTGTTCATTCCTCTTCCACATGTAGCTGAATTGAGAGTTTCCCTAACAGGTTCATTCCCACAACCTGATAAGTTTGTGCAGATATTACACGAGAGCTACACTCTTATGACTCTCAGTTTTATTTTGGTTTTGGTATTTGCTAAAACATATCCAATTGTTATCTACTTTTAGCATGATATCTGTCATTTCATAGGAACCGGGTAAACATCTTGCTGGGAATGAGAGTAGAGGTTGATATAATTTTTGGAGGTCAATTAGGGAGTAGCTTTCAAACCTTTAAGTTTCTGTTTTCTTCATTCCAGAAATTCTATTTCTAGATATTTAGATATACTTGTGTATATGTATAGGGACAGTTCAGTGCATGGTCTGTAAAAGAAGACCAAAACCCAAACCAAAGACGTGAAAACAACTAGAGGTTCAACAACATGGGACTGGTTAAGCAAATGATGATATTTTTAGTTATGTTACTTACAATGCATGCAGTGCGCTATGGTTATTAAAAACTTGGATGGATACACGTATAAACTGAGAAAAATCAGTATTCTAGAGACAGTGTAGAAATCGTATGGTGTGCTGCTGCTGTGTAGGAAGAGACTATACATATATGTGAAAGTAAATATCTATAAAAGATATACAAAATGTAAATGTAAACACTTGGAAGTATCTCGAGGAACACATAAGGAACTGGGTTCTGTGGGATCTAACTCTTTTTATTCCCGGGCCAGCTGATTTGAATTCAGCAGAGCTCACTGGAACTCACAGACCTGTGCTACAGGCCTCGGGCTAAAGAGGGCGCTGTGGGCGCCAGAGCCCTGTTGGTAAATCCAGCAATACAGCAAGTGGGCGTGTCTCATCACGAAGCGAGGTGGCGCAGGCGCAGTGACCTCCACCCGAACTCCATGGGTAGCTGCGTAGCGTGATCCCGAACCAGCATCTTGTTCCGGCACCGAAGACGGCAGACTGACATCTTTGACCCGCTTGGCATTGGGTGGCGGCATCTCGGCGCCCACATGAGCCAATGGCATCCTGTCCGCAGTGGCTGAGGCCGGGACGCGACTGTTCTGGACGTCCCTCAGCAAAGAGGAAGGGCGGAAACCACATCCCGGAAAGGTGATATGCCCTGCTGCTGGGTTGGCCCTTCCGCCTCGTAGCTTCTGGGTGGGCTCCAGGTCTTGTGGTCTCAGCCTCGCCCTGTCGCCGCGGCGAGCTTGGCCGGTCAGCCTGGGATTAGAGCCTTTGACCCTCAGCGCGCCTCCAGCAGAAGCTGAAAGGAATGGAGTGCAGTGTTCTGTGATACGCCCCACCCTTTTCTAAGTGAGGCTGTGTCCCTTTCTCCTCGGGTCAGGTATGCCTTTGAGGCGGGCCATGGTGTTGGGGACGTTCCTTAATCGTTCAGATGGAACGTGCCCTTGAATTCCTCAGGTCGTGTTATTGTTTGGCACAGAAAATATGAGTAACAAGATTTAAATTCGAATGAATCCCTCGGTACCTGCCTGAGACCTTTCATGAAAAGTAGGTTTGCGTCCTTGGCAGGAATCACGGAAGGCACACAGGTGCTTCCTAACGGGTGGCCCCTGAGACCTTCCTGTACATGCCCAGATGGTCAGTTTTGAGGCTGTGTGCCTATGTGCAGTGGAACCGTTTACTCCTTGAAATCTTCCTCTCCTCCCTTCCAAACTTCATTGAGTCCTTTTGATTTTATCTCCTGAATATCTTTTGAATCTGCCAACTCTTCTCCTTCCAGCATCTGAACGCAGGTCTTGCCTGACCTGTTGCAGTTGAGTGCAATAGTGTCCCTATATTCTTTACTTCTTTCCAGTCTGTTCTTTGCACAAATCGTTTAAGTAGGTCATTATTAAAAGATGGAGACGGTTGGCAAGTCACCGGAGAAGTCCGCTTTATTACAAGATGAGGCTTACATATATACTCTTGGGGCTTCCAGGTTAAGGGAGAAAGTGGCGTGTGGGTTTCTGATTGGTCCGGCTTGCCGCTGGCGGGAAAATAGGTGGCGGGAAGCCGAGACTTATGGGAAGAAGAAGCCGCTCAGGGGCCATCTTTGGTGTGGATCGGACTGCATATGGAACCTTACATTCCCCCCTCTTTGGTTTATGGGAATTCGGGACGTTGATTTTCAATCTGGCTGCTTCCTGCTGATCAGGGGCGTCGTCAAGGGGCCCGGGGCAGGGGGGTTGGTTGTGAGGGGAGAACAATGCGTTGGCTATTATATTGCATAATAAGCCATGTCAGATCAGAGTAATATATTACTTCGTCCCCCGTAAAGTCCATAAAACTCCCTTGGAGCCATAAGTCCTCAATTTGGTCTAGGAATTCATTGTAGTCATTAGTCGGTGGAGGAGACGTGCATCAGTGTCCAAGGTCCGTAGAAAGGATATTAGCCTTGGAAGAAGTTGGGGGAAGTCCATCATAGCAGGACGTCACCAGGCGTTGTTCCCAGTAGGTAGCAGTTGATAATTCCTGAGGAGAAGCTGGTTAAAGGCTTGGTTAGAAATTTTTTGTACTTGGTCTCTAACGAACCTTATGAGATAGGGGAGGAAGAAAATGATGCAAAGAACTCCAATAAGTGGACCTAAGAGAGGGAGGCAACTACATAATTTTTCCCTGTGGTGGTCACTGCTCCCGGGGTTGTGCACAGGGTTGTCCATATAGGGTTTTAATGAGTTCCAGTTTGTTGACAGGTGGACCAAATCCAGCTAGGGTCAGGGAAAAGAAGGGGAAAAAAGCAGAAAGGTAGGAAGTTATCATTCCTCCTGAATGGGTGAGAGGCGCGAGAGACGGAGTTTCAAAGGATTAGAGGGATCCACGGAACTGGTGTAGATGTTCGGCTTGCAGGGTCAGGATCCAGAGGAGTAGGGGGTGAGTCTCCTTGGTCAGCCGGGCAGGGTTTTAACCTGGAAATATGGATCCAAGGAGTGGTCTCGTTAGAAGATAGGATGAATTTAGCTGTGGTGGGGGTACTAAGGATTACTGGGTATGGTCCCAGCCATTTAGGAGATAAGGGTTCAGGTGTGGTTGGTGGAGTATAATAGGCAAGATTCCCTGGGTTCAAGGAGGGAGGAGGGGAGGTTGCAAGAGGACGGGGAAGTAACCAGTCTTGATGTTTCCAAAATTCAGCTCTAAGGTGAGAAAGGAGAGGAAGGCTGAGGGTATTTGGGATGTTTAGGGAGGTAGGAACGATTCCGGGGGGTACAGGAGATCTTCCATACATCACCTCAAAAGGGGACAAATTGGTAGGTTTCTTTGGAAGTAAGTGTAAGTGGAGTTCTAGGGAAAGTTTGGTGAGAGTCTCCTTTATGGATCGATTTGCTCTCTCAACCTTACCTAAGGCCTGAGGATAATATGGGCAGTGTAGATGCCAGGGTAAGGCTAGAGATTGAGAGAGAGATTGGATTACTTGAGCTGTGAATTCCGGTCCGTTGTCTGATTGAAGGGATGTAGGCATCCCAAAGCGTGGGATGATGGAGGTAAGGAGGTGATTGGCGACAGTGGAGGCCCTTTTGTTGGTAGTAGGAAATGCCTCAATCCAGCCACTAAAGGTATCTAGGAAAACTAGGAGGTACCGGTGTCGGCGAACAGGAGGCATGTGTGTGAAATCAACTTGCCAGTCTGCCGCCGGAATGGAACCGCGGGCTTGATGTGAGGGATATGGGTAAGGAACTGTAGTAGTGTTAGGGTTGGTTCTTTGGCATATAACACAAGTTTGAGAAAGTTGTTTTAGCATTTCTCTATCTTGGGATGTGAGAGGAAAGAAGGATTGTAAGAAACGAGACAGGCTTTGAGGACTGGAGTGAAACAAGTCATGCAGCATTTGAAAGAGAAGTTTCTTGTCTGGGATTGGACTGGGAGAGGACAAGTGAAGAATGGGGGGTGGGGTCTCAGATGACTTGCTAAATGCTGCGTTCTTGGCAGCAGCAGCAGCTAATTGGTTTCCTTGTGTAGAAGGAGAGTTGTCCTTCTTATGGGCTTTACAGTGGATAATTCCGAGCCGCGTGGGTAGTTGGGACGCTTGTAATAGCTTGTGAATTAGGTCAGAATTGGTAATGGTGTTCCCACGAGTTGTCATAAATCCTCTCTCTTTCCATATTGCCGAATGGGAGAGGAGTGTGTGGAACACATATTTAGAGTCGGTGTATAAGTTTAGGGTTTTCCCTGCGGCCAGAATGCATGCTCGGGTTATCGCGATAAGTTCAGCTTGCTGATTGGTGGTACCCGGAGGGAGAGGTTGGGCTTCTATAGTGGCTGTTAGGGAGACTATGGCATAACCAGCTTTGGGGGCTGTTGGACTTCTATATGAGGATCCATCCGTGAACCAATTGTGATCCGCATGGGGTAAGGGGCCCTCGACAATGGTAGAGGGAGAATGAGTTAAGGATTGTAATGTTTCTAGACAGTTGTGAAGTGGAGGCTCTGGGGTAGGGTGAACAGGAAGAAGAGTGGCTGGGTTGAGAGGAGAACAGGATTGGAAGGATATAGAAGGGTTTTCTAAAAAGGAAGTAATTAGGGCTAAAACTCGTGAGGGGGGTAAAGTATGCAGGGACTTGTAAGCTAGGAGATCCTTTAGATGGTGTGGAGAGCATATAGTTAAGGGGGCTCCAAAAGTAAGTTTAAAAGTTTCCTGCTGTAATTTTTGGGCAGCTGCAAGGACCCTGAGACAAGGGGCCCATCCCCTTACTGTGGGGTCAAGTTGTTTTGATAAATAGGCTACTGGGGCAAATGTGGGCCCTGCATTTGTCCCAGTACCCCTAGGGCCTGTCCCTGATTTTCATGAACATAGAGAAGAAAGGACCTTGTTAAATCTGGTAAGTGTAATGCAGGGGCGGATAGGAGTTTGAGACATAGGTTATTAAAAGGCGTTTTAGGGGAGGAGGGGAGTGGTTCATTTGGGTCTCCTTTAGAGAGATCGTAAAGGGGTTTGGCTAAAAGAGAAAAGTTAGGGATCCAAGCACGGAAATACCCTGCTAAGCCCAAAAAAGAGAGAATTTCAGCCTTGGTTTTAGGTACGGGCCAGGATGAAAGGGCTTGTTTCCTGTCAGTTGTAATGGATTTATGTTGTGGTGTGAGTAAGAACCCTAGGTAAGTGACTTGGGAGGCTGAGATTTGAGCTTTAGAAGGTGTCACTTTGTATCCATGTTGGGCCAAAAAGTTAAGCAAGGCAGCCGTGTCCGTTGAGAGATATCCCAAGAAGGGCTACAGAGAAGGAGATCATCAACATACTGCAAAAGTGTGGAAAGAGGACAAGTGGGGTAGAAATTTTTGAGGTCATGGGAGAGGGTCTGTCCAAATAGATGTGGGCTGTCCCTAAAACCCTGAGGAAGAACCGTCCAAGTGAGCTGTTCGGAGTGTCGTGTGTGGGGGTCAGTCCATGTGAAGGCAAAAAGGTCCTGTGAGGAAGGGTCTAGAGGTACGGAAAAGAAGGCATCCTTCAAGTCCAGAACTGAGAAGTGAGTGGAAGAAGCTGGGATGAGAGAGAGTAGAGTGTAGGGATTGGGAACAAGAGGGTGGATGGGTATGACAGCGGCATTTATGGAGCGGAGGTCCTGTACCAAACGGTAGGAACCATTGGGTTTTTTTTATACCCAGAATGGGGGTGTTATAGGGGGACTGAGTGGGACGTAGATATCCTTTGCGAAGAAGGTCAGAAATAATGGGAGAAAGTCCGAGAAGGGTAGAGGCGGTTAAGGGATACTGAGGCTGATGAATAAATTTGGTAGGGTCCCGTAATTGGATGGAGACTGGGGGGCACTGAGCTATGGAGGGATTGTCCGTGTCCCAAACTGAGGGGTTAACAGGGTGGGAGATACGTGGATGTGAGGAGGTAGGATCCTGCAGTAGGGCCATAAAAAAGGAAGTAGAGGCATCGAAAAGTGGGAAGGAAATAGACGCCTTGAATTGGGAAAGAATGTCCCGTCCCAACAAGGGAATTGGGCATTGAGGCATGACTAAAAAGGAGTGGATAAAATGTGAAGAGGAATTCTTAAGGCGACACAGAAGTGGGGGAGTTCTGAGTGGATATATGCGTTTCCCTCCTACCCCGACAATAGGAGTGGAACTAGGAGTGGTGGCACCATGGAACTCTGTCAAAAGTGAGAAGGTTGCTCCTGTATCTAATAAAAAGGTGACAGACCGGTCATCCACTACAAGGGTTACCCTAGGCTCGCGAGTGGTGATATTGAGGGTCGCGTGTGGCCCAGGGCTCCGTCAGTCCTCTTCAGCCAATCCCACTATCGGAGGACAAGAGGGGGGCATTCTAGCGATTGGCCCTTCACCCCTTCGGGAGAAGGGGCAATCGGAGCCCCAATGTCCTGTTCGTTTACATTTGGGACAGGGTTTATTGGGGGGCCGCGGCTGAGGACAGGAGCGTGACCAATGACCCTCTTTTCCACATTTAAAGCAAGCTCCAGGAGGGGCCCTTGTAGGGATCGGGAATTTCTGCGAATGGGGAACAGGATGAGGAGTCCCCCTGATCATTTGAGCAACCATTAGTAAATCAGTTTGCCTGGCCTTATGCCTTAGGCGTTCTTTTTCGTCATCTCGTCCATGGAAAACCTTAAAGGCCAGCGACAGAATCTCACTTTGAGAAGTTGCCGGTCCATGTTCCAATTTTTTTAATTTGGCTTTAATGTCGGGATAGGACTGAGCTAGGAAACTGGTCATAAGGATATGACGGCCCTCATCTGTGTCCGGGTCCAGTGTAGTATATTGCCTGAGGGCCTGAGTAAGCCTCTCTAGAAACTCAGTGGGGGTTTCATCCTTTTTTTGGATAATTTCCTGGACCTTCTGAAAATTGACTACTTTGCGGGCCGCCTTTTTTAAACCCACAATGAGACATCCCAAACTCGTCGCCGTTCCTCGGTCAGGAGGGTGTTGGCGAGGAGCATAAATATATCTTTAAAAGTTAAACTATAGGCTTGCAAAATCCATTGGAATTCCTTTATATAAGTGGTAGGATCGGAGGAATAGGAGCCCAGTTTGCGCTCCATCTGAAATAAATCAGCCAAGGAGAAGGGGACGTGGACACGGACAATACCTTCAGCTCCAGCTACCTCCCTTAATGGGGCCATAAAAGTGGGAGGGGCCGGAGGGGGTCCATGGGAGCGCATGAGCGGCTAGCTGAAGGAAATAGGCGGAGCGGTGGGTGTAGGAGCTATGGGCGCGGGAGCCATGGCGGCGGGGGGAAAGAGGGGAGGAAGGTGGCTCCGGGAGTATAGGGTTGAGAGGAGGGGCCCTATAAGGGGGAGGCTCATCGGCCGGGTCAAAAGAATCAAGAGAGGAGGATGGGGGAGGGGAGGACAATGGGGAAGCAATCTTACATGCCAGAAGAGCCTGGGAGGGAGAGCAAGTAGTGCAAAGTGAGGGGTTTTGGGATAGTAACCTAAAAGCTTCGACATAAGGGATCTCCTTCCACTTGTTCAGGCGCTGGCAATACTTGAAAAGGTCCCTTAAAAGATTTGGATCTAAAGAGCCTTCAGGGGGCCATTTGTTCTGGTTATCTAGAGGGTAATGGGGCCAATCCTGAGTGCAGAATTTTGTCAATAATTTGGGTTTGATGTCAGGCTTAAGGGAAAGAGGTCCTAAATTTTTGAGGAGACACTGGAGGGGCGTGTCTGCCACCGGGGAAGATGGGGAGGTCCCCATGGTTAGAGGGAAGAAGGGTGTAGGGAGCGGAAGACCTCGGGCAAGGAGGGAGCAGTCTGCGAGGTAAAGGGCGTCCCCAATGCCTCGAGAGAGACCCGGAGGGGGATCAATCTACAAGGTAAAGGGCGTCCCCAATGCCTTGAGAAGGATCCGGAGGTTCCAGAGACGGAACAGAAGGGAAAGCGCGATGGAGATCGTCACCTCGATCGCTATTCCCAAAGGGGTAAGGAACCCGGATGGCCACGAGGTTACCAGTACTGGATTTAGGCAGTTGGAGAGGAAAGGTGACTGGGGTTCCCCGGGGGTAGATTAAGCTCCTCACTCCTCATAAAGTGTCTTCTATTGGCCTCTTTTGTGTTCTGACGGAAGGGCACAGGGGTCCACTGTGACCATGAAGGTCGTGGTGGGAGGTTGTCCCCCCTTAACTCAGCGTCGGGAGGCTACCGGACGGTCATGGCTAGTACTCCCGCGTATAGCTGAGGTAAGGTGTGCTCTTCCAGGGGGAAACTTACGAATTTTCAAAGCCGGTGTTGAGTGTCGAGAGCTAGCGCCGGAGCAAGAGGACGAGGGTGGCCTGCCAACAGAGGAACGGAGTGCCGTTGAAGGCTAACTCCGTCCCGGGTTTCGGCACCAATAAAAGATGGAGACGGTTGGCAAGTCACCGGAGAAGTCCGCTTTATTACAAGATGAGGCTTACATATATACTCTTGGGGCTTCCGGGTTAAGGGAGAAAGTGGCGTGTGGGTTTCTGATTGGTCCGGCTTGCCGCCGGCGGGAAAATAGGTGGCGGGAAGCCGAGACTTATGGGAAGAAGAAGCCGCTCAGGGGCCATCTTTGGTGTGGATCGGACTACATATGGAACCTTACAATTATGAACAATTTAAATTGAGCCCTGCACAGTGGTGCATGGCTTTAATCCCAGCTACATGGGAGCCTTAAGGCAGGAAGATCACAAGTTCCAATCCAGTCTCAGCAATTTAGTGAGAACTTGTCTCTTTAAAAAAAAAAAAAAAAAAAAAATGTGGGTGTATAGCTTAGTGGTGAAATGCTCATTGGTTTAGTTAGCCTCAGCATCCAAACCATGTTGAAATTGAAATGGAATTGGTAGCTCATAGACATCAGTGTAAAGCATTATTTTAAGAATAAAAACAGTCTTCTTACATGGTCTGTGAGGCCCTGTGTGGTGTGGGATCCTCTCTGCTTCTCTAAGCCTCACTTCTTACTGCTCTTGACTTTCTGTGCTTGAGATATATTGAATTCACCATACTTACTTCTAACTTGTCCTACAGAAGTGAGCTCAAATAGTACTTTTCAGGGTTGACTCCTAGCCTTTTTAAGCGAAGTACACAGTCCCTTTCTATCTGAAGAGTTTTCTGTTCAGAAATAAACAAAATTCTCTACTGATTGAATTTGATGCTATCAGTTGTATGAAGACTAAAAATCATGTTTAAAGAATTGAATTCAAAGTATTACACTATTTTGTATTAACACCTTAGTATTTGGTACTGGGGTTAGGTTTTGTGAGGGATCCAGAAGTTCTGGCCATCTGATTTTAGATGTTACTGATTTCTAGAGACCTTTGTCCTGTTGCCTTTGATCTGTTTTCAAGATGGGGAGATGTGAAAAGGAATTGTGACCAGACAGGGATGAATAAGTTAAGTAGTAGAATGCAAACCAGAGGGAAGAGACATGTTGTGTAGCGGGGACTGTGGTTTTCCAGAAGCCTTTATTCTGTGCATGGAGACAAGGCTAACATACAGTTTGGCTAACAAAGAATGTATCTCCTATGTGGAAAGACTATCTCCCAGTTGGTCAGGATGCCTGAAACTTGATTGATTGCTTTCAAAGTCCCTTTGCAAAAGGTAAGCAAAAGTTAATTCAGTATTCTTTCAGAAATCTAAATTCACCTTGTTGTAGACTGGGGTATTTTTTTCTTTTTCTTTTTTGAAATTGATGTGGAATTTTAATAGACATAAATACTTATATATTTTTAACACTACATGAAATATATAAAATAAAAATTGTTGGGGTTGGGAGTTTATCTCATTTGGTAGAGTACTTGCCTCAAAAGAATAAGGTCCTTGGTTCAATTCCAGTACCACGAAAAAAAAAAATTGTTCACTACAAGTTTTTAAAAAACTTTCTTTAATGTGTACAGCATAAATATAGGTTCCTTTTTGGGGTAGAGTTTAAAAGCCCCACTATCTGGTTTCTAGGTGGGAACCTGCAGGCAAGGTGTGCTCTCAGGTTTCTGCCTGGGCCACATAGCTAGCAGGAAGTTGGGTGGTTATATCCGGCAGAAGAACACCACAGACTCTGCAGAGGGATGGTGTTATCAAGCTGGGACATTCTGTGGTGGGGAGCTTCCTTGCTTGGAGATGTTCTTTTGGGATGCACCTGCTTGTAAACATGCTACAGTGCCTCTGTAGTGTGGACATTGTCTCTGCCTTCTTCACTCATCTGGCTGTGAGTTTTACACATATGCAAGCAATGAAACCCTTATTTGTGGCAGTCTCTGGGACTGGGAGTCACAACTCAGGCATCCATATGATCCACAGTATCACACAGTCAGGGCTGGGTGTGGGGAAGTAGAGTGTAGATATTCAGGCAGCTTGACTTCATTGCTTCTGTGCTTGGCCACTCTATTAGACCACCTTCCTTGAATTGGAAAATATTTTAAAACAAAAATGACCCAACACCTGACCTTGATGGCTGAAACTTTGCCAGATTTCTGGCACACCACAGTGAAATTGTCATACCAAACATTCCTTTTTATTTTTTTTTTAATGGGAAAATAGTTTTATTTACACATAAATCACTTTAAAAAATTTTTTGTCATCCTAAATGTACACTGTACCTTCATTTTATTTATTTATTTATTTTATGTGGTGGGGAGTGTCGAACCCAGTGCCTCACTCATGCTAGTCAAGTACTCTACCACTGAGCCACATACCCAGCCCTGCACATAGATATTAAGAATTAATCTTGTTTTAAATCATGCTGTTTGTTGGGATTGGTGAACTTTTTGTGTTTGTCTTGATCATGGTGACTTTTACTCAGAGTACATTTTTTTAGGCCCCAGAGTTATCATAGTACTAAAAGGGACCTGACTATGTCCACTGTATAGTGATATCTTGGATTTGCATACTTTAAAATTTTCAAGGTAAATTTACTTCTTAGCTCTCAGAACCATGCCATGGAAACCTTATTCTACCCATGGGTATTATTTATATAATTACAGTGATGTGGATTGAATCTGAAGGATTCCCACCTGCTGCCCAAGATGCATAGCTTTTGCAACTTGCTACTCAGTGCCAGATCTGCTTGGTGGCTTGTGTGCTTATTCCTGTGACCCTTTGTGCCATTGCTTCATACAACATTGTTTTTAGAAGCATGACCAACTGTAGCCAAACTGGAAATATGGAGAAAGTTCTTCAGTCTGTTTCCTTTGAATCTGTCTCACTCATATGGAATTCAGCTAATTAATTAGTTTCTAAAAGAATATAAAGAACAGCTTCCCTATTTTTTATGGTGTGTTGGAGACCATCTTTGCCTGCCCTGTTCCAGAGCCAGCCTACCTCTGCTGAGGTGTGTGTTCTAGATTTAATTTTCCCTGCTCTGCACCAAACAAAGCAGTATGTTCTAGTTAACTTTCAGCCAATAGTACTGTGGCTCTTTATTGAAAATTGTTTCCCAACTAATTTTTTTTAGGTTTGGGCTGCTGTTTTTCATAGAGGCTATGAAACAGATTATTAGAACACTGGTGTTCAATCCTGTCACACTTCGTTTTCCTTTTGTACCAAATCCTCCTTAATGTGCTCTTTGTTCCCCGTAAATATTTGTAGATGAATATAATTTATTTCAAAACATACTTTTAAAGAAATCAGTATAATGCCATAACTTATGAATAATACACTAAATTTATAATTAAGTCATATATATTTCAATATCTAAATTAATGAGCATTAGCACACCAGAAGATATAAAGAAAGAGGTGTTTATACTATGAATGCAAGATCTAGAAATATAGATTGTGACCTAGGTCGTATTTCCAAAGCAGTGAACAACTCAGTGTATTTCCAAAAAACACAAAATATAATCTTCACTTTGTTGATTGGGTGATTACTGTCCTGAGAAATTCAGTGGACATCATAATTGTCCAAAAATACTTTATTTGTGAATCAGAGTTAGGTTCCAAAGCTTAGGTAAATAGCAGGTTTTTTTCTTTTTTTAAACAAAAGCTGTATTAATGTTGACTAGGATGTTCACAAGTCATTTAGTATGTGGAATATAGATAACACATATATTTATATATTGGGTGAGCTTTTACATGTAGAGTGAGCTTTTTTTCTTCGTTCAGATCAGTGGAAGAGAGGTTTGTAATTTAGCTTCTAGAGTAATAGAAACCCTCCTTGTATTTCACAGTTTGTTGGTATCTTGGGGTATGAATAAATGTATAAGTGGATTTTAGCTTACATTTTCTATTTCATTCTCTCTGCCAGAGTTTTGAATCCAAACTTGCTGCAGAAGTAAAGTTTTTGCTCTGGAACTTTTTGAGAAAATTCGAGAACAAAACAAAGAGCTTGGATTGATTACTGATTTAACCAGTACTCAGCACTAATATGAGTCAGAGGTAAATTGAACCTTTAACTGAAAGGAACGTTGTATCATTTCTTTTTCCAATCAAGGATTGAACTTGAACTCAAGTGCACTCAACCACTGAGCCATATCCCCAGTCCTATTATGTATTGCTTTTTTAGAGGACAGGATCTCACTGAATTGCTTAGTGCCTCCCTGTTGCTGAAGCTGACTTTGAACTTGCCATACTCCTGTCTCAGCCTCCCAAGTTGCTGGGATTACAGAGGCACACCATTCTTCATTAGGATGTCAAAATAATTCATAATAATTCCATAGTGATTTCATATTTTCATCTTATGCTAATGTAAAGCCTGGTCTTCTTCAATGGGTAATAATAATTTTAAAAGGAAACCCAATGGTTTCCCTAATTATATGCTTTTAATTGCTGTCCCAAAATGAGATTGGAGACATGAACCCTTTGGTCACCATTGCTACTGTTTGTACCCAGTCATTTTCATCATCTTCAACAAAAACTCAATAACCTATGAAAAGTAATTCTCTTTTCTTCCTCCAGCCCCTGGTAACCTCTAATCTACTTTTTGTCTGTATAACTTTGTCTGTTTTTGCCAGCTCATAGAAGTGGGATAATAATCTTTGTCCTTCTGTGTCTAGCCCATTTCACTAATGATGTTTTCAAGAGTCATCCATTTTGTGTCATGTGTCAGAATCTTATACCTTTTCATGGCTAAATATTTCATTCTGTGCAACTTTTGTTGTTCCTTCATCAATTTATAGGCACATGGGTGTTTCTTTGACTATAGTAAATATTGCTGCTATGAACCTTGATGTACAAATGTTTGTTTTTGTTTTTTTCAGTATTGGGGATTGAACCCAGAGGGCCTTTACCATTGAGCCTTATCCACAGCCCTTTTTAATTTTTATTTTGAGACAGGGTGTCACTGAGTTGCTTAGGGTCTTATTAAAGGTAGCCTCAAGCATGTGATACTCCTGCCTCAGCCTCATGAGTCACTGAGAGTACAAGCATGTCCCACTGTCCTGGGCTGGTGTATATTTGAATCCTTGCTTTCAGTTCTTCTGGATGTCTGACTAGGAGTAGAATTGCTGGGTCACATGGTGCTTCTGTGTGTGACCTTCTGAGAAACTACTGTACTTTTGCAGTGTCATCTTCTTGTTTTTAAGCTGTTATCTTAAATGTCACACAGATACAGAGAGACATAATATTTATAGGTATTTTTTGCATACCCACTAATGCCTTCACCTTTAATGTTTATCAACTGATGACTGTCTTCTTTCATCTGTACCCCTACCTGTGTCACCCCATTTTTTAGTATTTCAAAGCAAATCTCAGATGTCATATAATTTTATTTCTACCTCTTGGTGTGTATATTGTAAATATATGTACTTTTACTTTTTTATATCAGTTCTTGAATGGCACACATCCCATCAGTGCTCAATCTTGCAATTAGCTCCTAAATGCCATAAAATATTGTCACGTTGCAATTAGTTGTTAAGACTCTTATGTCTTATTTAATCCACAGATTCCCTTCCATGTCTCTAACTCCTCCATTGGTGCCTTGAAATTTTTGTATTAATCAGGTAGTATTTGTGGTGTGCAGATTTTGACAGTTGCAACTGTATGTGTTAATATTTTTTCTAGTCCTTCACTGTCTGCAAATTGGTACTTGGATCTAGCATGGTCATGTTCAGACTTGTTTTCTCTCTCTCACTCTCTCTCTCTCTTTTTTTTTTTTTTTTTTTTTTTTTTTTTTTTTTTTTTTGTAGAAAGACAGATTGAGAACGGACCCTGTATTTGATCTTTTCCGAGGAAGCTTATAAATGAGTGGTTATCTCTTTCTATGATGTTAGCAGTTCTTGATGATTGGTCCATCAATTCTTTTGAGACTTCAAAAAATCTAAAGGTCAATAATTCTTTCTTCCTTTATTATCTATGGATTTTTCTATAAAGACAGTTTCCCCTTATCAACTGGAGGCCCAGTTGTGTAGGCATGGTTGTTTTTTCTTTTTTTTTTTTATTGTAAACAAATGGGATACATGTTGTTTCTATGTTTATACATGGAGTAACAGCCTACCTTTTGTGTAATCATGCATTTACATAATGTAATATTGTTTGATTCATTCTGTTATTTTTTCTCTTCGCCCCCACCCTTCTTTTCCCTCTATACAGTCCATCCTTCCTCCATTGCCAGCCTCCCTAACCCTAAACCTAACCCTAACCCTAACACTAACCCCTCCCATCCCCCATTATGTGTCATCATCCGCTTATCAGCGAGATCATTCGTCCTTTGGGTTTTTGAGATTGGCTTATCTCACTTAGCATGATATTCTCCAATTTCATCCATTTGCCTGCAAATGCCATAATTTTATCATTCTTTATGGCGGAGTAATATTCCATTGTATATATATACCACAGTTTCTTTATCCATTCATCAATTGAAGCACATCTAGGTTCGTACCACAATCTGGCTATTGTGAGTTGAGCAGCTATGAACATTGTTGTGGCTGTATCTCTGTAGTATGCTGATTTTAAGTCCTTTGGGTATAGGCTGAGGAGTGGGACAGCTGGATCTAATGGTGGGTCCATTCCAAGTTTTCTAGGGAAGCTCCACACTGCTTTCCAGAGTGACTGCACTAATTTGCAGCCCCACCAGCAATGTATGAGTGTATCTTTTTCCCCACATTCTCTCCAACACCTATTGTTGCTTGTGTTCTTGATAATTGCCATTCTAATTGGCATGAGCTATCCAGTAGTGAGAGAGGTGTGTTAAAATCGCCTAGTATTTTTGTGTTGTGGTCTATTTGATTTCTGAAATTGAGAAGGATTTGTTTGACGTACATGGATGAGCCAATGTTCAGGCATAGATATTTATGATTGTTATGTCTTGCTGATTTATGCTTCCCTTAAGCAGTATGTAATGTCCTCCTTTATCCCTTCTGACTAGTTTTGGCTTGAAGTCCACATTATCTGAAATGAGGATGGATACTCCAGTTTTTTTGCTGTGTCCGTGTGCCTCGTATGTTTTTTCCTATCCTTTCATCTTTAGTCTATGGGTATCTCTATGAGATGAGTCTCTTGCAGGCAGCATATTGTTGGATTTTTCTTTTTAATCCATTCTGCCAGTCTATGTCTTTTGATTGATGAGTTCAGGCCATTAACATTCAGGGTTATTATTGTGATATGATTTGTATTCCCAGTCATTTGACTCATTTTTGTTTTTTGACATGATTTGGTTTTTCCTTTATTTGGCTATTCCTTTAGGCTAGTTCCTCCTGTTGCTGATTCCATCGTTGTTTTTCATCTCTTCCTCATGGAATATTTTGCTGAGAATGTTCTGTAAAACCGGCTTTCTTTTTGTAAATTCCTTTAGCTTTTGTTTATCATGGAAGGATCTTATTTCATCGTCAAATCTGAAAGTAAGTTTTGCTGGGTATAAGATTCTTGGTTGGCATCCGTTTTCTTTCAGGGCTTGAAAAATGTTGTTCCAGGCCCTTCTAGCTTTTAGGGTCTGGATTGAAAAATCTGCTGATATTCTTATTGGTTTCCCCCTGAATGTTATTTGACTCTTTTCTCTCGCAGCCTTTAAAATTCTGTCTTTAGGGCTGGGGAGACAGCTCAGTTGGTAGAGTGCTCCCCTCGCAAGCACTAAGGCCCTGAGTTCAGTCCCCAGCACTTTCTTTCTTTATTTTGTATGTTAGGTATTTTCATAATAATGTGCCTTGGTGTGGGTCTGTTGTAATTTTGTATATTTGGAGTCCTATAAGCCTCTTGTATCTGGTTTTCCATTTCATTCTTCAGATCTGGGAAATTTTCTGATATTATTTCATTGAATAGATTGTTCATTCCTTTGGTTTGTTTTTGTGTGCCTTCTTCAATCCCAGTAATTCTTAAATTTGGCCTTTTCATGATATCCCATAATTCTTGTAGATTCTGTTCATGATTTCTTACCATCTTCTCTGTGTGGTCAATTTTGTTTTCAAGATTAAATATTTTGTCTTCAGTGCCTGAGGTTCTGTATTCCAAGTGTTCTATCCTATTGGTTATGCTTTCTATGGAGTTTTTAACCTGGTTTATTGTTTCCTTCATTTCAAGGATTTCTGTTTGTTTTTCTTTGTCAGGATCTCTAACTCATTGAAATGATCTCTTTCTTCCCGTATTTGCTCTTTTAACTGTTGATTGGTGAAATCATTTAATGCCTGCATTTGCTCTTTCATCTCCTCTTTCAATGCCTGCATTTGCTCTCTCATCTCCTCGTTTGCTTCCCTGATTGTTTTAATTATGTGCATTCTGAACTCCCTTTCTGACATTTCTTCTGCTTGTGCTGTCATTGGGTTTTATTGATATAGTATCTAGGTTTGTTTGGGACATTTTCTTCCCTTATTTTCCCATATTGGTCAGATATCAGTGGGACTCTGAGATATTGCAGATTTCCTCTATTGGCTTATAGTGTCCCTGTAGATTTCCAGTATATCACCTCCCAGCCTTCAGTAGCCTGAAGTCTTGCAGGAACTTGATAATGCAGTGCTTCCAAAGAAAGCAGCCCCTAGCCCGCTACTGGGTCCAGGGCTGGGGGCTGGTTCTGTGTGGAAATCCTCTCACTGGGCGGTCCTACTCCTAGAAGCTGGCTATAGACAGGGCTTGCCCCCACCTGAGGGAGCCAGGCTGCTCAGGGAAAGCCTCTCCCCATCCTGCCTTGGTCCCAGAAGCCGCCTCCAGGCCATGGCCCACCACTGGGTTTCAGGGCTTGGGGTTGGCTGTGTGCTGAAAAGCTCTCACTGGGCGGGCCTGCTCCAAGAAGCTGGCTGTGGACCCCACCTGCCGCCGGATATAGCAGGGCTGCTTGCGGAAGTCTCTCACTGCCCTGCCCTGGTTCCAGAAGCCGCCTGGGGTCAGGGCCCAGTGCAGAGTTGGGGTTTGGGGTTGGCTCTGTGCGGAAAAGCTCTCACTCGGGAGGCCTCCTCCGAGAACCTGGCTGTGGACAGGGCTTGTCGTGGGAGGGAGCAGGGTTGTTTGGGGAAGTCTCTCACTGCCCTGCCCTGGTCCAAGATGCTGCCTAGGAGCCAGGGCCCACCTCTGGGTTCAGGGCTTGGGGTTGGTTCTGTGTGGAAAAGCTCTCACCTGGCGGACCTGCTTATAGAAGCTGGCTGTTGATCGAGCCTGCTGCCAGAGAGAGCAGGGCTGCTTGGGGAAGACTCTCGCTGCCCTGCCCTGCTCCGAGAAGCTCCCCGTGTCTGGGCCTGCCGCCTGGCCGAGCTTTACCCAGTGGGAGAGACTCACCACGCGGCTCTGTGTTGGTCCGAGTCTCTCAATACCACCCCTTCTTGAATCCTGAGTTCTGGAGCTACAGGAGATGCAGTTACCCTCTAGTCCGCCATCTTGGATCCTCCTTGGTGGCAAATTATCTTTCCTCTCTTTTGACCTCTGAGTCCTTGCTGAGGAGAAGCTCTCCCTCTTTACAAGTCAGGGCTAAGGAGCCTCGGGCAGTGGTTCCTCTCTCCCCCGCTATCTTGTCTCCTTCCCTGTTTTAGGCATATTTTAGTAAGTTTGCACAATAATGAGTTGGACTAGTAGAATTTTATTAATTTATTTTTTATATCGTTATGAACACCATGCTGTTGTTTTTGTTACTGAGGTACAAGTTGAATCCCTATCTTTGGATGTTTGGAGCTCCTCAGTTTGGTGCCTGAGACATTTTGAAACAGCCTTAGGAATTGTTCACCATATATGCTTTATGTATAAAAGAGTTCCAGGCTCATCCAGACTGAATCAGTCATCTTAACAAGGTCCTTAGATTCCTTTTAGTGGGAACGATACGTAGAGACTACCATCTGAGTGCTAGAGATATGCATTGCCACCAGGCTGAAATTGTTCCTAGGCTTTTTCTGTGAAATTATGTTTATAGGTGTTTATAATGTAAAAACTCGGGTTCATGCTGATACTTACCAATTAACTTCTGAGCTATAGGCTTTTCACTTACCCTCTATGTGAACAAAATTCCAGACCAAGTATACTTAATTAACCTCTCTTTGATGCTTTTTTCCTTTGCATTCAAATCTCTTGCCCAAGTATAGGTATAGTAGTTGACAGCAATAAAGAACAAAAGTAACATTTCATTACCCAGCTACTGTATTAGTACTTCCTGCAAATTCTTTTGTGCACGTGTTGCTGGGGATTGAATTCAGGGCCTTATGCATACTAAACACATGTTGTACTGGTAAGTTTCACCTCCAGCGCCTGCTTCCTTTAATCCTTGCAGTAAGCCTATAAACGTTTTATTATTATTCTCACTTTACTGATCAGAAAGATAAGGTCTAGGAAGAGTAAGTAGTGTCAAAGACATATAGTGATTGAGTGGCAGAGCTCAAATTCAAATCTGTTTTCATGTCACACTGCTTCCCATGTCTGTCCTTATTACAGAGATCTGGAAAGACAAGTGACAAGGCAGATCTTCCATGTCGGCCAGGCAGAACAATGTACCTCATCAGCTCCGACTGTCCTCCTTGCCTGAAGTACAGCTCCCATTTCTTCTACACTGGATACATATAAAAAACAGGTGGATCCTTGCTGTGTGGATGAAATCCTTTCTGGCGACTTGAAGAAATCTCCTGTAGTCTGTGGTCAGTTCTCAAGAAAAGGCAGATTCAGAGGCAAGCAAAGATGTTCCTCAGCCTCTCTCTCTCTCACACACACACACAGGACCAGGCATGCACTCTCACGCACAGTACAACTAAGTTCACTTTAAGACAGCTTCTATAGTATGCTGGTTTTCAAGTGTCTTGTCTTTTGAGTGAACATAGTTACAGAATGATTCATCAGTGCAACCACATTGGTTTTGCTGTGAGAACTCATAATAAATAACAGTAATTGGTATGAAAAAGAGCTAACCCAACATTATGAGTTTGTCTTTGAACTTCTGTGTGTCTTTGTGTGTGTGGTGCCAGGGATGGTACCCATGCATACAAGTGCTTTACCACTGAGCTCCACCCGCTTAGCACAGATTTGAAATTCTTTAATACAACATTGAACTCTTGAACTCCCATCACTTCAAGTCAAATGCTCTAAATTTCTGATGGACTTTTGAAAATTTATTTTTATTTTAACTTTTTGATACTGGGAATTGAACCCAGGGATGCTTTACCACAGACCTACATAACCAGCCCTGTTTGTTTTTATTCATTTTTGTTTTAGTTTTTGTTTTTTTGAGATAGGTTCTCACTAAGTTGCTGAGGATCAATCCTCCTGTCGTAGCCTCCCAAGTTGCTGGGATTATAGGCATGAACCACTGCACCTGGCTTCTCTTAGAAAAGTAACAAAACTGTTGCTTATATATCTTTTAAAACAAGAATCATTGGGTTATCAGAATATGGGCTTTCAAGAGTCATTTTAGAAAGAAGCCAGTTAATGCTACAATCTACATATTTTCTAAAGAACAAGTCTCAAGTATAAAGACCTTTTGCTTGAGACTTTCTTTGCTCCTGTCTCCCTATAACACCCAGAACCAAGTCCTGTGTACTCACTCCTGAAACTTCACGGTTGCAGACACTTGTTTTTGACTCTGGTAGCATCATCTGGTAGGAACAGTGAGTGTGTAGGTCAACACTGGAGAGAAAGGAGATCTGTGTGGCATGAGTGTGAGAAGAGTAAAGAGCCAGAGAACTCTTGGTGAGCACGGATAGTCATGTTTGGTGCATAAAGAAAGGTATGGCCGTGTTAGGCCTTCTCAACAGCTGGCCCCAGACTCCTTTTCCAGTAAAAGCTGTTCACAACCATGAGGGGTACACTTGAATTCACAAAAAGTGAGGATATTTCTTCCCAGCATTGTAAACAAGTAAATGCAATGGAAGTATATGAAGAGACCCATAATTTCTTTTGTCGTTGTTAAAAGATTTCTTATGCAACATGGTGACTACATAGTTTACTTTCTTTTTTCTTCTCCTTATTTTTGAGGAACTGCATTTTTTATTATTTGACTGAAAACATTTTACTTGATATATAATTCTACATATTTATGGTGTATAGTGTTCTATTTCATTACATATATATTCAATGTAAAACTGTCAGGGTAATTGGCATATTACATGTCAAATATATATATATATATATTTTTTTTCTTTTAGGCAACATTCAAATTCCTATTTTTTTCTTTTGTAAAGACTTCACTGTCATTTATATATATAATATACATATATATATAAATGCAAAAATAAAATATATGTATACTTTTTTTGGAGATGGTCCTTTATTTTATTTATTTATATGCAGGGCAGAGAATCGAACCCACTGCCTCACACATGCTCCACAAGTGCTCTATCACTGAGCCATAGTCCCAGAGGTTAGGATCCACTTTGAACTGTGTACTTCATTATTCTCAAACACAGTTACCCTACAGTGCTGTCAAGCATTAGTATGGTCCCACCAAGTGCACCTGTACACCCGTAAAATATCCTCTCTTCAATCTCAATTCCCAACTCACCTGGCCTCTACTAATCACTATTCTGCTGTCCCTTATGAGATCAAATATTTGAGTTTCTTCTTGTTTATGAGATCATATGGAAATATTCCCACCTTTTTGAAACCACCTTGTTACCTGGCCTCTAGCATAGCAGTCTTCTCATTTTAGTACATTTCTAGGACAAGTCCTTCTTGGTTTTTGTTGTTCCTATTCTTTACTCCATAATGTTGGAAGACCCCAGGGCTCGGTCCTTTTCCATTTTCTCTTTTCCAGATGCATAAAATGATTTCATCCGATGCCATGGTTATTCCCTAATGACTCCCAGATTAAATTTCAAGCCCTAAATTATACCCTGAAATCCAGTTGTCTATTCAGCATCTCCTACCCAATGTGGACAAAATAGAAGTTGATTCCATGCTTTTCCAAACCCATTTTCCTCCAGTATGCCTCATCTCTATCTCAGAATTCACCTAGTTCAGGTAAAGAAAGATCGAGGACTCATCCTTGACTCCTCTCTTTCTTCCTCATAATATCCAAGTCATCAGTAAATCCTAACTTCTCTACCTTCAAAATAGAGACTGAATCCAACATCTAAACACTTCTCTATCATCTGTGAGACTAGCCTAAGTCTCTTGTCTGAAATACTGTAAGAACCAAAGTATTCTCTGCTTTGTCCTTCAATCCTCTTCAGTCTAACCTGCACACTGTAGCTTCATATTTCATACAGGTAATCCAAATTATGCCATCTCTTCTCAGTCTCACTACTGGCCTCGATTTACATATCTATACCAGGCTAAATGATCCTTTCATTAAGTAGTCTCTACCTTTTGTCCCTAGTTCTTTCCACTCTTTTGTCTTAATCATGCTGTAACCTCAGCAGCTTCTGCTGTTCCTTAAACATGCCACATAAGTTAACACTTCAGAGCCTTTTTACTTGCCTTTGCCTCTGTGCAGAATGCTCTTTCCTAGTCAAATGGCTCATATGCTTATGAGGTTCTCTGCTTATATCACCTCTTCAGACAGACCTTCCCTAACCACCTTATAAATAATAGCAACCACCTCCCCATTCTATCCCTATTCTATCTTCTTACCACTTGATATTACATATCACTTATATGGCTATTATCTTCTTTGTTGGAACATAAACTCCATAAAAGAAGGTACTTTGTATGGGATACAACTATATAATCAGCACACCAAAAAATACCTGGCACATAGTAAGGAACTCAATACATATTAATTCACTCTGTGAACACATGAGTGAGATTTCTACTGTCTGATTATAGTTTTTGTTTTAGTAGGAAAAAACTGAGAATGTGCCCTTCAATGCAAAAATGAATTCAGCTTCATTCCTCTACAATGATACGAATTTTATTAAGAGTAGCAAGAGTCATTCAGTAACACTGGAGGAGATATTCATTTTTGGTAAAATTATTGTTTAGTTCTTGATGGACATTATTCATTTATTTATTTGCAGTGCTGAAAATTGATCCCAGTGCCTTCCACATGCAAGGCAAGCTCTCTACCACTGAGCTACAACCCTAGCCTTGCAAAATTTATATTTTCAACATCTTAGTTTAGCTAATAGGAAATTCATGAAAAGCTTCAGAATTCCTTCTCAAAGTAAAGTTGCAGTTAGTTTACATAGACCTGAATATTTAAAAATTATGTATATACATACACATATACACACAAATAAAATAGTTTAATGAAACTGTATCACTATGAACAGAAATGTCTTGATTACCCCCCATCCCTTTTCCTTCCTTCCCTCAACCAATTTATACCAGTGAAGGCCCAGGAGGCCATCAGCTACTCAGGGCTCTTAGAGTCATATATGTTGTGTCCTATTAATTTGGCACTGCTGCTGTTGTTACATAAGAAAAAAAAATGTCATTATCCACAGGTTTCACAGAGGCAGCAGATATTCTGCAAAAGTATGTCTGTGGATTGACTAGCACTATATTTTACCTGCTCTCTTCTATCAATGCAGCTCATAGTGTAGAAAAATATGAAAACTCCCACCACAAAGCAGATGTGACTCTTCATGTACAATTTGGTGGAGGGCAGAGCATGATGAAGAAGTAATTTTTCAACAGTAAGCTAAAAATTTAAAAATAGGGAAACAAAAGTCGAGCTACTTGGCCTCTCTAGCCTTGAGGAGGAAATTTAGTCTGATGTGTTCAGCTTGTATGTCACTATTCATTTAGTATTTATCATGGTGGTTCTGCTCTCTGATAAAAGGACAGCTCTGATCATGGGACAGAAGAATGATGAATATTACTTCCTATGAAATGTTTCAAGCCTTGTAACCTCTGAGAATAAATACTCCAAATACCAGTTCCATTTCTTTCCCCGAATAGAGCTCAGGTTCATTGTCCTTTCTTCTGGGCTTTCCTGCAGCAAAAAGGAAGCAGCATAGCTTTATAGAGAAGGGTGTTAGACTAAATTTAACTTCTTTTTGTACTCCAGTACTCCAGCTTTTTTAGGATTTGGAGGTCAGTATATGTTCATTTCTCAAAGGGTTTGTATGTCCACGGGCAACCAACTGGTTGTCAGTTAGTGGTCAATTTCTTCATAAGTCTTGCTGCTGAAATTGAACTCTGATTTTGCCTTTTGTACCAAGTCATTTTTCCTGGCTGCATCAAATTTTTACATTACCTGTGCATACTATATCAGAATTGGTTCAGTTTACTGGTATCCAGGCAGAAGAGTGCAGAATAGAACATCCCAGGAGCAAATAATACCCCTACTGGAAGGTTATAATTTACATATGTCACATCCTTCGCATACAAATCTAGCCTGAGCTGCAACAAGTAAGTACTGTTACTCTGCAATCACAGTGCAGTAGTGCACAGCCATCCTACATAGTGAATCACTTTAGACACAGAGTTCATGGATCCACCCAGTGTTGTCTCCAGAGGACTACTTGCCAGAGGTTTCCTGCCAGTATCCACAGAAAGCCCCAGCAGCCAATTTTGCAGCACCTCTTTCATACTCTGAAGAACTCTACACTTGAAAGACGTGGTTGATGTAAAGAAGAGCTGTGCTAGATGGTCAAAAACAAGAGGCTTCACCTCTGAGAAATGACAAAATAATCCAGCTCACAAGCTGAAGGAATTGTGACTGACAACAGAGGCCATCCAGGAGAGGAAGATGCTCATACTGGAATGCTTCACAGGAGTAAAACCCCTTGTGTAGGAGGCACTGTGCCCTGATGATAGTGTCCAGGAAATTGGTAAAGTCTTATCCATGTTCAAAATTATTCCCGTTATATGAAATACATTCTTGTAATATTTGACTCAGCTAGTGACATAGCCTCGGTGACATTGACTCATCTCTGTCACAGTTACCATAGTAAAGTAGCAGAGAGTTGTTCAGCACTGAGCCCATCTGAGAGTGCAACTCTAAGCAATGGATGTTTTGTAAGAGTGGAGGGAAGTTTTGAAGCTGTTCCAGTGGAAGTGATATGTGACTGAGACAAATCAGAAAGACTCATCTGGTTTTTTTTTTTTTTTCCCACATTAATGTAACTACCAGAATGTAGTACAGGTGTAACTGAGTGAGAATTCCATATTCTGTTTAGAGGACAGATATTACCTGGACCTAACACCACTGTCAGAGAATCTGGAAAAGTTTGCCGATTTCTTAGTACAAGCACTCAAGTATACTAGGAACTGTATCCAAAGGAAAGGAAAACAATAAATAATCTAGGTACAATCCCTTTAAAAGAAGAAACAAGCAGTGTTCATAACACAAACATGAGATGAACCCTCAGAGAGCTGAGATTTGCTTACATGAATCCCGCCCAGGTTGATGAGACCCTGCTGATCCTGTGTGAGGGAAAGTTCTTTCTCTCTGTTGCAATAATCATACCAGCACTTTGCTTGGAGATGAGAATGTGGATAATGGTGAATTCATTCCTCATCTGCCAAAGTTGAAAACAGCTTGTCATGATTCTTGTGCACTCCTGCAACCTCACTGTGGAAAGTCAAACATCTACTCAAGCAACGTTACTTCCCACCACAGCATGAGTCTTTTCTGTGTTCCCTGAATCCCTCGCCTCAGTGGGTCATGACCTTGTCTACTAATGTGCATTACTGGGTTCTCTTCATAACCAGAGATGCTGTGATCATCCCTTAACCTTCCTCTGATGCCCAGCTTGGGTAAACACCACATCCCTGTTGCACTGTACTCTTGGTTCCTGAAAAGCACCAAGTGGAGTAGCATTTCTCCTTTGCTCATGTCTAAAGCAGTTTTCCTCTCACTGTTAAGTCCTTCATTAAACTCTGGCTACATCTGTTCCACTTCATTTCATGGATTCATTCGGCAGTTAGTAATGGGTTCTGTAAGTGCCTGCATTCAGTGCTCTTTCCTTCCTCAAAATTCCTAGACTTTTCCCTTTTCCATTACAGTTCCTACAATCTTGTATGGTACATACAGCAGGTGGGAGCTCAGACAGAATCACAATGCTGTCTATTTCATGTCTCCCGTCTCTCGAATGTGATTGGACACATTTTGTGAATGTAAACTGTGTGCCTTACATTTATTTTATATTTCTAGGCCCTACCACAGAGTAGGTGCTCAGAGCATGGTGGTATATGTAGTGAGTAGCTCTTCCTACTAAGTTTAGAGTTTGGTGCATGTGTATCGAACTAGAATCAGTTCAATTCAAGGGAATCTGAAAAGCAACCAAATACAGAGTCAACAGATTTAAAGGGACTATACTGAACAGTCCATGGTTGCATGTGTGGAGAATTTGATGCAAAGAGAAACTGACCCTGAACATCTCTGAGAGTCATGGGAGGTCAAGGAAAAGGAAAGTCTCACTTCAGGAATGAGTTTGACTTTTTGTTTGTTTTCTTTTCTCTCCTTTTCTTTTTTACCAGTTTCTCAAAGAGAATTCAACCTGCTTCTACTCCCCGAACAATGTTGGCACTGGCTAACTGGAGAAACTGATGTCACACCCTTCCGGGCTCCACCACAAGGCTCAATCCATCGATTGTAGGAACTATAACGGAGAAGGGAAAAGTCTGAGACCATGAGGCTGAATCATTCCAAGCAGAGCTCACAGCTGCTAGCATTGGGAGAGCAATGCTAAGTCACTGGAATCACCCCAACTTCAGACATTGAATGGGCATCTCATTCTCATGACATCAAAAGTGTCATAAAATCTCTTCTCCAGCCTGTGGCCACAGCTGATTAGGAGATGTGATGGTCAATTTTATGTGTCAGCTTGACTGCATTAAGGAATACATACTTGGAAAAGAGTTATTTCTGGGTGTGACTTTCAGAGGTTTTCTAAAGGACACTGATGTGTGGTTCTCCAGACTGAGTAGGGAAGATCTGCCATCAATATGGGTGGGCACTATGCAATCAGCTAGGACCCCAGACAGAATCATAACACAGGCATTCTTTTCCTGCCTTTGGAAATCAGGACTGGGTTTCTAGACTTGGACTCTAAGACTTGCACCAGTGGCTCCTAGTTTCTAAGATCTTTGGACTCAAATTGAAAATTATACCATGATCTTCCCTGGTTCTGAAGATTTTGGATGTGAACAAAGTCGCATGGCCAGCATTCCAGGGTGTTCATCTAGCAAAGATGTTTTGTGGAACTTCTCAGCCTCCTTATTCATATACTCCAATTCCCCTAAGAGCTGTGGGGCCATGTGGTCTCTACCTAGATTTCAGAGTAGGTTGCAGACAGTCTGAGGGCCTGTTCAGAGACATGTCATAGGAGCAGAGCCACAAAAGAGAGGGACCTTTGGGGCAGTGCCTAAAGACTGAGAACCAGAGAGCCATCAGTCCACGATTCCATTCTTGACAAATTTGGGCGTCAGACTCCAACTCATGAGAGCTCTGAGCAAATTGAACTCAGCAGAAAATAATGGGCTGCCTGAGGTCTTGGGGTACAACCCTTGTCCCAAAGTACCCAGGATGCAGGACATGGAATCAAAAGTGATTGTTCTCCAACATTAAGACTTAATGTTGTCTTTATATGTTTGGTTTGTATGTTGCCCAAGCTGGCCTTGAACTTGGGAATCCTCCCACCTCAGCCTCCCTAGCAGTGGGTCATAGGTATGCATTACTAAACCTGCTCCAATCACTCAGTTCTTCATTTGTTTCTGCTTTTTGGAATGGGACTGCATGTCGTACACCGGTTCCACCATTGTATTTTGGAAGCATGTAACTTACTCATTTCATAGGCTCCCAGCTGGAGAAGGATGAATTGTGCCTTTTGTCTCACCGATATCTGATTTATAGGAAACTTTGCAGTTTCAGTTCAGGTTGTTGATACTTCAAGAAAAAGTAGGCTTTACTTAGTCAAGGTCAGACAAGGGTAAACAACTCCTTTCCAAAACATTTCTAAGATATTTAGAAATTCTCTGCCACCATCTAAAAAGAAGGATTAATAAATAACCTCCCCTTTCAACTGAACGTTTCGTTTTTCACCTCTCTTTGACCTCATAAGAATATTAAAGTATGACTTTCAAAGAGACATAAAATAATATAGAAATAATATAGTCTTCATAATGGAAAATGACTTAGGTAGTTATTTGTTTCTGAGTATTCTTTAGAAGACAGTTTAAATTCCAAACCCCAACCCCCTAAAATAACAAAAATCTGGTCCCTCTAAAAATGTGTGAACAAAGAAGTTCTAAACTGCTTCAGGATGCCAAGGATGGACCCAGTTCCTGAACACCATGTAAAAAAACCTATGAGAAGACCAGAAAGTTAAGGGTAGGAAGCAACTTTCACAGCCATATTTTCATAATAAACAACTTTTTAAAAGTACATTCTGCTCCTGCACATTTAACAACAAGGTCTGAACTGCCAGAGATGACAAAGTCAGACCATGAGATGCACAGTTATTCAGAAGTTTGATGAAGACAACTACAAATAATGAATTAAGGTTTGACACAGTCCTTTCCTTTTAGTTCAGTAAATTTGCCTACCAAATGCACACCAAGTAGACACTGTGCTCAGCCTACAGGGAACACAAATGTGAATCAGACTTGAGCAACACTCAGGTCCTTACTAGCACTAAGTGAAAATCAAGTTATTGACAATTGACTACAGAATCTGATAAATGATCTAACTTGTATTACACATAAAAAGAGCTCTGGGAGTTTTACAGAGAACTGAGTCAACCTGATTAAAAGGAGAGGAAGTGGAAAGTCTTCAAGAAAACCTGGGAAGCAGGCAAAAGTCTGGGTAGAAGTCAAATGTTAACAAACCTCATTGGATAAGGCAGTGGAGGGAACATCCTGGGAACATGACAGTTTAATTTCCCTGAATTTAGAATATATAGGAAGGTATAGTAGTGGGAGATAAGCCTGCCTAGTAAATGGCGGTGGCTGTCAAAATCTCAGACCTCACAGCTCAGCCTTCCTTCCCTTCTTTCATTGTACTTGTAGATGGATTTCCATCAAAGCTGACTTCTTTAAGTGACTGCTTGAGAGTCAGTTCCTGCCTTCCACAAATTCCTCTAGTGATCAAGATGTACTCATCATTTTACCCCATTCTTATTTTCTTGATTGCCATCATTGGTGACAGGAGGTAAGACTACCAGTTGTTTTTATGGTTGAACTGAGTTATCACCCACCACACATGATCTTTACCTTTACCATACTCCTTATCAGGATGCTTTCAGGGCAAGCACAATTCAGTAGCCTTTTTTTTTCTCTTTTTTTAAAGTCAGTTATTGATTCATACCATGTTTCTGTACATATTAGGATTAGTTTTTACAAAAAGCCAATGGTGGTCTCTAATTCACTGAACATTTTCAATCTCTGAATGACCTTAAAAGGTGAGGGTTTGACTTTCGGGGATACTACAAGCTTTTCAGAAAACTGACCTGGCTTCAGGTAAATTGTATATTTTAAACAAAGTCCTCTTATAAGTGAGCCAGTGTGACAGGGCACACTATGGCAGTCCTTAATGGGATTCTGTTATCAAAGGCTGGTAAATGGGATCACAGAGGCCCTCCCAGGCTGAGTCCTCAAGAATGATACTGTGGCAGCAAAATGGGAGGACAACAGCAAACAGACTTACTGCCTTGGGAGGTTCTTAGTTCTTTAGGTTTCAAGGACCTATCCACCCCCGTTGGCCTAGCTGGCCTTGCTGTTTTGTTACAGTCTGAAGGCTATGTGGATGATACAGGTGAGTTGGGGAATACAGAAGGACTTTTCAAAGTCAGGCACCAGTGACCACCTAGGCCAGGGTCCACCTTTCCAAATTCCTGTACAAATTTCAGTCACTCTTTTTCTGTCTCCTGGTTCTGGATCATTTCCTCAAAGGCATGGAACTCTTCCTGTTCCAGCTATTGCTTCTTCTCATGTGCTGTCCTGTGTCTTTGCTGTTGTAGCTCTTGCTGGATAATTATGTTCCCAGCAAATTCTTCCACTTCCTCCTTCTGCAAAGGGAGAGAAAGATTTAGGTCAACACTTCACACCTCAGAAGAAAGACATCCCAGGGAAAGAGAGATTTTCAAAATACTCTGTGCTAGTTTGATTTTCCAACACATGATCCATGCTTCCCTTGCTACCAATATACTGTTGAGATACAGTCCCCACCCCTTCCTACCATGACACCATATACCTATTTTCAAACACAGTTAAATTCCTAGAACTTTCAGCTTTATGTATAACCAAATGCGAATGAATTTATTAACACAGTATATTACAGGATCTAGTCATTGGTTTAGTAATACTATACCATGATTCTGAAGTAGAGATAAATGTAGATGGTATTTTGGGATATCAGAACAATTTTAATATGACATGAAAATATCTTAATAGCTCTTGGTGACAAAGTTAGAAATAGTTTGAACATGGATTTTGTTTAAGCTTACATTCAACATGGAAAAAAGTACTAAATGTCAGTTGGTGGATAGTAATAATAAGAACCATTTTCCTCATTCAACTTCATGGTCCCCCTGAATTCTATCCATGAATCCCTCAGAGTTTCCTGGACCCTGGGCTATGAATCTCTTCACTAGAAGGTCTCAGCTGTTCTCATGGCTTCAGAACCATTTTCATTTTGAGGTCACTCTTATTTATATTTTCAGCCTGGATCTCTCCTCTGAATTCATTCAGACTGGTACATTCAACCTCCTATTGACATTTCTGCTTGAACATCTCATATGCATTCCAAGTTCAACAAGTCAAAAAGTTAACAAACTAACAATCTAGGGGCATTACCCCTGAACTATATCTTTGTTTTATTTATAAATCTATTTTATTGATAAATACTATTTATATATTTCAGACAAAGTGTCTCAGGAAGTTGTCCTGGCTGACCTTGAACTTAAAATCCTTCTGCTCAGTCTCCTGAGTAGCTAGGATGACAAGTGACTCACTCCTCAAACCCTTTGTGACACACACTCAGGAAATAGACTACCATGTTCCTCAAGGTAAAAACCTGAGTTCAACCATAATAGCATCTTTTCCCCAAACTATAAGTAAATCCTCTGGACTCCACCTTCATTCAGCAAATCCATCTAAGCTCTCCTATGCTGCTATACTTCACTACTCCAAACCATTAGCCTTCTGCTGAGTTGCTGAGTTACCTAGCTGGTTTTCCTGCCTTCTTTGAGCAACCCTCTACTATTTACCGCAGAATGTCAACACTCATATTTTAAAAATACAAGTTTAGGTCACACCCTCAATTTACTTTTCAATGGATTTCTCTTGCTCTCAAGATAAAATGCAAACTCCATACCATGGCCTAAAGTCAGCAGGATCCAGTCCCAGCTTTTGTTTTTTTTTTTTTCCTTAAGAATATTACTCTCTATTGCATTCCTTCATTTGCATTAAAAATATTTATCAATTTCTATGCAGTTTTGCGCAGAACACAAAACGTCATCTGTATTGAAAAAGATACTAAGTTAATATACTGTGTGCTGCTTCTCAGGAAGAGGCCACATGACAAACAGATTGGGGATCCAGGACACAAGTCACCAGGGATCACAGAATTTCACAATATAATTCACTGTTATAATATCCACAAAATGAGCCAGAGATGAAGACCCCAAACAAAAGTATCCAGAGAGAAAGATTTGGAGATAATCTCCCTTTCACCATGGGGATAGATGACAGAGCCACACCCAAGTGCCACTGTGGCAACAGACTGGTGGTGGCTTCTGACTACCTGTCCTCATTTTTAGACAGCATTTAGGAGAATGGCAGGTGCACACTTCAAGAATGAGCCAAAAGCCTTATTCAGGAATGGAGTCATAGTTGTGATGGACCTACTTTCCTGGTGCAAAATAAACCACTGAAGAAAGATAGGGATTGGGTTTATATAAGTTTTTTGAGGGGTGCTCTAGTGAGCATAACAATTTTCTTGGGCGCTCAGGAATTTGACCTTTTTTGGGCCAGGGATCTATAGGCAGCTTCTGGAGAGGATTTACTTGGAAGGAGATTAACTATTGTCTCCTAGAGACTCTTACTTTAGGAGTGATAAAAAACACCTCCTCCCTGTCTGCAGCTATCACCTGGAAACATTTGCCTTGGGAGATGCAGGCTTTCAGTACTTGCAATGCAATGCTACAACAGCCTGTCTAGAACATTGCTAAGGACTGGGGGTGCTCTGAAAGCAGAAATGGGATGTATACTAAAGAGAAATTGTTCACACTGGTAAAATGTTTGCTGCGAACCCATTGGGAATATTAAAATGACAGAATATGAAAAGTAAATACTTGGAAACAAAAGGATGGGATGAACTTGTTCAAATATAGGGAAATGTCTCAAATGCTTTGGAGTCTTTTAAACTTGTACATTATTATTGCATGCAAACATTTATTTGCAATAAATAAATACATATTTATTACATGCAATAAAGATAATATACTTGAAAAAAAAAACAAATCAAGATTAATCTGTGGTTTGGAGCATCACCTATAGCTTCTTTAAAGACTGGTCTCTCCTGTCAGCAGAAAAAAATGACAAATTCTTATGCATGTTTGGAGAGACCTTTAATATGTGTGCTTGTTAAAAGTGATGATTAAATGTATACATGAGGAATCAGTTTAATTTTAGACCTCTTTTGTTTCTTTGTTTCCAGTTAGCTATAAATTATTAAATTTATAAATTATTTATTATTATAAATTATTATTATATAAATTATTTCCTAATAATTAAAAACATTTTTGGTAAAAAGTTAAAATCTCCAAGGTTGAGAATTACAAAAGGAGTTAAATGACATGAGAAATTTTAGGGTTATTTGGTGCACTTAGGGTGAGGGATTTTATGTTCTATTTTGTTTACACATTTATTTTATATATTGGCTTAAAGCACATGCTGTAACTTTTTGTATTTCTAATTTTTTTAAAATAAGCTATGTTCTTTTTGTTATACATGATTATAGAATGTATTTTGACATATTATGTACATGGAGTACAACATCCCTTCCCTGTGGTTGTACATGGTTTGAAGTTAAAACTGGTGATGTATTCATATAAAAAATGTGGGATATCAATGCAATGTAATCATAGGCAATCTGAAAAAGGGATGAAGGACTCAACACTTTACAACACGGATAATCCTTGAAAACAGTCTTCTAATTCAAAGAAGCCACTAAGGTCATATATTGTATGATTCCTTTCATATGAAATGTCCAGAAAAGACAAAACCAAAGATTAATGGTTACCTGGGGGCAGGGCGAGGAAGGAATGGGAGTGACCTCTCACACATAGAAGGGTTTCCTTTTGGGATTATGAAAATGCTATGAATTAGATGGTGGCGATGGTTGCACAACCTCAAGAAATTACTAAATGCCACAGAATTGCACACTTTTCAGTGATGAAATTTATATGAATTGTATCTACAGAATTAATTTTAAAATGTATATCAGTAATCTTTGCATGATGATGATCCGCTGCCTCCGTCATTTTCTGCGGCTACTCCATTCCTTTAATATTCTCCCCCACTGTCGGTCACCCTCTCCCAGGGCAGCTGTGCACGAGGACTCTGGCCTCTGGCCTCGGGAAGAGCCTGCACAGCTTTGGGCTTCTGGGTCCTGCAGCTGTTGGCCGGCTATCCCCTGCGCACGCGCACTGTCTGCTCGCATAGGGTGGAGATGGACCCAGAGAACTGTTGTTTCTCGTGAGCGTCGGTTGATGGCAGTGGTCTCTGATCGCGGCACGTGCAGGAATCAGTGAACGAGGACTGACAGGTTCCTCAGTTTAGTTATTTATCCTTGTTTTGAAGTGTGATCTTGGCTACCGGTAATGTCTGGATGCAGTGCTCTGAAAGCCAGGCTGGCTGCGAGACGGCACTTGCGATCACGGAGGACTTGAGGCCATAGGCCTCAGATTGACGCCTTGTTTCACTGCTTACCATTTGATCCTACAGCACTAGATTCAAGTGGCTCGGTGATACTGGCCTTGTGTGTTTGAAGGCTAATTGAAGTAGTGCGTCTCTGCTGCCCAGGTGCATGGGTGTTGAGTAAGTGGTGATTTATTCCAGGCCGTGTTCTGGGTGGGCCTGGTACTGCTGCAGTTCCCTTGCCTAGGTCCCAGGTTATCAGCTGCCCTCAGGATGACTGTGAACCCTTGCCACACCCCTGGTAGATTCCCGTGTGTTTTGTATTTCCCACCCCAGCCATGAACCTGCTGGACTTGTGCCCTGAATCTAATGTACTAAAAAGCCTTTCTGGTAGGTCATAAGACCTAGGCCATTCTCCATTAGGGTTTTTTGTTTGAATTTTGCATTTCTACTGGTTAACCTGAACCTATTCTTCTGCCATTTTCTACTTGTTTCAGATTTTATGCTTTTAACCCTAACCTCAAACTTTGTGTCATACTTCAACCATTTTACCCATTCCTGATTCTTCTAATAAACCCTTTAGCTTTCCTAGTGCTAGATCATATTCCTTCCTCTTTCCTCAATTCCTGTCCTTTTATCTTGTTATCCCGTCCCACGTTCAGTTCCTTTCTTCTCATGCAGGCTTTGATCCCCACCTCTACCAAAGAAAACCACAGTTCACAGCAATTCAAAACTCAAAAGTTCTCTTTATTACCAATCTTTTAATCAATTCTTTGTTCAATTTTATTAACTTAGAGAAGTGTATCAAAATGATGAATTCTAATCCTAAGTTACATATATTTACCTCTTTGTGGAAAAGTATATGGTGCTCCAGTGGTACCAGAAGACCTCTTTATTACTTAACTATTAAACAATTCTATTACATTTCTTTATTAAATTATATTAACTTTTAAAAATATATCAATAAATTTGTACCTATCAAAACATATAAATGTAGAAAACAATTTGGTATCAAATAGTACCAAAAATTCTATTATTTTCTATGAATCATTTCCATTACATTACTTTATTTGATTTTATTAAATTTTGAAACTATATATGAATGAATGAATTTCCATCTATTTATCTGTGTTTTATATGTGGAACACTAACTGTTACCCAAGCTATACCAAAAGGCCTCTTCATTATCCATGAATTCTCAGCTGTACCAAAAGGTCTCTTTATTACTTTGGTATTAATCAACGTTATTACATTTCTTCATCGAGTTTTAATTATATTTGAAAACATATGAGAATAAATTTGTATCTATCTATATACATGTGGAAACTAACTGGCAGCCACATGGCACCATCAGTCTTAGCAACTCTTATATTGTATAGCCATAGTAGTGAGCAATTTCCATCTCTCTTTCCCTCTCAATGAAAAACTGCACTCTTCCCAAAGAAGTGTATTTGGCAGCATTCTCACGCTCTTGTTGAGCCTTCTTCTTCATGGCTTCCCGCTCTGGCCTCTGCTGTTCTGTGATGGGAGTTGACATTACTGGCTCAGGAACATTGGGTTTCCTCCATGGAATTGGTTGTAAAGCAAAGTCTTGGAGCAGATATCGGTTTTGAGGCTTGGGCGGTTGGGACTGGAGCTTGTTCACAAGGTTGGAAACAGGGCCCCGCTGGACAGAAGTGCAAGATGATGTTGTGTAGGGTGCAGGCCTAGAGGCAGCAGACTGAGGGACACTAGGCTGGGTAGAAGTGGTGAAGCCTGAATGGATTGAGTGGGATCCAGCTGGCTGAGCTGGCTTGGCAGGACGCATCAAAGATGTGTTGGCAGGAGCTGGTCGGGATTGGCTGACTGCCCTGGGTTGAGCTGAGCTGGTAGAAGCAGGCTGGGCAGGGTAAGCCACAGTGGGTCTACGTGAGGCCAGAGACTGTGGCCTGCGATATACAGGTCGAGGTTGAGGTTTCTCTGGGGACAGAAAAGGCAAAGGCACCAATTTAACCTTCCCAGGAGGTGGAAGCTCATACTGGGATGGAGATGGACACTCTTTGGCAGCACTGATATCAGGTTTCTGGGCTCTCACTTGAGTTTTCTCAGGACCTTTAACCTGCAGCCAGGGTTTCCTAACTGGACAAGGACAGGGATCTTTGTTACTGCTTGAGTTTCCCAGGGCCCGGGAAGAAGAGAGCCCAGGATTCTTATCATTCTTCTTCCCCAGTGCATGAAAAACCTGCACTGACTCCAGCATGTGCATGCCTAGATAACTTCGAGGCTTTTTAAAGATCTCTTGGCTAAGCTCAGGTAGATTTCTCTTGCGCTTTGCCTTAGGAACCATTGGCTTCTCTTCTGTCTTGACCTTGTTGCCTGCCTGCTTACTGTCTTCTGCTTTCTTGAAGCTGTTTTCTCTGCTCCTTTTGGGCTTTTCCTGCCCATGACCCTTAGCTTTGCTGTTCCTGCTGGGTGCAGCTTTCTTAGCTTTGCTGTTAGAATGCTTGGCTGTGTTCACAGGAGCCCTGAGACTGTCTGCATCGCTGCAAGAAACGTCTCCCTCTAATGGGCACTGTGGGTGCTTTGGCTGCATTTTGGCCTTAGGAGTTCCATCAGGAGGCTCTGAGGCTTTATGTTTGTTGTTCATACCTGGATCAGCAGGGCCCTTTATGTCACTTGAGTTTACCTGCTCCTGATTCACCATGATGTCTCTGGTATCACTGGGTTTTATGATTTGAGGACTTCCAGAATAGTCAAGGTCTTTGAAGGAACTGAAAATCTCGGGAAGGTGAATATCCTCCACCAGTTCAGTGAGGTCTGCAAAACCACTGCTACATTCAGTCCCATTTGCAAATGTGCCTTGGTCCTCAAGACTCAGGCTACTCTTTCCCAGATTGATATGTTCAGAATGAGGCATCTCCTCTTGGTCCAGAGGACCAATGGAGGCCAGGAGCTGGTGGATATCAGAGATTTCTAAAGGGAGTAGTGGAGGATCCTGGTTTTCTACTGCAAACATGTAGGCATCCAGAGGGTTTGAAAGCATGGCTTTAATCTCATCCAAACTGTTACTCTCTGTTTGTTCATGACATTGAATTGGAGGCAATGCCAAGAAATTAGAAGAGCTCTGGCCTGGAGTTATTACGGAAATGTCCCCAAGATCAGTTGGTGGGTTACTCTCCAGTATTTGGAGATTTTGGATACTTCTACTGCAGGAGTTGGGGAATTCTGGAGGTTGTGGCAGACAAAATGTTTGACTTGGTGGTTGCAATCCCACGGAAGCCTCCATTCCTAGGGAAGTTTCCATCACTGCAAAGGAATCAAGGAGGATGGTAAGTAGGATGCTCCCCCTGCAAAGCAACATAATTTCTAGTAGCTCTTCCTAAGGACCATGGACAGGTTTCAATAGGAGCTAGGTGCTGACCCTTCTTACAGATGATCACTGGATGTCCTACATTTGGGCTTGCAGCCTCATCATGGCAGGATGTCTCAGTGGCAGCACACTTGCCTTTTATGTGGGAAACCCTCAAAAAATGTTTCATGAAACCTATCATTCTTTTGTAGCATCCTCTGAATTTTCTCCACTCTCCCAAGAGTATATGAACACTGAACACCATAAACTAGGAGAGGTTGCAGCTCTTTCTCATAAAATATTTGTCAACAGACCAATTTGGAGATGACTGCTTTGCACAGGATCTCTGAATAAAAAGTTTAAATCCTGGATTTAACGAAGGAAAACTAAACTGTCACTACCATGGCCAGTTTTGAAGTATCTTCTTAGAGAGCAAAGCAAAATCAGGGAAATAGATTCATAATGTGTTGGTGTAGGGGGACTGATCTACCAAGACATTGAAAATTATTCGCCTCCAGTGTGCTCATGGAGGTCTCTTAAATGCATTGTGAATGGCCATTGGAGAACCTGCATTTTCTTCTTGTAGAGTCTGAAAATGCAAACTGTTGAATAAGAATAGGGGTTAAAGTCTCAGGACTTAAATTCTATATATCTGTAGACCCACAGCTCCCAGCTGCCTATATGACCCTCCTTTTGAATGCTCATCTTATTCCTTCTCCATGCTACTTTTTGTACTCACCTTGAAAATTTGTTTCTGTAATAGGTTGAGTTGACACAGAGTAGTAGATTCCAGGGGTAGAGACTGGTGGTAGGACATTTGTTGGCTGAACCTCCTTCAGCACCATCACCATTTCTGGTTGAGGGACAGCAGCCCTACTCCCTGCATATGACACAGAGCCATAGGATTGCAGGTAGGGGCCAAGTTCTCCAGAAAGCAGAGGCCCCAGAGTGTTTTGATCATTGTAGTTGACCTGGCTTCCTTCTTGGTAGGGAAGTGACAGGGTATGTGCCTGATTTGGAATCTGAGATGCTGTCACCTGGACAAGCCTGGCCGTCAGTGATGGATACTCGGGGACCATGGCATTGGCATCTGAAGGTGTATCATATTGGGCTGTCATAGACATGGAAGGAGCTGCTGTGTCCTGATCAATGACAGTCAGAGTAAAGTCCCCCAGTGAAGATGACTTATTTTCAGTACCTCCCGTGATATCCCACTCAAAAATACTTGGATAGGAGGCAGGTGTCATGGGGATCTGGTGTTGGCTAGTTACCCCAGACAACATGGCTGTGCTAGAATGTTGATAAAGGTAGGCACTGCCCATGAGTGGCTGGAAGGAGGTGCCCGAGTTTGAAGGCAGTAGCCATGCTGAACTGACAGCTGGAGCAGAGACTCTGGAGAAGTTACATGCACTTCCTGTTAGGGAAGCTGCATTGCTCACCACAGGAAGAGAGAGAGGCAGAGAACTTGCAGTTCCAAATATAGAAGAATTCTGGAAATGTTCTGTAGGAATAAGAGGATAATGTAAATATTGCTGAGTATGACAGATTGTTATGATACTTGAGAAACAGTATTATCTTATTGTTGTGGCAGTCAGGAAGCCTCTAAAACCAATAATCATTGAGATTACCCAAATCAAACCATTTAGCATGGCTGCAAGTGTTGGAGCAGTTTGGTACTCTGCCGTTGAAGTGCTGTTTCTCTCCAATTGGTTACTGAAGACCCCAGTGGTCTGAACCACACATTGTTCCCTACACACTTCCTTCTCCCTGACCTAGCTTTCCCTTGAGCCTCCACTAATTCTGGCCCATGAAAATGCCTTTCAACAGAAGCATTTAGAAGTTAGAGAATGTCTAACATTATCAGTTTGCAAGTGAGTAAACCCAGGGTCAGAAAAGTATTATTGACTTGTTCAATATCAACACCTATTTATAGAAACTTACTCCCTTGGCAGAACTCTCTGCTGTAGACAAATACCAGAAATCAGGAGATACACGATTTTGTTTTTTCCTCTGTTCAAAGAAAACAGTACTGATATCACCACTGTTTCTTCAGCATCTCATTTTGTTTGTGCAGGTCGCGTGCCAATTTCTGGAGTTTACTTGTATCATCCAGATGGTAATTTACATGGCCATTGTTTTTGATATTCAAGTCTGATCTCATCCAACATCAACATGACTAACTCAGAGTAGGTTTCTCTAGAAATGCTTCATGTACAAAAAAATTTATTTAAACTTTTTGAGCTTCAGGTTAGTTATCTTTAAAGTGTTGTCAATAACACTAACAGTCATAATTCATCCATGAATAAAAGTTACATATTACATAAGATTTATATAGACTAAGATGTATTAAGTTCTGGAAAGATAGAAAAAGTGAAAAAAAGCACAGAACTACAAAGAATATCTAGATACTAATGAAAATTGGGATATGTAGCAAGTGTCATAGCATAGCAAATTTACTAAGAAATGAAGTTCCATTATCATGTATACAATATAATGAGAGTCAATGTTTCTCCTTTATTGTAGTGAATAGCGTTAATCAAAACACTGCCCAAAAGAAAAGGTAGTTTTGAATGAATTTCTAACCAGTATCTATAGACAGAGAAGCTGTATCAATAAAAATTGTGTAATAAGCAGCCAATTTAAGTAACTGTAAACATTTAGGTATCCACAATGTGTGTATATAAATGTTTCAAGAAAAATGTTTTTAAACCGGTTGCAGTGGCACACACCTGCAATCTCAGATTCTCAGAAGGCAGGGGCAGGATGATCACAAGTACAGTCTTGGCAATTTAGTGATACTCATCAAAATAAAATTGAAAAAGGGCTCAGGATGTAGGTTAAAGGTAATGTGTCCCTAGGTTCAATCCCTGGTTTACAAACAAATGAAACCTAAACCATCCCTGTTCTTCCCCGCCATATGCACTAACTGAAGCAAAATAGCACTCTGAGGCTAGTCATGGTGGGTTGGACCTGTGGTTCCAGCACTCTGGATGCTGAGGCATTGGGATTGTAGAGGCCAAGAATTCAAAGACAGTGTGCGCAATTTAGCAAGATCCTGTCTCAGAGAGAAAACAAGATGTGCTGGGGATATAGCTTGTGGAAGTATGCTTGCCTAGCATGTATGAAACCCTGTGTTCAGTCCCCAGTACTAGGGAAGAAAAAGGAAGGAAGGAAAGAAGAAAAATGAAGGAAGGAAGGAAGGAAGGAAGGAAGGAAGGAAGGAAAGAAGGGGGGAAGGAATTTTCTACAAAGTAGATAATGAAACAAGAAATGTAATTTCATCTCTGGTTGTTCATCTTCTTCTAAATATTACCCATTCCATGTAAAAGATATTAATCCCACTATGTAGATATTTCAATTAATATAAAACATTTTATGATAAACATTTGTTATAAAAAAGCAGAATAATAATATAAGTGATTATTAAAGTTATATTTATCATCAAAATCTAGTTTATAATTATCTTTAACAAGAAAATGTTGTCCCTAAATTCTGAAAAAATTATTTCCACCAGAATATACTCATACAATTAAAACAAATTTCTATGATGTTCTATTTCTAGAACAGAAAATCCAAACTCAGGGCTTCCCACGTGCTAAGCATGCACTCTGATCTATACCCGCACTCAAAAACAATTCTTTGAAATGTAGAAAAACCAAAAAGTACTTTAGATAAATGTGAAATTAGAGATATGGAGCTTGAATTTCATTCTTACATATGTCTTTCTTTTGATTCTTAGGTTTAAAAAAAGGTTAATGAATATTTGTATATACTCTCTTGAAGAAATAAAACTATTGTACAGATGAACAACAGCTTCTGCTTGAAAACTACCTATCACCACAGGAATGTGTCCTTCTGATGCAGGTTAGGGCACATCATTTTTTAAAAATTCATGTAGTTTAAAAAACAGAGTAAAATAGGACATGGAAAACTGCTGTTTCCTCAGGCATGTCTGTACCACTTTCATTAGCATGTTTAGAGGAAGAATCATTTCTAAAACATACTTAAAAAATGTTCATGTTCAAACTGTCTAGGTCATCTGTGTTCAAAGAGGCCATAGAAAAACTCCAAACAACCCAATGTGAGTTTTCTGAGAAACTGCTTTCCTCAGTGATACCGTAATTCTACCCTTAGTTTCCTTGCTAGTCCATTAATCTAGACATCCTCTCAACTAGCCTCAACTGTCCAGTGGTGGGAAGATTTCCCCGTATACTCTCTGCATCCATTTAAAATCTTTGTTTCTGTTACACATTCCACCCCAACAATCTTTTTTTTTTTTTTGAGACCATGTCTGTGCTGTTCATCTCTTTTATTCTCACATTTTCTTCTCCCTTATTTTGATATTTTCTCCCCCCACCAAATTCCTGTTGCCCAGTGCTTCAACAGGCCAAATTTCCATGCCCTGGAATATCTACATCCTCACAGCCCTGTCCTCTCTCCCTTCTCCCTAGTTCTCTTTTCACCTAGTTTAAACAGAAAACTCCAAAATATATGACTGTCCCTTTTTGAACAGCACTAAATTTGAAATACTGAAGTGGAAGTATTGGTGGAGGGACACTGTTCCAGATGAATCCGCTTGGTATACAGTGTGAGTTTTCTTCTCCACCTCAATTTTCTCTCTTTCTGTTGAAAAAAAGACACTCCCCAGATCAGATTTCATTCTCTATAAGCATGCCCCTTAAGACTCAATATTAGAGGGGTGTGGCTCAGTGGTAGAGCACTTGCCTGGTATGTGTGAGGCACTAGTTTAATTCTCAGCACCAATATAAATAAATGAATAAAATAAAGCTCTATCAACATCTAAAAATATTTTAACAAAAGACTCAATATTAGAAAAGAAAGGGACCAGTGCACAAGCAGTCTGTTATCCTCCTGGTTCAGATGAGGAAACAGATTTTGTGAGGAGTAAATGATCATCCATCCCATACCTAGTACATGTCAGTGAAAACTCAAATTAGGTCTCCAGATTTCTTCTTCCATCCTTTTCCATATTATTCTAAGCTAATTGGACTCCTATAGTACATTGAGGCAGCAAAAAGTCTAATGAAAAACTTTAAAAAGTTTCTTTCCCTACCTGACATTGTCAGAGAAGAGGAGACATCAATTGCAGATACAAAGGATGAGGAGACCACCCCAGAGGATGTCTGGGTGACTGAGGCTAGAGAATGCATGTTTCCCAGTGTGGAGATCACTGGTCAGTGGCCACTGGCCACTGGTCACTGATGACTGGTTACTGGTCACTGGTCACTTGCGATGATCCAAATTTGTTTACAACTCCATGGAAACCCTAAGATTCTATCAGGTGGCAGTAGGTTTGGTGGGAGAATGATGTCACAAAACAGGCAGTTTAAAGATATGAGGTAGCCAATAGGGAGGTCAGATTTCCAACCAGAAGGTGGGATTGGGTGGAGAAACTGACAAGAGAGTTGATTGGGTGGAGAAAGTGACAGGAGACTTATCATTGAACCTAAATGGCTGAGCTCTGGGGAGGTGAAATCCTGCAAGAGGGATAAGAGAGGGTCACCTCCCCCAGTTGCTCATGTTAGAAAGATCATCTCAGTGTTCCTTCTTAATATTCCTAAAAAGTTATTTATATGTTTTATGTTACATTTCACATAATAATAGGTAATAGTATGCACATAATTATATATTAATGTACAGTTAATGTCCCTGGGAATACAAGAAAGAGACATCTGGTTTGAAAAATTCTAGTTGTTCTGGAACCATTAGAAGTTGATCTGATTACTGAACTTACTGCAGCTTCCAAGGATGAAAGAAAAGGATTAAAAACATTCTCTCTCCTTTTTTTCTTTTTGTACAGTCACGCAATACCTTGCTTTTATTCATTTATTTTTATGTGGTGCTGAGGATCAAACCCAGTGCCTCACATGTGCCAGGTGAGCACTCTACCACTGAGCCACAACCTCAGTCCTAAAGAGTTTTATCATAACTTAAGAGTAGGGTGAAATTCCTTGAGTGTACCCTGTAAGGAATGAGGAGGTCCCAGTTCCCAGTTTTTCTTTCGGTTTTCTTGAATCCTACTTTCCTCGAGCTGGGTTGTGCTGGGCCAGGATGGACTTGTAACTTCCTTCTCTTCTCCTCCCACCCCTCTTTATTGTAGACATTGTTTCATGGACAAGCCTTGATTTTGCATTCTTATACTCATGAATATTACTATCTTTTGACTCCCAGAAGCAGAGGTCTTTTTTTTCTGTGATTTGATTCTTTGAAAAATGCACTCTGAATATTAGAGTCAAACACTATAGAGATGTAAGACCCAGCTCACTGTAAAATGTCCCTGTTCTGGACTTGCTTTGTACTTCTTTCACCATCATTTGCCTTGGATGGCTCCTTGGGTCACATAGACATCTTGCCTTTGGACTCTTTCATATGTGAGAGGCACTGAGGATTCTTTCTTCTTATGTAAGTGAATCCAGTGTGGCGGTTACTGAATTTTTCTCCACCCTGCAAACAGCCACTATAGAATCCTGGGCATCTCACATTCTTTGTCAGCCATGCTTGGGTGGAAGGGCAGGGGAATAGTTAGAAGAGAATATTAGTAGAATATAGGGAAATTGAGGGTAAAGATAAAGGAAGGTAACATGGATTTTCAATTTCTTTTGTCAGAAATACGTTAACACACTTTGATCTCATTTTGTTTTAATAAAACAGATAATTCAATTTTTTTTGTGAGGGGGTCCAGGGAATTTAAACTGGGGGTAATTTACCACTGAGTCTCATCCCTAGTCCTTTTCTGTTGTTTTCTCTTGAGACAGAGTCTCACCATGCTGGTTAGGGGCACGCTAAGTTGCTGTGGCTGGTCTTTTTTTTTTTTTTTTAATTTTAAGATAAAAAAATAGGAGTTTTATTGAATTCCTCAAATTACTACTCCCATGTTTTTCTTCTTGGTGGAAGTTTTTAATCAACCATTCATAATTTGACCAAAAATAAAAGATATTTTGTAAATGTGTCATAGACACATGGAAAAGAACCCTACTTTTTGTAGAGGACTTAAATCTGAATAAAGTCACGAGTTTTCAGTAAAGCTCTACTGGGTTTCTGGTAATTTTATAAAAATAAGCCCATCAATGTCCATAAAAAATAGGTTAGATAGATAGATGATCTTTCAGTTTATCCATGATTTCACTCATCTTGCTGTCTGGAATTAACATCACAGTTCGCAAGGGCTTCATTGGTGTATCATCAAAAGACCACCTGCCTCCCGGGCAAGTGTCACTCTCCTCTTGCACTGAATAGTTGAACTTCAGGACTGCCTTCTCATAGAAAAACTCTTCCTCTGCATTTGCAAACATTAATTCATCCTTCTGGTTGCTCCATCTCTTTTTGGAATTGGTTTTTCCTGCTTCCATAAAGGTCTTACTAATCAGAAGGTAGAAGGAGCACTTCCCACATGGCTTATTAGTTTTGTGTGACTCCGCTAGTTCTTTCTGAAGCTGCTGGTGCATGGGCAGAGCAATCTGAGGAGGGACATTGATGAATCTTTCACTTAGGAGAAAGCCCACAGGCTTGGTGGTGTCATTTAAAAGCTTGTCCAGCTGTTCAACCACACTTTTTTCACAGTTCTTCTCACAAAAGCTTAGAACCAACTCTTTAATTTGTTCAGCACACTGGGTACCCTTTCTTTCAGTTAAATTTAAAAGGCTTATGAAACCAAAAATTTCATCTTCATCCACATCATCATCGCTGTCTTCCGAAACATTTATTTGCTTAATCACACTCCCAATATGGTTCTGTTGAATTAAGAGATCTGTGAGTTCTGCAGTGTTCACAGGAGCCTTTAGAAAATGCTGCTGTAGTAATTTCTTAATTCCATCATAATCATTATCTGAGATGGAATAAGCTTCAAATTCAACATTCACTTCCTCGTCAACGACCTCGTCGTCTTCGTCCTCCTCCTCCTCACTATCCTCGTCGTCTTCGTCCTCCTCCTCCTCACTATCCTCGTCGTCTTCCTCCTCCTCCTCCTCACTATCCTCATCGTCTTCGTCCTCCTCCTCCTCACTATCCTCGTCGTCTTCCTCCTCCTCCTCCTCACTATCCTCGTCGTCTTCGTCCTCCTCCTCCTCACTATCCTCGTCGTCTTCGTCCTCCTCCTCCTCACTATCCTCGTCGTCTTCGTCCTCCTCCTCCTCACTATCCTCGTCGTCTTCGTCCTCCTCCTCGACTTCGTTTTCCTCTTCTTCCTCGTCGCGCCTGACGGGGTCTTCGGGAGGCCGTGGGGCCCGGCTTCCCACCGCCCGCCGTGAACTTGCAGTCCTCCTGCCTCAGTCTCCTGAGTTGCTGGGATTATAGGTGAGTGCCACTGCACCTGTCTCAATATATATGTATTTTTAATGTAGCTAGCTAGAAAGTCCAGAATCTGTCATGAATTCTATTGATGAAGATACCAATCTTAAATATAATTTACTTATTTTGTTTTATGTAATATCTCTTTCCTGTCACTCAGTGTATTTGTAGACTGTGAATGGCCCCCAAAGGCTTTGGATTTTCAACCCACTTTTTTGTTATATTTTAAAGGAATCCAACCTTTTAAGAAATATTGTGTGTTTTTCTATTGATGATTGTTTATTTTGAGTCATCTTGAATTAACTTGACCTGATGAATTTCTGGAGAATATTAAAGAAAGGCATGTGGAAAAAGCATTGTGATAAGTTAATACTGCGCACCCAAGGAACAAGTATGTCTGTGTTCAGGCCACCTTAATCTAGATTGCTTTTGTTTTGATCCCCTGGAGAGTGCTTGTTTCACTAACTTCTCTTGTAACTGTGATAAAGTAAGTCAGGACTGAGATGTAATGATATATGTATGAGGCCTGACAGATTGGGGGAGTGTATGTATGGATGTAATCATTTTCCTTCATGGTAAGTTTGTCTTTTTTAAACATTTTTTTATTTGTCAATGGACCTTTATTTAATTTCTTTATTTATATCAAATCTGAGAATTGATGTCAGTGCCTCACCCATGCTAGGCAAGCACTATACCACTGAGCTATAACCCCAGCCCAGTAGTAAGCTTTTAAGGATGGCTGGATTGATCTATCTGGAGACTTCTCAAGAGCTATTGAGTAGATAGTGTGTGATTCAATATGTCAAGAGTTCACAGGAAGAACCTCATATATATAGATAAATAGCTCATATATAAATATTGTTTTGAGGACTGGAGTTGTGGCTCAGTGGTAGAAGTGCTTGCCTGGCTGTGAGGGGTACTGGGTTCAATCCTCAACACCACAAAAAATGAATAAATAAAATAAAGGTATTATGTCTATATACAACTGAAAAATATTGCTGTGGTAGGCCTATTTTTCCCATCTCCTTCAGTTCTTATGAAATATGATTTTTTTGGCGCTTTTGTATGGGATAACATTTACCTGAGAAAAAATCATAGAAGGTTTGGCAGCATAAGGTACGATTTGGATGATATGAAATTTTCAACTTTTTTTTTCTTTTTAACTCAGCGTCATACCTCAGAAACTTACTTCTGTAACACTGGTGTGTAATATGGGATTAACAGCACATATTAAGTATGTGCAAGCCAGATCATTCCCTATATTCTCATAGTAATCAAGGGAATCCATAGCTCCTACAGGTTAAGGTTGTAAGCACAAAATGATGGAGACTAATGCCGATCTCATGATTTCAGCAAAGCCTCTTCAGTGGTGGAGTCAGGCATTGGATGGGCACACTTTCTGCTTAAAAAATGGCCATCGATTACAGGAGTCTGGATTTATATAGGTTACCACCTAGGAGGTGACTTAGTCATTGAAGTCGTCAATAAAATGTGGGCTTTCAGGAAAAAGTTTGCAAATACTACAACTTTGTTTCTCCTGGGCAGTGTTTTTACAGGGCAAGAAAGGAGGGTGTACTGTACTGTCCCTGAAAAAGGATATACTGAGAAGTGATCGATGCTTGCCCATTTCCAGGGATTGTTCTCATTGGGTGATATTTGCTTCCTTCTCTCAAATTGTTTTGCATTGGGAAAGGATGCATTGGGAAAGGATCCATGTTGTCATTGTTTTTCTTTATTCCTCTCTCCGTCTACTCAGGCCACTGTTTTGGTGGTTGTCATTTTCATACCCTTCATTCCAGACTCTGAAAGGGATAAAGGATTGGGGTGATGATATCAGGTCTGAGTATTTCCAGATGAAAAGGGGTGAACTACGGGGACCACTCATTTTAGAGTTCTAGAAGAGAGCATGAGGACATTTGTGATTGAGGCTTAAGAGTGGTATATATGGGAAGAGACTTCGGGTTCAGGCAAAATCTCCCTTTAATAGTTTCAAAGATTCAGACTGTGTTCTGCAGGTGGCTTGTGCTGGGCACATCCTCTCATTAAACAATTATTGTGTACAAAATTAACAATAGGGAGAAGAAAGTTTATTATAAGAAAGGTGAGGGTTAACTGATTTGCTAGTGCTAGGAAAATAATTTTAGCAGGTAACATAGTTGGGGACCCTCTTCTCCTTAATCAAAGTCATCATGTCCCATTCCAATTCAGGATGCAACTTCCATGATCTCATGTGTTCAGGTCCTTTGGAGCATTGGAAGCACAATTAACTTAGGAACCATATTTTCTTGATGGTTCAATCATTTCCACACAGCTTGACAGTCTGTGCAGAACAAAATTAACAGTATAGTTATAGCTAGTAGCCTGGTTACAAGTGTAGAAAAGTATTTAAAACGGTTAGAGCAAGAAATCCCTTCAGCTAAACTGCCCCAAGTTTCTTCATTATCAAAAGTAGGAGTTTTTGGATTAGCCGTAGCTGGAACCTGAGACTGTAATTTTAATACATCTAAAGAATTATTATGAAAAGGATCAAGTCCCTTCAGGTGATTATGTACATTTTGTCATTGAATCTCAGTGTCATTATATGGAACTCTAGTAATACAAAATCTGTAATGTCATAGTGACAATGAAATCTTTGAGAAACTTGTAAATCTTGTACTTGTTCTCCTAGGCATATAATTTCTCAGTCACAGCCTGCACAGGGAGGGAATAAGTAGCCCTTGGAGGTGTGGGCAGGCTGGAAATAAAAATCTGAAAAGTAGTATTAAGAAATCATATAAAAGACATGAAGAATGTTTTTTAAAGCAAGGGCTTTACAGGTGGAAAAGGCCTGATGGGTCTGAAACTACCAAAAGAAGAAAGGCCTCGAATGCTTTATTTATAGTGAAACATCCCAAAGGAATTTGATGTGAGGAAGGAATGTTCAAGGTAAACAATAAGCGAGAGGCTGTGAAGAAGGTGCCCTGACTTGGATTCATCACTTGTGCAGTAAATCTCCCTTCTCCAGGTAGCTGGTACCTCAAGAGTATTTAGCTGCCCTAGTACCTCTTTCACCCCAGGGCAGCAGGCATCTGAATTCAAAGCTATTGACCCATAAATCCACACCAGGGATGTACTCTGCCCCATTAACAGTGGTCACCTGCAAGTGGACATGTCTTTCAGCACTGCTGTATTGAGAGAAACCCAAAAGGGCAGTCTAGCTGTCCAAGGCCATGGAGTTCAAAGCAAAGATTCTTTTGTTGCTCCTGACATAATTGAATCTTTTTGTTGTTGAATTTCCCTCAAAATTTCCTAGTCAATGTGTACTTGAGCTTGCCACATCTCAGTGAAAATTTTATGGATTTTCGGAAGGTAATGAGTAGTTTGGACTTGCTGTTGCAATGCCACCACTGCAGTGGAGGCAGAGGTGATGATGGCAGCCACAGCAGCAATACCTGCTACCAGCCACCAGATAATTCATTTAACACATTGTTTCAGGTGCCACAGTAGTTCCTGCATGATGCTACTGAAGGGGTCTCTGTCATGGTTCTGATACTGCCTTTTACGTTGATGAGTCCTGCTTCGTCAGGTGTTGAAGTATAATGTCAGCGTAACACTCAGAGGGAAGTGTAGAGTAGAAAGTAAGAAGCTTTGTTAAAGACAAGTGAAAACAGACTTCTCCTGGGTGGAAGAAGGGGACCCAAAGGAGGAATCCATGGGTTGAGCAAATCTCTTCCGTTTTATAGGTTTTATTCTCCTGTTCCATCCCCCCTTATCTCTTTCCTTCCTGCCTGCATAACTAGGCCCAGTTTTGCAGGTGAGATGCGAATAGTGAGAAGCAGATGGGCAGGGGGAGGACCAAAGTGATCCAGGGGGCATTAATTAGCAACTGTCTGCCTGTAGTCCTCCATAAGGGCAGGTAAATTTGGTAATCAGTGGGCTCCCGAGATCTTTGACATTCCATTCTTCCAGGGGCAGTCTCCAACTTCCAGATGCAGAAGGCTTTCATGGCTTCCATTTCCTTGATTTGACCTGATTCTCTATTTCTACACTAACCACCTGTCCTGAGTTCTGGCTTCAGTTCTTCTAATTTTACAGGAAGAAGGTGGTTATTGGCCTTTTGAGAATCCTAACAGTTTGTCCTGAACTACCATATAGTTTGCCTTCCTGACACAAGGTTGCAGCATATAGTTCTCACATTTAACATAACATGTGTTCTGTGAGGCATTTGAATGGGTCCACATAAAAGAGGGATGTAATACACACTGTGAGGTAGAATTCCTTCTGAAAGGAAATGTTAAGATAGATCATATTTTTCATTTATCATATTGATAATCACTGTTCCAGATCTGAAGAGGCTCCTTGAATGCACCCAGAAAAATCACTCCAGACACAGGAACTCACACAAGAGATTTTTTTAAATGAAAGAGCAGCATGTCTGCCCCCAGGTTGAGAGAGAGACAGAGACAGAGATAGAGACAGGGACAGAGACCAAGACAGAGACAGAGAGAGAGTGTCCGGGGAGCTGTTCTTAAGTAATGGAAGTTCCTCGGATAATAGAGATTAGACCAATGCCTGACAAGGACATTTGCACGCTAATGATCTAGGTTGTAAAATGGTGGGGTGTGGGTAGAAAAATGGCAGCATCAAAATGGCAGGAGGGAGTGGTAAACAGCTGCAGCCTTGGTAACCCATTATCCCTTCACTCCTCAGTCAGACCTATTTTCCATAAAGTTTCCTGAATTGGCCCCAAATCCATTCTCATGGTAGGAGGTCATAATTCTCCCTCAGACATTTACACAGAGGAGTTGGAATGTAAAACAGTTCTAAAAACCAATCTAAACTATCCCTGTTTGACAATTTCTATCCCAAAGCTCTAGATTCAGTGTCAATCAGTTCTCCCATAAGAACCCCAACTTATAACCTGATTTCCTACAACAGAACGATTTTGAAGATGGAGTGTAACACATTCAGACCATGGTAACAATTTATGTGACGCATCCCAGTGTCCATGTAAGAGCATAGGTGTCTGCTGAACGAGTTATTAACATGAACTTCCTGCCATGCAGGTGAGCCTCTGCCAGTGAGGAAAATAAGCCTGTCCTCTTGATCCTGTGTTTTAGGGACATATGGAAGCCATGATTGAGGCCCAGTGTGGTAACAATATGAGTTCTTGAGAGAAATGTAAAGTGGGAGTTGAAAGTGTTGTGGGAATTAGGCAAGAAGTTGCAAAGGGCACTGGAAGAGTGGGAGACACCAAACTTTATATTCCGCTGGTGCACCCAGAGGAGGTGAGCACTCCAGATTCTGAATGCCCCTTACCAGTTTTCCACACATTTCTAGGCTATCTAGTGTTATAAATTTTCTAGTCTGAAACAATACATAGTTGTACACAAGGTTTCAAAAAATGATACATGATTGTGTGTATCAGTTTTCAAGTAAGAAGCATGTTTACAGAGCAGAGTGCTGTAAGGGGACTCCTCTCATATGGCCTTTGGTAAATAAATCTCCACCCTTGGGCACTGGAGCCTTGCAAGGGGCCTGGGCAAGGGTTTTACACTTGAAAAGAACATAGTTTGGTCCTAGGGAAAGTCCTTTACAATCCAAAAGGTAGGAGTGAATGGAGATAATGAGGTTCCTTGTAAAACAGCTGGCAGGGAAAAGGGGAGGAGAACTCTCTCCCTTTCCCAGGCACTAATTTTCACAGGGTCCTTAGTTTATTTTGTATCTGGGTCTGTGTTTGCCACCGCCTACAGGAAGACAATCCCGAATAATTGAACAAAATTCATTAGGAAGAACCAGTAGTCAGCAAGGGACCAGGTAAAAAAGGCGGTGGAATTAAGTTAGAATGAAGGGGGAAGATCAAACCATGTTACTGGGTGAGCAATGGAAGGCTGTTAAATGTGAGCCCAAGAAGTCTCTGGCCACTAGTCATGCTCAAAGTTGTGCATATTATGAAGACCAGCACAAGGAACCTGTTAACAGGTTAGAAGTAATGAATTGACCCATTTTTATCAATTGGCACACAGATAGTTTTATTGTTCTCTTAACCTGCCTCCATCACATGGGGTCTGACTGCTCATTCATACTGCTTATTCCTGGGCAGTATCAAGGGTCTCATACACTATGAAGTCCCTCACGTGATATGTGGCATTAGCATGTTAAAAAAGTATGCCAGCAGTGAATCTGAGGGAGCCAAAACCAAGGAGGATTCTAGGCAGATGTCTCTTGCCTACGTTTTACTCCCGTGATATGTGTCATGCCCAGAGGGGCACTCTCACTAATGCAGAAGGTCATACTCCTTACCCAATACACTGCATTCTTAGAAGAGCAACTAATGATCTTTTGAAAAACAAAAATCAGATTCTATAACACATGGACTTCAAAACCTGTAATGACCTCCCATGATGCTTGGGCTTAAAAATCCAAACTCCTTACCCTGGATTGCAGAGTGATTCAGCCACTGTTGCCTCTCTGACCTCACCTCCCCCTCTCCTTCTTGCCTTCCATTCTCCAGCCACATCATCTAAACATCTGCAGTTCTACTCAATACCTTTGCACAGCTGATCACACTTCATGACGTGCTTTTCTAGAATATTAACTTGGCTCGTTCCATTTCATCATTTGTGCCACCTCCTCAAGGAGATCTTCTCTGTACAGCCACTCTAAGGAGCTACCCAGTCAGCCTCTATCAGCTGGTCTTGTTTCAACCTTCTCAATAGTCTTTACCAGTGTTTGATATAGTTCGGGTTGTTTATTGTCTTTCATTCCCCACTGCAATGAGATGTCCAGAGAGACAGGAGATTTTCTGAGTTGCTTACAGCTCTCTTCTCAGTGCCTACATTGATATGTGACCCCATTGATATTCAATACATATTCCTGGTTGTTCACATATTGCTGAGATAAAGGTCTCACTGTTCCCAAAATCAATTCTGTGGATAGGCTAGCCAATTATGGTGATATCCAAGGTACACAATGAGAAAGGATCCATTATGATCCTGAGACCAAGTCTTCTCCAGAAGGCAGTCCAAGCTAGAAGCATAATTCTTAAAGGCTAGATGCCTACAGCTGCTACCATATCCTTGAATCTATGCTAGCCAGTGCACCTAAAATGAAAAATAAATATTTTTGTTATTTTAGGCTTTCATAGATGACAGTTTAGAGCCATCAGGACAAACAAATTTAAACGGTGAACAAGATTCTCAGGGGGATGCTAGGTGAAGTGCATGAATTGCAACACTACAACAACACCCTATCTAGAACATTGCTAAGCATTCTGAAAGCCGAAATGGAATGTGTATTAAAGAGAAATTGTTCACACTGGTAAAATGGTTGCTGAGAATCCAAGCTGCATTGCTTACCACAGGAAGAGAGAGAGGAAGAGAATTTACAGTTCCAATTGTAGAAGAATTCTTGGAATTTTTGTAGGAATAAGAGGGTAAAGTAAAAATTGATGAGACTGACAGATTGTTACGATACTTGAGAAACAGCATTATCTTAATGTTGTGGCAGTCAGGAAGCTTCTAATACCAGTCATCTTTGAGATACCCAAAATCAATCACTTGCATGGCTGCAAGTGCTGGAGCAGTTTGATACTTCTGATGAACTGCCTTCTCTCACCATTAGGGTACAGACGACCCAAGTGGTCTGCTTCACATGTTGTTCCCTACAAGCAACCTTCTGCCTGGCCTATCTTTCCTCTGAGCCTGTACTAGTATTGGCCCATGATTGAACCCTTCATCTGAAATGTTTTAGAAGGTAAAGGACATCTAACATTATCAGTTTGTGAGTGAGTAAACCCAGGGTCTGAGAAGTATGATTGACATGTTCAATATCAGCACCAAGTTATGGAAACTTCCTCCCTTGGCCAGGATTCTGTGCTGTAGACAAAGAGCAGAAGTCAGTTTAAACAGAATTTTACTTTTGCCTGTTCATAAGAAACAGTACTGCTATCACCAGTGTTATCTTCCCCATCCCATTTTGCTTGTGCAGGTCCCATGCCATTTCCCAGAGTTCAATTGGACCATCCAAATGGTCATTGATTCAAGCCTGTCTTTTCATCGTACACCAACATGAATACTTGAGGGTAAGTTTTATAAAAGAAAATGCTTCTTGGAAAAAAATGTTATTTACACTTTCTGTGCTTCAGGTTCCTCATCTATAAGGTATTTACAATGATATTGAGAGTCTTAATTCATTTACGAATAAAAGTGTTATATAAGATTTACCTGGAGGAAGGTGTAATAAGTTCTGGAATGATAGGCAAAACTGAAAAAGCAGAGAGCTACAAAGAATACATAGACCCTCATAAAAATTTGTATATGTAGTAAGTGTCAATGCATAGCAAATTTACTAATGATTGAAGTTCCATTATCATACATACAATATAATGAAAGTGAATGATTCTGGTTTATTTTAGTGACAACTCGTAACTGAAACACTGCCCACAATTGAAGGTGATTGAATGAATTTCTAACCAGTACTTCTAGACAGAGAAACTGTGTCAACGAAAAGTGTGTAATAAGCAGCAAATTTAAATAAAAAATATTATGAATCCACATGCAGTCCAACACACCTGCAACCTCAGCTATTCAGGAGGCTGATACAGGAGATCACAAGTTAGAGGATGGCCTTGGCAATTTGGCAAGACTATCAAAATAAACTTTTAAAAGGATTCAGAATGTAGCTTAGTGGTAAAGTGTCCCTAGGTTCAATCCCTGGTGCTGCCAAAAAAACAAAGCCCAACCAACCCTACTCTTCCCCACCACATGCAAAAGCAAAAACCAAAGCAAAATCCCAACATGAATCTGGGCACGGTGGTGTATGCCTGTGCTGCTAGCAGCGCACTCGGGAGGCTGAAGCATTGGAATTGCTGGAACCCAGGAATTCAGAGCCAGCCTGGGCAATTTAACAAGATCCTTTCTCAGAAACAAAACAAATTTGGAGAAAATGCTCGGGACATAGCTTGTGGTAGCATGCTTGCTTAGCACATATAAGACCCTGAATTCAATCCCCAGCACTGGAATCAAAAAAGAAAGAAAGGAAGGAAGGGAAGAAGGAAGAAAAAAACAGGAGGAAGGTTTGTACAAAGTAGAGCACAAAATAAGAAGTGTAAAGAAATTTCTTGAGTGTGCTTTTTCATCTCCCTCTAAATATTATACACACCAAGTAAAAGATATTAATCCCACGAGGTAGATATTTCAATTAAAATCATTCTGATAAACATTTCAGTTACAATGAAAGCAGAAAAAAGCTTTAAAATAACCATAAAACTTATATTTATCCTGAAAGCCTAGTTTATAATCATTTTTAACAGGAAAATGTTGGCCCTAAAGTCTGATGAAACCATCCACCACTAGAATATAATCATACAATTAAAAAAATGTTTATGATGTTTCCTGGTGCAGGGTTTTGAACCGAGGGCTTCCCGCTTGCTAAGCATGCACTCTGAGACTGATTATATCCCCCATCCAAACAATTCTTTGAAATGTAGAAAACCCAAGATAATTTACAATAGTATTTTAGATATACGTGGAATTAGAGATGTGGAGCTTGAATTTTATTCTTACGTAGGTCTTTCTTTTGCTTCTAAGGTTTAGAACTTGTTAATGACACTTTGTATGTACTCTGTTAAAGAAGGGAAAACTATTGTAAAGATTAAGAGCAAGACTGGGGTTGTGGCTCAGTGGTAGAGTTCTTGCCTAGCATGTGTGAGGCACTGGGTTCAATTCTCAGCCCCACATATAAATCAATCAGTCAATTAATAAATAAAATGAAGGTTCATCAACAACTAAAAAATATTTAAAAGCAAGATTAAAACAGCTTCTGCATAAAAACTACTTATGACACAAGTGAACACATCCTTCTGATGCAGGTGAGGGAATATCATATTTTTACAAATCCACGTAGTTTTAAAAGCAGAGTAGAATAGGACATGGAAAATGCTGTTTCCCCAGCCATGCCTGTAACCTCTTTCATTATCATGTTTAGAGGAAGAATCATTTCTAGTGCATACTTTTAAAATGTTCATGTTCAAACTGTCTAGGTCATCTGTGTTCAAAGAGGTCATAGAAAAACTCCAAACAACCAAAGGTGACTTTTCTGAGAAACTGCTTTCCCCAATGATACCCTAATTCTACCCTTAGTTTCCTCACTAGTCCATGAATCTAGACATTCTCTCAACCAGCCTCAGTTGTCCCGTGCTGGGAAGATTTCCCTGTATACTCTCTGCGTTGATTTAAAATCTTTGTTTCTTTTGCACATTCCATCCCAAACATCCTCTTTTTTCTTGAGAACATCTCCATGCTCTTCATCTCTTTTATTCTCACATTTTCTTCTCCCTTAGTTTGATATTTTCTTGCCCCACCACGTTCCTATTGCCCTATGCTTCAACAGTCCCAAACTTACTTCCCCAGGAATATCTGCCTCATTGCAGCCGTATCCTTCCCCCCCCCCCCAGTTCTCTTTTCACCTATTTTACAGAAAACTCCAAAGTATGTGAATGTCTTTTTGAATAGCACTAAATTCGAAATACTGACATGGAAATATTGGTGGAGGGACACTGTTCCAGTTGAAACCTCTAGGTACACACTGTAATTTTTTATTATTTTAATTTATTTTTATTGAAAACAAATGGGATACATTTGTTTCTCTTTGTACATGGAATAACAGCATACCATTTGCGTAGTCATTCATTTACATAGGGTAATGATGTTTGATTCATTCTGCTATTTTTTCTTCCCCCCCACCCCTCCCACCCCTCATTTCCCTCTATACAGTCTCTCCTTTCTCCATTCTTGCCCCGCTCCTCAACCCCATTATGTGTCATCATCCGCTTATCAGCGAGATCATTCATCCTTTGGTTTTTTGAGATTCGCTTATGTCACTTAGCATGATATTCTCCAATTTTATCCATTTGGCTGCAATGCCATAGTTTCATTTTTCTTTTTGGCTGAGTAATATTCCATTATATATATATCTATACCACAGTTTGTCTTTATTTTTTTTCCTTTTAAAAAACAACCATTGTAGTTTTATTTCAATTTCCTGATGATTAATCACGTGGAATACATTTTCACATAACTGTTGGTTATTCATTTATCTTCTTTCAAGAAATGTATATACACTTCAATTGGATTATTATTATAATTATTATTTGCTATTAAGGCATTTCATGTCCTTATGAATACTTGAACAAATAGACTTTATTTTTTTTCCTTTTATTCTAAACAAATGGGATACATGTTGTTTCTGTTTGTACATGGAGTAACAGCATACCATTTGCATAATCATACATTTACATAGGGTAATGATGTTTGATTCATTCTGTTATTTTTTCCTCCCCCCAGCCCTCCCACCCCTCTTTTCCCTCTATACAGTACTTCCTTCCTCCATTCTTGCACCCCTTCCACCCCCCATTATGTGTTATCATCCGCTTATCAGCAAGAGCATTCATACTTTGGCTTTTTGAGACTGGCTTATCTCACTTAGCATGATATTCTCCAATTTCATCCATTTACCTGCAAATGCCATAATTTTATTACTTTTTTATGGCTGAGTAGTATTCCATTGTGTGTGTGTGTGTGTGTGTGTGTGTGTGTGTGTGTGTGTGTGTGTGTATATATATATATCACAGTTTCTTTATCCATTCTTCAATTAAAGTACATCTAGTTTGGTCCCATGATCTGTAAATTATGAATTGAGTAGCTGTGAACATTGATGTGGCTGTATCTCTGTAGTATGCTGATTTTAAGTCCTTTGGGTATAGAACGAGGAGTGGGATAGCTGGGTCAAATGGTGGGTCCATTCCAAGTTTTCTGAGGAATCTCCACACTGCTTTCTAGAGTGGCTGCACTAATTTGCAGCCCCAACAGCAATGTATGAGTGTACCTTTTTCCCCACATCCTTGCCAACAACTATTGTTGCTTGTATTCTTGATCATCGCCATTTTAATTGGGGTGAAATGGAATCTTAGGGTGGTTTTGATTTGCATTTCTCTTATTACTAAAGATGGTGAACATTTTTTCATATGTTTGTTGATTGCTTGTAGATCTTCTTCTGAGAACAATCCGTTCATATCCTTAGCCCATTTGTTGATTGGGATATTTGTATTCTTCATGTACAGTCTTTTGAGTTCTTTATAGATTCTGGAAATTAGTGCTCTACCTGAATTATGAGTGGCAAAGATTTTCTCCCACTCTGTAGGCTCTCTCTTTGAATTGCTGATAGTTTCCTTTGCTGAGAGAAAGCTATTTAGTTTGAATCTATCCCAGTTATTGATTCTTGCTTTTATTTCGTGTGCTATGGGAGTCCTGTTAAGGAAGTCTGATCCTAAGTCAACAAGTTGAAGATTTGGACCTACGTCTTCTTCTATAAGATGGAGGGTCTCTGGTCTGATTTTAAGTTCTTTGATCCATTGTGAGTTGATTTTTGTGCAGGGTGAGAGATAGGGGTTTAGTTTCATTCTGTTGCATATGGATTTCGTTTTCCCAGCAACATTTGTTGAAGAGGCTACCTTTTCTCCATTGCATATTTTTGGCACCATTGTCCAGTATGAGAAAATTGTATTTATTTGGGATTGTGTCCGTGTCCTCTATTCTGTTCCATTGATCTACCTGTCTATTTTGGTGCCAATACCATGCCATTTTTGTTACTATTGCTTTGTAGTATAGTTGAAGTTCTGGTATTGTGATACCCCTGTTTCATTCTTCGTGCTAAGTATTGCTTTAGCTATTCTGGGTTTCTTATTCTTCCAGATGAAGTTCATGATTGCTTGCACTATTTCTGTAATGTATATCATTGGGCTCTTAATTGGAATTGCATTGAATCTGTATAGCACTTTTGGTAGTATAGCCATTTTGACAATATTAATTCTGCCTGTCCAAGAACATGGGAGATTGTTCCGTCTTCTAAGGTCTTCCTCAATTTCTTTCTTCAATGTTTTGTAGTTTTCATTGTAGAGATCTTTTACCTCTTTGGTTAGATTGATTCCCAAGAATTTATTTTTTGAGGCTATTGCAAATGAAGTTGTTTTCCTCACTTCCCTTCAGATGTTTCATTGGTTGCATACAAAAATGTGTCAGAGGAGATCCAAGATGGCGGACGAGAGGGAGGTTGTGTTCCATGTCCCTCCGTATCTCCGGTTTCAAGCAGAGGATATCTGTTTCTTGGTGAGGCACTTTTTGCTGCTTATCGAGCCCCTGCTGTTTACCCCATTTGTCTGCTGTGACCACCTGCAGTCTGCCAGCATATGAACGCCTTTTTTGAGTGCAGATTACTCACTGTCAGGCACCCATCATCTGCCACTTGCCTGCCTCTCGCCTGTCCATCGCCTGCCTTACACCTATCCATCTCCCAACACATGAGGTTCACCTCCGGATCATCCGACAACACTCAGCAAACTGCCGACTGCCAGTGGAGCACCAGCTGCCTGCTGTTGCCTGGAAGTTCACTGTTACACTACCTGCAGGTTTGATTACATGTGGCTGCCGCCATTTTGAGACAACAGCCAGGCCCCATAGGACCCCTGACCAGACTGACTGAGCCTAGTCTCCAGGATCCCTCAGCCCAACCAATCACTCCCTGACTCTGGGACCCTCACATCAACTGACTGCTCCCTGCTGCCAGGATCCCCAGACAAACTGACTGTACCCTATCACTGGGACCCCAGACCGACTGTACCCAGCCTCCAGGATCCCCAACCACACCAAAAACACCCAAACTCCAGGACCCCTGCCTGACCAACCACACCCTCCCTGCCTGCAAGAGACTCATCTCATAGAAATAGACATCTAGAGACGGGAGGCTGGGTGCAGTTGTTCGGGGCCCTGGTGACAGGTGGTCACAGCAGACAAATGGGGTAAACAGCAGGGGATCGATAAGCAGCAAAAAGTGCCTCACCAAGAAACACATATCCTCTGCTTCAAACTGGAGTTACGGAGCGACAAGGAACACAGCCTTGCTCTAGTTCACCATCTTGGATCTCCTCTAACACATTTTTATATGCAAGTGATAAAACATCTGAAAGGGAAGTAAGGAAAACAACTCCATTTGCAATAGCCTCAAAAAAATAAATACTTGGGAATCAATCTAACCAAAGAGGTAAAAGATCTCTACAATGAAAACTACAAAACATTGAAGAAGAAATTGAGGAAAACCTTAGAAGATGGAACGATCTCCCATGTTCTTGGATAGGCAGAATTAATATTGTCAAAATGGCCATACTACCAAAAGTGCTATACAGATTCAATGCAATTCCAATTAAGATCCCAATGTTGTACCTTACAATAATAGTGCAAGCAATCATGAACTTCATCTGGAAGAATACGAAACCCAGAATAGCTAAAGCAATACTTAGCAGGAAGAGTGAAACAGGGGGTATTGCAATACCAGATCTTCAACTCTACTACAAAGCAATAGTAACAAAAACAGCATGGTATTGGCACCAAAATAGACAGTTTGATCAATGGAACAGAATAGAAGACACGGACACAATCTCAAGTAAATACAATTTTCTCATACTAGACAAAGGTGCCAAAAATATGCAATGGAGAAAAGGTAGCCTCTTCAACAAATGGTGCTGGGAAAACTGGAAATCCATATGCAACAGAATGAAACTAAACCCCTATCTCTCACCCTGCACAAAAATCAACTCACAATGGATCAAAGAACTTAAAATCAGACCAGAGACCCTCCATCTTATAGAAGAAGACGTAGGTCCAAATCTTCAACTTGTTGACTTAGGATCAGACTTCCTTAACAGGACTCCCATAGCACACGAAATAAAAGCAAGAATCAATAACTGGGATAGATTCAAACTAAATAGCTTTCTCTCAGCATAGGAAACTATCAGCAACGCAAAGGGAGAGCCTACAGAGTGGGAGAACGTGTTTGCCACTCCTACTTCAGATAGAGCACTAATTTCCAGATTTTCTATAAATAACTCAAAAGCCTCTACATGAAGAATACAAATAACCCAATCAATAAACGGGCTAAGGATATGAACGGACACTTCACAGAAGATCTACAAGCAATCAACAAACATATGAAAAAATGTTCACCATCTTTAGTAATAAGAGAAATGCAAATCAAAACTAACCTAAGATTCCATCTCACCCCAATTAGAATGGCGATGATCAAGAATACAAGCAACAAAAAGTGTTGGTGAGGATGTGGGGAAAAAGGTACACTCATACATTGCTGGTGGGGCTGCAAATTAGTGCAGCCACTCTGGAAAGCAGTGTGGAAATTCCTCAGAAAACTTGGAATGGACCTACCATTTGACCCAGCAATCCCACTCCTTGGCATATACCCAAAGGACTTAAAATCAGCATACTACACAGATACAGCCACATCAATAATCATAGCAGCTCAATTCACAATTGCCAGATTGTGGAACCAACCTAGATGTTCTTCAATTGAAGAATGGATAAAGAAACTGTGGTGTATATATATATATATATATATATATATATATATATATATATATATATATACACAATGGAATATTACTCAGCTATAAAAAATGATAAAATTATGGCATTTGCAGGCAAATGGATGAAATTAGAGAATATCATGCTAAGTGAGATAAGCCAATCTCAAAAAGCCAAAGTATGAATGATCTCGCTGATAAGCAGATGATAACACATAATGGGGGCTGGAAGGGGGGCAAGAATGGAGGAAGGAGGGACTGTATAGAGGGAAAAGAGGGGTGGGGGGAATGGGGGTAAGGAAAAATAACAGTATGAATCAAACATCATTATCCTATGTAAATGTATGATTACGCAAATGGTATGCTGTTACTACATGTACAAACAGAAACCACATGTATTCTATTTGTTTACAATAAAAATAAATTAAATTTAAGAAATAAAAATAAAAAAATAAAAACGCATTGGATTTATGTGTGTTGATTTTATAGCCTGCTGTTTTGCTGAATTCATTGATGAGGTCTAGAAGTTTTCTGGAGGAGTTTTTTGGTTCCTCTAAATATAGAATCATGTCATCTGCAAATAGTGACAGCTTAAGTTCCTCTTTTCCTATTCATATCCCTTTAATTTCTTTAGTCTGCCTAATTGCTCTGGCTAGAGTTTTGCGGACAATGTTGAATAGAAGTGGTGAAGGAGGACATCCCTGTCTTGTTCCCGTTTTTAAAGGGAATGGTTTCAGTTTTTCTCCATTTAGAATGATGTTGGCCATGGGCTTAGCCTTTACAATGTTCAGGTATGTTCCTACTATCCTTCACAGTGTAAGTTTTCTTCTCTGTCTTGGACTTTTCTCTTTTGGTTGAAACAAAGGCACTCACCAAATCCAATTTCATTCTCTGTAAACACCCCTTAAGACTTAATATTAGAAAACAAAGGGACCAGTGCAGAGGCAGTCTGTTATCCTCCTAGTTCAGATGAGGAAACAGATTTTGTGAGAGAGTAAACGATCATCCATCCCATACCTAGTACATGTCAAAGTGAAAACTCAAATTAGGTCTCCAGGTTTCTACTTCCATCCTTTTCCATATTATTCTAAGCTAATTGGAATTCCTATAGTACATTGAGGCAGAAAAACGTCTAATGAAAAACTTTAAAAAGTTTCTTTCCTTACCTGACATTGTCAGAGAAGAGGTGACATCAATTGCAGATGCAAAGGATGAGGAGACCACCCCAGAGGATGTCTGGGTGACTGAGGTTAGAGAATGCATGTTTCCCAGTATGGAGATCACTGGTCACAGGCCACTTACTACTGGTCACTGATGACTGGTTACCTGTCACTGGTCACTTGTGATGATCCAAATATTTTTACAACTCCATGGAATCCCTAAGATTCTATCAGGTGGCAGTAGGTTTGGTGGAGAATGATGTCACCATAAAGGCACTTTAAAGGTATGAGGTAGCCAATAGGAAGGTCAGATTCCCAACCGGAAGGAGGGATTGGGTGAAGACACTGACAAGAGAGTTGATTGGGTAGAGAAAGTGACAGGACACTTATCATTGAACCTAAATGGCTCAGCTCTGGGGAGTTGAAATCCTGCAAGAGGGTTAAGATAGGGCCAACTTTCCTGGTGCTTGTATTCGGAGTATCAGCTCAGTGTTCCTTATACATGTTCATTAAAAATTATTATATGTTATGTATTATATTTCACATTTTAATAGGTAATAGTGGGCACATAATAATTTTATATTAGTGTACAGTTAATATCCCTGGGGATTGAAGAAAGAGAGCAATTCTAGTTATTCTGGAACAGAGATATTGATCTGATTAGTAAACTTCCTGTGGCTTCCAAGGCTGAAAGAAAAGGTTTTAAAAGGTTTATTCTGTAGTCTAGTTGTAGGTGGATGCAAAACTTTTACTCATTTATTTTTATGTGGTGATGAGGAATAAACCCAGTGCCTCACACGTAGCAGGTAAGCACTCTACCACTGAGCCACAACCTCAGTCCTAAAGAGTTTTTTCATAACCTAAGAGTAGGTTGAAATTCCTTGAGTGCACCCTGTAGGGAATGAGGAGGTCCCAGTTTTTCTCTTGGTTTTCTTGAATCCTCCTTTCCTTGGGCTGGGGTGTGCTGGGCCAGGTTGGACTTGTAACTTCCTTCTGCTCTTCTCCTCCCACCCTTCTTCATTGTAGAATTTGCTTCATGGACAAGCCTTGATTTTGCATTCTTATACTCCTAGATAGTACTTTCTTTTGACTTCCAGAGCAGGGGTCTTGTATTTTGTGACCTGATTCTTTGAAAATGCACTCTGAACCTGAGAATCAAACAGTGGAGAGGTAGAAGACCCAGCTCACTGTCAAATGTCCTTCTTTTGGACTTTGGTTGTACACCAGATGCCATGGACGGCTCCTTGGGTAATGTAGACATCCTGCTTTGGACTCCTTCATATGTGATAGGCTCTCAGTATTCTTTCTGTCTTCCTATGTAAGTGAATCCAATCCAGTGTGGCACTTACTGAATCTTCCTCCCCCCCTTGCAAACTGCCACTATAGAATCCTGGGCCTCTCACGGTCTTTGTGTGCCATGCTTGAGTGAAAGGCCAGGAGAATAATTAGTAGAATATAGGGAAAGTGAGAGTAGACAAAAGAAAATCACGTGGATTTTGTATTTTTTTTTTGTTAGAAATAAAGTCAACATACTTTGATTTTATTTTGTATTAATAAATCAGAGAATTCAATTTTTTGGTGTTGGCGTCCTAGAATGTTAAACCAGAGACTCATTACCATTGAGTCACTTCCCAGCCCTTTTATGTTTTATATTGAGTCAGTTCGCTAATTTCATAGGGTCCTTCTATGTTGTTGAGGCTGTCCTCTGACTTCTGATCCTCCTACCTCACCTTCCTGAGGTGCTGGGTTTTCAGGCATGTGCCACTGCACCTGGCTCAGTACATACACATATGTAGGTAGATATATAATGTAACTAGCTATTAAGTCCAGAAACTGCCTTCAGTTCTGTACAATGAAGATAAAACTCTTACATATAATTTGCTTATCTTGTTTTTTGTCATGTTATCTCATTTTTGTTCTTTATTAGTGTGTTTGCAGACTGTGAAGAGCTCTTAAAGGCTCTGGATTTTTAACTCATTTTTTTCTTTTTCATATTTTAAAGGAATCCAACATTGTAAGACACATTGCATGTTTTTCTATTGATGACTGTTTGTGTTGAAGCCTCAGGAATTAACTTGAGCTAATGGATTTGTGGAGAAAATTGATGAAAGGCATATGGAAAAAGCATTGTATGGTAAGTTACACCGCACAACCAAGGATCAGGTCTGTTGGTGTTCAGCCCAACTTTATCTAGGTTGCTTTTTGTTTGATCCCATGGAGAGAATCTTTTTCAGTAACTTCTCTTATAACTGTGATAAAGCAAGTCAGGAATTATTTGCTAATTTTAAATATACACACACACACACACACATATACACATATATATGTATATATGTGGACTGAGCTGGTTTGGGGGAATAAATCTGTGGTTTTAATCATTTTCCTTGGGGGTAAGCTTTTAAGATGCCTGGATTGATTTGTCTAGGAACTTCCTAGAGGCAGTGAGTAGATATTGTGTGATTCAAGATGTCAAGAGCCCACTGGAAGACAAGTTCATATATAGGATAAATAACTCACGTAAAGTTCATAAATGAAGTTGAATATTTCATTTATAGGCCTATCTGTTCCAGTACTCCAGTGTTTATTATGATATATGGTATTTTTAGAAGTTGTGTGTGGGATAATTCTTATATGAGAAGAAATCCTGGAAGGTTTGGCAGTGTAAAAAAAGCTTGGACTATGTAAAGTTTTCCAAGGTTTTGTTTGCTTTTTATCCCCATTTCATATCATGGATAACTAACTTCTATCATGTTGGTATGTAACATAAGCCTAATAACTAAGTATCAGCAAGTGATATCATTCCTTATATTCTCATAGTAATGAAGTAAATCCATAACTACTACAGGTTAAGGTGGTAGGTGTAAAGTTGTGTGGAATGTGGTGTATTAGTTGGGTTTCCCTTACTGTAACTAACCCTTAAGATAATCATCTGATAAAGATGAGATGTTTATTTTGGTTCACAACTGTGGAGATTTCAAGTCATAGTCAGTTGGCCCTCCTGCTTTTGGGCTGTGGCAAGGTAGAGCATCATTGCCAGGAGAACATGGTGGAACAAGCTGCCTACCTCATGACCTGGATGAGAAAGACAGAGAGAGGACAGAGGAGAAGAGGAGGTGTTGGATTTCATTGTCCCCGCCAAGCCCATGCCCTCAATAATAAGAAGATCTCCTACTAGACCCTCCCCACCCTTTTTTAAAGAGTACTGCTTAGTGAACCCAACATCACTCTGTGAGTTATCACCAGCCCCTCCTCTAAAATCTTATTTTGTGACTGGGTCTCACTGAGGTGCTCAGGTTGGTGTGAAACTTGAGATCATACTGCTTCAACCTCCCAAATAGCTGGGAGTGTAGAAATAGCAACATTGTGCCCTATTTAGGCCCCACCTCCTAAAGTTTCCACAATTTCCCAATAGTACCAAACTGGAGGGGAAGGTTTGCCACATGGGCCTTTAGGGACATTCCAAATCAAAATTCATAGCATGTGGTAAGATCATTTTTGATAGCAATGTAATTTTTCCATACTGAAATATTCAGGTCCAATATTCAGTTATAATTAGACAAATGCTGTTTACCTCTCCTGGTCCCCAGGCGTGATAAGTATTTGCCCTTTATAATTCTATCCACTCAACTCTAGTTTGCAGTAAACCTCACCTTAACCTCTAAAACAAGTCTTAAATGTGGAAGAAAGTACCTAAAGAGAGTTGGTCCAACACTGTGTGATGTAGTATCAGGTCCTTCCCTGACCTAAAGCCTCAGTTTTTATATTGAGGGTATTGTCCCAGGCCAAACCAATCCCAGCAATTAGTACTGATCAGGATGACTGGGACTCATCTTGCTGTAACCTACCCATATCATCTATCCCTGACATCCTTCCATGTTCTCTCCATATTCTCATTTGGGTTTTATTAAGACTGGAAACCCTCAAGTCTCTATATGATACCTAGGCACTACCAGGTACTGTCACATTTTATTAGTGTCAACTACTTAACAGTTCCTCCTAATATGTCTTTCTCCGGTCTCTATCCTCCATTCCTGTGCACTACGGATTTGTGAAGACTTTCTTTTACCTCTTATTGGAACCACTCCTCTCCAAAGGCCTACTCTTTGCCACTTCCCATACTTTCTGGACACTTCCCATACTATTCTGTCTAGGTCTGGATTGTCTCCTGGCAACTCTGAGTTTTTTCTTGCCGTACTTGTGTCTTTTTGAAAACTTAAAGTGCAAGACCAACATAGTTATTCTAGTTTTGGAGAAATTTATGTCGCACTTTGTATTTTGTCATGTTTATAAACAGATGGATCATTTATGCCTTCTAGCCATCATACACCTCTCATATGTTTTCCTATGTTCCAAAACAGTATTTTATAATTTACTGTCAAGTTTGAATGTGCCAAATTGCAGTTTGCAAATAAAAATTGTTGTGAAGATTAATAACAGTGCATATAAGGTGCTTTTAAAATTAGAAACAGAAAAGTAGAAATTATTTTGAAGAACTGTTGCAATCATAATTATTTACAGTTTAATCTGGAAGTCAGTACTCCCATCTCAGACACGCTGTTCTTCGCTCTTCTACTTGTAGCTGAATTGAGAGTTTTCCTAACAGGTACAGTCCGGATTAGTGATAAGTATGTGAAGATATTACAAGTGACCTCCACTCTCATGTCTCTCACTTTTGTTTTTGTTTTGGTATTTGCTAAAACATATCCTAGTGTTATCTACTTCTAGCATACCTGTCATATGATAGGAATCATGTGAATGCCTGGCCAGGAATGTGTATAGGGTATATAATTTTTGGAGGTAATTAGACAGTATCTTTCAAAACTTTAAGTTTGTGTATCCTTCATTCCAGAAAATCTATCTCTAGAAGTTTAGATATAGTTTTGTATATGTGTAGGGATAGTTCATTGCATGGCCTGTAAGAGAAGACCAAAACCCAAACCAAAAAACGTGAAAACAACTAGAGGTCCATTAATATGGGACTGGGTAAGCAAATGATGATACTTTCAGTTATGTTACTTACAATGCATGCAATGCACTGTGGTCATTAAAAACTTGGCCATCCACGTATAAACTGAGAAAAATCAGTGTTCTTGAGACAGTGTAGAAATCGTATGGTGTGCTGCTGCTGTGTAGGAAGAAGCTATACATATATGTGAAAGTAAATATCCATAAAAGATATTCAAAATGTAAATGTAAGCACTTGGAAACATCTCGAAGAACACATACTGAACTGGGTGCAGTGGGACCTAACTCTTTATTCCAGGGCCAGCAGTTTTGAATTCAGGAGTGCTCACTGGAACTCACAGACCTGTGCTACAGGCCTCCGGCTAACGAGGGCGCTGTGGGCGCCAGAGCCCCGTGTGTAAGTGGAGGAACACAGCAAGTGGGCGTGTCCCATCACGACGGGAAGTGGCTCAGGCGCACTGGCGCCAGCCCGCACTCAGTGGGTAGCTGCCCGGCACGCCCAGGTCCCAGCATCTTGTTCCTGCACCGAGGACGCCGCACTGACGGCCTAGACCCGCTTGGCATTGGGTGGGCGGCATCTCGGCGCCCACATGAGCCAATGGCATCCTCTCCGCAGGGGCTGAGGCCAGGGACGCGACTGTTCTGGACGTCACTCAGCAAAGAGGAAGGGCGGAAACCGCATCCCGGTAAGGTGATATGCCCTGCTGCTGGGTTGGCCCTTCCGCCTCGTAGCTTCTGGGTGGGCTCCAGGTCTTGTGGTCTCAGCCCCGCCCTGTCGCCGCGGTGAGCTTGGCCCGTCTGCCCGGGGTTAAAGCCTTTGACCCTCGCCGCGCTTCCAGCAGAAGCTGAAAGGAATGGAGTGCAGTGTTCCGTGATCCGCCCCACCTTTTCTAAGTGAGGCTGTGTCCCTTTCTCCTCGGGTCAGGTATGCCTTTGAGGCGGGCCATGGTGTTGGGGACGCTCCTTAATCGTCCAGATGGAACGTGCCCTTGAATTCCTCAGGTCGTGTTATTGCTTGGCACAGAAAATATGAGTAACAAGATTTAAATTCGAATGAATCCCTCGGTACCTGCCTGAGACCTTTCATGAAAAGTAGGTTTGCGTCCTTGGCAGGAATCACGGAAGGCACACAGGTGCTTCCTAACGGGTGGCCCCTGAGACCTTCCTCTACATGCCCAGATGGTCAGTTTTGAGGCTGTGTGCCTATGTGCAGTGGAACCGTTTACTCCTCGAAATCTTCCTCTTCTCCCTTCCAAACTTCATTGAGTCCTTTTGATTTTATCTCCTGAATATCTTTTAAATCTGCCAACTCGTCTCCTTCAGCATCCTAATGCAGGTCTTGCCTAACCTGTTGCAGTTGAGTGCAATAGTGTCCCTACATCTATTTACTTCTTCCCAGTGTGTTCTTTGCACAAATCTTCTAAGTAGGTCATTATGAACAATTGAAAGCCCCGTATAGTGGTGCATGGCTGTAATCCCAGGTACTTGGGAGCCTTAAGGCAGGAAGATCACAAGTTCCAATCCAGGCTCAGCACTTTAGGGATACCTCTTTAAAAAAAAAAAAAAAGAAAGAAAGAAAATGGTGTGGGTGTATAGCTCAGTGGTGAAGTGCTCATGGGGTTAGCCTCCGCAGCCAAACCATGTTGAAATTGAAATGGAATTGTGAGGTAGACATCAGTGTAAAGCATTATTTTTAAGAATAAAAACAATCTCCTTACATGGTCTGTGAGGCCCTGTGTGGTGTGGGATCCTCTCTGCTTCTCCAGCTCCACTTCTTACTGCTCTGGACTTTCTGTGCTTGAGATATATTGAATTCACCATACTTACTTCTACCTTGCCCCACAGAAGTGAGCTCAAATAATACTTTTCCCGTTGACTCCTAGCCTTTTTAAGTGAAGTTCACAGTCCCTTTCTATTTGAAGAGTTTTCTGTTCAAAATTAAACTTTAAATGCCCTACCGATTGAATTTGATGCTATCGGTTGTATGAAAACTTAGAAAATGATGTTTAGTTAGAGAATTGAATTAAAAGTGTTGCACTGTGTTTGTAATAATAACTCCTTAGTATTGGTACTAAGGTTAGAGTTTGTGAGGGATACAGAAGTTCTGGCCATGTGATTTTAGCTATTCCTGATTTGTGGATTCCTTTGTTCTGTTGTCTTTGATCTGTTTTCAAGATGGGGAGATGGGAAGAAGGAATTATTACCAGACAGATGAATAAGTTAGAGCAGAAAGACAGATGAATAAGTTAGTAGAAGAAAGCAAAGCAGAGGGAAGGGACATGCTGTGTCAGCGGGGACTGTGGTTTTCCAGAAGCCTTTATTCTGTGCATGGAGACAAGGCTAACATACAGTTTGGCTAACAAAGAATGTATCTCCTAGGTGGAAAGACTCTCTCCCAGTTGGACCGGATGCCTGAGACTTGATTCTTTGCTTTCAAAGTCCCTTTGCAAAAGGTAAGCAGAAGTTAATTCAGTATTCTTTCAGAAATCTAAATTCACCCTGTGGAAGACTGGGGTGTTTTTTTCTTTTTCTTTTTTGAAATTGATATGGAATTTTAATATACATATATATTTATATATCTATTTTTTAACACTGCATGAAATATATAAAATAAAAATTGTTGGGGTTGGGAGTTTAACTCACTTGGTAGAGTACTTGCCTCGAAAGCATAAGGTCCTTGGTTCAATCCCAGTGCCTGCCAAAAAAAAAAAAAATTATGCACTACAAGTTTTTAAAAAAACTTTCTTTAATGTGTACAGCATTAATATAGGTTCCTTTTTGGGGTAGAGGTTAAAAGCCCCACTATCTGGCTTCTAGGTGGGAACCTGCAGGCAAGGTGTACTCTCAGGTTTCTGCCTGGGCCACATAGCTAGCAGGAAGTTGGGTGGTTATATCCGGCAGAGGAACACCACAGACTCTGCAGAGGGATGGTGTTATCAAGCTGGGACTTTCTGTGGTGGGGAGCTTCCTTGCTTGGAGATGTTCTTTAGGGATGTAGCTGCTCATAAGCATGCTACCGTTGGCCTCTGTAGAGTGGACATTGTCTCTGCCATCTTCACTCATCTGACTGATTTTTACACATGTGCAAGCAATGGAACCCTTATTTGTGGCAGTCTCTGGGACTAGGAGTCACAACTCAGGCATCCATATGATCCACAGTATCACACAGCCAGGGCTGGGTGTGGGGAAGTAGAGCGTTGATATTCAGGCAGCTTGACTTCATTGCTTCTGTGCCTGGCCACTCTATTGGACCACCTTCCTTGAAATGCAAAATATTTAAAAACAAACAAAAATGAACCAACACCTGACATTGGTGGCTCAATCTTTGCCAGATTCCTAACACACCACAATGAAATTGTGATGCCAAACATTCATTTTTTTTAATGTAAAAGTAGTTTTAGTTACACATAAACCTTTTTTTTATTATTTTTTTAGTCATAGATGGACACAATATTTTCATTTTATTTACTTATTATTTATGTGTTTGGGAGTGTTGAAACCAGAGCCTCACTCATGCTAGTCAAGCACTCTACCACTGAGTCACATACCCAGCCCTGCACATCGATATTAAGAATTAATCTTGTTTTAAATCATGCTGTTTGTCGGGATTGGTGAACTTTTTGTGTTAGTCTTGATCATGGTGAACTCTAGTCAGAGTATACTTATTGAGATCACAGGGATATCATAGTACTAGAAGGGACCCGACTGTATCCACTGTACTGTGACAGCTTGGATTTGTGTACTTCAAAAATTTCAAGGTAAATTTACTTGTTAGCTCTCAGAGCCATGCCATGGAAAGCTTATTCTATCCAGGGATATTATTCATGAAATTACAGTGATTTGGGTTGCATCTGATAAATTTCCACCTGCTGCCCAAGATGCACAGCTTTTGCAACTTGCTACTCAGTGCCAGGTCTGCTTGGTGGCTTGTGTGCTTATGCCTGTGACCCTTTGTGCCATTGCTTCATACAACATTGTATTTAGAAGCATGGCCATCTGTAGCCAGGCTGCAAATATGGAGAAAGTCCTTCAGTCTCTCTCCTTTGAATCTGTCTCACACATATGGTATTACTTCCCAAAATAATATTAAGTAACAACTTCCCTGTTTTTTATGGTGTCTTGGTGACCATCTTTTCCTGCCCTCCTCCAGGAACCAGCCTACCTCTGCTGAGGTGGGTGTTTTAGATTTCATTTTCCCTGCTCTGCACCAAAGGCAGCGGTACCTAACTGAATCTATAGAACTGAGGATTCTCCATGAGGTTCTATGTGGTAGACTCTCACTGCTATCTGCTTAGAAGTCTATATGTTCTAGTTAATTACCAGCCAATAGTACTGTAACTTTCTATTGAAAATTGAGTCCCACCAATATTTTTTTTAAATTTGGGCTGCTATTTTTAATAGAGGCCATGAATGTATGAACAAATTATTTGAGCACTGGTTTTCAACCCTGTCACACTCCAGCAAATGCTTCTTAATGTATCCGTTGCTCCCCATAAATATTTGTAGATAAATATAATTTTCTTCAAACCATACTTTCAAAGAAGTCATTATAATGCCTTAACTATGAATAATACACTAAATTTATAATTAAGTCATATATATTTCAGTATCTAAATTAATAAACATTCGCACACTAGAAGATATAAGGAAAGAGGTGTTTATACTATGAATGCAAGATCTACAAATATAGATTGTAACCTAGGTTGTATTTCCAAAACAGTGAACAACTCAATAGATTTCCAAACAAAACGAAATACGGTCTTCACTTTGTTGATCAGATGATTATTGTCCTGAGACATTCAATGGACATTATAATTGTCCAAAAATACTTTATTTGTGAATCAGAGTTAGGACCCAAAACTTAGGTAAAGAGCAGGTTTTTTTAAGCACCTATATTAACGTCAACTAGTATGTTCATGAGTCATTTAGTATGTGGAACTCAAGTAACACATACATTTATATATTGAGTGAGCCTTTAGAGTGAGCTTCTTTCTTCCTTCAGATGAATGGAAGAGAGGTTAGTAATTTAGTTTCTAGAAGAGTAGAAACTCTCCTTGTATCTCACAGTTTTTGGTGTCTTCAGATTTGAATAAATGTATAACCAGATTTTAGCACACATTGTCTCTCTATTTCACTCTCTCTCACAGAGTTTTGAAGCCAAACTTGCTCCAGAAGAACCCTTTTTCCACTGGATCTTTTTAAGCAATTTTGAGAACAAAATGAAGAGCTTGGATTGATTATTGATTTAATGAATACTCAGCACTATTATGTGTCAGAGGTAAATTGAACCTTTAACTGAAGGGAACTTTTTTTTTTCTTGTTACAACCAAGGATTGAAGTAAAAATAAGTGCACTCAACCACTGAGCCACATCCCCAGTCGTATTATGTATTGTTTTTTAGAGGACAGGTTCTCACTGAGTTGCTTGGTGCCTTTCTGTTGCTGAAGTTGACTTTGAATTACCATACTCCTGTCTCAGCCTCCCAAGCTGCTGGGATTGCAGTTGCGCACCATTCTCCATTATGATGTTAAAATAATTCATGGTAATTCAGTAACGATTTCATAATTTTCATCTTATGATCATGTGAAGCCTGACCTTCTTCCATGGGTAATAATAATTTTAAAAGGAAACCAAATGGTTTCCTGAATCACATGCATTTAATTGCTGTCTCATAATGAGATTGTAGACATGAACCGTTTGGTCACCTTTCCTACTGTTTGTACCCAGTCTTTTTCATCATCTTCAACAAAAACTCAGTAACCTATAAAAAGTAATTCCCTTTCCTTCCTCCAGCCCCTGGTAACCGCTAATCTACTTTTTGTCTCTCTAACTTTTCTTATGCTTGGCGCCTCATAGAAACGGAATAATAATCTTTAATCTTTGTCCTTCTGTGTCTAGCCCATTTCACTAATTATGTTTTCAGGATTCATCCATTTTGGGGCATGTTTCAGAATCTTATTCCTTTTCATGGGTAAGTATTTCATTGTGTGCATGTGCCATCTTCTGTTTATCCTTCATCTATTCATAGGCAGTGGGTGTTTCTTGGGCTATAGTGAATATTGCTGCTGTAAACATTGGTGTACAGATGTTTCCTTTTTGGTATTTTGCTGTTGGGCATTGAACCCACAGGAACTTTACCATTCGGCCTTATCCGCAGCCCTTTTTAATTTTTGAGACAAGGTGTCACTGAGTTGCTTAGGGTCTTACTAAAGGTAGCCTCAAGCATGTGATACTCCTGCCTCAGCCTCCTGGGTCACTGGGAGTACAGGCGTGTGCCACCCTGCTGGACTGCTGTATAAATATTTGTGTGAATCCTTGCTTTCGGTTTTTCTACATGTCTGACTATGAGTAGAATTACTGGGTCACATGGTCTTTGACCTCCTGAGAAACTGCTGTACTTTTGCAGTGTCATCTTCCTGTTTTTAAGCTGTTGTCCTAAATGTGACACAGATACAGAGAGACATAATACTTACAGGTGTTTATTATACCCACTGATGCCTTCAGCTTTAATGTTTATCAACTGATGAATGTCACGTTTCATCTGTACCCCTACCTGTGTCACCCCATGTATGGACTTTTATTTTTTATATCAGTTCTCGAATGGCACGTATCCCATCAGTGCTCAAACTTGCAATTGGCTCCTAAATGCCATAAAATATTGTCACGTTGCAATTAGTTGTTAAGACTCTTATGTCTTATTTAATCCACAGATTCCCTTTCATGTCTCTCTAACTCCTCCAACTGTGCCTTGAAATTTATGTGTTAATCAGGTAGTGTCTGTGGTATGTAGATTTTGACAATTGCATTCCCATGTGTTGTTAATATTTTTTTCTAGTCCTTTACTGTCTGCAAACTGGTACTTGGATCTAGCTTGTTCATATTCAGACTTGTTTTCTCTGTCTTTTTTTGTGTGTGTGTGGCAAAACTGTTTCAGAAGTGCCATTGTATTTCTTCTCCGAGGAAGCTTATAAATGAGTGGTTATCGCTTTCTATGATGTTAGCAGTTCTTGATGATTGGTCCATCGATTCTTTTGAGACTTCAAAAAATAGAAAGGTCAATAATTCTTTCTTCCTTTATTATCTGTGGATTTTTCTATAAAGACAAGTTTCCCCTTATCAACTGGAGGCCCAGTTGTGTAGGCATGATTCTTTCCTTTTGTTTAAATTTGCACAGTGAGTTGAAATAGTAGGATTTTGTTTAATTAATTTACTTTTTATATCATTATGAACTCCATGCCCTTTTTTTGTTACCGAGGTACAAGTTGAAGCCCTGTCTTTGGATGTTTGGAGCTCCTCAATTTGGTGCCTGAGACATTTCAAAACAAAATTTTGGAATTTTTGTTCACTCTTTTTGCTATTTGTATAAAAATGTTCCAGGGTCATCTTGTTCGTTTTGAGCTCCAGCCCGAATCAATGTACTTAGATTCCTTTTAGTGGGAATGATACTTCGAGACTATCATCTGAGTGCTAGAGATATGCATTGCTACCAGGCTGAAAATGTTCCTAGACTTTTTCTGTGAAATTATGTTTGTGGGTGTTTCTAATGTAAAAACTTGGGTTTATGCTGATACTTTCCAATTAACTTCTCAGCTATAGGCTTTTCACTTACCCTCTATCTGAGCAAACTTCCAGGTCAAGTATACTTAATTAACCTCTCTTTGGTGCTTTTTTCCTTTGCATTCAAACCTCTTGCCAAAGTATAGGCATAGCAGTTGACACCAATAAAGAACAAAAGTAACATTTCATTACCCAGCTACTGTATTAGGTACTTCCTGCAAATTACTTCTTTTGTGCACGTGTTGCTGGGGATTGAATTCAGGGCCTTATGCATGCTAACCCTACTTCCCTTAATCCTTGTAGTATGCCTGTAAATATGTTTTATTATTATTCTCACTTTACTGATCAGAAAGATGAGGTCCAGGTAGGGAAGTAGCCTCAAAGACATAGAGTGAGTCAGTAGTATAGCTCAGATTCAAATCTGTTTCCATCTCACACTGCTTCCCATGTCTGTCCTTATTACAGAGATCTGGAAAGACAAGTGACAAGGCAGAGCTTCCATGTGGGCCAGGCAGAACAATGCACCTCATCAGCTCTGACTGTCCTCCTTGCCTGAAGTACAGCTCTAATTTCTTTTACACTGTGTGTATATACAAAACAGGTGGATCCTTGCTGTGTGGATGAGATCCTTTCTGGCAACATGAAGAAATCTCATCTCGTCCATGGTCAGTTAATTTAAAGAATCCAGTTCGCAAATAAAAAAGGCAGATTCAGAGGCAAGCAAAGGTGTTCCTCAGCCTCTCTCTCTCACACACTCACACAGGACCAGGCATGCACTCTCACACACAGTACAACTAAGTTCATTTTAAGACAGCTTCTATAGCATGCTGGTTTACAAGTCTCTTATCTATTGAGTGAGCACAGTTACAGAATGATTCATCAGTGCAACCACAGTGGTTTTTCTGGTAGAACTCATAATAAATAACAGTATTTGGAATGAAAAAGAGCTAACAATGACATCATGAGTTTGACTTTGAACTTGTGTTTGTCTGTGTGTGTGGTATCAGGGATGATACCCATGGCCTCACGCATTCATGGAAGTGCTTTTCCACTGAGCTCCACCCGCTTAGCACAGATTTGAAATTCTTTAACACAACATTGAACTCTTGGAACTCCCTTCGCTTCAAGTCAAATACTCAAATTTCTGGTGGACTTTTTAAAATTTATTTTTATTTTAATTTTTTGATACTGGGAATGGAACCCAGGGCACTTTACTACAGACCTACATACCCATCCCTGGTTTTTGTTTGTTTGTTTGTTTTGTCTTTTTGAGATAGGGTCGGTCTCACTAAGTTGCTGAGGATCAATCGTCCTGTTGTAGCCTCCCAAGTTGCTAGGATTTCAGGCATGGGTCACTGCACCTGGCTTCTCTTAGAAAAGCAACAAAACTTTTGCTTATATATCTTTTGAAAGAAGCATCATAGGTTTAGCAGAATATGGGGCTTTCAAGAAGCATTTTAGAAAGAAGCCAGTTAATGCTACAATCTCTATATTTTCTAAAGAACAAGTCTCAAGTATAAAGACTTTTTGCTCTGAGACTCGCTCCTGCCTCCCTATAACACCCAGAACCAAGTCCTGTGTACTCACCCCTGAAACTTGGGGGAGCAGACTCTAGTTATTGACTCTGGTAGCATCATCTGGTAGGAACAGTGAGTGTGTAGGTCAACACTGGAGAGAAAGAAGATCTGTGTGGGATGAGTCTGAGAAGAGTAAAGAGCCAGAGAACTCTTGGTGAGCACGGACAGTCATGTGTGGTGCACGAAGAAAGGTATGGTCATGTTAGACCGTCTCAACGCTGATCCCAAAATCCTTTTCAAGTAAAAGCTATTTACAACCATGAGGGGTACACTTGAACTTCACACAAAGGAAGGATATTTCTTTCCAGAATTTAAACAATAAATGCAATACAAGTATGGGAAGAGACCCATAATTTCTTTTGTGTTGTTGTTAAAAGATTTCATTTGTAACATGGTGACTACATAGTTCACTTTCTTTTTTCTTCCTCTTATTTTTGAGGAACTGTATTTTTTATTTGACTTAAAACATTTTAATTGATATATACTTATGCATATTTATGTTGTACAGTGTGCTATTTCAATACATATATATGTACAATGTGAAACAGGGTAATTGGAATATTATATGTCAAATATGTATAATTTTTTTCTTTCAGGCAGCATTCAATGTTGTGGGATTTTTTCTTTTTTAATGAGAATATCTGTGTACTTTTTATTGTAGATTGGCCTTTATTTTATTTATTTCTATGCAGTGCAGAGGATTGAACCCACTGCCTCACACGTGCTTCACATGTGCTCTATCACTGAGCCTTACTCCCGGAAGTTAGTATCCATTTTGAAATGTACAGTTCATTGTTGTCAAACAGAGTTACCCTAAAGTGCTGTCAAACATTAGTATTTTCCCCTCATCGGCACCTTTATACCTATAAATTATCCTCTCTTCAGACTCAATTCCCCAACTCACCTGGCCTCTACTAATCACTATTCTACTCTCTTATGAGATCAGATATTTGAGCTTCTTCTCATTTATGAGAACAAATGGAAATATTCCCACCTTTCTGAAACCCTCTTGTTACCTGGCTTCCAGCATAGCAGTCTCCTCATTTTAGTACATTGCTAGTACATTTGTAAGTTTCTCAGTCTTTTGTTATTCCTGTTCTTTACTCTATAATGTTGGAAGACCCCAGGGCTTGGTCCTCTTCCATTTTCTCTTTTCCAGATGCATAAAGTGATTTCATCTAATGCTATGGTTATTCCCTGATGACTCCCAGATTAAATTTCAAGCCATAAATTATACCCTGAAATCCAGTTGTCTATTCAGCATCTCCAACCCAACCTGTACAAAACAGAAGTTGATTTCATGCTTTTCACAACCCTTTTCCTCAAGTATGCCTCATCTCTATCTCAGAATTTACCTAGATCAGGTAAACAAAGGTCTAAGACTCATCCTTGACTCCTCTTTTTCTTCCTCCTAATATCCAAGTGATCAGTAAATCCTAACTTCTCCAACTTCAAGATAGAGACTGAATCCAACATCTAAACACTTCTCTATCGTCTATGAGACTGGCCTAAGACTCTTTCCTGGAATACTGTAAGAATCTAAGTATTCTCTGCTTTGGCCCTCAATCCTTTTTAGTATAACCTTCACACTGTATCTTTGTATTTCATACAGGTAAGCCAAATTATGCCATCTTTTCTCAGCCTCCCTAATGGTCCATAGCACGCTAAATGGACCTTTCATAAAGTAGTCTCTCCCTTTTGTTCCTAGTTCTTCCCACTCTTTACTCTTCATCATGTGGTAACCTCACAGGCCTCTGCTGTCCCTTAAATATGCCACATAGGTAAACATTATAGGGCCTTTTTACTTGTCTTTTCCCCTGTGCAGAATGCTCTTTCCTAGTCAAAAGGCTCATATGCTTATGAGGTTCTCTGCTTATATCACCTCGTCAGACAGACCTTCCCTAACCACCTTATAAATAATAGCAACCACCTCCCCATTCTATCCCTAATGCCTACTTTTTCTTCTTAGCTCCTGACATTATATATTGCTTACATGGTTATTATCTTTATTCTTCATTGGAACATAAATTCCTAAAAGAAGTTTCTTTGTATGGGATGCATCTATATAACCAGGACACCAAAGAATATCTGCCCCACAATAAGGAACTCAATTCATATTAATTCACTCTATGAATACATGAATGAGATTTCTACTGTCCGATTATTATTTTTGTTTTAATAAACAGAAAAAAACTGAGAATGTACCTATAATATAAAGCTGCTCCCCTGCCCTTTCAGCTGCAGTCATCTCCCTGCGTCCCAACTTCTTGTCAGTCTGGGAACATCCTACGTAGCTATTGGTTCATCAGTCAGCTTGCAAGTATCCTTGTCCGTATTGGTCCCGTTAGCCCAGCGGAATTCAACTGCTTAAGGAGAACTCCCCGGCCATCTTTTTTCTTGCTTTCTCTCTCCTATTCACTTTTCTTTCTCTCTCCTCCTTGCTTTTCACATTCTCTGTTGCGCATGCCCTTTCTCTTTTCCTCTCATTTTCTCTCTTACCCTGCAGGAAGACACTCTGTTTGCTTAATAAACCCTCTTACGTGAGTTCCCGTGTCCGGAGTGGTTTCTGGGTTCTTACAGTACCCCTCAATGCAAGGATAAATTCAGCTTCATTCCTCTAAAATGATACGAATTAAATTAAGAGCAGCAGGGAGAAAAAAATTCATATTTTTAACATTATTTTACTTGTTGATGGACATTATTCATTTATTTATTTGCACTGCATGAAATTGATCTCAGTGCCTTACACATGCTAGTCAAGCTCTCTACGACTGAGCTGCAACCCCAGCCCTCCAAAATTTATATTTTCAACATCTTAGTTTAGTTAATAGGAAATTCATAAAAAGCGTCAGAATTCCTCTCAAAGTAAAGTTGTAGTTAGTTTACATAGACCTGAACATTTAAAAATTATGTATATACATACACATATACACACATAAAATAGTATCAGTATGAAGAGAAACCGTATCAGTATGAAGAGAAATGTCTTGATTCCCCCCGATCCTTCTCCTTCCTTCCCTCAAGAAATTCTTACCAGTGACAGCCCAGGAGACCATCAGCTACTCAGGGCCCTTAGACTCATATGTGTTGTATCCTATTAAGTTGGCACTGCTGCTCTTGTTCACATAAGAAAAAATGTCAATATCCACAGAGGTTTCACTGAGACAGCACAGTATGCAAAAGTATGTCTGTGGATATACTAGCATTATATATTACCTCCTCTCGTCTGTCAGTGCAGCTCATAGTTTAGAAAAATGTGAAACTCCCACCACAAAGCAGATGTGTCTCTTCACGTATAATTAGTTGAAGGGCAGAATAGGATGAAGAGGTCCTTTTTCACCAGTAAGCTAAAAATTTAAATGATGAAAGATAGTTGGCCACACCAAGGCCCTCCTGAGCCACCAACAGGAGGCCCTTCTGAATACTCCCTGATGGCAGTCTGCTACTGAAATGAATACGGAAACAAAAGTCGAGCTACTTGGCCTCTCTACCCTTGAGGAAGGAACTTAGTGTGATGTGTTAACTTTGTATGTCAACATTCACTTAATATTTATTGTGGTGGTTTTGCTCTCTGATAAAGGCCAGCTCTGACCATGGGACAGAAGAATGATGAATATTACTTCCTATGAAATAGTTCACACCTTGTAACAACCTCTGAGAATAAATACTCCAAATACCAGTTCCATTTCTTCCCCCGAGTAGAGCTAATGTTTATTGTCCGTCCTTCTGGGCTTTCCTGCAGGCAAAAGGAAGGGTATAGCTCAATAGAGAAGGGTGTTAGACTAAATTTAGCCTGTTTTTGTACTCCATTACTCCACCTCTTTCTTGGATTTGGAGGTCAATCTATGTTCCTTTCTCAAAGGGTTTGTATGTCCACAGGCAACCAACCGGTTGTCAATTAGTGACAAATTTATTGATATGTCTTGCTGCTGAAATCGAACTCTGATTTTGCCTTTTGTACCAAGTCTCTTTTCTTGGCAGCATGAAATTTCTACATTACCTGTGCACACTGTTATCAGAGCTGGTTCCGTTTACTGGTATCCAGAGAGAAGAGTGCAGAATAGAACATCCCAGGAGCAAATAATAGCCCTAGTGAAAGGTTATAATTTACATGAGTCACAACCCACTCATACAAATCCAACCTGAACTGCAACAAGAAAGTACTATTACTCTCCAATCACCGTGCAGTAATACACAACCGTCCTTTTTAGTGAATCAGTTTAGACACAGAGTTCATGGATCGATCCAAGGTTGTCTCCAGAGGACTGCTTGCCAGAGGTTTCCTGCCAGTGTCCACAGAAAGCCCCAGCAGCCAATTTTGCAGCACCTCTTTCAGACTCTGAAGAACACTACACTTGAAAGACGTGGTTGATGTAAAGAAGAGCTGTGCTAGATGGTCAAAAAGAATAGGCTTCACCTCTGAGAAATGACAAAATAATCCAGCTCACAAGCTGAAGGAATTGTGACCGACAACAGAGGCCATCCAGGAGAGGAGGGCGCTCATACTGGAATGCTTCACAGGACTAAAACCCCTTATGTAGGAAGCACTGTGCCCTGATGATAGTGTCCAGGAAGTTGGTAAAGTCTTATCCATGTTCAAAATTATTCCCGTTATACCAAATACATTCTTCTTGTAATATTTGACTGAACTAGTAACAGAGCCTCAGTGACATCGACTCATCTCTGTCACAGTTATCATAGTAACATAGCAGACAGTTGTTCAGCACTGAGCCCATCTGAGAAGGCAGCTCTAAGCAATGGATGTTTTGTAAGAGTGGAGGGAAGTTTTGAAGCTGTGTTCCAGTGGAAGTGATCTACTGTGACTGAGACAGCAAGACTCATCTGTTTTTTTCCACACTAGTGTATCTACCAGAATGTAGTAGAGGTGTAACTGAGTGAGAATTCCATTTTCTGTTTAGAGGATGCACATTAGCTGGACCTAACACCACTACCAGAGGTTCTGGAAAACTTTGCCGATTTCTTAGTACAAGCATTCAAGTATACTAGGAACTATATCCAAAGGAGAGGAAAACAATAAATGTACAATCCATTGAAAACAAGAAACAAGCAGTGTTCATAACAGATGAGATGAACCCTCAGAGAGCTGAGATTTGCTTACATGAATCCCGCCCAGGTTGATGAGACCCTGCTGATCCTGTATGAGGAAAAGTTCTCTTTCTCTATGTTGCAATAATCATACCAGCACTTTGCTTGGAGATGAGAATGTGGATAATGGTGAATTCATTCCTCACCTGCAACGAAGAAAACAGATTGTCCCAATTCTTGTGCACTCCTACAACCTCACTGTGGAAAGTCAAACATCTACACAAGCAACGTTACTTCCCCCGCAACATGAGTCTTTTCTGTGTTCCCTGAATCCCTCGCCTCCGTGTTTCACCCCCTTGTCTACTAATGTGCATTACTGGGTTCTCTTCATAATCAGAGATGCTGTGACCATCCCCTATCCTTCCTCTGATGCCCAGCTTGGGTAAACACCACATCCCTGTTGCATTGTACTCGTGATTTCTGAAAATCTCCAAGTGGAGTACCATTTCTCTTCCTTTGCTCATGTCTAAAGCAGTTTTCGTCTCACTGTTAAGTCCTTCATTAAACTCTGGCTATGTCTGTTCCACTTCATTCATGGATTCACTCAGCAGTTAGTAATGGGTTCTCTAAGTGCCTGCATTCAGTGCTCTTTCCTTCCTCAAAATTCCTAGTGCTTATATCATACATAGATTGAGAATGCTATGTATCTTTATTGCGTATTTCCCATCTCCAACTTGATTGGACACTTTTTGTGAACGTAAACTATTTGTCTTACAAGCATTTCATATTTCTAGACCCTACCACAGAGTAGGTGCTCAGAACATGGTGGTATAGGTAGTGGCTAGCTCTTCCTACTATGTTTAGTTTCTAACTATAATAATAATCAGTTCAATTCAAGGGAATCTGAAAAGCAATCAAATACAGAGTCTAAAGATCTAAAGGGACTATTCTGTACAGTCCATGTTTTTATCTGTGGATGATTTCATGCAAAGAGAAACTGACCCTGAACATCTTCTCTGAGAGTCATGGGAGGTCAATAAAAAGAAAGTCTCACTTCAGGAACGAGTTTGAGGTTTTGTTCTTTTACTTTCTTTTTTTTTTTTCTATTCTTTTCTTTTTTACCAGTATCTCAAAGAAATTCCACTCCTGAGCAGTGTTGGCACTGGCTCACTGAAGAAACTGAGGACAGAGTCTCCTGGGCACCACCACATGGTGCAGTCTATCAATTGTAGGAATTGTAATGGTGAAGGGAAAAGTCTGAGATCATGAGGCTGAATCATTCCAAGCAGAACTCACAGCTGCTAGCATTGGGAGAGCAATCCTAAGTCACTGGAATCCCCCCAGCTTCAGACACTGAGTGAGCATCCCATTCTAATGACATCAGAAAACTGTCATAAAATCTATTCTCCAGCCTGTGGTCACAGCTGATTTGGAGATGTTATGGTCAATTTTATGTGTCAGCTTGACTGCATTAAGGAATATATATGTAGTAAAGAGTTATTTCTGGGTGTGACTTTCAGAGGTTTTCTGAAGGAAACTGATGTGTGGTTCTCCAGACTGAGTGGGGAAGATCTGCTGTCAATATGGGTGGCACCATGCAAACAGCAGGAACCCAGACAGAATCACAACAAAGGCACTATTCTATTCCTGCCTTTGAAATCAGGACTGGGTTTCTAGACTTTGGACTCTGAGACTTGCACCAGTGGCTCCTGGATTCTAAGGTCTTTGGACTGAAACTGAGAATTATGCCATGAGCTGCCCTGGTTCTGAAGATTTTGGATGTGGACTGAGCCACATGACCAGCATTCCAGGGTGTTCATCTAGCAAAACAATTTTGTGGAACTTCTCAGCCTCCATATTCATATAAGCCAATTCCCCTAAGAGCTGTGGGGCCATGTGGTCTCTACCCAGATTTCAAAGTATGTTGCAGACAGTCTGAGGGCCTGTTCAGAGACGTGTCATAGGAGCAGAGCCACCAAAGAGAGGCCCCTTTGGGGCAGTGCCTTAGCATTGGAGGAGTGGGGCAGTGCTTCAAGACCTAGAACCAGAGAGCCATCAGCCCATGAATCCATTCTGAACAATTTGGGCATAAGACCCCCAACTCATGAGAGCTCTGAAAAAATAACTGAGTTCAGCAGAAAATATAGAAATGGGCTGTATGATGTCTTGGGACGGGGGTGGGGCGTCCAACACATGTCCTAGTGTGCCCAGAATGCAGGACATGGAAACAAAAGAGATTGTTCTCCAACACTAAGACTTAATGTTGTTTTCCCATTCTTGGTTTGCATGTTGCCCAAACTGACCTTGAACTTGGGAATTCTCCCACCTCAGCCTCCCTTGTAGTGGCATCATGGGCATGCACTACCAAGCCTGCTCCAATCACTCGGTTCTTCATTTATTTCTCCCTTTTGGAACGGGACTGCATGTCCTACACTGGTTCCATCATTATATTTTGGAAGCATGTAACTTATTCATTTCCAGCTCCCAGCTGGAGAAGGTTGAATTGTGCTTTGGGTCTCATCTGTATGTGATTTATAGGAAACTTTTCAGTTTGAGTTCATGTTCTCGATACTTCAAGAAAAGAGTAGGCTTTACTTATTCAACATCAGACAAGGGTAAACTACTCCTTTCCAAAACATTTGTACGATATTTTGAAATTCTCTGCTACAGTCTAAATAGGATGATTAAAAAATAACCTCCCCTTTCAACTGTTCATCTCTGTTTGAACTCATAAGAATGATAGAGTATGACTTTCATGGAGGCATAAAATAATATAGTCTTCATCATGGAAAGTGACTTAGGTAGTTATTTCCTTCTGAGTTTAGTCTTGAGAAGAATGTTTAAATACCAAGTCCCAACCCCCTAAGATAACAAAAGTCTGGTCTCTCTAAAAATGCATGAACAAAGAAATTCTAAAACTGCTTCAGGATGCCAAGGATGGACCCAGTTCCTGAATACCAAGGAGAAACCTTCTGAGAAAGCCAGCAAACTCAGTTTAGGAAGCAAATTCAGTCATATTTTAATAATAAAAAAAGTTTAAAAGTACATTATTTTTCTGGACGTTCTACAGCAAGGTCTGAACTGCCAGAGAGGTGACAAAGTCAGACCATGAGATGCACTGTGAATCAGCAGTCTGATGATGACATCTACAGATGAGGAATTAATGTTTGGCACAGTCCTTTCCTTTTAATTCAATACATTTGCCTACTAAATGTATACCAAGTAGACACTGTGCTCAGCCTACAGAAAACACAAATGTGAATCAGACTTGAACAAGACTCAGGTCCTCACTTGCAGGAAGTGAAAATAAAGTTATTGACAATTAACTACACAATCTGATAAATGATCTAACTTGTATTGCAGATCAAAAGAGCTCTGCGAGTTTTACAGAGAACCGAATCAATCTGATTGAAAGGAGAGGAAGTGGAAAGATTCCAGAAAAGCAGGGAAGGCAGAAACAGAATCTATGTAGAAGGCAATGTTAACAAACCTCATTGGATAAGGCAGTGGAGGGAATGTCCTGGGAACATGACAGTTCAATTACCCTGAACTAAGAATATGTAGGAAGGAACCGTAGTGGGAGATAAGGCTGCCTGGTAAATGGGGATGGGTGTCAAAATCTCAGACCTCACAGCCCAGCCCGCCTTCCCTTCTTACTTGTGAATGGATTTCCATCAAAGCTGACTTATTTTTTTTTAATTTTTAGAGCATGCACAGGGCAGGGAAACTAAGCTGAGCCCAGGGGTTCTTGGCTCCTGGGGGCCCGGCTACAGACCAACACAAAGGGAACACAAGAGGCAGGCAATTATCAGATTTGGTCTTGAACTTGGGGTGGGAAAGGGATGATCTTAGAAAGGGGGAGCAACAGGAAGCAAGCTGGGTCTAAGGAAGGCCTGGATGACCCAGGGTTGGGGGACAGCCCTACCTGGGGCTCTTGGTTGGAGAAGAGGCAAAGGAGGCCCCTTCCCTGAATGTTGAGGAAAAGGCACCTGATTCCGTCTCCTCCTGCCCCCCATCCACAGAACAGCTAAGAGTCCATTTCCTGGCCCCATTTAGTGGCCCAGAGGCTTTTCCTGGTTGAGCCTCTGGAAGAAGCTTTTGCCAGACTCTGAAGGTGCTGATCATGATAGCACAGGAAGGGGCAGCCTGGATGATCCTCTGGAGAAAACCTGCCAAGAGTCCCTTGGTACCTGATTCAACCCGTATTCTCAGAAGCACCAGCCAGGCGGAGTGAACTGGTGGGGGCTTCACTCCCACAGCCTCTACAACCCGCCTTGCAACCTGGCGCTGCATCTTCACCATATCAAAGGGTAGAGTCAAGATGGCAGCCACCATCCCTGAGATGCTGCCAGCTGGGAAGCTAATGCCCACAGACATCTGGTCCTTTCGTCTGGGCTTATTCAGTCATCTCCACCAGCTCATAGTTGAACCAGTACAGAGCTGAGAAGTTTACATCTCGAAGAGCTGTGGGGTCCCAGCCCGGCCACAGTGAGCGGCAGCCACCTGAGCCACTGCAGCCCGGACACAGGTTCCTACCTCACGGTATGATACATGCTGAGCCTGCAGCTTTGTCCACACAAGTGCCAGGGGACCGATCACTGTACAGTGCCCAAGTGAGCCAGTGCACAGCAACCATGGGTGCATAGAGGTTATAAGTCAGGGCTTGACCACAGAGGAAGGCCTTGAGGTGGTCATAGGCAGTGAAGTAGATGACGGTAGCTGGCACAGTCATCACCAGGGTGGCTGGGAGGCCACTCCACAGGGTGCTGGTGCCCTCATGCCTCACAATCTTCACAAAAGTATTCAGAGTGCCAGTGAAGTGGGTAGGATCATGAAACCATGTGATACAGTGAGTACCATTTGAACATAGGTACAGGAGCTCCCGGACACCATTGTAGTATGGGAGGCACTTCCCTGTGTTTGGAGAGATGAGGGCGATCTGCTGTAGGAGAGGCTCCAGAGTCTGGAGGGAGGCATCAGCTCACTGGCTACTGAGGGGCACTGAGACTGAAAGCGGATCTTCACCACATCCAGGGTGTCGTGAAGAGGGAGGTGACCAAAGCCACAGTCCCCGAGGCCATCATTTGTTGGAGAGGGCTAGTGCCCCCAAGTCCTGGTCAGCCATCTTGTTTCAATCCTGGCTCTAAGCCGGTGCTCCTACGTAGTGGCCAGGGTCCCAGCGGGACCATAGTAGCTCTGCAGCCAATGCACGGTGCCTGCGCACTCACCCGCTTCACACAAGGAGGGCTGGGAAAATCCAAAGCCGACTTAAGTGACTACTTGAAAGTCAATTCCTGCCTTCCACAAATTCCTCTAATGATCAAGATATGCTCATCCTTTAACCCCATTCCTATTTTTTTGACTGCCATCATTGGTGACAGGAGGTAAGACTGCCGGTAGTTTTTATGGTTCAACTGAGTTATCACATGAGGTTTACCTTGACCAAGTGCCTTAAGAATCAGAAATGCTTTCAGGGCAAGCAGTACCTTGTGTTTTCTTTTTCTGTTTTAACATTCAGTCATTGAATTGCACCATTGATTCTGTACATTTTAGGATTATTTTTATAAAAAGTCAATGGTGGTCTCTTATTCACTGAACATTTTCAATCTCTGGATGACCTTAAAAGCTGAGGGTTTGACCTTCAGGGATACTACCAGCTTTTCAGGAAACTGACCTGGCTTCAGGTAAATGGTGTGTTTTCAATAAAGACCTCAAACAAGGTAGCCAGTGTGACAGGACACATTATGGCAGTCTTTTTCCAAGGGGTTCTCTTATCAAAGGCTGGTAAGTGGGATCACAGGCACTCCAAGGCTGAATCAACCAGAATGATACTGTAGAGGCAAAAATGGGAGGATAACAGCAAACAGACTCACTACTTTCAGAATTGCTCAGTGCTCCAGGTTTCAAGGACCTGTCCACCACCATTGGCCTAGCTGGCCTTGCTGTTGTGTTACCGCCTGAAGGCTGTGTGGATGACACAGGTGAGGTGGGGAACACATCAAAGGAGTGGTTTTCCAAGTCAGGCATCAGTGGCTTCCTAGGCCAGGGTCCACCTTTCCAAATTCCGGTACAATTTTCAGTCACACTTTTTCTTGTTCCTGGTTCTGGATCATTTCCTTAAAGGCATGGAACTCTTCCTGTTCCAGCTATTGCTCCTTTTCATGTGCTGTCCTCTGTCTTTCCTGTTCTAGCTCTTGCTGGATAGTTATGTTCCCAGCAAATCCCTCCACTTCCTTCTTCTGCAAAGGGAGAGAAAGATTTAGGCCAACACTTCACACCTTGGAAGAAAGGCTTCCCAGGGAAAGAGATTTTCAAAACATTCTTGTGTGCTAGTTTGATTTTCCAACACATGATCCATGCTTCCCTTGGTACCAATACACTGATGAGATACAGTCCCCACACCTATCTACGCAGCCACCATATACCTATTTTCAAACACAGTTAAAGTCCCAGTACTTTCAGCTTTATGGATAACCAAATGTGAATGAATTTATTAACACATTACATTTACAGGATCTAGTCATTGGTTTAGTAATACTATACCATGATTCTGAAGTAGAGATAAATGTAGATGGTATTTTGGGATATCAGAACAATTTTAATATGGCATGAAAATATCTTCATAGCTATTGGCGACAAAGTTAGAAATAGTTTGAACATGGATTGTATTTAAGCCTACTTTCAACATGGAAAAAACTGCTAAATGTTAGTTGGTGGATAGTAATAATAAGATCCATTTTCCTCATTCAACTTCATGGTCCCCCTGAATTCTGTCCATGAATCCCTCAGAGTTTCCTGGACCCTGGGCTATGAATCTCTTCACTAGAAAGTCTCAGCTGTTCACATGGCTTCAGAACCATTTTACTTTTAAGGTCACTCATTTATATTTTCAGCCCGGATCTCTCCTCTGAGTTCATTCAGACTGGTACATTCAACCTCCTATTGACATTTCTGCTTGAACATCTCGAATGCATCACAAGTTTAACAAGTCAAAAAGTTACAAAAGAAAAATTGAGGGGCACTTCCACTGAATTACATCTCCATTTTATATAAATTCTATTTTCTTGATAAATACTATTTATGTATTTCACACACCGGGTCTCAGTAAGTTATCCTGACTGGCTTTGAACTTACAATCCTGCTGCTTCAGCATCCTGAGTAGCTAGGATTAAAAGTGACTTAGCTCCTCAACCCCTTTTTGACACATACTGGGGAAATGGACTAAAGGAAAAAATCTGAGGTCAACCATGATAGCATCTTTTTTTCCAGACTATATGTAAATCCCCTGGACTCTACCTCCATTCAGCAAATCCATCTGTCTCTCCCCGTGCTGCCATGTTTCACTACTCCAAACCACTGGCCTTCTGCTGAGTTGCTGAGTTTCCAGCTGATTTTCTGGCTTCTCTGAGCAACTCTCTACCATTTACCACGTAACAGCCAATAGTCATACTTTAAAAATACAAGTTTAGGTCATACCATCGATATTCCCCAGATTTTTTCCCAAGTATATGTACTATTTATTGCATTCCTCCATTTACATTAAACATAATATTTATCAATTTCTACACAGTTTTCGGCAGAACACAAAGACATTATTGAGCAAGAGACTCAGTTAATACAATGTTGCTGCTTCTCAGGAAGAGGCCAGGTGGCAAACATATTGGGGAACCAGGACACAAGCCACCACGGATCACAGAATTTCACAATATATCCACTGTTGTAAAAGCCACAAAATGAGCCATGGAAGAAGACCCCAAATAACAGTGTCCAGAGAGCAAGATTTGGAGAGATCTGCCTTCCACCGTGGGGACAGATGAGAGAGCCACAGCCAAGTGCCACTGTGGCAACAGACTATTGGTGGCTTCTGACTACCTGTCCTCATTTTTAGACAGCATGTAGGAGAATGGCAGGTGTACACTTCAAGAATGAGCCAAAAGCCTTATTCAGGAATGGAGTCATAGTTGTGATGGACCTACTTTCCTAGTGCAAAATAAACCACTGAACAAAGAGGGATTCGGTTTATATAAGCTTTTTGAGGGGTGCTCTAGTGAGCATAACAATTTTCTTGGGCACTCAGGAATTTCACCTTCTTGGACGAGGGATCTGTGGGCAGCTTCTGGAGAGGATTTACTTGGAAGGAGATTAACTATTGCCTCCTAGAGACTCTTACTTTAGGAGTGATAAAAACACTTCCCTCTCTGCAGCTAGTGCCTGGAAACATTTGCCTTGGGAGATGCAGGCTTTCAGTGCTTGCAATGCAATGCTACAACAGCCTGTCTAGAGCATTGCTAAGGATTGGGGGTGCTCTGAAAGCAGAAAAGGGATGTATACTAAAGAGAAATTGTTCACACTGATAAAATGTTTGCTGTGAACCTATTGGGAATATTAAAATGACAGAATTTGAAAGTAAGTACTTGGACAGAAAAAGATGGGATGAACGTTCAAATATAGGCCAATGTCTGAAATGCATTGGAGTCTTTTAAGCTTGTACACTATTATTGGATGCAAATGATGTTCTTTTTCACTTGTAGTTGGAATTAAGTGGTGAAGTCCCTTCAGAAGAAGGCCACAGTAAAACCATAACATTGCATTGTTAATATCTTATGAAAGATATGTATGGAAAAATGTACACCCTGAACATTCTGAAAAGAATCATTAAAATAAATTTACAAACCTCTCAGCACTAATTATTGTCCAACTCTATGTGGGTCCATTCCTTAGGATAATATTAATGAATTATTAGTATCACCACTTTTCCCTTTTCCTTCGCCTGATTCCTTAGAATTTATCCTTCCTTTATATCAAATTATCTGTACTATCTATCATGCAAATAAACACTATTATCCAGAGAAATAAGCCCTGTCCTTACCCTCTCCCTCAGCCCTTGAACACCCATACTAATCCATTCCCTCACCCTACAAAACTTTCAAAGGGAAGGAGAACACCTTGAGTCCTTCTGAGGTGACTTTCTTACCACTGAGGTGGAAGGAATTTAATTAGGTTATCACATATGGTGATGAGACATACTGAGCACTCCCCTTCTCTCACTGCTGCTTGAACCACCAGTACAGGGGGTCAGAGGCCACGACCAGTCTGTTGCTACAGTAGCACTTGAGTGAGGCTCTGTCATCTGTCCCAATGGTGGAAAGCAGATCATCTCCAAATCTTGCTCTCCAGATACTTGTGTTTGGGGTCTTCCTCACTGGCTCATTTTGTGGCTTTTACAACAGTGGATTATATTGTGAAATTCTGTGATCCCTGGTGGCTTGTGTCCTGTATCCCCAATCTGTTTGCCATGTGACCTCTTCCTGAGAAACAGCACAATTTATATTAACTTATGTCTCTTTTCAATAAAGATAATATCTTTGTGTTCTGCCCAAAACTGTATAGAAATTGATGAATATTATATTATTTAATGCAAATGGAGGAATGCAATAGAGAGTAAATATACTTCAAAAAAATAAAAAATATTTAAAAATTCAAAAAATAAATGAATAAAAATTACCATAAAAAAAAAGAAAAAAACAATAACATTGAGATTAATCTTGGATGGAGCATCACCTACAGCTACTTCAAAGACTGGTCTCTCCTGTCAGCAGGAAAAGTGATAAGTTTGCAAAATAGTTTCTTATGCATGTTTGGAGAGATCTTTAATATGTGGGTTTGTTAAAAGTGATGATTAATTGTATAAACTAGGAATAAGTTTAATTTTCGTCAAATTTTGTTTCTTGCTTTCCAATGAGTTACTTATGAGTTATATAAATTATTTTCTAATAATTCAAAACTTTTTTTGGTAAAAACTTACAATCTCAAGGTTGAGAATTGCAAACAGTTAAATGATGTAAGAAATTTTAGGGTTATTTGGTACACTTCAGATGAGGGATTTTATCATTTTGTATTTCATTTACACATTTATTTTATGAATTAGCTTATAAGCACACGCTGTAATTTTTTGTTTCTCGGATTTTAAAAAATAAATAAGTGGGTTTTTTTTGTTATACATCATTATAGAATGTATTTTGCAATATTATGTACATGGAGTACAACATCACTTCCTCGTGGTTGTACATGGTTTGAAGTTAAAGTGGTGATGTATTCATATAAAAAATGTGGGATATCAGTGCAATATAATCATAGGCAATCTGAAAAAGGGATGAAGGACTCAACAATTTACAACACGGATAATCCTTGAAAACAGTCTTCTAATTCACAGAAGCCATAAAAGGTCATATATTGTATGATTCCTTTCATATGAAATGTCCAGAAAAGACAAAACCAAAGATTAATGGTTGCCTGGGGGCAGGTCGAGGAAGGAATGGGAGTGACCTCTCACACATAGAAGGGTTTCTTTTTGGGATTATGAAAATGTTGTGAATTAGATGGTGGCGAAGGTTGCACGACCTCGAGAAATTACTAAATGCCACTGAATTGCACACTTTTCAATAATGAATTCTATGTTATGTGATTTATATCTACAGCAAAAATTTCTGAAATGTACATTAATAATCTTTGCACAGTTATAATCTGCTACCTGCGCTAAGATCCATTCCTTTCCTATTCTCACCCACTGTCGGTCATCCTTTCCCAGGGCAGCTGTGCACGAGGACTCTGGCCTCTGGCCTCCGGAAGAGCCTGCACAGCATTGGGCTTCTGGGTCCTGCAGCTGTTGGCCGGCTATCCCCTGCGCACGCGCACTGTCTGCTCGCATAGGGTGGAGATGGACCCAGAGAACTGTTGTTTCTCGTGAGCGTCGGTTGATGGCAGTGGTCTCTGATGGCGGCACGTGCAGGAATCAGTGAACGAGGACTGACAGGTCCCTCAGTTTAGTTATTTATCCTTGTTTTGAAGTGTGATCTCGGCTACCGGTAATGTCTGGATGCTGTGCTCCGAAAGCCAGGCCGGCTGCCAGACGGCACTTGCGAGCATGGAGGACTTGTGGCCATAGGCCTCAGATTGACGCCTTCTTTTTGTGCAAAATTTGTGATCATACAGCAGTAGATCTTTAGTAAAGTGGCACAGAGATACTGGCCTTGTGTGTTTGAAGGATAATTGAAGTAGTGCATCTCTGCTGCCCTGGTGCAAGGGTGTTGAGTAAATGATGATTTATTCCAGGCCGTGTTCTGGGTGGGCCTCACACTGCTGCACTTCACTTGCCTAGGTCCCTCCTTGTCAGGTGCACTCAGGATAACTATGAACCCTTGCCACAGCCCTGGTAAATACCCCATGTTTTGTACTTACCACCCCAGTCATGATCTTAGGTGACCCAAACATGCTAGACCTGTGCCCTGAATCTAATTTACTAAAAATGCCTTTCTGATAGGTCAAAATACCTGGATCATTCTCCATGAGGGTTTTTTGATTTTTGCATTTCTCCTGGTCAACCTGAACCCATCTTCTGTCATTTTTCACTTGTTTCAGATTTTATGCTTTTAACCCTAACCTCAAACTTTGTGACTTCATTTCCTGAATCTTGGTGTACATCCTTTTGCTTTCCAAGTGCTAGGTCATATTCCTTCCTCTTTCCTCAATTCCTATCCTTTTTCCCTGTTATCCTGTCCCACGTTCAGGTCCTTTCTTCTCATGCAGGCTTTAATCCCCACCTCTTCCAAGAAAACCACAGTTCACAGCAATTCAAAACTCAAAAGTTCTCTTTATTATTTTTCTGTTAATTCTTTATTCAATTTTAATAACTTTGAAAAGTATATCAGAATGAATAATCCTAACTCTAACGCTAACCCTAACCTACATATATCTATCCCTATGTGGAAAAGTATGTGATGCTCCAGTGGTACCAGAACCTCTTTATTGCTTATCTATTAAAAAATTCTATTACATTTCTTTATTTCATTTTATTAAGATATAAAAATATATCAACCAATGAATTTGTACCTATAGATATATATAAATGTGGAAAACTATTTGGTATTCAAAGAGTACAAAAAGTCTCATTACTTATCTATTAAAATTTCTACTACATTGCTTTATTCAATTTTATTGTATTTTGAGACTATATCAGAATGAATGAATTTGTATCTATCTATCTCTGTATTATATGTGGAACACTAACTGGTACCCAAGTGGTACCAAAAGGCCTCTTAAATTTCTTCATCTAATTTTATTAATATTTAAAAACATACGCAAATAATTAAATATGTATCTATCTATATACATATGGAAACTAACTGGCAGCCATGTGGCACCATCAGCCTTAGCATCTCTTATATTGTGTAGCCATAGTAGTGAGCAATTTCCATCTCTCTTTCCCTCTCAATGAAAAACTGCACTTTCCCCAAAGGATATTTGGCAGCATTCTCACGCTGTTGTTGAGCCTTCTTCTTCATGGCTTCCCGCTCTGGCCTCTGCTCTTTCGTGATGGGAGTTGACATTACTGGCTCAGGAACATTGGGTTTCCTCCATGGAATTGGTTGTAAGGCAAAGTCTTGGAGGAGATATCGGTGTTGAGGCTTGGGCAGTTGGGACTGGAGCTTGTTCACAAGGGTGGAAACAGGGCCCCGCTGGACAGAAGTGCAAGATGATGCTCTGTAGGCTGCAGGCCTAGAGGCAGCAGACTGAGGGACACTAGGCTGGGTAGATGTGGTGAAGCCTGAATGGATTGAATGGGATACAGCTGGCTGAGCTGGCTTGGCAGGATGCATCAAAGATGTGTTGGCAGGAGCTGGTCGAAATTGGTTGACTGCCCTGGGTTGAGCTGAGCTGGTAGAAGCAGGCTGGGCAGGGTAAGCCACAGTGGGTCTACGTGAGGCCAGAGACTGTGGCCTGCGATATACAGGTCGAGGTTGAGGTTTCTCTGAGGACAGAAAAGGCAAAGGCACCAATTTAACCTTCCCAGGAGGTGGAAGCTCATGCTGGGATGGAGATGGACACTCTTTGGCAGCACTGATATCAGGTTTCTGGGCTCTCACTTGAGTTTTCTCAGGACCTTTAACCTGCAGCCAGGGTTTCCTAGCTGGGCACGGACGGGGATCTTTGTTACTGCTTGAGTTTCCCAGGGCCCGGGAGGAAGAGAGCCCAGGATTCTTATCATTCTTCTTCCCCAGTGCATGAAAAACCTGCACCGACTCCAGCATGTGCATGCCTAGATAACTTCGAGGCTTTTTAAAGGTCTCCTGGCTAAGCTCAGGTTGATTTCTCTTGCGCTTTGCCTTAGGAATCATTGGCTTCTCTTCTGTCTTGACCTTGTTGCCTGCCTGCTTACTGTCTTCTGCTCTCTTGAAGCTGTTTTCTCTGCTCCTTTTGGGCTTTTCCTGCCCAGGACCCTTGGCTTTGCTGTTCCTGCTGGGTGCAGCCTTTTGAGTGTTCCTGTTAAAAGGCTTGGCTCTGTTCCCAAGAGCCCTGTGACTGTCTGCATCCCTGCAAGCAACTTCTCCCTCTAATGTGCACTCTGGGGCCTTTGGCTGCATTTTGGCCTCAGGAGTCCCATCAGGAGGCTCTGAGGCTTTATGTTTGTTCTTCCTAACTTGACCAGCATGGTCCTTTATGTCACTTGAGGTTACCTGCTCCTGATTCACCATGATGTCTCTGGTATCATTGGCTTTTATGATTTGAGGACTTCCAGGTTGGTCAAGGTCTTTGAAGAAATTGAAAATTTCGGGAAGGTGAATATCCCCCACCAGTGCAGTGAGGTCTGCAAAATCACTGCTACATTCAATCCCATTTTCAAGTGTGCCTTGGTCCTCAAGACTCAGGCTACTCTTTCCCAGATTGTTATGTTCAGAATGAGGCATCTCCTCTTGGTCCAGAGGACCAATGGAGGCTAGGAGCTCATGGCTATCAGAGATTTCTAAAGGGAGTAGTAGAGGATCCTGGTTTTCTACTGCAAACAGATAGGCATCCAGAGGGTTTGAAAGCATGGCTTTAACCTCATCCAAACTGTCTGTTTCTTTCTGACATTGAGTTGGAGGCAATTCCACGAAAGTAGTAGAGCTCTGGTCTGGAGTTATTACTGAAATGTCCCCAGGTTCAGTTGGTGGGTTACTCTCAAGCATTTGGAGATTTTGTATACTTCTGGAACTGCAGCAGTTGGGGAATTCTGGAGGTTGTTGTAGACAAAATGTTTGACTTGGAGGTTGCAATCCCACAGCAGCCTCCATCCCTGGGGAAGTTTCCATCACTGCAAAGGAATCAAGGAGGATGGTAAGTAGGATGCTCCCCCTACACAGCAACACAATAATCAGGGAACCTACCAACTGTGGAGAAGGCATTTCTAGTAGCTCTTCCTAAGGACCATGGACAGGTCTCTGTTAGGAGCTGGGTGCTGACCCCCTCAGTTACACGTGATCAGTAGACGTCCTAGATTTGCACTGGCAACATTATCATGGCAGCATGGCTGATTGGTAGCACACTTACCTCCTATGTGTGATACCCACAAAAAGTGTTTGATGAAACCTGTCATTCTCATGTTGCAACCTCTGAATTCTCTCCACTCTCCCAAGAATATATGCACACTGAACACCATATACTAGGAGAGGGTGGAGCTCTTCCTCATACCATATTTGTTAATGGACAGATTTTGAGAAACCTGCTTTGCACGGAGTCTCTGAATAGAATGTTTAAATCGTGAAATTAAGGAAGGAAAATTAAACTGTCAAACCATGGTCAGTTTTGAAGTATCTTCCTTAGAAATCCCAGCCAAATTCGGGAAATAGACTCATAATGTATTTGTGTAGGGGGACTGGTCTAACAAGGCACTGAAAATCAATCGCCTCCACTGTGCTCATGAAAGTCTTTTAAATGCATTGTGAATGAACATTAGAGTGTCCTGCATCTTCTTCTTGCAGAGTCTGAAAATGCAAACTGTTGAATAAGAATAGGGGTTAAAGTCTCAGGATTTAAATTCTATATATCTGTAGACCCACAGCTCCCAGCGGCCTATTTGACTCTCCTTTAGATTTCTGATCTTATTCCTTCCCCATGCTCTTGTTTGTACTCACCTTGAAAGTTTGTTTCTGTAATAGGCTGAGTAGACACACAGTAGTAGGTGCCAGGGGTAGAGGCTAATGGTAGGATATTTGTAGACTGAACCTCCTTCAGCACCATCACCATTTCTGGTTGAGGGGCAGCGACCCTATTTCTTGCGTATGACACAGAGCCATAGGATTGCAGGTAGGGGCCAAGATCTCCAGAGAGCAGAGGTCCCAGTGTGTTTTGATCATAGTAGAAGACCTGGCTCTCTGCTTGGTACGGAAGTGACAGGGTATGTGCCTGATTTGGAATCTGACATGGTGCCACCTGGACAAGCCTGGCCAACAGTGATGGATACTCATGGACTCTGACATTGGCATCTGAAGTTGTATCATATTGGGCTGTCATAGACATGGAAGGAGCTGCTGTGTCCTGATCAGTGACAGTCAGAGTATAGTCCCCCAATGAAGATGACTTCTTTTCAGCACCTCCCATAGTATCCCACTCAAAAATACTTGGATAGGAGGCAGGTGCCATGGGGATCTGCTGCTGGCTAGTTACCCCAGACAACATGGTTGTGCTAGAATGTTGATAAAGGTAGGCACTGCCCATGAGTGGCTGGAAGGAGGTGCCCAAGTTTGAAGGCAATAGCCATGCCGAACTGACAGCAGAAGCAGAGACTCTGGAGAAGTTACATGCGCTTCCTGTTAGGGAAGCTGCATTGCTCACCACAGGAAGAGAGAGAGGCAGAGAATTTGTAGTTCCAAATATAGAAGAATTCTGGAAATTTTCTGTAGGAAGCAAAAGGGTGATGGAAAAAGTTGATGAGACTCACAGATTTTTAAGAATCTTGAGAAACGGCATTATCTTATTGTTGTGGCAGTCAGGAAGCCTCTAATACCGATCAATATTGAGATTCCCCAAATCAAACCATTTAGCATGGATGCAAGTATTGGAGCAGTTTGGTACTCTGCTGTTGAACTGCTGTTTCTCTCCAATTGGGTACCGAAGACCCCAGTGGTCTGAACCACACATTGTTCCCTACACACTTCCTTCTCCCTGACCTAGCTTTCCCTTGAGCCTCCACTAATTTTGGCCCATGAATATGCCTTTCAACAGAAGCATTTAGAAGTTAGAGAATGTCTAACATTACCATTTTGCCAGTGAGTAAACCAAGGGTCAGGAAAGTATTATTGACTTGTTCATTATCAACACCAGGTTGTGGAAACTTACTCCCTTGCCAGGACTCTGTGCTATGGACAAATACCAGAAATGAGGAGAAATACATTTTTGTTTCTCTCTATTCAGAGAAAACAGTAATGATATCACCACTGTTTTCTTCAGCATCTCATTTTGTTTGTGCAGGTTGCATGCCATTTTCTGGAGTTCACTTGTACCATCCAGATGGTAATTTACAGGGCCATTGTTTTTGATATTCGAGCCTGATTTTCATCCATCATCAACATTACCACTTGAGAGTAAGTTTTTCAAGAAATGCTTCTTGTTAGAAAAATTTTTTGAACTTTTTGAGCTTCAGGTTACAGAAGTAAGGCATTTACAATACGAAAAACAGTCATAATTCATCCATGAAAAAACTGGCATATTAAATTTATTTATATAGGCTAAGATGTAGTAAGTTTTGGAAAGATAGAAAGGCAAAAGTGAAAAACAGCAGAGAACTACAAGGAATACCTAGATACTAATGCAAACTTGGATATTTAGCAAGCATCAAAGCATAGTGAATTTACTAACCAATGAAGTTCCATTATCATACATACAATATAATGAAAATGAATGTTTCTCCTTTATTTCAGTGAATACTGTTAATCAAAACACTGTGCAAAATTGAAGGTGATTTTGAATGAATTTCTAACCAGTACCTATAGACAGAGAAACTATATCAACAAAAATTGTGTAATAAGCAACTAATTGATGTAAATGTAAACGTTTAGGTAGTCACAATGTATGTAGATAAATATTTCAAGAAAAATGTTTTTAATCCAGTTATAGTGGCACATACCTGCAATCTCTGATTCTCAATAGGCAAGGACAGGATGATCACAAGTTAGATGGCAGCCTTTACAATTTAGCGAGAATCATCAACATAAAATTTAAAAAGGGTTCAGGATGTAGCTCTATGGTTATGTGCCCTGGTACTGCAAAACAAATGAATCCTAAACCAACCCTCTTCTTCCCCGCCATATGCACAAACTGAAGCAAAATAGCACTGTGAGTCTAGGCATGGTGGGTTGGAACTGTGGTCCCAACACTCTGGATGCTGAGGCATTGGAATTGCTGGAGCCCAGAAATTCAAAGTCAGTCTGGGCAATTTAGCAAGATCCTGTCTCAGAGAGAAAACAAGATGTGCTGGGGATATAGCTTGTGATAGCTTGCTTGCCTAGCATGTATGAGACCCTGTGTTCAGTCCCCAGCACTAGGAAGGAAAAAGGAAGGATGGAAGGAAGTTAGGAAAGAAGAAAGGAAGGAGGGAGGGAGGGAAGGAAATTTTCTACAGAGTAGAGAATGAAACAAGAAATGTAAAGTAATTTCATCTCTGTGGTTGTTCATCTTCTTCTAAATATTACCCACAACATGGAAAGATATTAATCCTACTATGTAGATATTTCAATTAATATAAAACATTTTCTGATAAACATTTGTTATAAAAAAAGCAGAAGAATACTATAAGTCATCATTAAAGTTGTATTTATCATCACAATCTAGTTTATAATTATCTTTAACAGGAAAATGTTGTCCCTAAAGTCTGAAAAAAAAAATCACCACCAGAATATAATCATATAGTAAAACAAATTTCTACAGATGTTTACTAGAACAGGAAATCAAACTCAGGGCTTCCGCATGCTAAGCATTCACTCTACCACTGAGCTATACCCCCACTCAAAAACAATTTTTTGAAATGTAGAAAAATCAAAAGTTATTTTAGATAAATATGGGATTTGATATGGAACTTGAATTGTATTCTTACATAGCTCTTTCTTTTGGTTCGTAGGTTTAAAGCATGTTAATGACTATTTGTATATATTCTCATGAAGAAAAAAAATTATTGTAAAGATGGAAAACAGCTTCTGCTTGAAATCTACCTATCACCACAGGAATGCGTCCTTCTGATGCAGGTTAGGGCACATCATATTTTAAATATTCATGTAGTTTAAAAAACAGAGTAAAATAGGACATGGAAAACTGCTGTTTCCCCAGGCCTGTCTCTATCCACTTCATTTAGCATGTTTAGAGGAAGAACCATTTCTAAAACATACCTTTAAAATGTTCATGTTCAAACTGTCTAGGTCATCTGTGTTCAAAGAGGCCATAGAAAAACTCCAAAGAACCAAATATGACTCTTCTGAGAAACTGCTTTCCCCAGTGATAGCCTAATTCTACCTAAGTTTCCTTGCTAGTCAGTTAATTAAGACATTCTCTCCATCACCCTCAAATGTCCAAGTGCTGGGAAGATTTCACTCTATGTTCTCTGCATCCATTTAAATCACTTTTTTTTTTGTATATTCCATTCAAACCAACTACTTTTTAGCTGAGAACATCTCCATGCTCTTCATCTCTTTTATTCTCACATTTTCTTCTCCCTTATTTTGATATTTCTCCCCCACCAAGTTCCTGTTGCCCTGTGCTTCAACAGTCCCAAACTTACTTCCCCTGGAATATCTGCCTCCTTACAGCCCTGTTCTCCCCCTTCCCTCTCCCTAGTTCTCTTTCACATAGTTCAAACAGAAAATTCCAAAATATGTGAATGTCCCATTTCGAATATCACTAAATATGAAATACTGAAGTGGAAATATTGGGGAAGGGAAACTGTTCCAGATGATACTCTCAGTACACAGTGTGAGCTTTCTTCTCCATCTGACTATCATTTTTTCTGTTGAAATGAAGGCACTGCCCAAATCAAATTTCATTCTCTATAAATATGCCCCTTAAGACTCAATATTAGAAAAGAAAGGGACCAGTGTAAAGTCACTGTGTTATCCTCCTGGTTCAGATGAGGAAACAGATTTTGTGAGAGAGTAAATGATCATCCCTCCCATACCTAGTACATGTCAGTGAAAACTCAAATTAGGTCTCCAGATTTCTTCTTCCATCCTTTTCCCTATTACTCTAAGCTAATTGGACTCCTATAGTACATTGAGGCAGCAAAAATTCTAGTGAAAAACTTTAAAAAGTTTCTTTCCTTACCTGACATTGTCAGAGAAGAGGTGACATCAATTGCAGATACAAAGGATGAGGAGACCACCCCAGAGGATGTCTGGGTGACTGGAGCTCGAGAATGCATGTTTCCCAGTATGGAGTTCACTGGTCACTGGCCACTGGTCACTGATGACTGGTTACTGGTCACAGGTCACTTGCGATGATCCAAATTTGTTTACAACTCCATGGAAACCCTAAGATTCTATCAGGTGGCAGTAGGTTTGGTGGGAGAATGATGTCACCAAAAAGGCCATTTAAAAGGTATGAAGTAGCCAATAGGGAGGTCAGATTCCCAACCAGAAGGTGGGATTGGGTGAAGACACTGACAAGAGAGTTGATTGGGTAGAGAAAGTGACAGGGGACTTATAATTGAATCTAAATGGCCGAGCTCTGGGGAGGTGAAATCCTGCCAGAGGGACAACATAGGGCCACCTTTCCAGGTGTTTATATTAGGGAGTTCATCTCAGTGTTTCTTATTGATGTTCATTTAAAATTATTTATATGTTATATATTTCACATTTTCATAGGTAATAGTGTGCACATAATTACATATTACATATACAGTTAATATACCTGGGCATGGAAGAAAGAGACTTCTGGTTTGAGCATTCTAGTTGTTCTGTAGCAATAGAAGTTGATCTGAACTTATTGCACCTTCCAAGGATGAAAGTAAAGGATTAAACCATTCTCTCTCTCTTTTCTTTTTGAATGTGCATACAATACTGTTATTTCATTCATTCATTTTTATGTGGTGCTGAGGATCAAACCCAGTGCCTCATATGTGCCAGGTGATCACTCTACCACTGAGCTACAACCTCAGCCCTAAAGAGTGTTTTCGTAACCTAAGAGAAGGGTGAAATTCCTTGAGTGCACCCTGTAGGGAATGAGGAGGTGCAAGTTTTTCTTTAGGTTTTCTTGAATCCTACTTTCCTTGGGCTGGGGTGTGCTGGGCCAAGTTGGACTCGTAACTCTCTTCTGCTCTCCTCCTCCCACCCCTCTTCATTGTAGACATTGTTTCATGGACAAGCCTTGAGTTTGCATTCTTATACTCATGAATATTACTATCTTTTGACTGCCAATAGCACAGGTCTTGTTTTCTGTGACTTGATTCTTTGAAAAATGCTCTCTGAACATTTGACTCAAACAGTGGAGAGGTGGGAGAGAGGCTCACTGTAAAATGTCCCTATTCTGGACTTGGGTTGTACTTCTTTCACCATCATTTGCCTTGGATGGCTCCTTGGGTCACATAGACATCCTGCCTTTGGTCTCTTTCATATGTGAGTGGCACTGAGGATTCTTTCTCTCTTCTTATGTAAGTGAATCCAGTGTGGCAGTTACTGAATCTTGCTCCCCCTTGCAAACAGCCACTATAGAATCCTGGGCCTCTCACATTCTTTGTCAGCCATGCTTGGGTGGAAGGTCAGGAGAATAGTTAAAAGAGAACATTAGTAGAATATAGGGAAAGTGAGTGTAAAGAAACAAGAGGGTAACATGGATTTTCAATTTCTTTTGTCAGAAACAAGGCAACACATTATGATCTCATTATGTGTCAATAAAATAGGTAATTCCATTTTTTGTGAGGGGTTCCTGGGAACTTCAACTGGGGATAATTTACCACTGAGTCGCATTGCGAACCCTTTTTTATTTGTGGGTTTTATTTTGAGAGAGTCTCACCATGCTGGTTAGGGCCTGCAAAGTTGTTGTGACTGTTCTTGAACTTGCAGTCCTTCTGCCTCAGCCTCTTCAGTTGCTGGGATTACAGGTGTGTGCACCATGCCTGGCTCAATATATATGTATTTTTAATGTAGCTAGGTAGAAAGTCCAGAATCTGTCATGAATTCTATTCAGTGACGATATAGTTCACTTAGTTTGTTTTACGTCACATCTCATTTCCATCACTCAGTGTATTTGTATACTGTGAACGGTTCCCAAAGGCTTTGAATTTTCAACTCATTTTTTGTCATATTTTAAAGGAATCCAACCTTGTAAGTCATGTTGCACGTTTTTCTATTGATGATTGTTTATTTTGAATCATCATGCATTAACTTGACCTGATGAATTTCTGGAGAAAATTAAAGAAAGGCTTGTGGAAAAAGCATTGTGATAAGTTATACTGTGCACCCAAGGAACACGTGTGTCTGTGTTCAAACCACCTTGATCTAGATTGCTTTTGTTTTGATCCCCTAGAGAGTGCTCATTTCCCTAACTTCTCTTGTAACTGTGATAAAGTAAGTCAGGACTGAGATGTAATGATATATGTATGAGACCTGAACAGATTGGGGGAGTAAATGTATGCATTCGATGATTTTCCTTGGTGGTAAGCTTTGTCTTTTTTTAAACACTTTATTATTTGTCAATGGACCTTTATTAATCTTTATTTATATTGAATCTGAGAATTGATGTCAGTGCCTCACCCATGCTAGGCGAGCACTATACCACTGATCTATAACCCCAGCCCAGTATTTAGCTTTTAAGGATGGCTGGATTGATCTATCTGGGGATGTCTCTAGAGACGGCGAGTAGATAGTATGTGATTCAATATGTCAAGAGCCCACAGGAAGACAACCTCATATACAGGATGAATAGCTCATATATAAAGCTCATATATACATATTGCTTCGATAGGTCTATTTTTCCCATCTCTTCTAGTTCTTATGAAACATGTTTTTTTGATGGTTGTGTATGGGATAATGTTTACCTGAGAAAAAATTATGGATAGTTTGACAGCATAACATAGTTTGGATGATCTGAAATTTTCAAGTTTTGGTTTTTTTCTTTTTAGGTCAGTGTCATACTTCAGAAAGCTTACTTCTGGAATGTAGTATGAGATTAAGAGCATATGTTAAGTATGCATAAGCCACATCAATCCCTATGTTCTCATAGAAATCAAGGGAACCCATCGCTCCTGCAGGTTAAGGTTGTAAGCACAAAATGATGGAGACTTGTGCAGACCTCATGAATTCAGCAGACTTTGCAGTGGTGGAGTCAGGCATTGAACGAGCATACTTTCAGCTTAGAAAATGGCCATCAATTACAGGAGGGGTCTAGGTTTATATGGGTTACCACATGGGAGGTGACTTAGCCATTGAAGACATCAATAGAACGTGGGCATTCAGGAAAAAGTTTGCAAATAGTAGAAATTTGTTTCTCCTGAGCAGTGTTTTTACAGGGCAAGAAAGGAGGGTGTAGTGTTCTGTACCTGAGAAAGGATATACTGGAAGTGATCAATGCTTGTCCATTTCCAGGGATTCTTCTCACTGGGTGATGTTTGCTTCCTTCCCCAAAATTGTCTTGTCACTGGGAAAGGATGTATGGGAAAGGATTGATGTTATCAATGTTTTTTTCTTCCTCTCTCCCTTTTCCCAGGCCACTGTTTTGGTGGTTGTCATTTCCATACCCTTCAGTGGAGACTCTGAAAGGGATAAAGGATTGGGGTGATGATATCAGGTCTGACTATTTCCCGATGAGAAGGGGTGATGGAGGGGGACCACTCCTTTTAGAGTTCTAGAAGTGGGCATGAGGATTCTTGTGGTTGCGGCTTAAGACTGGTATATGTGGGAAGAGACTTCGGGTTCAGGCAAAATCCCCATTTTATAGTTTCAAAGAGTCAGACTGTGTTCTGCAAGTGGCTTGTGCTGGGCAGGTCCTCTCATTAAGAAATTATTGTGTACAAAATTAACAATAGGGAGAAGAAAGTTTACTATAAGAAAGGTGAGGGTTAACTGATTTGCTAGTGCTAGGAAAAGAATTTTAGCAGGTAACATAGTTGGGGACCCTCTTCTCCTTAATCAAAGTCATCATGTCCCATTCCAATTCAGGGTGCAACTTCCATGATCTCATGTGTTCAGGTCCTTTGGAGCATTGGAAGCACAATTAACTTAGGAACCATATTTTCTTGATGGTTCAATCATTTCCACATAGCTTGACAGTCTGTGCAGAACAAAATTAACATTATAGTCATAGCTAGTAGCCTGATTACAAGTATAGAAAAGTATTTAAAACGGTTAGAGCAAGAATTCCCTTCAGCTAAACTACCCCAAGATTCTTCATTATCAAAAGTAGGAGTTTTTGGATTAGCCATAGCTGGAACCTGAGACTATAATTTTAACACACCAAAGAATTATTATAAAAAGGATCAAGTCCCTTCGGGTGATTTTGTACATTTTGCCATTAAATCTCACTGTCATTTTATGGAACTCTAGTAATAAAAAAATGGTAATGTCATAGAGACTCTGAAGTCTAGGGCAGCTTGTAAATCTTGTTCTTGATCTCCTAGGCATGTAATTTCTCAGTCAGAGCCTGCACAGGGAGGGAATAAGTAGCCCTTGAAGGTGTGTGCAGGCTGGAAATATAAATCTGAAAAGTAGTATTAAGAAATCATATAAAAGAAATGAAGAATGTTTTTAAAGCAAGGGCTTTACAGGTGGAAAAGGCCTCAAGATTATTTAGCTGCCATGGTATCTCTTTCACCCCAGGGCAGCAGGCATCTGAATTCAAAGCTATTGACTCATAAATTCCACACCAGGGATGTACTCTGCCCCATTAACAGTGGTCACCTGCAAGTGGACTTGTCTTTCAGCACTGCTGTATTGAGAGAAACCCAAAAGGGCAGTCTGGCAGTACAAGGCCATGGAGTTCAAAGCAAAGATTCTTTTGTTGCTCCTGACATAATTGAATCTTTTTGTTGTTGAATTTCCCTCAAAATTTCCTAGTCAATGTGTACTTGAGCTTGCCACATCTCAGTAAAAATTTTATGGATTTTCGGAAGGTAATGAGTAGTTTGGACTTGCTGTTGCAATGCCACCACTGCAGTGGAGGCAGAGGTGATGATGGCAGCCACAGCAGCAGTACCTGCTACCAGCCACCAGATAATTCATTTAACACATTGTTTCAGGTGCCACAGTAGTTCCTGCATGATGCTACTGAAGGGGTCTCTGTCATGGTTCTGATACTGCCTTTTACGTTGATGAGTCCTGCTTCGTCAGGTGTTGAAGTATAATGTCAGCGTAACACTCAGAGGGAAGTGTAGAGTAGAAAGTAAGAAGCTTTGTTAAAGACAAGTGAAAACAGACTTCTCCTGGGTGGAAGAAGGGGACCCAAAGGAGGAATCCATGGGTTGAGCAAATCTCTTCCGTTTTATAGGTTTTATTCTCCTGTTCCATCCCCCCTTATCTCTTTCCTTCCTGCCTGCATAACTAGGCCCAGTTTTGCAGGTGAGATGTGAATAGTGAGAAGCAGATGGGCAGGGGGAGGACCAAAGTGATCCAGGTGGCATTAATTAGCAACTGTCTGCCTGTAGTCCTGCATAAGGGCAGGTAAATTTGGTAATCAGTGGGCTCCCGAGATCTTTGACATTCCATTCTTCCAGGGGCAGTCTCCAACTTCCAGATGCAGAAGGCTTTCATGGCTTCCATTTCCTTGATTTGACCTGATTCTCTATTTCTACACTAACCACCTGTCCTGAGTTCTGGCTTCAATTCTTCTAATTTTACAGGAAGAAGGTGGTTATTGGCCTTTTGAGAATCCTAACAGTTTGTCCTGAACTTCCATATAGTTTGCCTGACACGAGGTTGCAGCATACAGTTCTCACATTTAACATAACATGTGTTCTGTGAGGCATTTGAATGGGTCCACATAAAAGAGGGATGTAATACACACTGTGAGGTAGAATTCCTTCTGAAAGGAAATGTTAAGATAGATCATATTTTTCATTTATTATATTGATAATCACTGTTCCAGATCTGAAGAGGCTCCTTGAAGGCACCCAGAAAAATCACTCCAGACATAGGCACTCACAAGAGATTTTTTTAAATGAAAGAGCAAAATGTCTGCCCCCAAGGTTGAGAGAGACAGAGACAGAGACAGAGAGAGAGTGTCGGGGGAGCTGTTCTTAAGTAGTGGAAGTTCCTCAGATAATAGAGATTAGACCAATGCCTGACAAGGACATTTGCACGCTAATGATCTAGGTTGTAAAATGGTGGGGTGTGGATAGAAAAATGGCAGCATCAAAATGGCAGGGGAGTGGTAAACAGCTGCAGCCTTGGTAACCCATTATCCCTTCACTCCTCAGTCAGACCTATTTTCAATAAAGTTTCCTGAATTGGCCCCAAATCCATTCTCATGGTAGGAGGTCATAATTCTCCCTCAGACATTTACACAGAGGAGTTGGAGTGTAAAACAGTTCTAAAAACCAATCTAGACTATCCCTGTTTGACAATTTCCATCCCAAAGCTTTAGATTCAGTGTCAATCAGTTCTCCCATAAGAACCCCAATTTATAACCTGATGTCCTACAACAGAATGATTTTGAAGATGGAGTGTAACACATTCAGACCATGGTAACAATTTATGTGACGCATCCCAGTGTCCATGGTAAGAGCATAGGTATATGCTGAATGAATTATTAAGTTCCTGCCATGCAGGTGAGCCTCTGCCAGTGAGGAAAATAAGCCTGTCCTCTTGATCCTGTGTGTTAGGGACATATGGAAGCCATGATTGAGGCCCAGTGTGGTAACAATATGAGTTCTTGAGAGAAATGTAAAGTGGGAGTTGAAAGTGTTGTGGGAATTAGGTAAGAAGTTGCAAAGGGCACTGGAAGAGTGGGAGACACCAAACTTTATATTACGCTGGTGCACCCAGAGGAGGTGAGCACTCCAGATTCTGAATGCCCCTTACCAGTTTTCCACACATTTCTAGGCTATCTAGTGTCATAAATTTTCTAGTCTGAAACAATACATAGTTGTACACAAGGTTTCGAAAAATGATACATGATTGTGTGTAACAGTTTTCAAGTAAGAAGCATGTTTACAGAGCAGAGTGCTGTAAGGGGACTCCTCGCATGAGGCCTTTGGTAAATAAATCTCCACCCTTGGGCCCTGGAGCCTTGCAAGGGGCCTGGGCGAGGGTTTTACACTTCAAAGGAATGTAGTTAGGTCCTAGGGAAAGTCCTTTACAATCCAAAAGGTAGGAGTGAATGGAGATAATGAGGTTCCCTGAAAACCAGCTGGCCTCGAAAGGGGAGGAGAACTCTCTGCCTTTCCCCTGCACCATTTTCACAGGGTCCTTAGTTTATTTTGTATCTGGGTCTGTGTTTGCCACACCCTATGGGAGGACAGTCCCGAATAATTGAACAAAATTCTTTAGGAGGAACAAGTAGTCAAAAAGGGACCAGGAAAAAAGGTGGTGGAATTAAGTTAGAATGAAGGGGGAAGATCAAACCATGTTTCTGGGTGAGCAATGGAAGGCTGTTGAATGTGAGCCTAATAAGTCTCTGCCCCTAGTCATGCTCAAAGTTGTGCAAATTATGAAGACCACCACAAGGAACCTGTTAACAGGTTAGGAGTAATGAATTGACCCATTTTTATCAATTGGCACACAGATAGTTTTGTTGTTCTCTTAACCTGCCTCCATCACATGGGGTCTGACTGCTCATTCATACTGCTCATTCCTGGGGAGCATCAAGGGTCTCATACACTATGAAGTCCCTCACGTGATATGTGGCATAAGCATGTTAAAAAAGTATGCCAGCTCCAGCGAGTAGTGCCTTTCCAGGCTGGCTTCTTGGAGCAGACTGCCCAGTGAGAGCATCTCTACACAGAGCCAGCCACAAATCCCCAAGCCAGAGGTGACCTCCAGCCCACAAGCAGCCTCTGGGACCAGGGCAAGGCAGCCCGAGACCTCTCCAGGCGGACGTGTCCCTTGGCCCCCCAGCCGCAGGCTTTTTCCACGGGACGATCCCAGATGGCAGACTAGAGGGTGACTGCATCTCCAGTCACTCCAGAACCCAGGATTCAAGAAGGGGAAGCATTGAGAGACTCGGACTAAAACAGAGCCACGGGGTGAGTCTCCCCCACCTGGTGAAGCGCTGCCTGGGTGGCAGGCCTGGATTCAGGTGGCTTATTAGAGTAGGGCAGAGCAGCTAGAGTCTTCCCCAGGAAGCTCTGTGCACTTTGGCGGTGGGCTCCTCCCACAGGGCCAGATTGTCCAGCATCTCGGAGCAGGCCCCCCAGTGAGAGCCTTTCTGCACAGAACCAAACTTCAAGTCCCTGAACCAGGGCGGCGAGTTCCTGCCCACAGGTTGCTCCAAAGACCACCACAGGGCAGCCAGTGACTTCCCCAAGCAGCCTGCAGCCCGGCCCCCTCCGGCAGGAAGCGCCTTTCCAGGCTAGCTTCTCGGAGCAGACCGCCCAGTGAGAGCCTCTCCACACAGAGCCAGCTCCAAGTCCTGGAACCAGTAGCGGGCTAGGGGCAGCTTTCCTTGGAAGTACTGCATTACCAAGTTACTCCAAGACTTCACGCAACTGAAGGCAGGAAGGTGAGACGCTGGAAATCTACAGGGACACTATAAGGCAATAGAAGAATTCTGCAATATCACAATGTCCCACTGACATCTGACCAATATGAGAAAACAAGGGAAGAAAATGTCCCAAACAAACCTAGATACTATATCAATAAAACCCAAAGACAGCACAGCAGAAGAAATGTCAGAAAGGGAGTTCAGAATGTACATAATTAAAACAATCAGGGAAGCAAATGAGGAGATGAAAGAGCAAATGCAGGCATTAAATGATCACACCAATCAACAGTTAAAGGACCAAATACGGGAAGCAAGAGATCATTTCAATAAGGAGTTAGAGATATTGACGAAAAACCAAACAGAAATCCTTGAAATGAAGGAAATAATAAACCAAGTTAAAAGCTCCATAGAAAGCATAACCAATAGGATAGAACACCTGGAAGACAGAACCTCAGATATTGAAGACAAAATATTTAATCTTGAAAAAAAAGTTGACCGAACAGAAAAGATGGTAAGAAATCATGAACAGAATCTACAAGAATTATGGGATATCATGAAAAGGCCAAATTTAAGAATTATTGGGATTGAGGAAGGCTTAGAGAAACAAACCAAAGGAATGAACAATCTATTCAATGAAATAATATCAGAAAATTTCCCAAATCTGAAGAATGAAATGGAAAACGAAGTACAAGAGGCTTATAGGACCCCAAATATATAAAATTACAACAGACCCACAACAAGGCACATTATAATGAAAATACCTAACATACAAAATAAAGACAGAATTTTAAAGGCCGCGAGAGAAAAGAATCAAATTACATTCAGGGGGAAACCAATAAGAATATCAGCAGATTTTTCAATCCAGACCCTAAAAGCTAGAGGGCCTGGAACAACATTTACCAAGCCCTGAAAGAAAATGGATGCCAACCAAGAATCTTATATCCAGCAAAACTTACTTTCAGATTTGACGATGAAATAAGATCCTTCCATGATAAACAAAAGCTAAAGGAATTTACAAAAAGAAAGCCAGCATTGCAGAACATTCTCAGCAAAATATTCCATGAGGAAGAGATGAAAAACAACGATGCAAATCAGCAACGGGAGGAACCAGCCTAAAGGAATAGCCAAATAAAGGGGAAATCAAATCATGTCAAAAAAAAAAATGAGTCAAATGACTGGGAATACAAATCATATCACAATAATAACCCTGAATGTTAATGGCCTGAACTCATCAATAAAAGACATAGACTGGCAGAATGGATTAAAAAGAAAAATCCAACAATTTGCTGCCTGCAAGGGACTCATCTCATAGAAAGAGATCCCCATAGACGAAAGGTGAAAGAATGGGAAAAAACATACCATGCACACGGACACAGCAAAAAAGCTGGAGTATCCATCCTCATTTCAGATAATGTGGACTTCAAGCCAAAACTAGTCAGAAGGAATAAAGAAGGACATTACATACTGCTTAAGAGAAGCATAAATCAGCAAGACATGACAATCATAAATAATCTATGCCCCAAACATTGGCTCATCCATGTACGTCAAACAAATCCTTCTCAATTCCAGAAATCAAATAGACCCCAACACAATAATACTAGGTGATTTTAACACACCTCTCTCACCGCTGGATAGATCGTCCAAACAAAAATTGAATAAAGAAACCATAGATCTCAATAACACAATCAACAATTTAGACTTAACCGACTTATATAGAATATACCATCCAACAAAGAACGAATACACTTTCTTCTCAGCAGCACATGGATCCTTCTCTAAAATAGACCATGTCTTATGCCACAAAGCTACTGTTAGCAAATACAAGAAGATAGAGATACTACCTTGTACTCTATCAGATCATAATGGATTGAAATTAGAAATAAATGACAGAATAAAAAACAGAAACTTCTCCTATACCTGGAGATTAAATAATACACTATTATATGATGAATGGATAACAGAAGACATCAGGAGGGAAATAAAAAATTCTTAGAAGTAAATGAGAACAAAGACACATCATATCAAAATCTCTGGGACACTATGAAAGCAGTACTTAGAGGAAGGTTTATTTTATGGGGGGCATTCAACAAAAGAAGTAGAAATCAACAAATAAACGACTTAACACTACAGCTCAAAGCCCTAGAAAAAGAAGAGCAGACCAACACCAAAAGTAGTAGAAGACAGGAAATAGTTAAAATCAGAGCCGAAATCAATGAAATTGAAACAAAAGAAACAATCGGAAAAATTAACAAAATAAATAGTTGGTTCTTTGAAAAAATAAACAAAATTGATAAACACTTAACCACACTAACAAAGAGAAAGAGGGAGAAAATGCAAATTACTAAAATTCGGAATAAACAAGGAAATATCATAACAGACACCAGTGAAATACAAAACATAATTAGAAGCTATTTTGAAAATCTATACTCCAACAAAACAGAAAACCTCGAAGACATCAACAAGTTTCTAGAGACATATGAATTATCTAAACTGAACGAGGAGGACATACACAACTTAAATAAATCAATTTCAAGCAATGAAATAGTAGAAGTCATCAAAAGCCTACCAACAAAGACAAGTCCGGGACCAGATGGGTTCTCAGCCAAGTTCTACAAAACCTTTAAAGAAGAGCACATTCCAATATTTCTCAATGTATTCCATAAAACAGAAGAGGAGGGAACCCTCCCAAACTCATTCTACGAAGCCAATATCACCCTGATACCTAAACCAGACAGAGACACATCGAGGAAAGAAAATTTCAGACCAATATCCTTAGTGAACATCGATGCAAAAATTCTCAAAAAAATTTTAGCAAACCACATACAAAAATATATTAAAAAGATAGTGCACCACGATCAAGTGGGTTTTATTCCAGGGATGCAAGGTTGGTTCAACATCCGGAAATCAATAAATGTCATTCACCATATCAACAGACTAAAAGTCAAGAATCACATGATTATTTCAATAGATGCAGAAAAAGCATCCGATAAAATACAGCATCCCTTCATGCTCAAAACACTAGAGAAAATTGGGGTAGTGGGAACATTCCTTAACATTGTACAGGCTATCTATGCTAAGCCCATGGCCAATATCATTCTAAATGGTGAAAAACTGAAAGCATTCCCCCTAAAAACTGGAACAAGGCAGGGATGCCCTCTTTCACCACTTCTATTCAATATCGTTCTTGAGACTGTAGCCAGAGCAATTAGACAAACCAAAGAAATTAAAGGGATACGAATTGGAAAACAGGAACTCAAACTATCCCTGTTCGCTGATGAGATGATTATATATTTAGAGGAACCTGAAAATTCCACCAGAAAACTCTTAGAACTCATAAGTGAATTCAGTAAAGTAGCAGGTTAAAAGACCAATGCTCATAAATCCAATGCATTTTTATACATAAGTGATGAATCTTCAGAAAGAGAAATTAGGAAAACTACCCTGTTCAAAATAGCATCGAAAAAAATAAAATACTTGGGAATCAATCTCACAAAAGAGGTGAAAGACTTCTACAATGAGGACTACAGAACACTAAAGAAAGAAATTAAAGAAAACTTTAGGAGATGGAAAGATCTCCCATGTTCTTGGATAGGCAGAATTAATATTGTCAAAATGGCCATACTACCAAAAGTGCTATACAGATTCAATGCAAATCCAATTAAAATCCCAATGACGTACCTTACAGAAATAGAGCAAGCAATTATGAAATTCATCTGAAAGAATAAGAAACCCAGAAGCTAAAGCAATCCTCAGTAGAAAGAGCGAAGCAGGGGGTATCAACTCTATTACAAAGCAATAGTAACAAAAACGGTATGGTATTGGCACCAAAATAGACAGGTAGATCAATGGTACAGAATAGAGGACATGGACACAAACCCAAATAAATACAATTTTCTCATACTAGACAAAGGTGCCAAAAATATGCTATGGAGAAAAGATAGCCTCTTCAACAAATGGTGCTGGGAAAACTGGAAATCCATATGCAACAGAATGAAAATAATTTCCTATCTCTCACCCTGCACAAAACTCAACTCACAATGGATCAAGGACCTTGGAATCAGACCAGACACCCTGCATCTTATAGAAGAAAAGTAGGTCCAGATCTTCAACATGTCGGCTTAGGTCCAGACTTCCTTAACAGGACTCCCATAGCACAATAAATAAAAGCAAGAATCAATAACTGGGATAGATTCAAATTAAGAAGCTTTCTCTTAGCAAAGGAAACTATCAGCAATGTGAAGAAAGAGCCTACAGAGTGGAAGAATATCTTTGCCAATCATACTTCAGATAGAGCACTAATCTCCAGAATCTATAAAGAACTCAAAAAACTCTACACCAAGAATGCAAATAATCCAGTCGACAAATAGGCTAAGGAAATGAATAGACACTTCACAGAAGAAGATCTACAAGCAATCAACAAACATATGGAAAAATGTTCAACATCTCTAGTAGAAATTCAAATCAAAACTACACTAAGATTCCATCTCACCCCAATTAGAATGGCGATTATCAAGAACAAAAGCAACAATAGGTGTTGGCAAGGATGTGGGGAAAAAGGTACACTCATACATTGCTGGTGGGGTTGCAAATTAGTGCAGCCACTCTGGAAAGCCGTATGGAAATTCCTCAGAGAGCTTGGAATGGAACCACCATTTGACCCAGCTATCCCATTCCTTGGCCTATACCCAAAGGACTTAAAAGCCGCATACTACAGAGATGCAGCCACATCAATGTTCATCACTGCTCAATTCACTAGAGCCAGATTGTGGAACCAACCTAGATGCCCTTCAGTTGATGAATGGATAAAGGAAATGCGGCATATATATACAATGGAATATTCCTCCGCCATGAAGAATGATAAAATCATCGCATTTGCCGGCAAATGGATGAAATTGGAGGTTATCATGCTATGTGAGATAGGCCAATCTCAAAAAACTAAAGGACAAATGATCTTGCTGATAAGCGGATGAGGACATATAAGGGGGGGTAGGAGGGGTTAGTATTAGGGTTAGGCTTAGGTTTAGGGTTAGGGATAAGGAGGGTGGTAAGAATGGAGAAAGGAAGGACTGTATAGAGGGAAAAGAGGGGTGGGACGGGTGGGGAGGAAGGGAAAAAATAACAGAATGAATCAAACAATATTGCCCTATGTAAATTTATGATTTTCAATTAAAATTTTAAAAAAAGGTAAAAAAAAAAAAGTATGCCAGAAGTGAATCTGAGGGAGCCAAAACCAAGGAGGACTCTAGGCACGTGTCTCTTGCCTACTTTTTACTCCCATGATATGTGTCATGCCCAGAGGGGCACTCTCACTAATACAGAAGGTCATACTCCTTACCCAATACACTGCATTCTTAGAAGAGCAACTAATGATCTTTTGAAAAACAAAAATCAGATTCCATAACACATGGACTTCAAAACCTGTTATGACCTCCCATGATGCTTGGGCTTAAAAATCCAAACTCCTTACCCTGGATTGCAGAGTGATTCAGCCACTGTGGCCTCTCTGACCTCACCTCCCCCTCTCCTTCTTGCTTTCCATTCTCCAGCCACATCATCTAAACATCTGCAGTTCTACTCAATATCTTTGCACAGCTGATCACACTTCATGAGATGCTTTTCTAGAATATCTACTTGGCTCATTCCATTTGATCATTCGTGCCACCTCCTCAAGGAGATCTTCTCTGTCCATCCACTCTAAGGAGCTACCCAGTCAGCCTCTATCAGCTGGTCTTGTTTCAACCTTCTCAATAGTCTTTACCAGTGTTTTCCTCTGAGCCTGTACTAGTATTAGCCCATGATTGAACCCTTCATCTGAAATGTTTTAGAAGGTAAAGGACATCTAATATTATCAGTTTGCGAGTGAGTAAACCCAGGGTCCGAGAAGTATGATTGACATGTTCAATATCAGCACCAAGTTATGGAAACTTCCTCCCTTGGCCAGGATTCTGTGCTGTAGACAAAGAGCAGAAGTCAGTTTAAACAGAATTTTACTTTTGCCTGTTCATAAGAAACAGTACTGCTATCACCAGTGTTAGCTTCCCCATCCCATTTTGCTTGTGCAGGTCCCATGCCATTTCCCAGAGTTCAATTGGACATCCAAATGGTCATTGTTTCAAGCCTGTCTTTTCATCGTACACCAACATGAATACTTGAGGGTAAGTTTTATTAAAGAAAATGCTTCTTGGAAAAAAATGTTATTTAAACTTTCTGTGCTTCAGGTTCCTCATCTATAAGGTATTTACAATAATACTGAGAGTCTTAAATCATTCATGAATAAAAGTGATATATAAGATTTACCTGGAGGAAAGTATAATAAGTTCCGGAGTGAAAGGCAGGCAAAACTGAAAAAGCACAGAGCTACAAAGAATACATAAACACTAATAAAAATTTGTATATGTAGCAAGTGTCAAAGCATAGCAGATTTACTAATGATTGAAGTTCCATTATCATACATACGTACAATATTAGGAAAGTGAATGATTCTGGTTTATTTTAGTGACTACTTGTTACTAAAACACTGCCCACAATTGAAGGTGAATTTGAATGAATTTCTAACCAGTACTTCTAGACAGAGAATCTGTGTCAAAGAAAAGTGTGTAATAAGCAGTAAATTTAAATAAAAAAATATTATGTTTCTTTTTTTTTTTTTTTTTTTTTTTTTTAATTTGTGGTGCTGGGGATTGAACCCAGGGCCTTGTGCTTGGGAGGTAAGCACTCTACCAACTGAGCTATCTCCCCAGCCCTAAAAAATATTATGAATCCACATGCAGTCCAACACACCTGCAACCTCAGCTATTCAGGAGGCTGATGCAGGAGATCACAAGTTAGAGGATGGCCTTGGCAATTTGGCAAGACTATCAAAATAAACTTTTAAAAGGATTCAGGATGTAGCATAGTGGTCAAGGGTCCCTAGGTTCAATCCCTGGTGCTGCCAAAAAAACAAAACCCCACCAACCCTCCTCTTCCCCACCACATGCAAATGCAAAAACCAAAGCAAAATCCCAACATGAATCTGGGCACAGTCGTGTGTGCCTGTGGTGCTAGCACACAGGAGGCTGAAGCATTGGAATTGCTGGAACCCAGGAATTCAAAGCCAGCCTGGGCAATTTAACAAGATCTTTCTCAGAAACAAAACAAAATATGGGAAAATGCTGGGGACATAGCTTGTGGTAGCATGCTTGCTTAGCACATATAAGACCCTGAATTCAATTCCCAGCACTGGAATCAAAAAAGAAAGAAAGGAAGGAAGGGAAGAAGGAAGAAAGAACGGGAGGAAGGTTTGTACAAAGTAGAGCACAAAATAAGAAGTGTAAAGAAATTTCTTGAGTGTGCTTTTTCATCTCCCTCTAAATATTATACACACCAAGTAAAAGATATTAATCCCACGAGGTAGATATTTCAATTAAAATCATTCTGATAAACATTTCAGTTACAATGAAAGCAGAAAAAAGCTTTAAAATAACCATAAAACTTATATTTATCCTGAAAGCCTAGTTTATAATCATTTTTAACAGGAAAATGTTGGCCCTAAAGTCTGATGAAACCATCCACCACTAGAATATAATCATACAATTAAAAAAATGTTTATGATGTTTCCTGGTGCAGGGTTTTGAACCGAGGGCTTCCCACTTGCTAAGCATGCACTCTGAGACTGATTATATCCCCCATCCAAACAATTCTTTGAAATGTAGAAAACCCAAGATAATTTACAATAGTATTTTAGATATACGTGGAATTAGAGATGTGGAGCTTGAATTTTATTCTTACGTAGGTCTTTCTTTTGCTTCTAAGGTTTAGAACTTGTTAATGACACTTTGTATGTACTCTGTTAAAGAAGGGAAAACTATTGTAAAGATTAAGAGCAAGACTGGGGTTGTGGCTCAGTGGTAGAGTTCTTGCCTAGCATGTGTGAGGCACTGGGTTCAATTCTCAGCCCCACATATAAATCAATCCGTCAATTAATAAATAAAATGAAGGTCCACAACTAAAAAATATTTAAAAGCAAGATGAAAAACAGCTTCTGCATAAAAACTACTTATGTCACAGTGAACACATCCTTCTGATGCAGGTGAGGGAATATCATATTTTCACAAATCCACATAGTTTTAAAAGCAGAGTAGAATAGGACATGGAAAATGCTGTTTCCCTAGCCATGCCTGTAACCTCTTTCATTATCATGTTTAGAGGGAGAATCCTTTCTAGAGCATACTTTTAAAATGTTCATGTTCAAACTGTCTAGGTCATCTGTGTTCAAAGAGGCCATAGAAAAACTCCAAACAACCAAAGGTGATTTTTCTGAAAAACTGCTTTCCCCATTGATACCCTAATTCTACCCTTAGTTTCCTCACTAGTCCATGAATCTGGACATTCTGTCAACCAGCCTTAGTTGTCCGGTGCTGGGAAGATTTCCCTATATACTCTCTGCGTTGATTTAAAATCTTTGTTTCTTTTGCACATTCCATCCCAAACATCTTCTTTTTTCTTGAGAACATCTCCATGCTCTTCATCTCTTTTATTCTCACATTTTCTTCTCCCTTAGTTTGATATTTTCTTGCCCCACCACGTTCCTATTGCCCTATGTTTCAACAGTCCCAAACTTACTTCCCCAGGAATATCTGCCTCATTGCAGCCCTATCCTCTCCCTCCCCTCTCCCTAGTTCTCTTTTCACCTATTTTACAGAAAACTCCAAAGTATATGAATGTCCTTTTTTGAATAGCACTAAATTCGAAATACTGACATGGAAATATTGGTGGAGGGACACTGTTCCAGTTGAAACCTCTGGGTACACACTAAGTTTTTTATTTTAATTTATTTTTATTGTAAACAAATGGGATACATTTGTTTCTCCTTGTACATGGAATAACAGCATACCATTTCCTTTGTCATTCATTTACATAGGGTAATGATGTTTGATTCATTGTTATTTTTCCTTCCCCCCACCCCTCCCACCCCTCTTTTCCCTCTATGCAGTCCCTCCTTCCTCCATTCTTGCCCCCTTTCTACCCCCCATTATGTGTTATCATCTGCTTATCAGCGAGATCATTCGTCCTTTGGTTTTTGAGATTGGCTTATCTCACTTAGCATGATATTCTCCAATTTCATCCATTTGCCAGCAAATGCCATAATTTTATTTTTCTTTATGGCTGAGTAACATTCATATATATATATGCAACAGTTTCTTTCTTTTTTTTTTCTGCTTTTAAGAAAAAACTTTGTAGTTTTATTTGAATTTCCTGTGATTAATCATGTGGAATACATTTTCACATAACTGTTCATTATTCGTTTATCTTCCTTGAAGAAATGCTTATATGTGACTTCAATTGGATTATTATTATTTGCTATTAAGGCATTTCATATCCCTATAAATATTTGAACATATAGATTTTTTTCTTTTTTTTCTTTTAATTTATTTTTATTGTAAACAAATGGAATACATGTTGTTTCTGTTTCTACATGAAGTAACAGCATAGCATTTGCATAATCATACATTTACATAGGGTAATGATGTTTGATTCTTTCTGTTATTTTTTCTTTCCCCCGCACCCTTCCCACCCCTCTTTTCCCTCTATACAGTCCCTCCTTCCTCCATTCCTGCCCCCCTTCTACCCCCCATTATGTGTTATCATCTGCTTATCAGCGAGATCATTCATCCTTTGGGTTTTTGAGATGGGCTTATCTCACTTAGCATGATATTCTCCAATTTCATCCATTTGCCTGCAAATGATATACTTTTATTATTCTTTATAGCTGAACAATTGAAGGACGTCTAGGTTGGTTCCATGATCTGGCAATTGTGAATTGAGCAGCTATGAACATTGTTCTGGCTGTATCTCTGTAGTATGCTGATTATAAGTCCTTTGGGTATAGGCCAAGGAGTGGGATAGCTGGGTCAAATGGTGGATCCATTCCAAGTTTTCTAAGGAATCTTCACACTGCTTTCCAGAGTAGCTGCTCTAATTTGCAGCTACTTTGACCCCACATCCCCGCCAACACCTATTGGTGCTTGTATTCATGATAACTGTTATTCTAATTGGGGTGAGATGGAATCTTAGGGTAGTTTTGATTTGCGTTTCTCTTAATACTAAAGGTGGTGAACATTTTTTCATATGTTTGCTGATTGCTTGTAGATCTTCTTCTGTGAAGCATCCATTCATATCTTTAGCCCATTTGTTGATTGGGTTATTTGTATTCTTCATGTAGAGTTTTTGAGTTTTTTATATATTCTGGAAATTAGTGCTCTATCTGAAGTATGAGTGGCAAACATATTCTCCCACTCTGTAGGCTCTCTCTTTGCATTGCTGATAGTTTCCTTTGCTGAGAGAAAGCTATTTAGTTTGAATCTATCCCAGTTATTGATTCTTCCTTTTATTTCTTGTGCTATGGGAGTCCTGTTAAGGAAGTTTGATCGTAAGCCAACAAGGTGAAGATTTGGACCTACTTTTTCTTCTATAAGATGCAAGGTCTCTGGTCTGATTTCACGGTCCTGGATCCATTGTGAGTTGAGTTTTGTGCAGGGTGAGATATAGGGGTTTAGTTTCATTCTGATGCATATGGATTTCCAGTTTCCCCAGCACCATTTGTTGAAGAGGCTATCTTTTCTCCATTGCATATTTTTGGCATCTTTGTCTAGTATGAGAAAATTGTATTTATTTGCATTTGTGTCTGTGTCCTCTATTCTGTTCCATTGATGTACCTTTCTATTTTGGTGCCAATACCATGCCATTTTTGTTACTATTGCTTTGTAGTGTAGTTGAAGTTCTGGTATTGTGATACCCCCTGTTTCATTCTTCATGCTAAGGATTGCTTTACCTATTGTGGGTTTCTTATTCTTCCAGATGAATTTCATGATTGCTTGCTCTACTTCTGTGAGGTACGTCATTGGGATTTTAATTGGAATTTCATTAAATCTGTATAGCACTTTTGGTAGTATGGCCATTTTGACAATATTAATTCTCTTTTTCCAAGAACATGGGAAATCGTTCCATCTGTTAAAGTCTTCCTCAGTTTCTTCTTGAATGTTTTGTAATTTTCATTGTAGAGATCTTTTACCTCTTTGGTTACATTGATTCCCAAGTATTTATTTTTTTGAGGCTATTGCAAATGGAGTTGTTTTCCTACTTCCCTTTCAGATGTTTCATCGCTTGCATATAAAAATGTGGTAGAGGAGATCCAAGATGGCGGACTAGAGTGAGACTGCATTCCTTGTTGCTCCATAACTCCAGTTTCAAGCTTAGGATATGTGTTTCCTGGTGAGGCAGTTTTTCCTTCTTATCAATCCCCTGCTGTTTACCCCATTTGTCTACTGTGACCAACTGCAGTCTGCAAGCACATCGACACTTTTTTTCAGTTCAGATTACTCACTGTCAGGTACCTATCATCCGCCATTTGCCTGCCTCTCACCTGTTCATCGCCTGCCTTACACCTATCCATCTCCCAACGCACGAGGTTCACCTCCCGATCCCCAATAACAGTCAGCAAACTGATTGCTGACCGCCAGTGGAGCACCATCTGCCTGCTGTTGCCTGGGAGTTCACTCTTACAGTACCTGCAGGTTTGATTACATGTGGCTGCCACATTTTGAGACAATAGCCTGGCTCCATAGGCCCTCTGGCCCAAGTGACCTAGTCCAGTCTCCAGGATCCCTCAGCCCGACTGATCACAACCTGACTCTGGGACCATCACATCAACTGACTGCTCCCTGCCACCAGGACCCAGACCAACTGACTGCACCATATCACCAGGACCCCGACAGACTGCACCCAGCCTCCAGGATCCTACAACCACACCAAACACACCCGAACTCAAGGACCCCTGCCTGACTGACTGCATCCCGCCTCCAGGACCTCCAGCTGACCACATCCACACCCTGAGCTGCAGCTCCACATTTGCCAACACATTTCAAAGCCAGAGCGGCCATCTTGGATAACCCTGGAAGCCATAGCTCCGATTTTTTGGTAGGGCAAATCCCATTCTGAGATACCTACGGGAGACTGGAAACTCATTGTCAGGTATCTCTCCTGCATCAGGCTACTAAAGACTGGGAGGTTTTATTACTATATGACTATTGTACTATGGATTTTCTTTTTTCTCCTTATTGAAAAATTTTCAGTTTTTATTTCTTTACTTTTCTTGCTCTCTTTTCCTTTTGTTTACCTGTTCCCTCAGAGTCTCTTTCCCCCTTTTATGCATGCTAACATCCAATTTCTTTTTATTACACTCTCACACTTTCTCTTATCTAGAACTTGTGTATATTCTTTTCTTATCCCATTAACAGCCACATTCTATACACCTGTGCATCCTCTTTTTCCTCCATTAGAAACTGCAGACATTATTGCAAACCTGTATTTTTTACTGAAGATAATATTTGAACTCATTCTGTTTATTATGACAATATTGTTATTGTCCTCATTGGGGTATTTGGTCAACGATTCCATAGTGTCTGAATTCGGCACTGCTAATACTAATCTGTTTTTAAAGAAAAGGTTTTGGAAACCTATAGGGCCTCTCTAAGGCTATAGAGGGAAATCTGAAATACCCCAGATCTGCAGTGCTAGAGGGGAAGATACATGAACAACATGAAAAAAACAAGGGAAGAAAATGATCCAAACAAATCTAGATTCTATATGAATAGAATCCAATGACAGTATGTTAGAAGAATGTCTGAAAAAGACTTCAGATTATACATGATTAAGATGATTTGCAAAGCAAAGCATGAGATAAGAGAGCAAATGCAGGCAATGAATGATAATACCAATAAGCTGAAAGAGCAACTGCAGGAAGCAAAAGATCATTTCAAAAAAGAGATAGAGATTCTCAAAAAAAAAAAAACAAAAACAAAAAAAACGGAAATCCTTGAAATGAAGGAAACAATAAACCAAATAAAAAACTCAATGGAAAGCATCACCAAAAGACTAGACCACTTGGAAGACAGAACCTCAGACAATGAAGACAAAATATTTAATCTTGATAATAAAGTTGCCCAAACAGAGAAGATGGTAAGAAATCATGAACAGAATCTCCAAAAACTATGGGACATCATGAAAAGACCAAATTTAAGAATTATTGGGATTGAGGAAGGCACAGAGATACAAACCAAAGGAATGCACAACCTATTCAATGAAATAATATCAGAAAATTTCCCGGACCTGAAGAATGAGATACAAAATCAAATACAAGAGGCTTACAGAACACCAAATGCACAAAATCAAAACAGATCCACACCAGGGCACATTATACTGAAAATGCCTAACATTCAAAATAAAGACAGGATTTTGAAGGCCGCGAGATTAAAGCATCAGATTACATGTAGGAGGAGACCAATACAGATAGCAGCCGACTTCTCAACCAAGACTCTAAAAGCTAGAAGGTCCGGGAACAACATATTTCAAAGTCTGAAAGAGCATGGTTGCCACCCAAGAATCCTTTACCCAGCAAAACTAACCTTCGGATTTAAAGATGAAATAAAATCCATCCATGATAAACAAAAGATAGAAGAATTAAAAATAGAAAGCCTGTGCTACAGAATATTCTCAACAAAATATTCCATGAGGAGGAAATGAAAAACAACAATGTAGGTCAACAAAGGGAAGAACTACCTTAGAGGAAAACCACTCAAAGGAGAAACCAAGCCAACTTAAAGACCAAATTAAGCACAAATGCCTGGGAATACAAATCATATCTCAATAATAACCCTGAACATTAATGGCCTAAACTCATCAATCAAAGGACATAGACTGGCAGAATGGCTTAAAAAGAAATGATCCAACTATATGCTGCCTACAAGAGACTGATATCATAGAAAAAGACATCCAGGGGAGATCCAAGATGGCGGTCTAGAGGGAGGCTGCGTTCCTTGTCGCTCCACAACTCCGGATTCAAGCAGAGGATATCTGTTTCTCGGTGAGGCAGTTTTTGCTGCTTATCGATCCCCTGCTCTTTACCCCATTTGTCTGCTGTGATGACCTGCAGTCTGCCAGCATGTCGACACCTTTTTTGAGAGCAGATTGCTCACTGTCAGGCGTCTATCATCCGCCATTTGCCTGCCTCTCGCCTGTCCATCGCCTGCCTTACCCCTATCCATCACCCAACGCTCGAGGTTCACCTCCCGATCGTCCGACAGCTGCCAGCAGACTGACCGCGGACCACCAGGGGAGAACCAGCTGCCTGCTGCTGCCTGGACGTACACTGTCACAGTACCTGCAGGTTTGATTACACGTGGCTGCTGCCATTTTGAGACAACAGCCAGGCCCCGTAGGACCCCTGGCCGGACTGACTGAGCCCCATCTCCAGGATCCCTCAGCCCGACCAATCACTCCCTGCCTCTGGGGCCCTCACATCAACTGACTGCTCCCTGCCGCCAGGATCCCCAGACCAACTGACAGTGCCCTGTCACCGGGACCCCAGACGGACTGATTACACCCGGCCTCCAGGATCCCACAACCACACCAAACACACCCGACCACCAGGACCCATGCTGGACCAACGGCATCCTGTCTCCAGGACCTCCAGCTGACCACGTCCACCCCTGAGCTGCAGCTCCCCATTTGCCAACACATTTGGAAGCCAGAGCAGCCATCTTGGATAATCCTGGAAGCCATACCTCCGATCTTCGGGTGGGGAAAATCTCATCCTGCGACGCCTGCTGGAGACTTGAAGCTCATTCTCAGGTACCTCCCATACATCAGGCTACTGAACACTGGGAGGTTTCATTACAATATGACTATTATACAGTAGATTTTCTTTTTTCTCCTTTTTTTAAAAAAAATTAAGTTTTTATTTCTTTACGTTTCTTGCTTTCTTTTCCTTCTGTTTACCTGTTCCCTCAGAGTCGCTTTCTCCCTTATTTACATGATGTTATTGTCCCCATAGGGGCTATTTGGTCTAGGATTACGTAGTGTCTGGTTTGGGCACTGCTGATATTGATCTCCCCTTAAAGAAAGGGTTTTCTAAACCTATAGGGCCACTATAAGCCTATAGGGGGAAATCTTCAATACCCAAGATCTGCAGTGCTAGAGGGGAAGATACAAGAACAACATGAAATAACAAGGGAAGAAAATGATCCAAACAAATCTACATTCTATAGTAATAGAATCCAATGACAGTATGTTAGAAGAAATGTCAGAAAAGGACTTCAGATTATACATGATTAAGATGATTTGCAAAGCAAAGCATGAGATAAGAGAGCAAATGCAGGCAATGAATGATAATACCAATAAGCTGAAAGAGCAACTGCAGGAAGCAAAAGATCATTTCAACAAAGAGATAGAGATTCTCAAAAAAAAAAAAAATGGAAATCCTTGAAATGAAGGAAACAATAAACCAAATAAAAAACTCAATGGAAAGCATCACCAAAAGTCTATACCACTTGGAAGACAGAACCTCAGACAATGAAGACAAAATATTTAATCTTGAAAATAAAGTCGCTGAAACAGAGAAGATGGTAAGAAATCATGAACAGAATCTCCAAGAACTGTGGGACATCATGAAAAGACCAAATTTAAGAATTATTGGGATTGAGGAAGGCACAGAGATACAAACCAAAGGAATGCACAACCTATTCAATGAAATAATATCAGAAAATTTCCCAAACCTGAAGAATGAAATGGAAAATCAAATACAAGAGGCTACAGAACACCAAACGCACAGAATCACAACAGATCCACACCAAGGCACATTATAATGAAAATGCCTAACATTGAAAACAAAGATAGAATTTTGAAGGCCATGAGAGAAAAGCATCAGATTACATATAGGGGGAGACTAATACGGATAGCAGCAGTCTTCTCAACCCAGACTCTAAAAGCTAGAAGGGCCTGGACCAACATATTTCAAGCTCTGAAAGAACATGGTTGCCAACCTAGAATCCTATACCCAGCAAAACTAATCTTCAGATTTGAAGATGAAATAAAATCCTTCCGTGATAAAAAAAAATTGAAAGAATTTACAAATAGAAAGCCTGCAGTACATAATATTCTCAACAAAATATTCCATGAGGAGGAAATGAAAAACAACAATGTAGGTCAGCAAAGGGAGGAACTACCTTAGAGAACAACCACTCAAAGGAGAAACCAAGCCAACTTAAAAACCAAAAATAAGCCAAATGGCTGGGAATACAAATCATTTCTCAATAATAACCCTGAACGTTAATGGCCTAAACTCATCAATGAAAAGACATAGACTGGCAGAATGGATTAAAAAGAAAGACCCATCAAAATGCTGCCTGCAAGAGACTCATCTTATAGAAAAAGACATCCACAGACTAAAGGTGAAAGGATGGGAAAAAACCTACCATGCACATGGACCCAGTAAAAAAGCAGGGGTTTCCATCCTTATATCAGATAAAGTGCACTTCAAGCCAAGGTTAGTCAGAAGGGATAAAGAAGGACATTTCATACTGCTTAAGGGAACCATAAATCAGGAAGACATAACAATGGTAAATATTTATGCCCCAAACAATGGTGCATCACTATACATCAAACAAATCCTTCTCAATTTCAAGAATCACATAGACCACAACACAATAATTCTGGGCAACTTTAACGCACCGCTGTCACCAATAGATAGATCTTCCAAACAAAATCCAACCAAAGAAACTATAGAACTCAATAACACAATCAATAACCTAGACTTAATAGACATATATAGAATATTCCATCCATCAATGAGCAGATTCACTTTCTTCTCAGCAGTACATGGAACCTTCTCGAAAATAGACCATATGTTATGCCACAAAGCAGCCCTTAGGAAATGCAAAAAAAAAAAAAAAAAAATAGAGATACTGCCTTGTGTTCTGTCAGATCATAATGGACTGAGAGTAGAAATCAATGACAAAATAAAAAGCAGATATTACTCCAACACCTGGAGACTAAATAATATGCTATTGAATGAAACATGGATAACAGAAAACATCAGGGAGGAGATTAAAAAATTCTTAGAGGTCAATGAGAATGATGATACAACATATCAAAATCTCTGGGACACTATGAAAGCAGTACTAAGAGGAAAATTCATTGCATGGAGCGCATTCCAGAAAAGAATGAAAAGTCAACAACTAAATGACCTAACATTACAGCTCAAAGCCCTAGGAAAAGAAGAACAGAATAACAGCAAAAGGAGTAGAAGACAGGAAATCATTAAAATCAGAGCTAAAATCAATGAAATTGAAACAAAAGAAACAATTCAAAAAAATGACAAAGCAAACAGATGGTTCTTTGAAAGCGTAAACAAAATAGACATACCCTTGGCCACATTAACAAAGAGAAGGTGAGAGAAAATTCAAATTAATAAAATTAGTGATGAAAAAGGAAATATCAAGACAGATACCACTGAGATACATAACATAATGAGAAGCTACTTTGAAAATCTGTATTCCAACAAAATAGAAACTACTGAAGACATTGACAAATTTCTAGAGACATATGCTCCTCCAAACTGAACCAGGAGGACTTACACAATTTAAACAGATCAATATCAAACAATGACACAGAAGAAGCCATTAAAAACCTACCATCCAAGAAAAGCCCAGGACCAGGCTGATTCTTAGCTGAGTTTACAAAAACTTCAAAGAAGAACTCATTCCAATACTTCTCAGAGTATTCCAGGAAATAGAAAAGGAGGGTACCTTACCAAACTCATTCTATGAAGCTAATATCACCCTCATACCCAAACCAGGAAAAGACACATCAAGAAAAGAAAATTTTAGACCAATATCCTTGATGAATATAGATGCAAAGATCCTTAACAAAATTTTGGCAAACCGTATCCAAAAACATATTAAGAAAATCGTGCACCATGATCAAGTGGGGTTCATCCCTGGAATGCAAGGATGGTTTAACACCCGTCAATCAATAAACATAATCCATCATGTCAATAGACTTAAGGATAAGAATCATATGGTTATATCAATTGATGCAGAAAAAGCGATCAACAAAATACAACACCCCATCATGCTTAAAACACACAAAAAATAGGGATAGTAGGAACATACCTGAACATTGTAAAGGCTATTTATGCTAAGCCCATGGCCAACATCATTGTAAATGGAGAAAAACTGAAACCATTCCTTTTAAAAATGGGACCAAGACAGGGATGTCCTCTTTCACCACGTCTAATCAACATTGTCCTCAAAACTCTAGCCAGAGCAAATAGGCAGACTGAAGAAATTAAAGGGATACAGATAGAAAAAGAGGAACTTAAGCTGTCAGTATTTGCTGAAGAAATGCTTCTATATTTATAGGATCCAAAAAACTCCTCTAGAAAACTTCTACACCTCATCAATGAATTCAGCAAAATAGCAGGCTATAAAATCAACACACATATTCTAATGCATTTTTATATGCAAGCAATGAAACATCTGAAGGGAAATGAGGAACACAACTCCATTTGCAATAGCCTCAAAAAAAAATAAAATACTTGGCAATCAATCTAACCAAAGATGTAAAAGATCTCTACAATGAAAACTACAAAACATTGAAGAAAGAAATTGAGGAAGACCTTAGAAGATGGAAAGATCTCCCATGTTCTTGGATAGGTAGAATTAATATTGTCAAAATGGCCATAGTACCAAAAGTGCTATAAGACTCAATGCAATTCCAATTAAAATCCCAATGACATACCTCACAGAAATAGAGCAAGCAATCATGAAATTCATCTGGAAGAATAAGAAACCCAGAATAGCTAATGCAATCCTTAGCAGGATGAATGAAACAGGGGGTATCACAATACCAGAACTTCAACTACACTACAAAGCAATAGTAACAAAAACAGCATGGTTGTAGCACCAAAATAGACAGGTAGATCAATGGTACAGAATAGAGGACACGGACACAAACCCAAATAAATACAATTTTCTCATACTAGACGAAGGGGCCAAAAATATGCAATGGAGAAAAGGTAGCCTCCTCAACCAATGGTGCTGGGAAAACTGGAAATCCATATGCAACAGAATGAAACTAAACTCTGTCTCTCGTCCTGCACAAAACTCAATTCACAATGGATCAAGGACCTTGAAATCAGACCAGAGACCTTGCATCTTATAGAAGAAAAAGTAGGTCCAAATCTTCACCTTGTTGGCTTAGGATCAGACTTCCTTAACAGGACTCCCATAGCACAAGAATTAAAAGGAAGAATCAATAACTGGGATAGATTCAAACTAAATAGCTTTCTCTCAGCAGAGGAAACTATCAGCAATGCGAAGAGAGAGCCTACAGAGTGGGAGAATATGTTTGACACTCATACTTCAGATAGAGCACTAATTTCCAGAATCTATAAAGAAGTCAAAAAACTCTACATGAAGAATACAAATAACCCAATCAACAAATGGTCTAAAGATGTAAACGGATGCTTCACAGAAGAAGATCTACAAGCAATCAACAAACATATGAGAAAATGTTCACCACCTTTAGTATTAAGAGAAATGCAAATCAAAACTACCCTAAGATTCCATCTCACCCCAATTAGAATGGCAATTATCAAGAATACAAGCACCAGTAGGTGTTGGTGAGGATGTGGAGAGAAAGGTACACTCATCCATTGCTGGTGGGGCTGCAAATTAGTGCAGCCAGTCTGGAAAGCAGTGTGGAGATTCCTTAGAAACTTGGAATGGACCCACCATTTGACCCAGCTATCCCACTCCTTGGCCTATACCCAAAGGACTTAAAATCAGCATACTACAGAGATACAGCCACAACAATGTTTATAGCTGCTCAATTCACAATTGCCAGATTGTGGAACCAACCTAGATGTCCTTCAATTGATGAATGGGTAAGGAAACCGTGGTATGTATATATATATATATACACACACACACACACACACATATATATATATATAATGGAATATTACTCAGCTATAAAGAATAATAAGGGTTTTCAAGATGGCGGCCTAGAGGGTGGCTGCATTACGTGTTGCTCCAGAACTCAGGATTCAAGAGAGGAGATATTGAGACGCTTGGGACCAACTCAAAGTAGCCGGGTGACTCTCACCCCCTGGGGGGGCATCCCGGATGGGACGGGGGTCCCGGAACGCAGGAAACTTTGTGAAGTAGAACTGCCGGCGAGACGCCCCTCCCCCCGCTGGAGCGCCATAGAGGAGGCCGGTCGGCACAGCGCTGGGACTCTCGGAGCAGCCACTGGGGCTCCGGCGGCTGCCCGGGGGAGGAGAGGCGGGGAGAACTGTGTGGACTCAGGACACCGGGGCCTGCCCTGAGGAGGAGGAGAGGAGCGTGGCCACTTGGATTCCGAGAGACTGCGCCAGAGCTGCAGGCGGTTGCCAGAGGAGAAGCCGCGCGGCGAGCTGTTTGGAATCAGAACGACGCTTCTGAACCCCGGGGCCTGCCCTGAGGACGAGGAGGAAGAGGAGCAGCCGCTTGGATTCGGGCGACTATACGGGAACTACAGGCGGTTGCCAGAGAAGGGGCTGCGTGGCGAGCTGTTTGGACCCTGACCACTTCTGAACCCCGGGGCCTGCCCGGAGGAGTAGAAGGAGGAGAAGGAGCGCGGCGGGTCCTTTGGACTAGCAGTGACTGCATTAGCGCTCCAGGCGGCTGCTCAGAGGAGAAGGCGAGTGGTGAGTTATTTGGTCTTAAAGTGACAGCTTCTGAACACAGGGGGGCTGCCTGGAGGAGAAGCGTGGTGGGACGCTTGGTCTTGAGGGACCACACCAGAGCTCCGGGCGGTGGCCCAGAGGACCCGTGCAGCGGGTCACGTGGATTCAGAGCCACTCAGAGGGACTGCTCCTGAACACCCGGGGGGTTATCTGGAGAAGGAGGAGGAACGGGCAGGGTCACTTCGACTCGGAGTGATTGATTGCCCCGGGCTACGGGTGGTTGGTGGGAGGAGGAGGCACGAAGTGAGTTTCTTGGACTCCTAGTGACCGCACCGGCATACTGGGCAGCTGTCTGGAGGAAGAGGCCTGTGGCGGGTCTCTGGGACTCAGAGCGATTGTTCGGGGCCACAGGTGGCTGCTCAGAGGAGGGGCCACGCAGCCAGGCGATTAGGTGCAGAACAGGGTCCCAGGATCTAGGAGGCTTCTGGGTGGAAGAGCCGCACAGAGACAGGCTTAGGGCGGAGCGAAGGTTCCAGGCCTATGGACAAATTCTCTGAGGAGGGGCAGCCTAAGGAGATTCATCTGCGAAGGGTGAGGCTCCCAGGCCCAGGAGGTAGGGCCGGGCCCCTGGAAACTTTGCAGAGGAAGGCAGCCCAGCCCAGGCAGTAGATGTAAATTGAGGGGAACCTCTAGGAGGAAACTGACCAGCGAGACCTCCCCACCGGGTGAGTCTTCCCTGCTGGGTGAGGTTTCCCACAAGGACGGTAAAACCAGAGGCTCAGGCCCAAACAGGCCTTGCCTCAGCCCACAGCCTAGGTCCCCTTTGGATGACCGTTGGTCAACAAGTGGAGGCACCTCTGCCCACTAGCAGGGAATATACCCCACCTGAAGGCCACCACTCCTAGAGAGGCAGCTTCCTTGTGGAGCACCGCATTATCAACCTCCTCCAAGACTTCAGCCTACTGAAGGCTAAGAGGGGATATATATAGAAATCTTCAGGGTCATTGTAAATCAACAGAGGAAATCTGCAATATCTCAGCGGTCCACTGATATCTGAACAACATGAGAAAACAAGGAAAGAAAATGCTGCAAACAAATCTAGATGTTACATCAATAAAACCCAATGACAGCATGGCAGAAGAAATGACAGAAAAGGAGTTCAGAATGTACATAATTAAAATGATCAGAGAAGCAAACGAGGAGATGAAAGAGCAAATGCAAGCATTGAATGATGAGATGAAAGAGCAAATGCAAGCATTGATTGATCGCACCAATCGACAGTTAAAAGAGCAAATACAGGAAGCAAAAGATCATTTCAATAAAGAGTTAGAGATATTGAAAAAAAACCAAACAGAAATCCTTGACATGAAGGAAACAATAAACCAAATCAAGAACTCCATAGAAAGCATATCCAATAGGATAGAACACCTGGAAGACAGAACCTCAGACATTGAAGACAAAATATTTAACCTTGAAAACAAAGCTGAACAAACAGAGAAGATGGTAAGAAATCATGAGCAGAATCTACAAGAACTATGGGATATCATGAAAAGACCAAATTTAAGAATTATTGGGATTGAGGAAGGCACAGAGATACAAACCAAAGGAATGCACAACCTATTCAATGAAATAATATCAGAAAATTTCCCAAACCTGAAGAATGAAATGGAAAATCAAATACAAGAGGCTACAGAACACCAAATGCACAGAATCACAACAGATCCACACCAAGGCACATTATAATGAAAATGCCTAACATTGAAAACAAAGATAGAATTTTGAAGGCCATGAGAGAAAAGCATCAGATTACATATAGGGGGAGACTAATACGGATAGCAGCAGTCTTCTCAACCCAGACTCTAAAAGCTAGAAGGGCCTGGACCAACATATTTCAAGCTCTGAAAGAACATGGTTGCCAACCTAGAATCCTATACCCAGCAAAACTAATCTTCAGATTTGAAGATGAAATAAAATCCTTCCGTGATAAAAAAAAATTGAAAGAATTTACAAATAGAAAGCCTGCAGTACATAATATTCTCAACAAAATATTCCATGAGGAGGAAATGAAAAACAACAATGTAGGTCAGCAAAGGGAGGAACTACCTTAGAGAACAACCACTCAAAGGAGAAACCAAGCCAACTTAAAAACCAAAAATAAGCCAAATGGCTGGGAATACAAATCATTTCTCAATAATAACCCTGAACGTTAATGGCCTAAACTCATCAATGAAAAGACATAGACTGGCAGAATGGATTAAAAAGAAAGACCCATCAAAATGCTGCCTGCAAGAGACTCATCTTATAGAAAAAGACATCCACAGACTAAAGGTGAAAGGATGGGAAAAAACCTACCATGCACATGGACCCAGTAAAAAAGCAGGGGTTTCCATCCTTATATCAGATAAAGTGCACTTCAAGCCAAGGTTAGTCAGAAGGGATAAAGAAGGACATTTCATACTGCTTAAGGGAACCATAAATCAGGAAGACATAACAATGGTAAATATTTATGCCCCAAACAATGGTGCATCACTATACATCAAACAAATCCTTCTCAATTTCAAGAATCACATAGACCACAACACAATAATTCTGGGCAACTTTAACGCACCGCTGTCACCAATAGATAGATCTTCCAAACAAAATCCAACCAAAGAAACTATAGAACTCAATAACACAATCAATAACCTAGACTTAATAGACATATATAGAATATTCCATCCATCAATGAGCAGATTCACTTTCTTCTCAGCAGTACATGGAACCTTCTCGAAAATAGACCATATGTTATGCCACAAAGCAGCCCTTAGGAAATGCAAAAAAAAAAAAAAAAAATAGAGATACTGCCTTGTGTTCTGTCAGATCATAATGGACTGAGAGTAGAAATCAATGACAAAATAAAAAGCAGATATTACTCCAACACCTGGAGACTAAATAATATGCTATTGAATGAAACATGGATAACAGAAAACATCAGGGAGGAGATTAAAAAATTCTTAGAGGTCAATGAGAATGATGATACAACATATCAAAATCTCTGGGACACTATGAAAGCAGTACTAAGAGGAAAATTCATTGCATGGAGCGCATTCCAGAAAAGAATGAAAAGTCAACAACTAAATGACCTAACATTACAGCTCAAAGCCCTAGGAAAAGAAGAACAGAATAACAGCAAAAGGAGTAGAAGACAGGAAATCATTAAAATCAGAGCTAAAATCAATGAAATTGAAACAAAAGAAACAATTCAAAAAAATGACAAAAGCAAACAGATGGTTCTTTGAAAGCGTAAACAAAATAGACATACCCTTGGCCACATTAACAAAGAGAAGGTGAGAGAAAATTCAAATTAATAAAATTAGTGATGAAAAAGGAAATATCAAGACAGATACCACTGAGATACATAACATAATGAGAAGCTACTTTGAAAATCTGTATTCCAACAAAATAGAAACTACTGAAGACATTGACAAATTTCTAGAGACATATGTTCCTCCAAACTGAACCAGGAGGACTTACACAATTTAAACAGATCAATATCAAACAATGACACAGAAGAAGCCATTAAAAACCTACCATCCAAGAAAAGCCCAGGACCAGGCTGATTCTTAGCTGAGTTTACAAAAACTTCAAAGAAGAACTCATTCCAATACTTCTCAGAGTATTCCAGGAAATAGAAAAGGAGGGTACCTTACCAAACTCATTCTATGAAGCTAATATCACCCTCATACCCAAACCAGGAAAAGACACATCAAGAAAAGAAAATTTTAGACCAATATCCTTGATGAATATAGATGCAAAGATCCTTAACAAAATTTTGGCAAACCGTATCCAAAAACATATTAAGAAAATCGTGCACCATGATCAAGTGGGGTTCATCCCTGGAATGCAAGGATGGTTTAACACCCGTCAATCAATAAACATAATCCATCATGTCAATAGACTTAAGGATAAGAATCATATGGTTATATCAATTGATGCAGAAAAAGCGATCAACAAAATACAACACCCCATCATGCTTAAAACACACAAAAAATAGGGATAGTAGGAACATACCTGAACATTGTAAAGGCTATTTATGCTAAGCCCATGGCCAACATCATTGTAAATGGAGAAAAACTGAAACCATTCCTTTTAAAAATGGGACCAAGACAGGGATGTCCTCTTTCACCACGTCTAATCAACATTGTCCTCAAAACTCTAGCCAGAGCAAATAGGCAGACTGAAGAAATTAAAGGGATACAGATAGAAAAAGAGGAACTTAAGCTGTCAGTATTTGCTGAAGAAATGCTTCTATATTTATAGGATCCAAAAAACTCCTCTAGAAAACTTCTACACCTCATCAATGAATTCAGCAAAATAGCAGGCTATAAAATCAACACACATATTCTAATGCATTTTTATATGCAAGCAATGAAACATCTGAAGGGAAATGAGGAACACAACTCCATTTGCAATAGCCTCAAAAAAAAATAAAATACTTGGCAATCAATCTAACCAAAGATGTAAAAGATCTCTACAATGAAAACTACAAAACATTGAAGAAAGAAATTGAGGAAGACCTTAGAAGATGGAAAGATCTCCCATGTTCTTGGATAGGTAGAATTAATATTGTCAAAATGGCCATAGTACCAAAAGTGCTATAAGACTCAATGCAATTCCAATTAAAATCCCAATGACATACCTCACAGAAATAGAGCAAGCAATCATGAAATTCATCTGGAAGAATAAGAAACCCAGAATAGCTAATGCAATCCTTAGCAGGATGAATGAAACAGGGGGTATCACAATACCAGAACTTCAACTACACTACAAAGCAATAGTAACAAAAACAGCATGGTTGTAGCACCAAAATAGACAGGTAGATCAATGGTACAGAATAGAGGACACGGACACAAACCCAAATAAATACAATTTTCTCATACTAGACGAAGGGGCCAAAAATATGCAATGGAGAAAAGGTAGCCTCCTCAACCAATGGTGCTGGGAAAACTGGAAATCCATATGCAACAGAATGAAACTAAACTCTGTCTCTCGTCCTGCACAAAACTCAATTCACAATGGATCAAGGACCTTGAAATCAGACCAGAGACCTTGCATCTTATAGAAGAAAAAGTAGGTCCAAATCTTCACCTTGTTGGCTTAGGATCAGACTTCCTTAACAGGACTCCCATAGCACAAGAATTAAAAGGAAGAATCAATAACTGGGATAGATTCAAACTAAATAGCTTTCTCTCAGCAGAGGAAACTATCAGCAATGCGAAGAGAGAGCCTACAGAGTGGGAGAATATGTTTGACACTCATACTTCAGATAGAGCACTAATTTCCAGAATCTATAAAGAAGTCAAAAAACTCTACATGAAGAATACAAATAACCCAATCAACAAATGGTCTAAAGATGTAAACGGATGCTTCACAGAAGAAGATCTACAAGCAATCAACAAACATATGAGAAAATGTTCACCACCTTTAGTATTAAGAGAAATGCAAATCAAAACTACCCTAAGATTCCATCTCACCCCAATTAGAATGGCAATTATCAAGAATACAAGCACCAGTAGGTGTTGGTGAGGATGTGGAGAGAAAGGTACACTCATCCATTGCTGGTGGGGCTGCAAATTAGTGCAGCCAGTCTGGAAAGCAGTGTGGAGATTCCTTAGAAACTTGGAATGGACCCACCATTTGACCCAGCTATCCCACTCCTTGGCCTATACCCAAAGGACTTAAAATCAGCATACTACAGAGATACAGCCACAACAATGTTTATAGCTGCTCAATTCACAATTGCCAGATTGTGGAACCAACCTAGATGTCCTTCAATTGATGAATGGGTAAGGAAACCGTGGTATGTATATATATATATACACACACACACACACACACATATATATATATATATATAATGGAATATTACTCAGCCACACACACACACACATATATATATATATAATGGAATATTACTCAGCTATAAAGAATAATAAAATTATGTCATTTGCAGGCAAAAGGATGAAATTGGAGAATATCATGCTAAGTGAGATAAGCCCATCTCAAAAACCCAAAGGACGAATGATCTTGCTGATAAGCAGATGATAACACATAATGGGCGGTGGGAGGGGGGCAAGAATGGAGGAAGGAAAGACTGCATAGAGGGAAAAGAGGGGTGGGTGGGGTGGGTTGGGAAGGAAAAAAATAGCAGAATGAATCAAACACCATTACCCTAAGTAAATGTATGATACGCAAATGGTATGCTGTTACTCCATGTACAAACAGAAACAACATGTATCCCATTTGTTTACAAGAAAATAAATTACATTAAAAAATAAAAATAAAAAAATAAAAATGTGTTCGATTTATGTGTGTTAATTTTGTAGCTTGTTATTTTGCTGAATTCCTTAATGAGGTCTAGAAGTTTTCTGGAGGAGGTTTTTGTATCCTCTAAATATAGAATCATGTCATCAGCAAATACTGACAGCTTAAATTCCTCTTTTCCTATGCATATCCCTTTAATTTCTTTAGTCTGCCTAATTGCTCTGACTAGAGTTTCGAGGGCAAGGTAGAATAGAAGTAGTGAAAGAGGACATCCCTGTCTCGTTCCCGTTTTTAAAGGGAATGGTTTCAGTTTTTCTCCATTTAGAATGATGTTGGCCATGGGCTTAGCCTTTACAATGTTCAGGTATGTTCCTACTATCCTTCACAGTGTAAGTTTTCTTCTCTGTCTTGGACTTTTCTCTTTTGGTTGAAACAAAGGCACTCACCAAATCCAATTTCATTCTCTGTAAACATCCCCTTAAGACTTAATATTAGAAAACAAAGGGACCAGTGCAGAGGCAGTCTGTTATCCTCCTAGTTCAGATGAGGAAACAGATTTTGCGAGAGAGTAAATGATCATCCCTCCCACACCTAGTACATGTCAGTGAAAACTCAAATTAGGTCTCCAGGTTTCTACTTCCATCCTTTTCCCTATTACTCTAAGCTAATAGGACTCCACTAGTACACTGAGGCAGCAAAAAGCCTACTGATCAACTTTAAAATGGTTCTTTCCCTACCTGACATTGTCAGAGAAGAGGTAACATCAATTGCAGATGCAAAGGATGAGGAGACCACCCCAGAGGATGTCTGGGTGACTGAGGTTAGAGAATGCATGTTTCCCAGTATGGAGATCACTAGTCACTGGCCACTGGCCACTTACTACTGGTCACTGATGACTGGTTACCTGTCACTCGTCACTTGTGATGATCCAAATTTTCTTACAACTCCATGGAATCCCTAAGATTCTATCAGGTGGCAGTAGGTTTGGTGGGAGAATGATGTCACCAAAAAGGCAGTTTACAGGTATGAGATAGCCAATAGGGAGTTCAGATTGCCAACCAGAAGGTGGGATTGGGTGGAGAAACTGTCAAGAGAGTTAATTCGGTGGAGAAAGTGACAGGGGACTTATCATTGAACCTAAATAGCCAAGCTCTGTGAACGTGAAATTCTGCAAGAGGGTTAAGATAGGGCCAACTTCCCTGGTGCTTGTATTCAGAGGATCAGCTCAGTGTTCCTTATAAATGTTCATTAAAAACTATTATATGTTATATATTATATTTCACATTTTAATAGATAAAAGTGGGCACTTAATTATATATTAATGTACAGTTAGCACCCCTGGGGATGGAGAAAGAGAGCAATTCTAGATATTCTGGAACAGAGATATTGATCTGATTAGTAAACTTCCTGCAGCTTCCAAGGATGAAAGAAAAGGTTTTAAAAGGTTTACTATGTAGTCTAGTTGTAGGTGGATGCAAAACTTTTACTCATTTATTTTTATGTGGTGATGAGGAATAAACCCAGTGCCTCACACGTACCAGGTGAGCACTCTACCACTGAGCCACAACCTCAGTCCTAAAGAGTTTTTTCATAACCTAAGAGTAGGTTGAAATTCCTTGAGTGCACCCTATAGGGAATGGGGAGGTCCCAGTTTTTCTCTTGGTTTTCTTGAATCCTCCTTTCCTTCGGCTGGGGTGTGCTGGGCCAGGTTGGACTTGTAACTTCCTTCTGCTCTTCTCCTCCCACCCCTCTTCATTGTAGACATTGTTTCATGGACAAGCCTTGATTTTGCATTCTTATACTCCTAGATAGTACTTTCTTTTGACTTCCAGAGCAGGGGTCTTGAATTTTGTGACCTGATTCTTTGAAAATGCACTCTGAACCTGAGAATCAAACAGTGGAGAGGTAGAAGACCCAGCTCACTGTCAAATGTCCTTCTTTTGGACTTTGGTTGTACACCAGATGCCATGGATGGCTCCTTGGGTAATGTAGACATCCTGCTTTGGACTCCTTCATATGTGATAGGCTCTCAGTATTCTTTCTGTCTTCCTATGTAAGTGAATCCAATCCAGTGTGGCACTTACTGAATCTTCCTCCCCCTTGCAAACCACCACTATAGAATCCTGGGCCTCTCACAGTCTTTGACTGCCATGCTTGAGTGAAAGGCCAGGAGAATAATTAGTAGAATATAGGGAAAGTGAGAGTAGACAAAAGAAAATCACGTGGATTTTGTATTTTTTTTTTGTCAGAAATAAGTCAACATACTTTGATTTTATTTTGTATTAATAAAACAGAGAATTCAATTTTTTGGTTTTGGCGTCCTAGGATGACCAGAGACTCGTTACCATTGAGTCACTTCCCAGCCCTTTTATATTTTATATTGAGTCAGTTCGCTAATTTCATAGGGTCTTTCTATGTTGTTGAGGCTGTGCTAGAACTTCTGATCCTCCTACCTCACCTTCCTGAGGTGCTGGGTTTTCAGGCATGTGCCACTGCACCTGGCTCAGTACATACACATATATAGGTAGATATATGATGTAACTAGCTAGAAAATCCAGAAACTTCCTTCAGTTCTGTACAATGAAGATAAAACTCTTACATATAATTTGCTTATCTTGTTTTTTGTCATGTTATCTCATTTTTGTTCTTTATTAGTGTGTTTGCAGACTGTGAAGAACTCTTAGAGGCTCTGGATTTTTAAATCACTTTTTCTTTTTCATATTTTAAAGGAATCCAACATTGTAAGACACATTGCATGTTTTTCTATTGATGACTGTTTGTGTTGAAGCCTCAGGAATTAACTTGAGCTAATGGATTTGTGGAGAAAATTGATGAAAGGCATATGGAAAAAGCATTATATGGTAAGTTATACCGCACAACCAAGGATCAGGTCTGTTGGTGTTCAGCCCACCTTTATCTTGGTTGCTTTTTGTTTGATCCCATGGAGAGAATCTGTTTCACTAACTTCTCTTATAACTGTGATAAAGCATGTCAGGAATTATTTGCTAATTTATATATGCACACACACACACACACACACACACACACTGACGCACAATATACACATACATATGTATATATGTGGACTGAGATGGTTTGGGGGAGTAAATCTGTGGATTTAATCATTTTCCATGGGGGTAAGCATTTAAGATGCCTGGACTAATTTGTCTAGGAACTTCCTAGAGGCAGTGAGTAGATAGTGTGTGATTCAAGGTGTCAAGGGCCCACTGGAAGACAAGTTCATATATAGGATAAATAACTCATGTAAAGTTCACAAATGAAGTTGAATATTTCATTTGTAGGCCTATCTCTTCCAGTACTCCAGTGTTTATTATGATATATGGTATTTTTAGAAGTTGTGTGTGGGATAATTCTTATATGAGAAGAAATCCTGGAAGGTTTGGCAGTGTAAAAAAAGCTTGGACTATGTAAAGTTTTTCAAGGATTTGTTGCTTTTCATCTCCATTTCATATCATGGATAACTAACTTCTATAATGTTGGTATGTAACATAAGCCTAATAACTAAGTATCAGCAAGTGATATCATTCCTTATAATCTCATAGTAATGAAGTAAATCCATAACTACTACAAGTTAAGGTGGTAGGTGTAAGGTTGTGTGGAATGTGGTGTATTAGTTGGGTTTCCCTTACTGTAACTAGCCTTTAAGATAATCACCTGATAAAGAGAAAAAGTTTATTGTGGTTCACAACTGTGGAGATTTTAAGTCATAGTCAGCTGGCCCTGTTGCTTTTTGGCTGTGGCAAGATAGAACATCATTGCCAGAAGAACATGGTGAAACAAGCTGCCTACCTCATGACCTGGATGAGAAAGACAGAGAGAGGACAGAGGAGAAGAGGAGGTGTTCGACTTCATTGTCCCCTCCAAGCCCATGCCCTCAATAATAAGATCTCCTACTAGACCCTCCCCACCCTTTTTAAAAGAGTACTGCTTAGTGAACCCAACATCACTCTGTGAGTTATCACCAGCCCCTCCTCTAAAATCTTATTTTGTGACTGGGTCTCACTGAGGCACTCAGTTTGGCATGGAACTTGAGATCATACTGCTTCAGCCTTCCAAATAGCTGGGAGTGTAGAAATAGCAACATTGTGCCCTATTTAGACCCCGCCTCCTAAAGTTTCCACAATTTCCCAATAGTACCAAACTGGAGGGGAAGGTTTGCCACATGGGCCTTTAGGGACATTCCAAATCAAAATTCATAGCATGTGGTAAGAACATTTTTGATAGCAATGTAATTTTTCCATACTGAAATATTCAGGTCCAATATTCAGTTATAATTAGACAAATGCTGTTTACCTCTCCTGCTTCCCATGCATGATAAGTATTTGCCCTTTATAATTCTATCCACTCAACTCTAGTTTGCAGTAAACCTCACCTTAACCTCTAAAACAAGTCTTAAATGTGGAAGAAAGTACCTAAAGAGATTTGGTCCAACACTGTGTGATGTAGTATCAGGTCCTTCCCTGACCTAAAGCCTCAGTTTTTATATTGAGGGTATTGTCCCAGGCCAAACCAATCCCAGCAATTAGTACTGATCAGGATGACTGGGACTCATCTTGCTGTAACCTACCCATATCATCTATCCCTGCATCCTTCCATGTTCTCTCCATATTCTCATTTGGGTTTTATTAAGACTGGAAACCCTCAAGTCTCTATATGATACCTAGGCACTACCAGGTACTGTCACATTTTATTACTGTCAACTACTTAACTGTTCCTCCTAATATGTCTTTCTCTGGTCTCTATCCTCCATTCCTGTGCACTACGGATTTGTGAAGACTTTCTTTTACCTCTTATTGGAACCACTCCTCTCCAAAGGACTACTCTTTGCCACTTCCCATACTATTCTGTCTAGGTCTGGATTGTCTCCTGGCAACTCTAACTGAGTTTTTTCTGGCCGTACTTGTGTCTTTTTGAAAACTTAAAGTGCAAGACCAACATAGTTATTCTAGTTTTGGAGAAATTTATGTCGCACTTCGTATTTTGTCATGTTTATAAACAGATGGATCATTTATGCCTTCTAGCCATTATATACCTCTCAGATATGTTTTCCTATGTTCCAAAACAGTATTTTATAATTTACTGTCCAGTTTGAATGTGCCAAATTGTAGTTTGCAAATAAAAATTATTGTGAAGATTAATAACAGTGCATATAAGGTGCTTTTAAAATTAGAAACAGAAAAGTAGAAATTATTTTGAAGAACTGTTGCAATCATAATTATTTACAGTTTAATCTGGAAGTCAGTACTCCCATCTCAGACACGCTGTTCTTTGCTCTTCTACTTGTGGCTGAATTGAGAGTTTTCCTAACAGGTACAGTCCAGATTAGTGATAAGTATGTGAAGATATTACAAGTGAACTCCACTCTCATGTCTCTCACTTCTGTTTTTGTTTTGGTATTTGCTAGAACATATCCAAATGTTATCTACTTTTAGCATACCTGTCATATGATAGGAATCATGTGAATGCCTGGCCAGGAATGTGAGTATAGGGTATATAATGTTTGGCGGTCAATTAGACAGTATTGTTCAAAACTTTCGGTGTGTATCCTTCATTCCAGAAATTCTATTTCTAGAAATTTAGATATAGTTTTGTATATATGTAGGGATAGTTCATTGCATGGACTGTAAGAGAAGACCAAAACCCAAACCAAAAATCGTGAAAATGACTAGAAGTCTATTAATATGTGACTGGCTAAGCAAATGATGATACTTTCAGTTATGTTATTTACAATGTATGCAATGCGCTATGGTCATTAAAAACTTGGCCATCCACGTATAAACTGAGAAAAATCAGTATTCTAGAGACAGTGTAGAAATTGTATGGTGTGCTGCTGCTGTGTAGGAAGAAGCTATACATATATGTGAAAGTAAATATCCATAAAAGATGTACAAAATGTAAGTGTAAACACTTGGAAACATCTCGAAGAACACATACTGAACTGGGTGCAGTGGGACCTAACTCTTTATTCCAGGGCCAGCAGTTTTGAATTCAGGAGTGCTCACTGGAACTCACAGACCTGTGCTACAGGCCTCCGGCTAACGAGGGCGCTGTGGGCGCCAGAGCCCCGTGTGTAAGTGGAGGAACACAGCAAGTGGGCGTGTCCCATCACGACGGGAAGTGGCTCAGGCGCACTGGCGCCAGCCCGCACTCAGTGGGTAGCTGCCCGGCACGCCCAGGTCCCAGCATCTTGTTCCTGCACCGAGGACGCCGCACTGACGGCCTAGACCCGCTTGGCATTGGGTGGGCGGCATCTCGGCGCCCACATGAGCCAATGGCATCCTGTCCGCAGTGGCTGAGGCCAGGGACGCGACTGTTCTGGACGTCACTCAGCAAAGAGGAAGGGCGGAAACCGCATCCCGGAAAGCAGGTGATATGCCCTGCTGCTGGGTTGGCCCTTCCGCCTCGTAGCTTCTGGGTGGGCTCCAGGTCTTGTGGTCTCAGCCTCGCCCTGTCGCCGCGGCGAGCTTGGCCCGTCTGCCCGGGGTTAAAGCCTTTGACCCTCGCCGCGCTTCCAGCAGAAGCTGAAAGGAATGGAGTGCGGCGTTCTGTGATCCGCCCCACCCTTTTCTAAGTGAGGCTGTGTCCCTTTCTCCTCGGGTCAGGTATGCCTTTGAGGCGGGCCATGGTGTTGGGGACGCTCCTTAATCGTCCAGATGGAACGTGCCCTTGAATTCCTCAGGTCGTGTTATTGTTTGGCACAGAAAATATGAGTAACAAGATTTAAATTCGAATGAATCCCTCAGTACCTGCCTGAGACCTTTCATGGAAAGTAGGTTTGCGTCCTTGGCAGGAATCACGGAAGGCACACAGGTGCTTCCTAACGGGTGGCCCCTGAGACCTTCCTCTACATGCCCAGATGGTCAGTTTTGAGGCTGTGTGCCTATGTGCAGTGGAACCGTTTACTCCTCGAAATCTTCCTCTTCTCCCTTCCAAACTTCATTGAGTTCCTCTAATTTTATCTCCTGAATATCTTTTAAATCTGCCAACTCGTCTCCTTCAGCATCCTAATGCAGGTCTTGCCTAACCTGTTGCAGTTGAGTGCAGTAGTGTCCCTACATCTATTCTTTACTTCTTCCCAGTGTGTTCTTTGCACAAATCTTCTAAGTAGGTCATTATGAACAATTGAAAGCCCCGTATAGTGGTGCATGGCTGTAATCCCAGGTACTTGGGAGCCTTAAGGCAGGAAAATCACAAGTTCCAATCCAGGCTCAGCACTTTAGGGATACCTGTTCTCTTTAAGAAAAAAAAAAGACAGAAAGAAAATGGTGTGGGTGTATAGCTCAGTGGTGAAGTGCTCATGGGGTTAGCCTCCGCAGCCAAACCATGTTGAAATTGAAATGGAATTGTGAGGTAGACATCAGTGTAAAGCATTATTTTAAGAATAAAAACAATCTCCTTACATGGTCTGTGAGGCCCTGTGTGGTGTGGGATCCTCTCTGCTTCTCCAGCCCCACTTCTTACTGCTCTGGACTTTCTGTGCTTGAGATATATTGAATTCACCATACTTACTTCTACCTTGTCCCACAGAAGTGAGCTCAAATAATACTTTCCGCGTTGACTCCTAGCCTTTTTAAGTGAAGTTCACAGTCCCTTTCTATTTGAAGAGTTTTCTGTTCAAAATTAAACTTTAAATGCCCTACCGATTGAATTTGATGCTATCGGTTGTATGAAAACTTAGAAAATGTTTAGTTAGAGAATTGAATTAAAAGTGTTGCACTGTGTTTGTAATAATAACTCCTTAGTATTGGTACTAAGGTTAGAATTTGTGAGGGATACAGAAGTTCTGGCCATGTGATTTTAGCTATTCCTGATTTGTGGATTCCTTTGTTCTGTTGTCTTTGATCGTTTTCAAGATGGGGAGATGGGAAGAAGGAATTATTACCAGACAGATGAATAAGTTAGAGCAGAAAGACAGATGAATAAGTTAGTAGAAGAAAGCAAAGCAGAGGGAAGGGACATGCTGTGTCAGCGGGGACTGTGGTTTTCCAGAAGCCTTTATTCTGTGCATGGAGACAAGGCTAACATACAGTTTGGCTAACAAAGAATGTATCTCCTAGGTGGAAAGACTCTCTCCCAGTTGGACCGGATGCCTGAGACTTGATTCTTTGCTTTCAAAGTCCCTTTGCAAAAGGTAAGCAGAAGTTAATTCAGTATTCTTTCAGAAATCTAAATTCACCCTGTGGAAGACTGGGGTGTTTTTTTCTTTTTCTTTTTTGAAATTGATATGGAATTTTAATATACATATATATTTATATATCTGTTTTTTAACACTGCATGAAATATATCAAATAAAAATTGTTGGGGTTGGGAGTTTAACTCACTTGGTAGAGTACTTGCCTCGAAAGCATAAGGTCCTTGGTTCAATCCCAGTGCCTGCCCAAAAAAAAAAAAATTATGCACTACAAGTTTTTAAAAAAACTTTCTTTAATGTGTACAGCATTAATATAGGTTCCTTTTTGGGGTAGAGGTTAAAAGCCCCACTATCTGGCTTCTAGGTGGGAACCTGCAGGCAAGGTGTACTCTCAGGTTTCTGCCTGGGCCACATAGCTAGCAGGAAGTTGGGTGGTTATATCCGGCAGAGGAACACCACAGACTCTGCAGAGGGATGGTGTTATCAAGCTGGGACTTTCTGTGGTGGGGAGCTTCCTTGCTTGGAGATGTTCTTTAGGGATGTAGCTGCTCATAAGCATGCTACCGTTGGCCTCTGTAGAGTGGACATTGTCTCTGCCATCTTCACTCATCTGACTGATTTTTACACATGTGCAAGCAATGGAACCCTTATTTGTGGCAGTCTCTGGGACTAGGAGTCACAACTCAGGCATCCATATGATCCACAGTATCACACAGCCAGGGCTGGGTGTGGGGAAGTAGAGCGTTGATATTCAGGCAGCTTGACTTCATTGCTTCTGTGCCTGGCCACTCTATTGGACCACCTTCCTTGAAATGGAAAATATTTAAAAACAAACAAAAATGAACCAACACCTGACATTGGTGGCTCAATCTTTGCCAGATTCCTAGCACACCACAATGAAATTGTGATGCCAAACATTCATTTTTTTTAATGTAAAAGTAGTTTTAGTTACACATAAACCTTTTTTTTTATTATTTTTTTAGTCATAGATGGACACAATATTTTCATTTTATTTACTTATTATTTATGTGTTTGGGAGTGTTGAAACCAGAGCCTCACTCATGCTAGTCAAGCACTCTACCACTGAGTCACATACCCAGCCCTGCACATCGATATTAAGAATTAATCTTGTTTTAAATCATGCTGTTTGTCGGGATTGGTGAACTTTTTGTGTTAGTCTTGATCATGGTGAACTCTAGTCAGAGTATACTTATTGAGATCACAGGGATATCATAGTACTAGAAGGGACCCGACTGTATCCACTGTACTGTGACAGCTTGGATTTGTGTACTTCAAAAATTTCAAGGTAAATTTACTTGTTAGCTCTCAGAGCCATGCCATGGAAAGCTTATTCTATCCAGGGATATTATTCATGAAATTACAGTGATTTGGGTTGCATCTGATAAATTTCCACCTGCTGCCCAAGATGCACAGCTTTTGCAACTTGCTACTCAGTGCCAGGTCTGCTTGGTGGCTTGTGTGCTTATGCCTGTGACCCTTTGTGCCATTGCTTCATACAACATTGTATTTAGAAGCATGGCCATCTGTAGCCAGGCTGCAAATATGGAGAAAGTCCTTCAGTCTCTCTCCTTTGAATCTGTCTCACACATATGGTATTACTTCCCAAAATAATATTAAGTAACAACTTCCCTGTTTTTTATGGTGTCTTGGTGACCATCTTTTCCTGCCCTCCTCCAGGAACCAGCCTACCTCTGCTGAGGTGGGTGTTTTAGATTTCATTTTCCCTGCTCTGCACCAAAGGCAGCGGTACCTAACTGAATCTATAGAACTGAGGATTCTCCATGAGGTTCTATGTGGTAGACTCTCACTGCTATCTGCTTAGAAGTCTATATGTTCTAGTTAATTACCAGCCAATAGTACTGTAACTTTCTATTGAAAATTGAGTCCCACCAATATTTTTTTTAAATTTGGGCTGCTATTTTTAATAGAGGCCATGAATGTATGAACAAATTATTTGAGCACTGGTTTTCAATCCTGTCACACTCCATTTTCCTTTTGTAGCAAATGCTTCTTAATGTATCCGTTGCTCCCCATAAATATTTGTAGATAAATATAATTTTCTTCAAACCATACTTTCAAAGAAGTCATTATAATGCCTTAACTATGAATAATACACTAAATTTATAATTAAGTCATATGTATTTCAGTATCTAAATTAATGAACATTCGCACACTAGAAGATATAAAGAAAGAGGTGTTTATACTATGAATGCAAGATCTACAAATATAGATTGTAACCTAGGTTGTATTTCCAAAACAGTGAACAACTCAATAGATTTCCAAACAAAACGAAATACGGTCTTCACTTTGTTGATCAGGTGATTATTGTCCTGAGACATTCAATGGACATTAAAATTGGCCAACAATACTTTATTTGTGAATCAGAGTTAGGATCCAAAACTTAGGTAAAGAGCAGGTTTTTTTAAGCAACTATATTAACGTTGACTAGTCTGTTCACGAGGCATTTAGTATGAGGAACTCAAGTAACACATACATTTATCTCTAGAGTGAGCTTCTTTCTTCCTTCAGATGAATGGAAGAGAGGTTAGTAATTTAGTTTCTAGAAGAGTAGAAACTCTCCTTGTATCTCACAGTTTTTGGTGTCTTCAGATTTGAATAAATGTATAACCAGATTTTAGCACACATTGTCTCTCTATTTCACTCTCTCTCACAGAGTTTTGAAGCCAAACTTGCTCCAGAAGAACCCTTTTTCCACTGGATCTTTTTAAGCAATTTTGAGAACAAAATGAAGAGCTTGGATTGATTATTGATTTAACGACTACTCAGCACTATTATGTGTCAGAGGTAAATTGAACCTTTAACTGAAGGGAACTTTTTTTTTTCTTGTTACAACCAAGGATTGAAGTAAAAATAAGTGCACTCAACCACTGAGCCACATCCCCAGTCGTATTATGTATTGTTTTTTAGAGGACAGGTTCTCACTGAGTTGCTTGGTGCCTTTCTGTTGCTGAAGTTGACTTTGAATTGCCATACTCCTGTCTCAGCCTCCCAAGCTGCTGGGATTGCAGTTGCGCACCATTCTCCATTATGATGTTAAAATAATTCATGGTAATTCAGTAACGATTTCATAATTTTCATCTTATGATCATGTGAAGCCTGGCCTTCTTCCATGGGTAATAATAATTTTAAAAGGAAACCAAATGGTTTCCTGAATCACATGCATTTAATTGCTGTCTCATAATGAGATTGTAGACATGAACCGTTTGGTCACCTTTCCTACTGTTTGTACCCAGTCTTTTTCATCATCTTCAACAAAAACTCAGTAACCTATAAAAAGTAATTCCCTTTCCTTCCTCCAGCCCCTGGTAACCGCTAATCTACTTTTTGTCTCTAACTTTTCTTATGCTTGGCGCCTCATAGAAACGGAATAATAATCTTTAATCTTTGTCCTTCTGTGTCTAGCCCATTTCACTAATTATGTTTTCAGGATTCATCCATTTTGGGGCATGTTTCAGAATCTTATTCCTTTTCATGGGTAAGTATTTCATTGTGTGCATGTGCCATCTTTTGTTTATCCTTCATCTATTCATAGGCAGTGGGTGTTTCTTGGGCTATAGTGAATATTGCTGCTGTAAACATTGGTGTACAGATGTTTCCTTTTTGGTATTTTGCTGTTGGGCATTGAACCCACAGGAACTTTACCATTCGGCCTTATCCGCAGCCCTTTTTAATTTTTGAGACAAGGTGTCACTGAGTTGCTTAGGGTCTTACTAAAGGTAGCCTCAAGCATGTGATACTCCTGCCTCAGCCTCCTGGGTCACTAGGAGTACAGGCGTGTGCCACCCTGCTGGACTGCTGTATAAATATTTGTGTGAATCCTTGCTTTCAGTTTTTCTACATGTCTGACTATGAGTAGAATTACTGGGTCACATGGTCTTTGACCTCCTGAGAAACTGCTGTACTTTTGCAGTGTCATCTTCCTGTTTTTAAGCTGTTGTCCTAAATGTGACACAGATACAGAGAGACATAATACTTACAGGTGTTTATTATACCCACTGATGCCTTCAGCTTTAATGTTTATCAACTGGTGAATGTCTCGCTTCATCTGTACCCCTACCTGTATCACCCCATTCTGTGGTATTTCAAAGCAAGGCTCAGATGTGATATAATTTTATTTCTGCCTGTTTGGTGAGTGTATTTCAAACGTATGGACTTTTATTTTTTATATCAGTTCTTGAATGGCACGTATCCCATCAGTGCTCAAACTTGCAATTGGCTCCTAAATGCCATAAAATATTGTCACGTTGCAATTAGTTGTTAAGACTCTTATGTCTTATTTAATCCACAGATTCCCTTTCATGTCTCTCTAACTCCTCCAACTGTGCCTTGAAATTTATGTGTTAATCAGGTAGTGTCTGTGGTATGTAGATTTTGACAATTGCATCCCCATGTGATGTTAATATTTTTTTCTAGTCCTTTACTGTCTGCAAACTGGTACTTGGATCTAGCTTGTTCATATTCAGACTTGTTTTCTCTGTCTTTTTTTGTGTGTGTGTGGCAAAACTGTTTCAGAAGTGCCATTGTATTTCTTCTCCGAGGAAGCTTATAAATGAGTGGTTATCGCTTTCTATGATGTTAGCAGTTCTTGATGATTGGTCCATCGATTCTTTTGAGACTTCAAAAAATAGAAAGGTCAATAATTCTTTCTTCCTTTATTATCTGTGGATTTTTCTATAAAGACAAGTTTCCCCTTATCAACTGGAGGCCCAGTTGTGTAGGCATGATTCTTTCCTTTTGTTTAAATTTGCACAGTGAGTTGAAATAGTAGGATTTTGTTTAATTAATTTACTTTTTATATCATTATGAACTCCATGCCCTTTTTTTGTTACCGAGGTACAAGTTGAAGCCCTGTCTTTGGATGTTTGGAGCTCCTCAATTTGGTGCCTGAGACATTTCAAAACAAAATTTTGGAATTTTTGTTCACTCTTTTTGCTATTTGTATAAAAATGTTCCAGGGTCATCTTGTTCGTTTTGAGCTCCAGCCCGAATCAATGTACTTAGATTCCTTTTAGTGGGAATGATACTTCAGAGACTATCATCTGAGTGCTAGAGATATGCATTGCTACCAGGCTGAAAATGTTCCTAGGACTTTTTCTGTGAAATTATGTTTGTGGGTGTTTCTAATGTAAAAACTTGGGTTTATGCTGATACTTTCCAATTAACTTCTCAGCTATAGGCTTTTCACTTACCCTCTATCTGAGCAAACTTCCAGGTCAAGTATACTTAATTAACCTCTCTTTGGTGCTTTTTTCCTTTGCATTCAAACCTCTTGCCAAAGTATAGGCATAGCAGTTGACACCAATAAAGAACAAAAGTAACATTTCATTACCCAGCTACTGTATTAGGTACTTCCTGCAAATTACTTCTTTTGTGCACGTGTTGCTGGGGATTGAATTCAGGGCCTTATGCATGCTAACCCTACTTCCTATAATCCTTGCAGTATGCCTATAAATATGTTTTATTATTATCCTCACTTTACTGATCAGAAAGATGAGGTCCAGGTAGGGAAGTAGCCTCAAAGACATAGAGTGAATCAGTAGTATAGCTCAGATTCAAATCTGTTTCCATCTCACACTGCTTCCCATGTCTGTCCTTATTACAGAGATCTGGAAAGACAAGTGACAAGGCAGAGCTTCCATGTGGGCCAGGCAGAACAATGCACCTCATCAGCTCTGACTGTCCTCCTTGCCTGAAGTACAGCTCTAATTTCTTTTACACTGTGTGTATATACAAAACAGGTGGATCCTTGTTGTGTGGATGAGATCCTTTCTGGCAACATGAAGAAATCTCGTCTCGTCCATGGTCAGTTAATTTAAAGAATCCAGTTCGCAAATAAAAAAAGGCAGATTCAGAGGCAAGCAAAGGTGTTCCTCAGCCTCTCTCTCTCACACACTCACACAGGACCAGGCATGCACTCTCACACACAGTACAACTAAGTTCATTTTAAGACAGCTTCTATAGCATGCTGGTTTACAAGTCTCTTATCTATTGAGTAAGCACAGTTACAGAATGATTCATCAGTGCAACCACAGTGGTTTTTCTGAGAGAACTCATAGTAAATAACAGTATTTGGAATGAAAAAGAGCTAACAATGACATCATGAGTTTGACTTTGAACTTGTGTTTGTCTGTGTGTGTGTGGTACCAGGGGTGATACCCATGGCCTCACACATGCATGGAAGTGCTTTTCCACTGAGCTCCACCCGCTTAGCACAGATTTGAAATTCTTTAACACAACATTGAACTCTTGGAACTCCCTTCGCTTCAAGTCAAATACTCAAATTTCTGGTGGACTTTTTAAAATTTATTTTTATTTTAATTTTTTGATACTGGGAATGGAACCCAGGGCACTTTACTACAGACCTACATACCCATCCCTGGTTTTTGTTTGTTTGTTTGTTTTGTGTTTGTTTTGTCTTTTTGAGATAGGGTCGGTCTCACTAAGTTGCTGAGGATCAATCGTCCTGTTGTAGCCTCCCAAGTTGCTAGGATTTCAGGCATGGGTCACTGCACCTGGCTTCTCTTAGAAAAGCAGCAAAACTTTTGCTTATATATCTTTTGAAAGAAGCATCATAGGTTTAGCAGAATATGGGGCTTTCAAGAAGCATTTTAGAAAGAAGCCAGTTAATGCTACAATCTCCATATTTTCTAAAGAGCAAGTGTCAAGTATAAAGACCTTTTCCTCTGAGACTCGCTCCTGCCTCCCTATAACACCCAGAACCAAGTCCTGTGTACTCACTCCTGAAACTTGGGGGAGCAGACACTAGTTATTGACTCTGGCAGCATCATCTGGTAGGAACAGTGAGTGTGTAGGTCAACACTGGAGAGAAAGGAGATCTGTGTGGGATGAGTCTGAGAAGAGTAAAGAGCCAGAGAACTCTTGGTGAGCACAACAGTCATGTGTGGTGCACGAAGAAAGGTATGGTCATGTTAGACCGTCTCAACGCTGATCCCAAAATCCTGTTCAAGAAAAAGTTTTTTACATCCATGAGGGGTACACTTGAACTTCACACAAAGGAAGGATATTTCTTTCCAGAATTATAAACAATAAATGCAATACAAGTATGGGAAGAGACCCATAATTTCTTTTGTGTTGTTGTTAAAAGATTTCATTTGCAACATGGTGACTACATAGTTCACTTTCTTTTTTCTTCCTCTTATTTTTGAGGAACTGTATTTTTTATTTGACTTAAAACATTTTCATAGATATATAACTATGCATATTTATAGTTACAGTGCGCTATTTCAATACATATATATGTACAATGTGAAACAGGGTAATTGGAATATTATATGTCAAATATATATAATTTTTTTTCTTTTAGACAGCATTCAATGTTGTGGGATTTTTTTTCTTTTTTAATGAGAATATCTGTGTACTTTTTATTGTAGATGGGCCTTTATTTTATTTATTTCTATGCAGTGCAGAGGATTGAACCCACTGCCTCACACGTGCTCCACAAGTGCTCTATCACTGAGCCTTACTCCCAGAAGTTAGTATCCATTTTGAAATGTACAGTTTGTTGTTGTCAAACAGAGTTACCCTAAAGTGCTGTCAAACATTAGTATTTTCCCCGCAACTGCACCTTTATACCTATAATTTATCCTCTCTTCAGACTCAATTCCCCGACTCACCTGGCCTCTACTAATCACTATTCTACTCTCTTATGAGATCAGATATTTGAGCTTCTTCTCATTTATGAGAACAAATGGAAATATTCCCACCTTTCTGAAACCCTCTTGTTACCTGGCTTCCAGCATAGCAGTCTCCTCATTTTAGTACATTGCTAGTACATTTGTAAGTTTCTCAGTCTTTTGTTATTCCTGTTCTTTACTCTGTAATGTTGGAACACCCCAGGGCTCGGTCCTCTTCCATTTTCTCTTTTCCACATACATAAAGTGATTTCATCTAATGCCATGGTTATTCCATCATGACTCCCAGATTAAATTTCAAGCTCTAAATTATACCCTGAAATCCAGTTGTCTATTCAGCATCTCCAACCCAACCTGTACAAAATAGAAGTTGATTTCATGCTTTTCAAAACCCTTTTCCTCAAGTATGCCTCATCTCTATCTCAGAATTTACCTAGATCAGGTAAACAAAGGTCTAAGACTCATCCGTGACTCCTCTTTTTCTTCCTCCTAATATCCAAGTGATCAGTAAATCCTAACTTCTCCAACTTCAAAATAGAGACTGAATCCAACATCTAAACACTTCTCTATCGTCTATGAGACTGTCCTAAGACTCTTTCCTGGAATACTGTAAGAATCTAAGTATTCTCTGCTTTGGCCCTCAATCCTTTTTAGTATAACCTTCACACTGTATCTTTGTATTTCATACAGGTAAGCCAAATTATGCCATCTTTTCTCAGTCTCCCTAATGTTCCATACCAGGCTAAATGGACCTTTCATAAGGTAGTCTCTGCCTTTTGTCCCTAGTTCTTCCCACTCTTCATCATGTGGTAACCTCACCAGCCTCTGCTGTCCCTTAAATATGCCACATAGGTAAACATTATAGGGCCTTTTTACTTGTCTTTTCCCCTGTGCAGAATGCTCTTTCCTAGTCAAATGGCTCATATGCTTATGAGGTTCTCTGCTTATATCACCTCGTCAGACAGACCTTCCCTAACCACCTTATAAATAATAGCAACCACCTCCCCATTCTATCCCTAATGCCTACTTTTTCTTCTTAGGACCTGACATTATATATTGCTTACATGGTTATTATCTTTATTCTTCATTGGAACATAAATTCCTAAAAGAAGGTTCTTTGTATGGGATGCAGCTATACAACCAGCACACCAAAGCATACCTGCCCCACAGTAAGGAACTCAATACATATTAATTCACTCTAGGAATACATGAATGAGTTTTCTACTGTCCGATTATTATTTTTGTTTTAATGAACAGAAAAAAACTGAGAATGTACCTATAATATAAAGCTGCTCCCCTGCCCTTCTGGCTGCAGTCATCTCCCTGCGTCCCAACTTCTTGTCATTCTGGGAACATCCTACCTAGCTATTGGTTCATCAGTCAGCTTGCAAGTATCCTTGTCCGTTATTGGTGCCCTGTTAGCCCAGCGGAATTCAACTGCTTAAGGATAACTCCCCCACCATCTTTTTTCTTGCTTTCTCTCTCCTATTCACTTTTCTTTCTCTCTCCTCCTTGCTTTTCACATTCTCTGTTGCGCATGCCCTTTCTCTTTTCCTCTCATTTTCTCTCTTACCCTGCAGGAAGACACTCTGTTTGCTTAATAAACCCTCTTACGTGAGTTCCCGTGTCCGGAGTGGTTTCTGGGTTCTTACAGTACCCTTCAATGCAAGGATAAATTCAGCTTCATTCCTCTAAAATGATATGAATTAACTTAAGAGTAGCAGGGAGAAAAAATTCATATTTTTAACATTTTTTAGTTGTTGATGGACATTATTCATTTATTTATTTGCACTGCATGAAATTGTCTCAGTGCCTTACACATGCTACGCAAGCTCTCTATGACGGAGCTACAACCCCAGCCCTCCAAAGTTTATATTTTCAACATTTTAGTTTAGTTAATAGGAAATCCATAAAAAGCGTCAGAATTCCTTCTCAAAGTAAAGTTGTAGTTAGTTTACATAGACAACATTTAAAAATTATGTATATACATACACATATACACACAAATAAAATAGTTTAATGAAACCGTATCAGTATGAAGAGAAATGTCTTGATTCCCCCCGATCCTTCTCCTTCCTTCCCTCAAGAAATTCTTACCAGTGACAGCCCAGGAGACCATCAGCTACTCAGGGCCCTTAGACTCATGTGTGTTGTTTCCTATTAAGTTGGCACTGCTGCTCTTGTTCACATAAGAAAAAATGTCAATATCCACAGAGGTTTCACTGAGACAGCACAGTATGCAAAAGTATGTCTGTGGATATACTAGCATTATATATTACCTGCTTTTGTCTGTCAGTGCAGCACATAGTTTAGAAGAATGTGAAAACTCCCACCACAAAGCAGATGTGTCTCTTCGCGTATAATTAGTTAGAGGGCAGAGCAGGATGAAGAGGTCCTTTTTCACCAGGAAGCTAAAAATTTAAATGATGAAAGATAGTTGGCCACACCAAGGCCCTCCTGAGCCACCAACAGGAGGCCCTTCTGAATACTCCCTGATGGCAGTCTGCTACTGAAATGAATACGGAAACAAAAGTCGAGCTACTTGGCCTCTCTACCCTTGAGGAAGGAACTTAGTGTGATGTGTTAACTTTGTATGTCAACGTTCACTTAATATTTATTGTGGTGGTTTTGCTCTCTGATAAAGGCCAGCTCTGACCTTGGGACAGAAGAATGATGAATATTACTTCCTATGAAATGTTTCACACCTTGTAACAACCTCTGAGAATAAATACTCCAAATACCAGTTCCATTTCTTCCCCCGAGTAGAGCTAATGTTTATTGTCCGTCCTTCTGGGCTTTCCTGCAGGCAAAAGGAAGACTATAGCTAAATAGAGAAGGGTGTTAGACTAACTTTAGCCTGTTTTTGTACTCTACTACTCCACCTCTTTCTCGGATTTGGAGGTCAATCTATGTTCCTTTCTCAAAGGGTTTATATGTCCACAGGCAACCAACTGGTTGTCAATTAGTGACAAATTTATTGATATGTCTTGCTGCTGAAATTGAACTCTGATTTTGCCTTTTGTACCAAGTCTCTTTTCTTGGCCGCATGAAACTTTTACATAACCTGTGCATACTGTTATCAGAGCTGGTTCCGTTTACTGGTATCCAGGCAGAAGAGTGCAGAATAGAACAACCCAGGAGCAAATAATAGCCCTAGTGAAAGGTTATAATTTACATATGTGTCACATCCCACTCAGACAAATCCAACCTGAACTGCAAGAAGAAAGTACTGTTACTCTCCAGTCATAGTGCAGTAGTGCACAAGTATCCTTCATAGTGAATCAGTTTAGACACAGATTTCATGGATCTGGACTGCTTGTCAGAGGTTTCCTGCCAGTGTCCACAGAAAGCCCCAGCAGCCAATTTTGCAGCACCTCTTTCAGACTCTGAAGAACACTACACTTGAAAGACGTGGTTGATGTAAAGAAGAGCTGTGCTAGATGGTCAAAAAGAATAGGCTTCACCTCTGAGAAATGACAAAAGAAATCCAGCTCACAAGCTGAAGGAATTGTGACCAACAACAGAGGCCATCCAGGAGAGGAAGATGCTCATACTGTAATACTTCACAGGACTAAAACCCCTTATGTAGGAAGCACTGTGCCCTGATGATAGTGTCCAGGAAGTTGGTAAAGTCTTATCCATGTTCAAAATTATTCCCGTTATACCAAATACATTCTTCTTGTAATATTTGACTGAACTAGTAACAGAGCCTCAGTGACATCGACTCATCTCTGTCACAGTTATCATAGTAACATAGCAGACAGTTGTTCAGCACTGAGCCCATCTGAGAAGGCAGCTCTAAGCAATGGATATCTTATAAGAGTGGAGGGAAGTTTTGAAGCTGTGTTCCAGTGGAAGTGATCTACTGTGACTGAGACAGCAAAACTCATCTGTTTTTTTCCACATTAGTGTATCTACCAGAATGTAGTAGAGGTGTAACTGAGTGAGAATTCCATTTTCTGTTTGGAGGATGCACATTAGCTGGACCTAACACCACTACCAGAGGTTCTGGAAAACTTTGCCGATTTCTTAGTACAAGCATTCAAGTATACTAGGAACTGTATCCAAAGGAGAGGAAAACAATAAATGTACAATCCATTGAAAACAAGAAACAAGCAGTGTTCATAACAGATGAACCCTCAGAGATGAACCCTCAGAGATGAACCCTCAGAGATGAACCCTCAGAGAGCTGAGATTTGCTTACATGAATCCTGCCCAGGTTGATGAGACCCTGCTGATCCTGTATGAGGAAAAGTTCTTTCTCTGTGTTGCAATAACCATACCAGCACTTTGCTTAGAGATGATAATGTGGATAATGGTGAATTCATTCCTCATCTGCAAAGAAGAAAACAGATTGTCCCAATTCTTGTGCACTCCTACAACCTCACTGTGGAAAGTCAAACATCTACACAAGCAACGTTACTTCTCCCGCAACATGAGTCTTTTCTGTGTTCCCTGAATCCCTCGCCTCCGTGTTTCACCCCCTTGTCTACTAATGTGCATTACTGGGTTCTCTTCATAACCAGAGATGCTGTGACCATCCCCTATCCTTCCTCTGATGCCCAGCTTGGGTAAACACCACATCCCTGTTGCATTGTACTCGTGATTTCCGAAAATCTCCAAGTGGAGTACCATTTCTCTTCCTTTGCTCATGTCTAAAGCAGTTTTCGTCTCACTGTTAAGTCCTTCATTAAACTCTGGCTATGTCTGTTCCACTTCATTCATGGATTCACTCAGCAGTTAGTAATGGATTCTCTAAGTGCCTGCATTCAGTGCTCTTTCCTTCCTCAAAATTCCTAGTGCTTATATCATACATAGATTGAGAATGCTATGTATCTTTATTGCGTATTTCCCATCTCCAACTTGATTGGACACTTTTTGTGAACATAAACTATTTGTCTTACAAGCATTTCATATTTCTAGACCCTACCACAGAGTAGGTGCTCAGAACATGGTGGTATAGGTAGTGGCTAGCTCTTCCTACTATGTTTAGTTTCTAACTATAATAATGTTCAATTCAAGGGAATCTGAAAAGCAATCAAATACAGAGTCTAAAGATCTAAAGGGACTATTCTGTACAGTCCATGTATTTATCTGCGGATGATTTCATGCAAAGAGAAACTGACCCTGAACATCTTCTCTGAGAGTCATGGGAGGTCAATAAAAAGAAAGTCTTACTTCAGGAACGAGTTTGAGGTTTTGTTCTTTTACTTTCTTTTTTTTTTTTCTCTCTCTCTTCTTTTCTTTTTTACCAGTATCTCAAAGAAATTCCACTCCTGAGCAGTATTGGCACTGGCTCACTGAAGAAACTGAGGACAGAGTCTCCTGGGCACCACCACATGATGCAGTCTATCAATTGTAGGAATTGTAATGGTGAAGGGAAAAGTCTGAGATCACGAGGCTGAATCATTCCAAGCAGAGCTCACAGCTGCTAGCATTGGGAGAGCAATCCTAAGTCACTGGAATCCCCCCAGCTTCAGACACTGAGTGAGCATCTCATTCTAATGACATCAAAAAACTGTCATAAAATCTATTCTCCAGCCTGTGGCCACAGCTGATTTGGAGATGTTATGGTCAATTTTATGTGTCAGCTTGACTGCATTAAGGAATATATATGTAGTAAAGAGTTATTTCTGGGTGTGACTTTCAGAGGTTTTCTGAAGGAAACTGATGTGTGGTTCTCCACACTGAGTGGGGAAGATCTGCTGTCAATATGGGTGGCACCATGCAAACAGCAGGAGCCCAGACAGAATCACAACAAAGGCACTCTTCTATTCCTGCCTTTGAAATCAGGACTGGGTTTCTAGACTTTGGACTCTGAGACTTGCACCAGTGGCTCCTGGATTCTGAGGTCTTTGGACTGAAACTGAGAATTATGCCATGAGCTGCCCTGGTTCTGAAGATTTTGGATGTGGACTGAGCCACATGACGAGCATTCCAGGGTGTTCATCTAGCAAAACAATTTTGTGGAACTTCTCAGCCTCCATATTCATATAAGCCAATTCCCCTAAGAGCTGTGGGGCCATGTGGTCTCTACCCAGATTTCAAAGTATGTTGCAGACAGTCTGAGGGCCTGTTCAGAGACGTTATAGGAGCAGAGCCACCAAAGAGAGGCCCCTTTGGGGCAGTGCTTCGAGACCCAGAACCAGAGAGCCATCAGCCCATGAATCCATTCTGAACAATTTGGGCATAAGACCCCCAACTCATGAGAGATCTGGATGATCTGAGTTCAGCAGAAAATAGAGAAATGGGCTGTATGATGTCTTGGGACGGGGGTGGGGCGTCCAACACATGTCCTAGTGTGCCCAGAATGCAGGACATGGAAACAAAAGAGATTGTTCTCCAACACTAAGACTTAATGTTGTTTTCCCATTCTTGGTTTGCATGTTGCCCAAACTGACCTTGAACTTGGGAATTCTCCCACCTCAGCCTCCCTTGTAGTGGCATCATGGGCATGCACTACCAAGCCTGCTCCAATCACTCGGTTCTTCATTTATTTCTCCCTTTTGGAATGGGACTGCATGTCCTACACTGGTTCCATCATTATATTTTGGAAGCATGTAACTTATTCATTTCCAGCTCCCAGCTGGAGAAGGTTGAATTGTGCTTTGGGTCTCATTTGTATGTGATTTATAGGAAACTTTTCAGTTTGAGTTCATGTTCTCGATACTTCAAGAAAAGAGTAGGCTTTACTTATTCAACATCAGACAAGGGTAAACTACTCCTTTCCAAAACATTTGTATGATATTTTGAAATTCTCTGCCACAGTCTAAATAGGATGATTAAAAAATAACCTCCCCTTTCAACTGTTCATCTCTGTTTGAACTCATAAGAATGTTAGAGTATGACTTTCATGGAGGCATAAAATAATATAGTCTTCGTAATGGAAAATGACTTAGGTAGTTATTTCCTTCTGAGTTTAGTCTTGAGAAGAATGTTTAAATCCCAAGGCCAACCCCCTACAATTACAAAAGTCTGGTCTCTCTAAAAATGCATTAACAAATTCTAAAACTGCTTCAGGATGCCAAGGATGGACCCAGTTCCTGAACACCAAGGAGAAACCCTCTGAGAAAGCCAGCAAGCTAAGCTTAGGAAGCAAATTCTCAGTCATATTTTAATTAAAAAAAAAAAAAAACGTTAAAAAGTACATTATCTTCTGGACGTACTACAGCAAGGTCTGAACTGCTGAGAGATGACAAAGTCAGACCATGAGATACACCGTGAATCAGGAGTCTGATGATGACAACTACACATGAGGAATTAGTGTTTGGCACAGTCCTTCCCTTTTAATTCAGTAAATTTGCCTATTAAATATATGCGAAGTAGACACTGTGCTCAGCCTACAGGAAACACAAATGTGAATCAGACTCGAACAAGACTCAGGTCCTCACTTGCAGGAAGTGAAAATAAAGTTATTGACAATTAACTACACAATCTGATAAATGATCTAACTTGTATTGCAGATCAAAAGAGCTCTGCGAGTTTTACAGAGAAACGAATCAATCTGATTGAAGGGAGAGGAAGTGGTAAGACTTCCAGAAAAGCAGGGAAGGCAGAAACAGAATCTATGTAGAGGGCAATGTTAACAAACCTCATTGGATAAGGCAGTGGAGGGAATGTCCTGGGAACATGACAGTTCAATTACCCTGAACTAAGAATATGTAGGAAGGAACAGTAGTGGGAGATAAGGCTGCCTGGTAAATAGGGATGGGTGTCAACATCTCAGACCTCACAGCCCAGCCCGCCTTCCCTTCTTACTTGTAAATGGATTTCCATCAAAGCTGACTTATTTTTTAATTTTTAGAGCATGCACAGGGCAGGGAGACTAAGCTGATCCCAGGGGTTCTTGGCTCTTGGGGGCCCACCTACAGACCAACACAAAGGGAACACAAGAGGAAGGCAATTATCAGATTGGTCTTGAACTTGGGGTGGGAAAGGGATGATCTTAGAAAGGGGGAGCAACAGGAAGCAAGCTGGGTCTAAGGAAGGCCTGGATGACCCAGGGTTGGGGGACAGCCCTACCTGGGGCTCTTGGTTGGAGAAGAGGCAAAGGAGGCCCCTTCCCTGAATGTTGAGGAAAAGGCACCTGACTCCACCATCTCCAGCCCCCCATCCACAGAAGAGCTAAGAGTCCATTTCCTGGCCCCATTTAATGGCCCAGAGGCTTTTCCTGGTTGAGCCTCTGGAAGAAGCTTTTGCCAAACTCGTAAGGTGCTGATCATGAGAGCACAGGAAGGGGCAGCCTGGATGATCCTCTGGATAAAACCTGCAAAGAGTCCCTTGGTACCTGATTCAGCCCGTATTCTCAGAAGCACCAGCCAGGTGGAGTGAACTGGTGGGGGCTTCACTCCCACAGCCTCTATAGCCCCCCTTGCAACCTGGCGTTGCATCTTCACCACATCAAAG